>NC_057343.1:61223214-62451785 GCF_016509475.1 Prionailurus bengalensis | reverse complement strand
CTTGACTTCCTGCTTATTTCCATAGAGTTGATATTGCTTATTGCTCTTAAGAAACGAATTCTTGGAGTTTGGGGAGACTAGAAAAATTTTAATAAAATGATAATAAGATTATCAAAACATCGGCTCATATTCTCTTTTCATTTTAATTTTATTTCCTGTTCCATGTACTGTCTTGTGGACTTCGCGTGTATGTGTGTTTGTGTCTGTGTGTGTGGCTGATTGATACCTCATAGCTTTCAAAAACACACTAAACCTTGAAATAACTTCCAACCCCATTCTCCACATATGCCAGGCCTCCTAATTCTTATAAAAGATACATTTTCAGGGAAAAATACATGTACTCTTTCATGCTAGTGGACAAATGATTTGTAAATGTGCCCATCAGTTTTCATTTCTAGCAATGTTTAATTTGAGTAAATGATTTAATGGAATCCAAGTATTTGTCACAAGGAATGAAGAGTTTTTTTTTTAAACAAAGATGGCCTACCTGTTACCTTTACAATGATTCTTAGGTGTCAGCTTACTCATGAGGAAAGCCATGCCTGAAGCAGGTGTCTAACTATGTCATAAAGTAACTGTCATGGCAGGAGGATGAAAGATGAAAACTACTAAACATTTTGGATAATGATTCAAAAAACCTGAAGAAGAACAGATAATCCCAGAGCATGATAACTTCTGAAAATAGTTTAAAAATGTATGAAACTGTTGCTTCTGCATAATTTCAACACCTTTTGAAGTAACACAATCAAAGAGGCACAGTTCTTCCAGATTAAACATATTTTATTGATTTTTATCTTCAATGGAGTGAATGCTACTGAGGTTTCATTTGTACAAGTTTGAATACCTGGTTTAAAGTTATATTTGTACACTGTGAACTTCTCCCAAGTGTACATTGATCAAGTCGTGCTTTTTTTTTTCTTTTGATTTGTTCTGTTTTATCAAAGAGGCAGTCTGTTCATATGGGTACAGCCAAAAAAGTAGACTGTTTTTTGGCACACATTCCCAATAGTGAAAGTTACTGTGAATTTAAGTAAAGTGAATTAAACCAAAGAAAAATGTGAGTAAACCAAATTTAACTATAATAACAGGATGAGAGTTGTAGTGATATGAGTAAGAAATTACTGGTCACATGACTAGAGTTCTGTTTCTGGCTTTACATTTTCATACACATCCTGAATAAGTTTTTAAACTCTCCTAAAATGCTGTTTTCCTATACAAAAAAATGGGAATTACCTGATCATAACTGAACTATTTCTTAATAATAAAAAGTGACTGAAGGGACTTACATTTTTAAATTCCTTTCAATAACATTCCTCTCACCTTTGGTGAAATTGCTTTAAATTTCACAAATAAACTTCTTACTTGAGATTTAGGTAAAACTTGGAGATATTTGCTATAACTGATCACATCATATTTTAAAATGTTTACTTTATCCTGTATAGGCTTTCTTATATTCTGCGGCTCTTTTCTGGACCACCCCTCCCTTCCTTCCCTTCCTCCTTTTCTTCCTTTGCTTCTTTCTTCATTCCTTTTACTTCTTAAATTTCGAATCACAGAAATCCTGAGAAAGTTATAATATCCTTGTCTACTCTTCCTCATAAAAGATTCATATTAATCTCTATGTATCTTTCAAAGTGTTCATGGACCATCTATAGCCCACCCATGGTGACAAGATAAATAATTTTTGTCCTGGAAAAGTAAAATGAATGGATGAATGAATGAATGAATGAGTACATAAATAAATAGATAAAACAACACAAATGGAAGGACCCAAGACCAAAGAGGATGCAAAGGAACATCTGATTTCAGATCGTATTGTTCTGCAAGGCTCTGATTCTATCACTTCGCTTTTCTCTCAGCTCCTGCTCAAGAACATTTGCTTGAGCAATTGGACTTAACAAAAATGAGGTTGTTAGTAAAATTGTTATAAAAATTGGTATAAAATTGATAGATAAATTAGAATTTTTATGAGCTATATTAAAGTGTGTAGCCAAATATAGTAAAGGAGTGGTCTTACGAACCCACAAATGAAAGAAGTCAGCTCAAGGCTATGAATAACACCAGGGATTACTCTAGTGACACCACACGACAGGAAGAAGGCGTGTGTCAACAATATTGCAGTATCCTGCACAACAGACACTAACGGGGGCTGGGCAGTGTCAGTCAAGCCTTCAGAAGCCACCTTTGAATTGACTGTATATTCAAAAGATGAAAAAGTACCATCTCTTATATCCATCCCCAGCCCTACTATTACTCCTTAGCATGGTACTTAAAGTTTGGTATCACAATGTGTCCTAAATATCTTCATTTTAACTCAGTGAATATCACTGTAAATCCACAGAGTGCCAGGTCCTGGAGATACACTGATGACCAAAGAGACATATTTCCTATAATCATGAAGCGTATGGCCTCTGCGTAAATCTCTATAGCTCTTACTCTGGCCTAATGATTATTCTGTAAGTATGCTTTCTTCTGCAGATCATAAACTCCAGGAGAGTTCATGCTTTGTGTTTGTTTGTTTTATGGATGTATGCTTATTATAATTATTTGTATATGGTATACATCCAATGAAAATTAATTTGAGTTAAAAATTTCTTGGACTTGATTCAGAGAACATAATAGGTCATCAAAATTTGCCATTGATTTTAGAATCTCCTCTCATTTTATCTAATTCTTTGTGTTCCTTTTTTTCCTATTTATTGTCTTAAGTATGTTTCTAACTAAGCTCTGAACCCACCCTTCTCCACTCACTAAAAATCATATCTCAAATCCATGCAGATGGCTTTGACTCTTAAAGCAGTGCTCCCAGTCCATCAGTCTGAAAGCAGAGCCCCCAAACATATGGATTGTTTGATCAGAGACTTCCTCTGTCTTAGGGTTGAGGCAGAGCCTGACCATATTCGTTGGTATTTTCTAATAATGCCGTCAGCCACCTAAGAGTAATCCAGCAGCACCCTCTCCCAGCCTGCACTTTCCCTTCATCACAAGGACTCACAAGCATGCAGATCCTATGGGACAGCCCCTCACACAGATGGGAGTTTGGAGAAGATGACAAATGACCCATATCCCTTATTAGGACTATTTTATCCCATTAAATGAATGACGGCTTAAAGAGACTATTTGTCACTAGGGCCTAATTTAATCAACCTCATATAGGATGAGGAGAAAATGAGGAATTAGAACAAGTGAAGAGAATATGAATCACTTTTTTTCTCCGTCCAGATGCAAATGTGCTTCAAGCTATTCCTGTCTTCTCACCTAACTGCTGCACTTACTTGAAAAACCATTTTTAGTCATTCGTGCCCATTAGCTAAAGCTATTAATTATGTGAAGGCTTTCAAAATTAAAAAAATTATTTCTGTTGGATTATTCTAAAATAATAGCAAATCAATTAATTTTAAAATTTAAGCTTTTCACCAGTGCTTTCAATGTAAAATTAAAAGTCTTAAATAAAAAGCATGTGAAATAAAACAATTTGATTTGCAAATTATCCAAATGTTAACTCCAATTGATTCATACTTAGTTCAAATTCTTAATTAATATAATAAATCCATGTGATGAAATAATTAAATAAAATAATTAATATTTTGATTTTCATGTTAAATACATGAAGTCAACATATAGTCCTAAGGATATAAACTGTCAAACACATAATAAACCATTCACGAAAAAATCCAAAGACAGTACAACTATATAATCCACTTAAAATGGTAGAAAATGTATGTTTTCTGCAGGGAACAATTTACAAACAGAGTACATAAACAGATACGATGCACAAGTTTCAGGAACTAGAATTAACTTTGAGGATAAAGAGGAAAAATTAATCTTAAATGTTATGTAAAGTTAATGGTGCTCACAGTTTTTAATGTTTATTCATTTATTTTTGAGAGACAGAGAGAGAGAGAGAGAGAGAGAGAGAGAGAGAGAGAGAATCCCAAGCAGGGTGGCATTAGCACAGAGCCCCACGCAGGGCTCGAACTTGCATACCATGAGATCATGACCTGAGTGGAAATCAAGAGTCCGGCGCTTGACTAACTGAGCCACCCAGGCACCCCAATGGTGCACACATTTAAATGAGTCAATTATTAAATATCTATGCTCTTTCTGCTGATTATTATCATTGAATCATTGTATTGGTTAACAGTCTAGATTCACAATCAGGAATAGGATATTTCCCAAGTCCATCACTGTAATGATACACAAAATCTGGTGCAGTTTATCTGCCTCTTTTTTTAAATTTCTTTGTTTTGTTGGCTCCTGAGAATGGAGGTTTTAATGCTTTTGTAAAGTATTATAGCATCCTTAAAGGTTTACCTAAATAAAAATATTTTTAAATTGTTTATTTATAACTAAATTTGGATAAAAGAACAATTAAAACTGAGGAAGAAAATGACATATCATTTTAAAAGAAGCATCTGTAATAATCTCCATCACAAAATAAGAATCAATACAAATCTTAATTTACATGCCACTTTTCCATGAAAACTTTCCCTGCTCTTAAGACTAGGCCATGTGGTCCTAATACACACTTTCTAAGCATGTTATATTGTCCTTTATAGAATTTATTACAGTTACAGCTAGTTGTTTAATTCTTTGTGTACTATTTGTCTTTCACAGGAAACTATGGGTTACCATTTGAGGTAGGGATCAGGTTTCTTTCATTTATCAATCTACTCCTGTCAGCTAGCCCTGTGTCTGGCTTACAGAAGATACTCAACAAATATAATTATATGAATAATTACTAGTCAAATGTACTATTTTAGCCAGCAGTGCAATAATTAAACCCCTCCAAGCCTCCAAGAGCTTCACCATTAACAGAGGGAGGGGAAGATGTTTTATTCAGATTGATGAGTTTTAAGGTTTCACTGAGATATGGATAAGTTTGTTCTTGCAACACAGACATTTATCTTCCCTTCCATTGAACTCCTACAAAAGCATGCTTAAATTTTGGAACAAATAAGTTTATTATGTATGAAAGTCTTTAAGAATCAAACAGGATAGCAGTTCATAAAAGAAAACCACAGGGCTGTGTGAAGAATACAGTCACTTAAAGGCAGAACTAAGAGAATGAATATGTACTTGTCTCTATGTACTTATGCTTGTAAAAAGTTTATGGGTGTAAGGTTACATAAGTTACTTCAGGAACTAAAATGTTAGATTTTGTACTTGATGTACGAAATAACTTGGCAGAATAATAACACTAGAATTTTATATGGCATTATTTCTTCAAACTGTGGAACTGCTCTCAAACACATCAGTCATAATGAGGCAAAATGTGGGAAAGTATATACAATTAATTAGTTTTAAAACAGCCTTTTGAATCTCAGGCAAACATTCAAAGACATGCCAAGCAAGCATATTTTTAATAAATAACTATATTCAGAATTATACCAGGCAACATAGTTGGTAAAAAGAAATTTTACATAGCACATAGATGTAATTATTCTGTGCAATAAAAAAATGAAGATTTTCAAAAAATTTGTACTTTAAGCTTTAATTTCAAAGATCTTCAAATTGAGTATTTTCTCCAAAAAATATTGGAGCTTTTGGTTAAAAGGTAACTTTACACATATACCCATAAGAACCCAGGGAAGACAGAATAGAATTAAAAAAAAATAAATACGAACTACATTTTAGAAATGAGGAAACTAAAATTCAAATGGCTATGTGACTTGCCCAATGTCCCATAGGTAATAATTATCAGGAGCGAAACCATCCTAATTCATTTTTTTCTTTTATTACATGATGATATATCTTCTCAGATAAACTCTCAGAGTAAAAATAGAAACATTAATATTATAAGACAATCTTTACATATTTTAAAATTAATTCATATACTGTTTACATTCAACCAATAAATATTGAATGCCTCCTGTGTCCCAGATCTCCTGGATATGTACAAAATACTTTGCCCTTAAGAGGTTATAGTCTGGTATCCTTAATAAAGTGACATTTGTTTTAAGATATCACATGAATCAGTTCAAAACAGTAAACACTTTTAGAAACATAATCTAGGATGCATATTTGAACTTGAAGGAGCTAGACATGTCCCAGAGGGGTAAATGTACTTCACATTGGATACTTTGCCATACGTAAAATATGAGGATATGTAAAATAGAGAAACCCAGTATTTGATATTTGCTGTTTTCATGTAGATGAAGAAAGCTTTCACAATTAGCTTTGCAGATCCATTATGAAATAGGTATTTGTCAAGAAATGTTTTCATTTCTCTTGCTCTTTTTTTTTCCTTCTGATTCTTTTCCTGAGTAGCTATATTATTATGTATTTTACAACAACAACCCATTATTTTACCTTTCCCTTAGAATAAATTTTTAATGAACACTACTTTCTGATAATCTGAATTATAGACTATCAATATATTACTTGACACAAAACAAAATCATTTTGCATCATATATATTTCTATGTATAAGCTATGATATATTCAGGGTAAGTATATCAATGTATTTATTCATGACAGGTTTTGGTCAAATTTGTAATTCAAAAAACTGATATATTCTGGAGTCACAAATTAAAACAGGATCCACAAAATGCCTACTCTACCAGGAAAAAAATAATTGCCTTCTGGCTGAAAATAACTAGGTATTAAAGTTTTAAAAAATTGTATTATGCTCACCAGTGCCAGCTGATTGAATCTTTTCAGACTCAATTCGCTAGGCACAAGGTCATTTATAATGTTCTCCATTAAGTATCCAAAGGGCAATTTTCTGATATTCCCCCATATGTTTTAGTCTTTGTAACATAACTGACCCTTTGGAAGACAACTATTTCTATCTACATGTGAAAAGTGCTGAATATTTCCTTTAGTGAGATTTAAATTGCTTTTAGCAGGTCAGGTCATCTCATTTAATAGTTTCACATTACTTTTATTCAGCTTGCAGCTCTTAGAAATACAAAAATGGCTCACTACAATTCTTCTTTTCAACGGTACTTAATATTGTGTTTGTATGGTTAAAAAATTACTCTCTGGTATATGTGTTTCTCTTTTCTCATATTCTCTACCTTCTTATACATTTGGTTTTAAATGGTGAATAAACTTTCAGAATTTTAGATTTTAAATATGATTGATGGTGTAGGGAAGGAGAAATAATTTTTCTCTACCTTTCTGAGTTCTTAGCTGAGACTCCTGTAATAAAAGACAGCTTAACAAGAGAAAACAAAACCAAAACCAAAACCACAAAACAAAAGTTTGTTAACATGGAACCTCATGTGTACATGGGAATTATGCAGAAGAAAATGAGTAACTCCCCAAGGTGGCTTAGAATTCAGGCTTAAATACTATCTTAAGAGGCAAAGGGAGAGGGATGTAGGCCTCTTAGGGAAGAGTGAATGATTTTCAGAGAAGATGAATAGGCCCTTAGAATAGATGGGAGGTCGAATAGATTGGGACAGTACGTCAGGGTGTGGTGCAGACATCTACTCTCCTCTCCTGTGATAAAAGTCAGTTTTCTCTGGTTGATGAATCTCCTGCAGAGGGGATTTATGACATTTGAGTTCCTTTTGGAGGATGTGTCTTTAGGCAGACAAGGGGAGTTCAGAGAAAGCCTCTCCCTGCATTTGCTGTTTTTCAGTTGCCTACAGCTCAAAATAATCAACATGACAAAGTGGTTCATTTTAGCATGTGCTGCAGGCCTACAGAGATGGCATTTGGAGTGGCATATTCTACTACCCTTCACTGGCCAGACAAGCTCTTGCCTTGTTCCTATATGCTTTGATATCCCACAAAGATGTTTTGGAATGCCACTGTTGACATTTAATTAGAAGCATATATTGAGCAATGATCAGGGCTAGATTGTCTTGAATAAGTTTCAAATATTGTCTTGAAGTTTCAAAGATTGTCTTGAATAAGTTTTAATTCCTGAGTCTCCTTTCACTACGCACACGTTGATTCCTAAAATTTCCCTTTCCCTTAGGGGCTTAGGGGCATTTGAGTTAAATGACTACCAGTTTAAGCTTTAAAATACTGTTACATTTTCTAGGGAATTCCCTGGGGAAGTACCTCAAGCCTGACATAAAAGCATGCCTCTAGAGGCTCTCAACCCTGGCATGCTTATATTATATAACGTTTTCTGAAATCTCTCACTTTGGGTATTATTGGGACCTGGCCTCAGGCATTCCGTTTGCTTTCCACTTCATATTTTTATTGTCAACTTGCCTCTTGTCTGCCAGTCACAAGCCTGTAGATCTTTTGCTTTTATGATCATTCTGTTTTCTTAAGAAAATAAAGTGACTAGTGATGTAACAATAGCAAAATATAAATCACCTTTCATGATTTCATGTAAACTGTGTGTGACATTTGAAAGCTTTTCAAATTTGAAAAACTCCTTTAAATTCTTTCCATAATGAACATTTTTATCTGGTTTGTGTTAAAGAAAATCTCCCTAGCATCTACCACGTGTGCTCTGAACAGCAACAATAACAAAATCACCTATATTCCAAAACATATTGTAGCTAAGAAATACATAGAATACAAATTCTATAATCATAGCAGTGGTCGGAACTTTTTGCTATTTCTATTGCTTTAAAAATAATTGATTTTTTTCATATTTAAAGACTTAAATTTACAGTAGTTTTAAGTTCACAACAAAATTGGGAAGAACAGAGATTTTCCCATATACACCCTGCCGTCACACATGCACAGCGTCTCCTACAATCAACACTACACATAAAATGGTACATTTGTTAAAATTGACAAACCCACACTGACACATTATTATTACCCAAAGTCCATAGTTTACCTACAGCCTCACTCTTGGTGTTGTACATCCTACGGGTTTCGACAAATGTGTAATGACAAGTACCCATCATTATAGATTCACACACAATACTTTCACTGCCCTAAAAATCCCCTGAGCTCTGCCTATTCAATCCTATCTTCTTATGTACCCCTGACAACCGCTGATCTTTTACTGTCTCTATAGTTTTGCCTTTTCCAAAGTTTTATTTACAGTGGTCTCCCCTTATCTTGGGGGTATGTTCCAAGACTCCCAGTGGATTTCTGAAACCACAGATAGTACAGAATCCTCTATATACTGTTTTTTCTCCACATACACATCTATGATCAAGTTTAACTTGTAAATTAAGCACTTCAAGAGATTAAGAACAATAATAATAAAAGAGAATAATTATTAAGATAACATGTGCAGTGAATGTGGTCTCTCCCTTTCTCTCTCTTTCATAATAGCTTATTGTGTTGTACTCATGTTTTTTCTGAGATGATGTGAGATGATCAATACCTATGTAACGAGATGAAGTGAGATGAGTGACGTAGGCATTGAGACCCAGCATTTGGCTACTACTAACTTTCCACCTATACATCAGGAAGGTTTGGCTCCTGGACTGAAACTTCAGACAGGGAAACTGCAGATGAGGGGGAACTATGGCAGTTGGACTCATACACTATGTGGCCTTTCAGATTGGCTTCTTTCATTGCTTGTACCTATTTAAGTTTCCACCGTGTGTTTCATGGGGTTTTTGTTCATTTCTTTTTAGCACTGCATAATATTCTAATGTCCGAATATTCCACAGTTTATCCATTCTCCTCCTGAAGGACACCGTGGCTGCTTCAAGCTTTGACAGTTATTAAAAACGTTCCTATGGGGCGCCTGGGTGGCGCAGTTGGTTAAGCGTCCGACTTCAGCCAGGTCACGATCTCACGGTCCGTGAGTTCGAGCCCCGCGTCAGGCTCTGGGCTGATGGCTCGGAGCCTGGAGCCTGTTTCCGATTCTGTGTCTCCCTCTCTCTCTGCCCCTCCCCCGTTCATGCTCTGTCTCTCTCTGTCCCCAAAAATAAATAAAAACGTTGAAAAAAAATAAAAAAAAAAAACAAAAACGTTCCTATAAACTTCTGTGTGCAGGTTCCTGTTTGGACACAATTTTCAGCTCTTTGAGGTAAATACCGAAGAGCATGATTGCTGCATCATATGGTAAGATGGGAGAGTGTGTTTAATTTTGTGAGAAACTAATGAAAGGTAGTAGAATATGCCTCCCCAAAACTTGGCTATTTGGCATGGGATTATTTTGAGCTGATTATTTTGAGAAACTACAGACACAGAAGTTCTGAAAACAGAATAGAAGTTACTGTTTTCTGTAAGGGAAATTTACATTAGAAAGGGAGCTTGTACCAGGACTAGAGTTAGTATCAGATATCACTTTTCCACCCAAGAAACTTATCGGCACGGCAGAACAAACTTTGTTTCCTAAACTTCTCCTCTTCTCTCCTTTCTGAATTGTATTTCTCCCATTCAAAGTGCAGAGCCCTACCCTTTTCTTAGCTCAGGATGGAATATAAGGGCTCAATCATTTGGTCATGATTTTTGAGTGCTCTTTCTGTATGTACAAATATACAAAAGAGAAAAGAGAACCTGTAATACAAGTGTGTCCAGAACTAAGGTGAGATTCTCCAAGAAGCCTGCTTCAACCATTCCGCTCATCAATGTCTTTACACAGACGCTGAATAAATAGCAAGAGCCATGTTTTAAACTGACTTCTTGGGGCGCCTGGGTGGCTCAGTCGGTTAAGCGGCTGACTTCAGCTCAGGTCACGATCTCGCGGTTCGGTCAGTGAGTTCGAGCCCCGTGTCGGGCTCTGTGCTGACAGCTCAGAGCCTGGAGCCTGTTTCAGATTCTGTGTCTCCCTCTCTCTGACCCTCCCCTGTTCATTCTCTGTCTCTCCCTGTCTCAAAAATAAATAAAACGTTAAAATTTTTTTTTTAAACTGACTTCTTTGTATTTTCTTCCTCAGCAATTATTAACTTATCAGTTTCATAAAATGAGTTCCAAGAGGTCTATAATGTGTACACTGAAAAAGGTTCTTTGGTTTCTTTAACTTTTCAGTTTCAAGAAATTTAAGAGATTTAAAGATTGTACAAGGACTTTCAGTCCCCACTGTAAAACTGAATAAAGGAAACCTCGCTTGAAATGGATTTGGGAGGTCAGAGGAAAAGCTCTTACACACTACCACTTCCCCTCAATTGCAGACCCCGACAAGAGGGGCATGCTACATTCCCAACAGGAAGAAATATGCTTCAGTACTCCAACAACAGGAAGAATTTCTCCTTGCCTAGCAACAAGCACAGCCAATAAGAAATACGGCAACTCAGCCAATAAGAAACTCTCACTACCCTGAACTCTCCTTTTCTTCCAATGGATTTTCATTCAAAGCAATTCTTCACAACTTCATTCTTTTCTTGATAAGGTAGTATTTCACTCCTTTGATCTCTGAGCTTGCCTATGGTTTGGCCGTATCTTGCATGTCTCAAATCGCGATTTCCCTCCTATTCCTGAATAAATAACTAGCTGTTTTTCTTTTAAGTTTGACGTCACATACCCTTCACAGAATTCTAAAGTAAATATGTTATATACAGTTAAATTAACAATACATGCAGACTTGCATGAGGAGGGACTTCATTTGAAAAAGAACAATGAGAACACTCTGAAATATGATCTGTTAGTTTCACAAGAGTTGGGCAAAAAGGGTTTTTCTTTTATAGAGAGTAAACAAGGCTAGAAAGAACTAGGGGTTGAGGTGTAAAAGGAAACTGTTGTATAATTGGAAATTATATGAAAAAATGTTTGATGCTGAGGCACTTGCTCCAGAGTGGCCCTTATGGAAAGGCTCTGTGCTGAGTCAGTTTGAGGGCGGACCAAAGTTCAGGGATCCCAGGGGAAGGAGAAGATCCTTAACTTTGGTTTTAGTTCTGACTGATAACTAGTGGCAAAACAGTTCATCTAATAATTTATAAGGTGACAAATGGGAATTTAGAGGGACCATGTCTGGCCTTGTCACAGGTAAAGTTTTATCCAAGTCTTATGAATGTGGGTGGTTCTTTGTAGTGAGTCATTTTCTGGAACACAAAAGGGTGGTGGGAGGGGGATTCTCTAACCATAGGTGTTTTCCAAAATCAAGGACTTGGGTAAAGTTCAACATTGTATACAGTATAAGAAGTAAGAAAAATAGTGCAAACCAATTAAAAAGTAGATATTAGCATAAAATTCTCAACATGAATTTTAAACTTAAGACATAGCTAGGCACCTTGTTATAGCTGAACTATTGTTTTATTCAACTAAGAGTTGAGGGAATAGCAAAGCATCAGTATAATATATCATGGCAACATTTTAATTTCTTATGATCACTGAGTCAAATTCTAAAAGCAGCAATTTGTTAGAAAACTGTAGTAAATAATATAAAAAAACCTTTTTTCTCATTGGCCAGATGGATTGGTTTTACTCTAAATGGCAAAATGCGTTTTTAAGCTTTTATTTCTAGTTCATATTTATTTAATTTAGCAGTGAGCATTCTGTGAGAGAATAAAAAATTATTTATTTTTATTGATTTATACTTGCCATGGCATTTTTCATTCCACAAATGCTAAATGACACAAAATTTAATTAAAAGCAAACATTTAATATATTGACACTGAATGAATTTCTGTTTCCTTTAGCTCTCTCTCTTTGGGAGGTTTAGCATGGAAACTTTTATGAAGTAATTGGGCTTGATTAATGTGACCATACAAGTGCCTCTTAACCAAGGGCCAAATAGTATACACATTCTTTCACTGAAAAAAAAATCGTCTTTTGACTAGAACTCTGTGCCCTCTGAAAGTAATTGGCGAAATATGAAGACATGATTGGCAATTATTAGGAAAGTCAGTATTACAAAGAAGAAAAAGATAAATGTGTTATCTCTAAAATCTTAACCATACATGTGACTACTATGCCAAATATAGCACAATATGGACAGTATGGTTTAAGGGAAGAAACAGATGGCATGTTTACATCATGTTCATTTTTTCTCGAAAACAAATATGGCTAGAATATCTGGGGCTTCTTTCTTGCCTTTTATCTATAAGTTAGTTTTACACAGTTTATGAAAGTATTTTTCAGCTTCAATTCCAATAATATGCCACAGATTGGATTTATAGGATTTTCAAATATAAAAGTAACAGAAAAAGAAAATGAGGGGTGAGATAGAGAGCACACAAGTGAGAGAGGGTCGTTTTTTACTTAGGCTGTTCAGGAACCTTGATTAAAAAGGAATTGAAGGGATTGTTACTGCCTCTGTGTGGGCTAAAAGCAGGGTAGGTCTTAGGGTCATGGGACTTGAAGTTCAGGCAATTATAGAAATTCTTCCCAAGAAAAATAACACAAAATTAGTCACAAAGTAAACAAATTTTTAGGTAGAGAAAATAAATCACAGCCAGTTATAAATTTAAGTAAGCTGGAAATAACAGACATGTCAAAATCCAGAAAAGTAGCATACTATATTTATGAATTTAAATGTTATGAATAGATTTGCATGTAGATATAATTTATATTTATAATATTTATAATTAACTGCCTGATGCATCTCTATAATACTTATTCTGTACATTTTTGACTCTCCACTGTTTGTATGTTGAACCAATGAAACACTTGTTGCATATGTTTTATTCTGATTAAAAATTTTATAGAATTTTCTTGAAAGACAAAAAAATAATTGTCTTTTCCCTAGTATAGTTTATGAAACTTTATTTATTTTTTAATTGCTAGTTTAGAAAAGTGTTTTTTGTTTCACAATATGTAATTGGTAGTACTTGATTATGGAAAACTCCTACCAAGTTTCTTTCATATCCTCTCCCTGGTCAAAGGAATGGCAAGGCCATAGGCACTGAGAAAAATGTTTATTTTGAATAATGAAAGAAGAAGAAGTGGGGAGTATTCTTGGAATGTTGAAGGCAAGAGAATGCATCATAGGAGATGAGGTCAGAGATATAGGAGGTCACGTGGGGTCTTGAGGCCACTATAGAGTATTTGCTTTAACCTGAGCAATACAGGAAATGGTGGAGGATAGTGAGCCATGGACCCTCATACAATTTCACTTAACATTTTAGCATTTTGGTCTGCTGTGTGTGGAAGGGACTACAAAGGACATGAGTGGAATAGGGAGATAAGTCTAAAGATAAAGAGTAACAAAAATAACTGCAACAAAAACATAGTTTAAACATTTGGATTAGTTATTTCCAAGCACAGAATAGGGACCATCTTAAGCAGAAGAACAAGTAAACTGAAAAAGGTAACCAGTCTTTGTCTGTTTCCTTATCCTATGGAGGTAGTTTCTATACTCCTATGGGTGAATATCCTACATCCTATAGTAATAGTAAAAAACACAATAATGTTTTAATATCTTTGTAGAAATTTAGGACCAAATTATCAAAAATGTAAAAGTTAGATTTTTCTTACAGTAGAAAAAAAATACCCAGCTTGAAACAGTAAACTTAATGTCGGATATTGAAATAAGAAAAATATAATAATTTTATTTTAAAAAAATCTGAATTTAACCTTTGGAAAGCAAAAATCTTTGTATTAATTAATGCTTAAGTGTTCATTTTATAGTTTCTGACTTTTCTGGAATTATTTATCTGTTCCTTCCTATAGACTGTGAGACCCTTAAGCAAAGGGCCAAGTTCATTCCATTCTGCTATTCTCAGCTTTTCATATAGTTACTGGCATATAGAAAATGTTTCAAAAACATTTTAAGTAAAGGAAGGAAGGATTTAGACAATCATTCATCAACCAAAAAGCAAGCACTTACCAGAATAATGGAGGGAATAGATCTACTATGAGGTTGGTTAGCATCAACCTCTCAGAAAACTGACAAATTTCCTAAATTTCTTACCCTTTAATCTTGCTAGCAGTATCTCTAAAGAGATGGGACAGGGGCGCCTGGGTGGCGCAGTCGGTTAAGCGTCCGACTTCAGCCAGGTCACGATCTCGCGGTCCATGAGTTCGAGCCCCGCGTCAGGCTCTGGGCTGATGGCTCAGAGCCTGGAGCCTGTTTCTGTTTCTGTGTCTCCCTCTCTCTCTGCCCCACCCCTGTTCATGCTCTGTCTCTCTCTGTCCCAAAAATAAATAAACGTTGGAAAAAAAAATTAAAAAAAAAAAAAGAGATGGGACATCTAAGCAGAAAGGATAACATATGAATATTCCCCTAATTCTTACCACTTAAGAAGCCTACTTAAAAATCAAAGATAATGGGGAGCCTAGGTGGCTCAGTCGGTTGAGCGTGCAACTTCTGCTCAGGTCATGACCTCGCAGTCCGTGAGTTCAAGACCTGCATCGGGCCCTGTGCTGACAGCTCGATGCCTGGAGCCTGCTTCGGATTCTGTCTCCCTCTCTCTCTCTGCCCCTCCCCTGCCTATGCTCGCTTGCTCTCTCTCTCTCTCTCTGTCAAAAATGAATAAATGTTAAAAAAATTTTTAAAAAATCAAAGATATTTATTATATTCCAAGTTCATTAAGCAAGTAGTTGAGATTCTAATAAGCTGAGATAGTTGATTTAATAATGTCCTCCAGAGATTGCACTAATAAAGAATTCCATTGGGAAGCACAAAACAGAAACAATTTATGTTTCTTTACATGATGCTGTTGACAGATTTTAGGGAGTAATAATTTCAAGTATTGGCTTTGGATTTAGATTGACCACTATTTGAATCATGATTCTGCTACTGACAAATGATCTACTAACTTGTTTAAATATTGTAGAAGAAAGAAAATCTATGAATCAGTCAACTATCTTATATCTAATAGACTTCCTAGGTACTAGAAACTTTGAGGCCTTAGGAAATATTCTGAGTGAAAATTTTTCTTTTCTTTTTTTCCTGGTAATCTTTAAAATGAAAAAAAAAATAAATGTGACTCATTCAGAAAACACACTATAGAGAACTTTTCTTCAATGGCTCTTATACAGTCATCTCTCTACTCAGCTATTGTTTGCATGAATAATTGTACAGCAGTTACACATGAAGTATTCCTTACCATCTATGCACGTTGCCGATTTGGGTTCTTTAAAAAACCTTTCTAATTTTCACAAGTATGTTCTAAATGGGTGTGTGAGTCAGACCAATGTACCACCACAAGGGCTGCTTTTATCTCAGTAGTTCTGATGACGCATTAGTATAGGATATCTTCAGAGCAGTGTCTCAGTAATGATTTATTAGGATGCTACATCATAATATTGATAGAGAATAGAAACTGGCCAAGGAATGACTTGGTCATTTGCAATATTAAAAATTGTACATTATATGGGGCGCCTGGGTGGCTTGGTCGTTTAAGCGTTCGACTTCGGCTCAGGTCATGATCTCACCGTCCGTGAGTTCGAGCCCCGCGTCGGGCTCTGTGCTGACAGCTCAGAGCCTGGAGCCTGTTTCAGATTCTGTGTCTCCCTCTCTCTCTGCCCCTCCCCTGTTCCTGCTCTGTCTCTCTCTGTCTAAATAAATAAATAAATAAAACGTTAAAAAAAATATATACATTATATATGGAGCTTGACCCCATTTTTAGGAATAGAAATATTCATTTATTCTATCTATTTAAATAATGGCTACATCATCCATCTACAAGAGTTATACTATGTTAAATTGAAACCAGTATCACTTAATATTTTATTTTTCCTGCATGTATATTCCACATCAGTGTAAATAAAACATGACAAAAATGCACATAATTTCTTACCAACCTGTACTGATTATTTAAAAAAAAAGCATAAAGGAAGACATTATAATATTAGTAAACTAATTATTTATGCTTTGTAACTATGAAGACTGAATTCCTTTATATTAAAAGGATAATTTTCATGGATGTTACTAGTTTTCCTGAAGAGATCATGGTATTGCATTTCATTTTTTTTTTTATGAAATGAAAGTTTATTTTCCTATGGTCACTAAATTAAAAGTAAATAAAGTATTTACTTGTTGGATAACTTGAGTTGTTTGTTTGAGTAATAAAAAAAATCAGCTGAAACTCATAGAAATATAGTAGATGTACTGTTCTTCTCAAGGGGTTGTATTTTTTCACCACTGATAAAATTCTCATGATCACAATCCTGGTGCTAACTCCAGGTCTCCTGATAGTCTACCACTTGTTTTTTCAAAACCACTGTTTTCATTATTTTATTGGAATTCTGGCTTTTTGACTAAATTTGGGATCAAATTTAAGTAGATACAATATGGACAACTTTTATGAGATGTACAACTTAAAGCAAGTTACTTAGATAAATGTGGGAGAAATTAACAACTTTACCTTATTGCCTCCCAATTCACAGAGACAAAATGTCTTTCTCTGTCCACTGGATTTTGTCCACCTCCAGCCTGCTTGGCTTGGAGGCACCTCACTTCTTCTGCCTTCCCCTCCCCCTCCTCCTGTTTCTGCACCACCTTTGGTGCAACCTACATCTTCCATGCCTCTGGCGCCATCAGCTACTCCTCCTCCCCTCACTGTCAAGGAGCAAAGGGCACGCACTTACACCACTCACTTCAGATTTCCTCACCAATGTCCCAGGTAAAAATTCACAATGATGAACAAATTGTTTGACTTTTGAGTGAACCCAAGTGGAACATGTTTGGCATTTAAAGTAATTTAAGTTTGTTGGTTTAATTAAGATAGACAAGTCTTTAGCCTTCTCAGCATTAAATATATGAGACTTTTTCTACCTAGGTTTATTGAAGGTCAGATAAGCTTATGAATATCTCTGTTGCAATTTGTCAGCAAATGTATGACTTAAAATAGTGGTTCATTTTGTCTTTCTCCAAGTTTTCATAGGTAATTATTAAGAGAGCTTTCAAGGTCTTTGGTAATCTAAAACTTTAAGGTTTTGTTTGAATGATAAACTGGATTGAACTCATTGGACATCTACGTCCTTTCCAAATAAGATAAAATCCTAAGCATTGATTATTAAACATAGCTTTATGTTTTTAACTTATTGAAGGGAAAATAAGGATATTTGAGTCTATTAGAAAACCTGGTTTGTACTTAGTTGATTCATAAATTGCCATGAAAGAATTCTGATGTAACAGTTCACACTTGGTTACTACTTAGTTTTCACTGGAGACTAAGGATTCTTAGAGTTAAAATTCTGCTAAATGTAATTAAGAATGATGGAAATAAGGAAAACAACTCTGTATGTAGAAAATTAGGATATATGTCAGAAAAATATAATAAATGAAAATAAATTTTTGTTAAAGGTAAAAGAAAGTAATTTTGTCCTAAATGAGACTACTTGTTTGGAGAGAAATGTCTTGATACAAAATCTGAATGAAAAGGAAAGTTGTAAAATGTTCTCAAAGGGAAATCTTTGGAAAGGGATTTTATATGTAGTTAGGATGGACTGAGGTTGAAGTAAACAGATTTTAAAAATTAACAGATTTTAAAACAGAATCTAAAAAGACAAAGTTGTCTTGGATTTTTCATCTGCTGTTGAAAAAAAAAATGTAAGCAAAGTTCTTTTCTCTTTTGTATGCCAGATCCAAAGCTTTATGTTTTGTTTTTATCAGGTCTTTGATTACTTAGTTAAAACTTGTCAATGTTAAAGGAGCTAGGTTTTGCTAACAACTATATAACCTTACATATTTGCCTTTAGAATCTCTTATTGCCACCTTGGTTAAATAAATAATTAAGATTTGTAATGATCTATAACCCTATTTAGGATGTGCCTTATAATTTCCTAAGGTTTTAACAAACTTCCCAGGATTTAAACTATAATTTAAATCTTTTTGACCAATTGGGCCTTTTTATTTGGTGTGTTACTTGGAAAGCCCTTTCAAACAAATAATGGTAAACCTTAGGTTGTATTGCTTGGATAAATGCTATAACTGCTAAAATATACATATAAAATTACTAAAAGTTTTAATATGTTTGGTATAAGGTCATCACTTGATATTCTGATTACCAAAGTATTATGTGTCACAGAAATAACCTGAATTTCCTTGTCAGCTTCATCTTAATGAACTCTCATATCAGATAGTTGACCACGTCCATTTGTTAGTCTTTTATCATTTATTGTTGTTTTTCCAATTCTCTTACAAAATATGTTCCATGTTCAAGGAGATTTATAAAAAGGACTTTTAAGACAAATACCAGTATTTGACATCTTTGAGATCATAGAACAAATGGGTAAAAATTTCCAGGATTAAAAGCTGCATTCCAACTGAACAAGAATTAGTAACATGGGAAGAAATAAATGGAGGAAGATTATAGTTTTGTGACTCTTGTTGGAAATATTGCTATTTTTCTAATGTTTGCTCTTCCAGAATAAGGAAACTTTCTCTTAAAATATCTCTGACATACAGAAACGTGATGAAGTATTCATTTGTGAACAAACTGAAGCGTTTAATTTTTCTCTATACCTGAACTCTCTGATATTCAAAAGATCTCAGTAATTAATTCTTTCTTTCATGGTAATTATAGTTATTTGCATAAGTTCAATAAGAATCTATTCTCCTTGTAACAGGTCACCATTGGAGATACTGGCTATTTTACCAAGGCTTTGACTAGAGTGTCATATTTGAGAGAGACATGAATAGACTCAGATATGACCAAACAGTTTGAACTAAGGTTGACTATGAAACATAGAGTCATAAAGTCTGTTGGAAATGTTGGCCTGGTACCCTTCTTACAAAGTTCCCAGCAGCCTTACCAGGTGAGTAAAGAATGTCACTTCCTGATAGGTGCAGGAACCTCAAGATATCTTTGAGACCTCCTGGAAAGAAATTCACCCGAATCCACAGGTATTGCAAGTATATCTGACAGCAAGTACTTGGCTTGGCTTCTGGTCTGGAGAGGCTACTAATAGTTCAATCTAGATTCCTTATAAAAAGTTACAGTAAAGCAAATTTTGAAAGATCTATATGACTAATTGCTGTTCTTGCAGAGCTTATGTAAATAATTAGGCTGAGTTTGTTAAAACTGGGCTTGTTCTACGAATGAATTAGTTTTGATTTGGCTATCTCTGAAAATGAGGGTTATTAGAGAGAAAAGTTATGTTTCAATAATGCACCCTTTTGGATAGTGAATTCTAATTCTAATTGTCTTTAAATGTTTGTTGTTTGCCTAAACTAGACAACTTGAGGTAAACTTCAGAAAAATTCTCACAAAACTCATATTTGGCACTTTGTCTCTGTTGCTCTATAGCCCACTCAAAAGAATCACCATAGACATTTGAATTACAAACAAGAAAAAAAACATCTGATTCCTTTTGCTCCAGGAAAAGGAATCTCCATCCGAGCATGCTTCAAGCCTGACATCTAAAAATCTTCTCACTGGGATACTGGCAGACCCTGTGTTTGTAATTTTCTCTAACACTTAACCCATATTTTTGTTGTTTCTGTAAAAGTGCCTCTTGTTAATTACCTGATTGCTTACTAAGCAAAACAGAGTCTATATGATGGTCAACACCACCTACTACACAATCAAGGTCTTCAATGATTCTCAAAGTAACTTTAGATTATTAAATACTAAAATAACTCAAATGCATTAAACAGTTCTACAAAATAAAATGACGTTAGCTATTTTAACTGCTGTACAGGATGGAGCTTATGTTCTCATAAAAAAAGAAAGCTGTGTATACATTCCAGATTATTACAAAAAGTATTTTTGTGCACTCAAATCGATGTTTTAAATTATCTCTCTTTTCTTTAATGATTGGCTAAACTCGTGGGCTAAAGAAAGATTTTTGTCAACTATCAAAGGACTCATATTTGGGCTTCTTTTTCTTTTTGTTAATCATGTTTCGCTCTTTTCTCCCATGTCTCTCCTTCTAGTGCCAAGACTCCTTGATCCTCTCTACTCAAGGAGACTCCCATATGTTATCAACTCTAGTAACAGATGCCTTCACTTTTCTTAACTCCTATTAAATTCTCAACTGACCAACCTTGACCATTGGTAGGGACATCTTTATGCCCCAGTTCAGCAGGAAGAAGCTACAGAAGATGAGACATTCAAGGGGCACCTGGGCGGCTCAGTTGGTTAGGCATCTGACTTTGGCTCAGGTCATGATCTTGCAGTTGGTGAGTTCCAGCCCTACATTGGGCTCTGTGCTGACAGCCCAGAGCCTGGAGCCTGATTCAGATTCAGTGTCTACCTCTCTTTCTGTCCCTCCCCCGCTCACGCTCTGTGTCTCTCTCCTTCAAAAATAAATAAATTAAAAAAAAAAAAAAGAAGAAGAGGAAGATGAGACCTTCTGCCTTCAACAGCCTTAAAGATTTAAGGGTCAAAGTAGTTCAGGGGGAAAAACGATGAGGGAAACAAAGGCAAGAGAAATGTAACATAAATTAAATCTTCTTACAACTTGCAGCCCACCGATAGACACCTGAAACATGCAGAGTGTGACCTTCCTCAACTGATGGCTGCTTAACTTCCTTCATGTTTTTGATTTATGGGTCTAAGAGTAACCCTGTCTTAACAGTATCTAACCTCTCAAGGTCCTGAAAGCCTTGCTTTCAATTCCTTAGAGACTTAACGCTATCTCTAACTCCCACTAACTTAAAAGTATATAATCAGTCCCTCTTCCCAATCCCAGTGCAGCTTTTTCTGCCCACAGGTCCTGTCCTCATGCTTTAATAAAATCACCTTTTGCACCAAAAACATCTCAAGAATTCTTTCTTAGCCATTTGCTCAAGAACCCCATCAGGATCAACATTAATTTTGGGTTTTGTTTTTGTTTTTACCTCTAAACTTTATATCTTTCTTTGTTTTTATTTACTTCTGGATAGGCTAGAACACTGCCTTAGAGGGTGAGATGCTGGAAATCAGAATCATAAAGTTTCATTTATAAATAATGACAAGTCTCGGGTATGCCTGAAGAGGTAAATGGATGAAGTGAGAGAGGGGATGACACTATTACCATCTGGGTGTTCACAGAACCGAAAAGCCTGCTTATTCTGGAATCTAGATAGAAACTGAAATCACAAATGATGTTATAGGCTTAGCAATTGAGAGAGTGACTATAAATCAGAGGCTACAGGCTTGAGGGAATAAAAAGGAGTGGCTCTAAGGATAATAGTTACTTCACTTAAAATATTTTAATGTCATAAAATTCAAACCTGAAGTTTTTATAGAGGAGAGAAAAAGAATTGTCTGGAAATGGCAGTGAAGATTAAAGAAGACACCAACCCCATTCCAAGCATTAAAGTAGGTAGTTTGTTAGGTTCTAACAGGATACCTGGAGGCCAGCAAAGCAGAAGTCAAGGTCAGCTATTGGGAAAGTCAGAGGCCTTCTGGCAGCATCTCACAAAAAGCCAGATCAAACCAGACACGCCCAAGATAGCCACAGCCGTGACAGGAAACCTCTGACCAAATTAGGAAGAAAAGGCCTGAAACCTTATTTCCAAGAAATCCTGTTCCCAAGTAATGAATACTCCACCCCCTTGTTAACAATTGTCAGTAGGAGATAGAAACCCAAACCCCTAAACTCACGTGCGTGTGTGCTCTCTCTTTCTCTGGCTATCTCTCATATCTTGAGGGTGTACTTTCGCTTTAATAAACACTCCAATTTGTATCATTTTTCTTCTGTGTTGTTTGTCCTTGAGTTTTCTCCTAAGGAGACAAGAATCTTCAGCAACATCTTTAGCATGAGCTGGGTCAAGGCCTCTGGGCTTGTGGTCTCCCCAGTTTATCCGCAACACATGTATATGAGGGTGAATGTAACAACATCCAACACTGGGGAGACAATGGGGAAGCAGTGTCCTGGGAAAAGCTACATTTCAGTTAAAACAAGAAAGCAAAGGAAATTTTCAGAGAATATATTCAGGTTATAAGGGAATTCACTATTTACCAGCCCTTCTTCTCAAAAGAAGGCACAGTGAAAGGTTTCAAAGTTGATTACAGTTGGAAAATAGGTTAAGAGAAGGAGATGTGCATGACCACATGATAATTAGAGTCTCAGCAATGAGAAACCAGCTTTATTGTGGCCACTTATCAAGAAGTTACTACTAATAGGCTCAGTAGTGACGGGGCTGTGCATCTTAAGGGTACAAAGTAGAGGTGATGCTAACACAGCAATTCAGGGTTTTGGGGCTCCATTTTTTTTCTCCTAGTGATTAATGCATGAAGAGGGGATGTGGTCTTATTTTGAAAGAGAGAGAGAGAAAGTAAGATCCTAAAATGCATATAGATTCTAAAAGAGGAGGAAAAACAAAATATCTTAATTATAGAGGACTGATTTCCTAAATTTTTTGGATTAAATACAGGTATATTAGCTGCTTTAGACCAATTAAAGACAGTAAGTAATAACAAGATACATTTTAATTACTTCTTTGATATATGTTATTATTTGGATTATAATTTATTCATAAATATGCATTTTTTGAGAAAGTACATGATTGGTGTTTTAGGTCAGGTTCTCTAGAAAATAGAACCTGAGGGAAAACTTGCAAGTTTAAACTTTGTGGAGGCACATGATCTCCTGGAGTAAAAAAGGGCAAAAGAGAAGTAAGGAACACATGAGAAAAAAGGTGGTTTTTTTTTGTTTTTTTGTTTTGTTTGTTTTTTTTGTTTTGTTTTATTTTTGTAATAAATGACTGATTTCTTGGTTTCAGACCACATTTCTGCAGAGGCCAAATGAGCGGACTAGATCTTAGAACTGTCTATCTAAATGGAAGACAAGGGAAGAATTTAACCCACAGATCCCTAAAAACTTTTGTTAAGGCCCAATCCATGGTTATGGATGTCTTGCATGTCTTGCATGTCTCTGGGTAGCCTGCCCTTCCAAAATTCTTGCCCAGTATATGAAAAGGCAGAGAGTCCTCCCCACATCAGATGGCAGAATGCATGGATCCTTGATTAGTCGTTGGCTCTTAAGATACTGAAGCTGTGTGAGCCCGGGGTAATGGCATTTAGGCAATGTAGGACAGCAAGCACTCAAGACCCAAGATGTTGCATATCCTGAGTGAATCATAGCTTCTCCTTGGGCTTGTATTCACTCACATCCTTTTAGAATATATGAATGTTGTATGAGAACAAGAGGTCCTCATTTCTTTCCTAAGAGGGTTGGTACAAGTGCAATCCTTCAACATCAAGGCCAGTTATATTCTCTTGAAAGACTGAAAAGGATGAGTAAACTAATCTATAATCATTGCTAGGACAAGAACTTAAATATTACTCATCACCCCACCTCAGCCAATCTCTCGGTTGAGATGACCCAGACCTCCATCTGCCTTTGCTCACTGCCGTTGCCTCTTCATCCTTAACTGCGAGGCATAATAAGTACAAAAACATACCTGAGAACATTGTTTAGGTTCTGGAAATATTCCTCCTTGCTCCTACTATTTATCAGTAAACTTAAACACTGACGGTATTTAAAGTTATTTTCTCCAGCCTGTACCATAATGCCTTTCTTTGCATACTAATCTTCTGGCTGAAAGAATTCAAAATGGCGAGTTTGCATTTGTCTCTTCTAGTTCAATGAAATTTTCATGATTTCCCCTGGAAGGACAGTTTACCAAAGAGGAACAAGGTTGTCTTCACCGTAAGATCTCAAGTTGTGGAGATGAGAAACACAAAGTGTATGCACAAGCTTTGCACTGGGAATGGTGATGAGTCAGCCATACCCTTTGATTTCCAGACTCTGAATCCTCCTAAACACAAACCTTACATTGGTCACCGCTTGGTGCTGGGGTGTTAGAACATATTAGAGTGAATTTGTAATCAGACACTCATTGATATTAGTCCTTCTTTGCTATAAAATGGGTCCTTTGTTTGATGCCAACTTGTATGGGAAACTAAGTGAATTCATTAGGCATTCTACAAGTACTGGTGTAGGTGGACACCTAGTGCATAAGGAAGCCAAACCCATGTCAATAGCATATATTGATTTTGTTAAGAAAAATTGCTTCTCCCACCAACATGGAAGAAATCTGGTGTAGTAAACCCATTATGTGTTCCTAGCAGTTGTACATGAGGAATAGTGACAGAATGAGGTCTCAGTGTTGGTTTCTGCTGCTGACAAATAGAAATCTTAGAGCAGTTATTTTAGCTAAATAAGGTTTAATGGGAAGAAATGGATGCTTTTGAGTTTATAAAGAACCTCATCTCTATCATGGCCACTTTCTTCACAAGCCCTGTGCACTAGCACTATAGTTGTTAAAGAGGGAGGATGGTTGATTTGCTAGAAGGAGTTAATATGTGCACTGCATTGACGAGACCATCCTCTGCAGTGGATAATTTCTGGAAAGCATTAATGTGACACAAAACTTTATATACTTTATATACTTTTCCTAATTCCCACAGGTTCTCTCCACATGAAACTTCCCCAGACCCCTTGACATTGAATTTTCTAGTCTTGTTCCTTGCAGACTCTTGAACTACAGCCAATCCATTTTTTCGTGCAGAAGAGTCAGTGAATATCCCCAGGTCAGGCCAGATCTCACTTATACAAATGGAAAAGCACTTTTCACCACCTGCAGCTCTACCCACTGAGAAGATTCCCCTTTACCACATCTCTTTAGGTCTACCTCACAATGTGGCTATATTGTGGCAACTGTGTAGTTTCAGCTAATGCTAATGAATTACAGCAATCTGTTTATAAGACATGCTCAATTTCTTTCCTCCTCCTTGTTATCATAGAAAATCACCTGTGGAACCATAGAACTTGACTGAGAAAAAACTGCCAGTGTCACACAGGTGGGTGATGTGGGAGTCTAGGCCATTTCTTCAGGGAATTTATTCATGTGTTTTGGACCAGCTCAGGATGACACTAAATTGACCTGACTGGACTTTATGATTCATGGTTAGATAAGTTTTTATCTCATTAATGACTGGATATAGTCACTTGGTATCCTATGACACTATGAAACTATTTTTCTGATCGAGTGTAGTTCTCTGCTGCAGATGACATAGCATTGTTCCAGAGTCCTTGGGATCTACATATATATCTTCTGTAAGAACTTACTAGAAATTCCACAAAGCATTTTTATCCACCAGAAGCATTTTCAATAATTGTATATATTGGACTATATAGAAAAAGTGGAAAAATCTCTTCACCCTAACCTACATATGCTACAAATTCCACTTTTGTGACCTCAACTGATGAACAGATTTCAGAATTATTTTCAAGTGCCGTCATGCTGCCTCTAAAATCCAGAGTTACCCTTAGACTGTTGGGCATCCTTAGTGGTAGGAAGTATGAGATGCAAAAACTCTTCCTTTACCCTTAGGGAATTATCCTGGAATGTTCCAAATCAGTTGATTCCTAAAAATTTCACCATTGTGGGAAAGCCCCTGGCACACATATGTCTTCCTGGGAAATCTAGTGTACCCGTTACTTTCAGGTCACCAATGTCAATGAAAGTCCTAACACGCACATAGCGACCAGTACATTGTTCAGCAGAATGCCAAGAATATCAAGGTTGGGCAGGAAAACCATGAGACTCAACTGGCAGTAAAGATTTAGTGTTATATTACCGGTGGTAACTAAGATCAATAATATTGATCTTAGTTATGACAGCAACTGTTACTATATTACCTCTCCAGATAATCTTGAGCTCATCTAAAGAAATGGAGACAACTGAAAAAGAAGATTTTGTCAGTCCAATAATTCTCAAACCTGGTTGTCCACTGGAGTGATTTGTGAAACTTTTGATATCAGCACCCTAATATTGTAGAAATTTTTATTTAATTGATCTGAAGGAAAGAAAAGCAACTTTTTAAAGTTTCCCTGACAACGCACAGATAAGATATGAGAGCCACTTCAATTAGACTCTCAGAGAATAGAGACTAATGTCAGGGCCAGGAATACAATTTATGCATAATTATCTCTGCATCCAGACTGGAAAATAATACATTTCTAAAAGTGATAGTCAGTCATCTCCAATCCACCCTCCTCTAAGAGACAAATAATTATTTAATTGTAAATTTAATTAATGGGGTAACGGGCTTGGCCCTTAGGGAATCAGGGACTTAGAGGTGGATAGAGTTACTGGTAATATTGTTACCCCAGTCCAATTCTGTGTCTTTGTAGTTAAACATGGAAAGGGGGCTGAGATGACCAGCATACGCTTATGTAAGTAATTTGTCGTGTTTGCTGTATTGCCAAGATTTCATGGCATTTGGAGTTTGTTTTGGGTTTCTTTACTTCGTTTTTGTATTCCAGTAATATGCAAAACCAAGCTATAGTGAATAATTGAATTCAACAAACGCATAGAGTGCTTGATTAAGTTCAAAACATTTCCATACTCTAACAATGTTTTAGACATAGGGATAATAAAAGATCAGATGGTTCTTATTTCAAGATATTCACAATCTAGTAAAAGCCAACTGTAGTTTGATGAAATAGCGTTGTTGCAGTAACTATGCACAAGAGAGTTTTCTACATAATCCCTATACCACTTTGAAAGATACATATTATTGTCCCCAATTTGCCAAAAGGCAAACTAAGTCCCAGTGACTTTAGGTGAACCGATGGTTTCATATCTATTTAACTTAGAAAAGATATTTGAATTCAGGTTCTTTTGGTTTCAAAGACCATTGTAATTTGGGGAAACTGGGCAGTTTAGTCAGTTAAGCATCTGACTTCAGCTCAGGTAATGATCTCACGGTTCGTGGGTTTGAGCCCCACATTGGGTTCTCTGCTGTCAGTGTGGAGCCCATTCCAGATCCTCTGTCTCCCTCTCTTTTTGCCTCTCCCTGACTTGTGCATGCACATGCACGCACATCTTTCTCTCTCTCAAAGTAAGTATATAAACATTAAAAAAAAAAAAAGATCATGGTAATTCCACTGTGCTACGCTGCTTCTGACGGTAAGGCTCCAAGAGAAGTGTTTTTGTTATTTCCATTTCTAGGGCCTAGAATATAGTAAATAACAATAATAATAATATATAGTATATAGTATATATATATGTGTGTGTATAATATATAATATATAGTAATAATAAAGTAATAATTTCTATTGGTTCAATACATTCAAGTCACTAGAAATATTCAGGTAAATGAGTTTTTCTTTAGTCTTCAAATCTTTCAAAATTTTGCCAAAAATATATTAAATCATCTCCAATTTATTTAATTTAATGCAAAGAAGATTACTCTGTAGACAAATAGGAGTTTATAGATGCAATTGTCTAAGCTGTTTAAGTCATGTGAGAATTCATGTACACTGATTCTTAAATTCAAAATTGCTGTTTAATGCTGTATCTCTGAAGCAGAATTTTATGGATTTTTTTCAGTGGCCAAGCTAAAACTTTTTTTCTTCCAATTTCATTGTTGAAATATTAAGTTCAAGGACGAGTATATTTTTACTTTCTCTCAAATATAGATTTTTCTTGCAAAAGTCCCTTGCTTTAATGAAAAGTTTTAAGAGAATATGACCTATGTCCATTTCTCCTTTATCATTTCCCCAGAGTGCCTCTAATTTTCTCAGAATTCACTCTTTCTCTATCCTTAGTGCTCACATGGAGAATTGTGATGAGCAATATCTATAGCTTGCCTTTAATTCAAATTTACAGCAGTGACCCAATTGGTCATTCTGCATTGGTCTTTGTTGTTGTTCTTGTTAACGAATAAACTTCCTAAAATGTTTGTTACTTCAAGCTATGCTAATAGTACTATGCTAATAGTAGAAAAAGGCAACATTGTAAGTTCACTCAAACACTAATTTTGTTCTACCTTGATCTCTATTTTCCTCCCATTTTGCTTGATTTCTTATGTGTGACTTTTAAGAAGTCTTGAAACATACACATACACACACACAGACACGCACATGTACATACTTATTTAATGTCTCAAGATCTGTGAAAAAAGAATGTAAGTTTTATTAACTCTCTTTCTTCTCAGTTTAGAGCCTTAAAGTGTAAGGCCACTACATTTTTGGCTGAAGAAATGTCCCCTGAGACCTATAAAACTTGCCTACACTAGATTCTGAAACCTAACTTTTATAAAGCATTTCGACTTTCATATGCCTCTCTTGGAATGTCTTTTTTTTTTCTTCCCCATTTACTTCCTTATTTTTTCTTAAAGTCTAGAAAAGGTCTGTCTGTGGATTCACCTTTGAAGAAAATTATTTTCAAAAATAAATTTTCTCAACATGGCAGTAATGAGCTTTGTCAGGAGAAGCAAGAGGGAATACATTTTAACATTTATGCAGTTCTGATCCTTCTAAAAATCTCATGTACATGTTATATTTAACTCTGTAAGTTAAACAAAAAGAATGAACATTTCACATTTCATCTCATGTTCAAATTTTCAATTCATTTTACATTGTATTAGTAGAATCTGTCTTTTTCAAAGATGTTTTCACCTCTTTTGTCATTTGAAAGCTGGCAGTTTTAATGATTTTTTGATATACTCATTACCTAAGTGGAAGAATGAGCATTAATGGTCTTAATATCACTAAAGTAATACAGAATAATAAAATCATGGTTATATTTATTAAATTTATTTTTATATGCTAAATCATACCAGACCTTCAAATTCTTTTTTTTAAGTTTATTTATTTATTTTGAGAGAGAGAGAGAAAGAGAGAGAGAAAGAGAGAGAGAGAGAGAGCACCTGTGTGTGCAAGCAGGAAAGGGACAGAGAGAGAGGGAGAGAGAGAATCCCAAGCAGGCTCCATGCCCAGCATGGGACCTGACACGGGACTCAATCTCATGACCATGATAACATGACCTGAGATGAAACCAAGAGATAGACGCTCAGACAACTGAGCCACCCAGATGTCCCAGAGCTTAAAATTGTGATGTTGAACATAATATGACTTTGACTTAACAATAACTATTGCATAAATGATAGAGGTATATTAAAACACTTTGCCAACTCTGGTTAATACATTTGAGGATGCTGATTAGTTCTGTTTCAAACCAAGAAAATGTTTGCAGCTTTGATTTATTTGACTGACAATTTATGATTCCATTCAAAATGATCTATATATTCTATGGTAATGCATTATTCTTTATTTCAGTCAGTATCTTTTGCTGTGTTCAAAACATTTGTCCTGTGTGCATATTGTAATGTGCTATTCTATAGCAAACT
The DNA here is from genome assembly GCF_016509475.1 of Prionailurus bengalensis. Lineage (NCBI taxonomy): Eukaryota > Metazoa > Chordata > Mammalia > Carnivora > Felidae > Prionailurus > Prionailurus bengalensis. The sequence continues at coordinate 62,422,002 of NC_057343.1, read as the reverse complement.
AATTAATAATAAAATGCAATAACTTCAAAGTGTATATAATATTTTGAATTTCATTTATTGACTTTTTTCATATTTGATACTTTGGTTCATAATAAAATTCTTCAGTGTGCTGTATTATGAATATTTTGTTAATTTCTGATAACTCTTTTCTTAGAGATTTTAGAAAATAAAGTATTAACATTTCTCTTACTGTAAGTGAACATCCATTAGCAGTAAATATGCAGGATCCCCTTTGAGGATTTTTCAGGATTCCTTCCTTATGAAAAATAAATCTACTGGGGAGCCTGCATGGCTCAGTTGGTTAAGCATCCGACTGTTGGTTTGGGATCAGATCATGATCTCATGATTGATGGGACTGAGCCCTGCATCAGGCTCCACGCTGACAGCATGGAACCTTCTTGGGGTTTACTCTTTCCCTCATGCTCTACCTTTCTCTCTCTCTCTCTCTCTCTCTCTCTCTCAATCTCTCTCTTTCTCAAAATAAACAAATAAACATTAAAAAGATAAAATGTTTCAACAGTAAATGTGAATAATATTTCAAATTATTAATACACATTTGCAAAATGTTGACATGAAGAATATAAATCATATGATCCTCTCAATAGATGCAGAAATAGATTGAACATTCTTTCTTGAAAAAAGCTCCAAATAAACTGGGTATAGAAGAAACGTATCTCAACATAACATAGGCCATGTAAAGTAAACCCACAGTGAACATGATTCTTGATGCTGAAACACTGAAAGAATTTCCTCTAAAATTAGGAATAAGAAATTCTCTTACGAGTCTTAAACAACACAGTACTGAAAGTCCTAGCCAAGCAAAAAAAAAAAAAAAAAAAAAAAAAAGAAATAAAATGCATCCAAATCAGAAAGGAAAAAGTAAAATTGTCTCTGTAGATAGCATGATCTTGTATAAAGAAAACCCTAAAAACTCCACCAGTAAAATGTTAGGACTAATAAACGAATTCAGTCAAGTTTCAGAATGTAAAAATCACTGTCCAAAAAGTAATTGCATTTCTTTACCTTAACAACTAACAACAAACTATCCAAAAAGCGACAATCTTTTTACAATAGCACCCAAACAATAAAATAAATTTAACCAAAGAGGTGAAATATCTACTCTGAAAGCAATAAAACATTGTACAAAAGAAATCAAAGAAGACACAAATAAATGGAAAGATATCTCATGTTGACAGGTTAGAAGAATTAATACTGTTACAATGCTGATATTACCCAAAGTGATCTATAGATTCAATGCAATCCTTACTGAAATTCCAATAGCAGATTTAACAGAAATAAGAAAGACAATACAGAAAATCATATGGAACTATAAAATACCTTGAATAGCCAAAGAAATTTTGAGAAAGAACAAGGCTGAAGGCATCACACTTCCTAATTTCAAACTATACTACAAAACTATAGTCATCAAAATATCATGCTACTGGCATAAAAACAGACATAAAGATCAATGAAATAGAATAGAGAGCCCAGAAGTAAATTCATGCATATACAGTCAACTAATATAATACAAGGGAGGCAAAAATACTTAAAGGCAAAAGTACAGCCTCTTCAATAAATGGTGTTGGGAAAACAGGATGACCACATACAGAAGAAAGAAAATAGTCTCCTATCTTAAACCACTCACAAAAGAAAACAAAATGGGTCAAATACTTAAATACTTAAACATAAGAACTGAAACGTTAAAACTCTTGGAAGAAAACAGAGGAAAAAGTTCCTGGACATTTGGTCTTGGTAATGATTTTCTGGATTATAACACTTACAGCATAGGCAACAAGAGCAAGAATAGACAAGTAGAACTATACCAAAGTAAAGTGCTGTGCACAGAGAAAGCAGCAATCACAGAATAACAAGGCAACTTACAGAAGGGGAGAGAGTATTTTCAAATTATGTATCAGGTAAGGGGTTAATATCTAAAACAAACATAAATCATTATTATCAGCATTAAATACAAACTGAGTACAAAAGTAAATTTAATCATAAAATTGAGTTTATTTTGAATACTTTCACGGACTATAGGGTGCAAATAAAGGTGTTTACAAATTTATGAACAAAGTCTTAGGGAACACTTTTTTTTTCAAGCTACACCAAATCTTAACATTAGGAATAGTATTTATTAAAACATATGACTGTTAAAGTAAAAAAGCAGAAAGTATATTATAAATCTCTTCCAGAGACCAGTCTTTAAATTCTAAAATCCTAGACCATAAATTTTCGCGAGGAGCTTTTAAAATTAACTGAATGACTCAACCAAAAAAAAGTATTAAATAAATAATAATGTGAAAAACAATCACGTAATAAAAATCCCTCCATGTTTTCCATAAGCTTTCAAAATTTAGGATTAGCATTCCAAATTTGTGCTTACTTAGGTGAAAATAGGAGATAAATATTTCATGCAGAAACAACTTGTGATCCACATGGACAGGGCATCAGAATAAGACTCTCCTGAACTGTCTTCTCATGTATTTATTCAATTGAACCATGTGCTTTTTAAAACCATAATACTAATAAGAAACAACACAAAAACCAATAACACATCTTCACAGACTAATGTTAGAGAAATATATACCCAGTGATTTATTTCTCATAAGCATTTTGTTTAAAATAGTTTAAAAATATTCTCCACTGATACACTTCATGTGAATACATACAGCAATAATGTAATAGAATGAAAGATAAACCAATGACTTTGACTGAGAAGAGAGTTATGAACTTAATACAGTAAAGTTAGTCAATAATTTAATTTTTTTCAGGAAGAAACCTTGAAAATTTGCAATTCACCTTGCTTCTGTGAATTCTAAATTATTTTAGAAAACAGTAATTTCTGCTAGTGGAATACTAATAAGTAACACTTTCAAATTGGTCATAGGCAGTTGAATTTTTACAGATTAGAAATATTTTGGGAAGGACAAATTAACTGATCTATACAAATCATTGTCAGCTTAAGATGAGAGTGATTAAATTAAAAATGACAACTTTGTGAGACTAAGCCACATATAAATCAAGTAAGGCAATCTTTGTTTGAAATGAGAAAGTGTGATACCTATGAAAAATGGATTTCAAATACACACATGCACACACACACACACACACACATACACACACAGAAATATAATCAGTGAAATCATGGGATCTCATAATATGGTTTATGCATCCCTGGAGCTCCTTGAGACACTTTCAGGGGTTTAAAAAGGTCAAGATCATTTTCATACTAACAGTAAGACAATATTTGTCTTTTTCACTATGTTGATTTTTATAAAATTGTCATGAAATCAGGGATAAAACTGCTTACATCTTGACATTAATAAAGGCAGTCTTTCTACACTAGATTTGCAGTATACATGCTGCACTATCTTGAACTCACTAGTGGGAGAGTGAGGGGATCGAGTTTCATTTAATTCCCTGATGAAGCAGTGAAATTATTAACTTTCTTATATCTTGATTCTGAAATACTTCACAGAAATATTCTGTGTGACCAAAGATAAGTACCTATAAAATTGCAATGATTGTTTTCAGGAAAAGCATTTTTGTGATTGAATTACAAGCTCAAGTAGCTGCTTTTTTCCCCATAAGACACCAGTTTTATTTGAAAGAATGAGTGACAAATAGAGCTATCGGATTTGGGTGTTAGGCAGTATCTTAAAAATGAACAAAGTAAGCCATCCACTTCAAGAAAACTGACAGTATTTGCTGCCGATTGTAAAATCCAACCTTTGAGGAGCAATATAATTCTATAAAGCTTGTATCTGCCACTGTAACTTTGACAGATTCATAATACTCAAGAAACATCTAATGAGACTGGCAGTATTTTTGTATTAAATAATTATACGTGTCAAATTTCAGAGCATCTCCGTAATTCTGTGAACCAGTACATTCCAAATGACCATTGCATGAAGACACAAAAGTACATATGGGCAAAGGCTTTTCAGAGTTCAAATTAGTCCAATGGATTTTAATGTGTAAGAATAGAAAATGTTCACTGTTATATTCTCAGATTCTACATGACAGCTAAGCCTTACGAAACTACCTTCTGCCACCTTTTGGTGTGGTAACAAAACAATTAACAATTACCTGAAAATTATTATAATACTCCTCCTTTTTATCAAGCTGCTTTCTATTTGTCAGACGTTAAAAAGATCTGCAAAATGTAGAGCGATGTCACTCTTCTCATTAATTCCTTTTTTTGGTTTTGAAAAAATGCAGTTATTTATTTAAAAATATGTTTTTATGCTGACATATAATGGGTTTATTTTTAAAGTTTATTTATTTTGAGAGAGATAGAGCATGGGGAGGGAGGAGCAGAAAGAAGAAGAAAGAGAATCCCAAGCAGGCTCCACGCTGTCAGCTCAGAGACCTACACCGGGCTCAATCTCATGAACTGTGAGATCATGACCTGAGTCAAAACCAAGTGTCAGATGCCTAACCAAATGAATCACCCAGGTGCCCCTATTTTTGTTTTTAAGTGAGTAAAATATTTATTTTTTTCTCAGTTTTGTTTTTTATACAGTAAATATATATATGTTATATATATATGTAACTATACACACACACACACACATATATTCAGGGGCATTATCAATCAATTGATCAAAAATTACTGTCCTTAAATATTTGAAGTGTCTTTTTTATTTTCCGTGGAAATCCTTAATGACATAGTTTTCAAACAATATGTTTTTCTAGAGGCAGATCTTTAAAAACGAAAACTTCAGACTAGTTGTTATCTTACAGGTTTAGATATGAAAGTAGTAGTGGCTGTAATCATCACAATATGCATCACAAAAATAGGATTCTTACAGTGTTAGCTCATAAGAAGCCATGGCAAAATATTTGCTTAATTTATCACCTATTAATCCTCTTTAGGAAACAAGATATATATCTAGGTATATAGTTATGTATGTATAGCTAGGTATGTAGATACGGATGTTCTAGTTTGTTAAATAACGTGCAGATACACATACATATTTATGTGTACACAAACACATGCACGTGAAATAAAATATTAATTTTAAATATTAAATGTGTAATATTAATTGTGTAATATTAATATGTTATATTAATACTATAACATTAATTGTATTCATTTTATTTTTTTAACTATTTTTTTAAGTAAGCTCTACACCCAAGGTGGGGCTTGAATTCACGACTCCAAGATCAAGAACAGCGTGCTCCACTGACTGAGCCAACCAGGTGCCCCTACAATATTAATTTTAAAATAAATAATTGAGGATAATATTTGAAATATTTTAAATAATTAAAAATATTTAAATATTTTAAATAATCAAATTTTATTTTCATCTTAGGTAATCACAATACAGACAACCAAACCAGAGACTAATCAAAATGATTCCCTAGTGGTTTTGAATGGAAACTGAATGGAGAAAATAGGAATGGAAGCAAGAATTTTTTTAACATAGCTTTGATTTTGAGCCATGCAAATAACTTATTAAACTTAATCAATAACAAAAGCAAATCCTGTAACTGTACACAGAAGTCAATATACTTAATTCTAAATCAAACTGAAAATGTAACCACATAGAAAATATTTTTTTCAAGTAACTTCAGAATACAATAGTTCTTTTTTTTTTGCTTTTTTTTTAAACCAGGATATTTTCTCCACACAAAAACAACTGCAGAAAAATACTGAATTTCACCAAGGAACTTTATTTCTAGAATCATGAATGATATTAGAGGTTTTAAAAATATTTATGCTTATATAATAGAAACAAATACACGAATTAAAGTAATTAAGACAGAATTCTTGGTTTTCTTTTTTTTTTTTCACATCTATTTATTTATTTTGGAGGGAGAAAGAACATGAGAAGGGTAGGAGCAGACAGAGAGAGAGAGAGAGGGTGGGGGGAGGGAAAGGGAGAGAAAGAGAGAGAGAATCCCAAGCAGGTTCCATGCTGTCAGCACAGAGCCCGACATGAAGCTCAGACACCTGAACCAAGAGACCATGACCTGAGCTGAAATCAAGAGCTGGACGCTTAACCGAGTAAGCCACCCAGATGCCCCGAGGAGTCTTTTTTGAAAGTAAAATTTTTAAATGATAAAAACAAATTGCAAACATAAAATTTAAAAAGCTCAGAAAAAAGTGTGAGAATGTTAATTTTGAAATGGAAATGTCAACTTGGTTTGAGAGTACTGATGATCCTACTCAAAAATAAGGTGAAAAAAAATAAATCCTCAAGAGTTTACGGATTCATAAAAGTTCTCAGTTCCAGCCCAGCATATGCTACATTGTCAATTCCCTCATTTGAACTCCGTTCACCTCCTTAGAAATTATTTGCCACAGCTTTTGGCTGTGTTTCCTCTGGTCTTTCTTTCATTCTCTAAGTCCTCCTTTAATAAGAACAACTCTTTTTTTTTTTTTTCCCCAGATACATAATATTTCAGTCTGCACCTTATCTGTATCAGGTTGTGAGTACAAAGGCTCTTTTGATTTCAAACAACCTTTCTCATGTTCAGTCCAATTTTCTTATGCATTGCCTTTAGAATATTAGAAGCTCCCTATATATCAATGACTTATAATGAGCTCTATTAGAAAAAAGCCAAACAGGGGCGCCTGGGTGGCGCAGTCGGTTAAGCGTCCGACGTCAGCCAGGTCACGATCTCGCGGTCCGGGAGTTCGAGCCCCACGTCAGGCTCTGGGCTGATGGCTCGGAGCCTGGAGCCTGCTTCCGATTCTGTGTCTCCCTCTCTCTCTGCCCCTCCCCCGTTCATGCTCTGTCTCTCTCTGTCCCAAAAATGAAATAAAAACGTTGAAAAAAAAAATTTAAAAGAAAAAAGCCAAACATACAAATCAATTCAAACAAAGGTCTTCTCTACCTGTGGTCCCCTAAAAATCTATGATAATATGACACCTTTAAATATTCCTAGAAGGTTTATTATTAACAGAGCCAATCTATAAGGTATAAGTTAGGTAGGGCTTAAAACAACTATTCTATTTTGCTCACAAGTTTTGGGCTAGAAATTCAGGAAGGGTCAGCTCAGAGGTTCATCTGTGACCCAAATATCATCAGCGTGATATGCCTTATTGAGCTAGAAGATTGTATTAATTTCCTAGGGATGCCATAATAAATTACCACCAACTTGGTGGCTTTAAACATCAGAAAATTATTTTCTCACAGTTGTGGAGGCCAGAAGTCCAAAGTCAAGCTATATCATCTGCTATCCACAATGCAAATATGTAGAAATATGTAAATATGACTCTGAGAAAGGGTCCTTCATTTTCTCTATCTGTAAGTGGCTCAGGGAAATCCTTGACATGACTTGGTTTGTAGCTATATCATTGCAATTTGCCTCTGTCTCTGTTTTTATGACTCTGTCTTCACCATGGCATTCTTCTCTGTGTCTTCTCCTTTTCTGATGCCAGTCATTAGATTTAAAGCCCACCCTCATCCAGGATTTAATCTTGTGATCCTTAATTAATTATATCTTTAAAGACTATTTCCAGATAAGGTCACCTTCTGGAATTCAAGGGGGACATGAATTTTGGGGGAGATACTATCCAATACATAACAATGAGAGACGTTATTGAACAAGCTGGGCATTGAGTAAAATCTAAAGAAAAGCTATGCTTTAGGGGCAGTACTAATCTAGGCTTAAAGGATGCTCAACACATGCATGAACACAGTTTAAAAATATGCTACAGGGGCGCCTGGGTGGCGCAGTCGGTTAAGCGTCCGACTTCAGCCAGGTCACGATCTCGCGGTCCGTGAGTTCGAGCCCCGCGTCGGGCTCTGGGCTGATGGCTCAGAGCCTGGAGCCTGTTTCCGATTCTGTGTCTCCCTCTCTCTCTGCCCCTCGCCCGTTCATGCTCTGTCTCTCTCTGTCCCAAAAATAAATAAAAACGTTAAAAAAAAAAATTAAAAATATGCTACAAAATATGGTCCACATGGCTTTAGCTACCTGCTGGAACAAAACCAAACTATTAAGAAGGCAATAAAATCCAAACATTCAATGGCATAATGTTCACAACTCCAGCATTTTATCATAAATCTTTGCTAATGCAAATATGTAAAACGTATGACAATAAACAAGGAAAAAACTGAGTTGAAAGGAAAACTAACAAGTGATAAAGACAATGGAATGAAATGGCCAGGATTTTTACTATTCTAACGTCTATTAAATTTGTTCAATAAGATAAAGGCAAAAAAGGAAAGAAAGTATTAAAGAAAAGTGGAAATATATTTATATTTTAAAAGAATCAAGCAAGAGTCCTGGAAAAAAAGAAAAAATGCTTAAAACTATAAACTCACTGCAAGGGCTTAAGAACATATTAGATAAATCGTGAAATACAAAAGAACAGTGAACTTAAAAAAGACATTGGAAAATATGAAAAGTAAGAGTGAGAAAATAGATTGAACAAAAATGAAATATTAAAATGTGTCCTAGGTTTAAAACATGTTGAAGTAGAATATATGACAAAAATAGGACAAATCATGGAAAAAGCACAAAGGAAGGGTCTTGTTATATATCAAGTGCTGTAATATCATTTGAAGGTGTACTGTAATAAGATACAAATGTACATTATGAATTTAAGATGTTTCATTTTCTGTTGCCCCCATAACAAATCACAAACTATAAAACAACACATATTTATTATCTTACATACCTGTGATCCAGAAGGCTGGGACGGGTATCATTGGACTAATATTAAGGTGTCAGCAAGACTCCATTCTTTTCTGGAGTTCTAAGGGAGAATTAATTTCTGCCTATTCAGGTTGTTGGCAGACTATAGTTATTTGTGGTTGTAGAAAAGAAGTGCCCATGTTCTTGCTGTCATCTGAGGGTCTTTTCCAGTTTTTAGAGGTCACTGCCCTCTTTGGCTTATGCCCTCCTTGGCCTTTCTCAAAGCCCAAAGGCAAGTTGAGTCCTTCTCATGCCACATAATCTAACTGTCTTCCTTTTTTTCAGCTCTTTGACCAGCTGGAGAAGGTTCTCAGTAGTCAGGACTCAGGTGATTAAACTGTGCCCACCTGTATAATCCAGGCTAATTTCCTCATATCTAGATCTTTAGCCTTGATCACATCACCAAAATTCCTTTTGCCATGAAAATGAATACATTCAACGTTTTTAGGGATTAGGGCATGGACATCTTTGAAAGGCCAGTAATCTACTGCTCTAGAACAATCATTAAAAGTATATCATAAAACAATTTCAGTAATTAACCAAATGGGATGCACATGACTGTGGATGTAATTCAAAATATATGAGGCAAAAATAGACAGAAATGAAGGGCACTAGATAAACTCACAATTACAGTTGGAGATATCACTACTCTACTCTCAGAAGGTAATAGAAGAAATAGACATAAAATTAGTAAGATATTGAAGACATAAATAGTACAATCATCCAACTTGGTCCATTTGACATTTGTGAAATGTCACACTCAACAATAACAAAATTCACATAGTTTTCAAGTGCATTGTGCTAAGCTTCAAGTGCACTACATAGACCACATGATGGGTTCATAAAACAATGAAGCCCAATGCATCTTACTAGTTTAAAAGTATAAAGAGTGTATACCCTGACCACACTGGAATTGCATTAGAAACCTATAATCAAGTGGTGTCCACCAAATTTTCAAATAATTGGAAACTAAACCACAAAATTCTAAATTATCTATGGATTAAAGAGGAAATTTCAAATAAAATAAGAAAGCATTTTAAACAGAAAATAATAGCAAAACCTGTCAAAATTTGTAGGATACAGCTAAGGAAATGCTTGAAATAAATTTATAGCTATAAATACTTTTATTAGAAAAGAAAAAAGGTAAAATGATGACCAAGATTTCCTGAAGAAACTAGAGAAAGGTGAGCATTTTAAGCAAAATTCAGCAGAAAGTAGGCAATAATTATAGGAGCAGAAATTAATAAACTGGAAAGCAAATGAATAAAAGGAATTTAAAACACACATACATACAGGCAATGAAAAGTTAGTTTTTGAAAAGTACAATTAAACTGACAAACTTTTAGGGGCACCTGGGTGGCTCAGTCGGGAAAGCATCCAACTTCAGCTCAGGTCATGATCTCTCAGTTTGTGAGCCCGAGCCCTGTGTCAGGCTCTGTGCTCAAGCTCAGAGCCTGGAGCCTGCTTCAGATTCTGTGTCTGCCCCCCTCTCTCTCTGCCCCTCCCCTTCTCATGCTCTGTCTCTCTCTGTCTCTCAATAATAAATAAACATTAAAAAGAAATTAAACTGACAAACTTTTAGCTAGACAGAAGGAAGGAAGAAAAAAAGACAAAGTTAACACCATGAAAAATTAGAAAATCTGAACACCACTACAGTGATTGAAGAAATTGAATTAAACATTACAAACAAATTGTCAAACTCCATTTTGACATCACTTCACTCATGAATTTTATAAAACACTGAAGAAAGAAATAATATATAAACTTTTTTTAAGAAAAATAAAGGTTGAAAGAGCAACTCTAAGCTTATTTTATTAGGCCAACATAACCCTGACTTTAAGCTGCACAAAAGTGGCAATATATAACATATTAATTCCAGCTAGATGTACAATATATAATGCAACTTTGCAAGTTGGATTTATCTGAGATGCAAAGGGTGTTTTAACATTTGAAAATTATTCAGTGTAATTTGTTACTTATAAAATAAAAGAGAAAAATATATATGATATCCCTTTCTTAAAGAGACAAAAAAGTATTTGACAAACATCAAAACCCATTCATAGTTAGAAAAAACAACACCACGTAGGTAGAAGGAAAATCTCCCAACCTGATAATGACGAATAACAAAAAATTTAGCACTAATACCATAATGAGCTCTACAGCAACAAAAAATATTTAATCCAAAAAAAAGTGCCAAGGAGATAGAAATATCAAACTGTTAAAGCAAGAAGAAATCACTTAGTGAAACAGTAAACTAAAACTAAATAAATGGATTTTTCATCATCCGAACCCTTGGTATTCAAAGTCTGGCTATTCAATCTTGGGATTAAATAATAGAAAAGTCAGATGAACTTGTAAGATATTTCTTTCAGATCATATTTGCCATCTTAGCTCTCACGACTTATCTAAACTAATTAGTTAATGGATTCAAATAGTGATGGATGCTTGTATACCAGTGCTTTAAAAACATGCTGTAAAAACTCTATGAAAAGACATCTTGAGACTGGAAATACATTTCCAAATATACACTCAGATTGTAAGTAAAAATTAGAAATAGTATATTCCATAGAAATATTAACCAAGAGCAACTATTAAAGTAAAATTTACAAAATAAGAAAAAAAAAAAAACCCTGAATTATCAGTGTAGCGATACACTGTTAGAAAGTAAAACTAAAAAAAAAAAAATCAAGAAATTTATACCTCAGCACAATAAAAGCTATATATGACAATCACACAGCTAACATATACTCAATGGTGAAAAACCAAAAGCTTTCCCTCTAAGGTCAGGAACAAGACAAGGATGTCCATTCTGGCCACCTTTATTTAACATAGCATTGGAGTCCTAGACCAATAAATTAGGCAAGAAAAAGAAATAAAAAACATCCAAATTAGAAAGAAAGAAGTAAAATTGCCACTAGCTGCAGATAACATATATCGAAATCTCTAAAGACTCCATGAAAAAAACGCTGGAACTAATCGATGACTCCAGTAAAGCTGCAGAATATAAAAATATACCCAAAATTATGTTGTGCTTTTATACACTAATAAATGAACTATCAGAAAGAGAAATTAAGAAACCAGTCCCATTTAAAATTGCATCAAAAGGAATAAAATATCTAGGAATAAATTCAGCCAAGGATGTGAAAGACCTTTATATTGAAAACTACAAGAGTTTGAGAAATTGGAAAAGACACAAATAAATGGAAAAATATTCCATTCTTGTGGATTGGACAAATTAATACTGTTAAAATGTCCATTTTAACCTAAAGCAATGTACAAATTCATGTAATCTCTATCAAAATTCCTTCCTGTTTATTCTGTTCTGTGCTGCTATTTCTTCCTATTTTGATTCCAACCCAGGCCCCAAGGTATTCTTTTTTTTTCTAGCGATGGTTTATAATTCATTCTCTGACCTTACATGTGTCCATTTGACTGAAGCTGAGATCAGCCTTCCTTTCTATCCCCTATGTCACAATGATCCCTTTCAAAGAAAAGATCAACATTTATAATGCCAGAAACACAGTACAGATGCAAGTTGCACTTGTGGCCTTATCTCTCTTGTTCTAACATTTTGATCCCTGTTCCCAGTGCCATTGCCATCCTGCCTTCTGCACAAACTTTACAGTTACCTTCTGGTACAAACAAGGTAGACATGAAAAGATAAAATAATACAGATTTTGAGGGGCTGTAGAGCAAAATGGTGAGAGAACACAAAATAGTAGCCAGGAGGATGGAGTCTATAACTAGATCACATTCTTTGTAACTAGTTGTGTGAGGATGAGAAATTTACTTAAACTCTGTATTTCAGTTTTGATATTTGTACAGAGGGTTAATAGCATTGTATACCTTCTAATAAATTTGTAAATATTAAATTAATTCATCTTTTTATGGTGTTTAGAAGTACATAGTAAGTCCCACACAAGTATTAACAAATACTTAAGTAAATGGAATACAAATTGTACTGATGACAACAGACTGTATCTTTTAGAGAAAGTTTTCCTAAAGGAAATTAAATATTCTGTTAGTGTTTATCTTTATTAAATAATAATCTTAGGCAATATGTGAGGAATTGAGGATATATTCTTTGCATGGAATGGGAGGAAAATTCTCAAGACAAGGGGTTGCCCTTCCCACCCCCCCAGCCCGCCAAGGACTTTCCAAAATAGAGAGGGTCAGTTACATTTAGAAGAGGGATCAGCAATTTAAAGGCAGATACAAATAAGAGGACAAGATCTTTTAAGAGACATGAGGTTATGCTTTAGTTTGGGAAGTTCTATAGACCTTTGTTATACAGAGTAAGATCTGTGGACTAAAATTATCATCATTACCTGGAAGCTTACTAGCAATGTAATATGTTGGAGTTTACTCTAGCCCCACTGAATCAAAATTGCTGGGAATGGGTCTGGGCATGTATGTTTTAACGAGCTCTCCATGTTTGTTTAACGGTTCTTATGCACGCTGACCTTGGACTACTGGTCCTTGTTGCACTGTGCCTCATTATCATTGGACTGTAAGAAAATACTCATTAAAATGTACATGCAGTTATCAGTTTGTGCTTAGGAGAATTAGGAGAGACTTCCTATTGTACTGAGAAGTACAGAAGAGGGCAGCCTCTCCTCTGGTTTCAGGCAGGCGAAAGTCGTAGTTACAGAGAAGGTTGCTGAAATTAGGTTGTTGGCTAACAACAAAAACATCAAGTTTGTGGAAGACGAGAAAGCCTGATAATAACCTGAAAGGTTTTTTTCTGAAAACATATGAGGCTAAATCTTTGAAACCTCTCACAAATTGCTGGGTAAAAGGTGTTGGTGAAATTATTTTTGACAAGTAGGCTGTCTGAGGCTCAAGTATTTATATCTTGGTTATGGAAGGAAATGGGACCTTATTTTCCTCAGCACAGAGGAATAAGGCCTCATTCCTCTGTACAGATAGGCCTCATTCCTCTGTGTCTGTTTGTCTATCAATCATCCATCTGTCAATCACTTATCTCACTATCTCATTTAGTGTCATCGCCTCTAAACACCATTTTAGATTGTAACTATATACTGTTTGCTCTGCTTCCTCAATCCTATCCCTCTTCAGTTTATCTTTCACACATCAGTAATGGCAACCTTTCTAAGACCCAAATCTTATATACTTCCCCTTGCTTTCAGATAGATTGAAAACTTGTATGGTAAATAGGCCTTTTTTTGGTTCTTGATCATTGTACTTTGCCAATACCCATACTCTGATCATTAGCAGACCGTTATCTAGTCTTACTGAACATCTTGGCATTCCTAGATAAGTATATTCTGTTATTTATAGATGTTTTCAAAGGTTGACTTCTCTAGACCTTTCAAGTATAAAACTGATAATTTACTCTCAAGGCAAGTTAGACCTCATCCTCTCCAAATAACATTGCCCTCCTCAAGATTGGATTAGGTTAGTTTTCCTGAAAACTTGTATTTAAATACATCATAGTATATTGTAATGATTTGTTTACTTCTCTGAATATCTCATTAAATAATAAGCTTCTTAAAAGAAAGTATTGCATTTAATTCATTCATAAGCTCCTGGTGTGTAAATCAATGCCTGACTGGAAGAAGTTTTTCAAAACATATTTGTATATAAATCAGTGAATAAATGAATGGAAAAATAATGAATGAAGTATGTGTCCCTTAATTAGTTAATATGGTCTGAGCACAGAGAAAAGTAGCTGTGTGTGTAGGCTCAGATTTCAGGCCAACACTAGTTCAGGGAAGGGTAAATCAAGGAACTTTAGCTAGCTTCATTATCTGGTCAATTCACATGATGTCCATCTTTTGCTCTGATTCTGTCACCGTATTTATGGCCTCATTTGCCCATGTTCATGCTCCCTTCTTCATGTGGATGAAGTGTTCCAGGTATTTATTTCTAGTACTTCCTAAATTCAAGAAGTCTTCCTACCTCAAGAAGACTGAGAGTGTCCTCCACCATGTAGCATAATCCCTGCTAACATCTGAAAGACTTTCCTAAACTGCAAATGCATAGTTGTCTTTCTGGATATCTGATTTTGAAATGGTCCTGAAATTTCCATCACTAAGTGACTCATCTGTCTAGGAACACACTTATTTTTTTAATGTTTATTTATTTCTTTTGAGGGAAAGAGTGGGTGAGGGGTAAATAGGGAGAGAGAGAGTCCTAAGCAGGCTACGTGCTGTCAGCACAGAGCCTGATGTGGGGCCTGATCCAAGAGATCATGACCTGAGCTGAAATCAAGAGTCGGATGCTTAACCGACTGAGCCACCCAAGAACCCTATCTTTGGTTTCATCCTTCTAATACCCCTTTCCTGCTTCAACTGTCACTATCTTGTTTTTGAACACTATGCCCTGTATATGGATCTCATTTCCATTGGTCTGTGTCTGGTGCCCATACCATCACTGGAACTGAGTCTCTTTCCAGTTTCTTCTCTTGTTACTCTGCTAATCCACCTCAGCACAGAAATAAACAACTTGACGGTCTTTGTATTCTCCACAACACTCAGAACTCAAAACATGGCCAATGCCCAATAATGTCTTGTTATATATCCCATGAATATATATATATAATTTTTCTTCATCCTCCAATGGCTATTTAATTTTAAATAATTAAAAATCCTTTACTATGTGTGACATGATATTTTTAATACAGTATAGATCTTAAAATCAGCTTTGTTATTTAATACCTTTATAACATGAGGTAGTCACTTTATCTCTCTGAGCCCCATCCACAAAATAGTCATAATATATGCCTCTAAAGGATAACATTAACATTGAACTGTGGCGTGTATTTCACATTATTGTCTCATAGTAGATAATCACTATTAAGTGATTATTCCCATTGGCACTATCATCAATATCAGATAAGTTGTACTGAAACCCAGTTAACACATAGTAAATGTTATAATACATTAATTTCATTATGCAATATATTCAATGTATATTAACACATTAGTGCTATGTGTGTGGATATAATATACACTCTTCCTATATTTTTACAATATTCCTCCTAGTAACTTTGGGTTAAAATCTATACTAATTCCTATTTTATAGAAATTCAAATCTTATAGGAACAAAGTTACTTTTCCAAGTTTACACAGATAAATATTGGTGGAGAAAAGACTCAGGGCTGTCTGACATCAATGTCTGTGCTAATACTGGCTAATTTTTAAATGCTAAGAGATTAAAAAGAAAGGAAAAGGAAAAAAGAGAAATATGAAGACTAAGAGGAGAGTGAGAAAGAGGAGGAAAAATTGGGAGATTTCATCTTTATGTAAAGAAAATTAAATCCATTAAAAAGCACTACAGAAGTAGTTTCAATGTTATTTCATCATCTTATATATGTACAATATGCATGGATATTCATAATTCCTGATTTGTACTATGTATCAAATTATATCACCTCATCCCTAAAAGGCAATTAGTAATTAATAAAGAAGTCATATCTTGTAGTAAAATTACACTTATCATGAAATTTCAGAAATTAATCAGCCAATGAAGCATATTAAGTTTTTGCAAAGGCTTTCCTGGCCTCATGCACATACAGTATAAGAATTTAAGTAACATAAAATGCATTGAGGGAAGTAATGTCAATGAACATAATAAGGCGATATGTTTGACTTACTTTATTTAAAAGCTAATACCAAAAAAATTAGTCTTGAAGATATGGTAATATGATTTGCATTAAAGTATGCAAATATCATGTGCTTATGAACAAAAAAATAAAAAAATGCTTTAATACAAAATAAAAATGAATTTTTAATGTTTATGGTGCATCAGAATTTATAATACAAGACTATTTTCAAAGAAGACAAATCCTTTAATTTAAAAAAAAAATTTTAAATGTTTATTTTTGAGAGAGAGAGAGAGAGAGAAAGAGAGACAGAGCATGAGCAGGGGAGGGGCAGGGAGAGAGGGAGACACAGAATCTGAAGCAAGCTCTAGGCTCTGAGCTGTCAGCACAGAGCCTGATGTGGGGCTCGAACTCACGAACCTCGAGATCATAACCTGTGCCAAAGTCAGTGGCCCACCCAACCAACTGAGCCACCCAGGTACCCGGGGGAAAAAAATCTTCAAACTTATTTTTATGAAGACTCCTTTAGGTCATGAGTAATATAAGTAAATATAACTCTAAGCAAAAAATATAGATGATGTTTACTGAAACTTTATTTCCACTTATTTACTTTCTTAACTCAAATTATAAAAGTTATTTTTAACTTAATGTGAAGATTTAATCTTTGTTAAGTCATGTTAGCTGTCAGAGCTTTGAGTTATTCAATTATATAGAGAAAATCCTCAGTTAATAAAAGTTTAATACAATTTAAGCTTCCCAAGACTATTAAATCTCACACCCATAATGTATCAAAAGCACTTGTTAGATATTCAAAGGTAATCTGTAGGCATTCTACAATAATAATGAATGCAAATCTCTGTAGGCATAAAAGGTAATACAAAAATCAGGTAGAGCACATTATAAGCCAGGATGTCCAAAGTTTATCTTCACAGTGCAGCCTCACTGCAACTAAAATAATACCAAAAAATAAATTAAACATACATAATGTCTAAGCACTTGCTTCTAATAATGGGTGGAGCAAGCTTAGCCAGATAACATAGAAGTCTGCTAAATGCACTCTTGGCCAATTTAAATATTTGGTCAATTGCTTGTACTGTAATTTTAAGTGTGTTTGAAGATAAATTTGGTTGTTTACATTTGAATATTGGTTGGTTGACCACGACACAACAGAAATTTGAAAAATTACACTGTATGTTGTTAAATAAAATGAAATGTAATCTATTTAAACCAGATGATGATTTTATCATTAACACTTCTGAAAAAATATCCATTTGTCTTACAAGACATTTACATACTTTAGATGACAAGGTGTTGAAACTAAAAGTGAAAAATTAAATACTGCACTTCTTAAAATGTGTATTTTGATCCTAGGAAAGATGTATAGGAATTCAAAATATAACCTATGGCATAGTCACATAATTAATACATAAACACTAACATTTACTCAAATAACAAATTTTTAAGAATTAATAATATATTGCTAGAAAACATAATTGAGGGGTGCCTGGGTGGCTCAGTCAGTTAAGTGGCTGACTTTTGCTCAGGTCATGACCTCAAGGTTCATGAGTTCGAGCCCCATGTCGGGCTCTGTGCTGACAGTCCAGAGCCTGGAGCCTGCTTAGGATTCTGGGTCTCCCTCTTTCTCTGCTCCTCCCCCACTCACACTCTGTCTCTGTCTCTCAAAAATAAACTTAAAAATATTTAAAGAAAAGAAAATATAATTGAGATGGTGATGAGCTTAATTTAAAACTCTGGATCTTTCATTAGATCCATTAGAATGTTATTGGTAAAAGTCATTTGAGAGTAAAGGGGGTCTTAGCATGCCTTTTGTCTAATATGAAAACATTGAGGAGAATTTCAGTATTGGTGCTGAAGCTTATCAGCACTGTCAGAGATTGTAATTCATTGATAATTTTAAATGTAAGTTTCTCTTATTTAGTTTTGTTAAAAAGAAAAGACAGATGGAAGTAGACAGTGAAGAAGGAAGGAAGGAAGGGAGGAAGAAGGGAGAGAGGAATGGGGAGGAAGGAAGAGAAATGACATGGTTAAGACTACAGTTCAGCATTTTTTGAAAACAAAGACTTTGAAAAAAACATAAACTCTAATTTGAATTATAAACCAACATTAAACTATGTGACTTAAAAAAACAAAAAAAATATTTTCCTCATCTATTAATAGCTCATAGGTGTTATGTGAATTTTAAAAGACTGTATCAATAAACTCTTGGGACACTATCTCAAGAAGTGAAAGCTATGTAATGAAGATAATAATACAGTCCATAACTAGAAGGTTGTGTTTCGGCAATGAAAAAAAAAAAAAGATAAAAATCTTCACTCTCAAGGACTTTATACTGTATTATTAGTTTCTCAGGCCCACTGGAATAAAGTACCACAATTTGAGTAGCTTAAAATAACAAAAATACATTCTTTCACTGTTCTGGAAGATAGAAGTCTGAAATCAAGATGCTGGAAGAGTTCATTCTTTCTTGGGGGTCTCAGAAGAATATTGTGCTTCATGCCTCTCTCCCAACTTCTGGTGGTCGCTGGCCATCGTTAGCATGCCTTGGTTAATGGCAGTATAACTCCAGCCTCTGCCTCCTTCCTCACATGGCCTTTTACCTGTGCCTTTTCTCCTGTTCTTATACGGATATTGAATTAATGATCTACCCTACTCCAGTGTAACCTAATCTTGACTTAACCAGTTATATCTGTAATGACTCCACTTCTAAATAATTTCACATTCTAAGGTTCCAGGAAGAACACAAAGTTTTCCAGGCACTAATCCAATCACCAAAAACCCTTAAAGGATGAAAATAAGTAATACACAAATATGTAAAATGCATAGTATATTACACAATGCTAATTGCTGGAAATAAAATACAGCACAGAAGGAAAAGGTTGTCATCTTAAATGAGGCGGTCAGGCAAGTTAAACTTAAGGAGAGCCTTACAACATATAGCAGAGGAGTGCTGTGTGAATCGATATACAGCCACATGATATATCAACTAATTAATGTGCAGATAATTCTTAGAAATCAAATTACCACTTCTATGTTCACAATAGCAAAGTTCTAGCTATCTTAACTATCCTAAACTCTCTCAACTTTTTGTCTTTGGAACTTAATCAGCTAACTCTTAAGGGGAAACCTGATACTGAATATCAGGCTTACTTCTCTGCATTCTGTTAGCTCCTGTGCCTTGGTCACTAAGGACCTGGCTGTTTAATAACCTTAAACTGCAACTTTTATCTCCCCTTGGATTGCCTAAACAATTCTGGCTTCTGTCTCACTGAAGCCTTTATCTGTCCAGATTCTCATCAGTCTTTTTCTCCATAGAAGAATCAGCAGATTCCCAAGAGGAAGAGTGGTGTGCAAAAAATTCCACTTGGCTCAATGAGCTTCTTCTGTTCTCATTGGCATCTGGCTGCCTTGCAAGATATTTGTTGTATTCAGACAGTTTTCTCTATTTATGTTTATTTTTTTAAGTGTTTTTTTTAATTTTTTAAATGTTTATTTATTTTTGAGACAGAGAGAGGCAGAGCATGAACGGGGGAGGGTCAGAGAGAGAGGGAGACGCAGAATCCGAAGCAGGCTCCAGGCTCTGAGCTGTCAGTACAGAGCCCGATGTGAGGCTCGAACTCACGGACAGTGAGATCATGACCTGAGCTGAAGTCAGACGCTTAACTGACTGAGCCACCCAGGAGCCCCAGTTTTCTCTATTTAAATATGTTTCAGTGATGGAAATTTTAGTCTTCTCAGACTTTTTTCCTATTAAGTAGCAGCTGAAGTGCTACTGAACTTTTAATCCATTATGATGGCTTTACCATCTGATTCTCTGTTTTGTCATCTTTCTTCTCCCTAACCCAACTAATTTTGCGATAGTCTCTTTGGCTCATTGTTCTCTAGCTAGATCTGTTTAAGGTCTTTGAACGTATTAGGCTTTTCTCATATTGGGACATTTGCCCGTGTGAGGCTGCAAATAACTCCATACCTGGCTCTATCTATAGCTTTTTGCATTTTATCCTTTAGATCACAGCTGAAATTTAAAATGTCATTGAGAGACTTATTCTGGCATAAGTTTTAAGTAAAGTAGATTCTCACCTACCAATTATCTTTCTCAGATATTGGTCACTTTCATTAATAAAGTGTATCATGACTTTTATGGCATTTTTGTTGTCTTACTTATCCCAAGAATATAAAACGACCATGAAATAAGAAACTTTGTCTTCCTTATTTTCCATTTTAACATTAGTTCCTGGTACTGTGCTCGATATATAAGTATTAAACAAATATTTGTTGAATTAATTTTAAAAGCCTATTGAACAAATGGAATATGAGCCGGTTCAGATACATAAATGCATCATGGTTTTGCATGAAATTAAATTTGATGCAATTCATCAAAAAAGAAAGGGAAGTGTTTGACTCAAACAACATTAGAACCTCCATTTTAGGAATCAGAACAGATCTTCCTCCTTGTCAGGTTACCCAATGAAATCACACAATCTCTAAACTATTGTGAAACTTTACAGGAATTTTGAGGCAATAATAAATAAGTAATTTCTATAGTCATGTGAGTACAGATTAATGATTTTAATTTACTAGTAACACTTTTTGGAAAGGCAGGTTTTAAAATCATGCATGCATCATGTATGCATTACATTTTAGGAAATAATTTTATTTTCTTAATTAAAAATTTAAATATTGTTTTAAGACCTCATTCTCTACACATTCTCCCTAATTTTAGCTTTTAGTCATCATGTCAACATCTTCTAGAGTTTCTGAACTTCAGCTTCTCAATTTCTAGTACTCAACCAGTTATCCCCCAAATTTGTATTTTTATTCTCACTTTTCCCTCCATATGACTGACTCTCCATCCTCTTTAAACCTGTATATTCATTCATACATGTATATTCATTCAGCAAATACATATTTACAAAGAAACTGCAATGTTCCAGAAAAGTGCTAAATCGTAGTGATAATATGGTGACAATACAATGGTAATATTTTCACTTCGTTTCTACTCTCACAGAGCTTATGGTCATATGAGTTATATAGTTAGTTGAGATGGACATTAATAGAAAATAGGAAATTTAACTGTAGAAGATAATATGAAATGTATATGCACAATATTATATATTTAGTAGATAATTTCACATTATCAAGGATGTTGGAATAACCTTCTTTAGGTATTTAATGTGTTAATTTATACAGTATTTAATCAATCCTCTCATGCTATAAATATGAAGAGTTAACATTATTTTATACACCAAGAAAGAAAATGTATATAAGTTAAACTTTACCACTATCTTTTATTATTTAAAATTTTTATTTCATACTATTGAGTGGTTTAGATGCATTTAGACAGTTGTTTAACATGTAACTCCTGCGCATATACTCATTAAATGGCAACTCTTTAAATTGGCTTTTCTAAGTCACTTCCTACTTATTGTCATCAGTAACATCTTTTCCCACACAATATGATCTTTTGTAGCATCAACGGATTGTTGGCACAATCCTTTTTTGCACAATTGAAAACCTGCTGATGATACAGCATTTCTTGCAATATTTTTCCATCTATTCTTTTTCCAGAATGTTTTTCCAAGACACTGACCCCTATTCTATAAATTGGTTGCTGCTACTTCCTTATTTCTGAAATGACCTTTCATCTTTCTCTCAGTAAGTTCACGTATATCTAAATTTTAAACCCTTTTTGTTTAAGGCATAGGAAGTCTCTGACAAATTGATATTCATGTTTTCATAATGATACTGAACAATATGTGACCAGCCTCTCATTACTTTAAAATACCTTTCATCTCTTCTGTGGGATTTGGTCAATTCTTCTGTCTTGACTTTCTTTGCTCAGTTTGTAATTATCCATATTTTTGCACATACCTCAGCAGCAAAATATAACAAAGTTTTATCTGCTTGCAGGCATTGTCCTTGGTTTTCATTAAGCACTTGGTTGTTTCCTTGAAATAAATAATTAAATTGTAATTATTATTCTGACAATGATTATTTGCTTCAGTCATAGAAGTTATTTCTCTCTACTCTGTTTTAGTGCCTTTCTGAATTAAAATGACTTAGTATCTCAATCTAATTTATAATGTCATCCTTTCAAAGACATTTGAAAAGCAATTAAATAGAGGCGATGTATAACAACAATAACATAATTCAATTGAAATGTCAAAAATATGAAAAGCCATGGTCAAGTTTGTATATTGTACGCATGCATGGCTCATACAATTATATTCTGACTGACAACTAACAATAGTTGTGCAATGCCAAAGTTTTCAGATGTATCCCATGGTCAGAGATGTTAAAATATGAAAAAAAAATGGATATGAGAAAACTAAAAGGAGTTCCGCTTCTGTTCAGGATGTGGAAATTTGCACCAGACCATTGCACACAGTGAGAGCAGTAGTTATTTTCCTGTTTATGGGCATGTGTGATTCTGAGCACTCTTGGAAGATGGGGTTGCCATCTGTAAAAGAACTGGGTTGGTGAAAATAAAATGAGGGAAGTTTCAATGGCCTTGTAACCAGATTAGAACACATGACTGGTTTCCCCATCCAATGTTTTCACCCTGACGATGTTGTTGAGTGCTTAGGTGACGCTTGTAGACACTGGGCTGAAGAGAAAGAGGCAGTTACCAACAGTTCTGTCATCAAGACATTTAAAATCACAAGTGAACTTAGGTCAACTATATATACATCCCAGCCCTGACCTAGTTCAATTCCAAATAGATCTAAGTATTCAGCCCTTACTCTACTTTTCTAATAGTGAAAGACACTTGCCTTCTCTGTGGAAAGAAAAAAAAAAACATAAATTTGGTGCCAGGATTCTTTCATATGGACAGGTTAACATATAAAGAAATAAATAAATGAGATTCAGAAAAACAGAAATAAATATAACAACACAAGCAGGATAAAAGATAGCCAAATTGTTGGAATTAGTAAAATATAAACAAACAAACAAATAAATGATATTAGTCTGAGTGAATAAAAGGATACATTTAAACAAAGAAAATATCTCTGAAAAAAACTAAAAGAACATTCTATAATTGAAAATTAAATATTTGAAACCAAGAAATCGTTGTTAGGATTTAATTGGAATTCACCAGAACACTGAACATAGGATAAGTGAAATCAAAGACAGGTTGATAAGAATTTTCTGAACTGAATCACAGACAGGAAAAACAGAATGACAAAGATGGAACTGACGATAGGTTTGTGAGACACTATTGAAAGGCTTTAAAGATCTGTATGATGACAAATTAGACATACCAGATAAAATGGAAAAAAAAATCTGAGAAATACACAAATTACCCATGTTGGTTTAAGAAGAAATAGAAAATTTCAACAGAGCTAAAACAACTAAACAGATCGAATCACTAACCATTAATTCCCAGCAAAGAAAAGTTCAGGACCATATGGCTTCACTGGTAAAATTCTATTAAACATTTAAGGAAAAATTAACCACAATCCTTCTCAAACTTTTCCAAAAACATTAGAAGAGGAAAAAACTCTTCCTAAGTCATTCTATAAAGCCAGCATTACCCAGGAAGAAAACTTTATAAACCTAGTGAATACAGAGTCAAAAATCTTCAACAAAACACTAGCAAACCAAATCCAATAGGATGCAAAAATTAGTATACACCACGGCAAAGTGGAATTTATTCCAAGATTACAGGGGTGATTCAATGTAAGAAAGTTAATAAAATGTAATATATCACATTAATGGAATGAAGGGAAAAAATCATCATCTCAACTGATGAAGAAGTAATTTGAAAAAAAAAAAATCCAACATTTCATGGTAAAAACAAACACTCAGAAGCCTAAGGAAAAAAGAGAACTTCCACATGATAAAGGGTATTTATGAAAAAACCCATTGCTAGCAAGATACTCAATAGTGAAACACTGAAAGCTTTTCCCTTAAGATCAGTAATTTGACAAGAATATCCTCTTCCATAGCTAGTATTCAACATTAACTGGAAGTTCTAGCCAGAGCAATTAGATAAGCAAGAGAAATAAAAGGTATCCAAATTTCAAAGGAAGAAATTCTTTAAAATCTCTACACATGGCATGATCTGATATATAGAAAATGGAAAAGAATCCACAAGAAAATTCTAGAGCTGATAAGTGCATTAAACAAAGTTGCAGGGAACAAGGTAAACACAAAAAAGAATTGTGTTTCATTCCATAGCAGAGGAACAAAATTTATTATGAGAAATTGACTCACATGATATGAGACTGAAAAGTCTCACTGCACTATCTGCTTTCTGCAAGCTGGACACCCAATAAATCTGGTGGTGTAATTCAGTCTGATTCAAAGGCCTGGGAACTTGGAGAGCCAATGATGTACATTCCATTTTGAGGATGGACGCTGGAGCCAGGTGGGCAAAAAGGGGCAAAGTTCTCCTTCCTTGGCCACTTGTTCTATTCAACACCAAGATGAATTGGATGATGCCCACCCACGTTGGAGAAGACCATCTATTGAGTCTACCCATTCAAATACAAACCTCATCCAGAAACACCCTCACAACTACACCCAGAAATAATGTTGAATCTGGGTACCATGTGACCAGTCAAGTTGACACATAAAATTAACCACCGCACAGACCTTTGTTAAATTTTATCACTTTCTAGTCTAACTTCAGGGATCCCAGGAATGATAAAGGACATAAGAATACATAGTGGACAGAACCAAACTGATTAAGAATATATGAATCTAAGGTTATAGTTATAATACCAAGAATCTGGAGAAATTTAATAGTAATTGCCAATTGTAGTCATGGTGTTGAACTATTAAAAAGATGTTATACTCATGCCATTGTTTTGGAGCATAAATCAGAGTTTATGAAATAATCTAACAGAAATTTAAATTAAATTCATTTTAAATATTCAATAGAAAAATAAATTAAAAAATATAAGATAAGAGTAGGACAAAAGAAGAGGACAAATGAATTTCAAAAAGAACCAAACAGGTGCACCTGAGTGGCTCAGTCAGTTAAGCTTCTGACTTCAGCTCAGGTCATGATCTCACAGCTGGTGAATTTGAGCCCTGCATGGGGATCTGTGCCCACAGCTCAGAGCCTGGAGCCTGCTTCGGATTCCGTGTCTCTGTCTCTCTCTGCTCCTCACCCACTAGTTGTCTCTCTCTCTCTCTCTCTCTCTCTCTCTCTCTCTCAAAAATAAACATTAAAATAATACAAGAAAAGAACCAAACAGAATTCTAGAAATGTGAACAGATACAATGAAAAGTGAATAACTAAATTGTATTATAGAATAAGTAGAACAAAGAATTAAAAACAGAATGAGATGCAGAAAGAAAAGAAATATTGAAAACACTAAAATAAGTTTAGAAATATATGATATCTAAATTGAATATTTAAGAATAAGGAAATGATTAGGATAGGGAGACTCAATTTTCACAAATGTAATGTCTATGTTGCTCACTGTTGCAATCTCAATGCTTGACACATTTCTATCATCCAGAATATATCAATAAATATTTATTTCATAATAAAAGTTTCTAACAAGTATTGGAACTTAGTACAAGCCCACATTATCACCTGTAGTTCCCATAAAAGAATTTAGAGGCACCTGGGTATCTCAGTCAGTTAAGCATTGGGTTCTTGATTTCTCCTCAGGTCATGATCTCATTATTCATGGGATCAAGCCCTTGTTGGGTTCTGCACTGACAGCATCGAGCCTACTTGGGATTCTCTCTCTCCCCCTCTCCCACTCACACACACACACACACACACACACTCTCTCTCTCTCTCTTTATCTCTCAAAATAAATAAATAAACTTAAATAAAAAGAATCTGAATGCCAGTGTGGTGAATTTATTATATAATATATAATATTATAATATATAATATAATATAACATCACATAACATAATATAATAAACATATTCAATAGTTACTGCATACTCTGTGAAAAACAGGGAGCTGAGTGTTATATAAAAATCTTACCAATTAGGTTCTCTTATTACCTCCATTTTATCCATAAAAATATTGAGAGTTTGAGAAATATATTAAGTAAATCACTCCAATTGGAATCTTTTAAGTTACCGGAACACAGATGTTTCTTATTTCAAATTTCCTTGCTATTTAGAATTATACATACTTTGCCCCTACTTTTAGAAAACATTAAGTACCCGGGAGGGTGGGTATTTCTTGCACCTAATAAGTATACTTTTTGACTTTTCTATCATTCTGTTTATTTAAAAAAAATTTTAACGTTTATTTATTTTTGAGACAGAGAGAGACAGAGAATGAACGGGGAAGGGGCAGAGAGAGAGGGAGACACAGAATCGGAAGCAGGCTCCAGGCTCTGAGCCATCATCCCAGAGCCTGAAGCGGTCTCAAACTCATGGACCGCGAGATCGTGACCTGAGCTGAAGTCGGACACTTAACCGACTGAGCCACCCAGGCGCCCCATCTATCATTCTGTTTATTACAGAATTCTCCCTTTAGGAGAAGTTTGGAATATTTTTTTTTCTTTTTGGAATAGAAGAACCCAAAATAAATGTCATGTGTTTTGGACAACCAAAATTATAGTACAATTCCTAAAGACTCTCATAATTTTATCTTTTACCATTTCAAATTTACTTTGAGGTGTAATAACTAACTTTTTAATCTGTATTATTAGAAGAGGAGTCAGAGCAATGATAAGTTTGTAAAACAAGATATATAAGCAAATGTTGAAAGTCCTGATAATATATAATAAGGAAGAGAGAAGACTTATATATACAGAAGCATGATGTCTCTTCAAATAATTAAAATTCTCCCAAAAGAGAAGGAGTTTAAATTTATTTTGTAGCATTCCAAACAGCAGAACTGGTGTCAGTGAAGGGAGAATATCTAGTTTCAACTAATAAAGACATTTTATTTTTCTGTGTGTTTATTTATTTATTTTGAGAGAAAGAGACAGAGCACAAGCAGGGGAGGGCCAAGGAGAGAAGGAGAAGGAGAATCCCAAGCAGGGTCTGCACTGTCAGTGCAGAGTCCAACACTGGCTCAATCCTGTGAACCATGAGCTCATGACCTGAGCTGAAATCAAGAAAGCTGGATGCTTAACCAACTGATTCATCGAGGTGCCCCCATTGGATAGAGACATTTTAAATAGGAGACCTCTCTGTGTATGCAATGTTTGGTCCTTGGAAGTGGTATGCCTTATCCTCTTCCTTCAGGATGATTACATGATGATGTTTCCCATAATACAGTGGGGGATATGTGTGTGAAAGATGGTTTTACAAGATGACTTTAAAGGCTCCCAAATTTAAGAACTGGATTCATTACAATCAATGTTTCAAAGTGCACATGAGAGTGTGTATAGAAACGCAACAGATTTCTGCATGTTGGTTTGGTATCCTATGATTTTACCAAATTTGTGTATCAGTCCTAGCAATTTTTTTGTGGAGTCTTTTGGGGTTTCCACATAGAGTATCATGTCGTCTGTTAGTGAAAGTTAGACTTCTTCCATGTTGATTTGGATGCCTTTTATTTCTTTTTGTTGTCTGGTGACTGAAGCTAGGATTTGCAGTACTATGTAAAATCATGTGGTGAGGGGCGCCTGGGTGGCGCAGTCGGTTAAGCGTCCGACTTCAGCCAGGCCACGATCTCGCGGTCCGTGAGTTCGAGCCCCGCGTCAGGCTCTGGGCTGATGGCTCAGAGCCTGGAGCCTGTTTCCGATTCTGTGTCTCCCTCTCTCTCTGCCCCTCCCCCATTCATGCTCTGTCTCTGTCTGTCCCAAAAATAAATAAACGTTGAAAAAAAAATTTTTTTTTAAAAATAAAAAAAAATTTAAAAAAATCATGTGGTGAGAGTGGACATCCCTGTCTTGTTCCTGACCATCAAGGAAATGGGTTTTTTTCACCATTGAGGACAATATTAGCGATGGGTGTTTCTTATCTGGCCTTCATGATATTGAGGTATGTTCTCTCTATCCCTATTTGTTGAGGGTTTTTATTAAGAATGGATGTAGTGCTTTGTCAAATGTTTTTCAGCTTTGGTTTAGAAGATCATATCATTTTCATCCTTTCTTTTATTAATGTGGTGTATCATGTTGACTGATTTGTCAACATTGAATGTTATTTGCAGCCCGGGAATAAATTCCACTTGATTATGGTGAAGAATTCTTTGAATGTACTGTTGGATTTAATTAGTTAGTATTTTGTTAAGAACTGTTGCATCCAGGGGCGCCTGGGTGGCGCAGTCGGTTAAGCGTCCGACTTCAGCCAGGACACGATCTCGCGGTCCGTGAGTTTGAGCCCCGCGTCAGGCTCTGGGCTGATGGCTCAGAGCCTGGAGCCTGTTTCCGATTCTGTGTCTCCCTCTCTCTCTGCCCCTCCCCCGTTCATGCTCTGTCTCTCTCTGTCCCAAAAATAAATAAACGTTGAAAAAAAATTTTTTAAAAGAGCTGTTGCATCCATGTTCATCAGGGATATTGGCCTGTAGTTCTCTTTTTTAGTGGAGTCTTTGTCTGGTTTAACTCATAATTGTATAGACTATTACAAAAATTATTTAAAAATTTTGTTGTTTATTTCTTTTAAGAGAGAGGGGGGAGGGGCAGAGAGAGAGGGAAAGAGAGAGAATCCCAAGCAGACTTTGAGCTGTCAGCAAGGAGCCTCATATGGGGCTCCAACTCACAAGCCATGAGATCATGACCTGAGCTGAAACCAAGAGTCAGTTAATGACTGAACCACCCAGGCAACCCAGTTACAAAAATTCTTAAAAGAAATTTAGAGATGAGACCAAAGCTTTGTGTGTCTCTTGAAATAGAAATTTGCTTTTATGGATTATTATTTCTATAGATTGTCTTTTATGATTTTTATTTTTATTTCTGAAGGTTGAAAAATGTAGAATTATGTAAATAGTGAACAAAATGTCCATATAGCATATTATATGTCTATTAAATCTGTGTGTATTTTCTGTGCTTTTCCTCTTAAAAGATACTGTGTATAGAGTGATATTCATCAATAATATCTGAGTAGTGGGCCTATAGATAAATTTTCTTTCTTCTTTGTAGATCTTTATGTTATTGTGTTTTTATATTTGTGATAAAGATCGATGCTTACAGGAATTCATTAAATAGGGTATTAAAAGCTTTTCTAAAAGGATGAAGAGCAGACATCAAAGATGAGAAAATTTTATTCAAATAACATAAAATAAGAAGGAATTTTAGGTATAGAATAAAATGTAAGAAGTCTTAAAATGGTAAAAAGATATGTTTGAACAACTAATTTAAATCCTATCTAGGTGGAGGCTGTTGAGTGAGGAGCAATTTTCTAAGCCAATTTTATAGAATTGGTGTCAGATTATGTAAGACATTAAGACCATGGTGAAGAGTTTGATTTTTTTTTTTTCTTGAAAGTGCTGGCAGCGGAAGGGCAGAAGGAAAGGGAGAGAGAGAATTTTAGTCTCCATGCCCAACGTAGAGCCCATCACTTGGCTCAGTCTCACAACAGTGAGATCATAACCTGAGCCTAAATCAAGAGTTAGACACATAACCAACTGAGCCACCCAGACACCCCAAAGAGTCTAATTTTTATCTTAACTGTACATAATTCAATTTTCATTTTAAGCAGCTCATTCAGACTTATGAGTGGTGAATGGACTATAGTGGAAACCAGGGAGACCAGTTGTAAGCTGTTGTACAATACAGAAATTATGTTATGTGGGCCCAGCCTAGGATGGTAGCAATGCAGATAGATTATCTAAGTTTAAATATTTTTGGAACAGACCCTGAGTGGAAAGCTAGGTAAATGGAGAAATCAAAGGTGATTCCTGAACTTACGTCTTGAACAAAAGAATAAATGAGGATGCACTTCTTAAAATGGGATAAGAAATGGGAAGGTGGTAAATAAAGCCTGTGAGCAAATATTGGCATTTTGGGACATCTACTGTTTGAGATTTGGCATACATGCAAGTGGAGGTGTTAAGAAGGTAGCAAGAATTTGGGGCGCCTGGGTGGCTCAGTCAGTTAAGCACCCGACTTCAGCTCAGGTCGTTATGTCATGGTTGTGAGTTTGAGCCCCTCATCGGGCTCTGGGATGATAGGTCAGAGCCTGGAGACTGCTTCAGATTCTGTGTCCCCCACTCTCTCTGCCCCTGCCCTGATCATGCTCTGTCTCTCTCTGTCAAAAATAAAATAAAAACATTTAAAAAATGAAAAAAAAAAGAAAGTAGCAGGAATTTGAGTTCAGGGTTTGGAGAAGATTTGATTAGATGAATATAATTAGCACCATCCTGCAAGTGTATATCCAAAATAACATGATTCTTTAAAAGATAACACCTTAAGATGGGAATACTAAGCAATAGCATATTAAGAAGCAGGTAACCTACAAAGATTAAAAACAAACAAACTAGGGGCACCTGGGTGGCTCAGCCGGTTAAATGACTGACCTCGGCTCAGGTCATGATTTCATGGCTCATGGGTTTGAGCCCTTCATAGGGCTCTGTGCTGATAGTTTGGAGCCTGGAGCCTGTTTCAGATTCTGTGTCTCCTTTCTCTGCCCCTTCCCCACTCGTGCTCTCTCTCTGCCTCTCAAAAATAAATAGTCATTAAAAAAGAAACTACAGGGGCGCCTGGGTGGCGCAGTCGGTTAAGCGTCCGACTTCAGCCAGGTCACGATCTCGCGGTCCGGGAGTTCGAGCCCCGCGTCGGGCTCTGGGCTGATGGCTCAGAGCCTGGGGCCTGTTTCCGATTCTGTGTCTCCCTCTCTCTCTGCCCCTCCCCCGTTCATGCTCTGTCTCTCTCTGTCCCAAAAATAAATAAAAACACGTTGAAAAAACATTTAAAAAAAAAAGAAACTACATTCGCCTCTGTAGAGTCAAATACTCAGTCTTAATTTTCATTTCTCTAAAATTAATATATTAGCTCTTTTGTAAGTAGGTTTGTTGTAAAAATTGAATAAGTGAATGTATCTAAAGTATGTTTTAGAAATTATTAAGTCATATAAATGGTGATTATTTAGGAAATAGGGAAAATAAAGGAGTGTAAGAGAATGAGAATGATGTATAGAAACTTAGATTAGATCTGTCTCCAGAAATATTGAGTTTTCCTAAATAGATGCTGGAATATTCCATCATATCCTACTACCACCTATTCTTTGTAGCTTCCTCAATCACATGGTCAGTTTATCCAAGACCTGGGTTTTTAATTCCTTGACCTCCTCACTCTGTTTTTTAAATTATTTTTTAATCTTTAGTTTTGAGAGAGAGAGAGATTGTGAGTGGGGAGGGTCACAGAGAGAGAGATACACAGAATTTGAAGCAAGCTCCAGGCTCCAGGCTCTGAGCTGTCAGCACAGAGCCCAATGCTGGGCTCGAACTCATAAACTGTGAGATCATGACCAGCATCCGACTGCACCACCTAGGCGCCCCTTGACCTCCTCACTCTTAACAATCTATTTCTTCAATGAACTTCAGGCAACAGATTAGACCTTGTCAACTTCAACTACTGC
This sequence comes from Prionailurus bengalensis, assembly GCF_016509475.1. Taxonomy (NCBI): domain Eukaryota; kingdom Metazoa; phylum Chordata; class Mammalia; order Carnivora; family Felidae; genus Prionailurus; species Prionailurus bengalensis. Next base: position 62,390,312 of record NC_057343.1, on the reverse strand, counting down.
ATTAATTGTAGTAACTTTTTTTCTCTCAACCCCAGCTTTCTGCCACTATTAGCTCTTCCTAAACATTCTCTGACCCTACATGGATATCCTGTCAATTGACTCTCCATTCTCCACGGCTTTACTTCTATCTCTATTCTTCTTATCCACATTAGATTACAAAGCCCATTATCATATAATCATTTCAGCGCATATTCAAAACTCACTTGTCATTACCTTCCATATGCTTATCTGGTTAAGACTCCAGCCATGATTATACGTCAGTTTCCACCTACAAATAGCTAAAAATCGCTGGGAAAAGTTACCTATGTAATATTGTTTTGTTTTATTTTTCCAAATGATCATACTCTCCTACTCACTACTCAGTTACTCAACTATTTAAAGTATCTTTGACTCCTTATACCACCATCAAACTCTCCCTACTTGACTCCCAGGGAATTATCTTCCCTTTTACATCACTTAGAAAAGAAAAGTGCAGTAGTGCTTATCATCATCACCATTTTTTCCTAATCTGCAATCCTACTTGAACTTCAAATGTTTATTTTTGAGAGAGTGAGAGAGACAGAGAACAAGCCGGGCAGAGAGAGGGAGACCCAGAATCTGAAGCAGACTCCTGACTCTGAGCTGTCTGCACAGACCCTGAAGCAGGGCTAAAACTCACAAGCTGTGAGATCATGACCTGAGCGGAAGTTGGACAGTCAACTGACTGATCCATCCAGGTGCCCCAAGGCTACTTGAACTTCAATCCATGTTATGTGGATCTTTCATATGTGTGTGTGTGTGTATATATATATATATATATATATATACTATAAAAACAATGACCTGTCAGTGTTTCGAGTCAAAGCCAACCCTTCTAAGGTACACTGGCTTCTATTCCATGCCAGACAGTAAGGACAAAGACCATGTCCTTATTTCTCTCTTTTATATATTACAGTATTTTTTATTTGCTCAACAACTCCAATTAGCACACAAACATACTGGATTATATACTATGTTAAAAGGAAATAAAATAAAGAACTCACTTAAAGTGTGTCATCATATGCCTTCTGCCCAATGTCTATATGTCTTTCCAGAAAAAAAAAAAAGTCTATAATCATTGCCTAAAATATACATGCTTAATCACACACAATACTTTCTTAACTTACTCCAATTAAATGTTTCTGCCTTTGATAATCTGACCTAAATTTTAAAATTTCAAACATTAATTTTTAGTCATTATACAACTTAATCCCTCAACAGTCATAAAGTGGATCAGATCAGTTCCTACATCATGAAACACTTCCAGCACTGAGTTTACAGAACACACACCCCTGGTTTTGCCCCTGTTACTCTAGCCTTTATTTTTCAGTCTCCTTTGCTGGTCTCTCCTTTTCTTCCTAAAGTATAAATGTTGCCATAGCCTAAGGCACAGTCTTTAGATCTTCTGCCTTTTCTATTTACACTCACTTTCTAGGTGATATCATTCACTTCCACAGCTTTAATAATGTCTCTCTACTGGTGACTCGCAAAACGTTAACCTTTAGCCCCGATTTCTGTCCTGGACACAGAATAAGATAGCCACCTGAATACTTGACATCTCCTTTGGAAATTTTAAAAGCTTATCACACTTAATATGTCCAAAAAGAACTCTCGGATTTCAACTACCACCACCCTGACCACCACACACGTATTCATTCCTTAATATTCTCTTAGTTATGACACTATTTACAGAATGGCTTGGCTTAAAAACCTTGAGGATTCTCACTATTTCCTTTCTTTTCTCATGCTTCCATCCAATTCATTTGTAACTCCTTTCAACTCTACCTTTAAGTCCATCTCAAATCAAATGCCTCCATATCATCATCACAATCGTAAAATCCAAATCGAGATACAGTCATATGTCACCTAAATTACTGCAGTACTTTCCTGCTAATCTTTCTGTTTTTATCCTTGTCTCCTAAAATCTACACTTCTAACAAATAAACACGATTTTATTTCTTGAACTAAAATGTTCATTGATTCCCTACTATACTCAAAATGAAATTGAAATTGTTCACAATGCCAAAAAATTTCTTCAGCAATTTTTGAACTTCATTTTCTTCAATCGGTTATAATCAAAATAATTTTATTAATGTTCTCAACTGCTCTCTTTTGTTTTTGCCTTAGAATCTCTACAAATACTGATCCCTCTGTTCAGGAAGCATTTCCATTAATTATTCACAAGAGATAACATTCCCATTTTACTCTGGTTTCAGCTCAATTGTCACCTCTTCAGAGAGATCAATCCTGAACAATCCACATGAAAAAGTGGCTCATCAGTGTTTATCTCCTTAATTGTTTTATTTACTATCACTACTAACCCCCTGAAATCTTCTTTTGTATTTATGTAATTTTTTTGTATTTTAATTTGTCTATTGTGCATCTCCCATGTAAAATGTGAATTATGCAAGGAGAGGGAATTTTTTTGCACCTACTATATTTCCAGCGCCTGCAAGAAAGGCTTGTATGAATTTAGGATGAATGGATATTTGCTGTAGCATACTGCAGTTAGTATCTTTTAGTCTATCCAAAATTCAAATAAAGGCAAGTAGGATTTAGGTAATTATTATTTAGATACAGAGTTTTAAAAATCATAACTCATATGAGTTTTATGTCTAAAAACAGGATTGGCATTTTGGGTTATACATTTAGGCAATTCGGATTACTGAGATTGGGAAACAGATAAATGAAATTCATCTAACAATTTTTTAATAACAATAAAAAAGATGTTCGGGGCGCCTGGGTGGCTCAGTTGGTTAAGCGGCCGACTTCCGCTCAGGTCATGATCTCGCGGTCCGTGAGTTCGAGCCCCGCGTCGGGCTCTGTGCTGACAGCTCAGAGCCTGGAGCCTGTTTCAGATTCTGTGTCTCCCTCTCTCTGACCCTCCCGTTCATGCTCTGTCTCTCTCTGTCTCAAAAATAAACATTAAAAAATTAAAAATAAATAAATAAGATGTTCAGAAATATTACCCACTGATTCAATGACCATTCAATATCCGTTATGTTTAGGCACTGCCCTAGGTGGTAGAGACACAGCATGCATCACGGTATACAACAATATGCCTACAGATCTCATGTACTACTGGGAGGAATCAGACAATAAACTCAGTTACAATGAGCCTATCTAGTATGTCAGAACGTGGTAAGAGCTATGGAGAAAAGTAAAGTAAGGAAAGGAGATGAAGTATGCTAAAGGAATTAAGAAAACAAGTCAAGTGTACATATGGGGAAAGAAAATTCTTTGGGAACCTTTACTGTGAGACACAATGTACACAGTACCTTGTTTGCGTCATATCATTTTGTGCAATTTTTATAACAATCATCTTAACATTTACTAATTTTTCTTTGCATATGGATGCAGGGCTCAGTGAAATTTGGATGTGAGGCTGGTTCAAAGTCACTGTTTCTATGTAGCAAAGAAGGGTGCAATGTTAATTTGCCTGAATTCAAATCTCATGTGAGATCACGGTTTTTATCTATACAATATTTAGTGAGGAGATAAAAATAGATGGTTTATATGGAAAGCTCTTCTTCCATGGAATAGTAGTAAATATCTATACAGTGATAAAAATGACCTTTTTATTCCAATAAAACATCTTTCTTCACTGAGTTCAGCTAAAATAAGTAATAACCTAGATGCATGTTGATTAATATGAAATGAGAATAAACATTTATTTTACACGTACTAAATAAGCACTTTTCTAAATGCTACCTGATATAATTCTCCCAATACATTATGAAAAAGTAATGTATTCTGCTGGACATCTTATGTTTGTTCACAGCCTGTTAAATTCCCTAAATTATAATATATGTGGATCGTGATGAGCAATATCATGAGATTTGGTTCAGTTTTCTGAAACACCACTGTATTGATTGTCAGACAAGGATTTCATTTTTTACAAGACTAATTCTTAACTATTAGACAGAAGGAATGGCAGAATTAAATTTAAAAATTCAGTGCAACATATTGGTTGATTTTCTGAAAGTACCATTAGTGAGAACACACATCAGGTCTCCCCACTTAACTTCCAAGGAATCTAACTGAGACGAGGAGAAATTAGAGCTCATAGAGCTTGCTGGCTCTGAGCCACCTAACCTAATCAGCTTCACTGGAATAGCAAATCATAATGACTACGAGTAGCAGGAGAAACTGAAATTAGCAAATTAATATATGGCAAAGTGATTTCTGTCCTCTTTAGAGACAGAATGGCTTAGAAAAATCTTGAAAAATTATTTTCAGTATTATACATTTGTGTTAGCTCTTGGCAGCAGTAAAAAACATTTCCATGGAATGTTAATTGGATGTTTTCCCTTTTGCAGTAATATGGTGACCAAAATACCTACTGTTTCACAATTGCTGTGCTACAAGATAACAGATAAACATGCCTGACAAAGCACTCATTTCAAAGTAAACTGCACTAGACTTCCACTAATTTGATCTTATAAATGTGTCTTATGGAACTCCATGTTCAATGTTTAGTTCTTAAAATCTTTCCTCAATGAATTCTCAATGTATTTTATTTTTTCAAGCAGATACTAGACAAGAACTTTAAAAATTAGTATCATCCAATTTGGTAGTCAGGTAGGACAACATAGCACGTATTGCTGACAAGATTCACACAGTAATTGGCTATGGTGAGATTTAAAAATGTTTTACTATGGGTTTTGCTTCTTTATTTATTTTTTATTTTTATTTTTTTGTAAGCATCAGACTAGTTACAGAGAAGAGGTGTTTATTACCAAAGATAGATAAGTTTCTCAGAGCACCTGGGGGGCTCAATCAGTTAAGCGTCCAGCTCTTGGTTTCAGCTCAGGTCATGATCTCATGGTTTGTGAGTCTGAGCCACACTTTGGGCTCTGCACGGACAGCATGGAACCTGGTTGAGATTCTCTCTCTCTCTCCTCTCTTTCTCCCCTCCCCTCCTTGTGTGCTCTGACTCTCTCTCTTTATGTCAAAATAAATAAATAAACTTAAAAAAACAAGACAAGTCTCTCACTAGAGCTTGAGGGCAGTGGTTGTGGTTATACATGGGATTCATAGACACTGTAACTGAATTCAGGGCACTTTAGAGGAAACTTCTAGAAGTTACTTATTAATTATAATTTTATTACATTGCTATTAATGTGGCTCAGCTACTCTTGTGTAATATCCCAGTACTATTTAACAGATTCCTTCATTGTGTTTTAATCAAAATTCCCAATACAGAGTTTATTGTGTTTACACAGATATTTTTATCACAATCTTTCATAAACCACAAGCCAATCTACTAGCTATGGGCCTAACCCATAAAAATGAAAGGATAGAAGAAGACACAGAGATTGTAACTGAGAGATACAGTAGGAATAATCAGTTTTAGGAATTCAAATTGCCCTCCAGTATATCCTTTAGATGCAAAATAGTCTTAATTTAAAATAATGGTTCAAAAGAAAACTCATATAAGAAAATCATTCATTCACTAATTCAGCACCATTAAAGATATTCTTATATATGGTGGAATACATATTAATGTGTTAAAATTATTATTATTATTATTAATGTTATTGGTATTATGTTAATTTTTATAACTCCCTGAAGAGAAAATCATTAATGTGCTCACTATGTTGTTAACTGAGTTTTAACTCCAAGCAATTAGAGTTGCATCTAATTTGAATAAAATGACAACCAGTCTCTGAAAGCTGTAGAAATATTCTCAGTGGAACCAATATTTTATAAAAAATGGAAGAGACAACCTGAAGGGAACTCAGTGGGTCTTTTTACTCAAAAAATATCTTTTACTTATCAGAATCCAAAAATTCTCACTCAGTAATACCTTTGTGTTTTAAAAGCCCATACATTTACTCTTCTAAGGGATGGTTAGTGCCAATATCTAAGACATAATTTTGCAATAAAATGTCATAATGCACTCTGTATAGCCTTCCCTCCTTGAAATGCTAATCTAGAGCTTTGGATTATATGCAAAACTACATATTTGATTAGTAAAAAAAAAAAAAACAAAAAACAAAAAACAAAAACCAAAACTTCCTGATGGTCCCTAAGCTCCACTGAAAGGAAACTTCTCTCATTGATAAATGTCTTCAATATAAACATACTTAAATGAAAATTATCAATGGCTTGTATAGAGACTAACTTCTGTTGTTGTTTTTGTTCAGAATAACTCAGACTGACCGATATATTATAAAACCTAAGATAAAAATAATACATAGAACTGAAAAGCTTTTATATGTACTTCAATTTTAAGGTTGAGTGGGCATCATTACAGTTATAAAATTGATCTGATTTTTCCATAACTATTAATAATGGCTACCCATTCCTCTTCTGCTTCTTTTATACCTTTTGTATTATGTGTATTTTTCCTTTATATTTAGTTTTTTTTTCCAAAAAACACCATGGTATAATATTCAGTTCCAGTTAGCCATTTGTAACACAGATCAATATGAATTCTAATTTATTGAAGGTGGGTGGAAAATCTTAAATATATCAAAATTCAGAAAGCTCTAAAATTATTAAGCAAGTGAAGATGTAATGCAACTTGTTTTATTTTAGATATTTGTATAGACTGTGAGCTGAGTCATGCCATTCAAGGCATATTTTACACAATAACTGAAATAGTATATTTTATTGTATTATTCTATTTTTAATCTCAAATTTTTCAAAATAAATTTACCATTGTACTAGAGGAATATTATTGTAGGAATATTATATTAATTTTCCACATATGTGTATAGAAAATGTGAAAAATAACTTGCATTATATTCTTATCAATATTCCGAACTCTTCATTCATACATGTGCAACATATATCATGTCTTCATTGAATAAATGGCTTTCACTACATGTAACCAAATAAATATGTATAGTTTTTATATAGCTTTGATGCACATGGTAGTAAAACTGCCTTGCTTGTTTCTATATTTAATTAGGCAAACAGGATATATACACATATACATATATACACATATATATTAGCGAGAGAGAGAGAAAGAGAGTGAGAGCCTGAGCTGGGTAGAGAGGAAGAGGGCAGAGGGAGGAAGAGAGAATTACAAGCAGAGTCCCACAACCCTTGGATCATGACCTGAGCTGAAATCAAGAGTTGGATGTTCAATTAACTGAGCCATCCAGGTGCTCCTAATACATTTTTTTTTAATCTTTAAGTTTTTCTAGGAATTTTGGAAAGAATTAATTGTACATTTATGTAGACAAAAGATTTGCCAGAAATGTTTTTGGTGAACTCTCGCTCCAATGTAATAGTAGGTGTTCTGTGATCAAAACCTGGTCTAGTCAAATAAGTTTGAGAAATTTAATCTTCACATAGCTCACCCTTCTTGAAGCATAGTCAAGGCTCACCGAGCCTTGCTGGGGGTAAAACAATCAAATATATAATTCAGCAACAACTTTATCGGCAACATCACAACCAAACACACAGACAGAAACAGTTTAACCTTGTGTTGACCAAGTGTATGTGATTAAGGAATTTCTTTACGTTATAAAATTTATTTTATAAAGCACAATTTGGAGACTAAGGAAGATTTAAAATATTAAATTATACATTGTAGAAAATGAAAAATCAGTTTACTTAACTTCACTTTCTTCACCTTTAAATGGGAATAATTTTAGCATTTTTATTATTACTATTTGAACTATTAAAATAAGCATAGTTTTAATACATGACACCTATTATTTTTAATACCCCCAAAATGTTTTCTGACACACTTGTAACTTTTAATGGTATAGATTTTTCATAATTTTGTTATTATTTATTTATTTTTTTGTTATTATTTTTTACTTAATTTCAATCAGCACAGATTAAATCCTTCATTCGACAAAGCATTAAGTTAACTTAAATTACAACAAGCAAACAATTATAGGGTCAATGCTAATGGCCTAACATTTTGTGGTAATATTCACACTTAGCTCTGTGCTCTTCCAAATGATTCTATGTTCATTCCTTAAGGGCAAAGACCATGATATCATCACTTTCACTAATGTCAAAATCTCTGGCCCTTATCTTGCCCTAAGAAGAGATTGTAAGGAAAAGGTGAAGAGTCTGCTATTCACAATGTCATAACTTAGATATTATTATATAATTATTATATAATACTTTTTTTGCTCATTGTATTTTATTTTATTTATTTTTTATTTTTTTATTAAAATTTTTTAAGGTTTATTTTTGAGACAGAGAGAGACAGAGCATGAATGGGGGAGGGTCAGAGAGAGAGGGAGACACAGATTCCGAAAACAGGCTCCAGGCTCTGAGCAGTCAGCCCAGAGCCTGATGCGGGGCTCAAACTCATGAACTGTGAGATCATGACCTGAGCTGAAGTCAGACTCCCAACCAACTGAGCCACCCGGGCACACCACTCACTGTATTTTATTTACTGTGTTAAGATCATGTGCTCTTCTGAAGCTTTCCTCTTCTGAAATTCCTCTTTTTCTAGTATATTTACAATCCTCCATATCCCCTGAATTAGTTTTACATTGCTATATGACAAACCACCACAATTTTAGCATCTTAAAACATCCTATAGTACCCCACAGTACCTGTGGGTCACCAATCTGGGTTTTCCACAGGGTGTCACTCAGAACTCAGTTCTTATCTGAAAGCCTGACTGGAGAAGGGTACAATTCCAACTCATACAAGTTATTGGTAGGATTCATTTTCTGCAACTCAAAAATTCATGGAAACTTGAGGTTTCAAAGTCAGCAATAGAAGGAGAGAGAACGAGATTATTGAGCAAGTCAGTAAACAAGATGGAATTGTATGTAACATAACATAATCGTGGGAGTGATAGCCTATCACCTTTGATATGTAATGTTATGTAATCACTGGAATGACATCTAATCGTTTCTACCGTATTCTATTGGTTAAAAGAAAGTCACAGATTCTGCCTACACAAAGGTGAAGATTTTACAAAGGAGTAAAGGTGAGTACCAATATGTGTCTCTAACCCAGGTGTCACCAAGGAGGATTTATGAGGGACCAACAAGTACTCTGGCATTCTTCCCTGCTCTGGGAAACCAGAGCTCTTCAGGCTCTGGGACACAATACAGAACTGTAAAGATCAAACACCTCAGCTCCCTCTCTCTAGGACCCTGATGAAATAGCTTAGATGTCCAAATTTTCATTTCCCTCTCTAGGGAAGAATATTCACATGAAGGTGAGGAGGGTAATTGGAAGGATAAGACAATATAATGCTGAAGAACACATCCTATGACTCCAACTATACCCAACCTATAAGGCTGTAAAGTGGACACTTTCAACACCTCAACTAACAGTATCTTGTGTGTCAGTGAAACACTGGCTAGTATACTAGTTATTGTCACAGACACACAGCATTTGTCGCCACCCCTTCCTCCTACTCTCGCCATACTGCAAGTACTGACGCAAACAACTACAATCTCAGACTCTCTTTCCATTTAACTTGGAGATGTGATTCAGGTTGTTCCAAGGAATCAAGCGGGTGCCAGATTGCAAAGGCAGAATCTATTCATCCCCAAGCTGCAGTGGAGAGTGATATGAATTCGTAGAACGGAAGCCTCTATGTTTCAATGTGTAAGAAAAGCTTTATGGGTGTAGGGCAGCTATGAAATTAGCAACGGTTTCCGGCAGCATCCTGAACCCTAAGTGGTTGCAGGAGCTGCTTGATGATTTCCAACTGCAGCAATGGCTCCGATGGCATGAGCCTGAAACCTAGTGGCAGCGACCTGACTTCAAACCCAGATCTTCCAGCAATTATAATGCGTTTGAAATGCCTATTGAGGTTTTTATTTTTTGCATTAAAATTTGTATAAGCATTTTCAAAATGCAAGTCTAACCTATAAATCTTCCAGAATTTATCTGCCTTGCTTTGCTAGCTTCCAGGTTTATAAGCAAGGATGATTCCAAGGTTCATGGTCTTTTCTTTGTTCATTGGAACAAGCACTTAATTTCTTTTGAGCATAAAACCTACACATTTAAACATTGAACATCTTAGATTACATTTATGTTTCAATATAGAACAATTTACCACTTTCACTCTATTTATGCATGAATTCACATAGTGTGGATGATTTCCATAAATAGCTGGCAAGAATTTCATAACCATGAGACTAAGAAGAGTGGCTCTATTGTGTATGTTGTTAGTGATTTAACATTTTTAATAAAAAGCTCATTTTAAAAGGTGTCATAAATAATGTTAAAATACTTTTACTCCCAAACTATAACCAAAAATGGTTGTAAGACCCCAAAGTTATTTTGCAATGAAGTGTTTAGGAAATAAAACCTACAACATGAAGAGGTCTATTAAATTAGTTTTAATAAGAGTAGTCGGAAGAGAAATGATTGTATAGCACTTTTAACCAAACACAGATATATTGCAGTACATTTAAATTCGCTGAAGAAAAATTACTTGTGCAAAGGAGATTCTGAGTCAAATGACAAGGGGAAGAAAGCTGTAAGCATATAGCACCACTTATGTTATTAATCTGAATGACAGGGAGGAAGAAAAAAGATAACAATAGATGCTGACAGTGCATAGTGTGAGCCATGAATTAATTTTCTTTGACAATGACACCTTTCAAAGGACACTCTTTGGACACAAGCGGTAACATTTTGCTCAGAACGTAAAACGCAAATATAACAGAATTGCTTGTTTAAAAAAAATTGCAGGATCATGTTAGGAAATATTTTTCTATTGGATTTATTAATATATGTGATATTGTTGATAAACTACAATTTCCATTTCCCTATTTTCTTACTGTTTCAGATTAAAAACGTTTAGTTATATTAATCTCTAGAAAAGGAATACAATCCTAAGAAAGCCATGTCTATGAAACAATGGTTGAAGCAGCTTCTATTAATTTTGTTAACATTACTCTGTTAAGCAATCACTCCAAGGTAAATGAAAATTATATATATTTTAAAGCAGAATATAACTCTGTAAATAAACGTGGTAAATTTAGGAACAAATGTGTACCACCCCAAATTGAAACAGAATCATAAACTGGGAAGCCAGAAATGGGTTATGCATCTCCTTCATACACAAAATTACCCTAGAAGGTTTAGGGTGACTCACATTCCCATCTGTTCTTTTATATCTAGAAATACGGTCGGAGGAAATGTTAATCTTACTCTACCGAATCAGCACAAATTTGGATTGAGGGAGTTACTAACCTGATTATTTGCATATTTGCAACAGTTTTCAGAGTTGTGGTCCATATGCTAATGGGGAAAAGCGTCCTCCATTTGTCTACCGCTGGCCTGAGAGTAATATTCTCCCAACAAAGATATATTCACTATCAAAAAACATTGCTAGTATCATCAGTTGACATGGATCAGGCATCAGAGGAAGCAGGGGATTGCATTAGTCTTAGAACAACACCACTTACTGAAATATATTATTGATTTAAATTGAAACCTCACAACCACAATGACCTTCATATCACTGGGTTTTCCTTTCTTTGCTCCTAGGAAGAAGAAAAAGAGACAACAGAAAAAAAATACCTGTACCTACACTTGCCAGAAGTGAGAAAATTGTTTCCCATCAATATTTGTCACTAGAATTCGTCTTACAAATCTGTGTTTGTTTGTCAAATATCCTGAAAAACATTTGGACACATAAACTTATCCTGTATGAGGCCTAGATATGAAAATAATTCTTGGATGGAGACAAGATTGTGGTGGGTGATGAGACTGTTTTCTAACGTGGAGAGAAAGAAGGAGGAAGTAGGATAGTAAGATTTGCAAGATGGCTGGTAGCCTGCCCACTCAGAGATCTGAAGCTTTGCTGGGAAAGACAAAATATTCAGTGAAGTTAGTTCAAAGAAGTGCTTAGTTTGAATGGATCGCCTATGGGACGTGATGAAGGAGTGGATTTTGCACTGGACTCGCGACTTTGTTGCTGAGTATGGAAGCAGAAAACACAGGATGAAAGAAGTCGTGGAACTCCTAGAAATCATTGGAAGAACTCTGAGCTATCACAAACCTTGGGGTATGGGACTATAGTGAGTCTTACTATATACATACATGCATTGTTACATACATTCACAGTATTGATATTATGTCATTTCTTTGGATGAAAATTCCAATATTCATAGAAAAAGGCTATAATTATATGTGCCTTGTAAAATTTTATTAAACCCCAGGATTTACTAAAACAAACAGAATTATAATTTATATACTTTAGGGGCGCCTGGGTGGCGCAGTCGGTTAAGCGTCCGACTTCAGCCAGGTCACGATCTTGCGGTCCGTGAGTTCGAGCCCCGCGTCAGGCTCTGGGCTGATGGCTCAGAGCCTGGAGCCTGTTTCCGATTCTGTGTCTCCCTCTCTCTCTGCCCCTCCCCCGTTCATGCTCTGTCTCTCTCTGTCCCAAAAATAAATAAAAAATGTTGAAAAAAAATTAAAAAAAAAATTATATACTTTATATACCTTAAATATGTACATTCCTTATATAGACTCTTACAGAAATAGGAGTGTATATATGGAAACATATATGGTACATACTTATATACTCTCTTACAGAAAATAGGAGGTAAAATATTAGTGGGGATTTGGGGCTATGACCACTATATAAATAAAGGGGCACCGTAAAAGAAAAGTTAGATTTGAGAAAAAAATCTGCCCAGTAGCACAAAGAATATTCACTGCTTTCGTCAGATGCATGGGTACAAAGTTAATTCATTCTTAGATTTCATAACTACTAAACTGAGTATCATAGGGGTCTGAGGTTGGAATTTATACTATGTTCCAGAAATCCCCCAAGCAATAAATCCACCCTTCCCTGACCCCCTGCCAAATTGGTTCCAGAGCAGTAAGACTCTTAGTGTATATGGGCCTGTCCTGTAGGGACACGCCCACAATGCAGGGCTTTCAGTATTTCTGCTTAAAAAAACCCACTGTGAACAAGGGCTCATAATCTGGACTATAGGATATGATAGGTAAGAAGTAATAGGCACACAAACTAAAAGAACTAGTACACCCCAACTCCAGATAACAGCAATGTTAATATACTGCCTAAACGTAAATTAGAGCTTAGGTCATAAGAATTTATGGAATAAGGAGTGCCAGCAAAACATCAACAAAAGGATAATTTAGCAGCAGTGAAGAATCCTTGATTAACTCAGACTCACAATGAGGCCAACCTACACAATTTTTGACCAGGGCATACATTTGCCCTTTAAAACATAGGTCTTGGGGCGCCTGGGTGGCTCAGTCGGCTAAGCATCCGACTTCGACTCAGGTCAGGATCTCACAGTTTGTGAGTTCGAGCTCCGTGTCGGGCTCTGGGCTGATGGCTCAGAGCCTGGAGCCTGCTTCTGATTCTGTGTCTCCTTCTCTCTCTGCCCCTCCCCCATTCATGCTCTGTCTCTCTCTGTCTCAAAAATAAATAAAAACGTTAAGAAAATTAAAAAAAAATAAAACATAGGTCTTTACGAGGATTTTTTTTATACCATATCCCTAAAGGCTTTTTTCTATTCAAGTCATGCTATTACTTTAAGGAGTAAAAAAATAAATAATAATACAGAAAACAAATAGTACATGCAAAGAGAACTTTCTGGAAAGTGAGCTGTTCATCCTTTACTTCATACTCGTTTATTATTATAGTAAGGGTTAGCTTAAGATTAGAAAAAAATGTCATTCTGCATTTCATAGTTTAAAAAACAAAAATGAACACATGCACACATACACAGTCTTTTTTCTAACTAAGAAATAAAATTTAAAATATTTTTGGTAATATTCAATTTTGGACTCAGACTTATTGCTAACATATGCCTAACATTATCACATATGAAAGCGACAGAGATTTCTATAGAATTTTTGCTTTCTGATAATCTTAGCTTAGAGTTCTTCAAGTTCTTCCATTTTTAAAAAAAAATTTTGATGCAAGAAAAAAGTAAGAAGTTAGTTTTATTGTTTTGTAGTAAATTATAAACAGATACAATTACAGAGGTCAATATATATATGGATAGTGACGTAGATGTAAAATCAGATATATGGGTAAGCATGAGCATAGATATAGATATAAGCATGGGTGTAAGTGAAGGGTGACAGGATAGGCCACGCCAAAATATGCCACTTTGGCATAAAGATTATTTTGAATTAAAGGCACTTGAAAAATAGCAATTGCATAAAAACAAAACAAAACAAAAGAAAACAAAACTCTGACCTTCCCTTTTATTTTTTTTTTTCCCTTAGAGGCCATAGATGAGATTCCCATGTGAAAAATGTCCTCCCTGTACCAGAAGAGAGTAATATTTTTAAAAGGTTGTTTCATTGTTGTTTTTTGTTTTTACTTTTTTTGAGAGAGAGAGGTGCAAGTGAAGAAGGGGCAGAGAGAGAGGGGAACAGAGGATCCAAAGCAGGCTTCCCACTAGCAGCAGTGAGCCTGAGGTGGGGCTCAGACTCATGAACCGCAAGATCATGACCTGAGCTGAAGTTAGACACTCAACCCACTGAACCACCCAGGTGCCCCGGTAACGTTTTCACTGTAAAGGACAAAAAGTAAAGACAGAGAGAATTCCATTCTAAGAGACCAATTGCCTCTCTATGTTTAACCTACTATAGAAGCATTATAGGCTCCACCATTTTTTTGAAACTTCATTTCTTATGAGGGCTCCCATGTCATGTAAAATTTACATAATTTGTATGTTTTTCTCCTGTTAATCTGTGTTATGTCAATTTAATTCTCGGGCACACATAAAAAACCCTAGGAGGGTAGAGAGAAAAATCTGCCTCCCCTACAAAGGTATAGATACAAATAATGATACACTGATTCATACTGAATGTAAGATCATATTCTCTTAATCATTAAAATTATCAAAGCAAGTCAAAGCAACATTGTACATTTTTCCATTATAAAGAATAAGCATAGCCTTTAAATATTCTTTCATGTATTTATTTTTAATAAATGTAGTCAGTTAATCACTTACCATACAATGATATTATTGAAAGATTACCAAACCCAATCCATCATAATAAACGTGCAACTCTTTAATATGAATGTGACAACCAAGGGGAAAATATGCACATGGAAAAATATTAGAACACTGTTAAGGAAATAATCTAAGCCTTAGATTCATTACCTATAAAATGGAGATTATTGTAATCTTACTTACCTTGCAAGGTGGCTTTGAGGATTTAACAGGATATTGTATCCAACCCATCATCTGGCACAGATTCTGGTCTCAATATATTCTGATTAGTATTACACTTAGTAATCCTCAAAACAAACACCGGAATCCCCTGGAATCTAAATGTGTTAAACACATCTTGGTTTGGCTGCTTATTTAATTCCAAATTCATCTTCTCTGGGAATCACCCTTAATATACCAGAAAGTGCCTCCAGCAGCTTTTTTCTCAACTATATGGATAAAACACAGGTATAGACAATTTAAAACTAGAAATTTATACTGCACCATGCTTATCATTGTTCTTTTATTCGTCTCCATTAAAGTAGAATATTAATCCAAGACACTCAAAGCTTAGATTTATATCACTTAATGATTGGGCTTTAGAAAGGAATCGTGGTGAATTTATCTGATATCCTCAGAACAGGCCTACTTCTGGGTCTTCTCAGGTTTGATTAATCAGTGAGGCCTTAGAATTGCTCACCTAATCCTAGATTATTCCATTATATTTACTGATTCCTTTGCTATTGCTGTTTCAGTTTACTTATTTACTTATTTTATTTGCATAACTCATTATTCCAATATATAGCAAATAAAACAGATTTGCTTAAGGTCGCAGCAAGATAGTTGACATAATTTAAGTGGAAACATTAGGTTTAAAAATAAAGTGTGTTGGCTTGATTTTAATACTTCAATCTATATGAAGCAAAATTAGCAGAAAAATTTTCAAAGATCACTTTTTCTCTATTATGGAAGGAAGACAAATAATTATTCAGAAATACTTACAATAAACTCAGTAAATACCCAATGCTTTTTATGTTAATTTTAATAAAAGACAAATATAGTCAGAATTGTATATATTATTTAAAGTCTGTAAGATATTTTAAACTAAAACGTGAGATGTATTTCTGATGAAATGGGTAAAAACTATGAGAGTTTTGTTTCTAGTCTTTGCAAAATTGATGGGGTAACATGCAAGGACCAAACTCCACTAATAGGAAATTTATTCAGCACTCAGCTTCCAAGGGAAAACAGTAACAAAAAAGGATGCTGTCTATTATCTCTAGAGTTGAAGTATGCATGTAAATACATATAATGTGTAAAAAATATTATACCTTATATATATACACATATATACATATATATTATATATACATAAATCTATATTATATATATACACATATACATATATAAATTTTATATATATATACATATATATGTGTGTGTGTGTGTATATATATATATATATATGGTTACACACACCATATGGAGAGACACTAAAGATGAAGTTACTTTGTTTACTCAGCTGTATCTAAAAATAATATATCACTTTGGGGAGGCTGGGTGGCTCAGTCATTTAAGCGTCTGACTCTTGATCTGGGCTCAGGTCATGATCTCACAGTTTGTGAGTTTGTGTCAGGTTCTGAGCCTGCTTGGAAAATTCTCTCTCTCTCTCTCTCTCTCTCTCCCCCTACCCCACTCGTTCTCTCTGTCTCTCAAAATAAATAAATAAAACTATAAAAAAATTTAAAATCTCACCTTTAAGTTAGTAGGAAGGACTTTGGAATGATGATCTAAGCATTTTATAACCAGGTTTTATGACTATTATGGGAATACATTGATGTCTAAATGACACTCTTGTCGAAAAGGAGAACAGAACAATTTTCACTCTTGCTATGTTCTATAGAAGTGTATTTGGTCCCTTCAAAAATCTGGAAAACAGAAGTTCCCAATGATGATTTCAAAATGTGACCAAAATGCAGAAGTCATAAGGGAAATGCTTAATTAACATTAGTACATATAGTAATGGAAAATTATTTTAAAACAAAAAGTGCCACCAATTAGGACAAAAGAATAACTTACAATATACCAATAATCAGTAAGAAAGATTGACAACTCAGTTTTTTAAAAATATAGTACAAACTATTAACAGGTTTCATAAACAGTGCAAAATAAATTAGAAATAAACATCAGAAAACATACTTCATTTATTAGTAATTAATGACATCCAAAAGCAAACCCTTTTTAAAGTTTTATAGCAGTATGGTAAAAATAAGAGATATAGGAGTATAATTAGAGCAATATTTTGGAGGGTCATCTGATATTATTACTAAAGAAAGTTCATTTGTAAGTGGGAAGATATCCATTGCAGCACTTTGGGTAATATCAAAAAATCTGGAAGCAAACTAAGTATTCAACAACGGAATACTGTTTATACAAAGCATACAATATTCGTGTAATGGAATATAAATATTATCCTTAACAAAAAGTGAGATCAATCTAAAAACAATGATATACATAGAGTAGCAAGGTATATTTTTAAAATTTTTTTTTCAACGCTTATTTATTTTTGGGACAGAGAGAGACAGCATGAACGGGGGAGGGGCAGAGAGAGAGGGAGACACAGAATCGGAAACAGGCTCCAGGCTCCGGGCCATCAGCCCAGAGCCTGACGCGGGGCTCGAACTCCCGGACCGTGATCGTGACCTGGCTGAAGTCTGACGCTTAACCGACTGCACCACCCAGGCGCCCCAGGTATATTTTTATAATAAAAAGAGGAACAGGGAGAGTAATGACCTAAAATTCCACTGATGTCATTTTGACATGAATTTTCTATTATACAAAAATTGGCAAAGTTGAAACTGTAGCTAAAATAATGGTTTATACTATAATACCTGAACATTTGACTTCTAAAAACAGACACATGTTATTTTATTTTAAAGTTACTTTTTAGATAAATTTCGTTCTATTGAAACAAGCAAAGATGTCTTAAGGGAAAAATTTATACACTTTCCATTCTGTTTCCACTGACGTGACTGATTAATCTCCTTGTGTGTTTCTTCCCTTTACTTTTCTATAGGATCATACAAACATGAATACACACAGAAACTATTGCTGTTCCTTTGTTTTATTTTGTTTTTGTCATGTTATTCTTCACTTGGCATATTCTTAAGTGTTAATGTCCCAAGCAACGATAGGACTTCCCATTCATTGATGTTAGGTTGGTGTATTTAGTTTTGTTTTTTAGATTTTTATTCAAAACTTGATAAAAAAAGTATGCATTTTAACTAAACTAAGCTTCTACATTTTAAATCAGAACACATTTTACACTGTGAGGATTCTACTTGTCTCAAATGATAGTGTCAAAGGAAAACCGTTCTTGATTTAAACACATCCTAACAGGATAAATTCCTTCGCCATTCAGTGAGCGCTATCAGAATGAAAACCATAGATAGTCTCAAAAAAGACCATTCTCAAAAAGACTGTGCCCAGTTGTCAATATTCTTTCTGCAGTTTATATTTAGAGAGCACCATATTATTTTGAGTAATAGCATAATCAATTTGAAATAGGAAGTAGATATGGATAATTTAATCATTTATCTAAAATAAACTAAAGGATAAAGGGAGATAAGAGACAAAGCGCCATACAAAATTATTATAATACTTGTTTAAAATATGGTCCATGATGGCTAAATCTATGAATACCTGAAGGGTGAAGTAAAAGAATTATCAGGCTAAGCAATTCGTCAATTTGCATCATAATTTTTTTAAATATATAAAGGTTCTAATTTATCATTACTTTCAGAAATGTGTCTTTAATTTGTCAAAATTCAATAAAAGTGGAAATTTAGTGCCTAATGGATGTTCTTAATGCAATGTTGGATCTAAATTATATAAATAATGGAGCAGAATTCCTCATTCCTACCTCATGCCATTATCTTTCAAAGTTTTGGGTTTTATTGTCTTTTTAATGCCTTGCCGTGACATTATCTGATCTAAGACATATCATAGATCCGATTGTACAGTATATTCTGAAAAATATTAACAAGGCTTAATGATTATTGCTATAAATTTAAAAAAATTTTAAATATTCTATTAAATTATCCTAGAAACCATTTTTATTAGTTGTGAAAAGTCTGGCTATAATAAAAATGGTTGCTTAACTATTGTCATAAAGTTAAAATTTGTTTAAAATGTAACATAAACCTGAAGTTTAGGTTATGATTACCAGTAAAATAAACAGAGTTAAATGAGTGTACGTGTGTAACCTGTGTGTTTGTAGGTGTTATTTAATTGGGCTTCTTGGAATGTCATATTTGCTTCTTCTTAAAAAGTAATTACATTCACAAAAATACTAATTCAACAGGATACATACACCATGATGTTTATAGCAGTATTATCTATCATAGCCAAATTATGGAAACAGCCCAAGTGTCTATGGATTCTTGAATGGATAAAGAAGATTTTTTTATTTTTTATTATTTTTTTATTTTTTTTAATTTTTTTAACGTTTATTTATTTTTGAGATAGAGACAGAGCATGAACGGGGGAGGGGCAGAGAGAGAGGGAGACACAGAATCGGAAGAAGGCTCCAGGCTCTGAGCCGTCAGCCCAGAGCCTGACGCAGGGCTCGAACTCACAGACTGCGAGATCGTGACCTGGCTGAAGTCGGACGCTTAACCGACTGTGCCACCCAGGTGCCCCTAAAGAGGATTTTTTTTAAATGTTTATTTGTTTATTTTTGAAATATATATATAGAGAGAGGGCACGTGTAAGCAGGGAAAGGGCGAAGAGAGGGAGAGAGAATATCCCAAGCAAGGCTGTATCCCATGAACTGTGGGATCATCACCTGAGCTGAAATCAAGAGTTGAATGCTTAACTGAATGAGCTACACAGGCATCCCAAGATGATGTGAAGATGTTTAACACACATTCACACACACACACACACACACACACAGGAATATTTCTCAGCCATAAAAAAGAATGAAATCTTGCCATTGCAACAAGATGGATGGAGCTAGAGAGTACAATGCTAAGCAAAATAAGTCAGTCAGAGAACAATGAATATCATATGATTTCTCTCATATGTGGATTTGAGAAACAAAACAAACGAGCATAGGATAAAAAAAAGAGAGAGAAGGAGGCAACTCAACAAATGGACTCTTTAATAGACAGAACAAACTGATGGTTACCAGAGGATATAGGGATGGGGATTAAGGAGTGCATTTGTGATGAACACTGGAATCACTATACCTTACATGTGAAACTAATATTACACTATGTGTTAACTAAGTACAATTTAAATAAAAACTGTAAAAATAATTACATTAACATGTTTTTTTTCCTTTTAAATATTTAAGGAAACAAAGGATTTTTTTCTTTTTAAGACAATTATCATAAATATTTAGAATAGGAGGGAAGGTCACAAACATGTGATTTGATAAGTTAATACATAGTACACCCAAATATATAGTAGGTGCTCCCTGGTATCTTTGTGTTCTTTGATAAAAAAAAAAAAAGAAATAAAAAAAAATTCAGTCTCACTAATGTTCAGATTACATATCTAGAAATATCCAGTTGTTGAAAAAAATCAAGCTTATATATGGTAACCTTAATTATATAATCTGTATAGTTAGCCCATATGAATCAAGTTCACTATTTTCTTTTTATTTTTCAGTTAAAATGATGCTATTTATTTATTTATTTATAAATATAATTTATTGTCAAGTTAGCTACCATAAAGTGTATAGAGTGTGCTCTTGGCTTCGGGAGTAGATTCTCATTATTCATCACTTACATTCAACACCCAGTGCTCATCCCAACAAATGCCCTCCTCAATACCTATCACCCATTTACCCCTCTCCCCCATTCTCCCCATCAACCCTCAGTTTGTTCTCTGTATTTAACAGTCTCTTATGGTTTGCCTCCCTCTCTGTTTGAAACTATTTTTGCACTTCCCTTCCCCCTTGGTCCACATATGAGTGAAAACAAATGATATCTGTCTTTCTCTGACTGAGTTATTTCACTTAGCATAATACCCTCGATTTTCATCCATGTTGTTGCAAATGGCAGGATTTCATCCTTTCTCATTGGCAAGTAGTATTCCATTGTATATATAAACCATGTGTTCTTTATCCATTCATCAGCTGATGGACATTTTGGCTCTTTCCATAATTTGGCTACTGTTTGAAAGCACTGTTATATACATCGGGGTGCATGTGTCCCTATGAATCAGCACTCCTGTGTCCTTTGGATAAATTCCTAGTAGTGCTATTGCTGAGTAGCAAGGTGATACTATTTTTAATTTTTTGACAAACCTCCACACTTTTTTCCAGAGAGCTGCACCAGTTTGCATTCCCACTAACAGTGCAAGAGGGTTCCTGTTTCTCCACATCCCCACCAACATCTGTTGTTTCCTAAGTTGTTAATTTTAGTCACTCTGACTGGTATGAGGTGGTTTCTCAATGTGGTTTTGATTTGTATTTCCCTGATGATAAGTGATTTTGAGCACCTTTTCATGTGTCTGTTGGCCATCTGGATGTCTTCTTTGGAAATGTGTCTATTCATATCTTCTGCCCATTACTTCACTGGATTATTTGTTTTTTGGGTGTTGAGTTTGGTAAGTTCTTTATAGATTTTGGATACTAACCCTTTATCTGATTTGTCATTTACAAATATCTTCTCCCATTCTGTCAGTTGCCTTTTAGTTTTGTTGATTGTTTCCTTTGAAGTGCAGAAGCTTTTTACCTTGTTGAGGTCATTTTTGCTTTTATTTCCCTTGCCTTCAGAGACCTGTCAAGTAAGGATTTTCTGTGGCAAGGTCAAGAGGTTGTTTTCCGTTTTCTCCTGTAGGGTTTTGGTGTTTTCCTCTCTCACATTTAGGTCTTTCATCCATTTTGAGTTTATTTTTGTGTATGATGTAAGAAAGTTGTCCAGTTTCATTCTTCTGCATGTTGCTGTCCAGTTCTCTGAGCACCATTTACTTAAAAGACCGTCCTTTTTCCACTGGCTACTCTTCCCAGATTTGTCAAAAATTAGTTGTCCATACATTTGTTGGTCCAATTCTGGGTTCTCTATTCTATTGGTTGATGTTTTGGTTTTCTTTTCCCTTCTGCTTTGGTTTTCTTTTTCAACACTACTTTGGCAATTTGAGGTCTTCTGTGGTCCCACACAAATTTTAGGATTGTTCTGGCTCTGAGAAGAATGCTGGTGCAATTTTGATTGGGAATGCATTGAATGTGTAGATTGCTTTGGGTAGTATTGACATTTTAACAGTGTTTGTTCTTCCAATCCATGACCATGGGATGTTTTTCCATTTCTTTGTGTCTTCTTCAATTTCTCTCATAAGTTTTCTATGGTTTTCAGCATACAGATCTTTTACATCTTGGGTTAGATTTATTCCTAGGTATTTTACGATTCTTGGTGCAATTGTGAATGGGATAAGTTTCTTTATTTGACTTTCTGTTGTCTCATTATTAGTGTATAAGAATGCAACTGATTTCTGTACATTAATTTTGTGTCCTGTGACTTTGATGAATTCATGTATCAGTTCTAGCAGATTTTGGTGGAGTCTATTGGGTTTTCCATGTATAACATCATGTCATCTACAAAAAGTGAAATCTTGACTTCATCTTTGCCAATATTGATGCCTTTGGTTTCCTTTTGTTGTCTGATTTGTGATGCTAGAACTTCCAACACTATGTCAAACAACAGCGGTGAGAGTGGACATCCTTGTTGTGTTCCTGATCTCAGGGGGAAGACTCTCAGTTTTTCCCCATCAAGGATGATATTAGCTGTAGGCTTTTCATATATGGCTTTTATAATCTTTAAGTATATTCCTTCTATCTCGACTTTCTTAAGGGTTTTTATTAAGAAAAGATGCTGCATTTTGTTAAAAGCTTTTTCTGCATTTATTGATAGGATCATTTTCTTTCTTTATTATGTGATGTATCACATTGTTTGATTTGCAAATATTGAACCAGCCCTGCATCCCGGGAATGAATCTGACATGATCCCAGGTGAATAATTCTCTTAATATACTGTTGACTTTGATTTGCTGGGATCAGGTTGAGAATTTCTGCATCCGTGTTCATCAGGGATATTGGCCTAAAATTCTCCTTTTTAGTGGGGTCCCTGTCTCATTTGGGAATCAATGTAATGCTAGCTGCATAAAATGAGTTTGGGAGATTTCTTCCATTTCTATTTTTTGGAACACCTTGAGAAGAATAGGTATTAACTCTGCTTTCAATGTCTTGTAGAGTTCCCCTGTGAAGCCTTCTGGCCCAGGACTCTTATTTGTTGGGATATTTTTGATATATGATTCAACTTCTTGGCTGGTTATGAGTCTGTTCAAGTTTTTATTTCTTCCCATTTGAGTTTTGGAAGTTTGTGGGTGTCTAAGAATTTTTCCATTTATTTCAGGTTGTCCAGTTTGTTGGCATATAATTATTCATACTATTCTCTAATAATTGTATTTCTGTGGTGTTGGTTGTGATCTCTATTTTTTCATCCATGATTTGATCTGTTTAGTTTCTCTCTCTTTTCTTTTTGAGAAATCTGGCTAGGGGTTTATCAATTTTATTTCTTATTTCAAAAAACCAGCTCTTAGATTCGTTGATCTGCTCCACCTGTGTTTTTGGATTGTATATTTTATTTATTGCTGCTTTATCCTTTATTATTTCTCTTTTTCTGCTGGCTTTGGGGGTTTCTTTGCCATTCTGCTTCTAGTTCCTTTAGGTGTGAGGTTAAGTTTTGTATTTGAGATTTTTCTTATTTCTTGAGATAAGCCTGGATTGCAATGTATTTTCCTCTTATGACTGCCTTTGCTGCATCCTAAAGGATTTGGAATATAGCATTTTCATTTTCACTTGCTTCCATATATTTTTTTAATTTATTCTTTAATTGCCTGATTGATCCATTTGTTTTTTTAATTTTTTTTTAATGTTTATTTATTTTTGAGACAGAGAGAGACATAGCATGAACGGGGGAGGGCCAGAGAGAGAGGGAGACACAGAATCTGAAGCAGGCTCCAGGCTCTGAGCTGTGAGCACAGAGCCCGATGTGGGGCTTGAACTCACGGACCATGAGATCATGACCTGAGCCGAAGTCGGACGCTTAACCGACTGAGCCACCCAGGCACCCCAATCCATTTGTTCTTTAGTAGGATGTTCTTTAACCTCCATGCATTTGAAGGCTTTCCTAATTTTTTCTTGTGGTTGATTTCAAGTTTCAAAGCGTTGTGATCTGAAAATATAAATGGTATGAACTCAATTATTTTATATTGATTGAGGGCTCATTTGTGACCCAGCTTGTGATCTATCTTGGAGAATGTGCACTGAAGAGGAATGTGTATTCTGCTGCTTTGGGATGAAAATTTCTGAATATGTCTGTCAAGTCTATCTGGTCCAGTGTATCATTCAAGGCCATTGTTTCTTTATTGAGTTGCTGCCTAGTTGCTTATGTTTGTGATTAACTTGAATTCTTTCAAGTTGGAGGCATTTACAATTTTTAGCTCTTCTTGATGGATAGACCCCATAAATATTATATAATACCCTTCTTTGTCTCTTATTACAGTATTTAATTTAAAATCTAGTTTTCTGATATAGGTATGGCTACTTCAGCTTTCTTTTGATTTTCATTAGCATGATAGATGGTTCTCCATCCCCTCACTTTCAATCTGAATGTGTCGTCAGGTCTAAAATAAGTCTCTTATAGACAGCGTATAGATGGATCTTGGTTTTTTATCCATTCTGATACCCTATGTCTTTTGATTGGGGCACATAGTCCATTTACATAGAGTTATTATTGAAATATATGGATTTAGTGTCACTGTGTTATTGTAGGTTTCATGCTTTTGGTGATGTCTCTGGTCCTTTGTAGTCTTTGTAGCGTTCCATGCACAGAGTCCTGCTTAGAATCTCTTGCAGGGCTGGTTTAGTGGTCATAAACTCCTTCAGTTTTTGTTTGTCTGGGAAAGTCTTTATCTCTCCTTCTATTCTGAATGACAGCCTTTCTGGAAAAGATTCTTGGTTGTATATTTTTCCTTTTTAGCACATTGAATATATCCTGCCACTCCCTTCTGGCCTTCCAAGTTTCAGTGGACAGGTCTGCTACTACCTTTATGTGTCTACCCTTATAGGTTAAGTCCCATTTGTCCTTAGCTGTTTTCAGAATTCTCTCATTATCTTTGTATTTTGGCAGTTTCACAATGATATGCCAAGATGAAGACCAATTCTTATTGAATTTGAAGGGATTTCTGTGTGCTTCCTGGATTTGGATGTCTGATTCCTCTCCCAGTTTAGGAAATTCTCAGCTATAATTTGTTCAAGTAAACCTTCTGACCCTTTTTCTCTCTCTTCTTTTTCTTGAATTCCTGTGATGTGGATATTATTATGTTTCATTGAATCACTTAGTTCTCTAATTCTCCCCTCATGGTCTAATATATTCTTACCCCTTTTTTCTCAGCTTCATCATTTTCCATAATTTTATCTTCTATTTCACTTATTCTCCCCTCTGCTTCCTCCACCCTTGCTGTCACTGCATCAGTACATTTTGTACCTCATTAACAGCATTTCTTTATTTGTCATAACTATTTCTCAGGTCCTTGATCTCTGCAACAGTAGATTTTCTGCTGTCTTCTATGCTTTTCTCAAGTCCATCTATTAATCTTATGACTTTTATTCTAAATTCTTGATCACATGTATTGTTTATATCTATTTGGAGCAATTTTATAGCTGTCATTTCTTCCTAGAATTTCTTTTCAGGAGAATTCCATTTCATCATTTTGGCTAGTTTTCTGTCCTTTAGGTGTTTTTGTTTTATTTTTTAATGCTTATTTACTTTTGAGAGAGAGACAGAGACAGAGACGGAGCATGAGTGAGAGAAGAAGCAAAGATAGAGGGAGAAACACAATCCAAAGCCAGCTTCAGGCTCTCAGCTGTCAGGCCAATGCCCAATATGGGGCTTGAACTCACAGACTACGAGATAATGACCTGACCCAAAGTTGGACACTTAGCCAACTGAGCCACCCAGGGGGCCCCTGTTCTTTATGTGTTTTAAAAGTGTGTTATGTATCCTGCACTTGCAAAGCACTACTATACTAAAAAGGGGCCATACACTGTCCAGAGCCTGGCCCTTCAGGAGGTGCTTTTGTAGTGTGTGCTGTGCTCTCTGTTGTTGTGACTCTGGTTACTTCATCTCCCTATTCTTAGTGGTGGTTTGGGCCTTCCACCAGGTGTGCTTTGATTTGTTCATTGAAGTAACCCTAGAAAAAAATCAAAAAGGGGATGGTGGTTGTGGAAAAAGCCTTATACCATACTAAGAGAGAAATGACAGGGGCAAGGAAAAAGAAAAGAAAAAAACTGACCAGGCAGAGAATCCAAGAAACTATACGGCTTAATTCAGAGAGAGAGAGGAAAATAAAGAAGATGGAGATATAGAAGAGGTGTAAAAAGAATAGATTAAAAATGTCTCCTTAAACAAACCAACAACCAGAATAGAGAAAGGAAGAAACAAGAGGAAGGAAAGAAAAAAAAAAAAATATATATATATATGTGTGTGTGTGTGTGTGTGTGTGTGTGTGTGTATGGTAAGAATTCACCAAGAATCAAATCAGAAAATGTAAAAACACTGCACAGATATCTGATGGTGCCTTGGAACTGGGGGTTGTGTTGGTCTGGAGGAGGGGCCTTCTGTTTCAGTCAGTGCCAATCTCTCTCTGGCAGATACACAGTTACCAGGCACAGAAGGGAGTGGTTGGGTGTAGTCAGGTCCCTTCTCCACTTTGAGCCTGCTGTCCAGTTCCCTGAAGCCCTACCTTTTTGGTGATTGGGAGAAAAATGGCGACACCCCAATCTCTCCTCTCCGGACTGGGTGTCCCAGACCATTCTGCTCAGGCCATCCTCCCAGTGCAGTGCTGGCACTGGTAGGCCTGTTTGTCCTGCTCCATAGTCTCCTGCACAGCCAAGTGATGGAATTCAAACCCCGATGTCTTAAAGAATCTGCTCTGTGTGACCCAGTTCAGGGGTAGTGTCACTTCACCCAGCCGACAAAGGGCCTCTGGCTGGCAAGTGCCTGCAGGGTCTTTTATCCTTGGAGCAGCTCTATACATTCTTCCCATAGCACTCAAAGGAAGGGACTGATGATTTCTCTGACTGCCTCTGAGCACACTACTGAGCTCTGGGCTGGCTACCTCCACCCCCCCAGGTTTGTGTACAAGGTGGCAGGCCCCAGTCCAGGGAAAGTCTCTGGATTGCTACTCCTAAGGCTGCTTGCAAGTTAGAAGTTGGTTCCTTCTCTGTGTTTTCTGTTCCCCAGTCCGTGGTCTGGGGAGGTTTTTCTCTTGTCTAAATACACTCCTACACTTCCACAGCCTCTCTGTCCCTTTCTTATGTCTCTCAACAGAAGGGGATCCTTCCCCTTCATGCCTACACTGCCCATTTTATCTCTCCCAATTCACAGTCATGCACCTATGGCCCTCCAAGTTGTTCCAGTAGTTGTGTTTCTGTCACTTTGTAGCCCAAATTCCTGAAATTCCAAGTCTTCTGGCCCAAATACTGCTGTGTTTGAGGGACAAGGGAATTTTAGGTCTCCCTACTTCTCCACGTTGACTCCTCAAGTTCACTGTTTTCTTTACCTGAATATAACTTTGTCCATTTCACCACTGTGACTCTCTGAAAAATCACTTTTTCAAACTTTTCACATTTTTAAGCTTCACTAATTTCTAATCTCTTATAATTTATAGTTTAGAGACCAATTACTTAAACCTGATTTGCTGATATTGTTAACAAAGATCAAAATTAATGTTTCTTTGAAGCCCTTTTTAACCACATGCAAGCACAGCAGAAATCCAATTACATCTAAATTGTTCATACAATGTTGAATTTGAAAGGTGTTAATGATATAAAATGGTTTTGGTCAATCTACCATCTTATTAATGAATAACTTTCAGCTCAGAGAGAATGAGATAAAAAATGTATCAATATCAAAAGCAGAAATTGAACCCTGGCATATTTTATCTATTAAATAGAATGTATGTCTCGTAGACTGTTTAGCAAGTTATTTTAGTTTAATGTGGTTATAATTGCTTAAATATAATAAAGCATTACTAAAACTTTTTTTTTTAATTTTTTTTTCAACATTTTTATTTATTTTTGGGACAGAGAGAGACAGAGCATGAACGGGGGGGTGGGGGTCAGAGAGAGGGAGACAGAGAATCCGAAACAGGCTCCAGGCTCCGAGCTGTCAGCACAGAGCCCGACGCGGGGCTCGAACTCACGGACCGCGAGATCATGACCTGAGCCGAAGTCGGCCGCTTAACCGACTGAGCCACCCAGGCGCCCCTACTAAAACTTTTAATATACATAATTAAGAATTAAGTTTGTAGGCAGCTACATAACAGCCATATAACTTCACAATCTTCCATTCCATTTACTTTATTAAAACTTAAAAAACAAACAAACAAAGAAAACAACACTAATGCACTACTTGCAATCTATTTTAAATGGATATATTACTTCCTTTGTATGATTTATGGATTTTTTAAGTTGTGGAAATTCATTTTGAAAATAAAATTGATATTGCATATTGATCGAATCACTATATATTTTATTCCGCCAAATGCTTATAGTGAACACAGCTGATGAATATTCTAATAATGACTCATTTTGCCCAATATATTTACTAAATGACTCATTTTTTTTTTAAACTAAGCTCTAGGTCCAACATGGGGCTTGAACGCATGACCCCATTATCAAGAGTCACAAGTTTTGTGTGTGTGTGTGTGTGTTTATTTTTGAGAGAGAGAGACAGAGTGTGAGTAGGGGAGGGGCAGAGAGAGAGGGAGACACAGAATCTGTAGCAGGCTCCATGCTCTGAACTCTCAGCACAGAGCCTGTCATGGGGCTCAAACTCATGAACAGTGAAATCATGACCTGAGCCAAAGTTGGATGCTTAACCAACTGAGCCATGCAGGTACCCCAAGAGTCACAAGTACTTAATGGATCTATTCAGGCCCCCACTAAAAGACTCACTTGTGTTAGGGTAAATACAAACAAAATTAGAATAAGATATTAATTTTAAAATTAAATTTCCTTGAATTGTTATAAAAGTATACACATATAAAATCTATTATGTTCTGTAAGTTATTTTGATTTGAATATATTCACTGTATTTATTTGGTTAAATATTCATAAGTTTAAAGAATTCTAAATAACAGTATATTTGTTTCTATGGGATTATTTAAGAATACACCTCAAATATCAATTACCAATATTTTTCAAAATTAGCTTATTGCATTATTAATACAGAGGTTAATGTTTCAAAGATTTTATTTTTTGTTATTTTTTTTCAAAGTAAAACCATTCTCCCCATTAAAAACATAGGTTGTGTTATGTTACAGAGATTATTGTTTAAATATTGGAGAAACTGCATTCCTGTTCCTTACAAAATCATGTGCTTTAAGTTTACATATTACATGACCTCTGATGAATTACAAACCCTAGCTGATTTTCAGTTTTAATTTTGTTCAATGAAAGACATAATCATATATCATCAGTACAAAAGTGATTGTAGTTCGCTGTAGGTCAGTAATCTTTTTTTTATTATTGATATCAAGATCCATATGGGTGAAACATGTAATGTCTAAGTCTCTCATTTTCTTCAACTTCTTCTGAATAATATCTGTCCCTCCTCAGTTTTTGGCTCCCATAGTCACAACCTCTTCATAAGCAATACTTCATTTCCTCCACAACTTAAAATTTTTTTTCAACGTTTATTTATTTTTGGGACAGAGAGAGACAGAGCATGAACAGGGGAGGGGCAGAGAGAGAGGGAGACACAGAATCGGAAACAGGCTCCAGGCTCTGAGCCATCAGCCCAGAGCCTGACGCGGGGTTCGAACCCACGGACCGCGAGATCGTGACCTGGCTGAAGTCAGACGCTTAACCGACTGCACCACCCAGGCGCCGACACAACTTTAAATTTTGAGCTTCTCACTCTCCATTCACCACACCCTCCTTTTAACCTCAACTTTAACAATCCTTTGACTTCAGTGGCGTCTTCAATGCACTGATCCTGCTACTTTTCACTTCACATCAACTCTTCATGAGTTCTCTTAGCTTAAATTCCATGATAAATCATTGGATCATTCTATTGTACACACATAAACTTTACTACCATCTTACCTAAGTCCAATTTTCACTGAGTTGATGCCTACAACAATCCTGCTCTTCACTACTCCCAAGCAGGATTGCTGATATCTCCTAGGTCAGTCTCTCCTGTTTGCAAAGGTAACTGTCTCATTTTTCATCAAAATTCTCACACTTCTTTCCTATTCCTCACCCTCAAATGGCAGTCTTAATTCTTTCTCCATTGAGGATTTTACAGTAAAGGGAGTTCTTGTGATTATTCAAGTGGAATAGGTTTCCTGATATTCAATGGAAATTGGAGGATATCTACAACTAATTTACTTGCTAATCAAATATTCTTTGTCTATTGCCTTATCACTTTAAACTTATAACTCTTTTCTTAATTAGTTACTTTCATTTTTGTTGTTGTTTTAGTTTTGCTTTTTTATCATTTACTTTCCAGTATTGTGCTAGATATAGGTGATTCAAGAATAATTAAGATACTATTTTAAATCAAGAAGTTTATTTTAACTTGAAGCTTATTGGTTTCAAATGTAATTCATTTTTAGTAGTTTTGAGCAAACTTATGTGTAAAATATATGTGTTTATGTGTGTGTTTTTATTGTGTGGAGGGGGTGGGTATGTATCTATATATCTGTGTATCTATGTATCTATGTATCTATGTATCTATCTATCTATCATCTATTATTAGCTTTTTATAGTCCATCTACCTGGTCCTCTGTTCCATAAAGGATCTGAGACAGGTATCAAAACAGAAGGAAAGTAGTTAGCAACACAAAGTATTTCAACCTTCACAAGGTGCATAATAGTTTACTAGGATCATGAAATTCCCTGGGGGCTAGGACATCTGTTAGGGCTGAATGCCAGTGGTCTGTGAATCTCTCAGGACCAATAGGGAATACAAATCAAAACTGTTCAAAGAATGTTTTTCTTACTGCCATTTACCAAGAGTTTTACAGAATATTTAATGGCTATTTAATCTGAGCTGAAATGAGAAATTAGCATTTGCTTTCTAACCACATCTGTTGATAAGTAAGGGCACAATGCAGTCCAGAAGCCATTCATTGCTACATATTTCCTAGTGCCCATTTTGTCTGACATCTGTAACTACTTCAATATGGCACAGCACATACAAAAGACAAAGTACTGCAGCCATGATGAATAAAGTGAATAAGAACAGACTATTTTCAGTGAAATAAATATTGTTTCCCATGATCTTAAAAAGTGAAATATGCTGCCTCCTTCCCTCCAATCCACTCTCCATTTGGCTAAATTTATTTCATTATTCTTTAAGAATGAATAAGGGATTTGGCACTGATTTTTGACAGTCTATGAAGAAACTTTTTAAATTATATTATTGTAAAGTTAGCATGACCAATAGTAGATTCAGCAATTTAAGTGAATATTAGCTAATTTCTTAAACAGCAATTCTCTTGTCTCTTTTTTTGTTTTGTTTTGTTTCATCATTAACTCTTCTAGCAATTTAATTCCAATTCTAACTCGCTTTTTGAATGTAGATATACATTCTGCTAAAGGCTTTTTCTATCTCTTCTTAGATAATGACTTACAAATCTCAATTTGGTAGAGTATATTATTCTGTAAAATTCAACTCATAATTCTTGCTTCTGGTTGTTTCCCAAGGCATGGACTTCAGTATTTACAAACTTTTTATTTTCTGTTTTTTAGACGTATTTACAAGATGACTGTTTTGTTCTTTTTTTTTCTTTTTTTTTTTCCAGAAGATATCCTGAACAACTCCCATTTACTGTAGTTCTTGGTCTAATATACTTGCTATATTTGAGTAAGGAACATTGTTGGAAGAACTCCATTTCTCATGACATGTACACACATTTAATCTGCAATAAAGGTATAAAAGTTGAAAATATTTTGAGCACTGCAGTACTAGAACTCAGTGCATCCCTTTAACTTTATATTAACCAATTGAGTTTTGAATACTGCACTATAGATCTTATTTCATGTATATATCATACTTATAGATATTTTAGTTCTCATATGCCCTGTTAATGCCTACAATGAACCGTTCAGGAAAAATTATATATATATATATATACACACACACACAACACACACATACATATATATATTCAATATACATTATTTACACACATAATTTATTATATAAATCATATATATAATATGTGTGTGTGTTGTGTGTGTGTGTGTGTGAGTGTGTGTGTGTATAATCTTTGGTATTCCAACCACCCAATGAAAAATATTAACACCTTGGTGAAACACAGATTCTAAATGAATTTGTAATATTCTTGTAAAATTTTTGTAAATATCCACAAGAGTATTTACTTTATAACTAAACATAAAGTGTTGGAAATATTGTAGAAATTACAACTATATGAAATGAAAAAGTAGATGTAGAAGACACTACAAGTTTCCTATTGAAAAAATATTTTTTAATTATTTCCTAGCAGAACCTCATTTTCCTTTCTTCTTGGCCCCAGCACTGGCTCAGAGAGGGCCACCACTGCATTCTGCAGCCGCTCTGGCACTTGCATATGAAGTAGCAGTGGTACTCCCAGGGCGTCATGACCACAGAGTGGCCTCCCAGGAATTGCATTTAGAATGTAGAGAGCTGCAACAAATTTTGTTCTCGTGCTATAAAAATTTACAACTAATTTCATATTTGATGATGAAAGACTGTATGCTTTTCCTCTAGCTTAATAACAAGCTTAGTAGCATTCAGTTGAATATTTTACTGGAAGTGATAGTGAAAGATTAAAAAGGAAGAAAAGAAGAACTGTTGTTTTTACAGACAGCATGATTGGTTGTATTTAAATTCCAAAAAGTCTATAAAAATTTCTACTTTAGGGGCACTTGGGTGCTCAGTCAGTTAAGCATCTGACTTTGGCGCAGGTCATAATCTCACAGTGTGTGAGATCCAGCCCCACGTCGGGCTCTATGTTGACAGAGTGGAGTATGCTTGGGATTCTCTCTCTCCATTTGTCTCTGCCCCTCTCCCACTTGCACAATCTCTCTCTCTCTCTCTCTCTCTCTCTCTCAAAATAAATAAATAGACATTAAAAATATCCTATTTGGGGGGCTCGTGGGTTACTTCTCCAAATTATTTTCTTCATTTTCAGACTGTATGACACTTCTAGGTCTTTTTCTCTTCCATGTGTGTTTTATAATCTTATAAAATAAAACAAAACTAAAAGAAACAACTTAAATTTTTATTGAGATTACATTAAATATATAGCTCAATTCACAACTTAACAATATTGTGTATTGTGTCTTTTGCTCAATGCACTTCATATATTTCTATTACAGTTCCTTTATTTTTTCCATCAACAGTTTTGAATTTCAACATGTATATCTTGTGCATGTTTTGTTAGATTTATTTCTAAGTATTTCATTTTTACTGATATTTAAATTTAATATACATATATAAATTTAGTATATGTAATAAATTTAGTATACATATTTGCATTTTCTTTCTTTTTTTTTTTAATTTTTTTTTTCAACGTTTATTTATTTTTGGGACAGAGAGAGACAGAGCATGAACGGGGGAGGGGCAGAGAGAGAGGGAGACACAGAATCGGAAACAGGCTCCAGGCTCCGAGCCATCAGCCCAGAGCCCGACGCGGGGCTCGAACTCCCGGACCGCGAGATCATGACCTGGCTGAAGTCGGACGCTTAACCGACTGCGCCACCCAGGCGCCCCTTTATTTGCATTTTCTAAATGTTGGCTCTTAGCTTATATAAATACAATTTAATTTTATATATTGAATTTGATTCTTGGAACTTGCTAAGTTCACTTATTTAAAAATGGGATTTTTTAAATGTTTATTTATTATTTTTGAGAGAGAGACAGACTGCAAGTAGGGAAAGGAAGAGAGAGAGGGAGACACAGAATCTGAATCACCTCTAGGCTCTGAGCTGTCAGCACACAGCCCAATGTGGAGTTCGAACTCACGAACTGCAAGATCATGACCTTAGCCGAAGTTGGGTGCTCAACCGACTGAGCCACCTGAGAGCCCCTCAAAAATTCTAATTCAATAAGACAAAAGTCAATGACTCAGTTAAAAATAGATAAATAATTTGAACAATCATTTTATCTAAGAAGAAGTATGAATATCAATTGATACCTGAAGAGGGATTCAAAATTGTTCATTATTAAATAAATGCAACTTATCTTCCCAAATATGCATCTCTCCAGCTTCCACTGCAGTTAGTGTGTTAAGAGGGGGGTGTGTAGAACCTTTTGCGAAAGCATTTGTTTCCTGATAAAATAACTTGACATAAAGGCTTTTGGTGCCTCTGCCCTTGTCTTTGTCTCCCTTAGAAATACTTGTAAGAGGACATGATATTTGGAATTTAGAGTCTTCTTGTACCCATGAGAAAATAATAGTTAATAATAATAATAACAACAACAATAACAAAACCAGGGACAACAAGCAAACATGTTATGGTAGGTGGTAGGGAATGTTAGCAAGAGATTAGGTCTTGCAACATGAAATGGAATCTTCTCCAGACTTGCTATGTGACCTACTATTAATCAGGATAGCTGGCCACTGCAGTCAAACAATATTAATGTGGGAAAATGATAATCTGATGAAGGAGCAAATGCTAGAAGAGGATGTTCCTATACGTCTGACTCGAAATATCACTGTCCTTTTTTAACATGGAAGCACTAAGTGAGACAAACGTGGGTCTAAATGTGCACAGATGTAACATGGAAACAGGTTTCAAACTGTACCATAAATAAGGACAGCTGTGTGCATTAACATAAATAACTGTGGTGGCCCATGCTGTTGTCATGTCGATGGACATCTAGACTTAAATCTTTACTCATTTAATTCACTTTAATCTTAAATTTTTCCTGAGGTTTTACCCTTTCTTTTCTTCCCTGGTCTTCATTATCATCCCTCTTCTTCTAACACCTTTGACATTTATAATGTATTTAAAGTTAACAAGATGCCTATTGTAGGAAAGGGGTTGAGGGGAGCCAAACAAGTTTTTCACATGCCTCTCTCTTAACAAAAATAAATATTATTCAGTGTGTTCTGAATATTCAAAAAAGAAACAGACTAACTTATTAACTTGTAAGTGGGGTACAACAAAATGTCAGAAACTTCAGTATTGACAGATTTTGTAGTCCCACATGATTTCCAGGTCAGATCACCTAAGCAGATAAACAACAAGGAAACAATGGCTTTGAATGACACACTGGGCCAAAATGGACTTAGCAGATATATTCAGAACATTTCATCCTAAAGCAGCAAAATATATATTCTATTCAAGTACACATGGAATATTCTTCAGAATAGATCGCACATTGGGTCAAAAATCAGCCTTCAACAGGTACAAAAATATCAAGTTCATAATATGCATATTTTTAAGATCACAGTGTCATGAAATTTGAAATCAACCACAAGAAAAACATTTGGAAATCCTCAAATACATGGAGGTTAAAGAACATCCTACTAAAGAATGAATGGGTTCATCAGGAATTTAAGAAGAAATAAAAATAATACATGGAAGCAAATGAAAATTAAAACATGACATCCCCAAATCTTTGGGATGCAGCAAAGGCCATCTTAAGAGAAAATACATTGCAATTCAGGCCTATCTCAAGAATCAAGGAAGGTCCAAAATACACAACCTAACCTTACACCTAAAGGAGCTAGAAAAGGAACAGCAAATAAAGCCTAAAGCCAGCAAGAGAAAGGAAATAATAAAGATTAGAGCAGAAATAAATGATATAGAAACAAACAAACAAACAAAACAGTAGAACAGATAAATGAAACTAAAAGCTAGTTTTTTGAAAGAGTAAACAAAAATGACAAGTCCCTAGCCAGACTTTCAAAAAGTAAAGAGAGGACCCAAATAGATAAAATCATGAATGAAAGAGGAGAGGTCACAACCAACACAACAGGAATACAAAAAATTATAAGAGAATATTATGAAAAATTATATGTCAAAAAACTGGGCCAGCTGGAAGAAAAGGACAAATTCCTAGAAACTCACACACTACCAAAACTGAAACAGGAAGAAGTAGAAAATTTGAAAAGTTCCTTAACCAGCAAAGATTTTAATCAGTCATCAAAATCCCCCAAATCAAGAGTCCTGGGCCAGATGACTTCCCAGGGGAATTCTACCAGATGTTAAAAAAAAAAAATTAATACCTTTCCTTCTCAAACTGTCCCCCCCTCCAAAAAAAAAAAAATAGAAATTGAAGGAAAGCTTCCAAACTCATTCTATGAAGACAGCATTACCTTGATTCCAAAACCAGATAAAGACCCCACTAAAAAGGAGAATAACAGAGGGTCAATTTGCTTAATCAGGTGATTTTCCTCCTAACTTGACTATTTATAATAGAAATATTTCTTAACTGAGAAGGCAGAAATGAGAAAGGGTACTTGAAGGAGGATAGACATGATTAAAAGCAAGAACAGATGAGATGTGTGCTTGCTGTGGGCCCTAATGCGGTCTGCTCACACCTGCAACGGCCCTGGGACCCAAGGTGGCAAGAAAAAAAAAAAGAAGAAGAAGAAGAAGAAGAGAAGGGAGACAAATGAGCAACAAGGCATTGTGGATAAAAGGGCACAAGAAAGAGGAGAAAAGGTGAATTCAACCACCTTATAACACAGACAAGAACAATTATATCAAGTAATATTATTATAACCCATATTTAATTTACAATATCTGCTACTTAAAGTGCTTTTTATCTATACAATCAATTATACAATTTTTACATGGGGAATATTGAAAGGAATGTTTCAAAAAACACGGAGATGAAAGTGAATGTGTTGGAAATGAATGTCTTGAAATCTTTAGGATATGGCTTAATAAACCACAAAAGGGAAGTATTAATGACAGAAAACTTCCAAATGGTGTGTTTGTATAAGCATATAACTGGTATACAGATGACTACTTCTGGAAGGAAACAGGCTAATGCAATTGTTCGTATAATGTCAGCCCAAGGCACAGATGAGCAGTTTATTTTTATATATATCTCAGGGTATGATGATATGTTTTGTGATGATGGATCCTATCAGGTTTGTAAAGACGACATTCTATGTCATTTTATTTATTTTAAATTTTTTTTCAACGTTTATTTAATTTTGGGACAGAGAGAGACAGAGCATGAACGGGGGAGGGGCAGAGAGAGAGGGAGACACAGAATCGGAAACAGGCTCCAGGCTCCGAGCCATCAGCCCAGAGCCCGACGTGGGGCTCGAACTCAGACCGCGAGATCGTGACCTGGCTGAAGTCGGACGCTTAACCGACTGCGCCACCCAGGCACCCCTCATTTTATTTATTTTAAAATATGTTGTGTTTTTCTTTATGAAAAATAATAGCCTCTGTCATTTGAGAACACCAGCTCTTCTGTGTGAACTTGAAAAAATTCATTAAGCCAATCAGGTGGGGTGGGCCAAATTGTGTCCCCCAAATTGACAAGTTGAAATCCTAACTCCTAGTAACTGAGTTGTGACTGTGGTTGGATATAGGGTCTTTAGAGAGATAATGAAGTTAAAATAAAGTCTTTAGGGGGGACCTTAATCCAATTATAGCTGGTGTTCTTACAAGGAGAAGATGTGCACAGAGGAAAGATGTGAAAATGCACAGAGGAAAGATGTGAAAATGCAGGGAGAAGATGGCCATCTACAAACCAAGGACACAGGCTTCAGAAGAAACCAAGCCTGCTGACCCCATGACCTTGGGCTTTGAGCCTCCAGAACTGTGAAAGCACACATTTCTGTTATTTAGGCCACCCAGTCTATCATACTTTGTCCTGGCAAACCTATCAAGCTATTATAAAATATTAGTGATTTCATCAATGAGATAGGGAAGAAAATAACTTATAGGGGATATAAGCTAAAATGGCATTTTGTTTCTCTCTTTCTTTTTCTTTATGTCTCCATGACTTAAATCAAACCTGTGTTCTAGATATGGATAGACAAAGTTAACTATGCACTATTTGTTCATTCTCACCAAATATGCTAACTGCAACTAAAATTGTGAACATATATTGCATATAATGAAACATGTTTTCCTTTAGAAGATCTGCTCTTTTATATTTTTATAATGATGATCAAAAAATATGCTAACTTACCTACACTGATTATATTCCCTAATACTGTGGAACCTAATATAATTCCAGGTTGAATTTCTGCTATCCTACATTAATATATATCCTTTTAATATTAATTATAATTTAAATATTGATATAGCAACATAAAAGGATATTTTACCAAAGGAGAATGTATTCATATGCTCATTTATCAAACACAGGTTTTTTTATTTCTCTAGAATGTACTATTTTTGCGTGTTCGTATTTTCACATAATTTTAGAGTGTTTATAAACTCATACCGCTTCATTAGTGCTATTATTATTGGTTATTCACAGGAATTATCTCATATGTCATTAATTACGTAAATAAATATTCAATCATGTGAATATGCTATGTTTTACATAGCTTTTTCTATTATTGAGTGTGCAGATTAATTGAACAAATTCAATTAATTAATTAATATTAACTTATTTGTAATAAAACAATTTTTGAAGTAAAGTTTTCTTATTAATTACATAATGCTGCAATATGGCTTCTGTGAAGCAATTTGCTAAATACCTAGTCTATTAATTCTTGGCTTAGCTTTACAACTAAATTGATTTTAATTACAGGTCATATTTTAATGTAAATAATTGATTGTAGACAGAGATTAGAATGATAGCTAAAAATTGATGGTGTTAGTACTATTTTTTAGGATAAAGCTTGAAGAGCTTTCTTTAAATTTTTAATACACACGATTTTCTTGAATAAACACACCATGAAACACATTTACAAATTTGAATTTTCTATAGAGGTACATTAACTCGCATTACAAATTGCTAAGACAAAAATCACAGCACAGAAAATAAATTGTTTTTATAAAATAGAATTATATATCTAGTAGCCTCCTAGTGTATATACTGGGGAAAATTGTAGTGCTGAGAGCTGCAATAAATATGTGCACTAACGTGCATTAGATTTTGATGATCTCTTTGAAAGCGATTTCTGTTCTTTAAAGAAGGCTCTGCTTAATTATAAATTCAATTTCATGCAAGTCACTGTGATTTTGATTCAATGTTCAATCCCACCTGACAATTTGCAATTATAAATTAACTCTCAAGGCTTATATATTCTGAGATATTAACCATTAAGGTTTATAGACACTAGTGACTGCAGTATGATGGTTTGTTCACAATCTCTGATATGCATTTGTATGGTAATATTAATTCTTAATAATAAAGGACTGCTGAGATTTGGCCAATTTCTCTTTATGTATCTCCTATAATGGTTTGTCAAATCGGGAATATAGCTATTTAAAGTTGTCTTTAAATCACTGGGCAAAGCAAATGTTATTCATTTTTTCTGTTCGATGCAGGGAGTTAAAACTTTTGCTTTTACATACTTTTAGTGACAGCTTTGTGCAATTCTTGAATCTTATATTTGTTTTCAATGTTCTCCAACATGAATGCTTCTGTTATTTTGAACAGTGACCTACAGATACATACACGTGATACGTGTCAAATTATTAATTTACTAAACAAGAAGTGTTTTAAGTTCAATGATTCTAAATGGTGATAGAACTACTGAAACTATCACAGTGATTGAGCAACAGTCAAGAGTAGCTAGGAAATATATTTAACTGGATAATGACATCACATTTCAAATGGATCTCTAAAACCATAGTATTGACAATTAGGTTGCATGAAGGAATATCATAGTGCCAAGTGTTGAGAGAACATAAAAATACTATTGACATCTTAACATGAATACAAATGGAAAATCATGTGCAATATACCTAAATATTTAAAAGTTATAAATCAAGCCACACACTGTTAAGTAAAATATATCATGTTGTCTTACCATGTCCTACCATATGTATCTGACAATTAGAAAAGTTTAAAATGAAAGATATATGTAAAGTTATGGCATTTATGTAAGTGACAGTGTGCAGAATATCAGAGATGGTTGAATTTAGTACTAAAACATCTAGATGTTCTGTTGGTGGGCAGAGAGCTTTTGCATGAGCAAATTAAAAAACAAAACACAATTAATTTTAAAATATTTTGTTCTAAGAGTCATTAAGTTTTATTCCAGAAAAATATCTAAGTTGTTAGAATTGAGCTTTTTACATAATTTAGATTTTACCGGCAAGAATGATTGCTGGGAGATAATCTTCCATAGGTCTCTTACACACTTTTGTAAGCAGAGGTACTGACTATCCTTTGTTTTGGACTGGTCTCAAGAATGTTTGTATAGTGAACAGCCTTGGAAAATAGTAGCATTCATGGGGCGCCTGGGTGGCTCAGTCGGTTGAGCAATCAACTTCAGCTCAGGTCATGATCTCTCAGTTTGTGAGTTCAAGCCCCGCGTCGGGCTCTGTGCTGACAGCTTGGAGCCTGGAGCCTGCTTCTGATTCTGTGTCTCCCTCTCTCTCTGCCCCTCCCAGACTCATGCTCTGTCTCTCTCTGTCTCAGAAATAAATAAACATTAAAAAAAAAAACTTAAAAAAAAAAGAATATAGTAGCATTCACTAAAGCAAAGGGCAGCCATGCTTACACTCATTGTTAAATATTGGGGTTTAGGAACTCACTGACCTTTTTTTGATACCCTGTGGGAAGTGGGGCTTGGGTAACCACCACAAAAATGTAAATTCTCTACAGCTATTGACATGAGTAATAAAATACTTTGGGTCTCTAACTCAGGAGTCTTCTAACAGAAACTATGAGACTTTGGCCAGCTAACAAATTAGTTCACAAGGAGGGCAAAATCTGTGAGCCTTTAGAGGCATGGGACAATAATCTAGGTAATGAATAATAATATGTAAAATATGTTTACATTATTAAATAATAAAACATAAAATAGGAAGGTGTTAGGGTTCAT
The DNA here is from genome assembly GCF_016509475.1 of Prionailurus bengalensis. NCBI lineage: Eukaryota > Metazoa > Chordata > Mammalia > Carnivora > Felidae > Prionailurus > Prionailurus bengalensis. Next base: position 62,349,357 of record NC_057343.1, on the reverse strand, counting down.
TTTAAATAATTATATATCATTTTGCTATAATCAAGATTTTTTCATAATATATAATTATTGGCTGTAATCACCAAAAGCATTAATAATATGCACAGTATGTTAACTCATAAACATATTGAGAAACATGTAAATGTAAAAGAAAAGATTAAAATTTTTGATTATTTCCATATTTGAGCAAATCTTGCTCAAAACTTTTAAAATATTTGCTCAAATATGGAAGTTTAATGCTTTTTTTTTTGCATGAGTTCGGGAGGAGCAGAGAGAGAAGGAGACACAGAATCCAAATCAGTCTCCAGGCTCTGAGCTGTCAGCACAGAGCCTGGCGTGGGGTTTGAATTCACAAGCCATGAGATCATGACCTGAGCAGAAGTCGGATGCTTAACCGACTGAGCCACCCAGGTGCCCCTCCATTAAAGTTTAAATACAATTTCTAATTAATAATATTAAGTTATAATATTCTGGATAGCTCTGCATAGTATTTTTTATTAGTTTAATAAATGTTTAATACTATTTTTATAATTATATGGGTCGATGTCCATATAATTTCCAATATGAAAACTGTTAGACTTTGTGCAATTTATGTTTAGAATACATGTATATGAATTTAAACATAATATATATTGATTACTAAAATATTCCTTTCTATTTGAGAAAGGGGACAAGAATAAGAAGTACAGAACCCCTCTGAAATATTCTTTTTTTGTAATTTTTCTTTACATTTATTTATTTATTTTGAGAAAGAGAGAGAGTGAGAGAGAGAGAGAGAACATGGATGGGGATGGGGCAGAGAGAGAGAGGGAGACAGCAAAACTCAAGCAGGCTCTGCACTGTCAGCATGGAGCCCTTCGTTGGGCTTGATCCCACAAACCAGGAGCTCATGAGGTAAGCTGAAATCAAGAATCAGATGTTCAACCAACTGAGCCACCCAGGTGCCCTTGAAATGTTCTTAATCACCAGAATCAGTTGCTCAAGATTTGGAGGGTTAAGACTGGAGTTAAAATGTGGATCTACTTCCCTTTTCTCCTAATTTAGTTCCTGTGACAGAGTCTGTGCTTTTCTTCAACCTCCCTATGAAAGCTGACACTGGGCTTCCTAGGTTCGAAGTTTTTCATACCCCTCAAAGAGGTAAGATAGAAAAAAGGATGCCAACGTATTTAAGTCCTAATGGAGCCAAGGATGTACATTTGATTCTGTCACATCTTCCTACTTATTTTGTATCAGGGCCTGGGCTCATAATGGAAAAGTGGATAGAAGTAACCAATCTGTGTGATGATCTTAGCTCTACTTAATTTCACGGCAGTTCTGACACTAGTCATCTAGACTTTTGTCCGACCCACTTACTCAGTAAAAGGTTTGGTTTGATTATTATTAAATGTATGTTGACCTGGCCTTGTGCCTGAATTTGGAACAACTGTAGTTTTAGGGGCTGTGCGACTTCCAAACTTTCTGTGGAATTGACTAAAACCTTGGTTATGACTGCGCTGCAGCCAATGCCTCCTTCTGATTCGTCATTGCTTTCATATCCTTAGGGCAATTGATCCTAAGGCTTTCTCCAATTAGTTTCCTGCAGGGAAATACAAATCTTAGAGTCTGTTCCTCAGAAAATCTCTACCTGAGAAAGTTGGTGCCTGACAAGGTCCAACAAAACAGACTCTAAAATGGGATTTTGGAGCTGATAACCCTTATCCTATCATTGGTAGTAGATGTCACAATGACCTTGGCATATCATGTGCAATGGTTAATCTTCTTCTTCTTCCTCTCCTCCTTCTTCTCTTCCTCCTCCTTCTTCTTTTCATAGTGGTGAAGTTGCATGGAATGTACTGGTGGGTGATGGGTCGCTTTAGAGACGTTCAAATACAGTAGTAATTCCAAACACAATAAACACTGATGTACTGAAGAAATACAATAAAGTGCTGAGAATGGTTAATTGATTAAATGAGAGTCAATGAAGAAAGTCAGAGGGCCTCTTTTGCAGTGTATAAAAAGACTCTTATTTCCTAGAGCAGGGGGGTAGAAAGCTGATGATAAAACCTCACACTTAATTTTAAAAGCAGTAGAGCTCTACAGAAGGGCTCTCATCTCTAGCTAGTAGTAGCCTTAATTGAAAGAAGTGAGATTCTTTGACATAGGATGGCAATATTTGGGTCAAACCACTTGAAAAGTCTTGAAACCTCCTAACAGATGAACTCTCTGAACCTGCAGCAGTATATACCACTCCTTTCTGTCAGAATTGAAGATGATACAGAAGATAATGCTTGACAAGACACCCTACCCCGATATTTATGCTTGATCTTGGCCGAAACCCATAGAAAAAGTGAAATTACACCATAATCCAGCCAACAGTCTACATTCATTGTCTTGGCCTAATGCTATTGTAGCTGTTTTATCTTCTGTTAAAATATAGCCCAGAGGGACTCGATATTCTCCAGACATTCTAAAGAACTAAATTGTATAAGCAAGGAGTGGCAAGTAAGCTGGAGGCAAGTAAGTTGGTAAGAAAGATGTGCTGTAATAGATGGGAAATAAATTTATGAAGCCCTCAGAATCTGAGACATAAGTAGTTTTTAGGTGTAGTCAGAGACTGGGGCATATCACTATATCTGCTCCAAAGTAAAGGAGAAAATGGAATCTGGGTGGCTCAGTCAGTTAAACATCTGGCTTCTGTTCAGGTCATGGTCTCATGTTTCATGAGTTTGAACCCCGAGTCAGGTTCTGTGCTGACAGCTCAGAGCCTGGAGCCTGGTTCAGATTCTGGGTCTCCCTCTCTCTCTGCCCCTCTCTGGCTCACACTCTGTCTCTCTCTCTCTCTCTCAAAAATAAATAAACATTATTTTTTAATTAAAAAAAATAAAGGACAAGTTATTATATGTCACACTCTTACTGGTAAGAAGGAAGTATTATAATGCTTGGTAGACCTCCTCTGGGCGTAGCATATTTCACATCTTAGAACATTTCTCTCCCCCTTCTGTTGAGTAACACACAAAAGGCTAGAAGTTTTGAATGTGGCTAAGAGAAGTAGTTCAAGGCAGTAGTGCAAATGGCATTGACAATTGGTCCAAACAATCTACAGTCCCCATGGTATTAAAGGTATCTTGGAAAATATAATCTATGGAGTTTGTGACAAGGTCCAACTGAGCAATCACAATTAAAACTCTAGAGATTTTAATCAATATTTTTCCACATGCAGCAGATAATTATGTACCATTTTACAAGCAGCTGCTGCATGCTCCTGGGCCTTGGTAGAGGTGGAACACTTGAAATGGAAGATCAATGATCATGAGATCAGAAATGTCCCACGGGGCGCCTGGGTGGCTCAGTCAGTTAAGTATACAACTTCAGCTCAGGTCATGATCTCACACTTCATGAGTTCAAACCCCGTGTCGGGCTCTGTCCTGACAGCTCAGAGCCTGGAGCCTGCTTTGGATTCTGTGTCTCCATCTCTCTGACCCTCCCGCGTTCATGCTCTGTCTCTCTCTGTCTCAAAAATAAATAAACATTAAAAAAAAAACAGAAAAAGAAAAAGAAAAGAAATGTCCCTCAGTGGTTTCAGACTGTCAGGTTCACAAATACATAAACTAGGGCCACCCACACAATCCTTCATAATTTGAAAGTGGGATATCTGGGATTGAACAAGAGCAGGCACAAACACACACACACACACACACACACACACGCACACAAAAGGTGTATGAGCAAGTGACCCTGACTCTAATGCCATCTACTGGTGTTGCACTGCACTCTTTCACTAAGACCAATGGCCAAATGATTGTGTACTTTTTGACTTTTTGACTTGATGGCAGCAGCAGACAAGAAAAATGGCAGTCTTGTTGTATGGTCAGTACATAGCCACAATCTAAAATGGACTGCTTTACATTATAGTCTCCCCTCTCAGAGACGGCTGTGACAGGCAGAAGAGAGAATTCCTTCCAGTGGACAGAACTTTGAATGTATTTCTAGTGATGCACTTTGTGTAGAAAGAGAAAATGCTGATAAAAATACATATGGGCTCAGAGGCACCGGCAAATGGCTTGTCTTCTTGGTCTGAAACCCAGAAAGATTAGAAGACTGGAGCCATGTCAATCTGGGGAAACAACATTTGGTTGACCTATGGGAGTGGACACGTATTGTAAAGGCCTTTGTGTTTCATGGTAGCATCCAATGAAGGATAAACATTATTAGAGAGGCAATACTGAAAAAGTGTGCAAATGACTTAGCCAAATGGCCATGGCCATCCCAATACTAGTATGACGGGCACAGTTACAATGCAGCAATGATGCAAGGGGTAGAGGATGCACACTATGAATTGACCCAACACTATTCACTCATATACATGAAGACTGACCAAGCTACTGCTGCTGCTGCACATCTAATCTCCCAGAATGAGATCGATGCTGTGTCCCAGGTGCACTACCATATGAAGAGACCCAATGGCAAAACTTATTAACAAATTATTATGTTGTACTTCTTCCACTCTGTAAGACCAATGATATATCTTAAGTGGAAATGACACATAGTCTGGAAGTTTTTTTGATTGTCCTGCTTACGTTTCCACAGGCAGCACAACTATCTAAGGATTTACAGCATCCTTGATTTTCCAAGATAGAATGCCATAGATTACAATGGGCCAAGAACTCACTTTACAGCAATGAGGTATATCTGTTGGCACATGAACATGGGATCTACAGATCTTATATATTGAACCATGAAGAAGATGCCAGCACGAAAGAGCAATTGTTTAGGTTTTGAAGACACAACTGTGGTACAGTTTGGAGACAATACACTGCAAGGATAGAATATCATTTTTCAGGGTGCATTATCCACCATAAGTCAAATATAATGATACAGCATTATGTCATCAAGATGTGAGGTGAAAGCTTCACTTTAGGAACCAAAAAGTAGAAGGAGAAGCCTACAGTTTATGTCTCACTTGATTTTGGAGAATGTGTGCTTTTCTTTCTCATAACTCCAGGCTATACAAGTTTGAGGTCCTGATTTCCAAAGAGGAAATGTTTCCATAAGAAAATACAAGAAGAGTAAAATTACGCTTTAAGCTATGGCTTTCACTTTGTCACTCTGGGCTTCTTATGCTAAGAAATTAGCAGACAAGGAAAAGAGTCCTGCTCCTGGTAGGTACAATTGACCATGCTGATCTGAAGACTGGTAGGGTGTTGTCCAATAATGAGGGAGGACTTATTTCACCTAGCGTAATATCCTCAAGATTCTTCCATATTGTCCCACCCAGCAGGATTTCTTTAAAAGAAAACCTCAGTAATATTCCATTATACATTTTTACCACATTTTCTTCATTCATTTATCCATCAATGGATATTTAAATGGGTTCCATATTTTGCCTAAAGAACAATGAGGCAATGAAAATGGGAGTGGAAATATCTCTGATATCCTGAAGTCAAAAGTTTTGGATAAATACCCAAAAGTAGATTGTTGAATCATATGGTATTTCTATTTCCAATTTTTTGAGGAATTTCCATACTCTTTTCCTTAACAACTTTATTATGAAATAAGCCAGTCATGAAGGACAAATATTATTCTAATTATATGAGGCATCTAAAATAGTCAAACACAAAGTAGCAGAGGGTAGAATCTACCAGGGGCTAGAAGGAGGGGGAAATGGGGAGTTGCTATTCAAGTGGTACAGTTTCAGTTGTGCAAGATTACGTTCTAGAGACCTGCTAGGCAACATTGTGCCTATATGTGAACATATTGTATTGTACCCATAAAAATTTGTTAAGGGGGAAGATCTCATGTTAAAGTGTTCTAACCACATTAAAAAATAAAAAAAAGAAAAGTGTGAAATAGAAAACAAATGAACACAGTTACTATCTTTGACATTTAGGTGAATTTACAGAGGAGCTCTCAGTATTACTTTGTTCAGTTTTGATAATAAATGAACAAGTGTAACATTCATAGACTGAAAAGGTCATAATGATAAGGCACTCAGATCCATCAAGGATAGGGATTCCGGGTCTCTCCATCAGGCAAGCTGCCCGGTAGTGATAGAAATCTGGAATGAGTACAAGAGAGAAAAGATGAACATCAGTTGCAGCCTCTAGCTTGTTTCCACTGCCAGTCCTCATGTCAATTTCCCTAAGGAAAGAGACCAAAAATTCTGAAGGTGCTCCTATCAGAATTATTCATTTAAGAGATGCAGAGTAAAGCAGGAATGGATTAAATGCATGTTGCAGGGTTCCATTAAAATCTGCTCTTGAAGACTGACGCGCTCTTCCCCAAGATGCTGGGAGCAGTGGAAGCTTGAGAGCTCATTGGAAGCTTGAAGAATTGCCTTTGACTAAAAGAACCTCCCTCTCCAAGTTTACCCTACTGTCTTAGGACAGTGCATATTCAAGAACTGGAGGCCTTGCCTGAATTCTGAAGAACCATGCCAGCTCCAGAACTTTCCATGGGCTTCACTGACTGGTGCCTCTGTTGTGACCACATTGCAGTTTAAGTCCTCCCTTTGAGCAAGTCTATGACCTCCTGTCTCCAAGAAACTGCCTGCATGCAAATTTCCCTCCAGGAGTGTATTTCTGGAGAAGTCAACCCAAGACAGGTAACTTTGTAGAAGATAGAAGATTAAATTAGTTGAATGATTTGGTTAATTTTAAACCACAAGTCCCATTACATATACTCATTGTTTGTAGTTAATTGCTACTGCAGTATTTTCCTTTGCAAAATGCTTTCATGTGGAAAAGGCATCAGCAACTTTATCCTTTATGTTTCAGGACTGATGCTATGGCATTTGTTCTGTATTTCTACTTCCATAATTAATGGATAACTTGCCTTTGGGGATTTAGTATATTTCATCTCAATTTCTGTTCAACTGCTTGATTTAAGTTCTAACTGTAATTCCAAAGGATAAATGGAGTTGGTTGCTTGACAGTGAAGATTACTGTATTTACTACTTTTCCCTGACCAGAAGCAGACTGGATGAAATACCTTTGACTTTAAGTTGATTAATAATCACTCTTCCAGGTGTTCACATTATGGTGTATTATAAATATAGGGCAAGGGATTCTTCAAGAGTATTTATCAGTTTGGGATCCTAGTTACAAGCAAAAGAAAATAATTCTGCATATATAATCAGAAAGGGAATTTATCAAAAAGGCATCAAGTAGTGTATAGACACACACACACACACACACACACACACACACACACACACACTTTCCTTGTTCTCAATTAATAACATTAAAAATGGGTACACAGTTTTTTTTCCTATAATTGAAAATGTTTTATTTTAGCCTTTGTTTGTCATACATCTATCACACTTGCTCAAATCTGCCTTTGAAGCATAAAAGAAGTCTAGACAATATGTAAACAAATTAACATGGCTATGTTCCAATAAAAGTTTATTTACAAAAATGCATGACAAGCTGGATTTGTCCCAAGGCTTAGTTTATTGACCCCTGCACAAAGCAGTAAATTCATTCAACTTTCCATGTATGCTCATTTCCTCCCAACTCCTCATATTTTTAAATAATTCTATCAGAGCTATGCTGTCAGAACATAAGTCAATTACATATACTTCAATCACCATTAAGTCCATGTTTTTTCTGGATATATGTGTGTGTGTGTGTGTGTATCTATATATCTATATCTATATCTATATCTATATCTATATCTATATCTATATCTATACCTATACCTATATCTATATACTAGTACCCCTCTAGCCTTTTGAAAAAGATTTTCCAATCATATTTTGGTTCCTGGAGTTTCTACATAATCATAAAGGTTGTTTCATGATATTTATATTTGAAGATCTATACGATTACACATAGTATCCCTGGTTCACATTTTCTTTCACATTTATTTACTCCTTTTTTTTTTTTGCACAGCATGTTGCCATCAAAATGCCTGACACTGATCTGATTTTCTACCTCTCTTTGTTTTTAATTTTTTAAAAAAATGTTTATTTATTTTAGAGAGGGACAGAGACAGAATGTGAGTGGGTTAGGGGCAGAGAGAGATGGAGACATAAAATCCGAAGCAGGCTCCAGGGTTCCGAGCTGTCAGCACAGAGCCTGACGCGGGGCTCAAACTCACAAGCTGTGAGATCATGACCTGAGCTGAAGTCGGACGCTCAACCGACTGAGCCACCCAGGCACCCCTGATTTTCTATCTCTTAAAAGTTATCTGTTTTTTTTGCCTGTGTGGCTAAATTATTTCTTGTTATTTTTTTTTATAGTCCAGTATTATTACTAGATTTGACTCAGTGTTACCCATTTAGTGTCAATTTCCACAGTTAAACAATGTGTATTTTAGAAGCTGCCCTATGTTTTCTTTTACTTTAATTTTTTTATTATGGTTTTTAGTAGATTTCTTACATTGTTTTGCTTTCTTTGAGAATTGCTATCCTCTGTAGAATAAGTCTTCTTTACTTGTCTCCTGTATCTAAAATTTTCCTTCAAAAATTTTATATCTCTTCAAAATTTTGTTGCAATTATTTTTTTATATCATATGTTTCTCTTCATATATTTCATTAGTCCACTCAAACTACCGTAACAAAATACCATAGACTGGGTGGCTTAAACAACAGAACTTTCTCACAGTTCTGGAGGCAGAAGTCCAAGATGAATGTGCTGACACAGTTCTCCTGAGGCCTCTCTCCTTGACTTGTGGGTGATGACCTTCTCACTGTGTCCTCACATGGTCTCTGCTCTGTGTACGTACATTGCTGGTGGCCCTTCCTTTTCTTATGAGCACACCAATCTTATTGGGTTAGGGTACCACACTTAGGCTGTCATTTAGCCCTAATTACCTCTTTAAATGCTCCTTCTTGAAATACAGTCACACTGGGGTTAGGGCTTCAACATATGAATTGGTGGGGAGGGTGTGTGGGGGGCATTGTACCCTTCAGTCCATAACAACTACTTTTTAAGATGTCTGTTTATTCTTGTGTTACCTCCAGTTTGGTCTCAATTTGTGAAATCTTTTCCTGGTATTACTAGGTTTTTTTTTTTTTCTTGAGCAAACCAGCTACATTTTAACTTCCTCCTGTTGACCAGATATCTTATTTCTAAACATTACTACTTCTCACATGTTTTTCATGTTTGTGTCATTTTCCTTATCGTTTAGCTCATTTTTTTTAGTTTGCTTCTATATTTTGCCTTGTGCTTCCGATGTGTCTTCATTTTCTTCAAGGATGCTACTCACTTTTTTTTTTTTTGCTCTTTTCTCTTGAAATATCATTGAGTGAAATTCAAAATCCAGTATCTTCTATTTCTCACGTTTAAGTGAATTGGACTTTTCCTGTACTTTTGGAAGAAATTTTCCGTTGGGGCCAAGATACAGCAGGGTAACTTCAAACCTTGTATCTATAGTGCCCCTTCTATTCATGTTCTCAAAAAGAAAATAAAATATCTTCTTACCATATATTTTATATTTGACTCCTCTGTTCTTCCTCCCATTTACTATCAAATATCTGCCTCTCCTTTAACCTCAGATTGCCTGCCTTAATCTATTTCTGTTCTGTTATTCCCTGGGGTTTTTCCTGATAATGGGACTTAGTTCTTGTTCCATTTTTCTTTTTCCTTTTCTTTTTCTTCTTTCTTTCTTTCTTTCTTTCTTTCCTTCTTTCTATACACACACACACACACATATACATACATATGTGTACATATGCGTACATACATACACATATATGTATGTATATGTGTGTGTGTGTGTATGTATATACATTTCTGAAAGGTCTGTGGATGCAGGCAAACTCCTAGATCCTCTGAATGCACTGTAGCCCTCTTGTAATCACCGTCCTCAGTTTATCTGCTGTTCACAGAAGAGCACTTGAGGGCTTCTATCTCTGTGACAATCCTCCTTTCAATGTGTGAACCAGTTGGTCATTGTTATCTGGTTCTTAGAACCAATGGAAGCCCCTTGTCTCTCCTCCTCTGGCTACTATTCCTTGGACTTTTATACATGCATCTCTCCTGTCACTGGTTGTTTGGCCCCACTTGCGTTATTTATGGGATTTGTGGTATTCTGTTAGTTTCAGTGAAGTTTTTTTCTTCTTCCATCCTTGTTTCTCCCTTATCCCTGAGGGGATCGGGGCAGCTTGTAAAAGTACTGCACTGCCACCTCCTTGTCAATAGCTATCGTGTATGCATTGTTGTAGGACTGCTCAGGATAGCTTTATCGTTCCTGGAGACTAAACTTTATACAGGTTTCTTCCTGACTCCAAGAACCTGACCTTTCTTTTTTTAGAGCATTTACTTTAGAAAACATGCAATTATAAACTCTTCCTCTGTTGCTTTGAGATAGAAATCTTCGCCCAGCCTCTTGCCGGTTTTACAAACCAGGATTGTCTCTCAAGGAACAAGGAGTCATCCCTTTGAAAGGTAATCATCAAGGAAGATAGGGCACCTGTCTCCCAGTGTCTATGGGAGGGCAGGAGCCTAATTTTGATAAGTGCCAGTGAGCAAACACAATCTCATTAATCAATCCTAATGTCCTCCAGTACTTTGCCACCTCCCATTAACACATAAAAACTCTCTCATCTTTTACTTCAGTGGAGTTGAGTTCAAACTCTTTCTCTTATTGAAACAGTCTTGACTCATTACAATCGTCTTGAATAAAGTCTTCCATGCCTATTCAACTCTGTTCAGGAAATTTTCCTTTGACACAATTGGGCTATAATTGACTCAACAATTATTGTATTATTAGATAGACAAGAAGTCAGAGTTTGGGGTTGTTTGTTTCATTTTAATTTTGTTTTGTCTTGATTTCCATAAAATATAAAGCATATTTGAAAATATGTTCTTAAAGAAAATTGGTTTCTATGAGAAAAAACTGGAAATGCTGATCCAAAAAGTAAATACTTTTAAAAGTGTGCTCACTATTAAAAGTTACTTTTCTAAAATTTCATAAAATTCTAATGTTAACGGCAATAACAAACACCCACAACAACCTATGTACATGAGATGCACATGAGAGTACATCAATTCTGAATGCATTTCCAATAAGTTTGCTACACTTGTTAAGTCAAGTGGGAAAAAAGCAGCATCATTATTTAATTTGGAGGTCTTTAGCATGTATCTTAATATAGCCTTTTTGTGGATGTTGTTCAAAGTAAGATGTGTGGCATATCAATTGCTCAGTACCTGCTGTTACTGGTGATTAAGAGACAGACACTGTTCAAAGGAAATTGTCTTGTAATTACCACAAAAAAAACCAGGCAATCAACACAAGTATTGTCTTCTTATATTTTAAAGAGAGAGGGGACTAAATTAAACCATAGCCTTTCTTTGCACATCACAACTCATTTAACTGAAAACTGTTTTCGCAAACATCTGCCACCTAGGGTGATATCTCCCAGTGATGTTAGCTGTCCTTAAGTTTGTGAATATCTAACCTGACCTTTTAAAACCTTACATCATTTCAAAAAAATGCCAGAAAAAGAATATAGGAGATTATAAAGATTTTACTTATAATCAGTCTCTGAATTGATGTTTTTCAATACTTAGCATCTTGTTAGTTTGAGTCATCTTCAACACTAAGGTTTTAATCTTGGTTTCGTTTTCTGAAATCTTGTGAATTTATATCTATCTACCTATCTATCTATACGTATAGATATATGTACAGATATCTATACGTATAGATAGATAGATGATAGATAGATATATCTTTAAAGAGCGGTAGAAGGGTGCCTGGCTGGCTTAGCTGGTAGTGCTTGTAACTTGATCTTAGAGTTGTAAGTTTAAGCCCCATGTTGGATGCAGAGATTACTTAACAATGAAATATTAAAAAGAGACAGAGTACTAGAAATCACCCTGGGAACTGAAATACAAGTCTTTTGAAAATTAAGAAAAGCCATTATGAGAAATATTTGTATGTAAAATTTTATGTGCTATCAGAAAGAAATTTGGGGGGAAAGGAATCAGAGAATTTTTGTTTGTTTCTGGCTTTTTTGTGTTCTTAATGTTTATACTGAGGAGTCCCAAAAGATAAAAGTAATCTGTTATTCCCTTTATTGTGAGGAAGGTGGACAGAAATTGTGGAACCTTGGGGTGCCTGGTGGCTCAGTTGGTTAAGCATTCCGACTCTAGATTTCAGCTCAGGTCGTGATCTCATGGTTCATGGGTTTGAGCCTGGCATTGGGCATTGTGCTGACTGTGGAGCCTGCTTGGGATTCTTTCTCACACTCTCTCTCTCTGCCCCTCCACTGCTCTCTCTCTCTCTCTCTCAAAATAAATAAATACATTTTAAAATAAAAAAGAAGACATTGTGGAACCTAACAACAGTTAGAATAAGGCACTGCATTTTATATTCAGATGGATGGACAAATTAGTAGGTTCAATATAAGCATTCAATAATAGTTAGCAGTACTTTTGTCATTTTAAATCCTGGGACTGTGCATACAAACACACAGAGTGCTATTCCTCAAAGATAGGACAACAAAGAGAAGCTCAAGCAAGTCAGTAACTGCAATGCAACATGGAAAATGTCATAATGAAGGAATATAAGGGAAGACCTTAGTTGCATAGATTAGTAATTAAAGATTCTGCCTATGAGAATCACAACAGGCATTGCTGTAGAATTCTGCTTTAATGCAGTAATACTGAAAAGAATTAGCATGATCTCACTAGAGTAGCCAGCTGACCCTTAAATTTCCACTGTATTTAATGATGAAAAAATTCAATCTGATATTGTGTACTTAGAAACCAAAAATACATGCAATAACTTTTAAATTAACATTGCTTTTTTAAAAACTCAGTTGAATGATTAGGCACCAACCCATGATATATTTCTCATATGTATTTTAAAATTTAGCCTCATTTCATATCACACAATTTTCAAAATACTATGATCTAAAAATGTACATAAGCATGCTAACAGACTATGGGGGAGAAAAATGTTTTCCTTGACTCTCTAGGGTCCCTGGCTGGGTTTGAAAATTAAACTGATATGATTAATAGGAGAGAAGCATACAAATCCATTTAATATAAGTTTTACGTGACTCAGGAACCTTCATAAAAACCCAAGGAATCTGACCAGAGTATTTTGATGCTAAGTGGTATGAGGAGTGGGAAGCTGTGGAGGAAGGAATATGAGAAGTTAAGAAGGATGAGGTAAGTGTAGTAAAGTGGGGTAAGCAAAAAGACTGTTTGAGATTCTTTTCAGGGTGCCTTTGTCCCAAGTATAGGGAGGCCACCTTTCACATGAGAGTTTTGTGACCTGTTTCAGGGGAAGGTGGCTGGGAGAGTGTCACTGACTTCCTGCTTTCTGCTGTTTATTCAAACTCCTTAAGCTTAAAATATTCAATATGCCGAAGTACCATATTTTGTGAGAGTGTGTTTTGAACACACACACACACACACACACACATCCCTAATAGTCACAGGGATTTTGCTGAGCAATATGCATTTTTTTTATTGTTAACTTGACTGTCAGAAGTTGCTGACAAAACAGAGCTGACTGAAGCTTTCTACTATTTGTCTCAAGTAAGTGATATGTCTTATCTTTTTGTGTTTCTTTTGCCAGCTAAGGCGTTTCATTGACTCTGTTCTAAGGATGGTCATATACTCATTTTTTCCATTGCAAATGAGGGAGTGAAACTTCATATTTTCACACAGTAAGGTGAGATTTAGACATTGCAGCAGCATTGGGCTTTATCAACACCAGCATTCCAAAAGTCTTTTACAAAACTTAATGTTAAACCAGGCTAAAATACTACATATTTGGTACTTTCAGAAGATTGAGAATTTTCTGATAATAACATTTTCTTGGTAGTGGTTATCTCTCTGATATCAAAGACACATAAAAACACACAAACACAGCATTTCTTTAATAGTTGAGACAAAAACTTTACGTGAATGGTTTCACAGAATTTGTCTTCATAATGAAGGTAAGTTGTTTTCTCTCTTTTTTATGTCTTGAGGTTCTATATAATTATTTGGTGGTATCTTAGGAGTTCATTATCATGTCTAGACTTTTAATAGTCCTTTATTAAATATCTCTGCATATCTTGGTTACAGAACACTGTTTGTTCTTCCTTAAGTTAATGTACCTACTTTTTCTTTCTTCTTTTTTTATTAACATCACTTATTTATCTTTTCTGCGGCCAGTTCCTACAATACCCTATTTGTAGTCACCATGTGGACATTCTATTTTCACACTTACTTTCATTATTTTTAAAGTAAACATCAGGAGAAATTATGTGGCTAAAACGGTTTTTCATGAATAGAATTCCTAAAGTCCAAAGTGGACAATTGTCAAGTATAATTCAGGGTTTAGTAATATTTTTTTTATTTGTTGTTAGTGCTTAAACATATTCAAGATGTAAGATGTCCACATACTGAATTTCAGAAAGGTAATGACATATTTTAGTATATATAGACTATAACTAACTCCTGGTCCAATTATCTTTCAAATGGTTGAAAATAACTGAATAAACTTGGTGAAAATATTCCTGTATATTTACGCCATCATCCTCATTTATTTGACTTCAGGTAGTAATTTATTGAGCTCATATATTATAACAGATGACGTGCTAAGGTACTTATGCATGTTATCACATGGAATCCACAAAATTTTAAAAACTTTTAAAATATATTTGGAAAAAAGATTAATTTTCTTGTCAATATCCTGAAACTACAAAGTGAAAAATTCAGATGTGAAATTTTTCTGACTTAATCATCTTTTCTTTTTTTTCTTTTCCATATATCTTTTTTTTTTTAATGAAATTTATTGTCAAATTGGTTTCCATACAACACCCAATGCTCATCCCAACAGGTTCCCTCCTCAATGTCCATCACCCACTTTCCCCTCTCCCCCACCCCCATCAACCCTCAGTTTATTCTCAGTATTTAAGAGTCTCTTAGGGTTTGCCTCCTTTCCTCTCTGTAACTTTCCCCCCTCTTCCCCTCCCCCCGGTCTTCTGTTAAGTTTCTCAGGATCTACATATGAGTGAAAACATATGATATCTGTCTTTCTCTGTATGACTTATTTCACTTAGCATAACACTCTCCAGTTCCATCCATGTTGCTACAAATGGCCAGATTTCATTCTTTCTCATTGCCAAGTAGTATTTCATTGTATATATTAACCACATCTTCTTTATCCATTCATCAGTTGATGGACATTTAGGCTCTTTCCATAATTTGGATATTGTTGAAAGTGCTGCTATAAACATTGGGGTACAAGTGCCCCTATGCATCAGCACTCCTGTACCCCTTGGGCAAATTCCTAGCAGTGCTATTGCTGGGTTTTAGGGTAGGTCTATTTTTTATTTTTTGAGGAACCCCATCAGTGTTTTCCAGAGCAGCTGCACCAGTTTGCATTTCCACCAACAGTGCAAGAGGGTTCCCGTTTCTCCACATTTTCTCCAGCATCTATATTCTCCTGATATGTTCATTTTAGCTTCTCCAACTAGCGTGAGGTGATATCTCAATGTGGTTTTGATTTGTATTTCCCTGATGAGGAGTGATGTTGAGCATCTTTTCATGTGCCTGTTGGCCATCTGGATGTCTTCTTTAAAGAAGTGTCTCTGCGGGGCGCCTGGGTGGCGCAGTCGGTTAAGCCTCCGACTTCAGCCAGGTCACGATCTCGCGGTCCGTGAGTTCGAGCCCCGCGTCGGGCTCTGGGCTGATGGCTCGGAGCCTGGAGCCTGTTTCCGATTCTGTGTCTCCCTCTCTCTCTGCCCCTCCCCCGTTCATGCTCTGTCTCTCTCTGTCCCAAAAATAAATAAACGTTGAAAAAAAAAATTTTTAAAAAAAAGAAGTGTCTCTTCATGTCTTCTGCCCATTTCTTCACTTGATTGTTTTTTGGGTGTGGAGTTTGGTGAGTTCTTTATAGATTTTGGATATGAGCCTTTTATCCAATATGTCATTATGTCATTTGCAAATATCTTTTCCCATTCTGCTGGTTGCCTTTTACTTTTGTTGATTATTTCCTTTGCAGTGCAGAAGCTTTTTATCTTCATGAGGTCCCAATAGCTCATTACCCACTTTCCCCTACCCCCCCCCCCACTGCCCATCAACCCTCAGTTTGTTCTCAGTATTTAAGAGTCTCTTATGGTTTGCATCCGTCCCTCTTTGTAACTTTTGTTTCCCCCCCTTCCCCTCCTCCCTGGTCTTCGATTGAGATTCTCAGGATCCACATATGAGTGAAAACATACTTAATCATCTTTTCTTAAGAGGTGTTCCACATGATCACTTCCTTTGCTTAAAATTATGTTTGTACTAAGTGATAACAATTGCAATAACAAGTAATTTAATGATTATTAATTATTGCTATTAATTATTTTTGGCAAATCCTAACTAATAAATTTTCTTTTTTCATCATAACTATATCTGGCTAAAATTAATCAAATTCACATATACAATTCTTTAAATAGGAAACAATACCTAGATACAATCCATTTGGTGTTGGGTCTATGTGTAATGCTAACTAAAAATAAAATCATTTTTAGTTAAAAATGTCAGTTGAAATAAATGAAAGTAAATTAAATTTTATGTGTCACAGAAACATCTGATACATTATGAAAGAAGAAGAAAACTACAATTAAGAAAACTGGAAAGTTGTTGTATTATATAGGAAGTACATAGGTTAACATAACCAGGTACTTCAGAGCATGGTACTAATTTTGATCCAAAATCATTATATAGCTTTCCAGAAGAGTTAGCTAGAGTTTGAAGGGGTAGATTTGTGATATTTAAAAAAAGGCATTCAGAAGTATTTTTGAACAAAAGTTTTACATTAGGTCAGATAGTCCAAAATTTGAGCTTCTTAAAAATGTTTTTAGAAGAATAAAAAAATGTCAATGCTTGTTTAATAAGGGACATTGATCGACAAATTCTTAATTCTAAATTTACTGGACTTGTTCTTCATGATATCTCAGGCAGAAAAATCACCCAAAATGAACATGCATGGTGCCCTGTTTATATTGTTTTTAGATTTGCTGTTTATTTTAAAGTTACCTATTTGGCTTTTCTTTTGGGATGGGGGGAGGTTTTACTTTTTTTTAACTTCATCTTCATGAATGAAAATTGGTTTTTGATGTATGGAATACATTTACAGATCTGAAAGCCTGATATATTATGTTTTCTTTTTCTAATTGGTAGACCAATATACATATTTAAAACTAAATAATGCAAAAGTTAGAAGTAATTCAAAGTATAACAAAAAGTAATCTTTTCACCAAGAGGTATTCTATTTACAAACTTACCAAAATTTGTTTTGAAAAATTGTAGGAGGGGGTGCTTGGCTGGCTCAGTCAGTAGAGAATGAGACTCTTGATCTAAGGGTTGGGAGTTCAAGCCCCACACTGAGCATGGAGGCTAGTGAAAAAAACAAACCAAACCCCAAACCAAACAAAAAAAAATTGTAGAAGGCAGGAATCAAACTTTTAGCAAAATAAGTTAGTTGATTTTAAAGATAATTTTAAAAGACAAGGTTTATAGTGCTATAAAACTAAAACGTTTCACAGCAAACAAACTTTCAGAAAGGTATTCTTATATAGGTAAGAGTTTTGTATTCTACCATTTCAGTCTTCCATGCACAAATGGTTCTCTTAAAGTGCTTAAAATAACTGAAAACTGATGAATATTTTGATCATAAGAATTCTCTATTCAAGTTTTTTTTCTCCACTTAGAAAACCCCTTCTTTGAGGGGGGCAAGGTAGGCCTACAAAGTAGTTTTCAGTCCAGCTTGATTGTCATGCATTTGAAAGGAGCAGAACTGAATTAATGTGGTCTAAGTGAAATATAAAGGTTTTCTGTGAATTTAAAAGTGGATAAAAAACAGTTGCCAGGCCAATTTTTCCTCTTTAAATTCTCTGACATAAGGACATAAAATGGGATCTAGATGATTTTTTTTAATACAACCTATTTTTTAGAGCAGTTTTAGGTTCACAGAAATTCTGAGTAGAAAGTTGAGGTTTCCCCTGCTCTCTACTCTCCACTGCCCTACACCAGAGTGGGACATTTGTTGAATGTCTGATGAACCTACACTGGATGTCATTATGACCTAAAGTCCTTAATTTGCATTAGAACTTATTCTTGGTGTTATACATTCAATGGATTTTTGACAAAAATTTAGTAACATGTACCTACAATCATAGCATCATTCAGAATAGTTTCAATGCCTTAAAAATCCTCTATGTTCTGCCCATTTTTCTTTCCCTCCTCCCTCATCCCTGGCAACCAGTGTTTTTTTATATCTTCTCCATAGTTTTGCCTTTTCCAGAGTGTTATATATTGGAATCAGGCAATATATAGCATTTTCAGATGGGCTTCCTTCACTTAGTGATATGCATTTAAAGTTTGTCTGTGTCTTTTCATGGCTTGATAGCTCATTTCTTTTAAACACTAAATATTACTCCATTACCTGGATGTACCACAGTTCATTTATCCATTCACCTACTGAAGGGCATCTTGGTTGTTTCCAAGTTTTGGCAGTTATGAATAAAGCTGCTTTAAACATCTGCGTGCAGATTTTTATGGGACATAAATTTTCAACTCATTTGGGTAAAAGCAAGGAGCACAAATGCTGTACCATATGGCAAGAGTATGTTTAGTTTTATAAAATCAAACCAAAACAAAACAAAACAGCAACAACAACAAAAAAAACCTGCCACCTGTCTTCCAAAGTACCTGTACCATTTTACATTCCCACCGGCAGTGGATAAGAGTTCCTGTTGCTCCACACTCTACCCAGCATTTGTTTTGTTAGGGTTTGGGATTTTGGCCATTCTTAGAGGTACACAATTGTATCTCATTTTTTTAAAATTCTTATGTCCCTGATAATATATGATGTAGAGCATATTTTCACAAGCCTATTTGCCATATGCCTATCTTGGTTGCTAGGTCATTTCAGGTCTCTTGCTCAATTTTCAGTGGAGTTGCTCATTTCATAATATTGAGTTTTAAATGTTCTTTGTATATTTGGATAGTAGTTCTTTATAAGAAATGACATTTACAAATAGTCTCTCCCAGTCTATCAGCCTTTCATTCTTAACAGAAAAAAAAAAAAAAACCTCCATAAACTTAATGTTCTAACTGTGCAGACAACTAATTCTAGCTCTGGGCATTGCATATGTTTTATTCCAAGCATCTAACTGCTCAAACTATTCCAAAAACTTATGTGCATTCTGAGAACCCACAATTTTTATTGTATCAATTACTTTATGTTTTACAAGTTCTGTTGTTAATCTCCCTTATACAATAGCCTGTGGAAGTTTTAGGGGCTCTACCAGGCTCTGATTTGATCACCGAGTAAGCAGACATTTTTCTCTAGATGGGGACTGGAATTGTCACTGAGTTAAAGAACCTAAGTGACCAGCACTTGACCAGGTTAGGTAGATTATGTTAAACCAATTAATCTGTGACATTATATTTCCAAATATCTACTGATAAAATTTCTGGAAATATTTACTATGGACATGCACAAAGACTATCACTCATTTGATGCCCACCCCCAACCCCAGATCCAAAGGCAGATATTTTAATTTATTAAAGTCTTTTTGTCTTATCCAGTATGACAAATTTCTTCAGCATAGTGCTCCAGGAAGCTTCCACCAAGAGAGAGGACAGCATGAAACAATAATATTTGTCATTTTTTCTTGGCCACTAAAATTCTCTGTTTTCTTTAATTAATATCCTTCACTTTCACCTTACAAATATAAAAATAAAAGGGAACAGTTACTCACTTAAAAACATTGAATTTCTTTTTTTTTCATTTTAATAACAGAAAAAAATTTAGCACCCATATGGCACTTATTCATTCATGAGTAAAACATTTTAAGCCTTTATACTATGTCACTGGCACTTCTCCAAACACCGGGTTCAGAGAGTCAACAAATGCACAACATTCATTACTTTCATACAGTTTATGTTCAACCTGGGGGAGACCATGAAAGGAGGAATAAATAAAATATCAAGATATTAAAGATAAGTAAATTCTAAAATAAAAAGAAAGCTTGAAAGGCGGGTAGGAAATGTGTGTGGGGTGGGGTGAAATCTTTGACCAAAAAAACAACACTGAGTAAATGACTTTGGAGTAGAGACCTGTAGGGTGCACATTTGTTAGCAGCAGACAGAAAAGCAAGTGTCAAAGCCCTGCTGTCTATAGCCTGGGATATTCAAAGAATAGTGAGGGGGCCGTGTGTTTGGAGAAGGGAACAGTCTGAAATGGGAGGAGACACCATTTTCTATTTCCCTCTTGCCTTTCTATAATGATTTCATTGAAGCTTTTCAGTATGATTATTCCTACACCATTTTGTGCAGGTGAAGACAGAACCAAATGTTATATGATTTACTTAATATCTAATGATTAGTAAATTACACCATTCCCTCCTAGATTCAGGTTTTTGGAATATAAATTCATCACAAATTCTGTTACAACACAGATGCTCTTTTATAATTAAAGAAATAGCTAGCTTCTAAAATGGAAACTATCCTGCCACAGAGTATCCTTGGCACCTGACTGAAAACAGCAGGCAGATCATGTCTTGCCAGTAAAATCGCGATTTCAGCAGCTTAAATCAAGCTGGGCACCTTATCTCTGGTTCTCTTCATCCATGCCAGTATTCTGCTTGACATAGATGTCAATAAAAAAGAGTCAAATTTTTGCTTGTTACCCAGTATATTCCTAAAATATATTCTAAAAAATAGAATGAATGCTTGTCTAATTGTAGATGTTCTCTAGCTAAGAGGAATGAGTCATACGCAGTGAGTCACAATTACAAAATTAATCAACATAAATTATAATTTAGACATTGTCATTAGTTTTTATCTTTTCTTAATACTCCAATACAAAGCAGATGAGCTGAAGTCCCATGCATGTTTCATCTGAAGATGAAATTTAAGTTTTTTTCACCTTTAATTACTTACAAATTTGTTTCAACTGAATTAGATTTCTAATATTTATATTTCTTCTCAACAGTTTCAAAAACTTTTATTTTCTACTAATTTTAAACAAAGTAACTAAGGAGCTTTCTCTGGGACTGTCTACAAGGAAGGATTAATCACAGATATATATATAGAGAGAGACAGACAGACAGACAGACAGACATTGGTCCAAACCCAGTGTTTACAGAAGTGCCAGTGACATATGCATTTATATGTATATGTGTGTGTGTGTGTATATATATATATATATATATATATACTAATATATTTATATATTAATTAATGCTACCATGAACTTTGGAAAATAATAGAGTTGCCTATGTGAGAACCATCTATAAAAGTAATCAATATCTGTAGTCTAGAGGAATTTGCCCTTGTTTCTTTTGATTCAAGGCTTATATTACAAAACCAATGTTGGTTTTCTCTGTCCACTAACTTGGACAAATCTCCTGCTCAATCTCCTGCTCAATCTGACACATGCATTTTTCCTTACAATCACCTTTTTTAGAAGCTAAGCGAAGATTGCCTCTACCTTTGGTGTGCCACATTGAGCACCCAAAATAAAATTTTCATATGCTCAAAGTATATATTTAGATAATATCCATCAAAAAATATTGCCCAAACATATTAAAAGATCCACTTAGGCTTTTTTCAGCGATGAGCAAAGGAAAAACAGACAGAAGGTCCATTTATTTGAAAACTGCAGCGAAATGTAACAGAATATTTATATCGAACTCCAACCACCTTCACAAAACAAACATCAACTACTGATCTGCTTAAATATTTTATTTAGATATGGAACATTCAGAGAAAGTTTCATGATATCAGTGTATAAGGTAACATATTAATCTTCAGTCAATTAGCAAAACTCTAGGACTTAATCTATATTGTTTTGATTATTTTTTTTTAATTTTTTTTAACGTTTTATTTATTTTTGAGACAGAGAGAGACAGAGCATGATTGGGGGAGGGGCAGAGAGAGAGGGAGACACAGAATCGGAAGCAGGCTCCAGGCTCTGAGCCATCAGCCCAGAGCCCGACGCGGGGCTCGAACTCACGGACCGCGAGATCGTGACCTGGCTGAAGTCGGACGCTTAACCGACTGCGCCACCCAGGCGCCCCTTGATTATTTTTTTAAATTTTAAAGAAATTAAAACAGTTTTAAAACTAGATTATTTTTACATTAGAGATTAAATTATGAAATTGAGAAAACTTCCCTGATCATGCAATCTCTCACAAGTCATTCAGCACTTTTTTAAAAATCATAACATGCTGAGGAAATAATATTAACCCCAGTGTGATTGGGTTTAATAAAGACAATTGAGACATTTTGTCAACTGATACAAACTTAAAATATAGGTAAAATAATACATAAATGAAATAAGCTTTGCAGGATTCCATAGAATATGCATACCTCTGGGTTTCTATGCTTTTATCTCCCTGGGAGTTTCTCTTGTTCCTTCGGTGACTTTCTTAAGTTATAGCTTAAAAGGTACTTTTCTGTGACATCTTAAAAGATCTTCCCACGACTGGGTTAGTTGTCACTCGTATGTATTCCCTTAAGAATCTGTGCCAGCACATATCAGAGCAGTCATTTGATTGAATATTATCCATTTTTCTGACCAACCACTAGATTCTTATAACTGGTTTCTTGTTCACTAAGGTAGTCCCAAAGAGAAGAAGGATCTTTATTACATAGCTGGTATTTAAAAAAAAATCTGTTGGGGTGCCTGGGTGGCTCAGTCCGCTAAGCGTCCGACTTCAGCTCAGGTCACGATCTCACAGTTCGTGGGTTTGAGCCCCACCTCGGGCTCTGTGCTGACAGCTCAGAGCCTGGAGCCTGTTTCAGATTCTGCATCTCCCTCTCTCTCTGACCCACCCCGTTCATGCTCTCTCTCTGTCTGAAAAATAAATAAACGTTAAATTTTTTTAAACCTGTCTATTAAATAACAAATTAAAAACTATTATATCTTAGCATATGTTTAAAGTGATAGAAATGGTGATAAAAAGCCTTTTATAGATTTGATACTATAGAATGTCATTAGTATTCCAATATATTGCATGATACTTTTCAATGTGCAAAACACTGAAGGAAAATGGAATGTTTGAAAAAAAAAATGGACTTTACTTCTTTGTTTCTAAAATATAATTGAACATTGATATATTATTTAAAGTGGATTTTTATTTCCTTAATATAAATAATTTTAAATTATTTAAGAATGCAAATCATAAGTATTCCCCATACATTTTCTTAAATAGTAGAAATATATGATTTGAATGTTTATTTTTATGCAATTCTAATTGTCATAGCTCTGATTTAATATAGAGCCATTTAAACATGTATTATACAATATCTTCTTAAGAATCTATGATTTCCAGAATTGCATTAATTAAAATAGTCCCACGGCATAATCTAGGTTCTAGGTCTATAATTTGTCAAAAATTTAAACTAAATTTTATTATCATTATTAAACTTGGCAATAAGTGGTCATTAAGGCAAAATAGCAGTCATAATGAATGATACTGTTGTAAATGCTGTGCCAATCAAACTCAAAGGAAACTGAGGTAGGATCCAGCCCCATCTTTTTACAGATACTATCCTTGAGAAGAGAAAGCGTATTATGCGCCATGTGAAAATTACAGCCCTAATCACATTTCCCATTACATTGCAGATACTCATTTCAAATATGTCAAAATAATTCATAAAAATTAAATTCATTAATTTCCTAAAGGTCTCAGGTGGAATGCGGTATGAACCTTCATTGATTGCCAGTCCAACCTGTTTTAGTGTTCTGTTCTTGCTGTTTGAAGTGAGCCTCCTTCAAAGGAATGAAGAAAAGGTGGAAAGAGAATGAGCAAATTACAGCTAATTTTCAAAAGGCGTACCATTAACTAAAGCCAGGAAACTAACCAAAAAGAGCTCCTGCACCTGTCAGACATGATTAAAATGTGGCAACCACTAATGTTCCTGTTCAAGAGGACCTGGGCAGGAATAGAAACCTACAGAAATAAAGGGACCATCCTGAATTTGGGAATAAAAGTCTACCCTTATGTAAAAAAGGATTCATCATATTAACTCTCTGTTAAACAACCTAAGAACACTTCAATTCCTTCAAGAATTGTAAAACAGTCCTTCAGGGAAACACAATCTTAGATTATCTTTCTACTATATATTTGAGGTTCTAGCAAACAATATTCTGCTTTAAACCTCATAATGTCTGGGATTCCTAAAGAATGAAGTAATCCTTAGTTTGGCCTATGAAATAATACACTATGACATGGAAAGGGAATGCTTTCATCTTCCTTGCTTTATGTGTTTTGAGACAAAAAAAAATGTATTTTACTATGGTCATTAAAATACAGTACATCTTCTTCTCAAGATATTTTCACTACAAATAATTCCTTATTTCTTTTTCAATTGATGTAATCTTTAGCCCAAACCAGCTTACTTCCTTGCTTTTCAACGTGCATGCCATGTGCTTTCTCTCTTTGTGCCTTCTGTTTTCCTGTTTGCTGTCACTGGAACTACAGAAATGTCTCTTCCTTTTTTATTTCTCCACAACCTTTCTTCAAGTATCGTATTCAAACATACAATATTATAGACTTTTCTGACTCAGTCTATGACAATGTTATTTCTTTGGACTTTCTAATACAGTCAGTTCTATTATAAGGTGACATATGTGTTCCTAAGTAGCACTTCACTATGCAGAATTGTCCAATAAATCCACAGGGTTTAAGGGGAAAATAAGGTTGAGACAAAATACTCAAAAAATTCCTCAGTGATACAAACACAATAAAAGATAAGAGCATAATAAATATAGTAGCACAGTTTTACAAATCTTAGAAGATTAAGTGCTAGATAAATATTAGAATGTCACTTTATCTTGAAAAAGACCGGTATGGATTGGGCATTGGATGGATGTGAAATGGTGGAAAAGGAGTTACACAAAACAGGGTGGAACTGAGGTAGTTCATAGCAGATGTCTGAGGGGTGTGTGTGGTGTGTGTGTGTGTGTGTGTGTGCGCTTTTTGTGCATTTTTTATATCCTTACATGTCTTGATTCATGTAACTAGATGTAATTTCCTGCATTCAGCTAGTGTTTCTCATGAACAAAATCACACATAAGCAAACATAAAACTTGCATTACGCACAAATTATCCCTAATATACCAATCATGTTGGAATAAGCCCACATTTTCAAAACAAGTGTGTAGTTGGACTGACTGCATCATATCTTTATACTCAGAAACATAATTTTAAACTTCTATTATATTTCATAAGCACATATTTAATTTTCCCTGGGAGACCATATATACTTAGGGGTTAATTTATTTATCATTCATAATTATATTTCCCATGCCCTTTACACTTTTAGGTCACTATATAGTTCCTTTAATTGAAGTTGCTTACTTTTGTTCTGTGAACCATAATCTGGGCTGTGATAATATTCTTACTCTATATTTCATAATGCCTAGAATATTTCCTTAAGATAAATATTTCTAAAGAAATAAATAAACAAAAATGACAAATCATGTCTATAATGATAACCATGAATCTTTTTTGGGGGGGGCATAACATATTAAAAAGCATAGAAGATCCAAGTAAAATTAATACATAAATTCCCAAGTTTCTTCATTTTCGATATCTAAGAACACTTAGCTAAAGGGGCCTTTTGTATCCCAGTTTGGCCTCCTTTTGCTCATTCTTATCGTAAAGATATTCCTCAGTAACACTTCTGCTGCCTTACCCAAACCTTTCTCATTTGTGTCACTTCCTTAGGCTAAATGCTTGTTAATAACTGGAAAAAAATCCCAATCCAGGCATAAGATCAAGTCAAAGTTCATTTTCTCTAAACCTTCTTTGTGTACCAAATTCCCAAGAAGGTTTGTTTTCTTCCAACATAGTATTTATTCTAGGTCCTTACAACCTGTGGATGCTATCTCCCTCTTTTCATTTTTGTTTTCTTTTTGTTTGCTTGTTTGCTTACTTTAAGCGTATTTATTTTGAGAGAGAGAGAGAGAGAGAGAGAGAGAGAGAGAGAGAGTGCTGTGGGGGCAGAGAAAGAAAGGGGGGGGAGGGAGAGAATCCCAAGCAGGCTCACACCATCAGCGCAGAGCCAAATGGGGGGCTGGAACTCAAGAACTGCGAGATCGTGACCTGAGCCAAAACCAAGTGGCAGATGCTTAACCTATTGAGTCACTCAAGTGCCCCTCATCTCCTTCTTTACTTACCATGGCTGATTATTGTTTAGTTGCCTGAGTCTCTATGTTTTTCTCTTATTACTTATTTTGCATCTGGCATGGAGAGGACTTTATTATATATTTTGTTGGGCAGAGGATCTTTTGGTTTGGCTACCGATTGGGAATATATTTCTCTTTTTAAACAAAAAATTTTATTTTTGAGAAGCCTGACTAGAGGTTTGTCAATTTTGTTTATTTTTTCAAAAAACCAACTCTTGGTTTCGTTGATCTGCTCTACAGTTTTTTTAGATTCTATATTGTTTATTTCTGCTCTGATCTTTATTATTTCTCTTCTTCTGCTGGGTTTAGGCTGCCTTTGCTGTTCTGCTTCTAGTTCCTTTAGGTGTGCTGTTAGATTTTGTATTTGGGATTTTTCTTGTTTCTTGAGATAGGCCTGGATTGCAATGTATTTTCCTCTCAGGACTGCCTTTGCTGCATCCCAAAGCGTTTGGATTGTTGTATTTTCATTTTCGTTTGTTTCCATATATTTTTTAATTTCTTCTCTAATTGCCTGGTTGACGCACTCATTCGTTAGTAGGGTGTTCTTTAACCTCCATGCTTTTGGACGTTTTCCAGACTTTTTCCTGTGGTTGATTTCAAGCTTCATAGCATTGTGGTCTGAAAGTATGCATGGTATAATTTCAATTCTGGTAAACTTACGAAGGGCTGTTTTGTGACCCAGTATATGATCTATCTTGGAGAATGTTCCATGTGCACTCGAGAAGAAAGTATATTCTGTTGCTTTGGGATGCAGAGTTCTAAATATATCTGTCAAGTCCATCTGATCCAATGTCTCATTCAGGGCCCTTGTTTCTTTATTGACCGTGTGTCTAGATGATCTATCCATTTCTGTAAGTGGGGTGTTAAAGTCCCCTGCAATTACCACATTCTTATCAATAAGGTTGCTTATGTTTATGAGTAATTGTTTTATATATTTGGGGGCTCCGGTATTCGGCGCATAGACATTTATCATTGTTAGCTCTTCCTGATGGATAGACCCTGTAATTATTATATAATGCCCTTCTTCATCTCTTGTTACAGCCTTTAATTTAAAGTCTAGTTTGTCTGATATAAGTATGGCTACTCCAGCTTTCTTTTGGCTTCCAGTCGCATGATAAATAGTTCTCCATCCCCTCACTCTCAATCTAAAGGTGTCCTCAGGTCTAAAATGAGTCTCTTGTAGACAGCAAATAGATGGGTCTTGTTTTTTTATCCATTCTGATACCCTATGTCTTTTGTTTGGCGCATTTAATCCATTTACATTCAGTGTTATTATAGAAAGATACGGGTTTAGAGTCATTGTGATGTCTGTATGTTTGATGCTTGTAGTGATGTCTCTGGGACTTTGTCTCACAGGGTCCCCCTTAGGATCTCTTGTAGGGCTGGTTTCGTGGTGACAAATTCCTTCAGTTTTTGTTTGTTTGGGAAGACCTTTATCTCTCCTTCTATTCTAAATGACAGACTTGCTGGATAAAGGATTCTCGGCTGCATATTTTTCCTGTTTAGCACACTGAAAATATCGTGCCAATCCTTTCTGGCCTGCCAAGTTTCAAAAGAGAGATCAGTCAAGAGTCTTATAGGTCTCCCTTTATATGTGAGGGCACGTTTATCCCTTGCTGCTTTCAGAATTTTCTCTTTATCCTTGTATTTTGCCAGTTTCACTATGATATGTCGTGCAGAAGATCGATTCAAGTTACGTCTGAAGGGAGTTCTCTGTGCCTCTTGGATTTCAATGCCTTTTTCCTTCCCTAGTTCAGGGAAGTTCTCAGCTATGATTTCTTCAAGTACCCCTTCAGCACCTTTCCCTCTCTCTTCCTCCTCTGGGATACCAATTATGCGTATATTATTTCTTTTTAGTGTATCACTTAATTCTCTAATTTTCCCCTCATACTCCTGGATTTTTTTCTCTCTCTTTTTCTCAGCTTCCTCTTTTTCCATAACTTTATCTTCTAGTTCACCTATTCTCTCCTCTGCCTCTTCAAGCCGAGCTGTGGTGGTTTCCATTTTGTTATGCATTTCGTTTAAAGCGTTTTTCAGCTCCTCGTGACTGTTCCTTAGTCCCTTGATCTCTGTAGCAAGAGATTCTCTGCTGTCCTGTATACTGTTTTCAAGCCCAGCGATTAATTTTATGACTATTATTCTAAATTCACTTTCTGTTATATTATTTAAGTCCTTTTTGATCAGCTCATTAGCTGTTGTTATTT
Organism: Prionailurus bengalensis; assembly: GCF_016509475.1. Lineage (NCBI taxonomy): Eukaryota > Metazoa > Chordata > Mammalia > Carnivora > Felidae > Prionailurus > Prionailurus bengalensis. The sequence continues at coordinate 62,321,050 of NC_057343.1, read as the reverse complement.
CCTGGAGATTCTTCTGAGGGGAGTTCTTCCGCTTGGTCATTTTGGACAGTCCCTGGCGTGGTGAGGACCTGCAGGGCACTTCCCCTGTGCTGTGGTGTATAACTGGAGTTGGTGGGCGGGGCCGCAGTCAGTCCTGATGTCTGCCCCGAGCCCACCGCTGGGGCCACAGTCAGACTGGTGTGTGCCTTCTCTTCCCCTCTCCTAGGGGCGGGATTCACTGTGGGGTGGCTTGGCCGTCTGGGCTACTTGCACACTGCCAGGCTTGTGGTGCTGGGGATCTCGTGTATTAGCTGGGGTGGGTAGGCAAGGTGCACGGGGGCAGGAGGGGCAGGCTTAGATCGCTTCTCCTTAGGTGATCCACTTCAGGATCATCTGCCCCCTGTGGCAGAGGGAGGGAGTCAGACCCGCTGGCTGCCGGAGGTTTGGCTCCGCAGAAGCACAGAGTTGGGTGTTTGTGCGGAGCGAGCAAGTTCCCTGGCAGGAACCGGTTCCCTTTGGGATTTTGGCTGGGGGATGGGCGGGGGAGATGGCGCTGGCAAGCGCCTTTGTTCCCCACCAATCTGAGATCTGTCATCCGGGGGCTCAGCAGCTCTCCCTCCCTTTGTCCTCCAGCCTTCCCCGCTTTCCGAGCAGAACTGTTAACTTATGACCTCCCAGACGCTAAGTCGCGCTTGCTGTCGGAACACAGTCCACCCGGCCCCTCCGCTTTTGCAAGCCAGACTCGGGAGCTCTGCTTGGCCGGCGAGCCGCCCCTCCGCCCCGGCTCCCTCCCGCCAGTTCCTGGAGCGCGCACCGCCTTGCCGCCCTTCCTACCCTCTTCCGTGGGCCTCTCGTCTGCGCTTGGCTCCGGTGACTCCGTTCTGCTAATCCTCTCTGGTTTTCTGGGTTATTTAGGCAGGTGTAGGTGGAATCTAAGTGAGCAGCAGGAGGCGCGGTGAGCCCAGTGTCCTCCTATGCCGCCATCTTCTTCCCTTAAACAAAAAATTTTAAGTGTTTATTCACTTAACAGAGACAGAGCCTAAGCCGGAGAGGGAGAGAGAGAGAGAGGCAGACAGAATCTGAAGCAGGCTCCAGGTTCCAAGATGGCACCACAGAGCTCGATGCAGGCTTAAACCCATGAAACGTGAGATCCTGACCTGAGCCAAAGTCAGTTGCTTAACCAACTGAGACACCCAGGCACCCCAGGCACGTATTTCTGTATTAACATAAAACTACATACCATTTAATTTCCTCTATAAAATTCTCTTCTATTTTTGTGTATTTTATTTAAATAATGTAAGTTATAGTTCTTCTGTTCTAGAAAACAGGGAAAAGTCAAAAAAATTCACTAGAAAGAATGTTTTTAATAAAATTGACTTTTGTGTAATAGTGTAATAATATAAACATTAGTTCTAATATTTTCTGCTTTTTTTCTGAGTTCTAAAGAACTTGATTATTATTAATATGATTGAACTAATTGGTTGGATAAAGGAATATGAGAAGGCAAAAAGATTAATATTTTTTGAAAATATTTGAATACAAGCATGGGCTAGGTGATTAATTACATGTATGTGCTCAATTAATTTTCCCCCAAATCTCTGAAGGAAGGAATTTTTGTCTACATTTAATAAAAATACCATATTTTGTAAATAATGATCTGTTAAAGGGCTTTATTTTCCGAACAAAAGCTTATGTCAAAGATCAGGTAGATTTACAGTGGGCAGAAGGGAGGAAACCCACCTAATTCTCTCCTATTCCAGGAGGGTGTCAGCTAACAGCATCTTCTTGTATACACATTACCTGATTTCTTTGACATGAGAGAGTTGATATAATTATAAAACATGAATGCTAATATTCTTTTTGACATTAGGTATAGCTCATAAATCTTAATAAATGAAGCCTACTGATAAATCTATAGAATATGCAAAGTTATCTTCTTAAAACAACAATACTGGATTGTTTGATGAGCTTTGAACACTCATTTTCACATGTGGAACTGCATTAGTCAACAAAAGCAACCACGTACGAAGATACCTTAGATTTGCAAGGAGTGTTCATTATTTACATTTCTAAGTATTCAGCTTCTTTGAAAGTGCCTGACAAGCCACATAAGGCAACTATTCCTTATGCAGGAGAGTGTGTGAGCATGGTTTTTGTTCTCTCAATTGCAAGAGATAAATGGAAAAATAGAAGAATTCTTGAAAGCTTTGTTAAGGTGCAGGTTTTATTTGATAATCAGACAGCATCTTAGCTGAATAGAAAAAAATGTGAAGCGCTTTATATCATTTATGCAAACCGAATATTCTTGCTTTCCTCATCCTGAGCTGGGCAGTCAAGTTAATTAAGGATTTCATAAAGTTAATTAAGGAATTCATAAAAATAGAATGGAATTAGCTTTTGATTTTATTTCTTTTATATTGTGGTGTGATAAATAATTCTACCTTACTGAGCATTGGTTTAGTGGTGATCATTATTGGTATTTATGTATGTTCTAAAAGTTTATCTTTATTCATGTTTGTTGGTTGGGTTATAGTGGCATGTTTTTGTCAGTGATCATAAGTTTATAGAGTACTGGGGACTAGGCTATATAATTTGGTTTATGGATTGCCAGCAGGGCGCTACATATTTATAGAAGCTCAATGTGCTATTGTGTTGATGGATATTATGATGATGGCTGATGTCCTTTTTATTTTGTGTAAAGCAATAATCATCTCTTAGTGCACTAATCTCTCAGTGCAACAAAATGAATCTAACAGGAAACCATATGGAGTATACATGCTTGTTCAACATGAATGTTCATTATATTTTATAGAATATGAGCAAAAATATTTATAAATTATATACAGAGGTTAAAAATAGCAGAATAACCCATAAATCTGACAGAACACTGAAAAATACATTGCCAATGCTTAACTTCTAGGTTTTATGATATATTTATTATCGGAATGTCTGCCTCTTGGTTCACTGAAAATCTGTTGTGATTAAATGGTAAGTGTAAGAAAATGAATAGCATGTAATTAGCTTTTTCAAATAAACCTAATTAGAAGTAAAATAGCCACGGAGTAATGCATACGAACATTGTAATTAAAAAGAATAGTGCAGATAATCCTACAAAAATTGCAAAGAGATTCGGGTAGAAATTTATTGTTGATGTAATGATAAACATGGCTAAATATCAATTTTGAGTCTAATAACAGCATAATAATTCTATACAAAATATTTTAAGCATTTTAGAAATCATATGTACATAAAATACTTAACCGTTTCAAAAATATTCATAATGAAATTATTATTTGAGTAAGCATACAACATGATCCTTACCATTTAGAAAAGCAGACAAGTGATTTTTCTAAACAACTAATTTCCTACCCAAGAGAGGATCCACCATTGTAGACAATGAATATTTACAAATGTTTCTCCTCAACTTTTTGACACTGCATTACCGACAGCCTTTTGTCAACCAATCTTTTGGAAATGTATTTTTGATACCCAGACACTAGTTTCTGAGAGCTAAACTATGTGCAGATAAGTAATTGTACAGTGAGTACAAGATACCTTAAAATCATAATATTGTAATTTTTATTTTATTTTACTTTTTTTAATGTTTATCTATTTTTTGAAAGAGGGAAACAGAACATGAACAGGGGAGGGGGCAGAGAGAGAGGGAGACACAGACTCCCAAGCCGGCTCCAGGCTCTGAGCTGTCAGCACAGAGCCTGATGCGGGGCTCAATCCCACCAACCATGAGTTCATGACCTGAGCTGAAGATGAATGCTTAGCCGATGACTAAGCCACCCAGGTGCCTTAATATTGTATTTTTTAAAGTATATTAAAGATTTATTTAACATGAAATGGTGTTAAACTTGCATTTAATTTTAGCTTGGAGATCAGCTTTAAGAAGTGCCTGAGTTGGCAGGCAGATCAGCCTAAATGTGCTGGAAAGGATTAATTAACTCCTCTTCTCCCACTTCCTCCACTTCCCACCGCCACCCCTACCCCAGCCCAAGCAATTTGTTACATTTCTAAATACACAGTTGCAACTTGAGAATGCACAAAGAGAAGGGATAGAGCATAAAGAAATTTCCTCTGAGCACCTCCAAACTGAGGACCTCATATACCAAGGGACTATCTGTGATCATTTGGGGTAAAATATAGTAGGAAATGCCATATTTCATGTGCAGACACGTTCAGTGCAGACTCCGTGCTGCTGTCTGTGTCCCTCCATCCATTTTAGAGCTCATTTTACCCGATCTGATTTTTAAATGGATACACATAACTGTAGGTAATGTTTTAAACATTACTCTTTTCTTTTTATATATTCATATGCCTAATGTTTTCTAGTAATCTTGTTCTTCTCATTCCATTTTAGCTTCCTTTATGCTTTTTTTTTTTTACATTTACTTATTTATTTATTTTGAGAGGCATAGAGAGACAGAGCACAAGTTGGGGAGGGGCAGAGAGAGAGGAGACACAGAATCCGAAGCAGGCTCCAGGCTTGAGCCATCAGCCCAGAGCCCGACGCAGGGCTCGAAGTCACAAACCGTGAGATCGTGACCTGAGCCAAAGTTGGACGCTTAACCGACTGAGCCACCCAGGCGCCCCAAGCTTCCTTTATTCTTTTATCCTTTGTTGAAATCTAGTCAACACAAAATGTCCCATTAGTTTCAGGTGTACATGGAGACTTGATAAGTCTGTCTGTTATGGTGAGCTCACCACAAGTAGCTGCCACCTGTCACCACATGAGTACAGCACCATTGATTAAATTCCCTGCAACGAAATCTGAATCTTTTATCCCTGTGACTTATTCACTCCGTAACTGGAGCCTGTACCTCTCGCTCCCCTTCACTCATTTATTCTTTTGCCTTTTATTGGTATTTTACATATATTTACAGTGGATTCATGTGACATATTTAATTCAAACATATATTTAATATTTAACTTAATGAAGTCATAAAATTAACTTGATTCGTAATGATTTTATAAAATATGGAAAAAAAGTTATGATTAGGAAAACAGTTCGAATTCTGTAAAAAAGAGGCAGAGATTGCTCCTGCTCAAGTCCTATTTCTAGCCCATACGTCACCTTCCTGTAATTTAGAAAAAAGTGCTTCTCTTTCTGGGTGGTTGCAGTCTTGGAACTGAATAACTTGTGAATACACAGTACCTTGTGTGGAGGAAAATGGTAGAAAGGGCATGCCTTGTCTGCAGAGCACAAGCTTGATTCTATGTCTTTTGTCCTCCTTGGTCAGGAAACTCTGTAATGCATAACCTGCATTACCATCTTGACCATCTTGCGTGCAGAATCCCCATCCACCTACCACTGCACAGCATCAATAGCTTCCTCAGAAACTTTGCTCTCCAACTCGGTATAATCTAAAAGTAAAAGCTGCCAATAATGTTAGGGAATTACCTGGGCTGCAAAATGCATTCATTTGTCAGATCAAACCTTGTACCCTCCTTCAAATTCTGCATGTGATTTCCTGGGACTTCCCTTTTCAACTGCAAGAGAACTCCATGTTTCTCTTGGTGGTAGTGCCTCTGACTGCAAGAACAATCAGGTCTCATTAACTGAACATCGTTTTAGGGTACAAAGAGGCAGGCACTTATGACCTAAAATATAAGCTCTCTAAAAAGACACAAAATGAGGGCGCCTAGGTGGCTCAGTCAGTTAAGCGCCTGACTTAGGCTCTGGTCGTGATCTCACGGTTTGTGAGTTCGAACTCTGCATGGGCTCTCTGTTGTCAGCACAAAGCCAGCTTAAGACCCTTTGTCTGCCACTCTGTCTCTGCCCCTCCCCTGCTCGTGGTCTCTCTCTCTCTCTCTCAAAAATAAACACTATTTTTTTTTCAAAGGCACAAAATTAAACAGAAGGCAGATGTGTTCAAGAAGTGATTTCTCATCACAAACACAATTGTGATCCATGCAAGTCATGAAATGGTTGAAGGTTCTGAGAGGGACTCATGGGGGAGAGACGACAGTGTGACATAACACAAACTGAAATCTCTCTCACCGTTTTGTAAATTTCTCTTTCTTCTTCCTACTTTCCCATTACCAGTGAAAAAGTTCAGTTCCCTTCCATCAAAACAAATTCAAAAACAAAGTTTCCCTGGACATCACCTCATTTTGTTCTGCAAATCTTTTCTAAAACCTCAAAAGGAAACCTCTCATGTGCCCTCTTACTGTACATGTTCTTACATTGGAATTCCACAACTTTCCACAATCCTCACTGTAGACTTAATACTTTCCTCACATACATATTGCTGGTCTTTCCCTACAATTTCATTGTTTTCTCAAACATTCCTTTCCTACTTCTCTAAGAACTTGCTGTACTGTCTGTGCTTCCTGCCCTGGAATACTTCCAAACCCCCTTTTCCTGGAGCCTCCTCTGTCAGCACGTAAATATTAGTTTACTAACATTGATGGAGAACTTGCAATGCAGAGGCCTGAGGCTAAAGTCTCTATGACTGTAAACAACAAAAACAACAACATCATCAACAGTAAATCCTATTGTTAGGTTTTACTTTTTACACCTACTTTTTTTATTAAAAAATTTTAAATGTTTATTTATTTTTGAGAGAGAGAGAAAGACAGAGTGAGAGTGGGGGAGGGACAGAGACGGGGGGAGAGGGGGAGACACAGAATTGGAAGCATGTTCCAGGCTCTAAGTTGTCAACACAGAGCCTGAGGTGGGGCTCAGGCTCACAAACCGTGAGATGATGACCTGAGCCAAAGTCGGACACTCAACCGACTGAGACACCCAGGTGCCCCTTTTAACACCTACTTTTTACACCTATCTCTTATTTTTTATGTAAGTGGTGCCCCACTTCTTTTGACCATGACTGTTTTATTGAAAGGGAAACAAATTTTCCCCAATTCTAGTTCTTTTTTGCTCTCAATACTACAGACAAAATCTACCTTACTCTGATGTTTATATCCAGGAGTCACATTTCTTCCTTTATTTGGTTCAATTGCTTGGAATAGTTATAACAAAACCTCTCTTTTTTGAAAGGATCTTCTTTTTTGTTTTTTTATGTTTTGTTTTTTATGTTTCTCTCTTCCAGTCTCCTTTGTATAATGTGACTATACCACCTCACTCCCCAACAGGCTATTTTTGACTTTGTTCATCTATAAAACATTTCTGCATTAGGTTTCCCCTTAGACCTTCTTCTCCTAAAATTGTATTCTGTCCTTGCAAACTCCAGAAAAAAATGCCAATAATCGTGAAGCATACAAAATCATATTCTCTCTTAGCACACTTCAAAAAGAGAGCATAAACATGTCATAGTTTAGTATAATAATTTTTATTTTAGTAGTTAATATCTGAAATGCTTAATAAGAATCACTTAAAATAATCACTTGCATCTGTATGCCTTTAAGACTATATATAAGAATGATAGTCACAATGAAGTCTTTATAAAAGGATTAAGTTTCTCCAATCTGTAATGAGTTGTCTTTCCTGCCAGTTCTATTGGCAGTGACTAATTTTAATTCCCATATTAAATATAGACTGTATATTTCAAAAAGGAAATGCTTAGTATCTCAAATATTGGCCACTCACCCTTAGGTGCTGATTTATTTTCTGCTTTTGCAGATTACTAAATTGGCTAATTACCTACAAAACACTGTGTCAAGAATTCATTTCTGTTAAAAGCTGATAATGTTTGAGTAGGAATAAGTGTTTATCTACAACATGTTTTTGTAGAATCAAAATGCCCTGTATGTGTCTTTTCATAACAAATAGAAGAAAGGAATAAAAATCCCAAACAAAAGCTCCTGGTGGCAGTATTTCTTCTGTCCGTAAGTGGCCTTGCTCATGACAGCATGGATTAACAATCAGCAAAGCCAGATGTGAACTGCATTTGATGACATAAAGAGCTCGTTTATTAATATAAGAACATAAAAGTTAGACATTAACTGAATAGAATGGAATTCTCTAGATAAGGAAGAATCATAAAATTTCTACTTTTTCTTTGCTTCAAGAAAAGGAGAAAAGAACTTTTTGTATCTCAAAACAACTCTTCAAAACATCGATATTAGAAAAAAAAAAACTCACCTGCTTCGAAAAAAGGGTAGCACATTGGTCAATGGTTAAATTGTATTTCTTTTGATTTATTTTTGCAGGCTAAATAAATACTTGTGTGAAGCTTGAATTTCACATTTATTATACAGAGCACTCTTAAAAGTGTATTTGAAGCCAGTATTTGAATCTTTCTGTGAGAGCCAGGATTCAGTCATTCAATGTCTTCCATGGTGTATGTTTTCTTTTGAACCAGGGAGGAAAATGAACACATAGTCTGTTGTTGCTGTTTGTGCACAAAGACTCAAATAAGTGTCTATGTGGGGAAAGGTTTAGAAAATTTGGCGCGTTTCCTATTAATGTTAAGAACTTGTATTATTGGAATTTTTTATTTCCAAATGCAATTTAAGGCACAGATGTATCTCTATATATTATGAGACTGATTTTAAAATAGTTGAACAAAACAGGAAATAAATGAAAATTAATCAAGTAAATAAGAAGTAATATTGTTCTGTCTAATGAAGTCATGATACTATCTTCTCATTTTTAAGTGAAGAAAGTAGTAACTCCAACATATACTGCCTACATGATTGATTCTATTACTTCATTACAAAATGAATAAAAGCAAAGAAGTATTGCAATTTGATAATATAGAACTAGTTACACCTATCTCCTTATTTTAGGCCAGAGTTGAGATCACTAAGAAGTCAATGATATGATATGATATGATACCATATGATATGATATGATATGATATGATACAACATAACATATATAATATAGTATAACACAATATCATAATCTATAATGTCATAACAGAATATCATAATATAATATCATGTTCCACATTTCGGGTTAATTATAGAATGTGGGCTAAGAAGTGAAGACATTGAATGCGTGTTGCATTGTTTGGAACAGAGCTATATTGCCTAGTAAGGGAGAGAGCTAACCAAAGTTAAGGGACAATCTCAGGCATCCTAGGATAAGATACTGTAGATATGACAAAAATCAAAACAGCATTTATGATATGTTGGAATTAAGCACATGTAAGAAGCACATATATGACTGTGCTGAAGCATATTATTTGAAATTCTGTGTATTTGTTAAAAAACAAACTGCATACTGTGTGACTTGCACATATGAGGCCTCTTTATCTCGATGACGTCCTTTATGGCACTTTCTTTTGAGTCTGAAAACTTCATATTCCTATGAACATGAACTCTTTAGGATTCTAGAGAGCATACAGGATCAGCCTTAACTAAGTCAGTACACTAACTAGGTGCCTAGAAGTAGATCCATACATACATACAGAGAGCTAAAAGTTTATAGCAAAAAAAAAAAACAAAAACAAAAACAAAAAACAAAACAAAAAAAAACAAAAAAAAACCCCGAAAAAACAAAAAAACCCAAAAAACAAAAAAAAACCCAAAAACAAAAAAAAAAATACAAAAACAACCTACAAAAAAATCCCCCAAAACCAAAAAACAGTACTTGGCATTATGTGGATCTAAATCTGAATTTGGCACTACCAGTTATTAATTTCATGCTTTTTTCATCTATAATATTGAAATAACATCAAAAATTAACCTGATTTTTAAAATATCAAGTACAATGCCTTCCATATAGTAGACATTTAATATTTTTAAATGAAATGCTTACATCAAGATAGCATTTAAGTCAAAGCCTTAACTTTGAAATAGTTAAGTATCCTATCATGGGTTATAGAGGTCCTTGAGAAGTACTATTAAATATATTGAGGGAGTTTCGGGTTTATAATAGTGAGGATTTCATTTTTAAAATGTATTACCCAATATTGTATGTAAGTGATGAATCACTAAGTTCTACACCAGAAACTAATATTGCACTGTATGTTAACTACCTGGAATTTAAATAAAAACTTGGAAAAAAATAAAATAAAATCTACTACACAAAATAAGATTGATACTAAAGAACAAATCTATCTCCTTTTTTTTCTTGGACAATTATTGTATTCAGCACTGGTACTGACTCCTCTACATTTCCTATAAACTTGCTAAGTTCACCACTTCTTTCCACGTCTAGGCCAGAATTGCTATTGGGCCTCTCTGGAATGGCTTTACTTCCATAGTTTTATCATTCTAGCCTTATCCACTGTCATGCAATTTTTTTACTTCCTCTCAATATATAGACAAAAATATGCTAGTTTTGGTAGCAATTTCACTTTTGAAAAAAGTACAATATTCAGGGTTCTTTATCTTCTAAATATAGGCTGCATGAAAATAGCTTCACATACTATAAGCATAAAAGAAAACTCATTTTTTTGTTTTGAATTAGCCAGAGTTCTTTTCTATAGCTATCAATTAAGAACGTTAAATAAGTAAGTAGAATTTACAATCAGATACCCATGAGAAAATGTGATGTATTTTTCCCATGGAAAGATACTGTATCCTAACCCCAGATATAGCATCAGCATTTAATATAAACACATAATAGAACTAACAAAAGTAACTACAATGACACATAACAAAAGTTAAAGAGAAACTTCTGCAATGTTGTGTTTGGCGGAGAGGGGACAGAATATCCTTTTGGGGCCTACACTGAGCTCATCCTCCTTCATATGCTTTTCCAGCACCAACTTTATAAGAGACTTCTTTTCTTTTTATCTTGAGGAATTTTTTGACACACTGGCTAATTAACTGCTACCCGTAAACACTTTTAATTTCCTTATATTCATTGGTAGGTATAAAAAATATGGGGAAGCCGTGTGTGTGTGTGTGTGTGTGTGTGTTCTTTATCGATTGTTTGGCTACTATGGATCCAAAATACTACTCACTAAGATATGACTTCACTAAGATATGACAAAATTGAAAATTATTATGTGCTCAGTTAGAATCTTTTTTCCCCAAATTCATTGATCATGCTTTTTCCAACCTCTTTAAATTCAATAGTTATCAAAATAGACTTGCACCTGTAGATAATTCATATTCCTGAACATAGTGGAACATACTCAAACATCAGTGCTTGCAAGGAGGCTTGGGTTTCAGAGATTTTTCTAAGGCATCTCTGAATTTAAAAAATATCCTATTGGCCAGATGAATATGTTTATCTGCTTTCCTAAACTCAAATTATCTGCTAATCTGAAACTAGACCAGCTTGCTACTAAGCAATCTAGGACATTCTGTGCCTAGCAGAATTTAAACAAATCAATCTTTTGTGATAATCTGCACACATATTAATTTTCTCTAATTTCTTCTGCCCTACAACAATTCACAATTAATGTGGGCTTGGTACTTTGAGATAATGCTATTAATTAGTAATTCTTTAATCAAGTTCTCCAAATAATTGACTTTCCTTGACAAAAATAATTACTACAGGACAACTGTCTAATATTTCTGGGGCCTTGCAAATATTAGATGTAGCTACCACTCTAGCATAGCCTATATCGTATCATAATAATAAAGAATAAAATGGCTCTCAGCTAAAATTCCGTAGGCACTGTAAAATCATAAGGGTTAAAGCAGTGCTAATCAGAGTCTTTGTCTTTTACCTGTAAGTCCTAATCAGCTAGTGTAAGACAGAAATATCCTCTTCCTGCACTGCGGCCTTGGTCTGTTGATTTCCCAGCATGCATTAAATGTGTAGCTCAATCTGAGGTAGTTACCAGTTACTGGCTTATGGCACCTAACGGTGGACCAAAACTTTGAATGGACTGATGCTAGTCCGTTAAATCTGGCTACTCTTGGTAGACTTGTAGGATTGAGTCAAAAAATAGTATAGCATTCGCACATTTTCTACTCTCCAAAACTCCTCTAAGGTATCCCAAGTTCATCATAACCTACCCTATAAATAGATGGACTTCTTTTTGTAATTTGTATATATTCGCAGTTCTATCAGATTATACGATGGAACACACACACAATATATTCATTTTCTTTAGGAGCTCCAGAAAGCAGTTTATAAGTTGGTTCTAGGTTTTCTTTTGTCCTGGTTAGCTGAGGATAAACTAAGGCCATAGCAATTCCACCAATCCTTAAATCATTTTACTTCTTCAAAATTTTATTACAATTTGAATTCCTCTACCTTCAGAGAATTTCCTATTTGGACACCTTCTCCTTTCCAAATACTACTTCATTTGCTCCACACAGTCCTATTTTGCATTTTTCTTTTTACTCCAATATATTCATCTCCTATTGAAATAAAACAAAATTAAACAAAATGAAACAAATGAACAAAAATTGCTAAATGTCCTTAAGAATCAGCAATGTCCAAGATTCTTCATTGTTCTTATAAATTATACAAGGCTGGCAATCTTCCATAAATTTCCTTTTGACAGATTCTGCTCCTAGAGAGAAGGAAATAGTAACTTCAGGTCCCAGAGGTGTTCAGGAACAAGAAACACTTGAGTTGCAGTTTGCAATTTTCCCCAAATAACTGAAAGAGTCTAATACATTTATCACTACTAAGCTACTTTTTTGGGCCAAGTTCTTCAAGGATTCACAAACAAAAAATGATTTATACTTCACTTGTTACATAATCTTAAATTTACGAGAGAGAGAGAGAGAGAAAGAGAGAGACTTTCCCCCCTCTACCAAGGTCACACTGCAAGGTAGTATACTAATTGGTCCTCTCCATTTATAAAATTTAACTTTGGATTGCAAGCTGTTGGTCAGGGAAAAGACCAGGAAAGTTCAATAGGGTTCACACCATATTACTACAGGGAGGAGGATATTAGTTATGACAGCAAGTGTTACTGGGATGGAAAACCAAAAGCAGGTCTTTATTTATAGGTAAGTATCTATTATGTCAGTATTTTGCACTTGCTAAAGGTTAAAAAAAATAGTCACAACTAAAGTTCAGATTTCTTTCTCAAATGAGTGAATTTTTCCCCTTCTCTTTGATTACGTCTAGTTTGCTTATTATATTGTATTTTTATTTCTATACTGCTGTGTGGCAGGACTCAAAACTAATAGACTCCCTCAAATGTAATTTCTCTGACTAGAGAGAGGGCATAACATTTTCGTTTACACAGGAATTCAGCATTATGAAGATGAAGAACAATAAAACATATGAATATAGGCAGTTTTCTGAATGAAAGGTATTGAATTCACTCACCGGATTCTGTCCAAACTAATATGAGGTCATTAACCAACTAGTAGAGTTCTTAGGTGAGATGAAGTGGCTAAACAGTTTTAAGATGTAGAAGAGAGTAATTATGAGTGTTTTTAATTAAACAATTTTATTTTCCAAAAGATTTTTTATCACATACACATTATTGTTTAAGCTATTTCTTTTTTTCTTTTTTTAATGTTTACTCATTTTTGAGAGACAGAGAGAGAGGCACAGAGAGGCAGAGAGAGAGAGACGGAGACACAGAATCCGAAGCAGGTTCCAGGCTCCGAGCTGTCAGCACAGAGCCTGATGCAGGGCTCAAACTCACGAACCATGAGATCATGACCAGAGCTGAATTCGGATGCTTAACCAACGGAGCCACCCAGACAGCCCAGCTATTTCTTTTTTTTTTTTTTTTTTAATGTATTTATTTTGAGACAGAGAGAGAGAGAGAGAGAGCATACACACATGAGCACCAACATACAAACATACAAGCTGGAGAGGAGCAGAAAGAGAGAGGAAGAAAGAAAGTCCTAAGCAGGCTCCATGCTGTCAGCGTAGAGTTCAGCTTGGGGTTCGATCCCACAAACCGTGAGATCATGACCTGAGCTGAGATCTAGAGTCCAACGCTTAGCTGACTGAACCATCCAGGCGTCCTTGTTTAAGCTTTCAATTCCTTATAAAATTTAGTAGGTCAAGACTCAAATTCTTTCTTTTTTTTTTTTTTTAATTTTTTTTAACGTTTATTTTACTTTTGAGACAGAGACAGAGCATGAACGGGGGAGGGTCAGAGAGAGAGGGAGACACAGAATTGGAAGCAGGCTCCAGGCTCTGAGCCATCAGCCCAGAGCCCGACGCGGGGCTCAAACCCACTGACCGTGAGATCCTGACCTGGGCTGAAGTCGGACGCTTAACCGACTGAGCCACCCAGGCGCCCCGACTCAAATTCTTTCTTTACAAGGGTTAAATTTTCACCACAAAGTATCCTTAGTAAGCAAACAAGAGGCACAAATACAATGGCTTAGTTTCAGTTAAAATAAACATTCAACTATTTAACATACATTTTAAGCTAAATGTGTAAATAAGATAATAACTGGCATGCTTTATCATCTATTTGTTTTTATCATCATAGATGCATTTTATTCTTATTGACTTCTCTCTGATAGTTTCCTTTCATGTTTCTGTCATAATAAAAATATTCTTGCTCATTGATTATTAAGGATGACATAATCAGAGCAGAAATAAACACAACTGGAACTCAAAGTCAAATGCATACATTACATTTGCTAAAATTGTTTCCCGTGGAGATACAATTTAACAGTTCTGAAACTACTCTACAAGAGTACTGGAGTTAAAACATTAAGCAAATAAGTGGGAGCCAATGAATGGCAGTAAGTGGGAGCCAGGTTCTTCATTGTTGGAGTAGCAGGCCACAGATAAGCAAGGGGAAGAGGCCAGAATGATGCATACGTTAACGGATTACAGTGGGCAACATCAGAGTGAACTCATCCTTGGCTTAACATAACAGATGGTTATGCATAGATATATTTGCAGATAAGTGTATATATTGGGGGTAATTAGTCATATAACTTCTTATTCCTTAGCTAACGCGCCTACATGCAGAGACATCCCAGTAGTAATGAGCAAATCTCGTGCCCAGATCTGGTTTCCAATACCAGTCTCTAAAGCCTGATTCAACTTACTACCATCACCGTAGTGAACAAAACACATCACTTTTAAAAATCACATGATTGTGGGCATCTGGGTGACTCAGTCTGTTGAGCCTCTGACTTTGGCTCAGGTCACGATCTCACAGCTTGTGAGTTCGAGCCCTGCGTCGGGCTCTGTGCTGACAGCTCACAGCCTGGAGCCTGCTTTTGCTTCTGTGTCTCCCTCTCTCTCTGCCCCTAACACACTCACATTCTGTCTCTGTCTCTCTCAAAAATAAATACACATTAAAAAAAATTTTTTTTAATCACATGATTGAAAAGATTAAATTCCACTATTTCAAATGCAAATTAGATCAGTGCTATGCATTTTGTTTGCTTGTCTGAGTGTCAGGTGGTAATTAAAACAAAACAGCCAAGACTGAGTTCTGTATTAATGTAATATAAAGCAGTGTATGGGGGGGGGGGCAAGGAAGAGGGATATTTAATTCTCCTTCAAAATATACAAACTTGGGAATCAACAGAAAATTTTAGTAAGTCACAGCCATTATGACAAGGAGCATGGGAAAAAATTAAAAATAGAATCACCTTATCATCTAGCAATCTCACTTTTGTATATAAAGCCAAAGGAAGTAAAATAAAGATCTTGAAGTGATCTGTATTCCATGTTCATTCCAGCATTATTACAATAGCCAAGATATGGACTCAGCCTCGTTATATACATTCCATACATATACATACAATGGAATATTATTCAGCCACAAAAAGAAGGAAGTTCTGCCATATATGTCAATATGGGTGAACTTGGAGGACATTTTGCTAAGTGAAATGAGTCAGACACAGAAAGACAAAAACTGCATGATCTCACTTGTATGTAAAGTCTGAATTCAGAAATAGAGAGTAGAAGAGTGGTTACCAAGGGCTGGGGGAGAGGGAAATGTAGAGATATCGGTCAAGGGGTACAGAGTTTCAGTTATAGAACATGAACAAATTATGGAGACCTAATGTACAAAAATGTGACTATAGTTAAAAATATACAATATACAATATAGTATTGTATATTTGAAATTTGCTAAAAAAATAGAATTTAAGTTTTATTATCATCACACCAAAAAAGTAAAGAAAACAGTATGTAGGCTGATGGATATGTTAATTACTTTGATTGTGGTGAATATTTCCTAATGTATGGTATAACAAATTGTCAAATTGTACACATTAAACATATATAATTTGAATTATCAATTATAATTCAATAAATCTAGTGGGTAGGAAGAAAATGAAGCTCTGCATACATTTTAAGATGTCACTATATATATAATACCTATATACTGGAATTGAATATTTAAATTACATATTTATGAATTTCCTTCTACCATGTATCTGTTATGTAATTTACATATGAATGGAATAAATAATTTATATAATCAATGATATAAAGACATTTGTCAAGACAGATGTAGAAACCAAAATCTATACAAGGCAAGATATGTGGGTAGACAAAATTCTTTCCTCTTCTACATGCACAATTGATCTTTGGTTAATTACTTAGCTCTGTTCCTCTGATAACCTGATAAGGTGCTACATGATCTAAGTAAGTAGCATTGTGTTTGTAAGAAGATACTTGATGGGGAAATTGCAGCTGGCCTGGGAGAAACGCAAACACCTGATTGTAAGGCACAGCTATGAGTTTCTCTGAGTGTCGTTATCCTTAAAACTGGGTCTGCCCCTGTGGGAGCCCCGAATTGTTTTCAGACATAGTGACTCCTTTAAAAAATAACACATCTAAGCTAGTGCTATTCCTGGGAAATATTCACTATAAATGTTGATGTGAATATTGAAAAACATGGTAAACTTAGTTAAGATAAACTTATTGTTCAATTTAATAAAAATACAAGTCATGCATATTTGAACTCCATAAAAAGATGTTGCAGTGGAAAACAATGCACACATGCTTCCAAAAAGTATTTACCAAACCTTGTGTCATGTAGTAGGGAAAAGATACGTACGTTAATGTTTAAAGTATTTAATTAAGATATAGAAAAGAAAAGCAATATTTTTTTCTAAAGATAACCTAAATTACAATTACAGGTCACTTACTGCATTCTTGCACACCAGAACTGTACCATAATTTTTTACACTAGCATATTATGAAGCTACTAACATTATTTATGGTGACTATTTTATAGCATGAGGAATTGATAAAAAATAGACAAATATTTATTTTTCAATTGGATAACATAGATCTGATATGTTCATTACAAAACCAGAAATGGAAATAGAACAATGGGTTAATGATATTATTCTCTGGTTAGTGAGATTCTTAAAAAGCTTTTATTTTTTTTCTTGTATTTATATGACAATATGCATATAATTGTTTAAAATATATTCACTTCAGGTGTATACTCCATCACTGAATATTAGAGTTGCATTGTTTAGAGTTAAATAATATGACAAAAATTACATACATTAGACAATGTTAGAAAACTGAATAATTCTTCATTTTATTCTTTTTTTTTTAATTTTTTTTTAACGTTTATTTATTTTTGAGACAGAGACAGAGAGAGACAGAGCATGAACGGGGGAGGGGCAGAGAGAGAGGGAGACACAGAATCGGAAGCAGGCTCCAGGCTCTGAGCCATCAGCCCAGAGCCCGACGCGGGGCTCGAACTCCCAGACCGTGAGATCGTGACCTGAGCTGAAGTCGGACGCTTAACCGACTGACCCACCCAGGGGCCCCCTTCATTTTATTCTTAATTAAGGCCTTTCATAAGAAGTGTTTATTGTTTTAGACAGTCCTATGGAATAGAAGGGCGAGCTTTAGAAGCTGCCTCCAGAGGACAGCAAAAACTTACACATTAATTGAAACACAATCTTAGAAATAATTTGAGTCTGAGTTCAGAGTATTAAAATTTCATAATATGTCAAGCTGTTTTAGAACTGTCTTTTTAAGTTCTTTGTATTTTGAGGCATTAAAAATAATAAAATAAAATCAAGAGATAAATAACAACAGTTTAAACATTCAAAATTTCATTTGATCTACAATTCATGGTGTCATGGATTGGAAATAGGGCATTTATCAGTCATAATAATTTAAGAGATAATTGTACTACATATTATGTTCATTAGCTTGTTATAAATTCACTGAGATTTATCATGGGGATTTAACATTGTGACCCTCAATTTAAAGTTATTCATGTATTTAGGCTTAATATGTATTTCAGAGACTATTAATTACAAAAAGGATGATTAAATTTAATGCATAGTTCATAGATTCTTAGTACTTCTCCCCTTGTATGTCGTTAACTTAATGATCACATGAATAAATAACTTACTTTACTCTTTTTTGGAAAACTGCATTACTACATAGGATAAAAGCAGACAATGGCCTCTTTGTTTCTTTTCATCTACGTTTTGTAAAGCATACTTTATTCTCAAATATTTGTTTGTTAAGCTTGTGAACATCCCAGATCGAGAAAGGATTTAGTTTCTTTGTGTCCTGTCTCTGTCCTACAAGAAAGGTGGTGAACATTCATCTACATCAAGACACACTTAGGGTCCGTGCTTTAACTCTTAAAGAACAAACACATAACTAAAATTACCTTCTGAAAACCCCCAGGAATAAGTTATTTTTAAAAAGCCAATAAAAAGATTGCTGCTTCAAAACAAAGTAAGGCCCAATCTGTGTCAGATGTGGAACAGGAAACACAATTGTTAGTCAAAGATGAAACCACAACTTGTGGAGCCTTGACACCAGACACAGACAATGGTGGTTTGGAGTTCGACATCAGGGAACAAGACACCTGATATTCAGCAAGAGTATTAGACTTTGAGTAAAATTAGAGCCTAAAGTAGTTGACCATCCTACAAAGTATAGAATAAGTAGTGTATTTATAGACAGAGATGATAGAAGGGAAAAAGAAAATAGGTAGACTTGGGTCTAGCCACCAGGCTCTGTAATTTCTGTATAATTGTAGGGACGGGAATTTTGAGCTACTTATAGAGGATGACTCTGAATAGGGTCTTAAGGAGACAAAGTGGGGGGGGGGGAGCAATCAACACACACACATAAATTATAAAAACAACAAAAATCCAAAAATTCTGGTCAAACTATATACATAACAATAAATCATAACTTATATGTATACATATATATTTATAAGTATTTATTACATATACACATATATATATAATCCTTGAGATGGAGTGGCAAATCCTATCTAGAAAGTAATACTAAGAAAGATGACACAACAAAAGAGATAATTAGAATATAAATCGATTCTCAAAAAATCAAGTATTAGCAGTACCTCAAAATGAATTTTTTAAATGTTTATTTTTGAGAGAGGGAAAGAGTGTGAGCAGGGATGGGTTAGAGAGAGGGAGAGAGAATCACAAGCAGGCTCTGCACAGCCCAACATGGGGCTCAATCCCATGAGCCTGTGAAACCATGATCTGAGCCAAAATAAGAACCAGACACTTAACCAACTGACCTATCCTGGTGTCCCCAAAATTAATTTTCAAAATATGTTTTACATCTTAAAAGATGTATAATATAAATAACCTACATAATAAAGAAATAAACTATTAATAAGAACATGGAAACATTAGACAAGAATACACACACACAAAAACAAACCCAAAAATATTAGACAATAACAAAATCCAGATTCATTTATTAACTAGAAGACAAAACCAAACGTTTTGGATAGGATAATTTATATATTGTACACTGTGGAGGGAAGAGACTTTAAGACAGTATCTATAAAACACTGACAAATCACTACAGAGAGTAAAAGAGTTAAAGTATGAGGTTGAGAGATAGACTTTGAGTGACTTGAACATATGCCTAGTAGCATTTCAAAAAGAACTGTGAGATAATGGTGGAGATGTAATAATTTGAGCCACTAAGACTGAAAAGTTTGCCTCTACATCTCTGGATACTAGAAGTCCAAGATCAAGGTTCTGGCTGATGTCGTTTGTGGATATAGTCATCCTCTCGAAGATGGACTCTCCTCAGTGAACTCATGCAGAAAGAGCAAGCTAGTACTCTGATGTCTCTTCTTATACGGGCAGTAATCGTATTGACAGGGCCCCAGCCTTATGACCTTATTTAACCTTAATTTATTTCTTAGGTGCCCCATCTTTCAATATAGCCACAGTTGGTATTAGAGCTTCAGCATATGGATTTGGGTAGACATAAATATCAAGTCCATAATAATTTTTGTTTAAAGAAGGGTTAAAATAAAAACACTGGCCATACAGAAATGAAATAAACAGTAGGAGGCAGCAAGATAGTTTAGGGAGGTAAGACACCTTGATAAAGTTCTTCTCTTGGAAGTTGAGAGTGAATAGAAAATATTAAACACATTTATACTTAAGTAGAATTAAATAAATTAAAGATAGACAAACATTCTATCTCTGTATCAGAAGCCACAGGGCTGCAGAGTTAAAATTCATCACTAATAAAAAAGGTAAACAGAAGTATCACAATACCAATAATAACAAGAGAAAAAAGTCAATTACATCCCTGAGAATTAAATGCATATACACTTTCTTCAGTGTACCTAAAGTTAAAAAGAAAATCACAAATGCAGTTTTGAAATATTTCAACTGGATTACACATAAAAGTACTGCATTTCAAAATGTGCGGAATGAAAGCAAATAGTATTTGAAGAAAAATGCATAGATGTAGGTACATGTATTTAAAAAATATTAAAATTATATCCCTGACTCGTAAAAAATGTAAATAAATTATATTCAATAGATTAAACAACATTTTAACACATGGAAAAGAAAATGATGAATGAAAAATAAATGGCATTAGGGTAGGAAATATTTTTTTTAAGTATAAGAAACAGAATATATGAATAACCAAAGACTGGAAAATTGTATTATATCAAAAGTAAAGTTTATAAAACTGAATACTATAAAAGTATTAAAACATAAATAACAGACTAAGAAAAGTTTGAAGTGTCAGTAACAATAAATATATATTTAAAAACCTTCAATGGAAGAAAATATTGGAATACGTGCAAATGCTATCAATAATAAATTCCCAAAGAAAGAACCATAAAAGGTCAATAAATATGAGGGATGACTGCAATTGTAGAAACATAACATAAAACTCTAAGAAATAAAATGTAGAGAAATCAGAATTCTCACACACTCCTAGTGAACCAACACATCAAGTAATTTAGCCAAGTGTAAGAAATGTTTAAATATAACACTGTGATAAAATATGTGTAGCCAATATACTACATTGCTCAGAAAAATTATTATGAGAGTGTAAGCCATTGATTAAAAACAATATTTGTGCAGTAATTGAAAATACAAGAACCTGTCCAAGTGCTAAGAACTAAGACCACCTACCTGCATCAACATAACAATGAAGATTGAGAACTGAGGTTATTTGTATCAATAATAACTTAAGTTTTAGTTCCAGTAAAGCCCTACCCAGGAAGATAAAACAACAAATCAATATATAATTTCACTCATTGCTTGACAAAAATTCTGCAAGCCCATCTATTTTAGAAAGAGTTTGTTCATTAGGGTAAAATCTCTTCTGCTCAATCAGTTCTCTTAGACAATATTTTACTTGTAAACTTCTTTAAGACTATAGTCTCTTTGTGTCCATTAATCCTAAATTATTATGTCATAAGTTTTTCCCAATCCCACTGAATTCTCTACCTTGAAAAAACAACATTCCATAAATCAGGACCTCTGAGACTGAAGCTCTGAGGACATTAGTTTTTAAAGCACGTTTAATTATTCTGAATGCAACAGCTTCAATGTCTGCTAGAATTAAAAAGAATCCCTCGCTTCAATAAATGTATAATTTGAGAGTAAACTAAAGGTGTAGAGTGCATGATGAGGAATTACATAGACACTGACCATAATGAGAATGCCATGGTGGAATCTTTTGATCTACTTTCTATTACCTTTATTCTCAACTCCCATTTGTTTTTACTAGCTAATTCGTGATTCTTCAGGCTGTTAGTTGATACCTCCAAGATACCTATGGTTATGTTATACATACCCCCAGAGTAACACTTGGGAATATAATCACATTTTTGTTGTATTTCCTTTCTCTTGAGCTATGAATTCTTTGAAGAAGGAATCTTGCCAAATCCATCTTCCCTACTATGTAGCATCATGCTTGGCACATCATATATGAATCAGATTTGTTAAATCAATGGACGTGAATGAAAATTTGCATGATTCGTCTATAACCTAATTGTCATATTTTTAAAACTTCTGTTTATTTTTAAATTTGTTAATGTTTATTTACCTTAGAAGTTAACTTTAAAATGTCTCACATGCTTCAGCAATTTTCATTTCTAGAAGCTGTGGAAAATCAGAGGTGACTAAAACAGTCTCCAAAGAATATGGCTGTTTTTTAAAAAAGAGATACTTCATTATGTTATCATTTAAAAATGTCAGTTAAAATTCCCTGCCCTTTTGAATGACAAGGAAGCATCATGATTAATGCAACTACCTTTCCATAAGAACATTTAATAATGAAATAAAGTTACCAGATGTGCTTGATTCGTTTTCAAGGGATTATGTTGTTGCTTCATAGTTAGAGAAGTGATTCTCAAGAAAGGACAGGTGAGTCTGTTTATAATACCTCTATGGAGGTCTAATATAATTTTAAAAACTTTGTCTTAGTATTTAATTAAATTATTAAATACATGTAAAGAACTGTGTTTGGCAAAACATAATCATTTTTAGGCTTTATTATGGTTTGTAACAGTAACAATACCATATATCAGTTAACAATATAGGGTTTTTTGTTTGGGTTTTTTTTTTTTTTTGGTGTTGTTTATTTATTTTTGAGAGAGAGAGACAGAGTGCAAGCAGGGGAGGAGCAGAAAGAGAGGGAGACACAGAATCCAAAGCAGGCTCCAGGCTCCAAGCTTTCAGCACAGAGCTCGACCTGGGGCTCGATCTGGTAAACTGTGAGATCATGACCCAAGCTGACGTCGGACGCTCAACTGACTGAGCCACCCAGGCGCCCATCAATATAAGGTTTTTTTAATGCTCCATCGTTGTCTAGATTGAAAAATTAGATATGATGAATTTATTTTCCCTTTATGTCCTATTATAAAAGTAAATATGTGTTTCTTCCAGAAAATTTCAGGGGATATATGAAAGATTTTTATAATGAAATATTATTTATGTACTGAAATTAAATCAGAGAGTAAATGCACATCCAAGATTTATGTCTAAAAAATGCTTTGAATATGTTTTAATGAATGAACACAGTATATTTCTCAAATGACAAACGACCATATCTATAAATTACATGCATTTTAAAGTGCCACATTCTCTTTCTCCTAGCTCTTGCAGCTTTGCTAATGAGAAAAAGAACAAATACATCAAATGATTTTGCAGTAATTTAGATATATATTTATTGCAAGTTATTTGAGTAGTAATTCTATACTTATTTGACGAACCTCCACAATTAACATCTATCATCTTAAGAAGGCTTTCTAAAGGCTCAATATGGCATTTTCTGTTATCTATTCTTTGCTTAGTAGCAGCTCAATAAATTTTGTCAAACAAGTCATCTGTGGACTCAAGATATTTTATGCAAAAGCTGTAAAATGTAACATAATTACAGTCTTAGATGGTCCTTCTTTTTCATACTAACAGATTAAGAGTCAATCACATATTGGTCAGAAAACAAACAACACAAAAGAGAAAGTCAGGGTAAAAGAGAATATTACACATGATCTGTTTTATTTTACAATTTTTTTTAAGATTGCCTTTTTCTCTAGACCTTATTATGTAATTTCTTTAGACAAGATTATAGTGTGTGGAAGCATAAAATATTAGATGGGGCAGATAATATCTGAGGCTTTATATGCACAAACGAATACAAATTCTTTTCCACTGTTAGAGTTAGGAATCTGAATGGAAAGTTATAAAATTTCTCTTGAAAACTGTGATCAATAATTTCTAATTGTCCAATTAAAAGAGCTATTATCCATATATTTGTCACTTTAGATGGCAATTCCTTTAAAACTTTCTTCATTCTTACAATTTTTTAAACACTATCTTTCTCCTTCTACCAACTGTTCCAGTAGCTCAGTCACTTTTGTACTTCATCTTCAATCTCTTATATTCAGTTAATATTCATATTCCCTAACATTTGTACGTGGCCTTTTATTTTCTTGTTCTCCAGTTTTTCCTTTAACACCATGTGACCTTATTGATTTGTATAAATATAACAACCTCTCTAAACTTGATCTCTAGGATAGACGTATGTGTAATTGGGAGCCCCCGTCTTCCTCCCTATGGGTGATGATATCCACCTTAAACTGTAATTTAAATAAAATAATGTTAAAAAGTTACCAGGACAAAGACTCTGGTAAGAAATCCTCTGGCACTCAACATGTTTAGTAACTATAAGTAAGTTTAGTAAATAACTAGTAAGTATTCAATAAAACTTATTGATGGTGATCATGATGGATGCTGTGAGAAAAAACTGGCACATACATAAATTTACTAATGCTCCTGCAAGACTGGGTCCACCCATATAATCCAGGATAATCTCCCCATATCAATAGCATTAACTGAATCATGTCTACAAGTCTCTTTCGCCATGTAAGGTAATGTATTCACAGGCTTCAGAGTTCAGGTATATGCATCTTTGGAAGGGCATTTGGAAGGCATCTTGCCACTGTGCGCTCATTGCCTCAGATACCCATATTCATCTCATATGTAAAATACATTCACCCCTACATCCCCAGAAGTCTCAACCAGTTGCAGAATAACTCAATTCCAAATCTCATAGAAGTCTTATCACCTCCAAAGTTCCAAATTGTATCATCTAAATCATCTAAATCAAGTATGGGTGAGGTCTGGGTGTGATCTATGCTGGTCAAACTTCCTTGCCAAATGTATCACTGAGAAAGTAAAATCAATACAACTACTCCCAAAATGCAATAGTGTGATAGGCATAGTTTCCTTTCAAAAGGAAGAAACTGAAAGGGGCAAAAAAAAAAAGAATCATCAGTTTCAAGTAAATTTATAATCTAACTGTACATACTCCATTAGGTGTCAAGCCTTGGCAATAGTCCATTTGACACTAGGTTCTACCCTCTGATCCCGCAGCTCTGTGTCTGGACTCTCACTCAGTTCTACCTTATGAGTCATGCTCCTTTCTTCATGAAGGGTAGCATGTGTTTGCAGCTAATTGCTTTTATCAGTATTTTTCCTGCCAATAGAATTTTTGGAATCTGACAGCCTTCTATCATCTGCCCTTTCTATGTTCCCTTTGGTCCAAGCCAATAGCATTTCTGCTGATACTACGTTTTTAGGTATCTTATGGATCTCCTGTGTATGTCTAGAGGATTCATTCCATTAAGCAATCAACTTCTATAAAGGTTTTCCTAGACAATCTCATCCTTATTTTTGGTTTCCACTAAAATGGGTGAGTAGATCCATGAGTCACATGAGTCACATACTTAAGATCTTTAAAGAATCTTCTGTGTGACTAAATAATGTGCACCTTTGTTACTTCTGAGGCACGAGAAAAAGTCTGTCCAGGCACACCCATGGCTTTCTCTTAAGATCATTCTTAAGTGAATCTCCTAATTTTAGCTCTTTTGCAATCTGGATACGTTGAAAGTTTCCCAAATGTAGTCCTGCTTACTTCTGTTTAACACAATTTCCTTCAATTTATCTCTTTCTCCTTGCATTTTACTATAAATAACAATTCAAAACCAAGTTTTATCTTCAACACTCCTTGAAGTCTCAGCAAAACAACCAAGTTCATCACTTAAAAATTCTGCTTTCTATACAACTGTAGGACTCAAATCAGTGAAGCTTCCTGTTGCTATATAACGACAACCCACTTTGCTCACATTTCTAATCACACGTTCCTGATTTCCTTCAGATTCTTAATTAACAGGGCCTGTAACATTCATATTTCTACCAACACTTCCCAAGATTCATCCTGTCCTTTACTCGTTACCCAATTCCAAAGCCACTTCCGCATTTTCTCATATTTGTTATATCAGAGTCCCATTTTGGTACCAAATCCGTACTAGTTTCCTATGGCTGCTATGACAAATGAAGACAAACGGTGGCTTAAAAAAACCAAAAATGTATTATCTTACCATTCTGGAAGTCAGAATTTAAAGTCTGAGCTAAAGGAGCCAGTTCCTTCTGGAGGCTCTAGGGGTCAATCTGTTTCTGTGTTTGATCAACTTCTAGAGGCAGTCCTTACCCCTTGCTTGTGGCCATGCATCAGGTCACCTTTGTTCCCTCTCCTTCCTCCCACCATCACATCGTCTTCTTTCTCTGCCTCTAACTTGACTGTGTCATTCTTAAAAGGACACTTATGATTCCATGATACCTACCTGCATAATCTGGTTTATCTTCCCATCCAAAGATCCTTAAGTTGATCAAATCTGAAAAGTCCTTTATAAAGTAACAAATCCACAGGTCTGAGGATTAGGGTATGATTACCTTGGGGTAGGGAAGACATTATTCAGCCTATCATATCACATTCCAAATATTATGTATTCATTAAGAGAAATAATGATATAAGTTCATTAAGCCCATTCAAGTATGAGCACATATATAAGCCCATTCAAGTATGAGCACATATATAAATAAAACAATAATTTATGCTATATAATTATGATTATCTAGTGATAAGTATAGGACATCATTTTATACTCTTTCCAAATCTTCTTGATGTTAAATAGTTCTAATTGCATTGTCCTCCAGAAATAAATTATTCTTTTATTTTTTCCCTAGAGCATTCCATGTATTTTCCAATGAAAGTTCTATGGATAATATAAGAACTACAGGGGCGCCTGGGTGGCGCAGTCGGTTAAGCGTCCGACTTCAGCCAGGTCACGATCTCGCGGTCCGTGAGTTCGAGCCCCGCGTCGGGCTCTGGGCTGATGGCTCGGAGCCTGGAGCCTGTTTCCGATTCTGTGTCTCCCTCTCACTCTGCCCCTCCCCCGTTCATGCTCTGTCTCTCTCTGTCCCAAAAATAAATAAAAAACGTTAAAAAAAATAAAAATTAAAAAATTAAAAAAAAATTAAAAAAAAAGAACTACAATAACTCATAATTTGAGAAAGATTGTTAACTTGGGCTTTATAAAATGAAGGAAACAGTGTTTCAAATGCTCTAGACATTAATTCTGATTGCTTAAAACTGTTGACAAAATGCTTTCCCCCAGTTATTAGATATTCTGTCTATTTTCATTACTGCCATTTGGTAGTTTGGTATGCATAGCCTTATTATTTTAGTTGTGAAATTATCTGCATAGTTCCCATTAGGTCAGCTAATGAATTTACATTTTCTAGAATTTAAGCATATGTTTCTTAGTGAAATTGTTTCAATTATACTGATGATCGTTTTCAAAGCTTTGTGCATAGGCAGCTTGCTTCAAAGCATTAAAAAAGTGGTTTTCTGTCCATGAACTAATTAATCCCTTTATCACTTCAGCAGATCTCTTGATGTTTCATTAATTTACCCAAAATTGATTAAAAGTAGAGAACATAGCTTAGCAACTACATTCATTGGTTCAACTACAGAATTAAGAACTAATGTTTCTGTCAAAAAAATATATTTCTTAGGGTTGTAATTGCCATTAAATAGTAGAAACTCTCACAGCCAAGTGTTCACAATATTAAATTATTGTTAAAAATTGTAGGTCAATTTGAAAAAGTAAGAGAGATCAACACAGGTCATTTTAAATTTTATATATATTAAATACGTATGTTTATTATTTTTAAATTATATATATGAAGTAGCATTGAACCTTTATGTTTGTAAAAATAGAAGGTTTAATTCAAATCCTACAGCACAACTCTCAAGATATCCACTGTCTTCACTGAAGAGGGGTTGGGGATTCAGTTCACTAGAGAATATTAAGGGACTGAGAGTTTTTTAGAACAGAGCATCCCTTTTCTCTATGCTACCTCTTTGTGTGCTCTCTATTCCTTTTAGCTATTAATTTTAAAAATACTGAAAGCAAAAGGGAAAGAAGACGTGTTAGTTACTAGAAGGAAACTCTTAGGACTCTGATTCATATTGAATTTGGAAGACTGTAATAAATACTTCCTTGTTACTTGTAGCAATTTCATAAAAAGAAGACATGATCAGTGCAAGGACTGCAAGCAATATGCCAGAAGGATGCTGGCAATATTTAGGCATAGTTTGGAGGTGATTTCTAGTAATTTAAAATCAAACCATATAGCTGACAGTCTACTTAGTACCTGACCATCCCTGTAATACCTTCATGTATGCTGACTTTTTCAAAGTTATTTTTTGTGTTACCATTTTGTTAGCACATCTTCCACAAAGATTATTAATGAAAGTAGTAGGCCTTGACCACCACTTTGCTAGGAACTGCTGAAATTTTTTTTGAAACCTGCTTGTTTGTGTAGCAAATAAATATCCTTTATTAAAAGAAAGACTTGTTTTATTATATCAAATAAAGTAGTCATTAATCCAAAAATTTTGTCTTTCAAAAGAAAAACAATGTATAAATTAACTTTGTAAACAGAATGGGTAAGTTCTTTATATTTCTGATCCACACAAATTGCATAGAGAAATATTTGCTTTTCTGAAAATAGAAAAATAAATCCTAATTTTTAAACTTTTATTTAAAAAGTGTCCTTGGGGATTATAGGAAAAACTGATTAAAACTCACAAAACTATGTAAGTTGAGACAAATTTTAAAAAATATTTTTGATTTTTAGGAAGAAACTCAAATGACTTTTGTTACTTTGCATGATTTATATTTGTTAAGTTCTTAAGGCTGAAGTCTCAAAAAATGTATCAATGAATAATATACAGACTAGTGTTCATATATTTTAGTTATTATTTGAAATATTTCTTTCCTCAGTAATAAAAACCGATTATAAAATTCGCATAGAACCATAAAAGACCTGAAAGAGTCAAAGTAATCTTGAAGAAAGAAAAACAGTTTGAGGCAACACATTTCCTGATTTAAAATTATACTATGAATCTATAGTAATTAAAACAGTGTGGTGCTGACATAAGAACAGAGACATAGAGCAATGGAACAGAATAGAGAGCCCAGAAATAAACCAAGCATATGTAGTCAATTAATTTGGACGAGAGTGCCAAGAATACAAAATGGAGAAAGGATAGTCCCTTCAATAAATGGTGCTGAGAAAACAAAATATCCATATTCGTTAAATTGGACCTTTATCTTCCCCATACACAAAAAAATTATTCAAAATAAATTAAAGACTCAAACACAACACCTAAAACCATTAAAAATGAAAAAAAAAAATAGAGGAGGAAGCTCCTTGACATTGGTCTTGACAACTTCTTAGAGTAGACACCAAAAGGTCAGGCCACAAAAGCAAAAATTTAAAAATGAGACTACATCAAGCTAAAATACTCCTGCACAGTAAGGTAAATAATCAACCAAATGAAAAGGGAACCTATGGATTGGGAGAAAATACTTGCATGCATACATCTGATAAGGGGTTAATATACAAAATATATAAAGTAACTCATACAACCCAACAGCCAACAACAACAGCCTGATTTTAAAAATGGGCAAAGCATCTGAAAGGACATTCTTCCAAAGACATACAAAAGGCCAAAAGATACACAAAAAGTCCCTCAGTATCACTAATCATCAAGGAAATGCAAATCAAAACCACAATGAGATATCATCTCAAACCTGTTAGGATGACTATCATCAAAAAGACAAAGGATAACTAAGTATTGGCAAGAATGCAGAGAAAAGGGAACTCTTATAGGCTCTTGGTAGGATAGTAATATTGTGCAGCTGTTTAGGAAAACAGTGAAGGAATTCCTCGAAAGAATAAAAATTGAACTACCGCGTGATCCAACAATCCCTACTCTGACAAATACCCAAAGGATATGAAATCAAAACCTTGAAACGATATCTGCATCCCCATGTTCACTGCATCATTATTTATAACTAAGATATAGAAACAACCTGTTTCCTCAACATATGAATAGATAAAGAAAATGTGGTATATCTGTACAAGAGAGTATTATTCATCCATAAAAAAGAACCTACCACTTATAACAACATTGGTGAGCTTTGAGGACATTGTGCTAAGTGAAATAAGCCAGGCACACAGGAAAAAACAAACAAACAAACAAACAAACAAAAACTGTATGATCTCACTTATATGTAAAATCTAAAAATGTCAAACATACAGATGTAGAGAAGAGAATAGTGATTACCAGGGACAGAGAGGTGGGGAAATAGGGAGATGTTGATCAAAGAGCACAAAGCTTCAGTTACATAGGATGCATAGGTCTCAAAATTTAATGTACAGTATAATGGCTATTGTCAATAATACTGATTTGAATACTGGGAATTTGTTAAGAGAATAGATTTAGGGGCTGTCACCACAATAACGATTGCCGCAGACTTTGAGTCTGGAGTACTCCCTTGTCCAGGAAAAGAGCAGATGCAGAATTGAATATGAGAGAGACTAATGTGCGGAGGAGACATGAGCCTGAGTAAGGGTCCTTGCTCCATTTTTGTTAGGATCAGAAGGCTTATAAACGTGATGGGCATGCAGAAAGAGACAATGAAACAGTGATCATTCACTCAAGTGTGTGAGAGAAAGGGGGTTTCGAAGATACGCAGTGTTAGGGTTTTGAGGCAATAAAAAATCCTGGCACCAAGCAGATAGCTGTTTATGGCAGGCACCAGGTGCCATGTCTGTTTATCTTAACTTGCCTGGGGGATAAGACAGATAAAGTATGCTACCTCAGGGTCAACAAGGTACTGTTTTCTTTTGCTAAATACCTTTGGGCAATTCCACCCTGCTGTAGTAGTTTCTTGCCCTGTTTACCTGTATACCTATTCTCGCACATTTTAGTCCTAAGGCTTGTTAACCCATTGGTGCAAGCTCAGGGAATTCCTAAACTTATTCTCCATGAACAATAAAAAAGGGTAACTATGTGAAGTGATGGAATATTAATTCACTCTGTATATGTACATCAAATCATCATGTGTACACAATAAATATATGTAACATTTATTAAAGAACTCTCTACTTTGCAAAAGTTATTATTGTAATTAAATATTTTGAGTGTGTTATGGATTTCTATTTTTAAGAAGTCAATGATTTATATATATCATAAAATTTATTGCATATGAACAGGTAGAATATGCTTAAAGAGAAAAAAAAACTTTGGTTTTAATTTTTTCTACTTTTTATTTTATTTTTTAAAATGTTTTATTTGTTTTTGAGAGAGAAAGAAAGAGTGTGAGGGGAGAGGGGCACAGAGAGAGGGAGACACAGAATCTGGAGCAGGTTCCAGGCTCTGAGCTGTCAGAACAGAGCCTGATGCAGGACTTGAACTTACGAACCACAAGATCATGACCTAAGCTAAAATCAGATGCTTAACCGACTGAGCACACGGGCACCCCATAATTTTTTCTACTTTTTAAAATACTACTATTATCTTGTCTTCTATTTTATTCATTTCTGAAGGTATAAATTGATTAATTGTCGAAAAATGTTTGATAAAACTTCTAGTTTTCCTATCATCTAATAATATAATGTAGAAAATAAAAATTTAAAAATAAGCTGTTTTTTGCCATACACCATGATCCCATGACTGGTATTTGTCTAAATATTCTGTACTTATGATCTAATCTTATTTGAATATATTGCCATTAGATTTGACAATATTAGTAAAGCTCAGAAGGCAATTAGGTTTTTTTAAAAATCTTTTTTAAATGATAAGCTGTGAAGTGACAAGCACACTAAAATATTTCTAAACCTTTCACTCTATTAGACTGGAAGAAAAAATCACAGAAGTATACCAGCAAGACTGCATGTAGAAGCAAATGACAGAGGAAATAGAAAAAAAGTACAATTGTACTCCTTTAAAATAGATATAAATATATTTAAATGTGTATTTACCTTGAGAGAGAGATAGAAAGAGAGTGTGCACAGGGGAGGGTCAGAGAGAGAGGGAGAGAGAGAAGCCCAAGCAGTCTCTGCCCTGCCAGTGCAGAGCCTGATCGGCTCCATCTCATGAACCATGAAATCATGATCTGAGCCAAAATCAAGAGTCGGATTCTCAATTGAATCAGCCACCCAGATGCCCCTGAAATATATTTTAAATGACAGCTTGTCATTTCCAATATTGACAGCTTGAGATTCTAGAATATTTAAAGAAGTGAAGATTTAAAGAATCAAATGATCATAGATTATACAGCTTCAGAGTTTTTTCAGAGTAAAACTTATCTATGAACACAGACAATATTGAAAAAATCAAAATACAAAAAAAGTAAAAAAATCTTACAGATATTTAAATAAAATGAACAAATAAAAATATCTTTTAACAAATATTTAGAAATAAAAAGCACTTTCATAGGTAGTTTTTGATTCAGTGGGATAATAAAAGTGGTTTAAACAAAATATTTGGAAAATACCAATCATGAGAGAAGTACACAGAAAAATCTATATGAATTGGCCAAATCTATACTTGGAGGATAGCATCACACTGTAATTTCATTACTGAAACAATAAAAATGCATTCCTCATTTCACTCAAAAAGCTAAAAGTTACAATAACAGCAAAGCAAATCTAGGGAAAGGAGAAAAATTAATGCAGGCAAAAGTTAGAAATAAAGTAAGAAAACAATCAGAGAGTAGATATAGGAGAACAATGGGGTTCTTCTTTTAATTCAATGGATCCCATGCTAATATTAATTTCTTTTTTTTTTCTTTTCAATATAAAACTGAAAGCCTTCCATGAATCACTGTAATGTGCTGGTCTGCACAGAGGAATGAGGTTCTCAGGAAAGAGATTCCCATTTTTCCATGGCTGGTCGACACAGTCCATTTTGAAGTCTTATGAGATACCAACAGGGTTTGTCAGAATCCCCTCTAATTTCTTCCTGGGAGAAGTCATTGTTATCTTAGGCAAGGAAATTATCTTTAACTCTTGCTAACTTTTTCTGATTTTTTCATTTAGTACTATAGCCAACAGAATCATTTGAATTCCTTGGAGGATATATTTTGCTCTAATTCCTACTTTTAACTAAAATCAGTTTGGTTATCATTGGTCTTTTGTGTTTATCAATAAATGGTATGAATGAGAAATATCTTCCTTACATTCTCTGGTGTTACCCTTCCCAGAAAAAGCTACAGCGAATATTTCATAAAATTAATTATATAACTTAGGAAAAAGAAGAATCTGTCCTCACGATCAGTATAATCAGACTAAGAACTCATCCTCAAATCCATGTTCCATCAACCCTCAAATTTTGTTTGAATCACCTCCAAATTATCTGTGTGCTGCATCCTCATATTTGTCTCTCTACAATTTTATAAAGTCAATGTCATTGCTTATTCAGCTGAGTGCACTGGCTTCCTATCCAGCTTTGCTCCTTTCTTTCTCCAGCCTCTCCACTTAGCAGATAGAATTTTTTAAATTTATTATTATTATTATTATTATTATTTACAAATGATTTTTCGTTATGCTTAAGAACTATTTGAAGACTTTTCCCAGGTCCTGTAAATCCTTACTAGCCCATTTTGCTGACTCCGTCTCTGAGAACTCCTTAACTCATTCACTCTCCTATGATCACAGTAAATTTTGGCAATTACAAGAACAGACATGCCACATTCTCCCTGTTGCATTCACTGGTCACTGTTTTCCCCTGCTACCTGCTGCTACTGGCCCCTAGCATCCTGAAGGTCTCAGCTGAAATTTTGTTCCTTCCAAGAGGTCATCCTCTGTGTTATTCTGTATCACTCCCAGAATCACAGCATTTCCTTCATAACCCTTCAATAATCTATTTTTATTTTGGTCATTTGTTCCATTATCTTATGTTTCCTACACTAAAGTATAATTCTATTAGGGCAGGCATCTTGTTTTTCCTGCTCAATATATTACCCAGAGTGCAAAGCACCAAGTCTGGTATTTATATAAATATTGGAAAAATAAGGAATGCTAAATTTTTTTTGCACTTTTCAATTTATCTCTCACTAGAAAATATATGTCTTTTTCATGTATAAAAGAGAGATGAGACTTTAGGAAGGAAACAACTTAAAAGTATTTTGAATCTGGAGCAGAACTCCAGAGACAGAGAAACAAAGTTAGCAAAAGATAGAAAGCAAACAAACAAGCTTCTCCTTTCCTAACTGGGTGCAATAAATCTATTGCCAAATGTGACCTAGGACTATTTGAAAATGATGGTATATTTCGTACACTGTTAAAAGCTTTGAAAAACTTGTTTAACTAGCAGATTTATGCAGATGTTAGATTGGCATTAAATTACAAAGGTCCCCAATATCTTGATGACCATTATATTAGTCTTAGAGGCAAAATTTCCCCTCCACTCTCTAAGGGAGAGTGGGAATTAAGCTGATATAAAACAGATTAACAGGATAAAGGTAAGGTATAAAATGTATTTAAGTTTTACATGACATCAGAGCTCCCATAAGAAATGAAGACCCAAAGAAGTGGCAAAACTAGTGGCTTTTATACCAGGTTGAACAGAGAAGCAATTGTGGAAAAGTGACTAAAATATATGGGAGGCTAAAGAAAATTAAGAAGTATCTTAACAAAGTCTGTTGTACAGAATTTTCTTAGTTTCAACTCCCTATGAAAGATTTTTTTTTTCCCGCAAACAAGGAGGGCATCTTTCACCTAAGAGTTTTTATCTCCTATTTTCAGGAAGAAAAGGGAAGATTAGAATGCTCTTTTGTTAAGTGCTTTCAGCTCAAAATAATCCTCATGCCAAAGTAGAAGATTTGGGGGCATAATGTGCCACACTTCACTATCGTTTTGTGCTTTTCCTTTTTTTTGAAAATACAGCTTCATAGCGCTTTGCATATGACAGTCACTCAACAAATATTAGTTATGAGAAGTGAATTTATTAAATGCCATAGTTAAACACAAACTTGATTTCATTATTCCACTATTTACTACTTTTCAATAAATCGAGATTGAGCAATTTCTAAACTTCTATTCCAGTGCTATTTTATATCTGAGCTGTAATTAACCTCTTAAATACCTGATGTTGATTTATTTCTGTTTCTTTGCCCCACAAAGACATCTTTTGTCTTAACTACCATGTCCTTTTGCAAGCTCTGCTCATGAGTCGAGATTTAGCACATCTGTAACCTGTTTTGTTCAACCTTCTTGCAACTATTCAGGTGAATTAGCACTGCTCCCCCGAACTCTCACCTGCGTTTTGAATTCCACTCTCTTCCTACTGTCCCAAGGTTTTTTGTTGTTGTTGTTGTTTTATTTCACTTCCTTGCAGTATGTTTGCTAAGGTATTTCAAAACAGATACCCAAGTTTTTTGCTACCTTTTGTAACACAAAAAGTGTGTACTCTATGAAAGGTTTTAGAGTCTCCAAATTTTGAAATTGCTTGAATTGCAAACTGGCTTTAGTGCACATAGAGACCTAGTACAGCTGAGAAGTTGGTGTGAAGGAGGGTTACTAAAACACTTTCCATCAGCCTAGAATTGCTATTCTTAGCCTGAAAAATATTATGCACCTGTTTTGCTCTAAATCTTTCCAGATACACAAATTGGGTTTTGTTTGGAGGAATAGTGATTTATTTGGAAATGCACTATATCTGCCTTAAGTTTGTATTGCTGTTCTGGTTTAATAATTATACAATGTCTGCTTTATCTTTAGATATAAATACATAATCAAACTTTTGAATGTATCAATTAAAAAATTTAATGTTAATTTATATTTTGATAGACAGAGAGAAGCAGAGCATGAGTGGGGAAGGGGCACAGAGAGAAGGAGACAAAGAATCTGAAGCAGGCTCCAGGCTCTGAGCTGTCAGCACAGAGCCCGACGTGGGGCTTGGATTCGTGAACTGTGAGATCATGACCTGAGCCAAAGTTGGATGCTCAGCTAACTGAGCCACCCAGGCACCCCTAAACATGTCAATTTTTTAATAACATTTATATCAAAAGTTTTTTTCTTTTCTTTTTATTACAAATTAGTAAGTCATCAATTTGAAGAATGGTGACATACTCATGAGGCATTATGGGCAATAAATGAAAAGTACTTAATGCAAAACTAAAAGATTGACTATCATTAGTTAAAAGTATACCTCAAAAGCTTAAGTTTAAATGTTGCATCTGAAAAATTATAAGTAATAATAATGATGATGTAAATTTTAACATTAGGAAGATACCATATACTCATGAAGTCATTGTTTTCCAATTATATAGAAAAAATTTAGCTAGAAAATTCTAGTCAATTAAACATGCCTTAGAAATATAAAATCAGGGGACACCTGGGTAGTTCAGTTGGTTGAGCGCCTGACTTTGGCTCAGGTCATGACTCCCAGTTCAGAAGTTCAAGCCCCACATTGGGCTTGCTGCCTGTCAGCACAGAGTCCGCTTCAGACCTTTGGTCCCCCTCTCTCTGCCCCTCCCTTGCTTGTGCACTCCCCAAAAATAAATAAATATTAACAAAAAAAGAAATATAAAATCATGGTGTTAAACCTAAAGGTATCATATATCCTTTTTTCTGAAAAATATTTGTGTGATTAGAATAAAGCAGTAGGAAAAGAAGATAAATTGCTTACCTCTATAGGCATTGATTCATGATATAATAATTTATTTGAGAACTTATTTCGTTAACTTACTTCTGGATTTGCAATACAATTAAAATTATATTCTCAGACATGTATAATGTGTGTGTTCATGGGGGGAGTGCGAGTATGTGTGTGTAATGAGGTATAATTGACTTATAGCATTATATTAGTTTCCGGTATAAAATACAATGTTTCAGTATTTGCATATATATTTAGAAATTATCACCACATTTAGTCTAGTTAACATCATTCTATTCATAGTACAAAATGTTTTTTCTTGTGATTAGGACTTTTAAGATATGCTTTCCTAGCAACTGTCAAATATTCAATATAATATTATTAACTATAGTCACCGTCTTGTACATTATATCCCCATGACTTTTTAATTTATAATGTTTTAATTTTATAAGGTAGAATTAAAAAAAAAACAAAACATAAAACATAGGTATAATTTTCTAGTTTGACTGTAAATAATCTTAAGAGTAATTATACTAGATACACCCCCAACTTACATTTTGTTTTTCTGTCAAAGGTGATATATTTTAATTGCATTACTGGCAAAGGAATTACTTAATTTTTAGGAATATATTTCTGTGTTGTACTTAATTAGCAGGAGAGATTTTTTTTCCCCTTGAAAGTGACATTTTGAATGCACTGTTTATAGCATAGACTACAAAATCCTCTTTATTTCATACACATTTCCTTTTTTTTTTCCCATTCCATATACCATGACATGGTTCTCCTACTTGGAAAATTTAATTGTTTTTTCTAAACTTCACTCCATTGCCTCACAAAAGATCATGATCCCCATTGATCTCCGCACTGATCCAGAGACATAGATTTATCAGGAATGTATATTCTCACATGATTTTTATTTCTAAAGTATCTGTACAGACTTTAGTTACATAAACGCTGTTAATCTTTGCTTTTTATTGAAAGTCCTGACATCAAACCATTTTCTCAGACCTCAAAAAAAAAAAAAAACACCTCAAAAAATGTTAAAAATATAGTCATTTGAATTCTCTCTCCATTTATCCTTTGCTGGCTGGTAGAACTCGCCATGTTGAACAGCCAAATATCTTTTTAAAATTAAAATCAAGCAGTTTAAACAATTCAAAAGCTTAGTAAAACCAGAGACTTGTTAATTTATTTTTAAATAAGTTTTTAATATTATTTAAAGGAACAGGCGCCTCTTAGGTTTTTCTCCTGCTTCAATTAAAAGTAGCTATTTCAATAAAGGGCAGCACGAAGAAAAATTTTGCAAACCGTTAGGATATAATCAAAGCGAACATTAATAGAAATTAAACTGGATAATTAAAAGAACAAGGCACGTTGAAATACAACATTTTACTTCTTATTTGAAGTTTGCTATCAGGTATGCAAGATTAATAGTTATAGATGATAAGTGAATGAAAAAATAGGCAGTAGCATACTAGGGACCTGGGAATGGTAGGTAACAGATAACAAAAGGACTTCTGATATTCCATTTATGTCTGATGGCTTTGTGGTTATTACTTGAAAGGAGAAATTACTAACACAAGCATCTCAGATTCAGGCTTGTTTTAAATCAGGATAATGTTTGTGTAGTCTTTGGAGGAAAGAATCAAGAAAATCTTGTATTTTCAAAATTACTATACTGGTACTATAGTAGGTACGTTCTGATAAGGGAGCAGAATTAACAAATTAGTTCTATTTTATATGACTTAGAAGAGCAAGATTTGTAAAGAATGCGTGTAAGAGAACCTTCCAATGACAGAAAATGTATTAATGGAATATACTTATGTAAGCCCATTTTCCCACACTGTACATTTAGAAGATGGAGGAAACTTATTGAGACTACAAAATTAACTACAGAGTTTTTCTTTTCATATTTAGTTAGGAGAATAAACCTTTTAGCATTTAAAAGTTGCATTATTCATTTAATCTGTATGATTTTTGTTTTTGTTGTTTTAGAAAACAAAATGTGTTCACCCCATTTATAAAAGTATTCATTAGCTCTTTTAAATGATACCATCATTTATTTAAGATAAAAACTTTGAAGGTATTCTTAAATGACCTCTTTACTTCACATCTCCACCACCCCCAGCTTACCCATGAAGCATATTAGTTCTACTTTCAAATATATCACACATCTTGCCACATATAATAAGAAAGAGGTAATACAAGGCTATATCTGGCATATTTAAAATGTGTTTACATCCAAACTAGAAAACTAAATCTCTTCTCTATTGAATTTAAAAAAAAAATCTTCCTCATAAAAATAAGAACATTGTGATTGTCTGGAAGAGAATATAATATTAATGACACTGGAAATCCAGAAATAATCCATCTTGTTAAAATTGACATCATTTCTCCCACAATCTACAGAAATCACTTTTAAACTATTCTCATTGCTACCAATTTTGCCCACAAATATTCTCCCTTGCTCTAATGATACAGAAAATAATAATCTCTATGCATTTGTTAAAATCCATAGAACCTACACATTATAAAGAGTAAAATTCATTCTATATAAAGTTTTTAAAAAATCAACACAGATATAACTTTGGAAAAGAACATTTGACTGAATACTGTACAATTAAAAACAAAATATAAAGACTATACTTCAATTGGTTAATTTGTTACTACGGGAGTAGGGATTAAGAATTCTGAAAATATAAGAATATTCATGTGTTTTTAATGATTATTTTTGAGAGAGACAGAGACAGATAGACAGAGCGTAAGTCGGGGAGAGGCAAAGAGAGAGGGAGGCATAGAATCTGAAGCAGGCTCCAGGCTCTGAGCTGTCAGCACAGAGCCCCGTGGGGGGTTCCAACTCATGAATGACCTCAGTGAGCCAAAGCTGGACGCTTAACTGACTTAGCCACCAATGTGCCCCAAAATATAAGAATATTAATTGAAATATTAAATTGTTGACAATAGGAGCCCCATTTAGCTCTGAGAAAGAAGTTACAAAAATTTAAGGAGGTTAGGTAAATGAAACTGAATGAACCCTATGGTGCTGGATTAAGTTTGGAGATATCAGTGTGAACTCATGTTTATTCTAGTATAGATATAGATATAGATACAGATAGAAGGAGAAGTAAGTATAACCAAGTGTGGGTATGGGATAATACACATACATATATATCTTAGCTCAATGTGCCAAGGTGGCCTAGAAGAAGCAACAGTCTAGTAGCAGTGAATTTAGAAACAGCAACAATCCAGTACCAGTGAGTACAGCTAGCATCCTTGTCTCAAAGTCTAAATCCAGTTCTTCAAAGAAAGGAATTTAGGATCGCTGGAGAAACGGCTGATTCTGAGGCTGTGGTGAAAGAAATAGAACATAAGCCTATGGCATGTTGTAGTGGCAGAAAAATAAAAAGGACATGACCACATCAGAGAGACACAGGAGCCAAGTGGAAAACTCTCCTGATAGCTAAATTTGGATCAATTTGACCAACGATGTAAATAACAATAGTACTGGACTATAACCCAAAGAATAAAATACATATCTATGAGCCCATGTAGATAATTAAATGATTTCATACATAATAAATGGAGGAGAAGGGACAGATCTTCCTTAAAGATTTCCAATTAATGAATTTAGAAGAAATGAAGAAACAGAAAATCAACATAGAATCCAAATTCTATGATTTCTACAGGCAACATCCATAGGTGAGTGTTCATTTTGGTGGGCAAAACTTTAGGAAAACAACATATTGGGATATTCTTGAAGTATCAACCCCAAAACATTTATTAAACATTGTGGTCATTTAAAAATATCTAGAAATTCTTTGATACTTCCTGCAGAGAAGTGGAGCCCAATTTTGCTTCTTTTTAGCAAGAAATAATGGATTTAGTTACTCACCTCTAATAAATAGAGTTTAGAAAGGGGAAGAAATAGCATAGAGAAACCTGACACCAGCTTATTCACAGTATCAAGGTTAACAGCACCAGTACTAAGTCATGTTGACATCATGCCATCCCTTCCCATATGGTACCATGAGAAGGACATTTCATCTCTCTGGTATTCTTCCCCAAAATCCATAAACCAG
The DNA here is from genome assembly GCF_016509475.1 of Prionailurus bengalensis. Taxonomy (NCBI): domain Eukaryota; kingdom Metazoa; phylum Chordata; class Mammalia; order Carnivora; family Felidae; genus Prionailurus; species Prionailurus bengalensis. The sequence continues at coordinate 62,280,679 of NC_057343.1, read as the reverse complement.
TCCAATCATTATAAAACATCACACAAACCCAAACAAAGAAACATTTTTTTCATACCTGAACAGTCATGAACATTGAGGGAAGACTAAGAAACCGTCACAGACCAGAGAGGGCTTAGGAGACACAAAGACATGACATCCTAAATCGGATACTTGAACAGAAAAGAACACAGTGGAAAAACTGTTGAATCCTGTAAAATCATTTAATAATATTGTTATTGTGTTTATTTCTTAATTTTCTTTAGTATAGAAGAGTTACATAAGATGTTATTGGGCAAAATTACACGAGAGACAAGTGGGAAGTCCCTGAACTATCTTTTTAGTTTTTCAGTACATCAAATATTATTTAAAGTAAAAAAGTTAAAATAATATTAGTAATAATTACAATGCTTCCTGCTCAAACTCTGCCATAGTGACCCACTACATTCACAGTGACTTCAAAATTCACGGTCTTGGCTGACATAACCTCAGTCTCTGGCCCTTGTACTGCGGAATTTACCTCCTTCCCCTTTTTACTCTCTTGTGTACTCTGGTTGCAAGGACCTTCTTTGCTCTTGGTTCCTATCGTAAGGCTTTGAAAATCCTTGTTCTTGAACAGCAATTATCTACTGAGTACCCTGCTTTATGATAGCATCAATATATTTCCTTCTTTATCTCTTCAGCTTAGTTTCGAATCTCTTAAGTGATAAAATTACAAAATGAACCAACTGAATTTTAAAAACCAGTTGGACCTCAATGTTAAATTACCCCTCTTAATTTTTCAGTTGCACAAGAAATTTAGGATACAATCAATTTAATGAAAATACATTTTCCAATTTCAACGTCAAAAAATGTGTGTTTGGTGATGACTTATAAAACTAATCCAGAATACAACTGAGTTGATTATATGTGCCTTTTGAAACAGCCTAAAAAATCTACTCAACTATATGGTTTAAAATAGGTTTTTTGGTGGTTTTTCTTTGTTTTCTTTCTTTTTTATTCCTTAATGGATGAAATGTAGCCCAGTCTACTAGTGTACTGGGGCTTCTTTATTTTACAGATGAGGAAACCAATGCCCAAAAAGAATTTTTGGCAAATTACAATAGTCCCAGGGCTACATTTAGCTCCCTAGATTGTCAGGCTAATTTATGATTCACAGATTCCCTCAACTTCTTTTACGTATCATCTTTTTTATAAGTATAGGCTATATAGTATACAAATTATGCATTTGGGAGCTCAGGAATGAAAAAGGATTGACTGAGTAAAAGTCATAGTAGATCACATTTCACAAAGAGGTAGGGCTAATCTATATCAGGCACTTTTTTTTTTTTTGAGATAAATGAATATAAATACTTCAGCAAAGAAGTTCACTAAAGTAAGATATCCTTTTCCATGAACATCTAAAAGTATTCATGAAATATTAGAAATGGTAAAATTGATAACTAAGTATATGACAAAAACTGATTATTGATTGAACACAGAAGCAATGACTACTTCTTTCAAATATTAATAGCTTCTTTATTGCACATTAAAATCCCATCATATGAATTTATTATTTAAAACTCCAGTAAATTTAATATTATCTCTAAAGCAACTATTATAGAGACTTAATGGATTTCTTAATTAGGATATAGCATTAATGGTTATAGAATTCTAATTAAAATGGAGGACTTGAGAAACAGCCAAAGTCTGAAGAAATTATTCAAGTAATGATTTTATTTAAAAAAAAAGTGGACAGAAGCTTTATTTAAAATGTTAAAAGGAAATGTACAAATCATATACTTCATTTAGTCAGAATAATTTTCCATGAGGATTAATACGTATTGTTCCCTTCTAAGTATATATTCTACTTTACTTTAATATCTTGGAAATTATCTAATTCCTCTTGCTTTATAATTGGAATTTATTAATTTTACAGAGAAATTAAAGTGCATCTTCTACAATACTTGGCAAATCTATGTGTACTTCTGAAATTTCTTTCATAATTTACTTACTTGAATACAGATTTTCATTACAATTTTTTTTTTATTTGTTTTTGAGAGATACAGAGTGCAAGCAGAGGAGGGGCAATGAGAGAGGGACACAGAACTGGAAACAGGCTCCAGGCTCTGAGCTGTCAGCAGAGAACCTGGTGAGGGACTAGAATCATGAACCATGAGATCATGACCTGAACTAAATTTCGATGCTTAACCGACTGAGCCACCCAGACATCCCAGATTTTCATTATAAATGTGCCACTACATTAAGAATTCATCTGGATAGGGGCATCTGGGTGACTCAGTCGGTTAAGCGTCCAACTTCAGCTCAGGTCATGATCTCACTGTGAGTTTGAGCCCCATGTCGGGCTTTGTGCTGACAGCTCAGAGCCTGGAGCCTGCTTCAGATTCTGTGTCTCCCTCTCTCTCTCTCTTTGCTCCTCCCCCACTTGTGCTTAGTCTCTCTCACTCTCAAATAAATAAATAAATATTTTAAAAATTAATCTGGGTAAGTTTATTTAGAAAATGCTATCTGTAACTGATAAGAGTTGATGTGATCAAAATTATTTAAATGATTTTGAAATTTACTAATAAAGTTAAATATTTGGCTTCAAACAATATAATTTGATTCAAATAAAATTATCAACACCTATTTTTTTGAAAAAAAATTTTTAACGTTTATTTATTTTTGAGACAGAGAGAGACAGAGCATGAACGGGGGAGGGTCAGAGAGAGGGAGACACAGAATCGGAAACAGTCTCCAGGCTCTGAGCTGCCAGCACAGAGCCCGACACGGGGCTCGAACTCACGGACCGGAATATCATGACCTGAGCCGAAGTCGGACGCTTAACCGACTGAGCCACCCAGGCGCCCCTATCAACACCTATTTTTAATCCATTATTATCCATGTTAATAAAATACTGATTACTTTTAGGATTTTTTATTTGATAACAATTCCTCCCATATTCTTTACTAGTCTCTGCTTGGATAGTTAAGATGCTTTGTTCCAAGAAACAGCAAATCATTTTAAAACAGAGGAAGCAGACAATTAAATTGAGCACAGGGAATTAGGAGTATCTTATGGAAACAAATACCAAGAGGTGCCACCAGGATTCTTGTGGGTTGTCACCCAGGAACAGGGGAATTTTCAGGAACTTGAGAGACGTTTATTCTTTGATTTACTTATGTTTAACTTGCATGGACTTACATTTCTGCTTTTTTGTGTCTCCAATTCATCCCTCTCTTTATGTAAACTGAATTTTTACTTCTTTAATAGTCTTGTTGAAATCACGTCAACTTCACCATTTCAGAATCCCAAGTCCTCAAGTAAATCAAAATGATTATAATGAATTATTTAGCCCAATTCCAAAATCTGGAAAAAAGAATATTGTTGTCCTGACCTAGATCAATGGCCACTTCTAGTACAGTCAACTATGGTCTGGGGTTTAGATCCTCTAATATAAATGGACGAGTCAATGTCCAGTCTTGTTTAAGGCAAATATAAGATCAGGAAAGTAGAAGTCACAGAAATCCTCATAAGGTATAAACCATAAATGGAGAGAATTAACTATCTCTCATAAGTTAAACTGTTAAAATATTTATATTTATTAGACTCAATTCTTCATCAATGTTTAATTGGCATTATAAAATTAAAAGAGTATAAAATAATAATAAAATTTTGGTGGTTTATACTTAGTGGATATTTTAATGTTCATAACAGGATGTAACTGGTATCATTTCTGGTGGAGACTAGAATTATTTTACATGGAGCCGAAATTCAACACTAATGTATTCCTATAATTGATAGAATATATACTAAATTCTTAAAGACTTGCCAGTTTATCTCTTATTTCTAGATAGATATAAGTACACCTTTTAACTTCCAACAGAATTCATCAAGACTTTTGGCTACTGAAGAACATATTTTAAAATCATCACTTAGAGCACTTACTAATAAGCACCATTAGCCACTAAAAACAAAAAAACAAAACAAAACAAAAAAACCCTAGGACAGTCCCAGTGTCCCTAGTTTTGTGGTGATATCCTACCTGGCGACGACCAGAGCCAGAGGCTCCAATGTGGGGGCGTGGGCGGGCGCAGAAACTCAGGCCACCAAAGGGCCAGATGAGCACAAGGTCCGCACCCAATGCCCCCGATGTGAGGAGCTGGAGCCACACAGAAAGGGACCAGGTCCTGGAACTCTGGCCTTGCCACAGGTCTCGGCCCCACCTCCCTGCCCCAGGGCTTGGCTGTGAGGGAGCTGGGCCTGCCGTGACATGATTTGGGGCCTACATCAAATGTATCAGGTTTGCTTGATACAGCATATATCCTCCAACAGAACATCCTCCTACACAATAAAAACCCAAGACAAAATAGCCCCATAACGTTCCAGCAAATATCGAACTAACTGATGTTATGGATGGCTTGTGTCTTGTCCAGACACCGAAGTCTCCATAGCAATATACTGTACGAAATTCCAAAATGAACAAATTGCCTCTGAATATCTCTAGAGCAGCCTAACCTTCTACGTTTTCAAAGCGTAATGTCATTCCTGGCACACAGAAAATACTCAATAAATTTCATCGAATAAATGGATGAGTAAATGGATGGAGGAAAAAAGCTAGACTTTAAATCAGACCAGGGATTAAATCAGTCATTAGGGAAGGCACTTGAGCCTCAGTTTCATTAAGGGGAATAATCATTTTTATGGAGTTGATCTGTGAACAAAATCAAATCATATTTTTAAGCTCTACGTTTCTTTTGGCACAAGTTGTTTCAGGCTGACTTTTACATTTTTTTTCTTCAGAGCCTCGGCCCTGGAATCACCATTTGTCCAATGAGTCTTAGCTCATCATAACAGAGAATGGGATTTAGAAGACAGGATGGCTTGCTAGGCTTTCAATTTTTCAAAATTGCAAATCGGGGAACAAAATTCTATCCGGTGAATAAAGGAATTTTCACAGCAGATGCCACAGAATAAACAATAAATGGTAATGATTTTATTAATTATTCCTATTTGCGATATATACCTCATGATTATGCATAATACAATACTTCCTTATACACAGAAAAATATTAAAACAAAAAGTGTCTGAAGTGTCCAATCATTTTGTGTGATTTATACAGGGATTTGAAATGTTCATGGGGAAGTAATTGATTAAAGTTTTTAAAGCTGTAGATTTTGTTTGCATTTATCACACTGTATACAAAAAATTAGCTCTTCTTTTTGCATTAGAAACAACATATATTCTGGAGATACTTATAATAAGTAAGAAAAGATGACTGAAATGTTTAAAGTATCATTAGCTTAGAATAGATAATATATCATTCACAGTTGATAACTCTGCCAAGTATTCAATCTTAATTAGATATAGAGAAAACTTAATATACACAATGCATTAGAACATTAAACATACATACATATATACATGGATATTGTATACACATTTCCACACATAGTACTGTAATAAATCATAATTAAATATGTGAGAATAAAAACAATTGAATCTAAAACTAAAATAGTCTTATTCTGCCATAAAGAATAAATAATAAAATAATAACTATTTTTCTTTGGAATTATTGTTTCAGATTATCCTTTCCTGGATTTTTGTGGCATACAAGTATCAGGGAATTTACATTTTTTTAATATAAATAATCTCAAATTAAGCTTTAACGTATTCCCTAATTTCCACTTTCACGGTTGTCTGAATAGCTTGTAACAAAATAATTCTCCCTCTAAAATTACTATGAAGGCCCTGGGGAAAAATGTATTTGATGTTTGAAGTCACTGGAACTCCACTAAGGCACCCAAGGCTTTCTGAGACAGTCTACCAGAGAAAAGAAAAAGAAGAGAGATGTGTTGATGTAGTCCACTTTTGATGCTTTTCCTCTTGAGCTAGGTGTACATCCTGGGCACTGGGCATGAAAGCTGAGCCGAAAACCTTAGCTCAGAGTTTATAGTCATCTTTCTTGGCTGTAGGAGCCTCAGTAGCAGTTCTGACATCCAGGATTGAGAGGCCAAGATCCAGGAGAAAAGGAAACCTGAGAGAGGTGAGCCTGAGTGTCGTGTGCCACTTTCCTTTGAGGATTTTGCCAGTTCTCAAGCTGTGCACACACATGGCAAGAAGAGTAAAACCTGATAGCAGCAGCTAAGATGCTAAAAAGCTAAACAGAATTTTCAGTAATCTCAAGTTCTAAAAATACAAAATTTTTATATACTATATATGTAAATATATATTATATATAATATTTATATATTTTATTTATATATAAAAATATATGTAACATAAAATATGTAACTTACACATAAATGAATAAATGCATAACAAATCATATATATATGATATATGTGTATATATAATATATATATTATATATATACACATATATCATATATATATATATATGTAATACCCCAATATATCCCTCCAATCAGGAGGACTTCAAGAAAACATCCCAGGCTTTGAGTTGAAAATACCAAAAGGCTACACCCTTGGGTCAAAGCCAAACTAGAAATGATTAGCTCACAGAACGTTTGCATTCTACTCTTAAAACATGACAATATTTGACAGAATCAAGGATGTTTGAATATTCCCTAATTGCTAGCTTTAAAGAAATCAGATCCTGTCTAAAGAAAATAACATTCCAATAATTCAGATCTTTTCATAAATAATATATAACATTCACTTAGTAGTAACCAGCTATGCAAAGACCTTAAAACTGAAAATCAAAAGAAACAGCAAACAACAGATAGAGATCCACTCATTATCCAGGTAATGGAGTAATAAGACAACATAGGTGATTGGAAATATGGTATTATAGAAACTCTTCCAGAGAATATCTTCTCCACTATTTTAATGTGCTGAACATAACCTTTATTAAAAAAATAGCTTACGAGTATAGATTGATCTCATTTCTGAGCATTAAGCAAAAATATTTTTAAAATATTAGTAAGTCTTATTGTGGGTATAAATTTGTACAACCTCTTTGCAAAATTATCTGACATTACAAATTATAGTGAATCTCTGGGTAACTTATTACACAATAACTCAATTCTTATTTATGTAGTGAACAGAAGGGCATTTTTGTTTTCTGTCAAAAGATCAGTACCAGAATGTTCACAGTAGCATTATTTGTAACAGTCAATATCAAGGGTTGTTGATAACCCAGCAGTAGAGTACATTTTTGTTTCTAACATTTCCCTACTTACCTATACAATAAAGTTACATATCTATTTTCTTTGAAATGTGACATTTCAGTGCTCCTTAGTAGTTTATGTCCTGTATTTGTTTCTTCCACACTTTCAACTTGGCCAAATGATTTGCTTTACTAATGTGATATGGACATATGGCAGAATAGCAGGTCTAAGGTGAGGCTTATATGAGGCATAGTAAGTAACGTCCAGTCCACCTCAACTCTTATCCTCCATGATAAACAACAACAACAAACAAATAAGTGAAAAACCCAATCCCTAGGTATCAGCTGTTCCTTCAGCCTTGGTCCCCTCTGAATGACCCGTAGAACAGGCCTAAACTGAGCCCTGGGTCCCGCTTTATCCAAAGGAACCCAAAACAAGATTACCCAAATCTCAGTCAACCTGCATTGGCTTATAGACACTTATGTGTCTACATAAGTGTGACCTAAACATTTGTTTTTGGAAACCATTGAGACTTTTCTGTTTGTTTTAATGCAATGTTATCAAGGACGGTGGGAAGAGGGGGACCTAATGGAATCCCTCCATCAATAACAATGTATAAGTGAATTGTGGTATATGTATGTAATAGGATGGTATGCAGCACACAATAGACAGATCTTATAATATAGAGAAAGGACATGTGCTCTTTACGTGACATTCAGAGAAATCAGGAAAACTTTTAGTAAAGAAAAGCACCTACAGATTTCATCATTCATAAAGAAACATTGTTAACAATAACCCCATTCTTTCTATATGTATATATAAATATAGATATTAGATAAATAGTGATAAAATAGAATTAATAGGAAGTATTTTATAAAATGTGATGAAAGACTTATTAGTTTAAAATAAAATATATTATACTAAATTGTGTTTCAATTTACCATAGGGAAAACAGACACAAAGTAAAAGATATCCGTAATTTTTAGTAATTATTTCTTCATAACAAGAGATAAGTTTCTAAAACCTCTTTAAACTTACAAAAACGTATCAAGACAAATATTAAGTGGTTGTAGTACTTTCGATTTTTAGTATGACTTGGCAATATCGAGCAACCCCTTAATGCAAATAATCTGAACACCAGTACTAGTCTTCTCATTTCCTGTATGGATGTCATTAATATTATAGAGTCAACTGTTATAATATTTATATCTGTTGTGTTGCCCTGAGTCTTATAGTTGAAAATAATTTACCTTATTTTGGTAGATTTAATACTTCTTCAATATCTTCATCATTTCTGAGTTTGTTCATTTATTTCTGAATTGCTTTGTGAGAACTTCATCTAATACCTGTTTGTTTGTTTTTAGAAGGCAGGGGACTGGGGCGCCTGGCTGGCTCAGTCGGTTAAGCATCTGACTTAGGCTCAGGTCAAGATCTCACAGTCTGTGAGTTCGAGCCCTGCGTCGGGCTCTGGGCTGATGGCTCAGAGCCTGGAGCCTCCTTCCAATTCTGTGTCTCCCTCTCTCTCTGCCCCTCCCCCATTCATGCTCTGTCTCTCTCTGTCTCAAAAATAAATAAAAACGCTAAAAAAAAAAAAAAAAAAAAAAAAGAAGGCAGGGGACAATCACAGATGATGTGCTCTCAGAGTTCTTCCAGATTTGTGTATAATACCTTGGAGAAAGTTTACATTTTGCCAAAAATTCTATTAAATCCCTTTACACGATATCTACTGCATTGCCCAGAAGGCATCTTTATGTTGGTATTTTGTTAAATCCACTTAAAAATTAGAAAAGAGGAGTTCAGATAGATGAAGAAACTGTTCATAGTGGACTAGGAGAGGGAACTTGAGTTAGCAAATTGCCAGAAGTTAGATCCTCATCCATGACTATTAATTAATGCTTCATACTACCATTTAGCATATGACTTCTTTATGTTTGATATCCACATTCTTGTGTTAACAAATTCACTTGAAAACGCTTTTGTTGAAACGAGTTCTCTCGAATATTATTTTTTCCTCCTCGTCAGCAGTTTTAGTCCTTCCTTCTCAGTTTTGTTCTTGTGTCTTTGAGGATATTTTTCAATTTTAATTATTCTCCCTGTTATTCCAGTAACATGAATTACTCATACACAAAATATTCTTTCTTCTTATATCTCATCTTTCCAGAATCAATTTTATAAATTTGTTCTTCTTATCTTCCTTTTGTGTGATTTCCTCAATGCCATCTCTTTTGTTTGTTATGGGTTTAATATCATGTTTATTCTATTTCTATTAGTCTTAGTATAGCTTCTATTTCTGTATTTTATTTTCTTTTACATTGAATTCTGAACTTGCCGTATACACTATTTTGTACCGTGTACATTATAAATAACAACAATATTAATTTTTAAATTATTGTTACTGATCTTTAAAGTATAATTTGGGTATAATTTACAATGAAAAATGTCAGTCATCACTCCTATTAGTATTTCATTGTCTGGAATGTTTCATTCTCTATGTCTGTTGTTTAATTTGCCTTGGGGTTATAACTATTCCTTATTTCTGAAAAATGTATTTTAAAATATCGCCCACATATCATGCCATATTATCTTTTTGTACTTTTTTTTCATTTTTGTGGAGAAAACAGTCGCCTTACTCTATTTGTAATTAGAAATCTTTTATCACAAAATTTAACTTTATGTAGGGTTTTATTTAAAACAATTAATTGTTTTATTACAGCTGACTTTTATATTGACTTGAACATCCTTTCTCAATATGGCATTTTATATTTCTTTCTAATGTCTTCCTGAATATATATTTTTATAGTTATACAATTCATTAATTAATTTGGGTTTTTTTTGTCTTTTGTTATAGGTCTTTAATTTTTTTGTGTGCTAAATTAACAACAGATGCCTCAACACTACTTCAATGTCACCTTCTGCTGGTTTATAGATACTAGTAGAGCATAATCTTTATGCAAAAACGAAACCATGGTGTTTTGAGTAAGAGTGTGACCTTGTCTAATTTAGGATTTTATTTCCAATTTACAAGAAACAGTGTTAAGGTGCTCTGATTCTGAATGTATTTTGAAGGATGACCCTAAAACAGAATTTATTGGTAGATTGTCTGTGGGTTAGGGATTAATAAAAGCCATCTATAGAGTATGATATTGAGAATGATGTTTTAGGTGTTTTTCATAAATCAATTGCTATTTTTATAATACTGTATACTGGGGTGCCTGGGTGGCTCAGTTGGTTAAGCATCTAACTCTTGATTTTGGCTGAGGTCTTGATCTCACGGTTCGTGAGATTGAGCCCCTCAGCGGGCTCTGCACTGACAGCATGGAGCCTGGTTGGGATTCTCTCTCTCTCTCTCTCTCTCTCTCTCTCTCTCTCCATCTCTGTCTCTCTCTCTCTGCTCCTCCCCCACTCGCACACAGGTGCACAGCCTCTCTTTCCCAAAATAAATATAATGAACTTAAAAAAATAAAATACCTTATACTTATCTAGTATATTAGACAGACATGCCACATATATATTTTATTGTAAAAATGTGCTTGTAACATTATTATTGTTCACTATCTATTCAAATACATGTTTTAATACTATCAAAGAAAATAGAAAACTATCTGTGCATTTTTTGAATGAAAAACTTTTTGAATATCAGTGACATTAAATGCAACCTCTGGGTAAAAAGCAAAACACAACATAACTTTTTTTTTTCCATTAAATACAGAAAAAATGACAAGTACAGCTTAAACTACTTTGTGGCTCTAAGCCCTGAATTCATGTATAATGAACTTGACAGAATCAGAACTTTCTTTTATATTTGGAAATGAAGTGCTGAGGTATGGAAAACTGCTTTCTGATGCAAAGTGTATGATAACAAAATCAACCTAGAATATCGAAAGCAATCTTATACCTATTCATCTGTACCATTGACTTTCACCAAATAAATCCATTTAGAACACACATTAAATATACTATTTTTTTCCACCTACAAGTTCTTAGCCTATTAATCCTCTCATGACAGATCTGTAAATCACCACAGATAAAGTCAATGCAGATCTTCACTCTGTTGTCCTATCTCCAGCTAACATTCTCCTGTACGAACATTGGCTTTTATACTCCCTCTGGTTTTCTTCATTCTGTTCTTGTGTTCCTTTTGTTGTTTTCTTGAGGTCTTTTTCTTCTCATACAGGCTATATCTTGAGAGCCTATGTCTGGGTTCATTTTTCTTTGCCTCGTCCCAGGAATCATAAATCATGCCAGAGTCAGTTTTCTCACCACCACCAAAATGGGTTCTGAATCCAAATATGAAGATGACATCTGATGTGGTCTTGTACATTCTGGAAAGTTTTCCCCAAATTTCTGTCTTAGGTACTGTCACCTTCCCAGGGTGAAGGACGTTTATGACTATTGTTTCTGCTCAAATAGTCTGTTGATCATGAACTTCCTAGTGTGACAGTTACTGTCCAGATTGTTCATGATGGCAACCAAATTTCAAGAATCCAAAAAGAAAAAGATCTAAATATACTATTTAAAGTGAGAAATTATTTTGTACTATCATATATATGTTCACAAAATCAGAAGCCAAGGGTTAAGAAATGAAGAGAGGGGCACCCGGGTGGCTCAGATTATGCGTCTGACATCGGCTCAGGTCATGATCTCACAGTCTGTGAGTTTGAGCCCCGCGTAGGGCTCTGTGCTGACAGCTCAGAGCCTGGAGACTGCTTTGGATTCTGTGTCTCCCTCTCTCTCTGCCCCTCCCCAACTCATGCCTCTGTCTCTGTCTCTGTCTCTGTCTCTCTCTCAAAAGTAAATAAACATTAAAAAAACAAAATGAAGAGAATGAAAAAGGAAATTTGACGGCCATGCAATTATACCAAAGGGACACTCAAGCCAGTAAGAACATCAACACCAATAGCAGTGATGATAGTATGACCTAATCTATATTATATAACTACCATGTTGCCCTGATTTTCCATGTTTCTATTTAATACTTAGGGAATTGGTACTATCAGCATTTAGTTTTTCAATACTGATTTTTTACTGTTATTTCTTCATTTTATTTCTACTTTTGAAATATTTGTGGACAATATAGGATGGAACAGTATAGAAATATAAACAGACAACCATTGCATTTGTGCTCACAATTATTCATGAGGGTTCTGTGATCAAAAAAATTTTGAAGGACTGTCACAGAGAATGGGAAATATTAAAATTCTTAAGCAAGATAATAATTTGAATTTTAGAATTTTCCAATTTCACAGTCTTTCTTATTCTGTCATTTTGTTCACCACAATGTTTCCTTTATAAAAGAAAGATCTATCAACCCAAAATATCTTCTGGCTTAATAATAAGATATAGTTCTGGGAGTTTAATGTCTCTCTCTCTCTCTCTCTCTCTCTCTCTATATATATATATATATATATGTATATATTTATAGTATAAACATACCTTCTCAAAAATTATTTTTTAACAGTTTGAAGAAGTGCTAAAGTCAGTTTTTTAATACTTATTTTAATGGTTTTCATGGATGAAACAACTCACAAAACATGTGGTTTCAAATGGCAGTCTTCACTGTAGACTTGAGCATAAGCTCAGTTAAAACAAGATAAAATAATATATAAAAAAAATTTAATGCATCATGTCTAAACTGCAATACATCCCAACACGCTGAAAGGAAATGGATATGGGAGGGCAATCTCTTCTATGAGGATATACTACATACTATACTGTAATATACAGGCAAAATGAAAGATGCTTTATCAACGTGTACATAAGAAATAATAATAAAGTATCTTCCTTTTTCTCCCTCCCTCATTTCCCCTTTCTGTCTCTCTCTCTGTCTCTCTCTGTCTCTCTCTCTCTCTCTCTCTGTCACACACACACGCACACACGCACACAGTTTCTTTCTCTCTCTCCCCTTAAAAACGAAACAGAAGTTTAATATTCTTGTATCATCTCATTTATCACTATATCATCTTGGGCAATGCATGGGGTATGCACATTTTACATTGGTTTCCATTCACAAAAAAGTAAGCTTAAGATTATTGAGAATAAGATTAAGTTTATTGAGCACAAGCCCTTCAGGTGGTTTTGATGTAGGTGGTCTCTGGACTACAGACTATGACATTCTGAGATTAAAGACATCCACTTGAGTCAAATACAATCTGTAAACAAGTTACCGTTTCTGGTCCCATTTCCAGCCTTTCCATTATGTAACCTATTACTATTTGAAGTTCACTCACACACCATTCTTTCTCACATCTGCTTTTGACCTTTATGTTCTCTTTACTGGAATACTCTTACCTTACTTATCTGGTGAGCCTACTCAGTCTTCAACACCAACTCAAAAGTCACCTGCTTTAAGATGAATCGTGATTCTTTGCACTCATACAATACTTTATATTGCTAGAATATTCCTCAAATAACATTTTATTGCTCTATAATTTCAAATGTCTATCCTTCTAGGCTAAGTTATTTATGTTTTCACATAAATATAAGATGCTCAAGAAATGCTGTCATGTTCACAAGAAACACTTATATTATCAAAAACCATATTATGATAATAATGGTTCAGTGTAAAAAAGTAGCTGAGGAAGTATAGATTTTCAGATTCCCAAGTTACTTTTCCTAAAGATGTTCTATATTAAAGTTTTTTCTTTCTTTCTTTCTTCTTTTGCTGTTGTTCTTTTTCTTTGGCTAGACAGTTTACCAGGCAACCTGGAGCCAGTCCAGAATTTGATCCTATCTAGATTTACCCAAGAGTAATGTCCTGTCTTTTCTTATCTCTACCATTAGAGGCACACAACTTCTTATTAGCCTTATCACCCATTGTTATGATAAACGAAGCACTAAACCATTCAACCAAAGCTGCTGTCTTTAGAGGGTAATAGCTTCTTTATCTACCTGCAGCAAGAATCCTGACTTTTGTTAGTTGAAGACTGAAATTTTATTCTAACTACTATCAAACTAGGCAAGAGCAAAGGTGTTCCTTAATTAATTTCTTGAGCTTCCAAATTCTTTCAAGAAAACTCATTTTGTAGAAGAAATGCCAATATTACAAATACTTAATACTTTTGGTAGCAGAATCTTAAAGCTTCCACAAACATTTAAAGTGTCTATGTGTTGCACTTATTTTGTTCATGTTTTAGTGTGACTGACTGTGTCAAATCTTTTAATGAAATTGGTTGAAAAATAAACACCTAGTTAGCTACTCTTGTGGGGAGCAGAGCATAATGTATAAACTTTTGAATCACTATGTTGTACACCTGAAAGTAATGTAATTTTTTGTCAAATATAGTGAAGAAAGAAAGAAAGAAAGAAAGAAAGAAAGACAAAGTATTTTGTCACTGCAGGATCGAAGACCTCTTTGATGCAGTCAATGAAGAAGATATGGGTGACCCAAGCCTTGTTGTTGGACCTCCACATGACTTTTAACTGGCTCTTCCGCACCTTGCATTTCTTGAAGGTTCGTGGATTCTCAGAATGATACACAAGCAGGGGCTTGACTTTGAAATCCTGCTTCCATTAGCACAAAACAAAAGGGTGAGATGGTCTTTCATAGACTTATGACTGGGCATTGCATTTTCTTCTCTAATGTAGGTCTCCTTTGGTATCTTTTTTCCATAAAATCCGACTCATTGCATTTAAATCTTGCCCTGGCAGGTAACACTCAGAAACCATGAGCTTCTGGAACTCAGTAGTGAACTCTTTGGCTGCCTTAGTGCAGGCTCTCTGTGCCTCACAATACCATGGATGCCACTTCTCCTCTTAAAATTATCAAACTATGCCCTTCTTTCCTTGAAGGCTCCCTCCTTTTCTGTTGATGTATCAGGCAGTTTACTTACAAGGTTGGTATACAAGGCCTTTGCCTTCTTCCAGATAAAGTTCTCTCGTTTATCTAAACCAGAAGCAACTTTTCTACATCTTCCAGAACAAATGGCCATTGCTTTGATATTATCATGACTCCTTTTGCTACATATAGCCCCCTTATTTCTTCTTTCTTCTTTAATATTATGCAAATGGTCGGTTTAGACTTCTTACAAAATTTTGCAGTTTCAGCCACTCGCATACCTCATTTGTACTTCTTGTTAATTTCCTTCTTAACTTCCACCGTAATCATCTCCTTCCTCTGATGGCCTTTTTTTTCAACCATTTTTTCTGCATGGGGGCCGTTGTATACACTCCCACAAGTGTTGACTACAGTACAGTACGATATTAATAAACTCTTGTCATATACTGTATTCAGTGGAACTGGCAATAAGGCAGCAGAGGCAGGCAGCCTGACCTAGAATGAAGCAAAACCTACCTAAGTTTACTCTTGTATGGAAAGCAAAGGACTGTCCATAGGTGCTTTGAAGTGACAAAAAATACACTACTTCCAGTTGTGTGCTTCTTCCAACATTCTGAAAAATCCCCGATTTCTGCCAAATACTGTGGCCTGAGACAGAATATCTGAGTATGGAAGATGATCAAGCACAATCCCCCCCCCACACACACATACACACACACACACACACACACACACACACACAGAAGAACCATTGGCTCATTTGTGATCATGTGATATTTGGCATCATGTAGTACTCGTATTGCAAGACATCGCTTGTTTATCAAGTTAAAGTTTATTAGAAATGTTTGTTCCTCTTGTTGAACACTCACAGAACAAGTTTACTTGCGATCCAAGGTTTTACTGTATTTTGTTTTCTGTCCATATAAAAGTTAAAATGTCAGAGTAATTAAATGGTGACAAGATGTAATTGCAGAACTAGAATGTAATCTCCAGATTTGGAAAACAAGAGTATACACTTATGAAGGTGTAAAACACAATGTTTACACCTTTTATAAAGATACTTTTATTTTTATTAATAAAATTTATATATTTTTTCTTGGGTGAGTATCTTTGCTTTAAGAACTTATAACTCTCATGATGTTGGACTTTACTAACAGCAACTGGTTATTCTAGTGAAAAGAAAATATTTGTTGTATTGCAAAACTTTAAAAAAGGCAGTTAAGACATTTCTATACTATATTCAGAAAACAATATTGAGAAAACACACCATAAGATATAGTAAACGGTATCCTACATTAGATGTAAAAGCACTGTATTTATGTTATATATCAATCATCTAACTATACAATTGGTTAACTAATATATAAAATAGATGCAATAGAAAGTATACATATTAAGTAAATCATTCTCTGGAATTGAAGACTGCTTCTTGATATTATGGCAATCCACTTCACCCACTAGGCCAGTGAATTACACTTATACTATCTTATACCATAATACATACACTGTGCATCATGTTAAGATAGTCCAAGGCTTAAATTTTTAAAAAGACATATTATTTCATATTCCTCTAAAATAAGACACATATAGCTATCTGCCTTAACACCCATTTTATTTTATGCATTTATATGTGACAGATATTTTTGGAGCTTTGAAATATGTTGACTTTAGCTTGAATTATGACACCTATTAGAAAGCTTCTGGATGCCTTCAAGCAAAGCAAAATAATCACCTTGAACAGCACATCTCCAGGCATCAGTTTACATCTATGAGAAAGGAAAGTGCCCTGATTTTCATGTTTCTAATCTTCAAAGTATCAGAGGATACTTTGGTGATGCATAGACAGGGCTGAAATGTATACCACACCTATTTAAAGTATGATATATGAAGTCAGTCTTACTTTCCTTGTGTTGGTTTTCTCAGAGTCTTGTCTAATTATAAAGCTATCCATAACTCAGAAGATATATCATACAGAAATACATGGTTTCTATACTTTACCTGTGAACAATTAGATAGCTCAGGTGTGTTATTCCCTTCTGTACAGTAATACTGATCTTTGGCTCTTTTCAATTTTAATTTTGCAACCAAATGGATCATTACCAGCAACTTTACCTCTGGACAGAGTAAAGAAGGAGATAATATACTGTTGGTTAGAATCCTATTTTGTCAGATTCAGAGATGTCCTGAAAAGGCAGAAGTAAGGTTAAAATTATTATAATTAGAGATAAAAATTGCCAGTAGAGACAAGCAAGCCAGGGATTTTTTGCAGTAGCTGCCTGTATGAATCCCTACCCTACTCATTTCTCCATAGCTCTGCAAGACAAAAGCTTTGAAAAGATGGTTTTTGTAGGAACTTGCAACATTATTGTTTCAAGCAAAAAAGGAAAAGGATTCAAGGTCCTGGGGCATGGAGAAGAAATACCTATCAAATTGTAACTCGTAGAAAAAGAGATGATGGTTATCCCCACCCCCCCCAAATGTATTAATATCTCAGTATTTCTGGGAATATAGAGCAAAGCTTGGAAATAGCTATAAGATCTACCAGTATGTTGCTAAATCCAGATATTAAGACAAACATGTTTAGTTTTACCCGTAAGATAGCAGGAAAATTTAAAGGAATAAAAACAAGTAAAAGAAATATAAAACCAAGTAAAACACCACGAATAATGTATATATAAAATTACCTAAACTATTCAATTAGAAACACACAAACAATTGAAAGAAACAACCATGGTAGTAATTTATAAATAGAACATATCAGAAGAAAAAACTAATTTTAAGATCTTATTGTCTCAAATTAGGCTTCATTACAAAAGTCAAACAATGTTTATCAGAATGGAACTGAAATCTATTGTTTAGAAAATTACAGTGTGTTTGTGAAAAACTTATGTTTCAGGTACTATAAACTTGGATAAGAGCACAGCTACATCACTTACATTCTAGTCCAATATTGGACTCACTGAGTCATATTCTCTGTCCATAAAAGTGAAGTAATTAGCCTCATATTTATTATGATTATGAGAATCAAAAACTTTTTAATAAATACAAAACTTGGCACAGTAAATATCACATAGAAAGCACAGTTGGTTGCTATTATCATTATTATTCTCACGAGTTTTGTTTGGTCATAAAAATATTACAATATTTTGTAAGCTCTGTTTGTCATCAACTTTAGCCTATTGCCTTCAATTTATTTTATATGGATTGAATGTTAAATACCACTCAAAAGATTCATATTCATATATATTTCCTGCTATACAATTCAAAATGTAATACTTTTTGCTTTTTGGTTAAAAAAGTCTATAAAAAGTAGAGTGATAGGGACTTAGAGTTCTCTTTAAATGACTATTTCAGATTAAGCCATTAGAATTTATTAGGGAACAAAGCAGTAAGGTAGCTTTAGTAGAACTCTAATCAGAGAAATGGTGTAATGATGATTGAATGTAACTTACATTCTTGAAAAACAGTGCTTTTATTATTCCTAACAATAAATATGATTTTACATTTCAGATATATATACATGAATATACTATACCTACAATGCACACACACACACACACACACACACGAAGATTAACCAAGTTTGGGGCAGGAAAGACCATACATATGTCACACTATCAGATGGGAGGAAATCATTAAAACTTCATTTTAGCAACAAAAAGTGGCTATATTATTTATATTATGGCCCATAGTCTAAAAAAATTTGAACACTAATATAAATTATATTAAGTAAAGTTAAATCTAATTAAATATATAAGGAGTCCATGTATCCAAACATAAGCCACAGAAATGTTATTAACACTGATTGGTATTTCATATGTCATAAGACTTCTAAAAAAATGATGGTAGAACAAACATCCAGAAATGAACTACCAGTTATTAAATACATATGATCAGGCAATATACATCATATTTAAAATATGAGGATGGTTTCAAGCACAATTTATAATTTTTCAGTAGTATTTCTTTTTTTTTTTAATTTTTTTTTCAACGTTTATTTATTTTTGGGACAGAGAGAGACAGAGCATGAACGGGCGAGGGGCAGAGAGAGGGAGACACAGAATCGGAAACAGGCTCCAGGCTCTGAGCCATCAGCCCAGAGCCCGACGCGGGGCTCGAACTCATGGACCGCGAGATCGTGACCTGGCTGAAGTCGGACGCTTAACCGACTGCGCCACCCAGGCGCCCCAGTAGTATTTCTTAGGTACAGATTCATTTACTCTACAGTTCGTTTTTTCAAGCAATATTTATTGAAGTCTTATTATGGCCCGGTTACTGTTTTGTACAGTGAGCATAAAGTGATGGACAAGACCGGTAAGACTGAAAGTCCTACATGGATGAATGTTACATTCTATTTGAAACACACACACACAAGTATTCATACACATATATACATATATGAAATGCTGGATAGTGTTGAGTGATATGAAGAAAAACAAAATAATATAGGGAGAAGTCTTGATAAGACTTGAATAAAGTGAAGCAGTAATCTTTGGGAACAACTGATGGATGAATTTACCTGAGAGAACATGCCCTGAGGTGGGAACATGCTTGGTATAATAGATGGCTTGTATGGCTCAAGAGGACGGGCAGAAAGAAATGAAACCAGTGCCATAACAATGGGTCAGATTTTATGGCACCTTTAAGGCTTGAGAAGGATTTGGAGTTTTAATCTAGGTGTAGAATCATACTGACAGAAAGCATCGATGTCTGACTCATTTCCCATCACAAAAATTAATACAATGCCATGAAAAAAAATTGGGGGAATCCTGAAAAAGCACAGTAAACTTCTGTAATTTGGAGTTAAAGAGAAGGCTACTGAAAAGATGGGGATAATTTAAATTGGATCCAATTATGGTGCTACATGTCAACAGCATTCATTGCTGTGTCACTGGACCTAAGAGACCCGATAAAGCTACACCAAGCAAAATTTCCAGGTGTGGCAGGAATTTCCCATCCGCATTCTCACATCATGGAAAGCACTTTTCACCATCAGAGGCACCATGTAGGAGGCAACAGGGGCTAACGTGAAACTAGAAATTTCTCACTTAGAAATAGTTTGTGTCAGCTTAGAGTCAGCTGGGCTTCAGATGGAAAGAAATTAGATGTCACACCAAAGCAAGTCTGTGATCAAGGTGAATTTTCTTTGATAAAGATTCTGAACATAGGAGGACATCACTTTCCTGAGTTGTGAACATGCCCCAAATACAGAGCAAAGCACTCTAATGGTCCCATGTAACCAAAATAAACCAGGGTTTACAAATATTTAGATGGGGAACACAGTTTCTAGATGCAGTAATTTATATATGTCTGTATGTATATATATCCATATATATGTGTGTGTGTGCATATATATCCATATATATATTCGGGGTCTACTTTTAACAATTAAAAAAGAGTAGTTTTAGTAATACTGAAGCCTATTTACATATTTATTGAACATTTATCATATGTTAATGTCAATTAGGCCCACAAATAGGGTAGTGTGGTATATAATACAAACAGAGAAAACATGAATTATTTCATCTTGGGTTTTTATAGCTTCCAAAAACTTGCATCACTTAATTATGAGAATATGTATAGTGATAGTATGAGATTATGAGGCAAAAGACTGTTGAAGAAAATGAGACTCATCAGCCTTTTGGAGATCTCAGTGTAGACTCTGGGTGTAAGGCCAATTTACAGGGCACAGAGTTAAATAATAGACTCTGGTCTTATAATTAGAACAATTTGCACCTGCCCTGAACACCTGAGTTATGAGAGCTAAACAAACTAACAGATCTTCTTTTGTCTGAAATTCTTGGTGTGCAATTACCTCCTTGTTTAAATGGAAATATTAATAACTGCTACTGTGTTGATGAAATATTTGTGAAAGAAGGAATTCTAGTAATGATTTTATTTCTTCATTGTAGTCATCAGTGTATGTACTGGCCTATGTTGAAGAAAAGCAATGTAATTTTGGAAATTGTACCTGATATATATGATTTTCTGGCAAGTATGGAAATGATTACTACAAATCAATAATCTCTTTGATCTGAGTTAAACAATTTATTACAATTGTATTTTATCAAAAACCTACAATGATGTTTTTGACAAAATAATCAAGTGCTGTATTGAAAATATCCTCAAATATGAAATACAGAAAGTTAAGACCTATTTATATTCCAGTGGCCATAGGAAGAATGTGAAGGAAGAGACCACTCAGGTTATGTAAGATTAAATACTTAAATGCTCTCTTTCTGATTACAGTTGAGCTCTTTATATTTTTCAGATTAACTATAAACTTTTGTTTAATCTCTCAGGTATGTAACCTTTATTAGAAAGAATAGCAATAACCAAGCTGATAAGGTATATTTTTACAAAGATTCTGGTTTAGACTGAGCCAAGTGAAATTTATGAATTTAAACTATTTTTAAAAAACAAATTTGACAATTTAATATGTTTCAATCAAGTTATTTTTTAGTTAGTTAGATAGTTTGTTTATTTGTTCATTTATTTGGAGAGAGAAAGAAGAGAGAGAGAGCATGAGTAAGGAAAGGGCAGAGAGAGGGAGAGAGAAAATCCCAAGCAGGCTCTGCACTGTCAGCACAGAGCCCAATGAGGGGCTCAATCTCACTAAACCTGAGATCATGACTTGAGCTGAAATCAAATCAGATGCTCAACTGACTGAACCATGGAGGCACTCCATCAGTCAAATAATTTTTTGAAGTTAGCCGTGGAATACATGCATTTAATGTACGCGAGTTTTCTTATTTAAGGGGTAAATAACTGCACCATTTTTGCAAAAATTAAACTTTGTATGTTTGTGCTTGTGCACAAGTTTGGATGGCTCTCTATTAGACTATAATAAAAAGTTAATTAATTTTCCTCTAAGTTATCTAAATAAACATAAAGCAAAATTTTCAGAGTTAATAAAGTCATAATTTTTAAGTATCATTTCATATATGCAATGAATTATAATATTTAGAAAAATGAATAAATTGTTAAATATTATTTAAATATTTCTTAAGTGTATTAATGAATCAATATATTTTTAAAATGTGAAAAAAATAAATATCTTCAAATTGTATTCCTAGAAACAATAAATCATTAAAAAAATGGACTGGCCAAGAGGGAAGAAAAGTATTAGAAAATACTTTTGTACCATTACATAACCTATCAAGCCATATAAGATCCAACAATACACAATATGGCTTTAATAGCAAATAAGGGTTTTGTTGTTTAGCAAAACAATCCACATTTTTACTGAAATACAGATTATATCTTTATAAATCAAATTTCTCTGGCATATAGAATATTAGGTAAAGTCATATAAAATACACAAATGTATGTATATATTTAATAAATATTAAACAGAGCATCATGATTATACAAGCAAATTACTTAACAGGCAACATTTGGCAAAACTAATCAGGTTAAAATATTTATGTTGTTGTTAGATTTCTGGAAGCAAGTCATTTAAAAAAAAAAACCTTGAAAAGATGTTCAGTTCTCATTGTGTCACAAATAAAACTGTTTAAGTTTTTCTTGTTTTTACTTGTTTGGTGTTTTACTTGTAGTGATTTGTTTTGTTTTTCTGTAAAGATAAAATTTTTTCCTAGCATTGAATTCAAATAAAAATGTAGCACATGGGTCACTTTATAAAAATAATAAAGTAACATAATAAGCATTATTCTGAATTTTATTTCTTCAAAGTGTGCATAAAATATACATGCCTTATAATGAATTCCATCATCCTTCTGCATGCCGCTGTCCAGTTTTCCCAACAGCACTTGCTGAAGAGCCTGTCTTTATTCCATTGGATATTCTTTCTTGCTTTGTCAGAGATTAGTTGGCCGTATGTTTGTGGGTCCATTTCTGGGTTCTCTATTCTGTTCCATTGATCTGAGTGTCTGTTCTTGTGCCAGTACCATACTGTCTTGATATTTACAGCTTTGTAGTATAGCTTGAAGCCCAGGATTGTGATGCCTCTTGCTTTGGTTCTCTTTTTCAAGATTGCTTTGGCTATTCAGGGTCTTTTCTGGTTCCGTACAAATTTTAGAATTGTTTGTTCTAGCTCTGTGAAGAATGCTGGTGTTATTTTGATAGGGATTGCATTGAATATGTAAATTGCTACTCAATCAAAAAGAATGAAATCTTGCCATTCGCAGCTACATGGATGGAACTAGAGGGTATTATGCTAAGCGAAATTAGTCAGAGAAAGACAAACATCATATGACTTCACTCATATGAGAACTTTAAGACACAGAACAGATGAACAAAAGGGAAGAGAAGCAAAAATAACATAAAAACAGGGAGGGGAACAAAACAGAAGATACTCTTAAATATGGAGAACAAACATAGAGTTAAGGAGGATTTGTGGGATGGGGGATGGGCTAAATGGCTAAGGGGCATTAAGGAATCTATTCCTGAACTCATTGTTGCACTGTATGCTAACTAATTTGGATGTAAATTAAAAAAATAAAATTGGAAAAAAAAAGAAAAAAATGAATTCCATCAATTCAAATGAATATTACATGGAATTGGAGCCATGCCAACAGGTTACTATAGGAAGCCAGAGAGTTGTAAACCAAATGTAGTTTTAGGAGATTTTAACTTGATAGATATATAATAGCTAAAAACATTAAAAAATCTAAACGTGTCCCTTGTATGATCTCTTATGTCTTGCAGATAGCTTTTAAGTAGATTTAAGAGTTGTAACAATGCAATTTTAGTTCTACCTTATGTATTTGCATAGGTTAATCATGTTTATCATGTCACTTTAATAACAGCATGGAGAAAATTAAAAGGAAAAATAGATATTTACCATAGTTCCTGCTCCTTATATTCCCATCCTGGGCCATGGGCGCCTATATTTGTATGTTCTATTCATGTCACTTTTAGAATGGAAATAGTTGTCAATGTATGCATAGTGTTTTACTGTTATTAAATCATTTATTGACTCCTATGAATCCTTTTTACAATGTCTCACCAGGAAATAAAATAGGTCCATTTATTTTATTATTTTTTAATGTTTATTTATTTTTGAGGGAGAGAAAGAGAGTGTGAGCCAGGGAGGAGCAGAGAGGGAGGGAGACACAGAATTGAAGCAGGCTCCAGGCTCCGAGCTGTCCGCACAGAGCCCAACATGAGGCTCGAACACATAAACTGTGGATCATGACCTGAGCCGAAGTCGGATGCTTAACCGACTGAGCCACCCAGGTGCCCCTAAAATAGGTCAATTTATTCATAGGCAATGGGCAAATCAAGAATAGGTTAAAAATACTAAAAAAAAAATAGGAGGATGCCTGGGTGACTCAGCCAGTTATTCATCCTACTTTTCATTTTGATCAGGTCATGATCTCATGGTTCATGGGTTTGAGCCCCACGTTGGCACAGAGCCTGCTTGGGATTCTCTCTCTCCCTCCCTCTCTCTCTTTGTTTCTCCCCTGATCTCTCTCTCTCTCTCTCTCGCTCAAAATAAATAAACACAATTATTTTTTAAATAGAATAATATGCTAGTCCCTGATAATTCCATCTCTTATACAGTTATATTACACATATCTTACCTTCTTGCTTTTTATAGAATAGATTTGATCTTATTGGCTATCGAAGTTCTTTAGTAGTTCTAAAGATAATACAATTATATTGGTTTCAACTATACAATTTGACCTATCATAAAAAATATTTGAGAGACCTTCCTAAAATATATATTTAAGAAGATATGTTAAACAGAGAAGTGTCTGAGGTATAAATATTCTTTACTGTATGCTGACAAATTTATATATGCCTAAGAAATAAGTGATCAAGGCTTAAGGTTTCATTCTTATATTGAAAGCTAAGAATGCTGACATGTATTTGTTTTGGTGAACACTCAATGTATCTTCTCTGGTATATAAACCAAATATTTCTTTAAAAGACAATGAAAAGATATGTGTATCTGCTGAAGACATAATACTCATTTGATACGTGCAATTAAATTTGACATGGAAAGAGTAAATAGTGATAGTACCAACTATAGTGTTAGCCATTAAAGATTTCTACTTACAATATCTGATTTTGAACAGTATTACACCATTTTGGAGTAGGCTGAAATGTTTTCAAGTATATTTGATCTGCTAGACATAAATATTTATGCTGTTTATTTTTAAAAAATAATGTCTAGGAGTCTGTTTAGCGTCAAACTTAGGCTCAGATCATGATCTCACAGTTCGTGAGTTCGAACCCTGCCATGGACTCTGTTGTAACAGCTCAGAGACCGAAGCCTACTTTGGATTTTATTTTATGTCTTCCTCTCTGTGCCCCTGCCCTGCTCACAGCTCACACTCTGTTTGCCTTTCTTTCTTTCTTTCAAAAATAAATAAACATTTAAAAAATGAAAAAAAAAAAAAACAAAACAAACCCTTAATGTCTAGTAGCACTCACTAGTAGGTAGGTTCATTTTTAGAAAGAATTTGTGACTATAACATGTTATCTAATACATTTGTAAACTTATCAGTCCTTTTTAATTTATCCAATTGTGTAAATATAAATATGAACTTAGTGGGCTGTGTTTCAGACTTCTTGCATAAGACAACATGCCTAAATAACCCTAATAATTTGATGAGATCTACACCTAGGAGTTAAGGAAAAGAAGGCAATTGAATTTCATTAAATGCACATTCTATTATTATTATTATTATTTTATTTTTATTATTTAATTGAATGAATACTTTCAGGAAATGGTGTCTTTTAATACAAAGACTCTACATTTTTTTTTAATTTTTTTTTCAACGTTTATTTATTTTTGGGACAGAGAGAGACAGAGCATGAACGGGGGAGGGGCAGAGAGAGAGGGAGACACAGAATCGGAAACAGGCTCCAGGCTCTGAGCCATCAGCCCAGAGCCCGACGCGGGGCTCGAACTCACGGACCGCGAGATCGTGACCTGGCTGAAGTCGGACGCTTAACCGACTGCGCCACCCAGGCGCCCCTACATTTTTTTATTACAACTGCTCATTGGCAATAGCTGACACAAGGATGAAATAGGCAAGGGCAATATTCCCCACTGATATAAGACAAATATTCAAAATAGATTTAAGTTATCTTAATGATTTCAGGTGACTGTTGAGAATGTCTATTTTACATCCTCTTATAATACAACACATCCACAGAACCCAAGTAAGTATATAAATAACTCACTCTGCTAAATTTTCTTGACGTCTAAGCTTTGTGCATTTTTGAGGGTGTTGTTTGTCATTCTCTCTCTCTGTGCAATCAATGTGTCAGCTGTTATTTTTCATTACTGTCAATGTGATATCCCATTATAAACCTCCCTATTCACATTAGTCTACCTGGTCTTGAAAACTGAATAGTCAGATTATATATATATACATATATATAATATATATATGTACATATATATATGTATTACATCTATTAGTTTCAGAGATAGTATGACTTAAGGCCCTAAATTATAAACAATTTGGAAAAACATTTCATATACAGGGCATTATGCATAAAAATGCTAAAACAGTCCTTATGTATTCTAAAGTTCGAAATTTTCTTACTAAATTAAATAAGTATGAAGAATTTTAAATGTTAACATCTGAATTTTTATTAATTTTTTCATTTGTTTGATTTGTTTGTTTCTTAAATAGTATTGCCTTTAGGATAACATTCTCAGACCTAAGTAAATGGCAAATGTATAAAAAACTCTAGAATATTTCTTCTTGATAGAAGAGTTTATTAAGAATATGCACTCATCAGTATTATCTTCAATTAAGTTGATCTTTTTGTAAGATTATAGAATGTAGCAGAGAAAGGGATAAAATGGATACTCTATATAAAAATGGTAGTCTTTTATATCTGATGCATTTTCAAAGAAGTGACTATCTATGTATATATATACATATGCCTGGACATGGAAAATAATTTACAAAATAATTATTGGGTATGGTACTACAATTTAGGTCATATTAAATTGTGGGTACAGAGTAAGGAAGGAAACTAAAGGTATTAAAATTTCAAACATGTGGCAGACAAATGGAGTAAACAAAAGCAACCAGGATAAGAATGTAAATAAAGACTAGTAAGTTGACTTTACTACTCTACTATATCCGGAAGCAACTTATTTAGACATATTTAAAGACAAGAAATTAAGATAGCGAAAGAAACTGGTAAATATTTGAGAGCAGAGGAAATAGGATTAAATATTTGAAGCAGTAAAAAATAAAAACACACTCTCTTTTTTATGGTTGATTAATATTTCATTGTGTGTGTGTATATATATATATACACACACACATCTTCTTTATCCATTCATCAGTCGATGGACATTTGGGCTCTTTCCATAATTTGACTATTGTTGATAATGCTGTTATAAACATTGGAGTGCATGTACCCCTTAGAATCAGCATTTGTTGTATGCTTTTAGTAAATACATAGTAGAACAATTGCTGGGTCCTAGGGTAGTTCTTTTTAAAATGTTTTATATTGTATTTATTTATTTTAGGGAGAGCATAAGAAAGGGAGGGACTGAGAGAGGAGGACAGAGGATCCAAAGCAGGCTCTATGCTGACAGGCTGACAGTAGTGTTTCTTAAAGAGAATAGGAATTTATTAATTGAATGATTAACCATATTTACAACAATCTAAATTTTAAAAATAATGCTTTAATGGCATTGTTTGATTTTATTCTTATATATTTAATCACCAAAAGAGTTGTCCATTTTTCATATTTTGGATAAATGGAATCACATCATGGTTTATTTTGGTTTATTTCATTCTAATAAATAAATACCTTATGTTTTACACTTTTCATTTAATCTTAATGATCTGAAAAATAATATAGGAAATAAATATTGAAATTCAATAAATGTTGCTTTAAAATAATATTTTAGCATAAACACTCTGTATTTAAGTGCCTGAGATTTACGTAAGAATAGAATCAAGTAAAATATACAAATATTCAAGGATGGGAGGCCAAATATGTGAGACAGATAGCATCTGACAACTAATTGGAAGAAATGTTATGTTTTCTTTAGATGTTCTCATTTATAGAGCTGAAAATTTTCAAGTGTTTAAAATGGTTTATGGTCAGGGCGCCTGGGTGGCTTGGTCGGTTAAGCGTCTGACTTCGGCTCAGGTCATGATCTCACGGTCGGTGAGTTTGAGCCCCGCGTCGGGCTCTGTGCTGACAGCTCAGAGCCTGGAGCCTGTTTCAGATTCTGTGTCTCCCTCTCTCTCTGCCCCTCCCCTGTTCATGTTCTGTCTCTCTGTCTCAAAAATAAATAAACGTTAAAAAAATTAAAAAAAAATAGTTTATGGTCAACTTTTCAAGATGTCATCATGGAAGTTCCAGAAGATTCTCAATTGACATAATCCAACATCTTAAAATACAATAGAACAACCACAACTAAAATCACTGCTGGCATGACAAAATCTTTCTTGGGTGTCTGGAGTGTTCAGTTTGTGTCTCTGGTTTTTAAAGTGCCTTTAGATTTCCTTGGTTTCTATGCTGAGAAGCACAGAAGAAGCTCCAGGGTGCATATTCAATGTATCTGTCCTAGACAACTGTCTTATTTAATTGGCTGATCTATTATTCCCTGCTCATGTTACTATCATTCATGTCCTGTCTCTCTGTGTATTTTTAAACTTTGCCGTTTTAATTTACTTGTTATGCACATGCATAACACAACCCAGATAAACAAAAATGGTTTTAGGTTTCCATTACTTTTTAAGCATCTAAGACCAAACTTGAGAACATATACTCTGCTGCATATGTCTTGCTTGTGTGTCTTACAAAATTTATAAGCTGTGTTTTATTCTCCACATCAGTTTAAGTGTCAGGAATGATATATGTAGTAATTTGTAGAGTAGTAGACCAAACATTGATGAGCTGACAGGTGTTAGATATGTGCTATCTTTTTAAAGATGCTGTATTGCATCTGATTAAATTCACATTTCTGCTTTAGCAGGGTATATGTCTGTACATACAGGAGTGAAAAAAAAATGATGTAATGAGAATCTTAAGTCTGTGTTTCCTGAGGGTGTCATTGAAGAGATGGAGTAAGATTGGTTTTAAAAAATAAGTCATAAAAATCTGGGCCTATAATCAGCACTGCTGTAGTTACGAAGTTTAATGCTGGGATATATGAATCAGAACATAGCATATATATTTTTTTCCCTGCTTCCAATCAAAATCACTGGTATATTATTTACTGCAAAAATTCTCTGTGAATAAAACAGGATGCTGAAGGTACTCAGAGCAACTTCAATTTATTACAGAACGGTGCTCTCTCTGAAGCCTTCAGCTGGTACACTCTAAGCACAGAACCCCATCTACCTTTCCAAGTAATGGGATGAATAACAAACTACTTGTTAGAGTAAATGAAATGTTCCTCCCCGCCCCGAACTCCAGATTTCAGGAACGTCTCACTGCTTGTCCTGCTGAGAACTTCACGCCTTGTACTTGAGAAGAGAATTGTAATCTGCTCACTAATATCTCCCAGACTGATGCATTCAACCCTGCAGTTATTTAGTGTTGATATGGTTATTGATTTCCCAAATGGTCAGACTGAACACGATAATGGGAGTTAGGATTAATTTGGCATGAACAAAGAACAAATTTTTAAAAATGTATATGAAACACAAACTTTTTGATACTTCATTCAGTTAGGTATAGATTCCTTACTGACCAATTGCAATAAATATATTTATTTTCTATTATATGATGTTATTAGTTATTTATTGATTTTTAAAGATTTAAGCTTTATGTTATTATGGACTTATTTAGTTTATAGGTTGATGGGTTTTCACAAGTTTTATTTTAAAATTGGTAGAAAGCATGTGCATAAAATACACCTTAATTGGCCTCTTAATTAACTATATATATGTATATACATACATATAAATATATATATACACATATAAATATATATATATATACATATATAGTTAGCTAGCTAGTTAGTTTGAAAAACAAAGGCAAAGTGCATATCATTTTTTATGCCTTCATAGACTGCTTCCAACCAGAGGCCAACAAATCATGGCCTGTGAGCCAATTGTACCCCACTGCCCATTTGTATATGAGCTAGAATGGTTTTTACATTTTTAAATGGGTAAATAAATAAAAAAAGATTTTGTTTCACATTTTAGAACGATCTAGGATTCAAATATCAGTGCCCATAAATAAAATTTCATTGGAACAGAACCATATCTATTCTTTTACATACTGTCTATGGCTGCTTTCAAGCTACAATTGCAGAGTAATTGCATCAGAGATCAGAATGTGCCTTCATATGATTTACTCTTACTCTCTAACTTATGTGTTTTAACTCTTATGTAGATGCCTTTACATTCCACATCCACTGACCCCAGGTATTTTTGATCTCCTTTTGGTCTTTGAGCATAACTGAACACTCAAGAATCCTTTCCACTGGAGACATGAATGCATTCTTTTCTCTTCCAAAATGGTCATCTCGACTTTGCTGTTTTCTGCTGGCCACACCCTTGCTGTCTGCCCTCTGACTCCTACCTACTTTAGCCCAACTATATTCATTGATTTTATTCATCTTAATTATTATTATCTTATTTTAAATTTCATCTGTAAAACATTATAGATATTTATTTTCTATCTTGTTAGTTAAGTACATGTATAATATCCTTGGCATTGCCTTTTGGTCCACAAGCTCACACTATTGACTATCTGGTCCTTTATCAAATTAGCTGAGCCCTGGTTCTAGACTATAAGCTCCATGAAGGCAGGAAGATCTTTTTTTGTTCCTTATTTTTGTTCCATAGCATAAGAACACACAACAGATGCCAGTTTGTACTCAGTGAATGTCATTAGGTAAATACATGGTAGAAAGACTTTGTTTCCCAGTACTTCGGTTCAAATGTTTAATAACCAGATTTGCCCTCATTCTTCTTTACCTCTTTATCATTTATTTATCCAAGTATCAACCAACAAACCTTCTTCATACACCATTCTCAACTAATTTCAATTGACAGTGATTTCATTAATAAACATCAATTTTGTTAAACATTAATTTGACATTCAGTTACATAATCTGTTTCTATATCATCATTCAAAAGTGTGTTTAAAAGAACCTGGAGTTCATGGCACTCAGAAAGGTCAAGAATGCATTTATTAATTTTAGTACCAATTAAGTAAATAAACTAACTACTGGTGCTTGTTTGTATAAATATCCTTTAAAGTAAATACATCACATTCAAATTTTTGGCATATAATATTTATTAATAGTGATTACAAGTTAGAGGAGAGTTAAGAGAAGTAAGGGTTTCAGGGTTTTATTTTTAATTAATTAATTTATTTTGAGAGATAGAGAGAGAGAGAAAGCATGAGCAGGGGAGGGGTAGAGAGAGAGAGGGAGAGAGAGAATTCTAAGCAGGCTCTGTGCTGACAGTGTGGGGCTTGAACTCACCAACGATGAGACCATGACCTGAGCCATAATCAAGAGTCAGATGCTTAACCAACTGAGCCACACAAGTGCCCTGAAAGAGATAAGAGTTACAAGAAATTAGAAACACTACAAGTAGAGAATAAAAAGGATTTGTACAAATCTTTCTTTAAAGATTATTTTTATACTAGGTGGTCATAAACTCAGACATCTATAAAATTTCCAGTAGATACAAATAATGTGAAAGCATAATTTTTGAAAATTAATTATATGAAATTATGAAGATGCATTTCAATGTCATAGAAATCCAAAGTGAATCTGAGATTTCTGTGCATGAGAATACATTTTTCTTAATACAAAACTGCATAACTACAAAATGCTTTCTCCTTTGCAAAATGACTAACAAGTGCAGTGTATTCAGTCCCTTATTTTTTATTCCTCCTCAATAAAAGATATTAAACAGCATTTTTGTTCAAAATCTTGCTTTAAATACATAAAAGTTTCAATACATTTCACACTTTAGCTGTTTGGGAAGTAGAATCGAATTACCTGCTTTCCATCTCCCCACAAAAACAAAAGAAAGATTTTGGATAAAAGTTCTCTAAAAAAGCATTTTTATTTTATTTTATTTTATTTAAGTTTATATATTTTGAAAGAGAGACCCAGAGGAGAGCATGAGCAGGGGAGGGACAGAAAAAGAGGGAAAGAGAGAGAATCCCAGGCAGGCTCCACACTGTCAGTGCAGAACCCGACACGGGGCTTGAACTCACAAACTGCAAGATCATGACCTGAGTCGAAATCAAGAGTGGTGCTAAACCAACTAAGCAACCCATTCGCCCCTAAAAAAGCATTTTCAAAGTAAAATATATTCAACTGCAATTGGTATACGCATGTTTTTAAAGTAATACATATGCAGATATAAATGAGGTATGTGGGGTCATACTGCTTACACTATACATTATTAAATACAGTGCTTGATAATCAAAATCTAGTCTTAGAACTACACTCTGAATTGTAAAAGACAATTGTGAACATACATTTGTATATACCTTCTTTTGGGTGAAATTTAGTTTCAAATAACTTTAAGCTTACCAATAGTCTAATTCATTTATTAATGATATTGATAAGCTGATAATAAAATATATATAAAAACACAAAGGATCTCAGATACACAAAACAAGTCTGAAAAAGAAAAACATTAGAGGATTATACTACCTGGTTTCAAGACTTGGTATAAACCCACAGTTATCAAACACATAGAATGATAGAACAGAGTGTAGGGTCCCAAATGGACCTACACTTTTATGGTCAATTGATACTTGGCATAGATGAAAAGGTAACTCACTGCAGAAGGAATAATGTCTTCAAGAAATAATGCTGAAACAATTAGGAAAAATGTGAATCCCTAACCTTACTTCAAACTCTACAAGAAAGCGACCTAGAAAAGGATCATATGTGGATGGATCATATATCTATACATATATAAAAACTATATAACTTCTTAGAGAAAGCATAGTAAAACATCCTTATGACCTTTGGAAAATAATTTGTCAGTTTCTAATAACATGAGAAATAAATTTGACAGATGACCCAGCAATTCCACTCCTATGTATTTACTGAAGAAAAAGCAGGTGTATGTTCACGTAGAGACTTCTGCAATGGATGCTCATAGTTATTTCTTCCAGAAACAAAACTGGAAACAAGCCAAATGTCAATTAACAAATGAATGGATAACTAAATTATGGTATATTCATGCAGTGCAATACCTCTCAGCAATGTCAGATACACAAAAAACAAACCAAACCAAAAAAATGGATGACTGTTAAAAGCATTCTGAGAAGCGATAAAAGCCAGCCATGAAAGACTTTGTTTTGTATAACTACATTTATATAATATTTTAGAGTTAAATGGATGCATTTTTATATATAAATTACATCTTGGTAACCAAGTTTACTTAAATATTAAAAAATCGTTGCTGGAGTATGTTTTCCTTAAACTTCCACTGCATATTACTATATTCTTAAATATTTCAGCTTTTGACCCATATATGCTAACTAAATTAATTGTGGATAGACAAGCACAAGTAATAAGCCAAAGCTCAAAACTAGGATCACACTGTCTATAAGATGGAGGTTTCCATTGACTAGTGTATTCTGGGTTTTAATGTCTAGACTTACTAATATTATCCGAAATGTTAACATGAGGTTTCTGGAGCAGAGCAGATTATTATGACTTACGTAAAGTGATCACCACAGCGGCACCCCGTTGCCCCAATTCTAGCCCCTGGTCTAACGTGATGAGACCCAGATGTCATCGTACACATAACTGAGTCTACTGCAGGTGAGGAGCCCACAGAAAATGAAGCCAGGTGGTTATGCGTAAAACAGATAGCTGTTTCTTCTCCTCTCCTGGGTAGGAGATCTTTCACTCCCAAGAGCAATTTCTCCTTGGAAATACCGAGGAGAAAGGTCCAGACCCTTTTCTCTTTAAAATGTAAATAAATTCCTCCTACATGAAGTGAAACCCTTTTCGGTTTTACAACTCAGGAATGTTTTCAACAGTTCCAGGTCTTATTCCTCCTTGAAATGTAATCACATACCTTCAAGGGAGGTAAATCTTTCTGCAGCTCACACCAGCTACAGTCATAATTTAACTTCCAGGCTCAACTTTTAACCCAGGTCCCAAATTTTAATAAACTTTGCTCAGAAAGCTCCAACTGAACAAAAACAGTATTTTTGCTACAGTTCAACACCTATGATCCCTCTTAATTAAATATTCTCCTAAATAGTACTAATTCACACATATTACCATGTTATGTTATACGAAATAAACTTATTTACCTACACCATTTCATTGTACATTCAGTTTCTTTGCTTCTAATTTGTTGCAATTTTAAACAATATATAAGAATTATAAATAAATTGCATTTTAGGTATTTCCCCAGCATACATTTATAGCAGTGAAATTGCAGGATTGTAAATTATTTGTTTAATTAAATTTATTCAGGTGGAATTGTTTTGTCAAAAAAATTAAATTATAAAAATGTCCTCCAAAAAATGGCAGCAATTTATACCAACAAAAGGGCAATATTAGAACCTTAGAATATTAATTTCAACTGAATGCATATTGCGATTATTTTAATATTTTCAATTTGCTTTAATTTTGGCTCATTGAGTGCTTTGGTCTACAAATATTTTGAATTATATATTATAAATTATGCCATTTTTCATCATTTGTATCCTTTTTGTTTATATTTTAAAGTCCCAGGGTGCCTGGGTGGCTCAGTGGATTGAGCATCCAACTTCAGCTCGGGTCATGATTTCATGGTTTTTGAGTTCTAGCCCCACGTCAGGCTCTGTGCTGACAACTTGAAGCCTGGAGCCTGCTTCAGATTCTGTGTCTCCTTGTCTCTCTGCCCATCCCCCACTTGTGCTCTGTCTCTCTCAAAAATAAATAAATAAATGTAAAAAAAAGTAGAAGAAAATATATATTTTTTAAAGTGTCATGAAAAAACATCCAGAAAAAAATGACATTTTCAGGACTCCTGTTCACTCAGTCAGTTAAGTGTCCAACTCTTGGTTATAGCTCAGGTCATGATCTCAGGACTGTGGGATCCAGCCCCGAGTTGAGCTCCACCTATCAGTGCTGAGCCTGCTTGGGATTCTCTCTCTGCCCTGCCCCCCACTCTGTGCACTTGAGTTGTTTTCCCTTTCTCTAAGTGAATAAACTTAAAAAAAAAAAACTTCGTTAAAAAAATGACATTCTCTTCTGGTTATCTTATAGTGTTGTTTATAATATATGATTACTTAATACATTTTATAATATCAAAAATATCAAAAACAGAATAGGAACCTAACAATAAAACTCTGTATTTATGCACAGATCCTGTTTGACTAAACATGATGAACCAAAACGGCTTTATGCTCATTGTTTTCAATTCAGTAAAAATTCAAGCCATATAGTATATAGTAATTTGCATACTGTAATAACTTATACTGTATTCTATGCAGTAATTTGAATAAATTAAGTAAATATTCTACAAAATAATTTAAATGAAGTAAAATTAAACTAAATTAAAAATGGAGTGACAAGAAGAAACGTGATCAGTGTCCAGATAAAAGAAGAGAAGGAGAACCAAAACACCAAGAAATAAGCTTGGGACAATGGGTCTGAGCACCAAGGCCTCAGGGGGTACACGTTTCTATAAGGGACTTCAACTCTTACTGATGCAAGAAAGGGAAATGGGAAGAGGTGACAG
This sequence comes from Prionailurus bengalensis, assembly GCF_016509475.1. NCBI lineage: Eukaryota > Metazoa > Chordata > Mammalia > Carnivora > Felidae > Prionailurus > Prionailurus bengalensis. The sequence goes on along the minus strand of NC_057343.1, from coordinate 62,245,178 downwards.
ATGTGGAAGGAATGTCAGGTAAATCCTCAGCCTCTTATCTGAGGCCCAGTACATGGAAGCAGAGCAGCATTTCATATAGTTTGTACCCAAACAAAAGGTCCCCTTCTGTGGGAAAGGCTGCTTGACTCAGAGGAGCAACCCATTGAACCCTGACTCTGCGATACAGTCAGACAATGGTCATCTTCAGAAAAGATAAACAAGATAATACCAGGAATACAAAATATGCACAAGAGACATTTATGTGGCTTTAGAGGGAGATCATGTCCATGCCGAGCAATAGGAAGTATTTTCACCGGGCGAGAGAGATGAGAGTGAGGATTTGGTTATCGATAGCCACACTGTGTGAAGAGAAGGAGACAAAACTCCAAGTGTGGGAGAAGAGAAGAGGCAGAGGGTGACTCTATCATTGTCTAGTGTGGCATGGGATTAACATTTGTTATCATCTATTACTTTTTAAAAAGTCATCTTTTGTACTACTTAGTGTTCAGGGAATATTCTGTCACATAAATACATCATCAAAATTTAAATAAATAAATGAAAATCTTTTTATAGGTGAGAAGATGAGAATGAGGGGGCAGGTGGAGAGAGATAAGAACAAGTGGGGGAAATGCAGTCATAAAGAAAATGAATTAGGGAAAAGTGAAGTTGGATCTGACTTCATTCTTGATATATTTATAAGTGTCAAGAGTATATATTTCAAGTGACGAAACGAACTTCCATAAATGGATCTATACATTTAAACAGTATTTTTGCTACTGAAAAAAATGGCAGAGGTTGTAATGAGGAAGGCATATGAGAATATAGGAAAAAAATAATACATTTTTTAAAAACATAAGCCATTACCTCTTTTCCTATTTTCATTATTTGCTGTTCTTAACAAGTATCAGTTCTTAACTGTATGTAAAATCTTCAGTGTATTATGAAATGCTATTCTCACTCTTTATATACATTTTGAATATATATACATATACACATTTTATATACATTCTATATCCACTGTATGCATTATATATTTTTGAATGAATATATATGTATATATTTTGAATGAATATATACATATATATGTTGAATGAATATATATATAAAGATAGAGTGTATGAGAGACAGCTTAATAACCACTGTGATTATGGCGCACATTACCTTTTCAGCCACACTCCTTTTCCTCACTCACAGCATGAGATTTTTGCTCATATTGAGTTGCTCCGTCTCACACACCAGCACGACTGCATGGAATGTTGGAAGGTCTCACTTCTCATCAGTAGGAAGTTCTGTTATATTGTTTCCTGCTGTGCTTCACTGAGTCCTCCGTACTATTCTTCAAGCTCCTTGCTTGCATCAATCTCCTTTCATCTTTCTGTGGTTTTGTACTATTACCCAGTCTTTCCCCACACTCAAGCCAGCTCCACTATTTCAAGTGTGTCTTTGATAGCAGTGGATTGAGTAAGACAGAAAGCAATCTGGAGGTAGTCCTTCACATTCTTTTATTAGTAAGGAAATTAGCAGTAGTATAACTCTTTCATAAAAACTTTGGGATTTTGATGTATGTCCTCAAGGGAATATAATGAAAGCATGTTGGTTCACAAGCTGTCCCATCTACACAGAAGGCAAGGGGAGACTGAGAAAAGAAGCAGCTGTTCCAGATTGTTAGGTGGCAGGTTGAATAAGCAAAGAACTTACTTGTCTTGGACAGCCACAAGATGAGTAGATGTCTGCACCCACCTGCCATGATATAAACAATTATATAGAGGTCCTAACTGGGTTCAGCCACAGTATATTACCCAGATGGTCTCAACAATACATTGCTCTCTCAAGTCTGCATCTTTGAAACAGCTCCCAATGTGGGGAAGGTGAGGACTGTGTACATTTCAAGCATAGGAGAGAAGGTGAGGTGCCTCCGATTGCAGAGTCCAGTTCTTGGGGCAACTTGTGGTCATGTCTTCTCTGTTACCTCCTCCAACAAAGCAAGAGAGATTTGGTCTGCCATTTTATCCATGACCATTTTCAATTATATCAGTTTACTTGTTATTTTTGCTTTGCACTTGGCTCCTTCTTTAAATATTTTTTTATGGAGGTTATAATAGAGGATCAAAGTAGGAAAAGAATGAAACTGATGTTTTTCGCTTTTGGATGCTAGGCTTCTGTACTAACTTTGCTTCAACTTTGGTTGCACACTCTTGCTACTTGAGTTGATCTCAATATTTGATCAGCCTGCTCTTTATGTATGTGATACGTATATGACTGAGAAAAATGAGTGTCTCCATCAAGCAAATGATATTTCCTTCATCACTCTCCTTCACAGGATAAATTTGCTAAGATTTTGGGTACTCAGGACTCACTCTATTTGTATTAAATTATTAGCTGTATGATCCTAGATAAATGACTTAATGTCTTATTTTCTCAAATTTACCAAGTTTATAATTTCCAAATAATAGCAATGAAAATAGTACTATCATTGGGGAGCCTGGGTGGCGCAGTCGGTTAAGGGTCCGACTTCAGCCAGGTCACGATCTCACGGTCCGGGAGTTCGAGCCCCGCGTTGGGCTCTGGGCTGATGGCTCAGAGCCTGGAGCCTGTTTCCGATTCTGTGTCTCCCTCTCTCTCTGCCCTTCCCCCATCCATGCTCTGTCTCTCTCTGTCCCAAAAATAAATAAACGTTGAAAAAAACCACCAAAATTAAAAAAAAAGAAAATAGTACTATCAGCTAATTAATAAGATGAAGATTGGATTAATAATTCACCTTAATAATTTATCTTAAAATTCTGACACATGATTAGTGCTCAAGAAATGCCACATTATTATATTTACTACATCATTTTTCTCTGCTTAAGGTATCACTATGTCCATCCTGTCTTCTAAACTGTATTTTCTATCCTTTCTTCCTCCTGACACCAACATCCTAGCTTTCTACTTCCCTAATAAGCAAACATCCTGAACTAAAATTCTACATTCTACCTTTTAAACTCTGAATATTCCACATACACAATTTCAAGGTGGTTTCAACACATGTAACTCTCTTGAAAATTCATCTATGACTTGCTAAGTTCCAATGAAATTTGACAAAATCTTTGATATGTTTGATAAGGTATTTTACCTAACACTTACAGAAACATGGTACCACTGACTTAACCTAAAGTCAGATAAAAGTGCATGATGGGAAGGCAAGCTGGAAGGTTGACTTCCTTTCAGAAATGGAGATGGTTGAGCTCCCCTGCCTATGAAGTGAAATGTCATATAAGATTTCACTTGAAAAACCGTAACATGCACTGCCTATCTGAGGATGTTCACATAAAGAGGAAACTCTTCCACCTCCTAAAAAACAAAATAAAATGCAAAACCACAACAACAATAACAAAAGACAATCCTGGAGGGAGGTAAGAAAACCACATGGGTCGATCTGTTGGGTTGATGTTTGAATCTGTGCTGTCTTCCATGTTACCACAGGGCCGGAATCTTGAGTTACAAATAAAGTAATTTCTTCAGGATTTCAGAGCATATGATCAGCATGGATATAATGTCGAAAACCACTAAACATGACATGTGGAAAGAGACAGAGGTGGCCAAAGAAGAACTCAAGGCAAGATAAGCTTATCAAATGAAAAAAATAGAGAGAGAGAAAGAAAAAATAAAAATTAAATAAAATGTAAATTAAAAAATTAAATAAATTCATCTTGAGATGGGCTTTATTGCAGATGAAATGAAAATAAAGTAATAATTTACAAAATGAGTATAAAATAATTGCATGTATAATATTTGCAAATATAAAGGGAGAAGCAATGATCTATTTCCAAATTATGGATTTTTTAACGTTTATTGATTTTGGGGAGAGAGTGAAACCCGGAGAAGGTTAGAGAGAGAGACACAGACTCGGAAGCAGGCTCGAGCCTGACAAGTGTCTCAAACTCCTGAACCATGAGATCAAGAACTGAGCTGAAGCCGTAGGCTTAACCTACTGAACCACCCAGGCATTCCCCCCAAATTATGGTTTTTTTTAAAGAAAATATAAAAACTTTGTATTCCTGACTACATACACTATGGATTTCAAGCTCCAGTGTCAGATGCCTGGCAAGAGCCTTAAAAACAGCCTTTATCTCCCTTCTAATGGTTCTGATTTTCTGATTGAACATGAACTGACAGACAATAGTCTACTAAAAATTTTTCCAGAAAACAGAACCTTAATGGATATAGTCTGTGAATTGATTCTTAGTTATCTGTAGTTGTTTTTCTAATCTGATTAGATTTAAAGGTGTTATTTGACCCTGTTTCTAGTAATAATGGGGCATGCAGTGGCATAAATATATTTATGGAGATTAATCATATAGTAATCAACTGGCAATGTATTTGTTTCCCCTACCTACAATGTTGGGCTCTGGTAATGTAGAGTGCTTAATTCCAAATCAGGGATACTTCTGCTACAGCACAGAAACAACGGTTTCATTCATTGGAGAAGTTGAGACTGCCACACAAACATTCCCATGTCAATGAATCAACTGACAAAGAAGGGGGGTATTGTATGGGTGATTGATTTTGATAACTGAGGCAGACTTGGGGATGCTACAATGGAGAAGGAGAAGTGAGGAATATGTCCGAAATATAGGAAATCTTCTAGGCATGTTATTTAGTACTTCCATGTCTTATGATTGAAGTCAGTAGAAAACTAAAATGACCCAAGTGTGGTTTCAAGCTGCAAGTATTAAGTTTGGGTAATTCCAGCTGGCAAAAAACCACAACCTGCTGAGGTGCTTTCTAAGAGCAAAGCCATATAGAATGAATAGGGAGAGAAGGTAATTATAAATATCAGCTATAACTAAGTGAAGAGGGGTAGAAACAAAAACTACAATAGTTACCAGCAGTTCTTTCTTATTTTCATACGAATAGATATGTTTGTGTATGTGTATGCCATGGTTTTGTTAAATTAACATTCAAGTAAAGCCTCCAGGTGTTGGATGGTGAACCAAGGTTTAATAAAAGACCACAAGAGAAATTGAAATGGAGAGATTTGTTCCACATAGGTCCTAGAGGAAGTACACGGGACACCTTGAGGGGCCATAAAGGGAGGTCAAGGCAGGGTGCAGGCAGAGCAAGAGAGCTTGAGTCAAATGCCTTTATTAAGGTTTATGGTTAGAGTGCTTTGGGATTCCCAGGCTAAGACCAGATTGGTCAGTTGAAACAAACAAACAAACAAACAAACAAAAAAAAGTGGGGTTTTGGCAATCTCCAAGGGCTCTTATCTAAGGGGCCATGGGAGGTGGAAGAGACGGTTTATCACAACAGCTGTTGGGAAAGTCATTTCAGGACTTATATTTGCTTGTGAGTCTGCAGGTTGCCACCTAGAAAATGTGCTTGTGTGATGGACTAGAGTTAGTCTGAGGCCTCCACGAGTTGCTTGGTCAAACAAAATGGATACTGAGGCAGCAATACCATGATGTAGCTTAGCTAAACTCCCCACAGTATGTGTACATATAAGAATCTCCCCCTTAACCTTACCTTATCAATAACGATAAAGTATGTTAATAGTAGTTAACTTTACATCTCAGTATTCACGTTGTAAGCAGGATAGTGAGACCCAGGTAGAAAAATAATGAACATCAACTAAAGGTAGAAAATAGTTTTAGTATATTTTGTAGGGGAAACAGCAAGCTTGTTTTCAGTAGCACTTAAGACAGTTGTATCAGGGTCGGTGGAATGTGACTCCATTAATGCTTTATTTGGAAGCTATATATGGTTTTACAAATCCTCTTTGGGTGCTGGGTTTATGAGTTGTACCACCATGGCTTTATGATACAAACACATGACTCTGCTAAATCGTGCTTCCTAAAATTTTCTCCCTCATATATTCTGGTTAGGGTAGGCCATGAAATATGTTGTGTGTGATCTGGAAGGTGAACCCGAAGGAGCCTCCACATCCTTTCCTAGCAGAAGGCTGGTGAAGAAGTGCAGGTGCTATTTCAGCTCACACATGGTACTTATTTGCTGGCTCATCTCATTGGCATGGGACAGCCGTTCACCACAAGCTGTTGCACCTTCCCCAACTGTGGAGTTAGATACATATTTAGGTTCCTGACGAAGTTTGCCAAGTTTCCTGCAGGAAACCAACATTGTCAAATTGGGAGGTGGTGAAAGACGAACAGTTTCCACTTATCGGCTGTGTGTTGCAGTGGATCTTACCGTCCTTTACATCTACGTTCTCTTCTTGACTGCTTCAAATCAAAAGGCAAAGACAGAGTTTCTTTTCATTCATCTCCCCCAGTAACATAGAAATTGCTATAACAGAGCAGATGAAGTCTGCCTCCCTGATTGAACCTCAATTCATACACAGGTTTACCACCTAATAAATTTTATTATAAAACTTCTATATTTAAAAAAAATGATTTGCTGGGATATGAGCAGACATTGGAACATAGTAGAAAATTTAGACATGGACTTTTTCATACAGAAATTTAACATGGGTGAAAAGTGGCATCTCAAATTTGTGGCAAAATGGTGAATTAAAAATAGATGATGTAGAGCTAACCGGATAATTATTTGGGAAAAAAGATAAAATTTGATGCACATGTCACACTGTATACAAAACTAAATCTCAAATAGATCAGGAATCTCAATTCTGAAAAAGGAATTATGCAAATACTAAAAATTAAGAACATATAATCACAAAACAGGTGATTTCTATCATAATATTCCAGGACTAAGAAACACCTTCCTAACTCTGCACTAAAAAATCTAAAATCTATGAAAGACTGCATAAATAAATTCAACTACTTATTGTCTGTATGGATGTAATTATAATTCCTCATACATAAAAATGATTAATGTGATTATGACTAATACACACCATATTATATATATAAAATACATTATTTTCTGTGAAATGTATATGGGCATATATCACGGCCAGAGAAAGAGTGGAAATATCTGTTACTATTGCTATGATTGCCATTATTATTTGTAGTTAGTAATAACAACACTAATTTTAATAATTTTAATAATTTTTTAATAAATTCAATAAATTTTAATAAAATTCTCATTAATAGTAGTACCAGTACAGTATTATATTACATTATTGTAGGTTTAAGACAATTTTAGTCTTCAGAGAACTAAGGACTGAGACCGTGAATATGTGCATGAAAAAAAAATATGGCTTAAAAATGACTGTGAAATATATGAACACTTCTGGGTTGATATATGACTGCTATCTGATTAGCAGATGTGGCTGGCCTGTCACATAAAATTCAAAAGATTTGAAAGAAACTGTGATAACATTTTGAAAGACACATTGAGTAATTTTTATGAAAAGTAGTTAATTAAAGTCACTCCTAATGGAAAACCTAAAATTTTAAAAACATTATTAAAATTCTCTAGTAATAGCTCAAACCCTAATTAAAACACAAGCGATAGAAAAATCACTTTTGTATTTAACTCTATTAACTGTTTAAAAGAAGCCAAGCATTATTTTCCTCTTCTAATTACAAAAGTTTCATATACCCGTAATAAAGCAAGTTACTATGATTTACTGTTTTATTTTTCTAGTCTAATGATAGGCTTACAAATTTGAAATCATTGTATGTTCCTTAACAATCTTTAATGAAGATATGGGGTGCCTGGGTGGCTCAGTCGGTTAAATGTCTGACTTCCACACAGGTCATAGCTTTCACTGTCCGTGGGTTCGAGCCCCACGTCGGGCTCTGTGCTGACAGCTCAGAGCCTGGAGCCTGCTTTGGGTTCTGTGTCTCCCTCTCTCTCTGCTCTTCCTCTGCTCATGCTATGTCTCTCTCAAAAATGAAAAAACTATTAAAAAAGTAAAAAAAAAACAATCTTTAATGAATATATATTGCTGCTAATCTCACATGGAACTGTCTTCCATATCATAAAACTGCTCTAAACATGAATACATGAGGCTCTGTGATTAAAGATGCTTGTACAGCTGTAGTTTGTTTTTCCTAAACAGACTATTATCACCAGAAAAAAAAGAAGCATGCTTTATTTAATAAAATAATTATAAATTAGGTAAAATTTAGTCATGAGGAGTAAAGAATCAACTTGAATCAAGATCAAAGTCTGGATAAACACATATTCTGCTGCGTGGAAATAAAGCACAGAACTGCATTTGTGACCATTTTAATTTTGCTAAAATGTTTTGGATCTTTATGTTTCATATTTCTAAAAAAGGAAAGCACATAATGTACTAGAGTATGCACTATTATTAGTGTTTGCTCTTTGGTGATATAACTTCTACTAAGTATCAAACATTTCTGTGGAGAGTAGTGTGTTAAACCATTATGAACATCAATATCTTATTTGAATTAAGGAATCAGTGTGACTCTTTCACTCGGTAGAATATGATAGGCAGTGTGGTAGAGGGTAATCTAAATTATTTTCTGGTCATAGGACATGGTTCTGGTGGCAACTAGAATGCCTTTATTACTTCTGAATATTTTGAAACATGACTGAGGTTGAATCTGTTCATTTGCAAAAGTGACATAACGTCATTCTATTACTTAAATATTATGGAGTATGATTAGATACAGATATATGTCAAAAACACGATATAGATCATAGAGTAACTGCTCAATATTTCCTATTACTAGTACAATGTTACTCCTAACGGCTGTTAATTATATATTTAAAATTCCAGATCCTAGACGCGCCTGGGTGGCTCAGTCATTTAACTGTCTGATTTTGGCTCAGGTCTGAATTCGAGCCCTGTATCAGGCTCTGTGCTGACAGCTCAGAGCCTGGAACCTGCTTCAGATTCTGTGTTTCCCCCTCTCTTTGTCCCTCCCATGCTCATGTTCTCTCTCTCTCTCTCTCTCTCTCTCTCTCTCGATAATAAATAAATGTTAAAAAATTATTAAAAAAAAAATTCCAGATCCTAGGTTGCACCTCCACTGAATATGTACTTATGACTCCAATTCTTATTAGAATAAGGTTGACGTCTTTCACGTCCCTTATAACCAATTTTAAACACTTAGAAACTGTCTAAGTTAAAGTAACTGTTTCTTTGATGAATTTATTGAAAATGTATAATATTTATAACTTTTTAAAAATATCTGTGAGCCAAATCTTAAAAACATCTGCCTCTAGTGTATCTTAGGTTCACGTTGATTTGTTACCAGCGTAGAAATCAATCCAGATTGATTGTTCTTTCAGTTCTATTCCAGGAAGCCATATTTATTACCTGTTCACTTAATTTCCAAGTGCTTGTTTGAAATGATCTGGTTAGCCAGGGAGATAGTCCTCCTAGAGGTATTCTTTCCTTTTTGAATACTACTTCAGGAAACATGGAAATATATCAGCATTCACTTTTACACTAACTTATTTCGCATCACTACCACCATATGAGCAATGCACTATGTTTCTCCATTTTTCATTGAAAATAAAAACAGATAGAAGGTCAGAAAATTATCCTATATTGCCCACTAGTAAGTAGCGGAGTGGCCTTGCAAGCAGTCAGATTCAAGTGATTACAATGTATATTGCTATACCGTAATACTTTTTCAATCTATGGGAAGACAGAGTTGAGTTGAGAAAAATATTGTAAACATTATTTTTCTCAGTACACACACACATGCACACACATGCACGCACACACACATGTGTGCAAATATACACATCTTTAAAGTAAATAGGAAGATACTGTAAACCATCCAGTTAGACAAGCTGTTGACTTGCCATACAATATGGAGCCCATATGACTTTCAATTTAGCATGGATACACCAGGATTCTGTTTGAACTCCATAATGAATAAGTTAATAAATAGGTTTTATTGCAGGAAGGAGACACTTACATGAACCAAAAGTCAGCAAGAAAGAGAAGGCATGGATGCCTGTAATCTGCCCACCACACTACAGAAAAGCACAGAAGTAGGCAGACTTTTAAGATAAACCCAAATTCCTGGCATGTCTGTGTTCACACCCTGTACAATCCCCTCCACTTCAGTTTGGGTGCAGCCTGTGATTATAATAAAATGTTACGCCAGTGATAAGGTTCTATGTTCTGTGAAAAACATGACAGGATTTTTAGATGCAATTAAGGTCCTCACTTAGTTGATTTTGAACTAATCAAAAGGCAGTCTGGGGTGGACCTGACTTAATTAGGTGAAAGCCTTTTTAAAGAGGCTCTGAAGAAGCAAATGGCATGCTCTTTTAAACTGCCTATGAAGAGGCCCATTCTTTAGGAGTTGAGTCACAAGGAAATGAATTGTGCCAACAACCTGAGAGAGACTAGAAGTGGATTTTTCCATGAGTAAGCCTCCAAGTGAGAATGTAGCCCCTTGGACATCTTGCTAGGAGACTTGGAAGATCTTGAGCAGAAAACACAGCTAAGCAGTGTCTAGTCTTCGGACAAATAAAACTATAACATCACGCATGGATGCTGTTTTAAGACATTAGGTCTCTGAATCTGTGCAGCAGAGAAAACCAATACTACGATGGTGCATTCAGGTGTTTGTTGGGCTAGTAGAGGTTTGAGTTTCTGTACTGGGCCCCTTTCCTCTTTGTGTCTCCTTTCAACAGGATAAACCTTGTCTGTGGGAAAGTCCGGGCTGCTTGGTTGTGGAGAATTGGTGTGCCAGCTATTTATGATACCAACCTGGCAAAGTGAGTTACCCTGTGCCTGGGGACCTTGTGTTATAATTCCACATATTTCCATTTTTTCATATTTAATGTGTCTCATGAGTGACAAGAGTGGTTCAATATAAAAAGTGGTATAGTTAGTGCATTTCTGAATATTTTCAAAGGGTCCTTAAAATATTCTTATTTTACTATCTCTTTTCCAGATGCACATCTCATTCCCCACACAATTTGATTTACTTTTTCTATCCCATATTAAGCAGAAGCTATATGAATGAAGATTTATACATAATTATCTAAAGTAAGAAACAGAAAGCTTTGCTGATTTATGCCTCCAGATGTTTTATGTCAGACGAAAACCATTATATAATGCCTTGCTAAATATAGCACACCCATGTGATTATCATCACTTCTCTTGGAAAATATTTCCTTCAGTGTTAAAAATATAAACAAACCAGAAAACTAAAACATCTGTGAGTCATGATTTCAATGTATAAACCTTAAAGTAGAAATAGTAAGTCACCTATTTCATTTATATAACATAAAAACAACTATAATTTAATTACATACAGTAAATATAATTTATACAAGTTATTTCAACTTACATTATTTTATCATATTTCATGTCTGTGTTTCAAATATTTTTTATTTTAGATTTATAGCTTTTATTTTCTTCTAATGTTCTCCCCATATATCCTAGATAATTTTTATTGTTTTTTATCATGTCTAATGTGCCTGCGAAAGCATTTTCTTCTGTTGGTTTATTTTAGGAGACATAAAATCTGTATTACACTGTCTTCTAAGTTAAAGGTCTAAAGATTTTTAAGGAAACAGCAATTGTGCAATTATAATTTTAGGGAAATAGAGAAAAGTATTACTAAATTGATGAAGATATTTAGTGAGATATTTAGTTAGATATTTAGTTATTTCCCAAAGTCATGTTAACATGAGTTATTCATTACCAGTATTTGCAGAACTGGTAGTTTTTGAGGGCAGTCTTTCAGAATTGTTCTGAATCCAGGAGGAACATTTTTTCTGTTTGTCTCCCTGGTTCTCCCTACTAAAGTAGTGGGCCTCATTTTGCTTTGCTAACATGGAGCTACCAGCCTCTTAATTGCTTGCCACCAAATTGTCCACGATTCTGAGAGCATCCTTAGAGTACAACCCCCCCTAAACACTGTGCTCTATAAAGTCAGGGCACCTGGGGAGAGCTTCAGATATCTCTGTGGTTGTGACCTGTCTTTCCTCTGGGAAAAAAAATCTCTGAGTACCTACTCCAGAGTTGGGTGCTGGGACAAGGGTCCTCTCCTGTCAGAGTGATGCCCTTGCCCTATGAGCAATGAGTTGGTCAGGAGCAGTAGTCTCTGTTCAAAGCTTGCTTCTCTAGGTGTGGAAACTCCATTCTACACGTAAGCTGAAAGGAGGGTGACTGGGGTCTCTGTTTTCTTGGATTTGTATGTCTCCTGTACACGTTTTATCCTATGAGTGAAGGCTGCATGGAGGGAATCTCTGAAACACAAAGTTGGGAGATGAAAAATACTATCTCCTGCCTCCCCTGGGAGACACTGCAGCCCTAGACTGGAATCTGTGGGAAAAGATCTTGGTCACCTACTTAGAATGTAGTTTCCATCTTGTTGGTGGGAGTGGGGTGGGGGCATAGCTCAAATGCCATAGTCTCAGTTATATGAGATTAAGTAGATTTTCTTCAATATATGCTTCTGCATTTGTTGTATGCCCTTTGGCCAATTATCAGAAACTTTAAATGATTCCTTTTCCTATTTATTTATTTATTTATTTATGTATTTTTCCAGTTTTCACCTATTACAGTTATTTCACTAGGGCCAGGGTCCACAGAGCTCTCCTAAGGCATAATTCCAGAAGTGATCTATCCCAAAGATATTTGGAAAACATATTTTAAGTAAGCTTCAGAACTGAGGTAAAATAAAGGAGACAGGAGACATACTGTTGCCAGAGGAAAGAGCCTAAGAAAAGTTTCAAATGAGATTGAAAATACAGGACACATTTAAGGAATAACAAATTGTCCACCTTTGTAGAAATGTTAGAAATGTAGAAGAGTATTGAAAGAAGAGAAGGGAGAGACTGTTGGAATCACAGTTTCTGATGATGAATGTAGAAGGAAGTATATCTAATTTTGTAGACAATGTAGTGGGATCAATCACTTCAGTATAGTAGGTTAATATTTTTCTGGGCAAGATATTGATAGCTCCCTTAAAAAATAGAAGAATGGATAAGCACTTTGTTATAATTAAATATTAAAATATATACACATATATATTAATATATGCTTCCAAATTCTATGAATACACAATTGCTACAAGAAATCATCTTCTTAAAATTAGGTTGAGAATTTCAGTGTTATTTAAACCTTGACAAGAAGAGGGTTATAAAATTAAATCTCAAAGACAGCTCATTTTCATGATGTGGATTACATTTACTAATGAACAATATACTTTAAAATTGCTTTTCTCATTCACAGGTCTCATTCAACACAAGGGTGTAGTACATGGTGGTGGAGTCACTGGGGAGAAGCACCACTCGGGGTACTCACTTAATCTAGGAGTAGAAAAGCCGACTTCTTGGGATGCCTGGGTGGTTCAATCGGTGAAGCATCAGACTCCAAATTTCATTTTTTAATATGAAATTTATTGTCAAATTGGTTTCCATAAAACACCCAGTGCTCATCCCAACAGGTACCCTCCTCGATACCCACCACACACCCTCCCCTCCATCCCACCCCCCATCAACCCTCAGTTTATTCTCAGTTTTTTAAGAGTCTCTTATGGTTTGGCTCCCTCCCTTTCTAACTTTTTTCCCCCTTCCCCTCCTCCATGGTCTTCTGATAAGTTTCTCAGGATCCACATAAGGGTGAAAACATATGGTATCTGTCTTTCTATGTATGACTTATTTCACTTAGCATAACAGTCTCCAGTTCCAACCATGTTGCTACAAAAGGCCAGGTTTCATTATTTCTCATTGCCAAGTAGTATTCCATTGTATATATAAACCACAACTTCTTTATCCATTCGTCAACTGATGGACATTTAGACTCTTTCCATAATTTGGCTATTGTTGAAAGTGTTGCTATAAACATTGGGGTACAAGTTCCCCTATGTATCAGTACTCCTGTATCCCTTGGGTAAATTCCTAGCAGTGTTATTGCTGGGTCATAGGGTAGATCTATTTTTAATTTTTTGAGGAACCTCCACACTGTTTTCCAGAGCGACCACACTGGTTTGCATTTCCACCAACAGTGCAAGAGGGTTCCCGTTTCTCCACATTCTCTCCAGCATCTATAGTCTCCTGATTTGTTCATTTTAGTTTCTCCAACTAGCGTGAGGTGATATCTCAATGTGGTTTTGATTTGTATTTCCCTGATGAGGAGTGATGTTGAACATCTTTTCATGTGCCTGTTGGCCATCTGGATGTCTTCTTTAGAGAAGTGTCTCTTCATGTCTTCTGCCCATTTCTTCACTTGATTATTTGTTTTTTGGGTGTGGAGTTTGGTGAGTTCTTTATAGATTTTGAATGCAGACTCCTAATTTCAGATCAGGTCATGATCTCACGGTTTGTGAGATCAAGCCAAGTCCCGTGTTGGGCTCTGTGCTGATAGCATGGATACTGCTTGGGGTTCTCTCTCCCTCCCTCTTTCTCTGCCCCTCCCCTGCTTTGACACTATTTCCTTCACTCAAAATAAATAAATAAATAAGCAAACAAACATAAAAAAGAAAAGCCCACTTCTCCTTTTATCAATCTATTCAACTCAGTGTTTTCCATTCTCATAGAGAAGCCTGTAATGAATAAAAATCCAAATAGGACTATAAGAGTGGATGTCTTCCCTATGCCATAGCCTCTGAGTCTGTGGTATTAAATGAGGAGCTTCAGAGGATACATGTCCAGTATTCAGAAAATAAAGGAATAAAACATTCTCATGAATGACTTTTTTCCAGAGAAAAAAATATTGTTAACCATTGAAATACCTAAATATATGCAACACACAGTTAAATTTTAACACTATGGTTGAGAGTGATGCACCTGTTCTCAGAAATAATTATTTAATATTTTCCCACCCTTTTGACATGACCTTCTTGTGTGAGTAGTGATGACATTTCCCCTGACAAAGATTTAATGACTTCATATGGGAACATAAGAAAAAAAGGACAAATAAAATGCCAGACTGTTTGCTGTGTGTCACTGTTTTCTTTCCTTAATGTGGTTGCTGACAGCCAAAATTGAAAACATTCTGAGTTTCCTTGGCACCTCATGTTCACTAGATACTGCATGTCAGAGGCAGAGATCTTGTGACAGGTGAGGAGATCATGTCAAGGAAAATAGAAGCATACAAAAAACATTGGAGGCCAAAAACACTTGTTCATTGCCAGGAAAATTGAGAAAACAGTGCCCAGGATTATTCCTTTCCCCTCCGAGATGCAACATGCTCTAAGAATCTCTCCAAACAGCTGCTACATCACGTAGGAGGGAAGAACTTTCAAAGCATGAGAGGATTTGTATTTCTAATATAAAGAAGTGCTGAGGAGTTACTTCAATGTAAATTGACTGCAAAAAAAAAAAATAGCCATAGGGAGATCGTTGCAACAAGAGTGATTCTAGATATGTGTTAGCCAGAAGGACACCTTTATAGAACAAGAATGAATCTAGATGTATGAAGATGTGTGACTAGGTGTATGATCTTTCATTGTTGTTTACTTGGACTGCACATTATAATGCATAATTTAAATAATGCTTATTTAAAAACCAATTACAGTGCTCTTTGGTAGCACATATACTAAAATTGGAATGATATACACAAGATTAGCAGGATCCCTTGTGAGGATGACACCCAAATTTGTGAAGCGTTCCATATTTTTAGAGCATAATGCTAAGCAGAGTTAGTCAGTCAGAGAAGGACAAATGCCATATGATTTCACTCAGATGTAGCATTTAGGAAGCACAACAAACGAGCAAAGGGCAGGGGCATGGGGAAAGAGAAAGAGACAGACAAACCAAGAAATGGACTTTTAACTATTGAGAACAAACCGATGACTACCAGAGGGGATGGGGGGAAGGGTGAAATAAGTGATGAGGATTAAAGAGCACACTTATCATGATGAGCTCTGGTAATACATAGAATTGTTGAGTCACTGTATTGTATATCTGAAAATAATATAACACTGTATGTTAATTATACTGAAATTTGAATAAAAAGAAGGTTAGTGGGATCTGATTATTTGCCTGCAAACTGGGGAGATGGAAAGTCTCGGTAGGGACACAGGAAAACTTGTCCACTAACATATTTTGTGAGGCCTAGACTGATAGGAGGTCGATTCAGATATAAACATACCTTCAAACAAAGTGATAAAACGAAGATAGAAAAGGGCAGAATTTGAAGAATGTAACATAAGTTACAATGAAAAGAATTCCACCATGTGCCTGAATTTACTTAGGATAAAAGATGCAATTGTTTTGGGTTTGTTTGTTTGTATTTTGTGTTTTCGTTTTTTCTTGGTTAGGGAAAATAAGAACTAACTTACTGGAGATCACTGACACCTGTGGAATTATAAATATTCTTCAATACCCAGATTTGTTTATCTACATTGTCCACTGTATTCTGCTGATTTATACCATGCATAATCTATAGTGACTATATATGTGCATCTATAATGTGCATAATCTATATGTACAGTATATGTATGCATCTATGCAAAATATATGCATGTGTAATTTTAAGTAAAGATTTTTTTAAGTTTATTTATTTTGAGAGAGAGAGACAGAGACAGAGAACACAATTGGGGAGGGGCAGAGAGAGGGAGAGAAAGAATCCCAGGCAGGTCCGCACTGTCGGCACAGAGTCTGACGTGGTGCTTGAATTCACAAACCATGAGATCAAGACATGAGCCAGAGTCTGACACTTAACTTACTGAGCCACCCAGGTGTCCCTTAAGAAAATATATTTTTGTAGGGCTGTAAGAAATTTTATTTTTTTAATAGGACATAATCAAATAGGGTTTGAAGATCAAAGTTGCACAGATTATTTAGTAAATATATAAGGATAGTAATACTTTTAAAATTTTTCGATAGCTACAAATGACTTCCAGTGTTCTTCACATGAAAATGGTAATTTGGAACATTATAGTTAAACAAACCTCCCCCGACTCTTTCCTGAAGCTCTGGAGATACAGTTCTTCCCTTGGTGTGTTGGAAGTTGCACAGTGTTGCCCAAATAAACTCTGGGAGACTTTCTTTTCAATTTAGTAATTTTATTTCTTGCATCCTGGAATTTTTGTCTTTATTTGGAAAAGAAAAGGCAATCCAACATATTTTTAACTGTATCTGCTATAATATAGCCATTTCTACTTTGTTTTAATTAATATTTTTATGATATGTCTTTTTTCATGTGTTTGCTTTCAAGCTGCCCATATCATTATCTTTGAAGTGAGTTTCTTGTAGATAGCATATGGTTGGGTTATGATTTCTAATCCCTTTTGTCAATTTCTGTCTTTTAATTGTTCTATGTAGACCATCTGCATTTAATGATTTGTTAATGCTTTTGTCTGCCATTTTATTTTTCTATTTTCTGTTTGTTCATTTTACATATATATTTTTTTTCTGTTTTTATTTCCCTGCCTTCTTTTAAGCTACCCATACATTTGGGGATTCCATTTTTACTTATCTATAGTGATTTTTGTGGCTGTTCTAGGTATTACATTATACACATAACTTATCAGTTGGTGTCATCATTTTAACACTGTGAGTAAAGTATAGAAATATTATCTCACTTTGCATCCTTTTGCTCATCTTCCTACATTTAGAATATAATTATTTTAATATTTATTGTACATATATCAGAACTATATCACACAGTGTTACAATTTTACTTCAACATCCAACATAATTTAGAACCTCAACAAAAGAATTATATTGCATTTACCCATATTTTTGCTTACTATGTTCTTTCTTCAATTTTTACATTCCAATGTACCTTTCCTTTAAAAAAAAGATCATTTTATTTCTTTTTACAGAACTCCTTCCTTAGGTCATTCTTTCAGGATAGATAAACTGGTGACAAACCCTTCATCCATAGATATATTGATTTCCCCTTCATTTCTAGAGTACATTTTTGCTGAATATAAGATTCTGAGTGAATAGTACGTATTCTTCAGCTCTGAAAAAAAGTTTTTATCCTATTCTTCTTGACTTTCTTGATTTTTGATGAGAAATCTGCTGTCATTCAAAAATTTTTTTTTCTTGTAGGTAAGGTATCATTTTTCTCTTGTTGCTTTCCAGATTACTTCCTGTTTGCCTTTAGATTTCAAGATTTGACTAATATATGTTTTGATGTTTAGCTTTGTGAATCTGTAGGTTTTTAGCATTTCCAAATTGGAATACATGATTTCTTTGAGTACTTTTAAAATGTGTCCTGTTTCACCTTTTGTCCTGGGACTCCAATAACATGAATATTAGGTCTTTCATTCTATTCTCATAGGTTTCTAAGGCTTTATTCATTTATTTTCCTTCTTTTCTCACCCCGTTGTTCATATTGGGTAAGTTCTCTTGGTTTATTTATTCATTTATCCAGTCTTTCTTCTGGTCCTTCCAATATCCTGTTTATTCCATTTATGAAGGTTTTTAAATTTTTATTATTAATATTATTTTGGTAATTGTATTTTTCAGTTGGAAACTTTGTTTTTGGTACTTCTTTACACCCTACATTTCTTTTCTGATTTTTTTCTGATTTTTGCTGTTTCATGTGTGTGCACAATTCTCAATGAAGCTTTTTATTATGACTGCTTTAATTCTAACATCTCTGTCATCTCAGGTTTTGAATCCATTCATTCTCGTTTTCACTTGGTTTGAGATCTTGGTATGACAAGTGGCATACAGAGGCACCTCATTATTGTCGGAGGGATGTAATAAGCCCAGGCTACTTTTGTGCTCTCCCGTGACACTGTGAAAGAGTAGGGCCATTTGTAGTCAGTGAAGATCATCATCCTGACTTCTTTTTTCTTTAAGTTTTTTTTAATTTTTGTAATAGTTCTCTATTTTTGCGAGAGAGAGAGAGAGAGAGACAGAGCATGAGTGGGAGAGGGGCAGAGAGAGAGAGGGAGACACAGAATCTGAAGCAGGCTTCAGGCTCTGAGTTGTCTGCACAGAACCTGATGCAGGGCTTGAACTCACAAGCTGTGAGATCATGACCTGAACTGAAGTCGGACACTCAGCCAACTGAGCCACTCAAGCGCCCCTTCTTTTTTTAAGTTTTTATTTAAATTCCAGTTAGTTAACATATAATGTAATACTGGTTTCAGTAGTAGAATGTTCTGATTCATCACTTACATACAGCACCCAGTGCTCATCACAAGTGCTCCTTAGTAACCATCACCCACTTAGCTCATTCTCACACCAACCTCCCTCCATCAACTCTCATCTTTTTCTCTATAGTTAACAGTCTGTTTGATGGTTTACCTGTCTTTTTCCCCCATGTTCATCTCTTTTGTTTTTGGAATTCCACATATGAGTGAAATCATATGGTATTTGTCTTTCGCTGACTGACTGACTCCAAGTAGCATTATACTCTTGTTCCATCCACATCATCGCAAATGGCTGAGTCATATTCATGTCTATATATACATGTCTATATATACATGTCTATATATACATACGCATACCACTTCTTTATGAATTCATCGGTCTATGGACATTTGGGCTCTTTCCATAATTTGCCTATTGTTGATAATGCTGCCATAAACATTGGGGTGAAATTAACAACACAGGAAACAAGTGTTGGTGAGGATGCAGAAAAAGGGGAACCCCCTTACACTATTGGTGGGAATGCAAACTGGTGCAGCCACTGTGGAAAACAGTATGGAGATTCCTCCAAAAGTTAAAAATAGAACTACCCTATGTTCCAGCAGTGCACTACTAGATATTTATCCAAAGGATACAAAAATACTGATTCAAAGAGACACATGCACCCAACCGTCCTGACTCCCACTGGGCCTTCTTGACACCAATATGACGGGAGTGTTGGAGTACCTTGTTACAGTTTCAGAAGAGGGGATTCTGAGGTTCCTCACTTGGCATTTTCTGTCATAGGTAGGAGTTGGGCCATACATCTTTCTATGGCATTTGACTGGAAGAGAGCATTTCTTGCCTAAGGGTTTTCTGTCTTGTTAAGCTTCTTTTTCCCTGGTCCTTTGACTAGAGAGAGCAAGTTCTTGTTGAGGTTTTTTTTTCTCTTTTCTTTCCTTTTTTTCTCTTTGTCTGCATCCATTGGTGTCGTTGGGTGGCTGACTCCTTCATATCCAACCCTGAGATATATGAGGCAAAAAGAAAACAAGGAATTCACCACTGTGTTCTACTTTGGGTCTAAGCTTCCTGGTGACTTCCTTCCATCTTATAAAGTTGTCTTTTATTTATTTTTTTATATATACAATTTCCAGGGGTTGTAGTTGTATTTAGCAAACATACTAAGAAATAGCTTGTCTCCTCTACTTTTGTGGAGGCAAAATTCTCTGAGTTAGGTGGTGGACACAACATTCAGGACATCACATTCTGTGTTAAAGCATTTGGTTTTTATTATGAGTGAAATTAGAGATATCCAGAAATATTCCCTTGGGATAATATTGAGTAATGTGGTATATGGTGGAACCACTTACTGAAATGAACTTGAAGGAAGATTAAGTATGAAGGAGAATCAAGTGTTTATTATTGGATATGTATGATATACCTATGATTCCCTTATAGGTCTGATGTTCAGAGAGAAGTTTATCTGGATTTAAAATATTTCGTTATGTCAGCATATGGGCTCCACTGAAAACATGGGAAAGGAAAATTTAAAACATGAAAAATACATTAGAGGCAGATAGTTGAGACAGGAAAACAGTGGGCCCAGAAAATTGCCTTGGCAAAAGTCAAAATCAAGACAATAGGCAGTATGGGAAGAACCAATCAAAGACACAAATTAAAATCAATGAAATTGTGGATGGGGAGTGGACATTGTCAAAGTCTAGAAGTCAAAAGAAGAGAGTGAGTTCTGTTACAATGAATGACAAATAGAGGTTGATGATATGAATATTGAAAATATGGTCACTGGATTTGGCAGCATATAAATCACTATTTATTTTGGAAAGAAATTATTCTGTTTGATTATCTTGAGTGGATGCAATGAGGGGTTACTCAGAGAGTGAAAGACAAATGATGAAGTGCGTGCATCCTATGGAGACAACTCTCCAAATTATCATGTGAGAAGGGGAGTACACAATGAGATAATAGCTAGAATGAGGACAGGTGGGTTTTTAAGGCATTCTGGTTTGTTTTAAAAATAGTCGAATGTGTGCTTGTTAATGAAAATGATACAGCATAAAAGGAGAGGTTAAAATGCACAAGAGAATGTATTAATTGGAGGTGTTAAATACGTGACAAAGTAGAAGTCAATCTTGTACTTATAGCTTTTTGTATATTTTAAGCTTATAATATATATCTTGGCTCTTTCTTGCTTAAGGAATTCTATGTAAAAAGAGATCAGAAAATATTAGGTAGTTTCCTTATTTAAATGTTCAAACATAGTTACATTTTTATATTTGGAACAAATACAAGTTAAGTAGCAAAATATCTAAATGCAGATTTTTAAAAAAATTATTACTTGTTGAAGATTATTGCAGCATCTGATTGATGGTTCATAAAGAGTATCAATAGAAAAATATATACAACATGGTACTTTGAACTATAAATCATATTTAATGGTTCCCCAACATTAGTTTTTAAGTCTTTGTGTGCATAAAACAATTTCTTCTTACTTGGAAAAGTGGTGATATGTACTCAGATTAAAAAAAAAATTCTGGCTTCAATTTAGAAAGTTTGTTGTTTTAAGATCTTGCTTGACCACCTACAACATGTGTTTGTAAATCCCTGTTTGCAGCTTTGTGTTTTTCATGAGACTTTCTATTCCAGTAAGAACAGCTGGTGAAATTAAGGTTACTGTCCTAAATTTCATTTAGAAGCCATTGGTGTAAAGCTATTTTCAGGATCATTTACTTGGCTCTCGAATACACTCCTTTTAGTTGTTAGAAATGTAATCTCACGTTGCTAATGTTCAAATCACGGATAGATACTACCATGTTCTGAAAATGAGTTTATATCAGATGGTTAAATGCATATAGCACATTTAAAAAAATAATTTGGGCATCATTTAAAAAATTATCATTTTAAAAGTATAATTTTGGACTTCAAGAACTTTGGTGGTATTATCTGTTAAACTATAGGTCTTTTAAAATTTGAAATAATTATTTGTTGATTTATTCACTTTTGTTTGCAGTGTGTGTGTGGGAGGGTGTTATTTCATTTTTGTTTCAAGAAAGAACTTTATTGAGATTTATAAAAGACTTCAGACTTCAAAAAACACTAGGGTAATCAGGACTAACCCATCAGCTTACAAATAAACTCATCAGAGATACAATGATCAGAGAATATAAATAATATGTGTCAAGCAGTATTACTACAGTGATTTAAGTCCTTGACATTTCCCTTTTTCAGTGGAGTGCTACTCCTTTTACTGTTTTCTAATATGACTATACTGAACAGTTGTATATTTTTATAGTAGAAGGGACTACAAGAAAAAAAGAACAGTTTTCCAGTTCTAAAATTAAATGCCACGTGCTGGAGTTTTAAGGGTTTAATAGCTAATACTTCCCTCCTTTTTTCTCCTTACCCAGTTTGAAATCCAATGGCAAATAGGAAGAACAGTTGGAAATGAAAATAACACTTTATGATAATAAAAATATTTGGAAAATGTGGCTTAGATCCATGGATAAATTCACATTAAAATTATGTGTCTAGGCATTGACTAACCCACGTTGGATCTACAACGTCAGCTTGGGATTGCAGAATTGTTTGCAAAGCAAAGATCCCAAAGAGAATCAGAAGGGTCTGAACATTAATTCTCTGTCTACCTTACCAAATTCATGCACTAGATAATTTATCTCTTCCCCACTGGAAGTGAGTGAAGACACATGACAATGTCCAGGATAATACTGCAGTGGAAGCTCCTTCCATGCAAAAGTGAGGAGCAGAGAAGAAATGTCCCAACAAACATACCGGAGAGTGTGAAAAAGATCGTGTTTTTAACTGAGCTTTCTTAAATCCCAACAATACTGAATCAGGCATGACTGTAGCTATGATATGAACATATTGGAAATAAAACTTCTCTACCTCTAGATTCTGAAAAACTGTTACGCTAGAAAATTGAAAGTAAAGAAAAATAACCATATCACACACACACACACACACACACAGCACACACACACACAGACACACACACACACACACACACAAATCGCATCTCCCATCACCAAACATGGGATTTATTTCAGACATGATGATATTAGACCATAGATAAAAATCTCATAATATCAACGAAGAATTCGTTAAGTAATAGCAATTAAGAACTTTTCAAAAGAAAAATTATCGCTAAATAACTAATATTGTTATTTTAAGTTGAAAAACATTCCAAACAAATATATCATGGACTGATTCTAAAATACATTACAAAATAAAGTTGGAAATAAAATACTTTATTATCTAAATAATATAAAGCCCCAAATTTCTTTTAATCACTGACCAGTTCATTAGTCAATGATTAATTATCAAACTTTCAAAATAACCTGTAGCTTTATAAGAATAATTGAAGAATCTGTTACCAAAATTCAGTGTGTTTTCTGGCTTCTAGATCTTTTAGTTTATATAGCCATTACCAAGGGGAACCATGACTCAACTCAGGCATTTTATATGTTCACAGACTGTTCTTTCTCTTGATATAATTTCATAGCTCTCCAAAGATGTTTTTGGAATTATACTCTTGAATACTTGTTCTTGTAAAAGTAATATATTATGGACTAAATGTTTGTGTCCCCCGCCACATTCATATGTTAAAACCCTATCTCCCAATGCAATGGTATTAGTAGGTGGGGCCTTCAGATGTAATCAAGATAGATAAGGTCTTGAGAAAAGAACCATCACGAGTGGGATCAGTGCCTTTATAAGAGATCTTGCCTCCATCATGTGATGACACAGCAAGAAGTCTGTAGTCTGTAACTATGAAGAGGGCTCTCCCTGGAACCTGACCATGCTGACACTGTAATTTGGACCTCCAGCCTCTAGAACTGTAAGAAATAGATTTCTGCTGTTTATAAGCCGCCTTTTGTACTTTGTTATAACAGCTCATACTGAGATATAATGACAAAAGTTTCAATAATAAAATACTGAATTATATGGGCTTCTGTTATATAATCCTACAAATATTTGAATTCTATTTTTAAAAATTATGTTATTATCAACTTATCTTCCAATTCCTGCATTCAATGAATCACAAAATCTACTAATATTTAACGTATTTTCTCCTTGTATTGCTCACAGCCAATCTCTTGGTCCAGGCCCTTATCATCTGGGTTCATCCAATATGGCCTAACAGAACTTCCCTTTCTACTCCTCTACCTATAGATTTTTGCCACTGTAATATTTCTAAAAGTGTACTGTGATTAAGTCATGTTCATACTTGAAAGTCTCCAAAGATTTTAATTTGAACAGTAGCCACTAGCAACAATCAAATTGATTCAAATGATTCACTACCGCCAATGCATATACTCTTCTGGGGAATGTAATGTTAGAAACTACCCTTACATGTTCATTCAAGTGAATGCCACCTGCATTAAAATTGTTTGGGTTATAAACTGGAGATGACAGCCATTGTAATGAAGTCGATATAGGAACTTTAAATTAAGCAAATCCCACTATCTCCTAAAAATGCCAAGATGACAGAAAACACACACACACACACACACACACACACACTAAATTAGATCATAAACTAAGATAAGAAAATGAGAGAAAACTTTAGTATCTTTTGCATATATTAAACAGAAATAATAGAGATCAAAGCAATACAAAATGAAGAAATTAAAATTTATTTGCTCTAATGCTATAATAAAATTACAACTCAAAAAGCACACAGCAGGGTAAACTGAGAAAGACTTGTCATAGCTTCTCTACTCAATCTCTCAGAGACTGAGTCCAAATCAGAAAATTAGACCCCAGTCCCTCCCAAAACATTCCAAGAAAACAGTAAAGGAAATATCAAGCCAGTTATGTTACTTGTGATTTCTACCTTGGAAGGTGGAGTCTCCATTAAAAAAAAAATAGAAGTACTAATGAGGAAAAAAAAAGGCACAAACTTTTCAGCAGAGCATACTGTAGACTTTTGTTCATGATCTCCATCAGTTCAAATCGTTTGATAACAATCTAGCGAGAGTCTGAGAAGCCATTATCTTTTTATGTGAGGAAGCACACTGGGTAAATGAGTCTTTAAAGTAAGAGTGTGAATGGAAGTTTTAGACATCAATCCTCTGTCTGGTTCAATAGAGATAGTTAAATACAAAACCATACACAGTGTCAGGGCAGGGCAATCCATTCAGACAAATCATTAGACAACTTTAAAATAGGACTAATATTGAATATTCAAAGATGTTAGTTAAGGAGACAAATCAAACATGAGACATAGGCTTGTTGAATCCAACTCAATTCAAACAAAATAAAGGCAAATAAAGAAAGTCACACGAAGGCAAACAAAAATAACATACATCTAAAAAGATTTATTGACCAGTGTGTAAGAAAATTCCACAGATCTTTAGCTTCAACCATAGAATGAGAGAACAATTGGTCCCCATGAAACAAGAATACATAGCCCTAACAACAATCTTCAGGTAACAAAATCGGATAATAGAAACAGAGAACAAAGTTTAAAATAAAAAATAAAGGAAATGGATAAGCTGTGGCACGTTTGCAAGAGAACTAAATTTATGCTCTGTAACATGGATTCGGCAAAAGAGACAGCAGATTTGATTAATCTTTGGAAAAGGCAAAAGAATAAAAAATATTAGATGTGAGATATTAATAGAGATGGCAGATAATAAAGAACCAATAAATCTAAAACCAGTTTTCTTGAAAAAGAGTAGAACACGTAGAACAAAAGCAATAATCACATAAGGGAGAAAACTTCTGAGAGGGAGAAAATTTCTGAGAGGAGAGAAGACCAATGTATTCATAGGAGGGAAGCCACTGTCATATTCACAGCAAAATATAATTTTTTTCTAAATTGAGCTTGTGGAGTTTCAAGAAAAGGTATTAGGAACTAAGAATACTATATATACTTAGTAATCAAAGTTTTCCTGAGAGATTTACCTGTTTCCTTTATTGGTATCTGCATGCTTTCCACAGCCAAAAACTCCAACAGAGAATGTTCAAAAGTGAATTATACTATGTGTAGGATTCATGGAAGACTTGTAAATTACTGAGGCATACGGCAATAAAAGAAAAAAATTGTTAGTTTCAGACTTGTTCATTATATTGCAATCATTGTATTAGGATATATATTAAAATCACTCCAATTAAATTAAAATCGGAATATATTTTGTAGTTAAAGTAAGTATATATATTATTTTCCTCTCTGATTTTTGGATACATTAAGATAATTTATTTTTTTCTATTATTCCAGGTAAAACTATATGTGACTTACTGAGTCACATAGAATTCAAATCTCTGTTATTGCCATCTTTCAGTTCTTAATTTTGAACAAGGACTTATATATGCATTGTGCGCTGTGCCTTGTAAATTGTGTGGTCAGTGCTGGTGCCATAGTTAGGTCTTATCTAATTATGTTTATTTTACTTCCCTTTCTTCTTCCCTCTCTCTATACTTTCTTCCCTTCCTTTCTTTAATATGATTAGCATAGTCACTTGGGGTAGAGAATATTTCAAACTGGAAAACCTTAGCAAAAAATAAAATAAACACCCCTGTAATTCCAACTCTGGAAGTGTTAACTGACCATGTACTCTAATGAAAGGAAGCACACAGAACTTGCCCAAGTAAGTAGAAGGGCATTAAGTGGATTTAATAAGAGATTCTAGTATAAGAATTTCTCCAAAAACTATTGTCAAAATGTTGGGTAAATCTCTCACCTTCACTATAATGCACAGAAGCTCTCTCACCTCAAACCCAGGGATGGTGTTAAGAGATAAGTGGTTAGTTTGACTGTGCCACTTAGAAGACACAGATGTGGGTGTCTGAGCCTTATCTGAATGACAAAAGGTGAGAGACTGGACTGAGCAGCCTTGGAGCCACAAGCAGAGGGAGCTGCAGAGAAGAACATGCACTGTGGCTAAGATTATGGGTTTTTCTGTGTCCTTTGTGATTCTGTAAAAGAATCCTATTCCCTGACAGTGGTATCGAACAAGGCACATCAGCCTGGGAAGGAATCAGAAGATACAAGAGGAAGGATTGGGTGGCTTGGAGGGAAAAGACCACCTCACCAAGGCTGGGGAGCTCAGGGGAGAGAGGTCTGTGAGGAATCCACAGATTTGTTCAGCTCTTTAGCAGATACAGTAAAACGATGGATTGTGGAGTAACTTGTTCTGCGAGTGTTCTGAAAGACCAGGAAACATTTCTAATACGTTTTAGCTTGATAAAGGAATGATGTCTTGCAACATGAGTAGTACGTGATGCCAAACGTAACATGATCACAAGTGAGCCAAGGGTTCTTCTCTCTCTCTCTTTCTGTCTCTCTCCCTTGTTGAAGGAAAGTGGGTGATTGTTTCTCATGCTCAGATGCTTGGTTTCAGGCTGCAGTGTTTGGCGGAAATCAGTGATTTTTTAGAATGTTGGAAGATGCCCACCACTGGCACTAGTTTTTGTTTTTGTTTTTGTTTTTTTTACTTCAAAGCACCTATGGACAGTTCTTTGCTTTTCCATACAAGAGTAAGCTTAGGAAGTCTTTGCTTCATTCTAGGTAAGGCTGCTTGCAGGTATAGACCCTTTTCTCTCTGCCTTATTGTCGGTTCCATTCAATACAGTATATGACAAGAGTTTATTAATAGTGTACTGTAATTAACAGTGGTGTGAGTGTATACAATGGCCCCCATGCAGAAAAAGGTTGAAAAGAAAGGCAGTAAGAAGGAGATATTACAGTGGAAGTTAAGAATGAAATAATTGAGGGGCGCCTGGGTGGCGCAGTCGGTTAAGCGTCCGACTTCAGCCAGGTCACGATCTCGCGGTCCGTGAGTTCGAGCCCCGCGTCGGGCTCTGGGCTGATGGCTCAGAGCCTGGAGCCTGTTTCTGATTCTGTGTCTCCCTCTCTCTCTGCCCCTCCCCCGTTCATGCTCTGTCTCTCTCTGTCCCAAAAATAAATAAACGTTGAAAAAAAAATTAAAAAAAAAAAAAAAAGAATGAAATAATTGAAAAGTATGAACGAGGTATGTGAGTGGCCGAAACTGCAAGACTTTATAAGAAGCCTGCTCCTACATTTTGTCTGCAGAGGAGGAGGAGAAAAGGTAGAAGAACTCCTCACTTCAAATGAGATTAGGGACATGTGCAAAATATGGGAAACAGTACAAAATTTTGTAGAAAATCACCACCCGAATAAAGCTGCAGCAGTGTGCACAATGAATCTGTTTAAAGATGACGCAAGGCCACATTTCTATGAAATACTCAAAAGGAGGTAAGTGTCATTGGATAGGTTCTTTAAGGTTGCATGAAAAGAAAAAGATTCCCTTGAGCCAATAGTAGTGATTTTGTGATAGTGAAAATCATCCTACACCATAACCTTCCTCTCTCTCTTATCTTCCTTACACCAGCCATGAAGGTTTTCAAAGGTAAGTGCAGGTTACTTTGTTTATTTTCCTTTATTTTTTCTTTATTATTTTGTGTTCAATTAGAGTATTGAAATCATTTTATATGAATATTTTTGGGTGGCGGAACGTGTCATCTGAGTTTCCATTATTTCTTATGGGGAAATTTGCTTTGATATACAAGTGCTTTGGATTATTAGCATGTTTCTGGAACAAATTATGCTCACAAACCTAGGTTTTACTGGATTTGAATATCTCTCCCAATGTCTCTCTGTTCTTCAAACTTTTGGTAAGCCTATAGTGCTCAGCCATACTATGTTTTCGTACTTATGTTTTTCTGCAATCCTACTTTTTTCATATTTTTTGCTTTTTTTTTCCTCATGAGTTTAAGAGAGAAGGAACCCTTTGATCTCCTAGTCTCTGGCTTCAACCTCTTATTCTTGTCTCAGGTGAAATAGTCCAGGACCCAGGACGATCCTATTTGGTGCGTATGTAGAACGGGGAATGATTTAATATTTGAATTTCTGGTACAAGAGGGGGAAAGAGGAAACAAAAAGACCAGGCATAAACGGGCTTTAAGTGTATTGTTTTGATTGTACTAAAACCATACTATTTTTAAAAAGTCTCCTGAGGTATACAATTTAAGGACAAGGCCATGCATTCTAGACCACATGCATGGTTATGTTTTCGAGACACAGAGTCATTGCTCAGCTCCCCACCAAACTACTCTGGTGATGGTGACTATCACGATACATGTAAATTCAGTGGTTCCATGCTGACTTACCCCCACAACCCAGAAATATCCTACTTTATATCTTGCAGTCTATTTCTCAAAAATTTCTGTTCTCATCATTCTCTTCCTCACCATATCCTCTCTTTGGCTTCGCTCTTCTGATGCTGATGTCTGACTTCTGACCTCTCTTCTGGTACTCGAGGGTTCTAATTTTTTTTTTTAATTTTTATGTTTATTTATATTTGAGAGAGAGAGAGAGACAGTGGGGGAGGGGCAGAGAGAGAGGGAGGCACAGAATCTGAAGCCGGCTCCAGGCTCTGAGCTGTCAGCACAGAGCCCGACGCAGGCCTCGAACCCCCGAACTGGGGGATCACGACCTGAGCCAAAGTCGGACACTTACCCAACTGAGCCACACAGGCTCCCCGAGCATTCTAAATTTTTAAAGGAAGGTGTGCATGTAATAGTGATTACTGTTGAGCCAGTTTACTAAATCCAAAGAATCGAAGTACAATGCAAAGTTACTAAGTCCAATAAATTAGCATCTAAGGGAGCTGACGTATACATGCAAAGGGTTGAAGTAAGGCTTTCTGGACTGAGCATTCTAGGTCAAGGTTTTGACATGAAGCAAAAAAATCCTATCAAATCGCTACTTCTCACCATTAATTATAATGCATGCTGCTATTCTTCAAATCACAGAAAAATGTTACATATTTTCATCTTCCAGGTATATTTCCATTTTTTGTCTTCAAAAGAACTGGCTTTGCTAAGCTGACGTGTGCGTGTCTGAAAGGTGGTTTATTGAAAACAGATAATGTGTTTCAATAGGAAATATGTTACTACAAATACCTGGTTAAAAAACTTTCTTAAACTCTGTGATTCTCATTTATTGTTGGCTTTCTGACTGACAACCCTGTTATAGAGACACATTAGAGGAGACTTCTCAAATCACTATGTAAATGCTGGCTCTGTCATTACATAACAGCACACAATCCAGAAGACTTTCAGACCTTAATTAAAAAAAAAAAGCCATGCAATTTAAAGTAGTATAATACAGGGTTCTTTGATTCTACAAGAATGGTTCTCTGTTCTTCTTTTCAAGCAAGAGATATTCTAGAATGGATGCTGACCTGAGCATCAAAATTAATCATAATACTGACATTTTATTGTTCCTTCTTCCCATATCCGGTAGTTCTTAAGTTATCATGAGGATAAACTTGATTGTCTTTGTTTCAACAGATAGTATTTTCTTATGTTACATTTATTACTAATAATATTTGCTAATAATGCCTTGTGATTACTACTACTACTAATTTGCTAATTAATACTAATGATATTATATATATATATATATATATATATATATATATATGCTAGAACTATTCTAACTCCTTTTTAGGAGTCATCTTCTTTAATTCTTAGTCATATATCAGTGAAATTATCATTATTACCAATTCTAGGTAAGGAAATGGGTTGGTTGGAGAGACTAAGCAATACAGTTGACCTCTGAACAATGCAGGGGATAAGGGTGCTGACTTCCAACACAACCAAAATTCCACATATGACTTTTGACCCCACAAGAATTTAACTACTAATAGCCTCCTGTTGACTAAAAGCCTTAACAATAACATAAACAGTTGATCAACACATATTTTGTAAGTTGTATGCATTATATATTATTATTTTAATAACATAAGGTAACAAAAAGAACATGTTTTTAAGAAAATCATGAAGAAGAGAAAATACATTGACAATAGTCCATTGAATTTATCAAAAAAAAATCTGCATATAAGTGGACCCACAGAGTTCAAATCCCTGTGATTCGAGGGTCAACTGTTTTTTTTAAGTATCAAAATGTTAGCCTGAGGCACCTGAGTGGCTCTGTCGGTTAAGTGTCCGACTCATTTTCGGCTCAGGTCATGATCTCACGGTTTTGTGAGTTCAAGACCCGCATCCGGCTCTGTGCTGACAGTGTGGGGTCTGCTGGGGATTCTCTCTCTTCTCCCTCTCTCTCTCTGCCCCTTTCCAGCTTGCTATAAATAAATAAGTAAATAAATAAATAAATAACAAATAAATAATATACTTAAAAAAATGCTAGCCTATGATCAAGCCCAGACTTGGTCTTGTTGTCTGAATTTAGAGCTTTTGTTATTTATCAGTATATTCTATTGTTTCCTACACATAAAATTCAAACCTTAGAGTTCAAAAAGTTGGTATTAGTATCAAGTGTAAGGCACCTTATCTGGACACCTTATCCTTAGGTAAATTTAAACCATATATATTTTTATATCAAGGGAAGAACAGGGACTTTAATAGTAACTGAGTCCCTACTGTAAGCACATTCTAGTTATTTTAGTAAACACCATATCGGTCGTTGGCAGTCACAACAAATTCTGGAGCTATGTATCATTATCTATTTTTCCATATAGGGAAACCAAGGCGCCTGGAGGTTAATCGGCAATTCTGTTTTGAAAAGCCTGTGATGCTCATCTGAAAAAGGTAGCAGCTAACCTTTTACTTCGCGGAAAGACACAATAAATGGATGAAAAGACAGAAGGAATTTAGTTGAAAAAAAGGTTGAAAATTTTATCAAAGGTTTTCTTCTATTAGAGAATTTTATAATTAGAAACCCTGACTCTTCTTCTGTTCTGTAATGGCTGATTGCAATTCATTCTGGGTTTTTGATATTTCCTGCTTGCCCTTTTGTGCTACTTTGTAATGCATCCCACAAATGCATAAATATTCTTTACTATTGGTATTTTCCTTGTATCTATACCATCTCCATCAAGTAGTTTTTCAGACTCTTACATTTTATGACACCATCTAGTATGTGTCAGATGAAAGCAGGTTCCACAAATCTGCCCATGGTTGGAAAGTGAGGCAGAAGATTTTATACTATTATAGGCAAAATATTAATATATCAATATTTTATCAATTAACACTATAAATTGTATTTATATATCAAATTTTTGATACATACTTATGTATCAAAAAGAAGTAGAGATAGAGTATATATTTTTCAAACCCTTACTTGCTTTCTTACACTAATCACCATTTTCCCAGGTCTTGTGCCATGTTTCTTATGCATATTTTGACAATAATTGGTCTCACACATTCTTGTTGTAAGGTGGTCCAAAACTTTGTGATACTAGGGATGCACACATATTTGTACATGTGCAATATATATATATATATATATGTGCATATATGTGCATATATATATATATATATATATATATGACTTTGCCTTTCTAGACCTTCTAAATTATTGCTGGACCATAATGAATGATAATGCTTATAATTAGAAAACTTAAATGCATCATAATCAATAATTTCCTCTCCTTTGGCATTCTACGGCAATTCTTCTAGATTCTTCTTCAGGTTTTAAATTTATGAGTAGAGCCTTTTCTTTCAATACTTTCTTAATCACTTGTTTCATCAGAAAGTATTATTTTGATAGTTAAGAATTGAAAATATGCACATTTACAAATCACTGTGAGCCAGTGACTACCGTATTGGATTTCAAAACTTATAAGGCATGGTACTAAATGTCAAAAAAAAAAATGATGGGGCAAGCCTGAATCTTTATTTTTATTTCCTAACTTGAAGTTTTATAAAATTTACCTTCCTGTGCATATACTGTGACTGCAAAATATGTTTAGTAAATACCAATGTCCAAGTAGCCTAGAGTCGAGAATTAAAAAAAAAAAACACTATTATTTTACTCTTCAAGGAATAAGGAAAGGGTATAGTGTTTGGCAATATTACTTAATAGGTTTAGACTCATGGCAGAGGAAGTAAACCAATGTATTTTGTTAAGACTAGGACAGAATCAACACTTTGCTTTTAACTTATATATTCCTATCTGTTTGAGTCCTGGTGTGTAGTTAATTAACTAATAAAAATAGCTTAACTGTTCAGAAATTTTGCAATTTATTCAAAGGTCACTAGTGGTGAAAGAAAAATCATTGATTTATGTATGTTTTTCTTTCCCCCATCTTCTTCCTCCTATTTCAATAATTGTTCAAGACATTTTTCACATGCTGTGTTAATGACCGAGTCATATGTAATTAAACAAATAATTGGTACAACTTTCCTGATGGCTCTAAAAGCTCTGCCTTATCCAGGTGTGCTATGCTCTGTGATTAGGACTTAACTTCAATTGTTAATGAGAAATGTAAGTGACTTAAATAAAATGTCTTTTCCATACAGAGTGGAAGAGGTAGGTTTCTCCACCATCCTTAAGCTCTGTTCCCAGAATCCCTCAGGGTCCAAGAGGACTGCTCCAACTCCAGATTCCCTTATCTGCTTTCCAACCAGCAAGAAGAAATAGGAGAAAGTCTCCCTTTCCTTTCAAGGGCAACTCTTAGAAGTTGCGCTTACCACTTCTGTTAATATTCCATTGGCCAGTGTCACACTAAGCTTCAATAGTGTCTGCAGAATGAGGTAATCATTGTGTATTACCTAGCTCCCAACTAAACACTGGCTCTTCTAATCCTGTAGAACAAATGCTGGAGGGAATTTAATTGACTTATCCTATCTCTACCACAAA
Organism: Prionailurus bengalensis; assembly: GCF_016509475.1. Lineage (NCBI taxonomy): Eukaryota > Metazoa > Chordata > Mammalia > Carnivora > Felidae > Prionailurus > Prionailurus bengalensis. The sequence continues at coordinate 62,211,643 of NC_057343.1, read as the reverse complement.
ACTTAACTGGTCAATGAATACTAGCAAATAAAATCGATGCTAGAGCCGTAGTTAATGCTGATGTATAGATTACATTGTTCTAATCCTAAAGCTATAACAGTCAGCCATTTGTTTTATACTACTAGCTACAAGATATTTTCTAGATGTGTGATTGATTGTGCCACAAGGCAAAGAAGCCTCACTTAAAAACTATCAGTTATGTCAATAAACTAATGTATTACATTTAGCAATCTTGACACTTTTGTTCAGAATTTTATGTCAATAATGAATCTTTTTAAGGCCACGGATGTTATTAGATTTCACATTTTGGAAATGTGTAAATCATTTTGGAATCATGTAAATATTTATTTTTTTAAAGCAATGTGTCACCAATAACTTAATCTCATGAGAAGATTATTGTACTGTGATTTTAACACCTTAAAAAGAATACACAAATCAGTACAATTACCTTCCAGATGGACTAATAAAAAATAATGTAATGATTCATCACACTTTGCCACCACATTCTCCGGCTTATCTGTAGTTATTCTTTATTTTACCATGCATTATGAGTCAAAATGACTAATGCAAGCAGATGTAACAAATGGCAGCTTAATGCACAAACATGGGAAATTAGAGATGCAGAGCCTGGTCTAATCATTTAGTATGAGGATTAACCTCCAAATAAAAATGGGCTTGTTACTATGTGGTAATGGATTTTAAAAGTATATTGTTTTTCTCGTTTGTGTAAATTTTCTCTAATTCATTAGAACAGTAATTTATTTTTATCACATCATGTTCCAATATAAATAAAACATGAGAAAAATAACAGAAAATAGAGAAAAACTTAGCACCTTAGTTTTTCCAAATGTATTAACTATGTGTGAGACTAATCTCTTCATAATAGTATATAAACTATATGTAAATATTAATAAAATACAATTAATTTCAATCTCTATATGCTAATTTCTAAAGTGAGACACTTTCCTTCTGGTCTCATCTGGTATAATTTCTGGGACAATCCTGCCCTCAGAGATATTTTTACATTTCAGACATCATTACAAATTAAGTGTGTAATTTAGTACAAACTGCAGGTTAGTACTGCTGCTGATCTGGACTTTACTTTGAGGGTAAGAATTAGGTCCCACATACCTAACAATGGGGAGCCTGTAGTGGATAGTGACATTTACTCAACATAATCTCTCTGCTCCTCTTTTTTTTCTCGGCACATAGTCCCATTTAGAGTTGTATTTGACCATACTATGAAATCCCAACCGAGAGAAGGTAGTGCATGTTGTATGAAATATCCAAGGCCAATGCGTTGAAGAAGCTGTACTTCAATTTTTTCTCTTCCTTTCTCCCAGCAGATGAATCTGAGGACAAGGTAATAGTAGTTGACAGAATCATAAAATGGAAAGAGCTTCAGTATCTGACCCCCTCCCCAACCACGAAGAAGATCTACCAGGTACACTATTTCACAGGATTATCGATGGAGTGCGAATGTATTGCACCATGCTTACTGTTTATGCTATTTAGGTCTATTTGTCACTGCAGCCTATTCTACTCTGCCTAACATAGCCAAATCTATTCTCCTTAAAGTTAAGCTTTTTACTTCAGTTCTTTTTTGAATACTCCAAATGCATTGATTCACTCCACATGTGTTTTTCTGAGACTAGAGAGAGTATGATTGAAACAAAGTAAAAATAAATATTTCTAGTATAAAAAAATATATATGTATATACAGTGTAGGGGGGTTGGGTGGCTCAGTTGGTTAAGGGTCTAGCTCTTGTTTTTGGCTCAGGTCATGATCTCATGGTTCATGAGGTCGAGCCGCATTTCGGGCTCTGCATTGACAGTGTGAAATCTGCTTAAGATTCTCTTTCCTTCTCTCTTTGGCCCTCCCTCACTCTCTCTCACGTGCTCTCAAAATTAAATAAGTAAACTTATTATATATATATATGTATATACACACATATATACAGTGTAAAATATAGGATTAAGTAATAAATATTTATCTTCCAACTACTTTCATTAATATAGGAACATAAAATGTTCATGGTTTTAAACTTTCCTACACATTTGAGACATTAAAAAGCCTAACAAAATTGTAACAAAAATATAAAATAAAACAGTTCCATAGCAAGTGATTTTGTCTTGCTGATTATTCACTTATCACTGAATTAAAATATCTAAGAAATCAAAAAAAATGTAGCTCTTATCTTTCAGTAAAGATCATTCTCAGGAGAAAATCGTTTTAGAATTTGTTTTCAATACAAGATTCCCAGAAATGAATTTTATGAATACAGAATAATTGCTCTTTGCTTGAAATTTCTTATTTCTCTTTTTGTCTTTTCTGGGTTGATATTTTATACAAAATATTTTTGTGTGAAAATTATCCTTTCATACATAATATTCTACTTGGCTCTATCTTTTCCCACCAGGTTGAACACTAGCCTGAGTCCCATGGTTAGTATGTGACAGCCACTACCACCCTGCCATTTGGAAAAGGACTTTACTGCATGGATTGCAAGAATAAAGATGAACAGTAAGTGAGAATGCATTTCATAACCTAGTGGCGGACTCACTTCCTGAAAGGCTTTAGAACTCTTTGTAGTTCTCTGAACACTCCATGTTTATGTATCTGAGGATTTGCACTTAACTCTCCTCAGCCTAGAATGACATTCGTGGCCCTGATCCCCTGGTGAACTACCTGAGGCTCTGATATAACCTCATCTGACAGTATTTCCAAAACATTTGCTGAGTGCATCCTCCACTTTCTCTGCTCCCATAGCTCATATAATACTTAGTGCAGTGTAGTCACTTAGATCTCCAACTAAAACCTCCAATCGTTGAGCTGTAACACACTCACAGTCCAAGACGTGGAACACAGAAGTCTAGGGGTAGATACTGAAAATAATAAGTTACAGTGTTTTAAATGAGATAAGTCTCCTGATCCAGATCAAAGATTTCATGTACATCTCAATCAGCAGATCCTAGTGATTTAAGGTAGTAAACATTAGAACAGCACCAGAAATGTGCTTCAATATACTGGCAGTTGCTATAGAAAATGTTCCTTAAGTAAACTGTAAGTTAAATTTCAATGTTAATTTCATTCTGCAACTTCTAATTCTGTTGCAATATAATTTTCCACATTGAAGAAATTGTCTACGTACTAGTAAGAAGATCCATAATAGTTAGATAAGGCAACCAAGAAAGCATATTCTATGAATCTGAAGGGGGAAAAAATGTCAGATAGTTTCTTTCTAAGTGTGTACAACTTTACAGTTTCAAGAAATTGTCTTTCCACTTATCCTTATAATAACCCCATGAATAGTTCTTATTCCAAATATCAAATATCTTCTTAAGTACTAAAGTGATTTTAATAATCTCTTTTACTTTATAAGAAAATGAGGTCCAGAAATACTGGAACCTGTCCCAAACCACATACTAAATAGATTTAGATGAGATTAAGATCCAAGGTGAATGACTTTCCCTGGGTTCCGTTTGGATTTCCAATATGTAACATTACTTCTATTTCTTTAATACAGTAAACATAAATGTGTACAAGATAGTTCATAGAAGTGCTCAAAAACTGAGTAATACTACTGATAAGATACTTTTTGAACAACTGACATACCTACATTGTATACATACATTCAGTACTTTCTCCTATTTTATGGTATATAGATATGGAATTTAACCAATCGCTGTGATCAGCTGATCTTTTTTTGAGTTGATTTTTTATTTGCTGAAAGTAGCATCTTGATAGAACCTCAACATTCATTTAACATACAGTCTAATTTCCGATATCCTGATTTTATTTATTAGAAAATAAAAAAAAATAAATGATGGCTTATTTAGTCTCTGAGTGAGGTTGGGAAGGTACAGTTGTGGGGATTCCATGTCTTCCCATGGGATTTATGGTTTTAGTATCGTTTTTACTTTCGTTCTTTTGGCCAGCATGACCTCTGCGCATAAGGAGCACAGGGCTACCGGTAGGGAGTCATCAGTGGGAGGAAATTTAGTAATACAGAGCTAAAAAGCAGTCTAGGGATCTTGCTAATGTTTTCCTGTGTAAGTATATGCCTTTTTGTTCATTAGCATAGTAGCCTTGCCTAAAAGTTTCACAGTGCAGTAAATCCTCCTTCTTCTGCAGGAGGCGATCATTACAGCATCTGCTATGCCTACACGCTATTTATGCAAAAATATGTGCTGTTTCAGGGTTAGGTTACTCAAATAGGAGAAAGGGGAAGCTCCCAGGAGTCAGTGTTATACTCCTGCTGATATGGCAAGTAGTGTCTTCACTGTAGCTCAGTTGGGATTTTTGTAGTCCTGACAGCACAGGTTAAATAACCCAGAGAGTATAAAATGGCTACAGAATTTGCTTCATCTAAGATACACATTTATTGATAAGTGAAGTTAAATGTGTTTAAAGGAAACCTAACTGTATGTAAAATACAAAATGAGCATAATCATTAATATAACACTAGGTGTACCAACAAGATAAAAGCATCACTAGTTTCACATTCTAAGATCATAGGAAAAATGTTGTAGAGCAAACACAAGCAGAAAATTTTCAAATCAGCACAAAACCAAAAATACAAACAAAATTCCATGAGCACCCAGAAAAAAGAGAATTGTTCATCTTCAAATTAAGATAAATCAGATTTGCTTCAAGCTTCTCGACAATGATACTGGGGAAAAGAAATTAACAGGTCCATAATTGTTTCCATACTGCATATAAAAACACTTGAACCTAAGATTTTGTATCTAGCCAAATTGTTATTTAAATGGAAGGGTATAATATTTTCAAGCATATAATTCCTAGGAAAGATCGTACCACAAAAAGACACATTGAAAACATTCTTTGTAAAAAAAAAATAACATTTGTTTTTGAGACAGAGAGACAGAGAGACAGAGAGACAGAGCGTGAGCAAGGAGGGGAGAGACAGAGAGAGAGAAAGAGACACAGAATCCAAAGCAGGCTCCAGGCTCTGAGCTGTCAGCACAGAGCCCTACGGGCACTCGAACTCATGAACCATGAGATCATGACCCGAGCCGAAGTTGGATCTTTGACTGAGCCACCCAGGCACCCCATGAAAACATTCTTAAGGAGAAAAAAAAATCTAGACAGATAATACAATTGATATGGGAAGCAAGAATGATCAAGTAACTTAATAAGGTAAAAACAAAGGACAGAAAGCATAAAAGGGGAGGGGAAAATATACCCATATTCTTAAAGAATAGTAACCCTCAGTTTATGTGTATATCATTAAAATCTAACCAAAGAAAAGACAGAGGCTCTCAGATTTAATTAAAACACACACAGCCAAACACCCCCCAACACATAGTGTCAACAGAATGAGTTCTACAAGAGGCACACCGAATAAAAAAATGCAGTGAAAATTGGAAATTCAAAGGTTGGGGAAGATATACCAGGCAAATATAAAACAAAAGAAGAATGGAGCCCAGGGGTGGTGAGGGGAGATGTTATTATCTAACAACAACAAAACAAATAAAACTAAACAAAACATTTAAACTGGAAAATATCAAGGAAACAAGGTACAGTGTTATCTACCCATACAAGTAACAACAAAATGGGAAGATATGTTTATGATAAACATAAATGTTTCCTCCTATTGTCACAGCCTCAAGGTAAACAACAGACAGCAGCACTGGTAAAGCTATGCAAAACTACTGAATTCATGGCCCTACATGCCACCCTTTGTGGGACACATCTAGAACCACCTCTGGAAGGAGGTTTGTAACTTTAAACTCAATTACCAGAATAGCAGAATGGTTGTAAACAAACTAAAACTGGTCAGGGTGGAAAGCCTAGCGGGAAGACTCAGGCATATAACCTTGAGGAGCATAAGCCTTGGAATACCTTCATTTCCTCATGTCACAGTTGTTGTATGTGTTGTGTGGATTTATAGTTAAAATTGAGCATAGGAGCTCAAAACATGCCCCAGTGGGTCATCTGAACTAAACATTCTTCCCTTCTGCCATCATGTAGCAGCAGCCCTGCTTTTCCCTGATGATAACAGTTATTATTCCTGCCATAGCTGTGATTCCATTTCTTACCTGATGGTCTCTTGGCAGGAGGAGAATTAAGTGACCAGAAGCAGCCAGAGCTTACAGTTAAGAGGTACTGTTAATATGCTCTCTAGTAAGAACATTCCCCCTTTAGGAAGCAGGACATCTAGAACTATATTGGCCAGCATTTCAGAATGCTATCTTAGTCTGTTTGGATTGTTATAACAAAAATATCATAAACTGGGTGGCTTAAAAACAAGTGAAATTTATTTTTCACAGTTCTGGAGGCTGGGAAGTGAACACCAGAGCACTAAGGAGATTCAATGTCTGGTGAGAGCCCACTCTCTCATTGAGGAAACTTACAAGGTGGAAAAGGCCAGTGGGTTTCTCAGGCTGCTTTGATAAGGGCACTAATCCCATTCATTTACCCCTTCATGATCTACACACTTCCCAAAGTCCTCACTTCCCATTAGGCTAAGATTTCAACATATGGAAGCTGGGAGGAAAGAAGCAATCAGTCTATGGCAAATCGGAAGCACAATATCCCAATGGGTTACCAAAAGGATGGTGACTAATCTTATTCCTACTTCTACTCTACTGGTTTTCAGATCCAAGCTTAGGACTTAAATTTATGAGCGGAGGAGATTCAGATGATCTCTTCAGAGGAAGAGATTCAGATTGAATCTTAAGCCCTACCCAGTATCTTCAGTTAAGATCAGGAGCATCTTCAGTCTTGGAATTGATATCAGTGTCCACTCTGCATTGAGAAAATGTGGTGGCCCCTCAGAGTGAAATATCATACATGAGCCTCAAATAAGGCAGGTGCTTCATAAGACGATATTTTCTTTATCCCCCATCTATAGCGTCAGAGGTTGGTATATTCTGAATGAAGTATGAAAACGAATTGTATGATGAAAGAATTGCAAAATCTCTTTATGCATCAGCAGCATCTGAGAGTAAGGAGGGGACTGTGCTTGAGGCTGCTGGATCAAAGAATAAAGAGTATACATGTGGGTCAAGGAGGTTTTAATAATGGGGGAGCACTTTCTGTGGTACAAGATTTCAGACCTTGGAAAGGGCTTTGGGAGGAAGTACTAATATACTGCTGAGATAGTTACGGGAAACTTGGGGGAAAATGACAGTCAATAATACATGAGGTAGAAATGGTGGAAGTGCCCACTAGCAGGGAAAAAGGGATCTAAAGGCACAAAAATTGTGTATGCTAGTTGGATACTCTACCAAATGCCAGAAAACTAAACAGTCTACAGCTTTCCATTGATGGACCGACCGGACATCCATTTTATCACAGCAATAAGGAATGCACTGGTGTGAAACTAAGTTATGACTGTTCTCTGTAGTCCAGTGCCGATGGTAGAAGATGGTGTTACAGAATCTGAGCTTCTGAATCTAAGTGGAAGAATAGAATCCCAAAATAAATAAGGCTAGGTGGTAAGATTTAACTCTCAGGAGCAAGGCGGACAAAATTATTGCGATCAAAGGCAAAATTTAAGTGGCAGTCAGAGTCACAACTTATAGAAATTTATGGAGATTATTAATAGAATATGATTTTCTCAGAAATGTGCTAAATGAATCATCATCAAGGGTATTATTTAATTTATATAATAAAAAAATCACTGAGGATAATTAGAATACCAATTTTAAAAGTCATAACCCCTTGATTGGTTTCCAGACCTGAGTCATTTGTCAAGTTCAAACTTATTATCTAAAGATGGAAATTCCATTCTGTCTGTCTTCTGGCTTGAGAAGGTTAGGGTTTCCTGAAATCCTGCCAGGGTTGCTTTCTGGCTTTCAAATTATTTTTCTCCCTTAAATTGATGCTTAATCATCTCGAACCTGCCATTCTCCCTTTTTAGCGGATCCACAGTGCTCACCAACGGGCAAAAAGTTATATAGTCATCATAATTTCAGTTCCTCTGTACCTATCCAGTCTCAAAAAAGATATTTCACCAACCAGCTATTTTTCCTTCTGCTGGTGAAAAAAATTAACAATTGCTCTGTTAGAGCATGCCAAAAAACCCTGTACCTACCTTCAGTTATCATCAGTGTTTGAAGAGATTTAGCAAGCCAGCAAGTGATACATTTCCAAAATCCTACTGGACAATTTGCTTCCTACGATCATCCCAAATCTGGCACCAATTATTTAAAAATCAGTTTCCTGGAAACAAACTATGCTACGGATAATACCGGACAGGAACTTTATTCAAGAGTACTCTTAGGCGATATATCTAAAGGGAAGTTAGGAATGCAGGACAGGGTAGAAGGAGAAGCTGTTAAATCCTGTGTGAAGCTGTAAAGCTTGGAAGGCACTTCAGAGTTGACCCAATGGAGGAAAAGAGTCAGACTCTCTACAGAAGCTGTGAGATGGATTTGTCATTTTTTACGGTGTCTGAAAAGAACATCACAGTACCGCCAATAGTAGTGACATTTGTGCCTTTATTTTGCATTTCTATATTGTTTATGAATCTTGACACCTCATTAGAAATTTTAATTGTATTTTTAATATTATATATATGCTTATTGGTTGTTTTATCAGGCATTTCAGAAATGTATAAAAATATTAAACTATGTGGATTTATTATTCCTTCTGTTAAGTTTTGCTTTATATAATTTTGAGCTATATTTTGAGTGCATACATTTTCAGAATTGTTAATATTCTTGTTGAATTGATGCTTTCTAAATTGTTAATGTCATATAGCTACACTGATCCATGGCCAACAATTTCCTTTGTTCTTTGCCATATAGATGATTCCATTTATGTCATATATATTTTGAAACGTGAATAGATGACAGATAGTTGGTCAAGATTGATGAGACTCAGGTATAGAGGCAATTATTTAAGGTGTCTTAAATTATAGTTGACTATGAGAGAGGGCACACACTTATAAAAAAATAAATGAAAAGATGCAGTGTGCCCTTTCCACAAGAGTGTGAAGAAATACACTTGTTTAAACCTCTCACACTGGCTTGGTTATCAAATATATACTCACAGGTAACTTGAATATTTTTCTACATTTCTTAATATTCACAAGACAAATAAGTTTATGGTTTGACCACCTCAAATTATTAATTAAAATAAACAATAAAAGTTAATTTTAGTTATTAAGCAAACACATTTCTTTTTTTGAAAATGGACAATTTCTAGAAATGTAATACTCCTAATTAATGAAAAATAATATACTATTTCAGAGGAACACAGAAAAGCAATGGAGTACTATACATCTTGAAGGTACCCATTGCTACTTCCTCTTCTATTTTATAGAGGAAGAAAAAGATAGAAATTCTGAGTACACATCTTCAGGTAATGAGATAAATGAGTGGCGAAAATAGGTCCACTAACCATATCATGTGATCCCTACCTACTACACAGTCAACTAAAACTGTATTTTCATTTGATTTTTCACTCATCAACACTGAATTCGTTTTTCTAACGACACATAGGGCATTAGTATATCTCTAAAAACATATCATTATGTTTTTTTTAAATATAATAAGTTATTGAAAATCAAATTAGTGAATCTTTGTGTACTGATCATTTAGAGTACAGTGATTTGGAAATGTTTATTATTTGTGTTAAGCAGTAGTTGACAGATTCTGAATTTATTTTTTGAACTATTTTTTCCTCCAAATTGTAGAATTGTAGTACATATACAGTGGGAAATGAAGCTGGTCGGGCTTTATAGTAATCTTAAGAGGGAGCTATAATTTTGGAAGTGTAAATGTAAATTTTATATCAAGTCAAGCAATTCAAACACAAAGCAGGACCATGGGGGAATAGAAAGGCAGCATGCAGGGGCGCCTGGGTGGTGCAGTCGGTTAAGCGTCCGACTTCAGCCAGGTCACGATCTCGCGGTCCGTGAGTTCGAGCCCCGCGTCAGGCTCTGGGCTGATGGCTCAGAGTCTGGAGCCTGTTTCCGATTCTGTGTCTCCCTCTCTCTCTGCACCTCCCCCGTTCATGCTCTGTCTCTCTCTGTCCCAAAAATAAATTAAAAAAGTGAAAAAAAAAATTTTTTAAAAAAAGAAAGGCAGCATGCAATCTCAACAATTAAATTTCAGTGGTGTAAAAAATACAAAAAAAAAAAAAAAGATGAACCTTCTTTTGCTTTCTGACAGCAGCTAAGCTTAAGTCGCCACAAGACAAAAAAGGAAAAGTAGAAAAGGGACTAAAACTTTGCCTGAAGAATAAGTAAATTAAAAAAAAAATCTACACCTAAATTTAGAAATGATTTAGACACTTGAATCTATGTTTTAGCAATGTGCACATACTGGTTCAAAGAAGGTAATTTTGTATTCTGGGAGTAATCAGTGAGGAGAAATATAGCATAGGAATATTTATTCCGAGTTCAAATTAGAATAGAGGAGACAGAACTATGACTTTTATCAGCGTTCATTTGAATTTCTCATTCAGAAGCCAGTACTAGACCACTAACTTCGAATGTTTCATCTTTCTCTTGTTAGAGACACGTTAGACATGTGCCGACAGCCCCAGCTCCTGTGCCTTCAGGATTCACTGCGACACTGGAGCCAAGGCGAAGCTCTGCCCGGCCGCTCCAGGCCAGTGACTGAGAACGGTGGAGGCTCTAAAGCCAAGCCCTTCCTGTCTGATGTAGGACTTCTCAACTGGGCAATCTTTGTTTGGGACCTCTCCATTAGCCTGGGCAAACTTGCTCAGTTACACCGCAGTCTGAGACTCTCTCTGACCTCTCCTTCCTTCCCAATTTCTCTTCAATGAAGCCAGACCTGAATTACGTTCAGAGGTCCTCCCTACCTATTTCTATGGCCTCTCACCTTTACACTTTATAGGAGCGCCCAGTAAACCGTTTATAATTCTGATTCAGTTTGGTACTTATTTCCTGGAGAACCTAAACTGGTGCGCGCGCGCGCGCGCACACACACACACACACATACACACACACTACATTTAAATCAAAATTGGAAAAACCTGGGGCGCCTGGGTGGCGCAGTCGGTTAAGCCTCCGACTTCAGCCAGGTCACGATCTTGCGGTCCGTGAGTTCGAGCCCCGCGTCGGGCTCTGGGCTGATGGCTCAGAGCCTGGAGCCTGTTTCTGATTCTGTGTCTCCCTCTCTCTGCCCCTCCCCCGTTCATGCTCTGTCTCTCTCTGTCCCAAAATTAAATAAACGTTGAAAAAAAAAATTAAAAAAAAAATTGGAAAAACCTGAGAAACTCAGTAGATTCAGACATAGACAGAACCCACAACAAACAAATAACTCTTTTATGGAGGCCGTGAAAGAAAAACCCAAATCAGGGCTAAGCAAGGGTATGAATAGACATTGCTAACAGCAATCACAGGAGCAATTAACTTTAAAAAAGGCTTCTCTTGTGTGTCAGTTTCTTATTTGCAAATTGTCTGGCTCATGCATTTAAACTTGGGCTAATACTCTGAGATTAGCTTGGTAAATAAACAGGGTGATTGTTCTGGATACTCTAGAGTGCATTTTCATGTCTGAGAGAGAGAACTGAGATAGAGTCTTAAGCAAGGTTTGGCTGCTGTGAAGGGCAAGGAGCCACATGTTCCAAAATTATAGCTCCATATATAAATTAATACAAAGCATTCTCAGTTTCGTTTCCCTCCAAATTCCCATTTTAGATCAGAAACTTTGAAACCTAAACCTTTTCCAAGTGAACAGTGATTTTTCACTTGAACTGAAGACCAAAAATTAAAAATATATACATATCAGGAAACCGACAGCATGAAAACTAAACTGAGTGAATAAAAAAGACAACAAACTTAAAGATGGAGACAAGGAAAATTCTCTGCATGTACGTGTACCTATGTACTTTGTAAATTATTATTTGATATAATAAATAACTTATCATTAGTATCTTCAGAGAGATGGTATTTTATCTGTTAACCCAGGCAAGATTACTTTGGAGTGAAAGAAAGAAAAACAAACCTACAAGCTAAAGTGTACTCTTGCATATAACAAGACAAAGACCTGAGTGGGCTCAAAAATAGAACTATTTCTCTTTCTTAATCTTCCCAGATTTCTCTAGAATCTCTAAATGATTCTCAAATTAAGGAGTGGTTTCCAGGCAAAAATCACATTCAGCTTGCTGTCAGGAAAACATGGTGTAAAGATATAGCCAAGGATGTGACTTTAAATGGTTGGTTAAGGTCTTAGAAAAATGTATAGTGGTGTCTCATAAATCATTCCAACAGACAAAATGCTTGTAAAGACAGTAAGGGTGTGTCATATAAATTTCCATTAATTCATAAAGTTTCTAAGAACCCCAGAGTGGAATCTACTCCAATAAGACTTATAGAGACTTACAGAATGTTTTAGAATGTTGTAATAATGGGAACATTGTTGCTTAGAGTAAAAGGGGGAAGAGATAGTACAGAAGAAAAAGATTCTTTGGACCCCCAGCTACTATGTGCAGAAGCAAGCTAAGACAAATCACTCACCTGGAAACCTTGACTACATTTTATGTTAAAGGAATTCTAATTCAAAGGGTGGAACCCAAGGTCCGGAGAGGGGAGCCAAGATTCATGGAGTACATTTCTAGGTAGGAGGGTTAAGCACAAGTTGAGAATTTGCTGACATGGTTTCTGAACTGGATTTCAGACTTGCTACTGACTAGCGACTACTCTGTGCCTCTTTTCACTTCCCCTGTAGATGGGGGTGTCTAGAGTGGTTAGTCACCTAAATCGACGCTAGTATTGGATATCGACTTCCAGAGGAGCCTGGATAGGTCTTCTGATTAAGAGGAATGGTATTCAAAGGAGCAGTACCCCAAAAATTGTACCCAAGAAGCTACCTCTGTCCCTGACTCTGAATTACATGACAGGATCCTAGAACTCAAATTGAATATGATGACACAAAAGATGAGACTTTGGAGGATCTTGGGAGGTACAGAGTTTAATATGCATGTGGAAGAGAAGTGAGTACTTTGTGGTTCAGAAAGCTTACTGATTGCTTACATATGTTTCAATAAATCACTTGATACTCCATCCATCAGGATGGGGGTCTAATTTACCCTCCTTTGAACATATGCTGGCCATAGCTGCTCACTTTTAACCAATGGAAGCTAGCAAAACTGACATTGTGTGACTTGCAAGGCTATGTTGGAAGAGGTGAAACCAGCCTCTACCTGGTTCTTTTTATTGGGATAGTTTCTTTTTTTTTTTCTCTTTACAAACGGCCATGGATTATATACCCAATTATCCTAATCTTTTACCACTATGAAATTTCAATAAACTCTAGCATTTCAAAATAGCATAAATCACATTCTCTCAGGTTCAGTGAACTAAAATAATGAATGTGTATTTCGGAAATATACACGACTGTTTGTAATTAATTGGTACAATATGATTTGTGGTGACAGTGACATTGGGTATGAATGCTGAAGCATAGAGACTACAGTCTCTCCTACCTGGTAGGCAAGTTGTCAATAATTATTTGCTGAATAAATCAGTGTGTGCGTACTTGGTAGAAAAACAAGGGCGTTTGAGATGGTGTAAGTTTGTATAAATAGGAAATAAGCCAGGAATGCCTCTGCTATGTAGAAATCAGAAGAAATTCGTATTTTGGATTGTAATGTTTTTAAGTTTCTCTCTTACTGTTTTTTTTTCCTTTTCTTTACTATGTTAATTAACAAATTAAAGCACAGGAATATAGTCAGAATGTGCTACTAACTTACCTATCAATATTTATTTGACTGACCAATTTTAACTTAAACCAAGAGTGAATTTGTGAATGTTAAGCATGGTTTTGGCTCTACTACAACAGAGTATGAAGAAGTCAGTGTTATGTAGCCAAAAAGCCTAAATAAGTAATAGGGAGAATGGCCTGATTTTGACTTTTTTACATTTTCTTCCCTTCCTATGTCCCCACAAAAGGATAATACATGATTATTTAGAAGAGCCAGCAAATTTACAGGTTTGTCTGACTTATCTTCTCATAAATCTTCATATTTGCAGCTGGAATTACCATGAACAAAACGTTTTAAAGACGGTACTTAGTATCTCCACACACAAGCACATACAATCTGATTGTTTAGCTCACCAGCTTCTAATTCCGACAAAAATTCAATTGAAGCGAAAGAAGGAGTTCTTTCTGTCTTTTGAATTACATAAAAATCAAATAAAATGAGCAGACTTGTATGAATGTCCATTTTATGTACTAATGTCCTTAAATGGGAACTGATTTCCCTGGTTTTGATGGCTTCCCATTATGTGGAGAAAGAATACTCCAGAGAAATGAAAAGATTTCTAGCACAAAGTGCACAGCATGAGTCCATTCAACTGACCACAGGACGCTGCTACATCCCTGCTGGATTAAAACTTCAAGCCCATTAAACAGGGTGGAAGCACTACAACTTCTGAAGTCAAAGGTTCAGCAGGGAATGTTTCAGGATGCTCCTTCCCTCTAATTTTCTTGAATAACCCAGACACAGTCATCATCTCTTAGGGCACTGCGGTCAATAACTGCCGTTATTCTCTGTCCATCACCGGGCAGATAAGAACCTATTTTCTCCATTAATTGGTGACGCAGCAGTAACTCTTAGGGAAAAAAAGAAAAAAGAAGAAGAAGAAGAAGAGGAAGAAAAAGAAGAAGGAAAACTACTTCAAAATATACTGTGATAAGTTTTCATTCTGAAGGCTGGAAAGATCATGTGAGGGAAGCTTGTATATGATGCTATCACCTTTCAACCTTTGCCTTCTCCCCTGGGTCATAGATGGCTCTGAGAGGACAAAACTAGTTAGTTCCATTTTGTGAGACTGATACTCTCTCTCTTCTCTTGCTGTACAGGATAACTGAAGAACCAACTAAGGAAATCTTTCTCATTTTCTAGCCGTGAGTCTAGCAAGTAGTTTTCCAAATACAATAATATTTGAAGGCCACATAATGATCACATTTTCTGAATAAGCATTACAGACCCAATGCTTTAGAAAAACAATACTTTTTATATATCTCCCCATAAACTACCCCCAATTTCAATCTCTTTACTAATTTATGTGAGTGTGTGTGTGTGTGTGTGTGTGTGCATGGATCGGCTAGCTACCCAATCTATTAAAAACACTGATTATTAATTGCTGGTATGCTGTAGTCTATCCTCTAGGGTTCCTGTAGTTGAATTACTCAGGCGGTTTAATACTGGCACTTTTTCTTGGCAATAGTTTTATAGAGAGAAAAGAAGATAAATACATAGGTAAACATGCTTTTAAGTGAATACTCCTCCCCAAATATGGAAATAATTTCATGCTCTTCTCTATATAAATATTATTTATAAGAAAAGTATTCACTAGAGAAAATTAGTTCACAGGGAGTGTGTGTGTGTGTGTGTGTGTGTACACACACATATATATCCACTGGTATGTTTTTCTAATTATGTTATTAAATATTACAGTGAAAGATTCAGAAGCATTAGGAACAAAATCACATCTTTTATTGTTTTATTATTCTCTGGACTGTGACAATATTTACTAATAAAAGCAAATTAATATCATGACATAGTTGTATGGAAATTTTGGAAGCAAAGTATTGGTAGTTGTATAAGAATGTACTTTTTGAATTTTACATTCAGATTAAAGAATTAAGGCTTTCTCAAGAGGTACATATAGATAAGATATCAGATATAATTCAAGGAATTAATAAAAAAAAACAGGATTCCCTCCTCGTCCTCCATTATATTTCAACATATTTTGTAGAGACAAATTCAACCATTTATTTCTAAATGCGTAGATTTACACAACCCTTCAATGATTTATCAATTTTAGATTTTTTAATGAACATCTCCAGCATAAGTTGAAAACCACTGAAACCACTACTCTCTTCATACTCCCCACATTCCACATAACAACTTTTTATTAAGCTATTAGTCAGGTTTTACATAATTTTAGCTAAATCAAAGTAGTGAACTATGAACTGAAAGCCCTCCTCCATAATCTTTTCTTTATCCTCTAGTCAATGTTTTCTGTGGTTTAAATTTTTCCCTAGTTTCCTTGTAATTATTCATTTTCCCTAAAGCACCAACATTTGACCGCATGGTAACAACAAACATCCCCATGCCTTCACACACATTACTTGTATTACTCTCTGATGATGCTACTTTCTGTAGCCTTTTAGTTTCCTTGCCCCACAGATTGTTTCCTCTCTGATCTCTCTACCCAGTACTTGTCCTGGAATTTCCTTTTTCCACTCTTCTGTGGCATATTGTTTTATGGATCTAGTATCTTTCTCTTCCTTGAATAAAATGAATATAATATCTTAATAAATTTCTACCTAAAGATGTATAAGATATGCATTTTAATATTAATTCACAATATTTTTATTCCATTCTTATACTTGATTTATAGGTAAATTCGACATAGATTGCTAACATGAAGATCATTCTCATATTAAGAATTTTTTAAACATGTTTGAGCTTTTTCTAGCTTCTGGTGTTAAGAAATATCATTACATTTTAATTTTTGGTATTTTACACTTGACCTAGAAGATATCAAGATTGTGTATCTCCCTTCTCTCCATGTTCCTGGCCTCTCAGAGGCCTGGCCTCCTTAGTACTACCCATTCTAATTGTTTCTGCAACGTTTTGGTAGTGACTAAAACAGCATCCACTTCTTTGCCTCTAGGCAGTGACTTGCTACTTAGATTTACATCAAAAAACAGTAAGTGTCCTAACAGAAAAAGAACTGTTTTCTTTCTCTAGATCATCTTGGTCTCTTAAATTGTGACTGCATTAGCAGATCTCTAAACTTTCAAATAGATATACATATTTTTTCAAACGTTATTTAGACATTCTAGTGTTCTTTTATTCATTTAGAGTTTTTTGTGTATTTTTTTTCCAGAACTTAGTTAGGTAAAAAGCTACACTAGCAAACCTTTAGGCACTAATGAGTGATGGAAAAGGGGCAACACAGTCAAATCCACGCACTCTGATACGGATTGGGATCATTCCAGGATTACTTTACCTGTTTTTCTTTTAATAAGGAGCACCCAGGTCGGTTTCAAGTAAAACTTGTGTTTCATCTCATTACTTACTTAGTTTCTCTAACTACTTACAGTCCAAAAATATGCCCATGACATTACTGTGTTAAAAATGTATCTTTGTCTATGAAACCAGGAATTATACTGTTTGGATTCTGTACATAAATTAATTATGAAACTCTTTGGCTAAATTTCCATAAGCATGAGAGCAGATACATGACAAACATTTGAAACATAGTTTCTTTTTGGTTAAACTCGTAAGTGGGTAAAGAATAATGTCATTGTCAAAGACATAAAATGGCAGATGATTCATTTAGACCATCATTTAGACACATTTTAATGATTTGTCCCCAATATTTCTCAGCATATTTTAAACATATCCTCACACATACTAAATATATTTCATGTAATTCTTATACTGTTTACATGGACTGAATAAAGTGACATGCTCATAGGGTTGAAAAAATATTGTTAAATAATTATATGCATTTTTTTCCTTATGGATAAAACTATATTTTCTCCATAAGTAAAAGGCAGGTGATAATGCTTACATGGCATCAACATCCAGTCTAATAATGCAATCTTAGTATTCAAAAAGTACATCACTGAATTTTCAAATGACCTAAATGTATATATTATGTATATATATTATATAATATACATACATATGCACACTTGTTATTTCAGTTCAGAACTTTAACAAATTCACATTTATGGCAGCATTTAATGGAAGTCTTAAAACAGACTTTGGATCTGTTGAATGAATTCCATTCACAGGGCTATTCAGAGGAGTGCTTTTGTTATAATTTCCCATCAGGTTTTCTCTCTATGAATTGCAGTAATAAAAGGCAATCCAACAACACTTTTAAATTATTTCCAGATCTAGCATAAAGACTTCTCCAGATTTTACCACTTCTGAATCCTGATAATTTGATTTTATGTTGCCCACAAGAGAAACTAACATTGTTACACAGTAATATCTTTGCCAATATAGTCACTGTTTCTGCATGAAATTTAGAGGAAAATACTGATAATGAATTAGAGGTGCTCAAAAATCAGAGCACCTAGGTAGTTCAGTAAGTCAAGTGACTGAATCTTGGTTTCAGCTCCGGCCATAATCTCATGGCTTGTGAGTTCAAGCTCCACGTTGGGCTCTGTGCTGACCGTGTGGAGCCTGCTTGGGATTCTCTGTACCTTTCTCTATGTCCCTCCCCCATTCATGCCCCCCCCCCAATACACATTTAAAATTAAAAAAAATAAATGCACAAAAATCATCAGTAAAGATCTGCAAAATATTGATGATTTCATATTAAATATTTGCACTCATGTGTGCATTTTTACACCCCTCTGAAAGTTCTTTCAAATTATAGTAAGAGGTAGAAAAAATATTAATGTGAAGGACAGATATCCTGAAGGGTAAATAGTAATGAGTTAGTAATATTGACAAGTGTTTAGAGGATGGAAATAAGCAAGGTGAAACGAATTACCCCACAAAATCTAGAACTCAAGAAGGCTCATGGGTAGGAAGTCCAGGGACATATAAATCAGAGTAAAAAAGTATAGGCAAGAATATGGCTGAAAACCAGTTAGAGTCCTCAGATTGAGACTCCATCCTCCTTATCCTAGAAAAAAAAAGTGTATTTTTCCTGAGAAATTGAACAGAAGAGCCTCCCACTCATTTCATAGCACCGTGGAAAGCGAGTCAATTCGCATATTGCCCCACACATTACACTGTATTCCTCACCTGTCTGGAATTCTGACAGCCAAGTTTACACAAGTGCTTGTGCACATCCATTCATGCCTAAACACACATCTAGGAAAAGATTGGAGGACACTACTCCTCCCACCCCAGTCCTTGGAGAATCTGAATCACCCTTGAGATAAAAACCTGTAACTATTGTAATTTAGGGCCTCCCTTAATTATAAAGGCCACTCACTGCCCTGTCACCTTATTGAGACCAATCACTCTAGCTCCCCATCTTAAACATAAACTTCCTGACCTCCTTCTCATGAATTCCCTTAAATGTGCACAGAGGTCAGTGGATCATCAAACATTACAGTAACACTTGAAAAAGAAACCACAACAAACAATCATGCAGATATCTGGTAGATATGTAGATGATTCTTGATGCAAGCAAAAAGAAAAAAAATTATTAGTATTTCAGAGATATGAAAGAAAGTGCCTACATGAAATAAGAATATAAACTATTTTTTTATTTAAAAAAAAACAATATTAAAAAGTCATTGGCAAAATTCAAACAAGGTAGAAATGGGGGTAGCAAATGAAATCAAGAAGATGTCTCTCCTAAAAAGTGGAATAAAATGTCAAAAAATGAAGGGTGTAGACATAAAAACTAAAAGGTAAAGGATCTACCCATAAAATTCCAAAAACCAAAATTTGAACCTGAGAGGAAAACAAATCGTCAGATAACTAATTTAATAATATTTTTGTCAGGTGAAAGCATATGTTTCAAAACTCAAATAGCACAAGTTCCCAGTTTATTGAAAGAAAAAAATGACATAAATTGAGGAATGCTATAATGGGGGCACTGCCCTGAACAGCCCTCCCTTCAAGACTACATTATACATTCTCCAAGTGGCTGTAAGCCTTGACAGCTGACAGCATATAGAATTCCAATTTTTGGCAATTGCCCTTGGCAGTGACCAAAGTGTGTCACCTTATCACTTTAGTACCTCCACCTTACTCTACTTCCTAAGGAACCTTGCATTCGATCACAGTCCATATAAGGCTTATAAAACCTTGGCCCTATTGTCACAACTTGGGACAGGTCCAGTTACCTTGAAGAGAAGTTTCTTTCTCTTTTTCTTCCTTCTTTCCTTCCCCAATAGGTGTTGAGCCAGAAAATATTCTTCAACATATTTCTGCATGCAAATCTTCCTCTCAGAGTTCACCTCCTAGAAATTTCTTCCCATGACAATTATCATCATTTTAGCAACAATGATAGTGATCCTGATATCTCTAAGGTCAAATATGTGACCTCAACGATTAAAAAAAAATCAAATTTCTTAACACTGGAAACTAGAAAATAACCCTAACAAAAATGCCCTCAAAATCCCTAAGTAAAAATGACTTTCAAGCTAAAAATCTTCAGCTTATATATTAACCCAGTGAATGAACAGGGTAAAAATATTTTTAGGCAACATCCAAAAATTGACCTTCCATACATTGTTAATAGGAATTATTGATGTATGTTCACATGTATACATGAATAAAAAGTAAAAAAGATAGAAAATCAAGAGAACAAAGAAAATAGTAGAGTAGAAAATGAATTCCTATATTTAATGGTTTTCCCTGGAGGGCAATTGCTGAATTTTGAGCGATATAAGGCTTGAAAGTATGACCTCAAGTAGGAAACAAAAGAAAACAAAAAAAGCAAACAGAACTCAATAGCTAAGTAGCTTTTAGAAATGCTTTTTATTATGAGAATGAAGAAAAGACCAGAGTGGGAGAAAATATTTGTACACCAAATTGTGACAGAGAGTGGTAACCACAATATAAATGTAAAGAACATTCTGGCATCAATAATGAAACAAACAGTTCAAATAAAAAATAGGCAAAAGAAACAGACACTTCATCACAGAGGATATAGGAATAGCAATAAGCACATAAAAAGTTGTCCAGAAAGACAAAAAGATGATAAGCATATGAAAAGATTCTCCACATCATGTGTCACTGGGGAATGTAACAGCAAGAGTGAGATACCACTACATATCTATTATAATTGCCAAGACCAGAACACTGACGGCCTCAAATACTGGTGAGGATGTGGAGCAGTAGGATCTCTCATTCACTGATGGTAGAATATGCTTTCAACATAAGGTCCAGCAATCATACTCCTTTGGCATCAACCCAAAGGAGTTGCAAATAGATGTCTATACAAAACCTGCACATAGGGGTTTACACAGCTTTATTCATAGTGGCAAAAACTTGGAAGCAGTCAAGATGCCTTTCAGTATGTGAATGGATAAATAAACTGTAGTTCGTCCAGACAATGGGATATTATTCAGTGCTAAAAAGAAATGAGCTATTAAGCCCTGAAAAACCATGGAGGAAACTTCCTATTACTTCATATTACATAATAATGAATACTGTTACGTGAAATAAATCAATCTGCAAATTTACATGCTGTAGGATTCCAACTCTATGACATTCTGGAAAAGACAAACCTATGGAGACAATAATTAAAAGATCAAGTTTGCCAGAGGTTGGAGTTGAGGGGAAGGGTAACTAGGCATAGCACAGAGGATTTTTGGGCCGGGAATAGTCTGTATGATACTATGATGATGGATACATGTCATTACACATTTGTCCAAACCTATAGAATGAACAACCCCAAAAGTAAACCAGAAGGTAAATTGTGGATTTTGGGTGAGAATGATGTATATCAATGTAAGTTCATCAGTTGTAGCAAATGTACTGCTCTGGTGAGGGATGTTGAGGATGGGCAAGGCTTTGGAGAAGGGAGTATTTGGGAAATCTCCGTACATTCCTCTCAATTTTATTGTAAATTAGGTAGTGATAAAAAATAATCTTTAAGAAAAGTTTTTAACATAATTAGACATTGGGTATATGCAAATTAAAATCACAAAATGCTGCTACATACCTATTAAAATGGCTAGAATCAAAATACTGGCCATATTATATCATGTGAGGATGTGGTACACCTCTGTTCTTCACATATTTGTGGCATATAGTTAGAAATAAAAAAAAATCCTATTATGTACTGCTTATAAGACATGGCCCCTAAGTATAAGAAAACTGAAAAGTTTAAAGTAAAACAGGGAAAATCATACATCATTAAACACTAATGAAAAGAAAGCTGGTGTATCTTTTTAAATATCACGTATAGTAGATGACACAAATAGAAACAAGAGGGAAATTTCTTAAGGATAAAACTTCAACTAGAAGTTATAATTTGTGTGCTACTCATAACTTCAAAACATATGAATAAAATTTAACAAAAGTATAAGTAGGAATGTATGTACTTAAAACAATATTGGTGAGATTTAAGCATCTTGTGGGTTTCTGATTGGGCAAGCTGACAAAAAGATCAATAAAAAATCGTATCTATATGACAGAGCTGACAGATTTGTCCTGATTGATACACATCCAGCACTACATTGAATGAAACAAAAATAGACATTGTTTCCAAGATTATCTAGACCATTTACAAAAGTGACCACAACACAGGATAGAAAACAAGTCTAAGCAAAATACCAAGTATGGTAATCAACTAGAGATTATTGTCCATCCACAGTGGAATTGAGGTAGCTGTCACTAACAGAAAACTCACAAATGTTTGTAATGCAACATACTGCAAAATCATCCAAGGGACAAAAAAAAAAAAAGAACTCATATGAGGAATAAAAAAATATGCTGAACTGAATAATAAAAATACAGCATTTAAAAATTTGTCATTTGTGATTAAAAGAAAATTGATAGCCTTGAAGGACTATAACAAAAAAGAAAGACAAAATAATCAATGTTATATTCACACATCTTAAGGTGTTGCATAAATTAAATAGAAAAAAAAAGAGCACTGGGAAAATAAAAACATAGAAAGATGTTCATAATCTTCTTACTCCTTATAACCATTAATAAAAATAAAACCAAATGTTCATCAAGGATATAAAATAAATTGTGGTATATTCTTGCAATGAGTCATAGAGTGAAATGAGAATTAACATCCTGCTGCTATATACAACAACTGCATGCATCAAACAAACATAATGGTGACTCAAAAACAAAAATTTACTCCAATTGCTTTAATTGTTCAACTTGTATATGTTCCATGTTCAACTTGCATAAGCAGAAGAGGGGTTGACAGAGAGAGGGAAACACAGAATGCGAAGCAGGCTCAGGCTCTGAGCTGTCAGCACAGAGCCCGAAGTGGGGCTGAACTCACAAGCTGTGAGATCATGACCTGAGCCAAAGTCAGACGCCCAACAGACTGAGCCACCCAGGCACCCCAAAATGTTTACTTTAAAGACAAAAACAAATCAATGTTTGTCACTATTCATTTTTTAAGGTTTATTTATTTACTTTGAGGTGTGGGGGAGAGGGGCCAAGAGAGAGGGAGACCGGGAATCCCCGGCTGTCAGTGCAGAGCCTGATGTGGGGCTGAAACACATGAACCGTGAGATCATGACCTGAGCCTAAATCAAGAGTTGAATGCTCAACTGACTGAGCCACCCAGGAGCCCCTGTTTGTCACTATTCTTAGGGATAAATCCTTGTTGCTTTGAGGTACACTTCAGCGTCTTCCCCAAGTGGATTTTGCATACGTTAAATGCAGGCATACCTTGGAGATACTGTCAGGTTTCGTTCCAAACCACTGCAATAAAGTTAATATCACAATAAAGCAAGTTAAATGAATGTTTGTTTTCCCAGTGCATATAAAAGTTATGTTTACACTATACTGTACTCTATTAAGTGTGCAATGCAATTGTGTATAAAAATGGTACATACCTTCATTAAAAATGCCTTATTGCTCAAAATGCTTACCGTCACCAAAGCTTTCAGGGAGTCATAATCACTGATCGCAGATCACCATTTCAAATATAATATTAATGAAAAAGTATAAAATAGTGCAAGAATAACCAAAATGAGACACAGAAACACAAAGTGAGCCACTGCTGTTGAAAGAAAATGGCACCAATAGACCTGTTTGACACGGGATCACCACAAACCTTCGATTTGTAAAAAAATGCAATTTCTGTGAAGCCCAATAAAGTGAAGCAGAGTGAAATTCTGAAGCAAAGAATGTCAAACAGACCTTCCAAAATCTGGGAGACATATCTCTGGCTACCTTTTGATAATATAAAAAATAGAAACTTCTTTGTGTTATGTAGGCTATTCATGTAGGGTACAAAAAATGATGACTGTATATGTTAATTAATTACTTCGGAACCAAATTACACGATACCAATTTGATCTATTTCCAGTTAGATCCAAAAGTACCGGTTAAAGTGGTTAGTCCCAGTAATGTGGAAGAGATACATACAATTTTTAAGATTATGATTGCTTCTTTCCCAGTAAAAGAAGCAGCCTTGTTTTGAGGGTCGGGAACAACTGAACAATTCTCTATCACTCTGTGCCCCCACAAAAGTACAAACTATTTCTCTGTGTTGGAGTAAACACCCTTTCAAGGGCCACACAATAGGCTATTTCAGCACTGTCTTTGCTTTTTACAGCCTTGCCAGTCAAGTAAGTGGAGCATGCTGTTTGCACTGGTCTGTTCTCTCACAGGGAGGGTGGTTTCCAGTTGATGTGTTTGATTGCTTTTCTGTATACAATTTAAACCCTGGAATTTTGTAGCTTTTAAACAGCAACCTAAGGTAGATTATGTCTTTCCCAGTAAGACTGCCAATTTGAGTCTTTTTGAGAGGATAAGAGATAAGAGATAGGGGTGAGAACCAGGGGAAATCATCAAAAGAATGTAAAGAGAGCCAGGGCACAGAAAGAAGAGTGAAAAACAGAGATCACAAGAGAAATACTCTTGTTATGCATCAGCTGTTTCCAGAGCGGGTAAGTATGTTTTCAGCTTCAAATCCTATGTTGAATCAAATACTCTTCCTAGAGCTCTGTTTCCTGCTGATGATACTCTTGTTCCACACTCCTGTTCCTGCTGAGTGAGTTTTGCATTTTTATAAGGTCTGATTATAAAATGAGTGACCTTAAATCCATTGCCACCAAGGGATTTCTGCTAATGGGTTTAGTCTGAATTATAGCAGTAGTAAGATAAATATGTCCACTCAACCATGTGTTTATACCTTCCTCCATTTCATTTTACATCTTATTGATCAAATTGAATTAAATTGTCAAGATTCACAGTAAATGATCTGGTATTCAGGCTTCTCTAGTCCTAAATGTTAATCCCCCAAATTTCAGAGGCATGTTATTTTTCTGACCAAATGACAATGTGTTTAAAGGCATGAGGCATTTCAGAAAATGTGGAATTATTTTTCCCTTAACTGTTCATATAAATTAACTTAATGCTTTTTATTGTTGGTACGCCTTCTTAAATCTGCTGCTTATTTCTATGGAAGGTGTCACATATCAAGATGATAGAGTCACATAGATGTTAACTGTACAATAATTCAGAGATTGAGGACAATACTTAGTTAAAAGAGCAAAGGATGTGCCATAGGTGGGCTTTAAGGTAGGCATAAATACAATTCGGACAGTGTTTTCCATGGTAGACACATATACCAATCTTTTCCACAACTGGCTAATGGTAACACTATTCTTACTTTTGTTTGTTTGTTTGTTTGTTTTCAACAGTATATTGCTTTTCACAGATACCTATTTCAATTTAAAGGAGTCCTGCTACATTATCACCAAGACAACCTTTATGAAAAAAGGACAATCCCAATGCCTTCCTTTTCTCCTGTCAGTAGGTAAAATCTCGTATCGCACACTGCAGACTGAATGGCCTTCCTAGCTTTCTAAACTTAACATTGTAATATGAAAAATCCCTTCCTCAAAATTTACTAGTATTTCATATTCTTTCCAAGATATAGTTTATTTTTAAACCTTTTTTAATGCTTATTTATTTTTTAAAGAGGGGCAGAGCATGAACAGGGGAGGGGCAGAGAGCGGGAGACACAGAATCTGAAGCAGGCTCCAGGCTCTGAGCTGTCAGCACAGAGCCCAACACGGGGGCTCAAACCCACGAACCGCCAGATCATGACCTGAGCCGAAGTCAGATGCTCAACCGACTGAGCCACCCAGGTGCCCCCCAAGATATAGTTTATATCTCTCAACCATATCATAGGACTTTGGTGATTTGTTTCTTTCTATATTTTATTCTGATTTTCAGTCACCTGCTACAAAGTCCCCACTATTACATTCCAGAATATTTCACCGGCTCCCATTCCTCCATGCTCTTAGACATGGTACACCTTTAGCTTTTTCACTTGGTGAATTCCCCTGAATGCTCCTAGGGATGGCTCAGGTGTATCCTGTCATATAAACAAAGCCCTACTATTTTACCTAACATTTATATCTGCAGTAACCATTGCATTGTTTTCATTTGTTTCCAGTCTTTCATTTTCCAATACCCTTCACTGCCTTCTTTGTCATAAACATAAACTGCGCGTATCTGTGAGTAACCACTTCTCAAATCTCCTAATCATTCCATTGGCACATTTACCTGAGCTTCTCCCCATACCATGTCTTCACAAGTACTTTTATCTAGTAGAATAAGGTTTCTGGCTTTGTCGTTCTTCATTATTTCCGTGGTTCTTCTTAGGTGGCCCTTTGTGTTAGAAACAGTCTTCAGTGATCCTATTCTATAAGTTCATGTGTTCTTTGGGATTACATTGAATCTCTACATCAAGCTGAAGAAAACTAACGTCTTTGCAATACTGCGCATCTCAAAACATTAATGTAGAAAACCTACCTCTTGGGACGCCTGGGTGGCTCAGCCTGTCTGTCTCTTGGTTTCGGCTCAGGAAGTGATCTCACGGGTTTCTGAGTTTGAGCCCCACATCAGCTCCATGCTGTCAGTGCAAAATGTGCTTGGGATTCTCTCTCTTTCTCCCTCTCTCTCTCTCTGCCTCACCTCTGCTCTCTTGCTCTCTCTCAAAATAAATAAATAAACATATATATATGAAATATATATATGAAAATCTACCTTTTTATTTGGAAATTCTATTATTCCTATTAATAATTCTATTTATGAATTAGATTCTTTGTTGTTTTAGCAATTTTCTTGCTTTAAAGTCTCTTACAGTAAGATAGCTACATCAGCCTTTATTTAGTGTGGGTTTGGTATAACTCTTCAATAATTTTTCAATGAGATTTTCAGTATTCTTACATTTAAAATCTGTTTCTTACAACCAAAAGGTTTTTAAAAAAATTTTTAATGCTTTTATTTATTTTTGAGACAGAGAGAGACAGAGCATGAGCAAGGAAGGGGCAGAGAGAGAGGGAGACACAGAATCCGAAGCAGGCTCCAGGCTCTGAGCTGTCAGCACAGAGCCTGATGCGGGGCTCCAACTCAAAGACTGTGAGATCATGATCTGAGCTGAAGTTGGACGCTTAACCGACTGAGCCACCCAGGCACCGCCCCCCCTCCCCGATGGCTTTTTAATGTACTATGAAAATTTTGTCTTTCAGTTAGCTACTTAACACTTATGCTTGCTTTGTACCTTTGGTATATTTACATTTAAAGCTACCATTTTAGTTTATTTATGTTATTCCTTTCTGCTTTTAAACACCTTTCTTTTCTTTTCTTTTCTTTTCTTTTTTTTTTGACTATTTTGTTATTCCATCTTACCCTATAGTTTCTTTGATTAGTGGGTATTTAGTGAATACCATGTACTTACTTTATTTACTGAAACACAATATAAATTAGTAATTTTACCACTTCTCAAAAATTCCAAAAATATTAGAATATTTTTACTTAGGTACCTTCCTTCAACTAATTCACTACATTATTTTTGTTATGGCAAAAAACACATAACATTAAATTTACCATTATAGCCATTTTTAACTGTAGAGTTCAGCAGTGACGACATTGATATGCTACAGATGTCTTGAACATTTGTATCATGTACCACTGAAATTCTATACAAAAAAAAACTGCGATTTCCCATCCTTCTTCTCCCACTCCTTGGCAACTACCTTCTTACTTTTTGTTTCTGTGATTTTGATTACTTTGATACTTCATATGAGTGTAATCATACCGTATTTGTCTGTGACTGGTTTATTTCACAATGCTTGCCCTCTGGAAATACATAAGTATCTAGAAGTGAAACCACCGAATCATAATGCAATTCTATTTTTGATTTTGTTTTTCACTATTTTCCATAATGAATGTACCATATTACATTCCCTCCAAAACTGTTCAGTGTTCCAACTTCTCTGCATCTTCGTCAGCATTATATTTTCTGTTCTTTTCATAGTGGCCATTCTGACGGTGCGAAATGATATCTCATTTGCTTTTGACTTTGTTTTTCCTACAATAAGTGATGTTAAGTACTTTTGTCTGTGCATATGGGCTATTTGTATGCCTTTGAGAAAATGTTTATTCAAGTCATTTTCTAGTTACATTATTTGTTCATTTGTTCTTGAATTGTAGAAATTCCTTTTATAAGCTGGATACTAATCCCTTATCAGATATTTTATTTGGAATTATTTTCTCCCATTTCAAAGATTGCTTTTTCACCCTGCTGATTATTTCATTTAATGCACAGAGTTCTTAAGTTTGACAGAGTTCTTTTTCTACTTTTGCTTTTGTTGCTTATGATTTTGGTGTCCTATCTAAGAAATCATTGCCACATCTAATGCCCTGAAGCATTACTTCTATGTTTTCTTTTATGAATTTAATATTTTACTCTTACATTTAGGTCTCTAATCCATATTGAGATAATTTTTGTACATGCTGTAAGGTAGCATTCCACCTTCATTCTTTTGCATATGAATGTCCAGGTCTCTGAATATTGTTTCTTGGAGATACTATTTCTTTCCTCTTGTGGCATGTGAAAATCATTTCACCATATATGGGTATATTTCTGGGCTTTCTATTCTGTTCCATTGGTATATATCTGTATCTTTATGCTAGTACCTATGCACTACTTTTGACATATATTTTTTTCTATATATGTTTTGTTTTGTTTAAGTGGACTTCACACCCAGCATGGAGCCTCGTGTGGGGCTTGAACCCATGACCCTGAAATCAAGACTTGATCTGAGATCAACAATCAGTGCTTAATTGATCCACCCAGGCGCCCCTCTATATATGTTTTATATCCACAATGTGTTGTTGTTTTAATTATTATGTTGGTTTTTGTTGTCATTTTATGCAATCAATATTTGTTAATATGCAGCCTCATATTCATGCTTTTTCTTGCTTTCATGTTTTCCTCTCACATTTAAGATTATATCTGGTTGAGTTTCCTTGCACCTAAAAAAAACATTGTTTGTTATTTTCTTTAACATAGATCTGTTAAAAAAAAAAGCTAACTGTTTTTATTTCTTGAAAATATCTTCTTTTTAAGCATATTTTTTCAGAATTTTGAACTCTATATTAACGCTATTTCTTTCACCATTCTGAAAATTTCATTAACTGTTTTCGCTTCCATTATTTCTGCCTAGAATTAATATATCACCCTTATCATTGGGCCTGGTTATACCATTTCTTTTCTTCTACAATATGTGATGTATATTTGCCAATCTTAATAATTTAATTTCTCTTTTTCCCCCTGTGGCTCTAATGTGATATGCTAAGATGTGATCCTTTTTTTCTTTTAATCATCTGCTTGAGATTTATAGTAATTCCTGACTCTGTAGCTTGAAAATTTTCAGCTACTTTTTTTTTCATATATAACTTCTTTCCCATTCTCTGACAACTTCCATTATGATACCACAGATATGTTAGGCTTAATTGTAAAGTCTAGAGATTTCACTGCTGCTACTTTCTTCTAATCTATCTTCCAGGTCGCTTATTATGTATTTGATTGTATTCAATTGAATTCAGTTATGTTGTTCCACATGTCATTTTTATTCATTTGCTTATTAATTCTCTATTTTCATCACACAGTTCTGCTTCTTTTTAACAATTGCCAGCTATTCAATATGATCTGTTGGGGAGCTACTTTGAGACTTTGACAGATGTCATCTCCCTCCAACCACAGGTGTGGTGCTAGACACCTTTGGTCTTGGACAGGAAGGTGTGCTGGAATTGGTTCACTTCAAATCAATAAATGATTGAATGAATTTAAGCTGGGGGCTTCATCGCTTGGAATATTTACAATTTTACAATAGTTACAATTCATCTCACTACTAGGCTGTGCCCCTATAAGGTCCCAACTAAAATCCTGTGTTTGACAGTTCCTCCCCTTTCTGGCATCCTGTGATTTTTCCCCCTTCCTTAAATATTCCCAACCCATGAGACTGTTTAAAGCTAATTCAACTTCTCTAAAACGAATTTTGGAATCTACAGTACTATGGAGGGTAGAAAATACAATTTCTGAGCTCCTCACTCTTGCTATACCTTCACTCTTTGATCTGAGCCATGAAAATTCTTTCAGCCTTGGAATCCTTCCAGTGTTTTTTCAAAAAACCCACACACGTGCACAGGCAAACACACACACACACACACACACACACACACACACCTTGTTCAGGGAAGTCTATTGCCCTCAGTGAGAGGGTTGGTGAAACAGCAAAGTCCGAAATTGCCAGAAATGAATTTCTTTTAAAGGTCTTAACGTGGCACTCCATTATTTTCTTGTTTCTTGTTAACTTTCACTGAAGATCAGTGTCTTTTTTTAATTAACTTATATTTTATTTATTTAATTGTTATCCAGTCTTTAGTGAGGATTCTTCAGGGAGAATATATAATGTGGCATGGTTTTGAAGTTTCAGAATAATTTTCTGTTACACCTTACAAATATTTAATCAATTTCAAGTAGATTTTTGTTTATTTATGGCTTGTGGATTCCCATCCACTGTGAATAATTGAAATAGTTAATAGTTAAACTAAGCTTTGTCTTGGGGTTTTGATTTCTCTCAGAAGACTCTTACCCTTCAAAAGCACAAAATAGAGACTTTGTTCCCTTGCCCTTTCCTGAGGTGGTGGCAGTTCTATAATCCTTTTAAAATGGGGATAGAGATCTCTGAGTTTCAAAGTTTTCTCAAGGGTCTAAGTTTCTACTACCCATTAAGACTGTAATGGATTGTAATAGAGCAGTGTTGGGAGATGTACTATGAGTTCATATAACCTGAACTTGATTAGGCTTAATAGTTTTGGCTTTGACAGGCTGTTTCCTGATCCATGGCAGCTGTCCATACTCCACCACCTGTGAAATTAAAACTTAGAGAACTCTTGCATCAGGAAACTAATTTGTAATTCTATGTAATGAACTGCTATTGCTCTAATAACAAGACGAAAATGTTTTAAAAATAATCTTTTAACATGTTAATTGTGGTTCTAAAATGTAACATCTTGGAAGAAGGAGCTATTACCGACATATGCCTTTTTTTTTTCCATCGAATGTAGTATTCTCTTTTGTTTTCTGCCTACTTTAAAATTTTCAGTCTTGTCACTTCTAAATATTTGGCATTTCTGAGTATATAGTATCCTTTACCTCCTTTTTTCAATATTTGAAACTTCTTGATTTTTCTTTCCATTCATCTTTATCTCCTAGTAACACTTTCCTGAATTGAATATGCGTTTGCCATGTACAGAAGTGATGGCACCCAGTGTTTTCTCTGGACAGAACTCCAGATTAAAAAAAAAAAACACAGAAGCAACAGCCATCTAAACAATATTTATGTGTGTGCATGCCAGTCTACTTTTATCTCTGTGTTTTTTCAACCCCAGTAAGATCTCGAGGTTTGATTTCAACCCTAGTAAGATCTCAAGGTTTGCTCAGCTCTCAGGGGCTAGAACTGGTGCTTCTAAGTTTCTTTTGCAGAGACTCAATGGAAAATAATATATTCCTTCTCCAGCACACATCCAAATAACCTCACCTCCTCTTAGTTTTTGAAATCCTGCAAACACAATATATCTCCCTTTCTGATACTACCTTTCCTACTTTATGTGGGGAAGTTTTTTTCATCTGAATTAATATGCTGGTCACTCAGTCTTAGATGAGAAACATGATCAAGTAGAAGTGTCCCTGAAAGAGTAAACTCACTCCTTTTCCCTCATTCAAAACCTGCATGTTACTGCTCCTTCCAGTCTAAGGTGAGCTTGGTCTCATTCCAAAAATGTTCTCTTATCCTCCATAAAATCAGTGCCTCCTTGTCTCGCTTTGCTTAACAGGCTGATAGATACGTTTGTGAATTGTGGTCTTGACTAAGACCATGACTACAAAAATTAAAAAGCATTCCTTCCAAGACGGAATAGCTACTAATTTCCATGCCACTTTTGCTTATGGGTTGAGGATATCGCTGCTAGAGGACCATATACATGCATTTGAACTGATCTCTCTCCTCATGGGGACTGAAATTAAGAACTGTAATTATACTTCCATTTGTATTGCCCTGAATGAACTTGCCTCACACATTAGCCCCTGATTCAAAATACTTCTTTTTATGCAAAATGCAATAAAACGTTAAAGGCATAACTGGTGTAAACAAATTTAAACCAAGATTCTGAATTTTTGAAGTAAATGTTGCTACTCAGCTAGCCACACAGTACCATGGAAAATGGAGGCAAATGTATAATGCCATCCAATTTAAAATAATACAAATACAATTTAAAATAATGTATACTTCAAAACATAGAACTCAATACATTTAGAGTTTCCAAAATTTAGAACTTAGAGAACCCAAATTTTAGAAACAGAAAAGTGACATTGTATTAACAATTATTATGTATTCATTTATGTTAAGCATACAGTATTAATTATATACCCTGAAAATAATACTTGTATTTTCTGTGTTTATTTTTAATTTAAATATTTTTCTTTCCTTGGAGTTGAATGTGTTAATAACACTCACACAGAAAGATATAATCTATGTGGAAATAAATGAATAGTCATTTAAGAAATATTCACTAGGGCTGACTTACAGCAATTTAAGATGTTTGCCGCCCTTTCTTTGTTCTCTGTTCATTTGTATATTGTGATATTACAGACCACACAAGTTCTATAGAGGCATATTAAAGTGCTGGAAGCCCAGATAACATTAGTAATTTATTCTTGGTAACCAGCTTCACATACTTTGCTGACCTCAGTCGACTATAGACTGACTGATACATGTTGTACCTTAGTACTAGTATGTACAGATTGAAAACCTACTTAGCAGAAACAGGCTATCACTTGCTGAGAATCATGATTTAATTTACAGAATAAGGCTTGGTCTATTTGTTGGAA
This sequence comes from Prionailurus bengalensis, assembly GCF_016509475.1. NCBI lineage: Eukaryota > Metazoa > Chordata > Mammalia > Carnivora > Felidae > Prionailurus > Prionailurus bengalensis. Next base: position 62,178,806 of record NC_057343.1, on the reverse strand, counting down.
GGTGCGCCATTTAATTTTCCTGTAAAGAGCAACTTGTGAAGCCCTGTTTATGGACATCATTCATGCAAATTCTTCAAAGATATATGCATTGTATCATAGATAGCTGCCTGGCTGGCCACCCTGAACTGAGTCTGCTACCCTAACACCACCTTCCAGACTGGTCTTCAGGCAAGACGACCCAATATTAATAACTCAACAATTCCACAAACCTGTATTTGATTTCTGCTTCATGAACCCAGCTGGTTGTTAGAAGTCGAAATAAATAATTTTGCCTAAATAAACAGCAGTCTTGACAATCTGTTTGATGGTATTTACCCTTGAATCCTGATATACCTTATAAATTGGAGAGGGTTGATTTATTCCCGCAGAAAAGAGGGAAGAAATTGGATGAACACTTGATGCACAGAAAACATTTCTAATCAAAGCCCAAAGATGATGCTACTTGCTATACTTTTAGAAACACTTAGTTTGCCTAGTTATTTACTACAGGATTTATGATATTTTCTATGCATTATTATATACATTGATGAAAAAATATATCTCTGAGTGGATATACTCTTGTGGGGAATTAGATTAAGGGAAGGACTCTTAAATAAAACAGGAGCAAGGAGTTAATGGTTCTAAAATTCCAACCTGTCCAGAAAGCAAAAAAAAAAAAAAAAAGTTAAAATTAATGAATGCCTTAAGAGCAAAGATCAAATCCAAAATACTACTAGGAAAATAGGAGAATATGGTCTAAAAGGAAATTTAATGTGACTATAGAATCTTTTTAAAATTCTTCAGAATGATCAGATGAGAACAGTAAGGAGTCATGTAAAAGGTCCTTTAAGAGCATGGAGGATATGCCTCACCAATCCCCTCAAAGCACACACTCGAGAAATGTTTATCTTGAGGAGTTTTGTGAGTATGGCTTCTGTATAATGGAGGGAATTCCAAGAAAATTTTCTGAAAACTCACAAAGTTCTTTTTTTTTTTAAAGTTTGTTTATTTTGAAAGGCAGCAAGCAGAGGAGGGTCAGAGAGAGAGGAAGAGAGAGAAACCCAAGTAGGCTCCATGCTCTCAGTGTAGAGCCAGACATGGAACTCAATCCTGGGATCATGAGATCATGACCTGAACTGAAACCAAGAGTCAGCCACTTAACTTCCTGAGCCAACCAGGCATGCCTGAAAATTCACGAAGTTCTTAAAAGTGCTGTATATAGCAGAAACATTCCCAGCTTGTGTTGAGGAATAACAGTCAGTGTAGAATGGGGAGAAGCTTTTGGAGCTCCATGATTCTACGTGCAGGAAACAGGCTTGTCCCTTTAAGGTGACAGGTACACATCAAGAGGAACTGTACTCAATGTATTAGAGTTAAGGAACTACAGCAGAAGAGACTTATTCACACCTGAATCTGAACCAGAAGGCAAGATTCTGAACTTTGAGTTAATGCTGTAATGAGAAGATACTTCTGGAGACCTGAAGTTGAGGGGTAATAGATTGCATATAGAAGGAATGTGGGTCATTAGGGACCAGGAAAAGGACTATAGTTAGGTGGCTTCTAACATGGCCCGGGTGATCCTTGAGTCTTGGCATTCATGCCATTGTCTCATATCATCTTCTTGAAAGTGGACTGAACTTTTTGATTTGCTTCTATCTGATAGAATAAGACAAACAATGGGTTTCACTCTCAAGATTAGATTATCAGAGACTATGGACTATGTCCTGGGAACTCTCTTGTTTTATGTTGAACTACTTGCCCTGACAAAAGTCAGTTTCTATACCACATGCATTCCTGTGGAGAGGCTGATGTGGTGAAGGACTGAGGTTTGACAATAATCACATGGCTGAGCTTGGAGATGAATCCCATCTCTTTCCCCCACTCAGATCTTTTGATAAGATTGCATGCGGCTCTGGTTGACAGCTTGAATGTAACCTCATGAAAGACAATATAAAAAGAAAGAGAATATAAATGTTTGTTACCCTCAGCCACTAAGTTTTGGAAAAACTAATCCAGCAATAAATAACTAATGCATTATCTAACTCATGTTATTTATTGATTATTTGTTGTTAATAATAAGCATGCATACACACATACACACACCCTTAGAGACACATACATTTGAAGAGTAGATCCTGAGTCTGAGTTATCAATATTTGTATTTTTGTAGGAAACTTAAAGTTTGTTTATTTTGAGAGAGAGGAAGAGAGAGAGAGAAGTCCAAGCAGGCTTCGCACTGTCAGCACAGAGCCTATGATAATACTGGGGGGGGTTTGAATCCATGACCTGTGAGATCATGACCTGAGTCCAAACAAAGAGTTGGACTCTCAACTGACTAAGCCACCCAGGTACCCCTCAAATGGAAAAATATTGCTAAAAAGAAAAAAAATCAAGGTTATTCATAATAGGGCTTCATCATCAGTATATTTATTGCTGCACCATAATTATCATTGCACTGCTGCATCGCATTGCATATACACATTGTGTGTGTGTGTGTGTGTAGGTGTGCTGTATATGTATTGCATGAGAAAAAAAGAGGTGTTGTCTTAAGATGAGTCCTCCACAAGCGCATCTTAAGAGCTTGCATTCAAAGTACCTCTGAAGGAAGTGCTTGAGTCAAGACTGGTAAAGAAGTCAAGGAAACAGAGCAGAGCACGGGAAAAGCTGAGCAAAGTTTTGACTTGGCAAAGTCCCAACACAGGTACCTCCTGCTCACTGCACTTGCCAGCACAGCAGTTAAGTAGCTCAAGGGCAGTCCTCAGAAGACAGTCACAGATAGATAATTAGTAGGAAAGCACTTAGAAATCACAGGATGGGTACATAAAAAGAGTAAGAAGGATTGATTTGGATAGAGGTGGAGGATTGATATGTCTACTTCACTTGGTAGATAACAATAGAGAAAGTTCTCTTCCCTCCCTTAAATTTCCATTTAACTATTCACGGTTCGTGCCACTCTTCTTAGCAATGCAGCGCCTTTCATTATTCAAATACAGATGAAAAAGATTGAAATACAAATATCCTTAAAGAAAGATAAGAAATCTGCTAATGTATTCATTCAAATGTGCCTTCAACCAGTTTCTTTTAGACTCTTTACAGACATAAAAGATGGAGACAGAAAGAGAGCATTAAAAGATTATCACATCTAAGAGTATCGACGTCTTCATAGTTCTCCTGGAGTCTTCTTGGTTTGAATTACTATCAATTGTGGATATGGAAGTATTTTATTTGTGCTGTTTATTGCCCTTGCTTTTTCATATAACAATAGGCAATTACTGCACACTTTGTATTGAAATTCTTTGCTTATAAAAAATTCAGAGGAAGTTTCAAATGCAAACATAAATGGTCATATTATCCATAATTAAAACAGTAATTATAGTAACTACAAGGTGGATTATATTCTTAAATTATCTTTGCAATTTAGATGTTAAATTCAGTAAGATGTCTTCATTTGCTGTTTTGTTTTTCAAAAAGTATTTATAATCTGTCAGACACAGAACATTAGTAAACTAATTAATTGAACAAAATTATAGGTTATTTACAAAGTCAAGAATACCCATTAAACTTATTTCTAAATAGTATTTTAGTTATATATTTAAATGATATATTCAGTATGTTTCTTCCCAACTTCCAGATACCTTTTTCACTGGAAGGGCTTCTTAAACATAAAATAATAGGCTCAGATGTTATTATGAAAAAGAAAAGAAACTAAGATAATTAGTTCACTTTGTGCTCAGAATTTGTGTACATTGTGTATTTGGGTTTAGTAGAAACAAATTTGTGGTTTGGTAAGTGAAATTATTCAAATTACAGAATTAGAGAAAAATCTTAGAGAATGTTCTAATTCAATATATTTTGGTTGATATAAATTGAAACTCACTCAAGTTTGTTCAGATATATGAATACTCGAAGTATATAAAGGACAATCTCATGGGCTTCAAAGTACAAGCTTCAGAGGCTCAGTTGGTTAAGTGTCCGATTATTGATTTTGGCTCCGGTCATGATCTGATGGTCATGAAATCGAGCTTTAGGTTTATGCTCAGCATGGAGCCTGCTTGGAATTCTCTCTTTCCTTATCTCTCTACCCCTCCCCTGTGCTCTCTCTCTCTCTCTCTTTCTCTCTCTCTCTCTCTCTCTCTCTCTCACACACACACACACACACTCTTAATTAATTAATTAATTAATTAAAAAAATTTCAAAGTACAAATTTCAGAGACAATAACTGGAAAGTCAGACACGTAGTTACTAAGGGTCTACATGATCTTTCTCATCTTAATTCTCTCTTCATCAGTGTTGTATGTTGTCAATATTGTCTCTTGTTCTGTATTTACATAATCAAAGTTTACCTCAAATCATTACCTACCACCAGTAGTTTATGAGTCAATGTGAATATTGAAGAATGAGAAGCATTGTGTTTTGACTACCCTGAATACTTGCATTTTGATTCTAATTCAGATGGCCATCATTAACTGTATCAGGAGGGCTGGAGACATAGATTTGGTTGTCTCACCTTAGTTCTACTTGAGTAATATTTTCCTTTCCATATATGAACTGTGAAAGATTGTCTTTGATGGGGGATCATATAAAAGCTACATTTCTGAGCCAGAGAGAACTGAAAAACCCATCTGGCTATTGTATTCAAAGTAAGAGTTAGAGAGCCAATTCTTTCTTCTGTAAAGACTTGATTGCAATTCTGCTTAATGGGCTTTTTTTTAACATTTCAATTTTTAAATAATTTAGGAATGGAGAGAATTATGAAAATATAATTTTTTAAGTTGCAATGCTTTTATTTTTTGAAAGAATGTATTGTAAGAATTCCACTTCCTTCTTTCATTTTCAATTCCATCCAATAAGAAGTAACTGTGTTAAAAGGTCAATATCATTCCAGACATTTGTTTATGTTATGCTCACACACACACACACACACACACACACACACACTATTTAATATCAGATTATACTCTATGTATTTTATGAAATATTATATATACACAGAACTGTTCCTCTTTTCATCGCTGCTGAGTGAGATATCACATGGATATAAAATATTTTATTTAGCTTATACTCTAGTTAGAGATATTTTAATTATTTTGCTACTTTTTATGGAAAAGAGACATGAAATTACATATTTTTTCATATATATTTACCCCTTAAATGATTTTTTATGCTAGTTTCCCAAAAGTAATAGAACAGAATTATGGATAATTCATACTTTTAATATTGTTAAGTAAACTCAATCTAAATGTACAAATTTATGCCCCAACCAACAACGAATATCGATTAGTGACAACTCCTCCATATTTTTACCAAAACCAGCAATTAAAAATTTTATGTTTTACATACGTTATAGGAAAAAACTGTATTTTGTGGAGTTTATTTCCTATCAGTAGTGAAGTTGATTCTATTTTTAAGGAGTATTTCTTTTATCTCATAAATTGCACAAATGCCTGTGTCAGTGTTTCCACTGGATTATTTATCTTTTTTTTTATTAATGTGAGAAGCTTTTGTCTCTAAAAAGTAGTGAAAAAACTTGGAGTCTGTCATTTGTACTTTTAAAGTTATTGATGGTTATTTTTCTGTATAGTTAATTTAGGACTGATTTTCAGCTATAATTAGTGTAATTTTGATAATAACTGCATAGTTACTTATTATTTTGGTAGAAAGTTAGTCTTGCATTTTTGTTTTCTAGAATAATTTTCATAATTTAGTAATTATCAGTGCCTTTCAGGTTACATATAAAACCACTGAATTTTGCTGTTATTTTAGTGTTCGATTTTTGGTAACCTTTATAGTTTTTCTCCTATTGAGTCACCTTCAGTACACTCAATTTTTTAAAGCCTCTATTTCTTCTAGAATTTCAAATTTGAGCCCTAAAATTATACATCTCTGTATAAATCACCCCACTACAGAAAATTATCAAAGCTATGCAAAATTGCTCAGCAAAGCAGCAGGGTTTACAGGGGAAATGGCTCTGGGGCACAACAGTCAATAATTCATCATGGAAACATTTTTTAAAAAGAGAGGAAACTAAAAAAAATGTAGCACCTTTTTATACATGTTAATTTGTTATGAAATACATAAATACCACAATATATATAGTATATAACCTTGAATAAAAACTGAAGTTTGCTTGTAGAATGGGCTTCTGAAAACTTGTATCTTGTGAGTTACGGTGAAGAGGTGAAAGAAGGGTTACCTGAAAGTCACACAGAAAGTTATAACAGTGTATGTGGATGGGTCTGAGTCAAAACACACATGCTGAACTAATGTACCTGGTAGATGTTTACAGTGTTTGTGTGTGTATTTTGTGTATTCTTATTTATCTCCGTTCAACCAGGTGCAGTGTGTTGCATTTATTTAATGTTCCACGGATGAAATCGTGCATAAACAAATACATTGCATTATTCTCAAATCATTCCCTAATATACCAGTTGTCTTGGAACAAATTTGCATTTTCAAAAGAATCATTGTAATAGAACTGATTATATATTTTTTTCCTGTGCTAGGTATGGAGGATACATAAAGGCATATCTGTGTTACCATTCTTCTTATTGTTATTAAAACATGAAACTTTTCAGCAAAAGGAAGATTTAGGAGTAAGGATATGTGGTAAAATTGTTCACTGCTCAATGGCTCATGAAGTCCTGTCATCGTGAAACAATGAATATAAGCATGCAGGGCTTAAATAATCCTGAGATTATTTATGCTAAAGGTATGAATTTATAAAGAATCAAACAAAGACGCATCTAATATTTTTGATAGGAAGCTTATGTCATTAGTATTTTGAGTTCATTTGTCATGAATCTAAAAACTATTGGCAAATATCATTTAGCAACCCAGAAAAGATGTTTTCTGTCTCTCCCTTCTCCTGGATAACACTAAAGTGTGCGCTGATTTACCTTTGGAATGAACACAATTGTTCCCTATTAAGATGCATATTACAGTTTTTAAGGTATTAATTTTATCTAGTAAAGACTACCACACAAGGGTATAGGAGTAGGTATATTTTGTAGTTTCAAGATATGCTTGTGTTTATTTCCAAAATTATTGATGGTGTTAATGAGAGCTTATAATTGTCTTTGTGCTATTGGAAAGTAAAACAACTGATAATTCTGGAGCTGAAATAGTTCAGTCTTAGATATGATGAAAGATATTTGGTGGGGAAAAAAATCCATAATCAGGCCAACAAGGGGAAAAAAAAACTAACCTTCCAAGCAAAATAATTGTTTTAAGTTACCAATTTAGAGTACCACTGACAAATGACTGAAACTTGGAACTTTACAATGAATTGAATTATAAACTACTTTCAGTCATTTGGGAAAACATCTCCAGCTTGAACAAAATTGGGATCATTCTATAACTGTTGTCATTTTCATTTTTCTGGCTTACCCTTCACAAAGTTATCATGTCTGAATTTAATTCTAACAATGCAAAAAAGCAGGTGTCAGCATATTTATTAGAACATTCAAGATAAGTTTCATTGTAATTGAGGGCAGATTGATGCAGTTTAGTGAGTTTGCTTTATAGTTTTCATTCTCAATTTGAGTACCCAGAGGTAATTGTTACCACTAGGCTCTTCAACCTCATAATGTTTCAAGAGCATCAAGCTCTTCAACATCATTGAGAAACAAAGAACTTCTGTTCTCCATAGACTTCTATGATATTTTTCCCGTCGCAGTCTGATGAAATATAAAGATGCATTCTGAAATTTTTTAGGGCAAATCCCAATGGATTACACACATGAAATAAAATATAACTGAAATACTAGTTAATGAGGTTTATTTATTTTATATCTTTCTCAAATTTCAAACGACACATGAATTGATATGTTTTTCCCCAGACTTCTTGAGATATGACAACTAATGCTGTGTAAATTTAAGGCTTACAAGGTAATAATTTGATATATGTATATATTGTAAAATGATTACCACAATTAAGTTAATTAACACATCCATCACCTAACATAGTTATGAATTCTGTGTGTGTGATGAGAACATTTCAGATCTACTCTCTTAGCACATTTCAAGTATAAAAGACAGCATTGTATTGTTGAATATAGTCACCTTGCTATATATTAAATCCTCAGAACTTATTCATCTTATAATTGAAAGTTTGTACCCTTTGACCAACATCTCCCCATTTTTCCAACCTCTGAGTTGAGGACAATCACCAATCTTCTCTCTGTTTTTATGAGATAGACTTTTTTCTTTTTCTTTTTTTTTTAGCTTCCACATGTAACTGAGATCATACAACATTTGTCTTTCTCTGACTCATTTTACTTAGGAGAATACCCTCAAGGTTAATCTGTGTTGTTGTAAATGGCAGAATTCCTTTTTTTTTTGTCTGAATAATATTCAATTGTATATATGCACCATTTTTTCTTTATCTATTCATCTATTTCAGGCACTTATGTTGTTTCCATGTAGTGACTATTGTAAATAAGCTGCAATAAATGTGGAGGTTCAGATATCTCTTTCAGAGAGTGATTTTATTTCCTTCAAATATATACCCAGAAGTGAGAATCCTGGATCAAAGAGCAGTTCCATTTAAAATTTTTTGAGGAACCACCATTTTGTTTTTCATAATGGCTGTATGCTAGTACATTCCCACCAAGAGTACACAAGTGTCCCCTTTTCTCCACATTCTCACCAGTACTTACTGTCTCTTATCTTCTTGATAATGACCATCTTAAGAGATATTAGGTGATATTTCACTGTGGCTTTGATTTGCAATTATCTGACAATTGGTGATATGCTCAACACTTCATATACCTGTTAGCCATTTGCATGTTTTATTTGGAAAACAAAAACAAAAATGACTATTCAGGTCCTTTGCTCATTCTTCAATTGGGTTGTTCTCTGTTATTGTTATATGAGTTCCACATACATTTTAGGTTTTAACCCCATATCAGATATCACACATAAATAAAAGAGCCTGTGCTCAAGGACTGGAAGAATTAATATTGTTAAAATGTCCATACTACCCAAAGTGATCTATAGATTCAATGAAATCCCTATCAAAATCCCAATGGTATTTCTCACAAAAGTAGAAAAAAAGTAACCCTAAAATTAACATGTGACCACAAAAATCCCAAATAGACAAAGCAACCTTAACAACAACAACAAAAATCTAGAAGCATCACACTTGACTTCAAATTATTCTACAAAAGTTCAGTAATGAAAAAGTGTGTTACTGGCAGAAAAACAAACACATAGCACAGTGGAACAAAATGGAGAGGCAGGAATAAACCCATGCATGAAGAGTCAACTAATATTTGACAAGGGATCCAAGAATGCACAATGGGAGAAGATTTTTTTTCAATAAATGATTTTAGGAAAACTGGATATTCATATGCAAAAAAAGATTTTGGACTCCTATCCTTACTTCATTCACAATAATTAATTCAAAATAGATTAAAGAATTAAATATAAGAGCTGAAATCAAAAAAAAAAGAAACTTAGAAAACATAGGGGAAATGATCTTTGATATTGGTCATGACGATGGAATTGTTTTGCATGTGACACCAAAAGTACAGGCAACAAAAGCAAAAATAAACAAGTGAGACTACATCAGTCTTAAAAGCTTGTGGACAGCAAAAGAAAAAAATAAGCACAATGAAAAGGCAATTTATAGAATGGAAAACAGTATTTAAATTGATGTTTTAACAAAGAAAGATCTAAGCTGTTATCTCCTGGACACATGTGGCTATCTTTGCCTATTGCTTCAAATTTAAATAAATAATTTTAGATTAGGTAACCAGATTTCCCTGTAGTATGTTTTTATCACATGCTGTTAATTAAATCTAGATTTGCTAATTTAATTCATAGCTGAAGTAAAGGACAGTGGGTTTTTTTAATAACCAAGCTATTTTCTTTATTTACCTCAAATTTTTCTTCACTAGATCATGACAGATAAGCAAAAATGTTCTTTTAATTATGTATACATTTTTCCCCTCTTTTGAGTGTATTGATTGATATGATAAATGCTTGAAAAAGAAAGTTATTTGTCTTCTTTCTTTGTAAAATGTAATAGAATCCTATAGCTTTTCTCTGGTACAGGACCAGATTCAAGTGTATATTTCTAAATATTTTAATTGAAGATAAAATCAACAAGGATCTATTTAGTTTTAGTGAAAACATTTTAATTCAGTGAGGTAAGTGGCCATACACTCTCTGATAGCCTTAAGAAAATTTGAACTGTCTCCTCTATGGGCCTGAAAAAAATGTTTGAAGACCAATATCTCACAAATGTAAATTTGGATAAATGCTTATTTTAACCAGTCAATACCTTGTATGTGAAATGAAAGATGGCTTCCATGACTGTTGACTATTTACTTCCTTATAAATTTCTACCCAGTTATGACCTTATTGATGTATGTTAGGCATTCTAAAATATTGATTCTTTTATGTCCATGTTTTTGGCCTTGCAATGCTCTTTCATCCACTTCTAATTAGCAAGGAATTTTTTTCTGAAATTCACACACAAAAAAGTGACTAAGTGACTAGTTGCTATTTTCTCTGAAGGAATAAGTAGGCTAATTAAGTGGTGGAAAAAAACTCACATCTCCTACCACAGCAAAAATAGTTTTCTTTTAGATTTAAATATTTACTTACTAGGCAAGTTTTATATGATTGTGAAGTTGTATGAAGCAAAATGCCTGGGAGAACTATACAATTGGGAATTTCTCAAATTGGATTTATACTTGGAAATAAATACAGACTATATATTGAATTCTCTGAAAGTCATAATGCAGCTCAGATGAAGACTATATGGCACTACTATTTTTTTTTCCCTGAGTCAGCCTCTATTGAAATTTCAACAAGCTGTTCCACTAGCCTCTATATAGAACTTGGCAGGGGTTACAGCTAGCAGTCGGTAGCAGCTAAAGTCATTTCTCTTTGACAGAATCCATAAAGCCAAACACTGTAATAACTTCTCTGATGGAATTTTAGTGGTGAAGCTCTTTGTCTTGTTACCATTGCCACTCACACTCCAACTGAGCCTTCACCTGTAGGGAATGATTATGATGCTCTGTGGTCTCTGTTTCCACCTGTGACCCCTGATCAACTGGAAAGTGACAATTTTTCCTCAAAATGGATTTGATACTGGGGAAATTATGCTGTCAGAGAAAGTCCTCATTCTCTAAGGACCTCTCTGAGTTGCAGCAGTGGTCTTCTAAAATAACAAGAGACAAACTCATAAGTTACTAGATGCTCTTTTTTCTCTAACCTTTAACATAGCCAATTGGAAAGGATCATCTACAGTGTCCATCTACAACTTCAGGCTAAGATGTTTAAGAGGAAAAGAAAGTAACGTAATAATAATTTGAAGTCTCCCTTTCCCATATGCTGGATTCTAGCTACACATATTCTTATTGTACTTGAACTAAAGATGAAGTTCAGCAATGAGTTGGGATGTTTATTCCAAAATTTTGAAATTGTTACCTGAGAAGTGCTTGTGATTATACTTTGAACTCAGAAGCATTATTTCTCAAAATAGAGTGCCCTCTCCTTAGTAAATATTTATCCCAAGAATAAAATAAAATTAAAGACTATCATATTGTGAATCTTCAAGGACAAGGTTTTTTAGTTCATGGTTTTGTTTGGAGCTTGTGTCAACATTGTGACATTGTGAGTCTGATCTGTCAACCAAACTAGTTCCAACAGGGGTGCCTGGGTGGCTCAGTTTGTTAAGCATCCAACTTTAGCTCTGGTCATGATCTCCTGGTCCATGAGTTTGAGCCCCACATCAGGTTCTGTGCTGTGAGCTCAGAGCCTGGAATCTGCTTCAGATTCTGTCTCCTTCTCTCTCTGCCCCTCCCCTGCTCACTCTCTCTCAAAAAATAAATAAACATTTAAAAAAATAACAGTTTTTTTTAAATAACAGTTCCAATAAATTAAGTCCTGTGAATTTGCTTTTTAAAACATTTACATTAAACATGTATTGTGGGAAATAAGTGTAGGAATCCCCTGGTTTAAATTAATGGGTTAACAAGGCATAAAGAAATATAAAGTCATAAAATGCTCACACCCAAGTTTGGGTAAACCAGACTGGCACCCTGAGAATAGGGAGGCACAAAGGTGCCAGGAATAGGAAGGGGCAAAGGCACCCCAAAATAAAGAGGGAGAGGCAAAGGCCTAAAATAGAAATGCACAAAGGTGCCCAATACATAGGTATATGAAATAAACAAGATTAGATATTCAGGGTGAAAGCACCCCAAATTTAGTACTATAGCAGAAAAAGCTGCTTTCACAGAAGAATAGGATCAGGTTAGGTAAATTGGTGAATTGGACTATGGACCACTGTGCTACAGGCAAAGCAGCCCAGAGTGGAGATGGTTAACAAAAGAAAAGGTGCTTTGTCAACCCTGAGGTTCCTCCCCCTATCTGTTTCATCCCCAAGGCTAGCTAAAGTAAACAGAGGTGGTGCCTCATGACCACTGTAAACAACCTTCTCCCGACTGCCCAGTGTCAGATTTTGTTTTGTATTAACCCAAACCCCCAGCCACAAATATCCTCATGTCCACAATTTAATGTTCACAGATTCATTGTCCCTATGTGCAATTCCATCATCATGTTTGTGAGCCTTCTAATCCTAATAAAAATGGGGCAAGGACCCTTATTCAGGGCTCTTGTCTTTTCCTGACATTAGCCATCTCTTGCTTTCAATTCTGCGTCCCACTCTTTTGCTAGACAAGAGAGAGCTTTAGACCCAGAGTCTATGACAATATATAAATATTTGATTTATATTATATATTATATATAATATTATAACAAATATAATTATATTTATGTAATATATATTAAGTATGTATATTAAATGTAGCATTATATATTAAATATATGATATATAGTTTGAATCATTTAATAGCACAAAATAAGCTTCATTTGAGTAGCTATGCAAAAATTGAATAAATATTCTAAAATGCAATAAAGTTGATCAATATAACTGACCATTGGACTGGCTATTCCATTTATAAAGTTAAATAGTAAAAAGAATATTGATAATATGTCACAGGAATGCAGGAGAATTTATTATGATTTACATAATTATAGAAGGAAAACAAAGCTGAAATTTCATGTTGAGTTGAAGTAATTGAAAATCTATTAAATGATTAAAACCAAAGACTAAACCAATAACAGGACTGAATTACCAGCAAGTTTCCAATTTTAATAAATTCTTTATTTCAGTAAGTTGAAATGAGAGGCCCGTCAATTTAATATTTTAAACAAAAAGCCAAAAGTTTAAAATTTTCCTAAACTGAATCTGAACTTTTATCAGCTTGCTTTATTGATATTACATTAAAATTATTACATTTTCATAATTACTAAAGTTAAAGATGTTATGAAGCATAATAATGCCTGAACATAGTATCTTAAGTCTAAAAAAAATAGTTCAACCATGACTTAGAATAAAAAAAAAAAAGTTCAACCATGACTTAGAGAACGAACTATAAGAACAAAGTTATATTCTTTATAAAATTACAAGTAATAGTGCAGCAACAATGGATTAAAATAATAAATAAACCTTACTGGTGAAGGTTTAGCCAGTCCTTTTACCTGACTTCAAGCTGATTCTCGCTAAGGAAGAATGATGATGAGGAGGAAAAAAAGATGAAGATAATTATAGAAATATTGGTAATTATAATGATGATGAAAGTCTCTCTCCCAGCATGACTATTTCTATATCCCTTCTCTCATGACCTCCAGTCACCCCTCTTGTATGTCACAGAAAATGACAATATTACAAAAGCTCATTACTCTTCTTTTCATCACTTAGTGCTGGACTTTACCCGCCCCACCACCCCTCAGTCTTCCCAAGTTCCCCAGACCCATTTATACTCTAACACATATTTCAATAATTGCTTGCTAACATGTCACCACTCACAATATAAGAATCTATACCCTGAATTTTGTTGGATATAGAAAATGCCCCATCTCTCTTTTATTTTACTGCTTCTCTTTCTCCTTCTTCTTTCATCTTCTCTTTTCATCCTTGTGAGATTTAAAGAAGAGGAATATCTTGGATTTGCCCCTGAATCTAAAGACAGAGGGTGTAATGATGGTCTTCCACTGAACATGTATCATATGACCCTTTGCTTTAGTAAAAATGGGAATATGTGACAGCTAAACACCATTTGTGAAATTATTATCAAATTCAGTTAGTTTGAACATTAAATATGGAGAACCTACTATATTGATGGCTTGAAGAAATGGAAAACATCCAGAGAAACCATGTTGTTTATTTTTTCTCTGGCTGCTTTCATGATTGTCTCTTTACTTTTCTTTTTTAGCAGTTGACTATACTTTGGCTAGTATTCGTCTCTTTGAATTTATCTGATCGGGGTTTCCTAAGCTTCTTCAATCCACAAATTTAAGTATTTCACTGATTTAGAAAATTTTAGGGGTGCCTGGGTGGCTCAGTCAGCTGGGCATCCGACTTCAGCTCAGGTCATGATCTCGCAGTCTGTGAGTTTGAGCCCTGCGTCAGGCTCTGTGCTGACAGCTTGGAATCTGGAACCTGCTTTGGATTCTATGTCTCTCTCTCTCTCTCTCTCTGCCCTTCCCCTGCTCATGCTCTGCCTCTCTCTGTCTCAGAAATAAATGAAAACATTGAAAAAAAGAAAAAAAAAGAAAATTTTAGCCAATATTGCTGAAATTATTTCTTCTATCCCATTCTCTCTTTCTCCTCCCCTTTGGGACTCCAATTCCAAATATGTTAAATGTATTGAAATTATCCCATACATCATTGACATTCTGTTATGTGTACTCATTCTTTTTTTGTTTTTCCTCAGATTAGATTTTTCTGTTGTATCTAGAAGTTTCCTTACTCTCTTCTGTCATCTCCATTCTACTCTTAAGCTTATCCAGTGATTCTTTTTAAATATATTTTAGATTTAATTTTCAAGTAGAGATTTCACTTCTGTTTAATTTAAATTTTATTTTAGTTATTTTAATTATTTTGGTTTTTTTGTTTATTTTTATAAAGGTCTTTATTTGCTTTTCAATTATTCTTTATTATCAGTTATTGTGAGAGCATATTTCTTCAACCCTTTGAGCCTAGGTAGTTTCTAACTGATATTTCCAGCTAATGGGTAATCCTATGGTAGTCTCCCATTGATTTTTTTTGTCCCTGGAGAGCTAGTCCCATTTTTTTCTCTCTTCATATGTTGAGCAATTTGGTTTTTACTCTAAACATTGTAAATGTATTTATACAGTGTGCATACTGCATACATGGTAAACTTTGTTGCAGTCTTCTAAAACACTTGGAGATTGCTGTTTCAACAACCACCCAACTTGGTTAAGACTCAACTTGCAGTCTGCCATATTGAGGTGGGCACTGGATCATTTCACAACGTTGTTCTTTATGCCTAGCTCCTAGCTTCTCTTAGCTTGTCTTGCACACATGGAAATCGGGGTGAAAGAAATGAGATTGGTGTATGAATTTGTAGTTGCCTTTTCGGACTCCTTTTTCAGGTAACATTCTCTTACTTTCTGGTAACCCTGGTTCCCCAGATCCCCCTCACGTCCCCCAGCCACCTTACTCTGTGAGAAAGACAGTGTTTCTTTTCTTTTTTTTTTTTCCAGAATTTGGCTGGTGTTTCATTGCCTGTTTTTTTTTTTTTTGAAGTTTTAAAAAATTTTTTATGTGTGTCTTTTGTATATTGTATATAGTTGAATTTTGCTGTGCAAGTCAAATAGAAATTTGCTTTCCTTTTTTTAAAATTTTTTTTTAACGTTTTATTTATTTTTGAGACAGCGAGAGACAGAGCATGAACAGGGGAGGGTCAGAGAGAGGGAGACACAGAATCTGAAACAGGTTCCAGGCTCTGAGCTGTCAGCACAGAGCCTGACGCGGGGCTCAAACTCACGGACTGTGAGATCATGACCTGAGCCAAAGTTGGCCGCTTAACCGACTGAGCCACCCAGGCGCCCCTGCTTTCCTTTAAGAGAAGTATTAAACTATGACTTTTGTTGCATCTCAACTCTTTCATCATAGTTTCTTATCTTAATTACTACATTTTACATATTAGCCCTGTTTCTTTTTCTGTGGAATTGCTTCCTGCTGTTTTTATTCATTTAATTTGCTGATTTATAGAGTTTTGTACTGTTTCCATAGTTTTATCTTTGAATGTTTGACATTTTTTAATGTTCTTATTTTCTTATGTTTCACTTAATATTTTATGTCTATTTTCAGTTTTTAATGGTATCCATATAACCTGTACAATTATCAATGAGTTTTATCTCCTTTTCTTTTTCTCTTCTTCACTGTCTTCCTATTTTATTATGATTTCTGTAGATTTCTGAACATAAAACATCTACACAGCGTTCTTTAATCCTGTCTTCCTTTATTTTAGTTTTAGATTTACAATTATGTCTATATATTGAATGCTTAGCATTAGATTTTGCTGATTTGCCAACTTATTTGTTGCGTGAAGATCATATTTCTCTATTTTCTTCAAGAGCTTTTCCTGAATATAATTTTCCCTGAGTTTATGCATATCTGACCAATATTTGTTACAGCCTTGATAATTAATGAACAATAATTATTGGTTCAGCTTCTTTTATTTTAAGATTTTTGAAAATGCAGCTATATTGATGTTTTTATTTGTATGCTTTTCAGAACTCTAATTCTCTTGTCTTTTTATGTTGTTTCTTTTGCTAGAAGATCTGAATGTGTTTTCTGTTTGTTTTTTCTTTAATAGTTGGACTTGAATGAATTTCAAATTGTTGGATGTGAGAAAATTTTCCATGTACCAAATGGGACCAGTCAATCAACTAATTCAGTCCAGCTCTTTCCCTTCTCTGCTTCCTTCATTTCATCCCTGTGTTAAGTAGAAACTAGACAGCAGCAGTGGAGGGAATGCCTGAGGCAGAGTCCCAAGTCCTGGAAGGGGAATGATACAGACTTGAGCAGGAGGAAAGGATGCTGATAAATGTGTTAAATATTAAAAGCCCGAGGGCACAACATCCTGACCTGTGACTTCCAAGACCTTGGGAATTCAGATCAAGGTGGCTGAACATGTGGTTTCCTCCTCTACCTTTGCCCCAGGGTAACCCCTACACACATTATAATACACCTGAATTGCACAATCCCAGACTTCAAGCTATACTACAGAGCTGCAATCATCAAGACAGTATGGTACTGGCACAAAAACAGACACTCAGATCAATGGAACAGAATAGAGAACCCAGAAATGGACCCACAAATGTATGGCCAACTAATCTTTGACAAAGCAGGAAAGAATATCCAATGGAATAAAGACAGTCTCTTCAGCAAGTGGTGCTGGGAAAACTGGACAGCGACATGCAGAAGAATGAACCTGGACCACTTTCTTACACCATACAAAAAATAAACTCAAAATGGATGAAAGACCTAAATGTAAGACAGGAAGCCCTCAAAATCCTTGAGGAGAAAGCAGGCAAAAACCTCTTTGATCTTGGCCACAGCAACTTCTTACTCAACACGTCTCTGGAGGAAAGGGAAACAAAAGCAAAAGAGAACTACTGGGACCTCATCAAAATAAAAAGCTTCTGCACAGTGAAGGAAACAATCAGCAAAACTAAAAGGCAATCAACAGAATGGGAGAAGATATTTGCAAATGACATATCAGATAAAGGGTTAGTGTCCAAAATCTCTAAAGAAATTATCAAATTCAACACCCAAAAACTAAATAATCCAGTAAAGAAATGGGCAAAAGACATGAATAAACATTTCTCCAAAGAAGACATCCAGATGCCAACTGACACATGAAAAAATGCTCAACATCACTCATTATCAGGGAAATCTAAATCAAAACCACAATGAAATACCACCTCACACCTGTCAGAATGGCTAACATTTACAACTCAGGCAAAAACAGATGTTGGCGAGGATGCGGAGAAAGAGGATCTCTTTTGTGTTGCTGGTGAGAATGCAACCTGGTGCAGCCACTCTGGAAAACAGTATAGAGGTTCCTCAAAAAACTAAGTATAGAGCTACCCTATGACCCAGCAATTGCACTACAAGGTATTTATCCAAGGGATACAGGTGTGCTGTTTCTAAGGGACACATGCACCCACATGTTTATAGCAGCACTATCAACAATAGCCAAAGTATGGAAAGAGCCCAAATGTCCATTAATGGATGAATGGATAAAGAAGATGTGGTATATATACACAATGGAGTATTACTTGGCAATCAAAAAGAATGAAATCTTGCCATTTGCAACTACGTGGATTGAACTGGAGGGTATTATGCTAAGTGAAATTAGAGAAAGACAAATATCATATGACCTCACTCATATGAGGACTTTAAGAGACAAAACAGATGGACATAAGGGAAGGGAAACAAAAATAATATAAAAACAGGGAGCAGAACAAAACATAAGAGACTCATAAATATGGAGAACAGAGGGTTACTAGAGGGGGTGTGGGAGGGGGGATGGGCTAAATGGGTAAAGGGCACTAAGGAATCTTCTCCTGCACTATATGCTAACTAATTTGGATGTAAATTTAAAAAAATAAAATTAAAAAAATTAAAAAAAATAATACACCTGCATTGTTTTGTACCCCTCACCACCATGGAGAAAGGCTGCCTTGAGGTACAAAACTTGTAAGGTCCAAAATTCCATCTCAACCTGTGAGAGGAGTTTCCCAAATGATTGGAAGCAGCCTCCATTGGAGACCTCCCACTGCACATCACAGCTCCTCCCAGCCCAGAGAGACCTACTAATATCCAATTCCAGGACAACCTAGGGGGAACCTACCCACTCTCCTGACTTCAGTGTGTACTTTCAATTTGACTGCTTGGTGCCTGCTACTTTCCTTCTGCCTGGCTTTATTCTAGGGTGGATACACATGTAAATCTTCTCCTGGGAATCCAAAGACCAAGAACTCCATTCACCTAGCACAGATGCTCACTCTCACCCCTAACAATAATATAGTAAAAATTTATTTTAGAATTTTCACATTTTTCAAAACTTAAAATACAATTCTAAGCACATAGAAAGAATGTAGGAACATTTATCTGTGGACTGTCCATTTATGGATTGGTGAAATTTTATGTATATATAGAATAAATGTTTTTCAATGAATATTTTTAGCTGTTTTTAAAATAATATTTCAATTGTGCATTAAGCATAATATTGAGAAGATGTTATTTCAATCCCCCTGATTAATCATAGTGTAAATACCTACAATAAATTATTTCAATCACTTGAGCAATGGTTGTTTGTTATCGGAAAATAAAGCTAGCAGCCCAAAAATATTAGCTCCGCTCTATATTCAGATAAATAAATGAGATAAAATCTACATTGGCTTGTTTTTAATTACATTTATTGACTATCTGTATGTATGTGGGGTATTTGTGTCTTTGCCAGTAAACTTTGTTCTGGTGGCTTCTCGCCAAGTGTTTAACCTGAAATAAAAATGTTTCAAATAAACGTTTGTGTTAAAAATAGCTTTCCATGTTACTCCTCTCCCTAATTCCCCATTAAAATACATATCTTAGTAAAGAAAATGATACATAGTTTCAATGCTACTAAAATGTTAAGGCAGCATAAGTTCTGGATCCCCTGAATGTTATTTCCATTAAGTGAAATAGTGAAAGAATGTGGCCTAATTGATCATCAACCATCCTTTGTTACAAGGTGAATAGCACAGTTGATTGGAAAAACTGGAGAAAATATATTTGAACAAGTCATCATTGTTTCACCAAACTAAATACTGAACCATGTTAATATTAATACTTTGAAAGATGCAGATAAATTTTCTCCTCTTCTTTACCACCTTTCTCCTTATTTCCTCCTTTCTTCTTTCCTTTATCCTTTCTGTTCTCTTCTTCTCCTTGCTTTTCTGTCCTCCACCTTTTATTATTTTAAGAAACTCCTTACTGGGGCGCCTGGGTGGCGCAGTCGGTTAAGCCTCCGACTTCAGCCAGGTCACGATCTCATGGTCCGTGAGTTCGAGCCCCGCGTCGGGCTCTGGGCTGATGGCTCAGAGCCTGGAGCCTGTTTCTGATTCTGTGTCTCCCTCTCTCTCTGCCCCTCCCCCGTTCATGCTCTGTATCTCTCTGTCCCAAAAATAAATAAACGTTGAAAAAAAAATTAAAAAAAAAAAAAACTCCTTACTGACATTTTCAATATACAGAATGTATATACATGGTCCTGATTAATAATTCAATCAGTATCAGATGAAATGATACATACAGGAGAAACAAATATTAACTTAACCTTTGCTTTATTGTTTTTCTATTATTATTATTATTAATTATAATTATTATTACTATTATCCTTATTATTTTTTGGTTGCGGCAGCTAACTCTTTAACCTAATACATGTGTATATCTAATTTTATGAATTGGAAAGCTGACAAGGATGTAGACTAACAATTGGTGGGTGGTAGCTTGTATCTTTGAACACATGTCTATGTTCCTCACACATCATAAGATACTGATACTGTGTTCCTCACACACCTTAAGATGTCTGATATCCTCAAACATTATAAGATACTGCCTCTCATGTGATATCTAAAAAAATAAAGAGATGGAATCACACACTGCCAAACTTTCAGGATGACCATGAGTCTATTTTTGTGTTATGTGAGTAATTATGGAAAGACAAGACAGGTGGATTTGGACTGATGAGTAATTTCCTTATATTATACTAAGGCATCAATTTAAAAAGAATTTTTATTCCTCTCTCCTCTATGGTAATTATTTTAAAAATATAATTCTGTGCCAAAAGGAAATGCTTACTGGCCATTCTTCTTTGGTAGAGGTTTAAAATCTTTGTTCTTTTCTAGGATTCTGTACTGATACCTTAAACCTACAAAGGGTTCCAAGAATTTATGAGAACTAGATAATTTTGAGAACAATGCCTAGACACTGAGAGAATAGAGATGAGGAAGACTAAATTTCAGTTAGCTTAGAGACAAATTGTATCTGTTCATCCAGTTTACATTAACTATATCATGTATTTAACAACCAATTCACACTCAAATTTAGCTTATGGAGTGGAGATTTTTCATGTGAGCCAAATGTAAAAATCTTATAATTGTTAAGATATGCTCATCATTACCTCCCTTAATTTTTAAAGAAGAAAAAAAACACTATTTCCCTGAGGAATATGTTAAAGTTAAATTAAATATTCTTAATTTCTCAATGATAATCCTAAAGTGTGTTTCAAAAGACATCATCCCTTCACATTGATCAACAATGTTTTACTTTGAAGTTGCTGTGTAAAATTATCTCATGTGTTCAACTTCTTCATTTTTATTCTCTCTAAATATTATTTTCATGGTGTAAAGGATAATAATTTCTTTTAGTGAAAATATTAAATGATTACTCATATTTTCATATGGACCATTATATATTGGTGTATTTATTTTTGTTTATGGTTTAAAATATATATAGGTCTATGTCCATATAATACTGCATACCTATTCTTCCACTAAATATCACAGCCTGAACACTTTTAATATTTGTGTTAGTTTCAAAATGATATAGTGAAAGTTAAATAAATATGCCAGAATGTTTACCATTATCTCACTGTTAATCATTTACATTATTTATCTTTCTCTTATATTAATTATGTTGGTTGAAAACATAAAAGGGGGATGTGGAGTCTAATATCTCCCTCAAGTTCACCCTTTTGGTAATCAGCAATAAATATATTTTATATATGCTAAGGTAATTTGAAAATATTAAGTCTGTAATTCACCATAATATAAGAAAGATAGTAGGAGCGCCTGGGTGGCTCAGTTGGTTAAGTGTCTGACTGTGGCTCAGGTCATGATCTCATGGTTTGTGAGTTCAAGCCCCACATATAGGTCTGCTCTGTCATCTCAGAGCCTGTTTTGGATCCTCTGTCTCCCTCTCACTCTGTCCCTTTCCTTTTTGCATGTGTGCACGTTCTCTCTCTTTCTCTGAAAAGTAATTAATTAATATTAAACAAAGGATAGTAATTTTTTAAACCTTATTTAACTATTGGAACATACAAATAAATTCTGAAAACTAATGGAAGGGCAGTGTTTTGTTATTCATAGTAAAAACATATATTTTGATAAATAATACTAGTTTTTTCATCATATAAGTTAATAGATTAAATCCAAAAATTTTAATTAATTTATAATGCTCATGTACACATATACTTATATATACCTTTTTATCCATCAGTTGTACATGTTGAACCAATCTTATGAATCTCATAATTAATCATTCATTATTTGTGTCATTATTTAAAATGTCTGAAATAATAAAAGACAATAATGACAGTGGTTAAGTTATCTAGCTAGTCAAAGCTACTGAGAGACCTGTGGACACTTTGATTACAGTTTGTTATGCATATGAGTCTCATGCTTAAATTGCTTAGGTCAATATATTTAAACCAGAGTCACAATAAGTGGAGCAGGTATAAGGCACTTGCTTTGATGCAAACTTTAAGGGGGTGTGTATGAGGAGGTGTGGAAAGTGGGGGAAAATGGTCAAAGGTTACAAACTTCCAGTTATAAGATGAACAAGTTCTGGGGAATCTAATATACAGTATTACATTAGCAATAGTGTATTTTATACTTAAAACCTCACAATAGAGTGGATCTTAAAGTTCTTGCCAGAAAGAAAAATAAATGGTAACTAATGCAAGGTGATGGCTGTGTTAACCAACTTTACTGTGGTAATCATTTTGCAATATATACATATATCACATGTACACAAAATTACATAATGCTCTATGCCAGTCACATACCAATGAAACTGAAAAAATTAATAACCAGCCAAAAATTTATTTTATTTTTTAGCTAAAATATTTTTTTTATTTTTTAATTTAATTGATTGTCAAATTGGCTTACATACAACACCCAGTGCTCATCCCAACAAGTGTCCTCTTCAATGCCCATCACCCATTTTCCCCTCTTCCCCAGCCCCCATCAACCCTCAGTTTGTTCTCTGTATTTAAGAGTCTCTTATGGTTTGCCCCCCTCCCTCTCTGTATGTAACTATTTTTCTCCCTTCCCTTCCCCATACTCTTCTGTTCAGTTTCTCAAGATCCACATATGAGTGAAAACATATTATATCTGTCCTTCTCTGACTGACTTATTTCACTCAGCATAATACCTTCCTGTTGCATCCACACTGCTGCAAATGGAATTACTTCATTCTTTCTCACTGCCAAGTAGTATTCCATTGTATATATAAACCACATCTTCTTTATCCATTCATCACTCAATGGACATTTAGGCTCTCTCCATGATTTGGCTATTGCTGAAAGTGCCACTATAAACAGTGGGTTACATGTGCCCCTATGCATTAGCACTCCTATATCCCTTGGGTAAATTCCTAGCAGTGCTATTGCTGGGTCATAGGGTAGTTCTACTTTTAATTTTTTGATGAACCTCCACACTGGTTACCAGAGTGGCTGCACCAATTTGCATTCCCACCAACAGTGCAAGAGGGTTCCCGTTTCTCCACATCCTCTCCAGCATCGATAGTCTCCTGATTTGTTCATTTTAGCCACTCTGAATGGCGTGAGGTGGTATCTCAGTGTAGCCAAAACAATTTTTAACCTAAGTTTAGAGAGCCCTGAACCCAATCTGTGGATAATGTGGTACTTGGTCAATTAGTAGAAGACATCTCATGGCACGCATGTCATAGACACTCCCTGTGTGCACAAGGAACCCCATGTTTTCATTTTGCACTGGCCCTAAAAATTACTTAGCTGGTCCTGCATACAAGTAAGTGTCGTACCTGTGTAGAAAGGTATGCAGTAAGGCAGATTCTTCTAAGCATTCAACAAAGAATCTGCATTTAATAATGGTGAGTAGTACCCGATAGTATCGAAATAAAAATGTAAGAAAAATATTAATGTTTTGAAACTGATTTTAAGGGGTTTTTTTGGTCTGTTTGCTTGTTTGTTTGTTTGTTTGTTTGTTTGTTTTACAGAGGCATCTTAGGAGATGTAATAAAGGTGAGAATGTAGCCAAGTGGATATGAATTCTCCACTTTGGCCTGGAGATCATACCCTAATATATAAGGCCATGAAACTGTAAAAAGAGCATGTGGAATCAGATGATACTTTAAAATACTAGCTCAGTCATTTATATGCTCCATGACCTTATGCAAGTTGCAAGTTTCTCTTGCTCCTTTGTGAAATTGTGTTAGTAATGCCAAATCAAGGTAGCAAACACATAGCCATCACACATTTTTTATTGTCTCATACGATGCTGGCTTATTGAGTGTCTTAAATTATTTTAATTTTTCCTAACTTTAAACAATTGTGAATTTTAAGTACAAGTACAGATCACTGGCGTCTTGTAAAAAATAAGTTTTGACAACATTGGGTTAGCATTTTAACATACAGGAATCACTATGAACTAATACCTGCCTGCTTTAAGGAAGATGTATGTTCATTTTGAAACAGTCTCAACACTTCCTATTACCTCCCACCCTCTTCATCCATGTGCCTGGTTACTGTAGACAAATATGTTTGTTGTTGTTGTTGTTTTAAAGTTGATTTATTATTTTTCTAGGTTTTTATTTCTTTATTTTGAGAGAGAAAGTGTGGAGGTTCCTCAAAATATTAAAAATAGAACCACCCTACGACCCAGCAATAGCACTACTAGGAATTTATCCAAAGGATACAGGAGTGTCGTTCATAGGGGGCACATGTACCCCCATGTTTATAGCAGCTCTGAGCTGACAGTGTGGAGCCTGCTTGGTATTCTCTCTCCTCTCTTTCTTTGCCTCTCTCCTTGCTCACACTCTCTCTCTCTCTCTCTCTCTCTCTCTCTATTTCTCTCAAAAAAATAAATAAATAAACATTAAAAAATAGTAAGAAGAATATGCTCAGAACATACTTGATGCTAAATAAAAGAAAATCTAAAAAAATTGAGGAAAATGATTTTTCTGTCACTTTTGAAATCCTGGGTGGGGTTTATACTATGTAATCAACATAAAAACTCTGTGGATAAGATGCTATTATTATCTGTATTGGAACAAGGTATAAAATGAGTCAGGTGGTTATACAGATTACCCAAGTAAGTCCACAGAACCAGTGAGTGCCAGAGAGAGAATTAAAACCTATGAAGTCTGGCTTGAGAGTCTCTCATTCAAGTTTTGTGGTTACAACGCCCAGTCAATGCACTAATTAGGAATGTATAATTCCAAATTATGAATAATGTTAGAATACCCTAATTTGAAACAGTTACTAAGGTGAATCTTATGAATTTAAAGGGAATAAATATAAATGAAAGGGTCTTTATCAAAGTAGCAGTTCTTATCCTATAAAATCTATATGGAAATTAAAGACAAAAATATATATTACTGAACAGGAGTGGGAGAATATCTAATTCTGTTAACCATTGAAATCTTAATATGTATATACCTCATAGATTATCCTAATAGATTCATAAAGATTTTGCATATAATCATACATCAAAATACAGGAAGCTTATTTTAGGAATAAATTGTAGTAAGTTTTTTATAATAATTATAGTTGTGACTTCTAATATTTCTTTTGACTGCATCCCCTATCCTGTCTTTCAGCATGGTTAAATAAAAGGTTTTCATTGTGATTTTAATCTGTTCAACATAATATTCCATTCTAACCTGTTAAAAACTTGTTAAATGAACAAAAATACAGTAACAAGGGAGAAAATATTTGCAAATTTAAGTATGGAGTTTAGGCAGTAAGCGCTTCATTTCCTGATTCACATTACAAATTTTAGTATTTTGGCAATTGGAAATATAAAAGTAATCCTCAAAACCATAACAGACTGATCTCTGTGGTGTACTCACTTCCTGCATAAGCAGATTGTTTTCATGAATATTAATAGTGGCTGAACTATTATAACAGGACAAGTTGCCTCCTCCATTTTTTCTGTATTATCTTGTGTTTTAAGGAAATCCTTCAACAGATAATAGGAGTAATTCCTGTTTACTAATCATTATTGGATTCTTCACCATTTTCTGGAGTACAAGTCAAAAAGTCAATCAATACATTTTATTCTGAATATCTTAAAGAATTTCAGTCTTAATTAGACCGTTCATAATTTGCACAGAATTGAAGTATTAGCAAGTTCATATTAGTGGTCAAAATATGTAAGTGAAGGACTTAACCTTGATGCAATCAGAGAAAATTAAAATAATGATACTGTTTAAATAAGGTCAAAGGAGAAAAGTGGTCATTAAGGATTCAATATGAAATCATCTACAATATACTGCCCAATTATTGGACATACAGTGAAGGGAATTTTTTCTTGCATAGGAAAGAAGGCTTTATTTTAAATAATAAGTAAAACATATTTTCATGAATACATTTCAACGTAGAAAGCTGTGCATACTAGTTTTTCAATAGATTACTTCCCAAATTATTACCAAATAATGATGGAGTAAACAGTGAAGTTAGTTTTGTGTATATTGACAAATGAATGCATTGTTCCTATTGTCTCCTTCCAAGAACTACTGTCCTTATCAACCCAAAACATAAACAGAAAACAAACAAACAAACAAAAAAACACCAAAAAATTCTTACAGAGTTTCTTGAGAGAAAGAGGGAAAAGAAAAGCTATATCAGGAGAAGGGGAGTTGGTAGGTGAATTTTACAATATGTTAGCACAAACAGGAGAAGAAATAGCACTGTATATTTAGTTCCATTTTGCAGCATAAATGATAGCATTAAAATATATAAAGTTGCTACACTTCTGAAAACATGGAAATATTGATAAAATTATAGTGGGCAGTAAATAAAAATAGTTTAATAATTATTTTATAGCTATCCTATCTTGAATAACGTGGCTTTGTGTTAAATCTTGAAATCATATACTGAAAGTCTTCCAACTCTGTTCTGTATTTTTAGATTTCTTTAGACATTCCTGATACTTTGCATTTCCAAAAACTTCTGTTGGGGGACTGATTGGGCTTGCATTGAGCCATTAGATCACTTCAGTGAGATTAACATCTTAATTGTGGTGTATGTCTCTGTTTTTAAGAATGCCTTTGATTCCTTTTGTCAACACGTTGTAATTTTCAATGTAGAGACCTTGGTCATATTTGTTAAATTTAATTCTAAGAGGCTTTTTTATTAATGTTTATGTATTTTTTGAGAGAGAGAGAGAGAGACAGAGTGTGAGCAGGGTAGGGGCAGAGAGAGAGAGGGAGACACAGAATCAGAAGTAGGCTCCAGGCTTGGAGGTCAGCACAGAGCCCCATGCGGGGCTGAACTCACAAGCTGTGAGATGGTGACCTGAGCCAAAGTCGGACGCTTAAATGACTGAGCCACCCAGGCACCCCTCTAAGAGTTTTTAAGATAGTATTCGGTAACTTACAGTAGTAAGTTATTTTTATTTCCTTACCATAGGGAAATCGAAGGGACCTCATGAAAGGAAAAGATGTTTTATTCCTTTACTTCTTCTCAAGCTTCTATTCTTGCTAACACCTGCACCCACATCTCACTCTACACATGCCTTGTAAGGCAAATAGCATATGTCCTCCTTGTAAGGGACAAGGAGTTAATGATTCTTGAGAATAAATAATATCCAAGGAAGGACCAGGTGAGAATGACCTGGCTAAGCTATCATATGTACATTCCAGACCTCCAAGGCCAGAAATCTCAATGCTGTCTCCAAAGAAAACACCTGGTCCTTTGTCTTTGTTCTACTCGATTCTATTCAGTTCCTGGATGTCTGAGAGGACAGGTACACCAGAACCCCCCCCCCCCATTAAAAAACCCCAGACCCTTAACAAAGATGAGACTCCTTCCTTTCTTTTCTGAGGCTCCTGGACTGTATCTGCTTTCTTTATATCTTCAGTAAATGTTGCTTTCCCCTCCTGCTAGCTCATGTTTGATTTCCATCCTCTGTGAGGGCAAAGACCCTCTTGGCTGGTCTTGTGGGAAGCCCCTGGGTCCTTGGACTCTGCCTGCTGTCATCAATGGTAAATTATTTTTATTTTCTAATTGTTGTCTGCTGGTATGCAAATATTATAGAAATAGGAAATTTCACATTGTATATAAAGTTTATAGTCCATTACTTTAAGTTCACTTATTATTTCCAGTGGCTGTTTTACAGATTTTTAAATGTTTTCTCTGGAAATAATCATGTCATTTGCAAATATAGAGATTCACTTCCTCCTTAATTTTTATGCACTTTAATCTTTTTCTCTAGAATGTAAATTCTAGCACAGTATTGCATATAAGTAGTAAGTATCAGCCCCCTACCTTATGCCTCATTCCAGGGGGAAAGAAATGAACCATTCATAGCTTAGTATGTGCTATTGATTTCTCATAGATATTTGATGTTAGATGAAGAAAGGCTTCTATTCACAGTGTGCTGACATTTTTTTATCACGAATGGATATTAATTTTTCAAATGATTTTTCTGCATCTGTCAAAACGATTTATAAGCTAGCTTTTATTTTGTTAATATGTGAAATACTCTGAATTTTGAATGTGACATTTATCTTGAATTTCTATAAAAAATTACTATGTTGCAACATATGACTATATATTTCTGGGATTGATTTGTGAATATTCTGTTCAGTAGTTTTGTATCTATGCTCATGTTAGATATTGCTCTGTATTTTTAAAAAAAAATTTTTATTGTTTTTATTTATTTTTGAGACAGAGAGAGACAGAGCATGAGCAGGGGATGGCGAGAGAGAGAAACAGAATCCGAAGCAGGCTCCAGGCCCTGAGCCGTCGGCACAGAGCCCGACGCGGGGCTCAAACTCAGGGACTGTGAGATCATGACCTGAGCCGAAGTCGGACGCCCAACCGACTGAGCCACCCAGGCGCCCCACTCTGTATTTTTAACTTTTGTCATGTTTTTATCAGATTTTGTTATAATTATGGTAGACTATTAAAACATGTCAAAAAGTTATTCTTCTATTTCCTGAAAGATTTTGTATAAGAATGAAGGTATTTGCTCTATAAATTTCTGACAGAATTTATGAAGAAAGGCACCTAGTTCTGGAGATTTCTTTTTGAAAATGTATCTTTAAAATTAAATCTGTGTGTGTATGTGTATGAATACACACATGGCTGTGTATGAATTGTTTTGTTCTTGCATCAGTAGTTTCAATAAATTACCTTGTCCATTTCATCTCATTTGTCAAGCTTGCTGGCATAACTTTATCCATAAAACTCTGTCACTCTTTCTACATCTATAGGATCTCTAGAGATGGCTCTTTTTTTCATTCCTGATATTGATAATTTTTGCTGTTCTCTATTTCTTTTTTATATGTCAATTTTGTTAATTATTTTAAAAAATAAGTTTTGGCTTTATTGATTTCTATGTGGTTTATCTGTTTTTTTTTTTTTATTCCATGGATTTTATCTCTTATTTTTTACTTTTATTTATATTGATTCTAGTTTACTGTTTCATTTTACATTTATTAAGTGAAAGCTAAAATCATTAAAATTTAGACATTTCTTTATTTCTAAAGTAAGTATTTAAAGATATGCATTTCCTTCTAAGCACTGTTTTTGCTGCATCCCATAATTATATACTACATTTCAGTTATAGTTTAATTCAAAGTATTTCCATTTATTGTTCAAATCATCCCTCTTTTTCCTTTTTTTGGTCATTTTTTCTATTACTTCTAGAGTGAATAGTATTAGTCAATTTTGCTACATATATTTTGAAACACTATTAATAGGAGGATACTAATTTATGGTTATTTTTGTTTTTAAATAATTCACATTTTTATTATTATGAAATGTCCTCAATCATTTCTGATAATGCCCTATGTTTGATATTAATATCCAAACCCAGCCTTCTAATAATTATTGTTTGCATGTTATATCTTTGTCTACGTAGATATTTTTCAAGTGTCTGTGTCCTAACATTGATGGGCATCTTGACAGACAGCACAGAACTGGATCTCACTGTTTTGAATCATTCTGATAATATCTATTAATTCAAGTGTAGAGTCCAGTAATATTTATGTAATCATCCCTATATTTGGATTAAGGTATGCTTTTATTACTATGTTTTTATTATTTTGTTTCTGTTTATC
Source organism: Prionailurus bengalensis (assembly GCF_016509475.1). NCBI lineage: Eukaryota > Metazoa > Chordata > Mammalia > Carnivora > Felidae > Prionailurus > Prionailurus bengalensis. Next base: position 62,148,842 of record NC_057343.1, on the reverse strand, counting down.
CCCTCCAGTTTTCATTCTTCTGTATTTTTTCCTATATCAACATGGATTATTTGAAAATATTTTTAAGTCTTTTTAATTTTTCGATTAGCTGTTAGTTGTACCTCTTTGCATTGTTTTCAGTGTTAGCTCTAGGGTTTGTACTATGCACTCTTAAATTTTTTAAATTTTAATTAGGGTGACAGTATTTATTATTAAAATTAGCAAACCTAAATATAAACATATATTTTTTCCTCTAAGAATGTGTTTTATTTGAATGGGTAATTTTTGACTATACTGTATTGAGTAATTTTTGTAAATAAATATGGAAATTTGTGATATATACAAATAAGTAATTAATGTATGAGTAAAAGTGTTATAAATAAAATACAGTTAAGTTAGAAATTGATTTCCGAGTCAAAATTACTGTAATATAATTTTGGGTGGCAAAAGTACTATTTTTAAATATATCATTTATTTAGGAGTATTTTACTTGATTATATTTAAATCCCTTTAATCCTTCTGTTGAATTTTATGAATAATTTATTCATTGTCTTTAATTGTCCATATAATAATGAGTCATGATTTTATAATGTAATTGTAACAAAATTAAATATACCAATTACTATCCTTTTGAAAGGAAGCCATTGATGAAATTTTTTGTGTACATTATTATACAATAAAAAATCCAGTTTATTTCAAGCATCTGAAGTTGAAAATCAAATACATATTAATCACATATTTAATGAAACAAAATAAATTTTGACTAACAGCTATGTCTCTTGTTCTTTGTTGAGTGTTAAAAATAGAACACTAACAAAGAATTTGTTTCTGAACTATATGGTTTTAATATTGTGGGAATAACAGACAAGCATTAAAAAATCAATTTTGATATAGGAGAAGTTAGGTTGCACACAGGAGAGTATGTAATCTACCTTGAAGAAATAGGAATATTTCATACTTTGTTTAAAACTCTCTATAAGGAAACATGGCTAGTTAATAACTTACCAGGACCCATACTAATATCATGTCTTGCATAAGGAGCTCTCAATAGATGGAGACATTTTCCAAAATGTCTCTGTCTTCATATTAATATTCTGTGAGACTCTCGCCCTCAACAGGTTTATTATTTATTTAGCAAATTATGTTCAGAGATTTTTTTGTTTGTTTTTAAAAATAGATGAGACATTTCTTTGTTATTTAGATTATGCAAGAACACTGGAGAAAAAAATAGATTCTTAATATAAATAGAAAAAAACAAATGAATTTTTGTGTTTATATTTAATTTAATACTCACTCATTTTGAAAAATATTTCTGTTCTGAGTTGTTTTGAGAATAAATTCAGTATGTGAACTAAAATAGTGCTTATTAGCATAGCATTAATATTTACCAATATAGACATAAAAATGTGTTTTCCTTTAGGGATTATGTTTTATCATGCTGGGATATCTAATTTCTGATTTTTTGTCTTAGTGCTTGAAGTTTGAAATTGAACTTTTGTTGCTGCTGTTTGCCTGTCCTTGTTCATTTTGTTTTATTGATGCTTATTAAGAGGCATTTTAGCTCAGCTACTCTGGCATCTCACATCTTTTTCTTGACCAAAAAACTTATTTTAAAATAATTATATACCCATAACTCATCAGGTTTTAAAATAATTTTGTCAAACTTATTATTTCCATAGACCCTATTCCTCCCTAATCATGATCACATAACACCCACAGATCCTTTCTATGAAAACTCCCTAAGTTTTTTGTGGAAAGAAAAGTGATGTTTTTATTAGCTGCAAATAATAGGGTTTGGTTTATGATTTGGTCTCACCTTTTGTTTTTTATTTATTTTTTAAAAATTTTTTAATGTTTATTTATTTTTGAGAGAGAGAGACAGAGACAGAGCATGAGAAGGGAAGGGGCAGAGAGAGGAGGAGACACAGAATCTGAAGCAGGCTCCAGGCTCTGAGCTGTCAGCACAGAACTGGATGCAGGGCTTGAACCCACAAATGCAAGATCATGCCCTGAGCTGAAGTCAGATGTGCAACCACTTGAGCCACCCAGGCACCCCACCTTTTGTCTTTTAAATAAAATTGTGAACCTCTTTCTCAGAACATCTTAATCTACCTGTCTAGAACAACGGGCACCAATTCACTTACACCTTCCTTAGGTTAGTACCACTAATTTTTTAATACGTTTAACAGGGAAAACAAATAAACAACAACAAAAGACAGAGACTTTATAGATTTTTCAACCATCATTTCTTCTTTTAAAACTATACTTTTAGGGGTGCCTGGGTGGTTCAGTCAGTTGAGTATCGGACTTCAGGTCAGGTCATGATCCTATGATTACTGGGATTGAGCCCCTCACAGGGCTTGCTGCTGTCAGCACAGAGTCTGCTTTCAGATCCTCTGTCCCCCTCTCTCTTTGCCCATCCTCCCCTCAAAAATAAAATGACCAGGAGTTTCTGGGTGGCTCAGACGGTTTAGAATCCGACTCTTGGTTTCAGCTCAGGCCATGATCTCACAGTTCGGGAGTTGGAGCCCTGCATCAGGCTCCATGCTGACAGTGCAGGGCCTGCTTGGAATTCTCTCTTCTGCCTCTCTCTCTGGCTCCCTCCTGCTCAATCTCTCTCTCTTAAAATAAATAAATGTTAAAAAATCAAAAGTAAAATAAGCATTTAACAAATAAACTCAAAACTATGCTTTTACATCCTACACCAGTGGACTTCAATCCTTGTCCCTTGTTCCCTTGTATTTATTAACAAGGTATTTTTGATGAATGAAATGAAATCCATTTATTGCAATAAAAGGGTGGAAAACATGGAGAAAAAAATCTTATTCAACAATGCCTCAAGGCTAGCACTTGACTAAACGGTCCAGAAGCTTTTAATACCTGTCTTTATAACACATCTGATATTTGCTATAAGGTTTATAATATAATAATAACATCAATGTTTCCAAGTATCAGATGTCATTGCACATTGTCTGCCTTTCACATTAAATTGCTTTTCTCATTATCTTGAAATCCAGACTTCTGCCATAAGTAAATTGACTTTGGTTCTCAGAACATGGAAGATTATTTCATTGTTGCTTCTACATTTTGTTCATTACTCCCCACTTGCTTTTTTTTTTTTTTGTCTGGTGAAAATAGACTCATGTTTTAATCCCCTACTCGATGGTAACCTTCCTTATTATATTTTATTTGAATTCCAAGGCTATTATACCTCTGCATTATTTTTTTTTATTCTCCTTGCTTTGTACACAGTGCAGTTCTGAATGGCCAATATAGCACCCCTTATATTCTCTCTGTCATTCACCACTAACTTCAGGAAAAAAAAAAGCACGGGAAGCAAATACATGGAAAGAGAAGACATCCTTTAATACTGACCAAGCAGATTGGAGACACAGCTTTGGGTTTGGAGCCAACGAGCTGGCTAATGTATTTTTTTAGTGTGACACATTCTCTCAAAGGGTCACTGACAAAGCCAGATATGCAAAGTGCTTTGTGAGGGTGAGTTGCCATGGTAAACTTGACACAAAGAGCAAGCTAATATATTCCACTTTATCTGCAGCAGCTGGATCTAAAAGAGAGAGGATACTAAGGGGATGGGCCCAGGCAGACTCTTTTCCTTCTCCTAATCCCTCTACCAAAGTAGAGGAATTCACAGAGTCAGACACCAGTTGCAATTAGGAACCATAAAGAATGCAGAATACATGGGGCGCCTGGGTGGCTCGGTCGGTTAAGCCTCCGACTTCGGCTCAGGCCATGATCTGGGTCCGTGAGTTCGAGCCCCGCGTCGGGCTCTGTGCTAACCGCTCAGAGCCTGGAGCCTGTTTCAGATTCTGTGTCTCCCCCTCTCTCTGCCCCTCCCCTGTTCATGCTCTCTGTCTCAAAAATAAATAAACGTTAAAATTTTGAAAAAAAAAAGAATGCAGAATACAAACTCAGTCCTAACTTCCACACCATTGATGAGATGTCCTAGGTGGAGATGTATTTAAAATTTGAGAGGGTGAAATCAACCTTCTCCAAGATCAACAGCGTGAAATACATCAGATTTGGGGTGCCTGGGTAGCTCAGTCAGTTTGGGGTCCAACTCTTGGTTTCAGTTCAGGTCATGATCTCACAGTTCGTGGGTTTGAATCAAGCATAAGGCTCTGTGATGACAGCACAGGGCCTGCTTGGGATTCTGCTCTCCTTCTCTCTCGGCTTCTCCCCTCCTCCCTCCTTTTCTCTTTCTCTCTCTCTTTCTCTAAAACAAACCAAGAGACACAAAAACATGGCAGACTTTCACCCAGTAGGTGAGGCCAATGCAGCTTGTGAAAGCTAAGGAGGTCCATGCGGGGTAATTTCTGTCTCTCCATCTGTCTTTTGGGGACTAGAGTTGACCTGGACAGGGCTGAATGAGGCAGTTTTTGTCACAAAGAATCATTTCATCCTTGGAAGCCTACATCTTAGCTTCCAAGTGCTTTTGCTGAAAGACAGCTAATGCTATTCTAGTTTATATAAGAAGACAAAAATGTTTCTTTCTGCAAGTCTCACTCTTATTTAATTGTGTCTTTTGACAACTGGTGAGGAACTAGGCTCTGGATACAGTGTTGTTTGCCTGGCTCATTCACTACACCACTTACAGCTAAATAATACCTGCACACCACACACACACACACACACACACACACACATGCGTGCATGCGCGCACACACACACATACAGCAACATACCTTGTTTCCTCCATGGGAGCCTGTACTCACCTGGAGACTTTGAAAACACTGTAGATATGAAACTATGGATGCTAGTAGTATATTCTGTACTGTGGTGCCTTGGAAACTCACTGGAGGGGGCAGGTGAGGCTGTGAGTGAAAGAGAGTACGAACAGCTTAGAGGTGAGTGTCCTGTGGACATCTATAGTTATTTCACCAAAATTATGTTTCTAAATTCTTTGAGGCAATAGTCTTTGAATGTCGTGCACTGGGCAGGTTCTGTGTTGGACACAGGTACACCACAGTGAAGAAAACTGTACACAAAATGCTATGGAATGAATATGTTCCCCTAACATTTGTACGTTGAAACCTAATCTCTAATGTGGTTATATTAGGAGGTGGGGTCTGTGGGAGGTGATTGTGTCATGAGGGTGGGGCCCCCATGAGAAGAATCTCCCTTATAAAAGAGCCCCAGAGAAGTCTACATCGCTTCTGCCAGATGAGGACACCACAAGAAGCTTTCTGCGAACAAGAAAACTGGCTCTAATCAGACACCAACTCTGCTATCACCTTGATCTTGGACTTCCCAGCCTTCAGAATTCTGAGAAACAAATTTCTATTGTTTATAAACCACTCAGTCTGTGGCATTTTGTTATTGCAGACTGAACAGACTAAGACACATGGTGAATAAAATATCTGCCCTTATGAAGTTTTTACCCAAGTGCGGATACCAATATATAAAAAACCCTCTTTCTTGCTTTTTTTTCTTTTTCAGTGGTGTTAAATGCATAAAATAAAGTAAAGCGATAAGAGAGAAAATAATGAAAAAGACTGATTCAGTGGGGAATTCAGAAAATACCACTCTAAAAAAAATGACATTTTATAGTGAGACATTAGACATTAGACATGACTGGCAGTCAGTCAATGCATGATAGACAGAGTCACTTTACTCCAGAGCAATGGTCTTCTAGAGATCTGAGGGACAGAACACGGTTGCAGTTATGGACGCAGGTTTCAGCTATCTTGGTTGACTTCTTTACATAATTAATGGTCATAAAACTCCAATTATACTTCATTGAGATATAAATTGCTCCAAAGATCTATGGAAATCGACATTGGGCAAAGAGTTAAGAGAACAACCAAAGACAGTATGTGGCCCAGAACAAGAATGTAAAAAATGAGATGCTTTAGAATAATTTTGTGTAGTATATGAAAGTAAAAGAACTTAAGAAACATGTGATTAAAGAGAGTTAAACAAACTTGTGGTGTAAAGTAAACTGATAGACACCTTTTAAAACTTCTGGATATAACATACATTGAATATTACTGTGGATTCCACAAACGTTAGGTGAAAACTATCCATTCATTATGCTTTAGGCCAATTCTTCCTTCAGAAAACTATCCCAAAGAATAGTAACATGAGATGTGGGGAGTTATTTTAAAGATATTATTGTAGAAATGGTAAGTTGAGTTTTCAGTCATCCAAACAAATGCAGGAGTAGGAAAAAATCTGCTAAGTGTCTTGAGGAAGGAAAATGTTCCTAAAGACTTGGTCTTACTACTGAATTTTTATGAAGTAAATGTATTGAATGTTCATATAAGCTTGGGCGGGGTTTTTCAATGCAAATTTAGAGAGAAAGAAAACACAAATGTCTCATAAATAGACACTAAAATGAATTCAGTTGAAATCATTCAGTTGTTTGGTGGTATTTTAATTTTAATTTTTTATGTTTATAAACATTCTATTCAGTTTATAATAGTGAGCAAGTTCCCAGCTAAATACACAGATTCAAGCAAGATACTCCTGGGTTAATGCAGAGGTCAGTAGGTTACATGGGACTGGCATCAGGCAAGGCAGGGTCGGGGGGCGGCACCAAGGTTTCAGAGTCAGAGATCCCAAGCCAAGCAGGGACCAATGTCCTGACCACTGTTCCTTTCTCACAGCTGGATATCCTGCAAGGCATGTCTTCAACATTCCATCATTTCAGTGATGACAGGGAAGCAGATATTAAGAGAATGGGGCCTGTGTCCTGGGGCACCTCAACAATTGGCCAGAGTCGTAATACCTCTGTATTTCTCCCTCAGTGCCTTCTTCCCTTTTTTCATTCCAACCTGAATTCCCATCCTTAAGCCACATGTCCTGATGATCAAAGTGTCACATATGCAACAAGTCTCTCAGATGACAAAGCTATTTCCAAAGTAGCATCTTGTATAGTCAATGATATAGAAGAAAGAAAGAAAGTGTCTCTGGTTCGCTATCCTCTGTGAAAAGAGTCACCCACCCCTGACCAAGGCTTATTGGAAAGCACTGGTGTATTTGGTAGATTTAGGAAGTAAAATGTGCGTAAAAATAGGAAACAAACTTCAAAAAGGTATCATCTATGAGGACTGGGCCAGTTAAGGACCAGTTTACAGGTGGACTCACTTGAAGGCTACATAATTATGTTTTTATAGCATCATTAAGCAACAAAACCAAAACAAACAAACAAACAAACAAAAAACCCCAGAAACAAAACAAAATAACAAACTAGAATGTAACATACTTTTTTTTAAGATTCACTTCTAAAAACTTAACCCTAAAGATTAATTAATTGATGATTGGTTATCAAACTTGTTGGGAAAATTCTTACCTTTTCCTTGACCTATTAGAGGCCATCAGCACAGAGAACAAATCTAACTCTGCCAACACCAACATGGAAAGTAAGAAGGGAAAAGGCCCTGAATAGCATAGTCTTTTTTTTTTTTTTTTTAATAGAAGAGACTGGACACAAAGAAAAGGGTAAATTTTCAGAGATTAGTTCCAGCCCTTGTTATTGGTGGATGGTTAAATCCGAGAACTCCATGCAACTAAAGTGATCAGGTAGCTAAAACGTGACTTGACACCATATTGTGGTCAAAAACAGAAGCAATAAGGAACAGTGATATAATCTTGGGTCTGCGCCCCCCTCCCCCCCGGGTCCCACGATTCCCAGACCCTTTCACGACGATGGTGGCGTGAGTGCGAGGCAAGGGTCCCTGCGCTTGTGTCTCCACCTGCTTCCTCCCCGTCCCCGCTATCCCGCACTCCCATTAAAGCTCTCTCAGCCACCGCGGCTGACGTGCACTCTCTCGCACTGTCGCCCCGACTTCCTCTCTCCGTCGGGTAACTGGGCCGTGGCCGGGCGGGAGCGGGGCGCGGGGGCGGCCTGGGCGCCAGGGGCCACACTGGGTTCCACCGTGGGTCCCCGACCCTGGGGCGCTAAGACTTCCGGGCCTTTCGACGACGCCCCCCAGGAAACGAAGCGGGGGCCACTTAACACCACAGCCCCTCGGAAGCACCAAGCAGTAGCTTTTCTTCACAGATTGAATACCCAGGCCTCGGCCAAAGTCGGGCCGAGACACTGCTGAGCCATCTCCTGCCCCCTCCAGATATCCGTGGATGCTGCTTGGCCTCAACCAGAACCCCAGGGGGCGCGCGGCAGGGAGGGCGGCTGGCGCTGCTAGCAGGGCCCTGCCAGGAGCTTATTAAGTGACATAAGATGTCTACACGCATAAAGAACCGTACTTAGGGCTTCTGCAAGGGCTCTGTTTGAGGAAGAGAATTTTAAGTTTTAGAATGAGGGGGGGAAAAAAAACCAACTTTGTGACCCAGGAATTGGTATAGAAACTAACACCACAGAAATTCCTGCTGGTTAAGAGTGCTTAGATGCCCAAATTCTTGCCTCCAGGTCTCAAGGAAGTAAGAAAATGAACTAATCTGAATTTAGTCATCCCTTTCCAGGGTGAGATTGATGAGAAACAGCTAGAATCTGCTCTACATCAGAATGAAAAGTGCCAGTTAAGCTTGTTAGAAGATGTTCACAATCGGGAAACAACCTCATGTATACAATCAGAAAAAAATATGTGTGTGCAAATATATTTAGATACCCACACATGCACAGATTCTATCTTCATCACTCATGGACTCTGTATTAGGAAATTCACTACTGACTACAATTGATTTGTAGCCGCCCAACCAATACTAATACCAAAAGTTCTTTGAAGGCCATTCTCAAACAATTGATTGGCAGCAAAAACAGGGGTTACTCAAGCGCACTTTCCCAGCTGAGGTCCAACAATGTCACACTCTGCCTTTTTTAATTTATCTTTCATTTTTTTTAAGTCTATTCACTTATTTTGAGAAAGAGAGAGAGAGAATGAGCAGGTGAGGGACAGACAGAGAGGGAAAGAGACTCCAAAGCAGGCTCCATGCTGTCGGCATAGAGCTCGGATTCAACTCATGAAATGTGAGATCATAAGCTGAGCCAAAATCAAGAGTCAGACGCTCAACCGACTAAGCCACCCAGGTGCCCCTAGCTCTCATGTTTTAAGTGTCATTTTTGCTTCCTTTTTCATGCCATGCCTTTCACATTTTTGTGCTTTTTGTTGGTTATTCTGTTAAATAAATAGTGTTCAATGCTTAAAATGGTTTCCTAGCATAGTGCTGAAGTGCTTTCTGGGATTGCTGAACACAAGAGGGCTATGATATCCCTTATAGAGAAAAGAGTTGTGTTAGGTAAACTTAATTAAAATTAATGAATTATAGGGGCACCTGGGTGGCTAAGTCAGTTAAACATCGGAGTCTTGATTTCAGTTCAGGTCATGATCTCACAGTTGATGAGTTTGAGCCCATTTGAGCCCTGACATCAGACTCCACACTGACAGCACAGAGCCTGCTCGGGATTCTCTGTCTCTGTCTCTCTCTCTCTCTCTCTGTCCTATCCCTGCTAATGCTCTTTCTCAAAATAAAGAAATCAACTTTTTAAGAAACGATGAGTTATAGTACTACTAACATGAGCTCAATGTCAATGAATTGAAAGTATAGCTTCAATAACGTGCCTTTGAACAGATACACACATAAAACAAGGTTTTGGATTGATCACTTGACAATATGTTGTGACATAGCCAGCATCCCACCAGCCTGGTCACGGGCTTTTCCAGTCTCTATAATTCCTCTGCAGTAGAAATCGCTATCTTTAATTATAAAACAATACATATTACATTATATTTCACGGTATTTTATACATAAGATAAACATCATCATTTATAATAATTTTATCTTTTATTTTTAGTATTTTCATAATAAGAGTAAGAGCCATCAATGTTCTTTGCAGCAGAACTTTATTTTTCACTGCTAAGTTTTACTCCATTGTATAACTGTACCTTGCTTTATGTAGTCATTCTTATACTAATAGTCACTTGGGTTGTTTCTAATTTGAGACTATTATAACTAGTGATGATATAAACATTCTTAGACATGTTACTTCTTGTACACTGATATACATGTTTGTCAGTAACTTTAAGAAGTGTATTGCAGGTATATACATATATACAATTTTGGTGAATACTGCCAAGCAGTTTTCTGAAGTAGCTGTACCAATTTACCATCCTGACAGCAATGTATGACTTTGAATTGCTCTACCCCCATACCAACCTTGCTATTATTGGTCTTTTATTATTATTATTTAAGTTATGTATTTTGAGAGAGACAGAGACAGTGGGGGAGGGGCAGAGAGAGGGAGAGAGGGAATCCCAAGCAGGAACCACTCTGCCAGGGCAGAACCTGAACCAGGGCTCAAAGCCAAGAAAACTATGAGATCATGACCTGAGCTGAAACCAGTAGTCAGACATTTAACCAGCTGAGCCACCCAGGCACTCGTGGTCTTTGTTATTGTAGCATTTGCCATGTGTATATGGCTGTAATGTATTTTGGGTTGAAATTTTATTTCACTGATGACTAGTGAGGTTGGGAACCTATTCATGTATTTATTGTCCATTTGAATAGCATCTCTTTTTAGTCTCTAAAGCACCGAAGTATTAATCTATTGTCAAATGACTTATTTTCCCTGGCATCTTTGTCTGCCTTGTTAGCTCTCCAGTGCATTTAAAACTAGATATTTTTCTTCAGGTATACACTTGGATTCCTATGTAAATGTTGGCATGAAATAAGCTAAGCCACAATTACCATTTTAAAGAATTGCTTCTCTTTTCCCCTCCTTCCCATCCCCTCTGATTCCTGGGGGAAGGCACAGCTCAGGATCTCTTCAGGTTGAAATACTTTTGAATAAAGTTGGTCAGAGCTCCTTTAGGGATGTTTTAATTATAGATTTCATGTGTTGACTTTTGTATAGTAGAAGGGAAAAAGAGAACAATGAGGGAGAGGAAGCTGAAACAGAAGATCTGGGACCTGTCCAAAAAAAAGCATCTGATTATAACATGGAAGGAAAAGCCTGATAAAACAAACAAACAAACAAACAAAACCCCATGGGTTAGTTAACACCTCCATCCCCTCACATGGTTACCATTTTTTGTGGTGACAGCATTTGGGATCTACACTCTTAACAACTTTCAAGTATATAATACAATATTGTTAATTATAGTCACCATGTTGTAAATTTGATTCTCAGAAGGTATTCATCCTCTAGCTGGGGTTTTGAACCTTTGGGATCAAGATTTCCCACCCCTCAACCTGGTAACCACCATTCTACCCTCTATTTCTAGGAGTTTGGCTTTTTAAAATTCCACATATAAATAGGAAGATAAAATATTTGTCTTTCTCTGTTTAGAAAGTGTAGATCCCTATTTCTTATAAAGGTAAAATTATATGGTGATTTTGTCCATTACATTTTTGAGTAAAATCTTCCCCAGAAAATACTTATGAATTTTGTTGATGTTTTGTTTTGTTTTTCAAGGATTCTAGGACATTGAGAGGGTCTCTGACACTTGGCTGAAATCTTTGTAAAGGATGAAGCCTTCTGAATAGATCTCATCATTGTTAAGTTTTATATAGAAGCAAAGTGTGTTAGAGCAGACAGAGGGAAAGACAGTGTTCAAGGAGTGTCCAAAAAAAAGCCTAATGTGCCATAAAATAAGACAGAAGTGATTGGTCTCTTCTGTAAATGACTGCAACACAAACAGGAGTTGAGGAAGCAAAATTACGCACAAGTAACACCAGTCATTCAATTAATACATATTTATGATACCAACATTCATGATGTTTTATTCATTCTAGCCACAAACTCCTTACCTAGAGTGAAGCCTTTATGAATTTTGTAGTTTAATGTAATCAGCATGCAAATTATTATTGATGTATTATTGATAGATTTGTCATCTTATATATCGTATATAATTAGTCCTGAGTGGATATTCTCTAGACAAAGATGATTCACAGTTATTCATGAGATATAGATAGCCATTCTCCTGGAAAATTTAGTATTTTTTTATGTACTTGCTAAGATGTTTGTTCAACACGTCATTCAAAAATAAAAACATTTCAAGCATGGAACACAGTTTATTTAGATTAACTCTTGATATGTATTTATATGTGACATAGTAAAATATTTTTTTAAGTTTATTTGTTTATTCCGAGAGAGAGGGGGAGGTGGGGCAGAGAGAGAGGGAGAGGGAGAATCCCAAGCAGGCTTCACAATATCAGCACAGAGCCCAACACAGGACTCAATCCCATGAACTGTGAGATCATGACCTGAGTAGAAATTAAGAGTCCGATGCTTAACCAACTGAGCCACCCAGCCTCTCCCTAAAATGTTATTTTTGGGGAAAAAAAACATGATGAAATTCAAGATAGGATTATAAAAACTCTCTAATGCAAATAGGAGTGTGTGCACATACATATGCATTTTCAGGAAAAAAAAATTGAAAAAAAAAAGACCAAGTTATGTATTTGTATGTGTATGTAAGTTTTTATAACTCCATATAATTATGTAATTATGAATTTTATACATAAAAATGTATTTATTTTATGTTACAACCAGTATGTTATAAAATGAAAGTGGGCTTTGGTAAACGTCAGTGCCAAATCCCTTATGGACCAAGTGTTTTTTATTTCAGCATATCACTGCATACACACTTGATGGTCATTTAATACTTTTTGAAGATGGTTGATGGTATTGCGTGTAAGAAGAAAAATTATAGCAAAGATAAGTAGATCTTTCATGAAACTTTTGCATCATTTATTTTGTGTTTTGTTTTCATTAGAATTCTATACTAATGTTACTCAGCAGAGACTCAGAGGCAACATAATCACTACAAAATGACTTACTGTGAACCATATGATCCCTGCACTTCCTGCATACATAATGGTCTTCCCCACTTTGCAAACCTAATCATTTCATCAGCATGGACTCTTTTAAAAATTACCTGTTTACACTAATGACTCTTGAGCCACAAAGGGCACATTCCCTTAAGGTGACCCTAGGTCGTCAAAGCCAAAGAAGAAAAATCAGTGTGAGATGGCACTAGTGGGAACTAATGAATGCTTACCCAGACACCCTGGGAACATCAACATCATGATGCTACTTATTAGATAGACCCCATGACATCAATAATGACACTAATAATAGCTCTGACCTATATACAGCTTGGTTTTTCAAAGTTGATATGAATGCATTATATAAAGGATGGCTAAATTCATATAGGAATAAAGTTGCAGAGTTATATCTTGAAGAATCAGTCTGTGATTGCCTGTTCCGTTTTCTTCTTGCTCTCTACTCTCACTACAGCTCCAGTCCTGATGTATCTTTCTGTCCTAACCCATACTTACATACCAGATCTAGGTTTCAAAGAAAGAAACTGCCAACTGCATTTTTGAGAGAGAAATATTTATATTCTTGCAAAAATGTTTTGTCCCTCACACTGAATATGACTTAATTTGAGGAAAGAAGAGGAGTCATTTGAAGAGTCAATCAGAGTGGAGAGAAAAAATCTGGTGGGTCAGGAAGTTGTCGGGGAGCTAATACATAGTGGACCTGTTTTTTATCAATGAGCTTCACTTAGCCAGAGGCTAGGCTTGCAGCCACCAGGCATCTGGTAGACCCCTACAGGTAGCCCCCCATATAATAGCAAGGCAAGCTGCAGGGACCATCCCACTCCAACAGTAAGTGATATTCATGGGCAATAGGGGTGGGACTGTTGTTCTGAGGGGAACTAGAAGAGATGTTCCCTGTGAGTTAGAAAAGAGAATAACTAAAGCACTGATGAAGAAAAAATAATTATTTGAAAAAAATTTATAAGATTGGTGAACCCTTAATGTTATCAAGGAGAAAGAGAAGAGCATAAATAATGCAAAATTGGAAATATCAAGAAAAAAGCAACTACAGACACAAAAGAAATTCTTAAAAATCGTAAGTAATTATCTTAATACAATTCAAAATAATTAAAATTGAAAATATAATGAAAAGGGCTGCTTCTAGAAAAATATAATATTCTAATCTCAAAATTAAAAATACAGCTCAACTATGCCCTGTGAGAGTAGAATAAAAAAAAGATTAAGTATGTGTATTCACATGAAAAAAATGAAGAAAGCAGAGTGAATGTGGATATAATTAATAACAAAATATTGCATGAGACAATGGTTGGACATCCTACTGCTAAATATTACAATTCACAATTAAACACATTAGACATACATACCCATGCAGCAAATATAAGAGCAGCATTTTCTTACAGCAGGAGGTAGAAGGTACAATAGACAGAAACACAATAAAACCAAAGATTTTAATGCATTTTATTCATTCCAATGTGCTACAAGAGGACAAGAACAAAATTAATAGAGAAAGACTGAAAATCTAAGAAGCCTCACCAATAATGTGGGTGTAAATGGTCGCGCGTGTGTGTATTGCAATTATCACAAAAAACACAAGTAAAAATACATGTTATAAAATTGTTACCGCAGTATGTTCTTAATTCATCACAATAGAATTAGAAATTAATTTTAAAAAGTCAGAAATCAAATACCAGCTTCCATATGGAATTTTTAAAACTTAATTTTTAACCAGCTGTTCTGTTATGTCAAATGAGGAATACAAACCACACTCTTAAGTTTTTCTAGAAAAGAGTGGTCATTGAAATACTAATATCAGAACCTTTGAGATGCAGACGCACTGAACCTCAGAGAAAATTCCATAGCTACAGAGTTATATCAATAAAATGTAAGGAGTTAAAACCCTCAGGTTGAGTATGCAACTCACATTATTGAAAAATGAACACAAATATATGGATGGAAATAAGAATGACAAAATAGTAAATACAAATGCAGATATGAATGACTTAGGAAAGAGTATGATAGTTGAGAACTAAATCTAGGTTACGTGAAAAATAAAGGTAAGATAGACAAATCCTAGGTAATGATCATGAAAAGGAGGAGAGAACTCATACACAAATTCAGAAAGTATGTAGAGAAAAATAATTACAGACCTGAATAATTTTTAAAGTATAAATTATAATTTTGACCTACTCTATTAGCAGTGAGAATATAGATTCAACACCAATAGGTTTATTAAATTATAGTAATGTTATTAATGAGAGATTTAATATTAGACTATAAGTGTATCTCTCTTTAGAAAGAAAATTTTGTAAGAGTCCTAGTTTATGGGTTTTGAATGACTACAGCTTTGCATTTTCTCTTTACTTTGCTGCTAATCAAGTTATAATAGGTTGAAAAAACATTTCTATCTCTTAAAATCATTTATACTTTTATATATTGAATATATTTCCTTTTTAGAATGTGTAAATAATCAATTTTGGCATGAAATATCAAGATATTTTAGACACCGGATTTTTCAAGAGTTGATGCTGAAGCATTCATAAAACCAAGAGCAAATAGGAATTTTTATGGCTCAGAGGTTCCATAGAGCATAGAGAAAATGGAAAATTTTCTGTTTTCAAATATTTTCCTCCATGTTATACACTTGGTTGCAAATATGTGCACAGTTATTTACAGGATTGAGAGAGGTTTCGAACTACCAGGCTGGGTCTTCAGAAACTATTACATCCTAGAGCTTGTAACAATGTTTCTTAAAAAACATTTTTTAATGTTTAATTATTTTTTAGAGAGAAAGAGTGCAAGGGCGGCAGGGGCAGAGAGAAGGGTACAGAGGCTCCAAAGCAGCTCTGTGCTGACAGCAGCGAGCCCAGTGTGGGGCTCAAACTCTTGAACTGTGAGATCATGACTTGAGCTGAAGTCAGACGCTCAACCGACTGAAGCACACAGGTGCTCCAATGTTTTATTTATTTGTTCGTTTGTTTCTTTGTTTATTTTACTGTTTATTTATTTTTAAGGCAGAGAGAGAGACAGTGAGAGACAGAGAGAGAGAGTCGGGGAAGGGCAGAGAGAGAGGGAGACAGAATCAGAAGCAGATTCCAGGCTCTGAGCTGTCAGCACAGAACCCAAAGCGGGGCTCTAACTCACATGCTGTGAGATTATGACCTGATCCTAAGATGGACGCTTAACCACCTGAGCCACCCAGGTGGCCCCCTCCCTTCCCAATGCTTCTTAAATCATCTCTTACTCAGGCTTTGCACTGAGACTTTGATTACTACTTATTTTGTGATGTAGAACACCCAGTTGAATTAGAAAATCTCTACAGATTCTGGACCAACTGTTTCTATTTTATTCCCTCCAGTACACTAGTGGCTACAGCTGTTAACAGGAAATGGTTTGGGTGAGTTGTAAAACAGTCCAGAAATATCAACTGGACTCATGTGATCAACAGGCACCCATTAAGGATAGATCCAAGGATGTACAAAGCTGACTCTAAAGATGAAGTGCCAACTTAAAGAATGAATGACATTCAGAATTTATCCAAATGAAGTAAAAACAAGCATCCTATCAATTTGAATCACTGCGCCTTGTCGTCTGTGGCATTTGTTGCCAGCAAAATCTAGTAGCATTGTCGTTTTCATAGTGTTATGTAAAATATGTCTTTAAATGATAATTATAAAAACCCCATGTAAGAGCAAATTAGAAGTCATCTCTGGTTGTGGTACATCAATAATTGATGGCCTAAGAAATGTGCTGAGCGTTATGAGGGCTGGTGACACTAAGACACTACAAAATTACTCCTTGAGAATAAGGCTATGCTCAAAACAGAACTATTTTAACAATTGGCAAAGGAGCAATTTCTATCACAACAGAGGCAACATACTAACTAATTATATCCACAGTTACCCTTTCCCAATATTCAGTAATTACTGGTATCCTTAGAGGTTCTTTCAAAGTATACACCTTTAATCATGTCATCCAATATTTAGGGTTGAGACTTTTAAAAAGTTGGTTTTTTAAAAGAGGTGATACATTGTTTAAAATCTTACAAATCTTAAAATAAAAATAACATAAAATGGTATAAAGTGAAAAATCCTTCCCCTACCCACTTTTTCATTAATTCCATACCTAATCTATAAACCCTGGAAGGAACAATTTTTTTTAAGTGTCAGGAATTTATTATAATTTTTTGTATATAAACAAACATGTTTTTTTTCTTCCTTTTCCCACAATAGGCAGTGCATTATGTGTGCTGTTCAATATCATCTATTTCTACTTAGCAATATATCCTGGAAATATTTCTAAGAAAAAAGATTTTTATCATTGTTTTTGTATAGTTATTGAATATTCCAATAAGAGGTTATAGACACAGATTATTTTAAAAGATTCTCAAATATAAGTATTTTTAAAGTTTTTATTTAAATTCAAGTTAGTTAACAATGGTGTAATATTAGTTTCAGTAGTAGAATTTTATGATTTATCACTTACATACCAACACCCAGTGCTCATCACAAATGCCCTCCTTAATACCCATCACCCATTAAACCTATTCCCCCACCCACCTTCCCTCAAGCAAACCTCAGTTTGTACTCTATTTAAAAATTTTTTTTAAATATCTATTTGTTTTTGAGAGATGGAGAGAGACAGAGCATGAGTGGTAGAAGGGCAAAGAGAGAGGGAGACACAGAATCCAAAGTAAGCTCCAGGCTCTGAGCTGTTAGCACAGAGTCCTATGTGAGCTTTGAATTTACAAACTGTGAGATCATGACCTGGGCCCAAGTCAGCTGGCTAACCAACTGAGCCACCCAGGTGCCCCTGCTCTCTGTAGTTAAGAGTCTGTTTTTATGGTTTGCCTGTCTCTTTTAGTTAAAAGTTTTTAGTTTTGTTTTTCCTTTTTGTGTTTTCCAATGCAAAGAATACTCTTAACAAATAATGATGTACAAACACAGAATAACTTGCAGAAGGAAACTTGCAGAATCAAAGAGAAAATTTAATTTCATTTTAATTGCAATAGATGACGAATTCCCCTGGTTGAGGTTTATATTGTTTTGCATTCCCAGAAGCCATATTTGAGAGTGCCTGATTTTCCATGACTTCACAAATAGAATGTGCTGTCAACGTTCGGATTTTTGCTAATCATGCAGATGACAAATAATTTCTCCTTGTAGTTTTAATTATTATTTGTTTTATTATGAGTGAGGTTGAGCACCTTCTCCTATGTTTGAGAGAGAGAGATGTTTAAAAAATATTTATATATTTTGGTTTTTTTTCTTTCTTTCTTTTTATGTTTTTATTTATTTTTGAAGGAGAGAGACAGAGCATGAGTGGGAGAGGAGCAGAGAGAGAGGGAGACACAGAACCGGAAGCAGGCTCCAGGCTCTAAGCTGTCAGCACAGAGGCCGATGTAGGGCTCAAACCCACAAACTGTGATCATGACCTGAGCCAAAGCCGGACGCACAACTGACTAAGCCACCCAGGCGCCCCACATTTATTTATTTTGAAAGAGAGAGATAGAGCAAGTGGGGGAGGAGCAGAGAGAGAGGGAGACAGATTCCAAGCAGGCTCCATGATCTCCATGCAGAGCCTGACGTGGGGCTCAAACCCACAAACCGTGAGAACATGACCTGAGCTGAAGTCAAGAGTGGAATGCCCAACTGACTAAGCCACCCAGGTGCCCCACTACCATTTATATATTTTAAAACTTGTCTATTTATCTCCTTTATGTGATTTTTACTAATGGAATGGATGTGTGCTCTGCTCTTACTGATGTCTGATCCATTTGTATCTGAAAAATTAATCCTTAATCTGTAATATGTGTTTGTTTTTTTCCCCTAATTTGATATTTGTTTCTGATTGCTGTCTTTTTTTTTTTAATTTTTTTTTCAATGTTTATTTATTTTTGGGACAGAGAGACAGAGCATGAACGGGGGAGGGGCAGAGAGAGAGGGAGACACAGAATCGGAAACAGGCTCCAGGCTCTGAGCCATCAGCCCAGAGCCCGACGCGGGGCTCGAACTCACGGACCGCGAGATCGTGACCTGGCTGAAGTCGGACGCTTAACCGACTGCGCCACCCAGGCGCCCCTGATTGCTGTCTTTTTTAAAGGCCATATGGAAATATATAATTTTCTATAGTCAAATATATGAATATTTTGTTATTTCTGGTTTTTAGTAACGTTTAGGAATAACTGTGCCATTCCAATTTATATAAAAATTTACATAGCCTTGGATTTTATGGTTTTATTTTCTAATATATTTATTTTGCCACAACCAGATTTAAAAGTTTATCTGTTCTACTGATGTGAGTTTCCAACTTACTATATACTAAATTGCTATAAGTCTTTGGGTCTGTTTGGGAGATTTATATTTTGGTCACGATACTCTTGTCTATTCATTTGCTTGTACCATGTAATAATAAATTGAGCTAAGACACCCCACCCCCTTTGTTCTGTTTCAGAGGGTTTTTAAAGTATTTTTATTTTCCTTATAAATTTTAAAATTATCTAATTTCAGAAAAGTATCACATTACATTTGAATGTATTAATAAAAAACTAAATGACATTTTCGTGATGGCTATTCCTTCTATTAAAAATTATAGGTAGCTTTTCATTCGTTTGAATTTAATATTGTGCTACTCAGGGGTGTACTAAAGTTAAGTCTTTTTGTTTGTTTGCTTCAAGTTTTTATTTAAATTCTGGTTAGTTAACATATGGTGTAGTATTGGTTTCAGGAGTAGAATTTAGTGATTCATCACTTACATACAACAGCCAGTGCTCATCAAGTGCCCTCCTTAAAGCCCATCACCCATTTAGCCCATCCCTCTGCCCACCTCTCATGTTAATTCTTATTTAATCTAGAACGTTTCATGTTAAGTTTATGTCTAGATGTTTTAGCTTTTTGTTATGCTTAGACATACAGTATTTTCATCCATTACATTTTCAAACTAAATTTATATAGGAGAGTTAATGATGTCTGCATAAACATTTTATACTCCACTAATTTATTGAATTTATTTATAATAATAATTTTAACTGATTCTCTTGGATTAGGTAAATAAAATAATATTTAAATTTTTATATAGATAAGTGTTTATAAATACTTATATTAATAAAACCTTTGTACACATTTACAGATATCACATCATTCTATTGGAGAAAAATCTATAGGCTATCATATCCAAGTTAAATACAGAGACATGGTGGTTATTCTTTATTCCTGATGTTTGTGGGACTGACTAAAACTAAACCAATTAAATATGATTCTGGCTTAAGGACTAATACAGACATACACAGACAGGCACACACAGATCTTTACATTTATATACATAAAAAGTATATGAATGTGTTTGTATTGTGCAGATATAAATATGTATGCCTGATATAAATATATACATAATATGTAATTTATGCTGCATGTACAAATATTTATGTATACATATATACATGTACATGTATATACATATATACATGTACATATATACATTTATACACACATATCCATTCACACACACATACACATGATGCAAAGAAATTATTTACTAATTCTAATTATCTAAGGGCTTTATTTTTTAATTGAGAAGTATTCTGATTTTTGCCAAATGACTGTTAAATGTTTATTCAGAAAAATAATGCTTTAAAAAAAGAAAAAAAGAAAAATCATACTTTTAGTCTGCAGATGCATTATTATTATAAATTATATTTACGTATTTTCTCATATTTAATCCTTCTTAAAACATGATTCCCTTTGATGTTATTTAGGGTATTTACATATATATTTGTAAATGACACTGATCTTGATCTGTGATTGCTCTCTCTTCACCAATCTGTGCCAGGTTTTGGCACTGTATGTAGAAGCCTGCTAGTTTTTCTTAGAGCCCCTATGTTCTTTCTTCCTTTGAGAAATTGACAACTCTCCACCAACCCTTTCCCTGAGTTTGCTGACTCTTTAGGAAAGGCCTATGCCTCCAAGTTCTAGGCAACATTAATAAACACTGCCTCTTTTATTTCTCTAGCGCTCAGTGCTCTTATGTAACCATACTTTTTTATGGAGTTATAAAAATAAATTTGAATTATTCAAGAGATACTATTAAAGCTTTCAAAATACCTGAAATAGCTCTGAAATATAATTATCTATTCTATCCAATTATGTTTTAAAATATGTAATATAAAATTTGAAATTAAGGCAAATGGTTCTGTTGACAGTTGTCCTCTAAATAACTCCACAAGTTTTTTATTTATTTATTTATTTTATTTTTTTAACGTTTGTGGTACAGGGGTAAAAATGAGAGGCCTATATTAAGCTTCCATGAAGTCAAGAATGCAAAACTTTCCAGACTTTCAACTTATTTAAAAAAATCAAACAAAATTCCTAACACAAAATTCCTAGCAAATCTATCTAAAGGGCATTCATTTGAAACACTAGCTGAGGGGCACCTGGGTGGCTCAGTAAGCTAAGCTGCCAACTTCAGCTCAGGTCATGATCTCATGGTTTGTGGGTTCAAGCCTCATGTTGGGCTCTGTGCTGACAACTCAAAGCCTCGAGCCTGCTTGAGATTCTGTGTCTCCCTTTCTCTCTGCCCCTCCCCCACTCATGTCCTGACTCTCTCTCTCTCTCTCAAATAAACATTAAAAAAAAATAATAATTGAAATACCAGTTGATTCATTTTGGTATAAAGTGATATGCATAATATTTATATCCTGATGGTATTTGAAAGTAGGTATGATTTTTGTTTTATTTGTTTTAACATTATATTATGTAAAAAATTATACATACACAAAATTATAAAGAATAATATAGTATAGCCCCATTTATACATTCTCTAGTTTTGAAAATTACTAATTACAGCCAATCATTAGTATCTTCCTTCACATTCTTCCATCATCTTTTATGGAAACAAATCCAAGATCTGTCATTTGAACTTTAAATACTACAATATATATCTTTAAATTTACAGGCATTTTAAAAATAGCTAGGGTACCATTTTTCCCCTAAAATAATTAGTAACTTGTTAATATGTCTTAATAATTTAAAATATCCAGTGTTACAATTTCTGGTCACATAACTGTCATTAATGTTTTAAATATAGTTTAGGGGCACCTGGATAGCTTTACGGGTTAAGCATTGGACTGTTGATTTCAGCTCAGGTCACGATCTCATGTTTGTGAGATTGAGCCTCAGGTGGGCCTCTGGGCTAACTGCAGGGAGCCTGCTTGAGATTCTCTCTCTCCCTCTTTCTGTGACCCTCCTCTGGTCACATGCCCTCTCTCTGTCTCTCAAAAAAAAAGTAAATAAGTAAACTTTAAAAAATATATAGTTTATTTGTTTAATATACAGATTCATATAACCATCTAATAGATGAATACAAAAATACTTCACACTTTCTATAGCTTCATAATTCACTTTTGTGTTGATGTTTATTCAATCAACTCCTTTTCAGAATAGCATTTGGGTTGGTTCCAGCCTTTTCTGTGAAACATAGTTCTGTAGCGGAGAGCATTGTTCATTTCTCTGTTCATATAGTTGACATTTTGATAAATTCCTTAAAGTGAGATATTGCATCAAATGGGACATGAGTTATGTTGGTAAATGTTACCAAAGTCTCTTCCTTAGATATGTAGCATTGGTGTTCCCAACATTTAGTAAATGACCTATTTTCTCACAGCCTCACCAACATAGATTGAGGTTCAACTTTTAAATTTTGGCCAATCCATCAGGTGAAAATTGGTATTTCAATATATATATTTTTTTGATTTTTAAGTTTTTTTGGTGTTTGTTTTCTGTTTGTTTTTATTTTTATTTTTCTCATTTTTCAAAATATTTTTATACTTATTTTTCTCATCATAAAAGGTTGAGCATAGTTTGATTCTCTTATGAACCATTTGCATTGCGTTTCTTTTTCTGCGAACTGTCTTTTTCCTTCTGTAATTCGTGTTTTTTAATCACCCCTCCACCTCAGCCTGCCAGAGTTGATGGTGTTTGTGTGCCTATTTTTTAGAAGGTATTTCTACGGTTGGAATAGAACTTCTTGTCTTTGATTTGTGACAAACGTGTCTTTTCCCAATTAGATTTCTCATTACTCTGCTTATGATTTATTTTACCATGAACTTTAAAAAAATTAATGTTAATTTATCAAATTTATCTTTCCCTTAGTGCTTCTGGATTTGATATATAGCTGATATGGTTGATTCCTTATTTTCAGGCATAGTAGATTGTGAAAATGATCCCAATCTTTCACTCCTCTCACAAAAAAAAAAAAAAAAAAAGTCTGATTTTCACTCTTTTAAGCTGAGTTGACCAAATGACCTGCAATCTAATAGCCAATGAATCCTTAGTAAAGATGACAGCTGCAGGCAGAGGCTGAAAAATGCTTGCACATTGGGAGTTACCCATTTCCTGCACTGAGACCCAGTCCAGTCTGGACTAGCCTGCTGGATGCTGAGAGACATATTTCTCCAGCTGTCATTCGAACATAGGGATAGGCCATCTGAAACCAGCCCTTTCCCAGTTAACTCATCATCGGACGGCAGACATGTGATCAAGCTGAACTGAGATCAGTGAAGGCCAGCCCAGAAAATAAAAACTGCCAAGCAGAAAGAAGAGCCAAGCGGAATTTGTTAATATTTTGTTCCAGTTCTTTTACATTTTTGTTTTGTTTTGTTTTGATATTTGAATTTAACTCTGACCTATTTGAAATTCATCCATACACAGGAGTGGGTTTAATTTTTAATTGACTATGGCTAATCAGCTTTCTCCACATCCATTATTTAAGCCTGTCAATATCTCCACTGATCTGAAAAGCAAACATTGTTGCCACATAGACACAAAATTGAGAAATTAATTTTCTGAATTTTCTATTCTGCTCCTTCTGTAGATCAGTCTACTCATGTGCCAATAGCACACCTGTGTAATTGAACAGTCTTTAAAATATATTTTATTATTATTTATTTTAGAGAGAGAGAGAGAGAGTGCCAACACATGAGTGGGGAAGAGGGGCAGAGGGAGAGAGAGAGGTAGAGAGAGAGAGAGAGAGAGAGAGACTTTCAAGCAAGCTCCATGTTCAACATGGAGCCCCATGCAGGGCTCAATCCCATGACCCTGGGAACGTGGACTGAGCTGATATCAAGAGTCTGATGCTCAACTGACTGAGCCACCCAGGTGCCTCTAAACAAGATTACTTATTCTCCTCTTATTTTTGTTCTTTCTTTCTTTTTCTTTTTCTTTTTCTTTTCTTTTTTTTTTTTTTTTGCTTATTCTTCTAAATTATCTTTTTTGCTTATTCTTCTTTTAGAATCAAGTTATCTATCTCCAGAAAAACAACTTTGGCTATTTTAATGAGTAGCATTATATCACAAATTGCCTCAGGGAAAACTAGTATCTCTTGAGCATTCCTATTTGAGAGAATCAACTGTCTTCCTATTTGTTCATATCTCTTTTGTGTCAGATATTTGGATATGATAATTTTATGATTTTTTTTGTATAGGTTTTGGATATCTTCTTCTGGTCTGTTTTTTTGTTTGTTTTTTGAAAAATATGACTCCATGTTCACCATAATAAGATGTTCTATAGACACAAATAGATGAAAGAAGCAAAAGGCTTTCAATAATTTTTACTAAGATGAAAAGGAAATAATATAAACCTCAGATAATGTAATTATTGAAATAAAAAATGGGAACCCACAAACAATACTCAGATTGAAAAATTATCTCTTATTTAACCTTAGACTGTTCTGATACATTGGGGCAAATGTGTTTTTGTTTGTTTTGTTTTGTTTTTCTTTTGTCTTGGACATCAAGTAGCATCAAAAATGGTGTTGAAGATAAACCTTATTATTTTTTTTTCTGAGAGACCAAGCATATTCTATAGAACACAATATTTTCTTAAACTTTTCCAGCCCCAACTGTGTTTATACTCATTAGTCTGTGCTCATATAGTGAAGAAGTTATTAGATAGAATGAATGGCTTCACAATAATGGCTCAGAATATATATTATGCTCTAGTAAGCTTAGATACAAACATTTCCATTTCATACCAGATGGTATAGTCTCAGCCCCATGACAGTAATTATAGATGCATTTTGTACCATTATGGGTAAGCAAACAAGTATTAAACAGCTTCAACAATACATTTGTGACAAAAAAAGAAGCATTTCTGTGCTAATGTGTCAGCTATTACACACACTGCTCATTGCCATTAACAATATAATTTTGGATTGATGGAACTCGGTAATGTGACAATGCACATGGGAATTACACTACCCATTAATCATGTGTAATGTTGGAGCACAGCAATCCCACGTTATGTTAGTTCTGAATAACATGTTTCTGAAGACCTTTTACTTTCACTGTATTTCATGTGCTTAACAGAGAAGACAGCTTTATTTTCCATTATTCTCATTAACCACATGTTTCATCTAAAAAGTCAATAATAAACTATGCAAAAAAGCACCTTGATAAAATATGGTGGCACAAACTTATAAAATTTCAGAATTTTAGGAATGCATGAGAAATCATAAGGAAATCCTCACCTTGAGTTTAAATTTTAAATAAACAATGGCTGTGTTTTCTTACTTTGGTAAATCATGCATTGAAAAACCATTAATTGGGGCGCCTGGGTGGCGCAGTCGGTTAAGCGTCCGACTTCAGCCAGGTCACGATCTTGCGGTCCGTGAGTTCGAGCCCCGCGTCAGGCTCTGGGCTGATGGCTCAGAGCCTGGAGCCTGTTTCCGATTCTGTGTCTCCCTCTCTCTCTCTGCCCCTCCCCCGTTCATGCTCTGTCTCTCTCTGTCCCAAAAATAAATAAACGTTGAAAAAAAAAAATTAAAAAAAAAAAAAAAAAAAGAAAAACCATTAATTTAACCAATGGATCCAGAAACATTGCTAGGTTTGGTGAGGTAGACAAAGATAAACATACAATTTCTTTACTTATAGAACTTTCAGTCTAGGAAGGTAGATTTTTAAAATGTGTATATGTTACATGTTTAAGTAATAACCATAAACAAATATTTTTTTCAGTTATAAAGTATGTTATGTTCTTTCAATTTGCATCAGTCATCCACCATATAATCTTTAAACTGTAGTCCTTATGCAAAATGGAAAACATTCTGAATTAATTAAAATTTATAAGCAGAGGTAGGAAAATACAAGCACATAGAAAGAAAAAAGTGGATGAAACAAAATATTGTGACATACAACACCCATCACAAATTTCAAATGTAGACAGTTGCATAGTTAAGAACCTTTGATTAATTTTTTTTGATTAGTGTAGCTTTTTTTTTACAATAAAGTATACAAAGAATTCTACAATCTTTTATGACATCTTTACAGGTTAAGAACTGGGATCTGCTGAAAACTAGAACACCCCCTCAGAGAAAACACACACACATACACATGCACACTCACAAAGACTTTGTCAGTCCTCTTTCAAAATTATTTCAGTTCTAAAATCAGGGACAAGATGAAATAGGACTTACCTGTGTAACACAAATGTACAAAGAGAACTCAAAATGACACAAGTGTGCACCTTCCATATTTTGATAAGATCCCATGTTATATGGTTGTGTGTGCAACCTCAATAGATAAGATGACAGAATTCTGGTCAGGTCCTCTTATTGCTCCACTTTTCCTAGTGAAATAGGAAGCAATATAATCAGTTGATTTCAATGAGATGGACTGGGAGGTAGAATTTAAGGTCAGGAAGAATGTAGAAGGTATGAAATAGTCCCCCAGGAGAGAGGTAGAGTGAATAATGAGTACACAAAGTAAGATTTGAGGACAGCAGTAAGGGCACACTTGAGATTTCCAGATTACATTAGAGATACACTTAAGGAGTTATCCTGATTATAACCAACAGATCACTTCATAATGTGTAAAATACTGAATCACTATGCTGTGAACCTAAAACTAATATAATATTATATTCCAATTATGCTTCAATTTTTAAAAAGTTTGAAAAAGTATAAAAGACATTTGGGACCATTATGGAAATTTAAATATTTAATAATACTGAGAAATCTAAAACCAATTATAATCAACAGTGGGCATAGTTATATGTTATACCTCAGTCAAGTTCTGCTGCAGAGATTTTGATGTTTATTAGGCAGGAATTTATATTTAACCAGGGTTACTTGATCACATGAGCACCACAATGTGAACAAAGAAATGGAGTTGAAGAGAATATGAAAGGCAGTCATAAAAGATGGTTGACCATGGAATTTCAACTTTCAAAAAGGTGAAGAGAATATATGAAATTGAAGCTAAAGTACAGTTGGTAGAATTAGTGGACCACGGGTATTCATGAAATGAAAAGAAAGGGGAACTCTTCAGAGTGAGAAAGCTGGAGAAAATATGCTTAAAATATAGGATGCAATAGCCCACAAGTGGAATGCATGAAGTTGTGATTATGGACAGTGCATTGCCATTGATTAAGAACAGGTTTTGGGTATTACCATGAAGTCATTGGCCCTGGCAGGATGGAGGACAAGGTCATAGGGAGAGATAAATTCAAGGTGCTGAGCATCCAGACTCTTAGAGGGCCTTCCACATGTAGAATGGAAATCTAAAGATTTAGGTAAAAAAGACTTAAATATATTAGAGTGAGTTAAAGTCATTAAGGATTGAGATGGTATGGTTTCCATAATCAGAAGACGTAAGATTCAAGGCCACATGCTTTTGTATAAGTTGAATGCAGGATGTTTTGAAAGTGACTTTCAGAAGGAGAGCACTTCTCAAATCAGTGTTATTGGAGTTGTGACAAAAAGCTTTATTAATCTACATTAGACCTCATTAAAGTAAACTTACAAAAATAGTCAGTGACTGTTGTGGGTTGAATTGTATCTACCCAAATGATAGGTGAAATCCTAACCCCCGTATGAGTCAAGGTAAACTAATTTGGAAATAGGGTCCTTGTAGATGTAATTGTGTTTAGGCAAAGTCACTAGGGTAGGCTGTAAGCCAGTATGACTGGTGACCTTATAAGATGAGACACAGGCATATAGACACATACGGAGAGGTCCACACAATTACAGAGGCAGAGACTGGAATGATGCATCCAGAAGCCAAAGGATGCCACATTTGCTGCCAACCATCAGAAGCTTAAAAGAGGCAAGGAAAGATTCCTCTCTACAGCATTCAGAGGGAGCATGGCCCTGCCTACACCTCAACTTCTGACTTCTCACCTCCAGAATTATGAATAAGTATCTATTGTCTTAAGCTACTCAGTTTGTGGCAATTTTTTACTGAAACTAATACAGTGCTGGTGTTCTCAGGAATAAAACTTTTTTTTTTTTTTGCCAGAGCAAGAAGCTAAAGCTAAGAGATAGTATTGTGATTTTGGTGATTATTGGACTATATTCCAAAGGGCAAAGAGGAAGGATGTCAGGAGAAGACGTGGAACTTCTCTCACTAGGTATATTGACTATAATGTTTTAAAATATGTTCTCATGTCACAAAGATACATATTATCTAAGAAATATAAAAGGAAAAGTTTAGAAATTGAATATAGTTATTGTTTGAGTCTCCTAGCATTGTGAATAGAATCTGTCTGCCATTTTTAAATCTATTAAAGTCTAGAAGAATATAATCGTTTTTCTTTCAATAGATTTCCAAAACCACAATGTACTTATTTCTTTGTGAACAATCAACCAATTTCAAGGAGATTGTCCACATGTAAAACAAACAAAAACACCTACCAGAAATGGAATGCAGCTAATACACACATTTCATTTTGCCATAGATAATTCTTGACATTCTTTTTTAGTAAATTTATTGGAGAAAACAAACAATATTTAATTTCATTGTAATTCCCAAAGACAGATGGTAATAAAAATCTGTCCATCTTCCTGTGCTCATTATATGCTAAATTCATCTAAGGGAGATAATGCTGTTGTTAGTTCAAATAACTTGAATATAAACTAAACATTTCTTTTCTAGCAAAGGTTAAATCATCAAGGCAAATATTAAAAAATTAAGAACTATGTCTCTAGGGTTACAATGCTTCTTTGGCACACGCTGAAAAAAATATTTTTGCTGCTTAAATGAAGCGAAGTTCTAGTTACCATATTTATAGAAATATAAGTCATGCAGTAGTCTCTTCCACCATGTAAAGTGTGTTACGCTTTGGAACAATTTTTGTAACTGCCATCATTAACATTTATTCAAAAGGTGATAGATGTTGGGATTGTAAGGATATGTTCTAGGCTTCAATGTAGTAATTTAAGTTCTCTTTTGCACTTAATCTAAGTATATAGATGTAGACTCACGTAGAGTAGACTCAGTAGGTGATGTGACAGCTCTTTAAAAAATATGCAAATGAACTACATTGCTCCTTGAGATTTGATCTCCTCTCTTTCCCTTCTATAGCATTTCCTATTGATACATTGTCCGTCATCCCCTGATCCTCAGTTTTGTTCCCCTACAGTGAAGAATTCCCATTCCCAACACCTGTGACACTCTCAATGAGGACTTCATCTGTAGAGATATGCTTAGACCAAGCACAGGCCAGGTCAGAAGTGTTCTGGAGTTAAGGCTCCTAGGAGCAGCCCTCACCCAATAACAGATAGGAATTGGTGAGTAAAGTACGTTAACTCTCTTGCTCCCTGAGTGATAAAACCCTGAGTTGTGCTCCACACAGTATCCCAAAGGTCTCAGTAGTACTGAGCACCAATTCCCTACAGTAGTAATTTTCTCATAACACACTCTGGCTTCCTTCCCTTCCATGTCTCTCCTCCATTACTCAAACTACACTACTTGAACTCATTCTTGTTTTAAGGTGTTTTTCTGGGGGATTCCAAACCATAAAACCTAGTAAACAACATCAACACTGAGATCCGCACCCTTTGTTGAAACATCATCTAACTGCATTTTCTACTTCCATCATGTTTCTTTTATTCTCAAAAAAAAATCTTGATCTAAGTTCATCCACCTTATGTCCAATTGTTTCATTCTTTTTTATAACAGAATTCCTTGAAAATACTGTTTGTGTCTGGTTCCTCGTCTCCTTTTCTCTCTTAATTCCACCTCCTTCAAGACTTTGCCCACATTACTACACTTTACCTACTCTTCTCAAGAACACATATAATCTCTGTACTGCTTAATTTATGGGTGATTTTCTGGTTTTAGTTTTTTGCTCTAATCGATACAGCACACTTGTATTTTTATGTTGGATAACAGCTACACCAAAACAGCAATTCTTAATCCCTGAAGCCTATTAATGCTAACGTGTAGGGAAACAAAAAGTCTTTGTGGAGGTGATCAGGTAATTATTATTCTGGATTTTCCAGGTGGGTCCTAAATTCAACCATGAATAGCCTTATTAAAGGGAAGCAAAGGGCTATTTGGTACATGTAGAAAAGGTGACATGGGGATGGAAGCAGTGATTTGAGTGGCGTGGACACAAGGAAAGGAACAAACCATAGTGGAAGCTGTCAGAGGAAGGAAGGATCCCCCCCAGAGCCTCCGAAGAAATGTGGCCCAACGAAACTTGGTGTCGAACCTCTGATCTCCCCAACTGAAAGAATACATTTCTATTGTTTTATACCTTCAAGTTTATGGCAATTTGTTTTGGCAGCAACAGAAAACTAATGCAATGCCCACCTTGAAAATCATGCCTTCTTAATAACTTTGTGAATTTCTCGGATGAGAAATAATGTTGGGCTATTCCAGTTTTCCATTTTTGATCCTCTTCTCTTGCCTAGCTAAACAATTTCCTTTTATGTGTTCATAAAATTTTGTGTTTAAATACTATCTATGTGCTGATAATTTTAAACTTTTCTTCCAGACCAGACTGCTGTTTTGAGTTGCAAAACCATTGAACCAATTCATATCACAGATATCCATCAACATCCACAACCCAACTCCAGATCTTTCTTCCTTCAATGCTCTTCATCCTCCTTCATCTGAAGTTTTCCTTTTCACTCGGTGGCAATTCCATTCTCATTCTTGTTTAAGTACAAAACTTTGGAGTCATTCGATTTTTCTCTTTTTCAGAAACATGAGTAACATAACTGCAAATGTTATTGGCACTACCATGCAAATATACCTAACCTCTAATCTAAACTCTGCTCATCATTCTGATTGTCTTGGTCTAAGACAACAGAAAGCTTTCCTTGATTATCACAGGACCATCCTTCTTCTTCCCTTAGTGTCTAGAGTGAAACTTTGAAATTGTGAGCCAGTTGATAGATCTGCCTAACATCCCCAGTGATTTCCTATCTTACACAGAGAAGCAGCCAAAGTCACTGTAATCAACTATAGACCCTACTTTTTTTTTTGAGAGAGAGAGAGAGAGGGGAGAGGGCACAAGAGAGAGAACATGCAGGGGAGAGACAGAGGGAGAGGGGGAGACAGAATCTTAAGTAGGCTCCATGTCCAGCGTGGAGCCTAATGCAGAGCTCAAGCTCTCTACCATGAGATGGAAATCAAGAGTCAGACAACTGAGTCACTGAGGCAAGCCCCCCTACAGATCCTACTTGATTGGCTTCCTGTTACCTCTCAAACTTCGCCTCCTACTACTTTCCTCCTGATTACTTCAACCACCTTGGCCACCTTAATAAACTTGGAAGAATTCAAGAGTAGTCCTTTCTGAGGCCCTTTGCTTGGGCTGTTCCCTTTGTCAAGAAGGTTCTTCTGGATATTCACCTGGCTAACATTCTGGCTTCCTTCAAATCCTTGCTTAAATGTGATCTTTTAATGAAATCTATCTTTTCTATCTTATTTAAAATGAAATGACAACCAGCTTCTCATCTTATCTCCCCATCCCAGCATTTGTGATGTAATTAACCCTCAAGTTTTCCAAAATATTTATTATTTTAAACATACTATATTATTGGGGTGCCTGGGTGGCTCAGTTGGTTAAGCATCTGACTTCAGCTCAGGTCATGATCACATGGTTCACCACTCCAAGCACCACATCAGGTTGGGTGCTGATAGCTCAGAGCTTGGAGCCTGCTTCAGATTCTGTTTCTCCCTCTCTCTCTGCTCCTCCCCCACTCATACTCTGTCTCTCTCAAAAATAAATAAACATTAAAAACATTTAAATGTACTATATTATTTATTCATTATATATATTCTTTATTTTCTCCTTGCACAGCAGAATATGCATGAGTCAATGACGTATATGTAGTATTTTCTCTTTTGGTCACTGATGTACCTATATCCCTAGCATAGTGCCTTCACAGAATAGGCACATGAGAGATATTTGACTGAATGAAGATATTGATTGAGGCAGTGAACAAAGACCAGCTATTAACATTTCCATTCCTATTTATCATGAATAGAGGAATTTTAGTCTATTCCTAGAGCATAAGAAACACCTTTATTTATATTTCTACTGCTTTTATTGTTAAAACTATAAAAGTTGAAGACTTAAGGCACTGTTTGATGGACTTAAAAGTCATCAGAAAAATATACCTAAATATGCACAGACACGGGATTAAGTTATTAAACATTCATCCAGCCAAAGGCTTAATTATCTGGATTTATGGTCTGAAACAGATCTTTGAGTCTTTGGTTCTCATTTTTTAGTGAAAATGTTCAGTCTTCTCATCTCTCCCACCTCCTTTATATTGTTAAGCCAGTTTAACAGAAAGGTGTAATCTCAAAATAAGTTATAAATTTGAACCATATCTGGAGTATCTAACACAGTTCATTGGACTTAGGGGATCCAATATTAAGTAATGAATTGTGCTGTTATTACTAATTGCCACAATGAATGACGTACACTATTACTTACATTATTTTCTGTATCAGGACATAAAAATCTTCACTTGCCCAGGAGAAAAGATACACAAAGCCCACTGGGTATAAGAATGAAAAGGTAATTTGTAAAGACCATTGTAATGAAGAGTTCATACCCTTTGAAATGGGTGCAGGTACTTTACACTTAAATGCTTTCTTAGCAGAAAAATGGGTATTCACGTTGATAAAATGTGGGACAATATTTTATCTGTTTACTTAAAAATATTGCTTG
This sequence comes from Prionailurus bengalensis, assembly GCF_016509475.1. Lineage (NCBI taxonomy): Eukaryota > Metazoa > Chordata > Mammalia > Carnivora > Felidae > Prionailurus > Prionailurus bengalensis. The sequence continues at coordinate 62,116,140 of NC_057343.1, read as the reverse complement.
GCTTACAACTATCCAAGTAAAACCAAACTCTATGTGAAATCGATTTGGTCTTCAGGCTACTAATTTGTTACTGTATTATTCCAACATCCCCAGGTAAATGACAACCTACTAGTTGCATTTTTCTAGATTAGCAAACATGTAATAAGATTAAAAGGGGGCTAAAATGATTTGTAATCTGTTACAGCCTATTCCACTACTCCCTTTCCCACATCTTCAGTAACAAATACATTTAATAAGAAGGTGACAAGGGGAGCAATTGCTTGATAACTTATGACAATGGATTTTATTCCTCTATGTTTTTATTCGAAGAAAGCACCTGTCCACATACCTGAGTTCACAATCTGGGTGCAGGTGTACATAAGGATACTTGCTTCATTTTCATTCTAAAACGCCCACATCAAATCACAACAAAAGGAAAACGTAAAACAAACCCCACAAAAGTTATTTGTCTCAGGCAGGTGGTTTCATCTACTGCTTCAAGATATCAAAGGGACAATATGAAGCACAATCCTTGTCTTCCTGATTGTATTATGCAGGTTATAATAACACCAAAAACAGCACTGAGAAAGAAGCACCCTAGCACAATAAATATTTTATGTCTCTCACAGGACAAAACATGCACCTTGGTGCAGAGGAACAAAGGTGCTCTGCAATGTTCCTTAGCTGAATCGCTATCCCCTTTCCAGAATGTTGCCAATTATCACAGCATGAGTAGACATAGAAGAACAGCCCATTGTTCAAAATTAGTCACTTGGCCATGCCTAACTTCAAGGGGGTCATGCTTGACTTCAACATATGACCTATACGTTGGGCTCTAGATGGACCGCTTGGTGAAAAGTACTCTATGCCTCACTGGATTCCAGTTATTTTTTACACTAAATTTCTTCCTTTTAAAATATTTATGTGCTCAATGAAGTATACTGACCTGATAACAACAAAAATTTCTCAGAATATCATATTGACTGTAAAGGTCTTATCATTCTTAAATATCAAGTTATAATTGCAAGTTTCCATATTCTAAATGATTCAATATTCATAAGAAGTGTATTTTTGTTCTGTTAATTCTTCAAATGTTATCTAGCTGAGTGGTGTCTTTAGTGCATATGTACCTGAACTCACATAATGCAATGCTCCAAGAATCTTAAAGCCATGGAGAAATTCTATAGAAACAATTATTTTATAATAACTAGTGCCTTGTCTATGAATTATATGAATATGTATACATAAGTGCGTTTGATTTAAGTATGTATGTGTGACATTCTATCTTGCCATTTAAATTGAAAGTAGCATATTGCTTAATATAATTATTTAGAAATATCTTAATTAAATGTTTTAGTTAAAATATGTCTTAAATTTTAGTTTAATTTATGTTAGAAAATTATATTCTGAGAATCTGTTTTTGTGAATCACAGCTAATGATATTTTCTGGCTAAGAATATGAAAAACTATGAGCATATCATAAAATTTCAAAGTTAGAGTTCTAAAGTATGAATGGTGAAATACAGTTCAAAACACCATTAAATCATCTTTAGGTTTTTAATAAAAAAGAATGGATGGATAGAAGGAAACGTGATAGACTATGACCTTTAAGGTAATGAATTGATAAAAATAATATTAACAAAAATGAGAAGGAGGAGAAGGAGCAATAAGGAAAAGGAAGAGGCCAAAAAGGAGAAGGAGGAGGAAAAGGAAGAGGAGGAAGAAAAGGAGGAGGAAGAGGTGGAGAGAAACACATTTAATAGGTGAGTTAAAATTCCTTTTGTGATTTGTTCATTTACCAACCTCTAATATGCAACTTGGAAACAGGAAGTGTTAACATTTCTTGGGGGACCTAAATAAACAAGGAATTATATAAAAAATGTACAGAACAATTAACATAGTAGCAACACACCCAAAAGTGGATACGGTCCATGACTTTCACAATTTTATCTACTGAACATCTTTCCAACTAAGTTAATCCAAATGTTAGTTATACGTAGTTAACTTCATTCACAGGTGGTTATGTAAATTAGCAGAATTTGCATGGACAGTGTTTCCTGTCTATGAAATGTGAGGGGCAAAAATTTCTCTCCTAAGCTGTGTCCAAATCCATAAATCTCCTTCTGCTCTCCCTTAGTTAGTCAGATCATCCACCAAATCAAAAATCACCCTAGATATACTATATTGACCCATGTACCTCTTCACTAATAATCCATTAAGCCAATAAATATTTATTACACAACTATTTTATGGAGAATACTCTATGAAATGTGATACCAAACAAGATTGGTACATCCTGCCAAATAAATAGATGTGCCATCTGCTTTCTGAAACCTATATTTTGATGTTCACAGAAGAGAAAAAAAATATTCAGGTGAGACAAACCCTCTCTGGGCAAATTAAGAGCACTGTATCTGATGGTCAATTATCTTGTCTATTTATTCACATCACACAATTCATTACATACTAAGCATGTGCCAGGGACTGTGTTCATCCTAAGAATGTAAAAATTAAAATGTATCTCTCACATTCTGCTCTCAAGAAAAGTTTAGTGTTTGGCTTAAAACAAATGTAATAAAATAATGTAGTTAATGCAATGAAGATGTTTTCTTTTAATTTTTTTAATGTTTGTTTATTTTTCAGAGAAAGAGTGTTAGCTGGGGAGGGGCAAAGAGAGAGGGAGACACAGAATCTGAAGCAGACTTCAGGCCCTGCAGTGTCAGTACACAGCCTAATGTGGGGCCCTAACTCATGCATCATGAGATCATGACCTGAACGGAAGTTGGATGCTTAATTGACTAAGCTACCCAGGCGTGACCCTGAAGATGTTTATTTAATACAGTGACCCCACAGGAAAAAGAATTCCTATGTTAGTGAGGGTGTTAAAAAAACACAAAAACAAAACAAAACAAAACAAAACACTTCATAAAGATGATAGCATTGGATTAAGACTTATAAATAAAAGGGACAGATTTATAGGCAAATTAAACAATACATACTGAACATAAAAAAGCCTAGTAAGTAAGTTCAGAAAGGAAGCCATCACCTACATTTCGAAAATAAAATTAATGGAAGAGGTAATTGCAGGATATAGGAGCAAGATCCTGAACGTTTTCTATGCAACAGCTAAGATACTGGGTAATCTTGGTACATGGAAGAGGAAAGATTTGACATTCCCCTTAAAATTCTTCTCTAGTGATTTGATTCTTGATATTAACATTGTCTGAGACAGATTGAGCTCCTAAGGGAAAAAGTGTTTAGTTTAAGAATTCAGTGTTATGGAGGGGCGCCTGGGTGGCTTAGTTGGTTGAGTGTCCGACTTCTGCTCAGGTCATGATCTCACAGCTGTGAGTTCGAACCCCACATAGGGCTCCGTGCTGACAGCTCAGAGCCTGGAACCTGCCTCGGATTCTGTGTCTCCCTCTCTCTCTGTCCCTAACCCACTCGCATTCTGTCTCTGTCTCTCTCAAAAATAAATAAACATTAAAAAAAATTTAAAAAGAATTCAGTGTTATGGAATAGTAGCAGGGGTACAGTAAATCATTACTACAAGATGAATTGTGAGCTGAAGACTAAAATTGAGATCTCAGCTTATTTGTGGTAAGTGAATAAATCATCATTGGTGAGAACAATTAGAGAAAGTATACAGAGTCTTCATCTATATTTTTTAAAGCTTTATTGAGATATAAACCACATACAATAAACTGTACTTACTCAAGTGTAAAATTTTATGTATTTTGACATATGTATCACAGGTACATGAGTGAAACCATCACCACAATAAAGAAAATAGAATGCATCTATCAACCTCAAAAGATTCTTTGTAAGCCTTTGTAATTCTTCCCACCATGCCCGTTAGACTCCCTCCTCTCCATCTCCAGGGAGCCAACAATTTGCTTTCTGTCACTATCCATTAATGTGTATTTTCTAGAATGTTATATAAGTGGAGCCAAATAGAATGTGCTCCATTTTGTCTGGCTTCTTTAATTCAGCATAATTATTTGAGTCTTCCATTTTGTAACTTATACCAATACTTCGGTTTTTTTATTCATTGAAACATCATTCCATTGCATGGATATACAATTGTCTATCCAACTGTTGATGGGCTTTGTAGTTGTAGACTATTCAAATAAAGCTCCAAATAGTATTAATGTGCAAATATTTTAATGGACATATGTTTCCATTTCTTTTGTATAAATTCCTAGGAGTGGAATGGATGGATCAAGGAGTAGGAACTTTATAAAGGTAAGTTAAGTAAGTGTAGTGTTGGTGTAAACATAAATAAATAGTCTAGAAATAAGTAAAAAGACCCCCTGATTTTTAACAACTAATTTTTCACAAAAGTACAAAGCCAGTTTTCATGCAGAGAAGACAGTATTTTTAACAAATGGCTCTGGACAAATTATATATCCCATATATTAAAAAAAAAATATTTTCTCTATGCCTTGCACTATGTTAAAAAAAAAAAAGAAAGCAACTCAAATGGATACAAAATCTAACCATAAAACCTGAAATTATTAAATTCAGAGAAGAAAACTGACTGGACCAAAACATTTTACCTTGCCATTAGGAAGATATATTACATATAAAGGTAAAACACAGTATAAAAGAACCAAGTGATAAATTTGACATCATCAAAATTAAAACTTTTGCTCTTCTAAAGATAATATTAAACGAACGAAAACAAAAGACAGATGAGGAAAACATCTGCAAACCATTTTTCAGATTAAGACCTTTATCCATAACATAAAAAAAATCCCTAAAACTCAATAAAAGAATATTTCTCAATAGAAAATGCGCAGTATTTGAACAGATACTTCAATATAGAATATGTGATCACTCTGGTGGGTCATGTTCAGAAGGGGAGAGGCTTTGCAGGTGTGAAGGCAGATGGCATATGGGAAATATCTTCACTTTCCTCTCAATTATTTTAGGAACCTGAAATTTCTCTAAAAATAAAAAGAAAATGATATGATGCCAAAAAAAAGCACAAGAGAAGGTTCTGCTGATAAAAGAATGGATAAAAAAGATGTGGTATATTTATACAATGGAATATTACTAAGCCTTAAAAAAGAGTGAGATCTTGCCATTTGTGACAAGGCTGTCCCTACAGTGTATTATGCTAAGTAAAATAATTCAGAGAAAGACAAATACCATATAATTTTACATTTATGTGGAATCTGGAAAACAAAACAAAACAACAAACAAATAACACAGGAACAGACTCAGACACAGGAGATTGTTGGTTACAACTAGGGGAGAGATTGGGGGGGGCGGGGCAGGGCGAAATAGGTAAAGGGGATTAAGAGGTAAAAATTTCCAATTATAAAATATGTAAGTCATGGGGGTGTAATGTACAGCATAGAGAATACAGTCAATAATAAGTTATAGTCAATAATAAGGTTGTATTCTGACAAATGGTATTTAGACATCATGCTGACCATTTTATAATGTATAAAAATATTAAATTACTCTGAAACTAATGTTATTAAATGTCAATTATACTTCAACAAAAATGCTGAAAACCATTGTCATTGAGGAAATGGAAATTAAAAGCAAAAATGTGATACTACTACACAGCCACTTAAAAGCTTGAAAATAACAACTGCTGGTAAGGCTGTGGAGGAACTTCTACTCTCCTACACTAGAGATAAAAAATGTAAAATGGTACAACCAACTTTGGAAAGAGGTTTGGCAGTTTCCATTTTTTAAAAATCCATAATCGGCCTTGATGAAGTGAAATGTTTTTGGCATGTTTAACAAAATTTACTTTTCAATGGGATGGAATTATGTGATAAAAATATGCAAATAATGATTCAAGCTCTGCTTGGCTTGCAAACTTCCTGTAACTCTTTCGTGATATAAGCATTCCTCACTCAAGTAAAGACAGAAGTATACAAGAGTGTTTTTTGGGGTGAGGAAAAAAATGGTGTATGGCATTCCAAGTATCTGATTATATTAAAGGATAGTTAACTGAAATTTTAAGGACACACTACAAAGTTACCTTACGTGGGTTGAAGTGTCAATTCCAGACTTCCCAAACTCAGGGCCCTTAGTCAAGTTTCTAAACACCTTTGTGCTCCAGTCTCATCATTGCAAAATAAGGAAATAGTGTAACCTAGCTCACTGGAATATTTGAAAGATGAAATGATTTAATACACAGAAATGTTTATACACGTTCTTTCCTATACTATAAAGCTTCAGCAGATAATAGTGCTTATGATTTCTGATAGATAGAAGTCATTCAGACACTAATTTGATTTATCGGTTATTTCCTAGACTGTAACAACATTGGGGCATTAGTCTACCTGAGCTGCCATTAACAAGGAACAGCAGACTGGGTGGCTTCAACAACAAATTTATTTCTCAGGGCTCCTGGTGGCTCAGTCGGTTAAGTGTCCAACTTCAGCTCAGGTCATCATCCCACAGTCCGTGAGTTTGAGCCCCATGTTGGGCTCTGTACTGACAGATCAGAGCCTGGAGCTGCTTCAGATTCTGTGTCTCCCTCTCTCTCTGCTCCTCCCCCGCTCATGCTCTGTCTCTCTCTGTCTCAAAAATAAATAAAAACATTTAAAAAAATTAAAAAAAACAAATTTATTTCTCACAATTCTGGAGGGTTCTAAGGAGTAAAAAACTTCACATTTTTCTATAATAAGTTTTGAGATTTATTTTGCTTAATTTTTCAAAAAATATTTTCATGTTTATTTTTGAGACAGAGGGAGATAGAGCATGAGTGGGGGAGGGGCAGAAAGCGAGGGAGACACAGAATCTGAAGCAGGCTCTAGACTCCGACCTGTTAGCACAGAGCCTGATGCTGGGCTGGAACTCATTAACCGGGAGATCATGACCTGAGCGGAAGTTGGACGCTCAACCGATGGAGCCACCCAGGCGTCCCTAATTTGTTTAATGTTAATCCTATTATGTCTTATGCATTTTTTGGTCAATTTTTTGATCTTTGTCAAGCAGATGTACGTTCACATACCATGAACCTATTTTCATTACTATTTTTATTAAAACAGATCTTATTGAAATCCATCTTCTTCTTTTTTTAATTTTTATTTATTTTTGAGAGCGAGCGAGAGGAAACAGGTGAGCGGCAGAGAGAGGGAGACACAGAATCTGAAGCAGGCTCTGGTCTCAAGAGCTGTCAGCACAGAGCCAGGTGCTGGGCTCAAACTCAGGAACCATGAGATCATGACCTAAGCGGAAGTCAGATGTTCCACCAACTGAGCTACCCAGATGCCCCAAAACCCATCTATATTGTCATTTTTTAAGGTTTCCTCAGTGAAAAACATATTGTCTAAATTGTGCTTATTAATACCAACAGTAAGTTTAAGAAAGCAAAAGAATACATCAAATTTTCCATAAATATTTTATGGTTCTGGAATTTCAGATTCAATTTGCATATAAGTCTACAGGTGGTAATTATGAACACAGAAGTAGAAGTAATATATATTACAACTGTGATGGAAAATATGATAAATATTTACTAGTTCTACTTAAATGATATTTAAGTCACAAAAAGTGAGGGGCAAAAACCAAAAAAGTAATCCTAAGTATTATGTATTAAGACTCTCAAATGTTCTACTTCAAGCTAGAGACATAATTTTTTTTCAAAATTTGTACTGTTTTTACTACATTTTAAAACCAAGGAAACAATAACTTTAACCAGGAATATATTTCTAAAATTATGTCCATATAATTATCAAATCTTAATGAAATTATAAGAAAAAAACAGACAACAGAAAATTGTGTATCTCGGTAGTGTATCCAATTATGTGGAACAAGGTATCAAACTATGGTTTTCATTTTTAAAGATCATCTTAAGAAGCATACATTTTATTACACTTGGTACCCAAACAAGTTATTTCTTGTGAATTTCACTACAACTTTGTGTAGATGTCTGGGATCAATCAGAAAATCAATTAAATTGTAACTAGGGGTGAACAAATGACACACTGAATTTCACTCCCCACCCCTGTGCTTGGGAAATTACACATCAAACACCAAAATTAATTTGTTATATTTACAAAATATAATTCAAAACAGGATCTGAAAGAAGTTTCCTGGAGTTTGCCATTGTATGTAAATTGTATGCTTAGTATTATTTGAGAAATTAATACTTCATAGGTCACTAGAGAAATGTATGGATTGTAAAACAAATAGAACAAAAAATAAATAAATTGTGCATTTATCGTGCCCTTTAAATATACCCTTACATATTTAATGGTTACACTGGATGACAAGGCAAACACACAAACATTTTTTTCCAACCATGGCATGTTTCCATCTTAACTAATTATAGCTATGAAAACCTATTTGCAAAATAGTTTATATTATGAGGTTCTGAGTATACATGGATTCTGGGGGGCACTATTCAACAACCCTGGGGGGCACTATTCAAGAACCCATATTATGTTCTTTGAAATTAAGTATTATATGAAATGCCCCATAAAATGTCCATTTTTTGTAAAAATGTCATAAAATATTATGCTATGACTCATCCAGTAATATCATTTTTGTTGTAGTTGTCTACACTGTGGCTATTGTATGGTTATTTAAATTAGCTTCCTAGTAATGAGGTATTTGCATTCTCATAGACATGGTCAAAGGTTATGAATCAAATTTGGAAAGTGTGTGTCAATGGATCAATGCCAACATATTATATTATTGACTTGATTTGTTTTCTGACCAAATGGTTTAATCTCAGCAATTTGAGTCAATTTATCTCTGCTTATAGCCCCAGCCTCACCCTCTACTTTAGGAAGGCATTTCTTACAGGTTCCACACGAAATTAACAGACATGCTGCGAATAATATTCTTTAACTAAATATAGTCAGAGAAAACTGGGTTCAACAAAGCAGGTTTCTTTACCATCAAATTTCAAATAACTTAATTTGCTGCACTGTGTTATGATACTCATAGAATGAGATTAGTTAGGCATTGCTTCACAAATTTATTAGAAAGTGAATTCTTACTACATGGAGTATCTCATAAAACTGGGCAAAATGTGCCTGTTTCATCCCTCAGGTAGTTGACCAATAGGACATTACTGTGGTGTGTCCAGCTCCAAACTTGTGATCCAAGTTTGGTAACTGGTCTCCTCCCTTGTTTCTGAGTTTAAAACTTCACTTTTTCCCATTGTATGCATTTCTGTCTAGAATGCATGTTCAGAAGATCTGATCTTGATAAACTAATAACACCAAGTCATTGGCAAGGGAAGTCTTGCTTTGCATTTGTTACTCAGTCTTTTTAAGCAATGTTATGCTCTAACCCCAAAATTGTACAGTTTCTTAATTTCTGATTACAGATTGTGACTGTTAATTTTATGTGTCAACTCGGCTGGGCTAAGGGATGCCTGGAGAGCTGGTAAAACATTATTTCTGGGTGTGTCTGTGAGAGTGTCTCAAGAACAGATTAGTATTCGAATCACTATACTGAGTAAAGAAGATTGTTGTCATTAAAGCAAGTGGGCATTATCCAATGCATTGAGGGCCTGAATAGAACAAAAATGCAGAAAAAGAGCAAGTTTACTCTGCTTGAACTGAGAGACCCATCTTTTGCTATCCTTGGACATCTGTATTCCTGGTTCTCAGGTCTTCAGACATAGACAAGGACTTACACCATTGGCCTCCAGCTCTCAGACCTTCAGATTTAGATGAGAATTTATACCACTGACTCCCCTGATCTGCAGGCCTTTGGGATTGAACTGGAAACACACCACTGGCTTTCCTGTGTCTCCAGCTTGCAGACAGCAGATCACGGGGTCTCCAGCCTCCCTAACTGCATGAGCCAATCCCTCAAAATGAGTCTGTTTCCACATACCTATGTAGATACCATTGGTTGTTTCTCTGGAGAACTGGCTAATGCATAGCATTTCCTGTACATGATATATTTTTCGATACTGGCATCTTGACCATCTTCCAAGACAACAATAATTTTGCCAGACACCTTCATCCCACTTGCCTGTAGGGTTTATTACCATACAGTAGATCTCTCCATGGATCTTGTTACCATCTCATATTATTCCATCTCAGGTTTTAAAATTCAAATATCCAACTCTTTCTTATTTTGTGTCCTTCCAGAAATTTCACTCCTCATTCACATCTCATCTCCCCTCTGCCTAATTCTATTAAATCTAGTTCCTTTTTTTAACCACTTCCGTCAACTATCAAAAGGTTCTTGCTGAAAATAAAATAAAATAAAATAAAATAGTACATTGTTGTACTTTCCCCCCAAATGAGTCATTTATTCCTTCAGTAAACATAAATTGAACAATTTTAATACTCTAGGAGTAATACTATAGGAGCTGAGAATACAGTGATAAAGCAAAAGATATTAGTATCTCTGTACTTAGCAGACATTTTAGTGGAGGAAAAGAACAATATAACAACACAAATATAGTATATTAACAAGTGATATGTTCTAAACAGCAACAATTACATCAACAAAGAGGATACAAAGTGTTCCGGAAGCAGGTTAATATTTTAGGTAGGGTGGTCAGGGAGCTCTTCACAAAGGAGGTAACCTTGCATAAAGACTTGAAGGAAGCCAGGGAGCCTCCTGTGCTTATCCAGATGAAAATCAGTGAAAAGGAACAACCTGTGCAGGAGGACTTGTAAATAATGCCTAGTAACTCTCCCTGACATTTCAGTATAATGATGATAGAAAGGAAATGCAGAAAACTGTCAGAGGAAAAAAACAACATGGTTTTCTTAGGAAGGAAAAGTCAAATAGACTATAGAACTTCTAAAATTCTTCTTTCTGAATTGTCAGTGTTACTTTGGGTCGTTTTTGTTTGTCTGGTGTTTCATTTTTGGTTCCACCTAGTTCTTCTCTTTGATACTGTGGTTTTCTTCAATAGCCATGAGATCCCTGTGAAATATTTTCCCCTGAATTTATGAGCTGACTTTGAGGACAGTATATTGGGTAGCGGGGAAGGGTGTGTTGATGGACCAACTTTATCTCAGGATGAGTAAGGAGGAGTAAGAAGGTGGGTCAGACCCACCTACCTCCATTCCACTGCCAAATAAGGCAAGCTTTTGTCTGGTTTCTATGCTCATCATCCAAGAAAAAATAGCTCCCAGAAATATCAATAAATAATTTTGAGGTATTTTTCTTATTTTATCCCAAAAGAAATAATGCAGATCCAGGTAGGGGTGTGTGTGTGTGTGTGTGTGTGTGTGTGTGTGTGTCAGGGAGAGGGGGATCATGGGGATGGTGCAGACATTTCACATTTGAAATTTCAAATTTGTAAGGAATTTTTATTTTGGACATCTCTGAAGAGTTCCTCAGGAAGAAGCACTCCTCTAACATCTCCTTTGTGTTTTCTGGGATGTGGCTGCACCCATTCAGTTCTGTCCACTATATCTTTCTATCATCTTTCCCTTTTCCTAATATTTTGTCAAAGGACCATAGATCACTTTCATTCAATCATTGCTAAGACTATTGAAATTCAATCCCCCTCTTTATTTCTGTTATCATTTAGATAAACCTTCAGGGGAAGATCTTTCTGTTGGTAAAGAGGGTTTCCTGATCCTAAACAGTACAGGATGGCCAAATAGAATACTGGAAAGATGTGATTAGTAGCAGTTATTAGTCATATATATTCACTTGAAAGATGTGGCTAGTAGCAGTTATTAGTCACATATACTCACAGCCTGAGGGAGGAGGACACCATGTGCAAGGCAAGGCTACACAAGGTGGGGGAGGGGTGAATTAAGGAACAGCATGAAACAGGGCTCTGAGGGTAGGCCTTGTATTTACAGGGAAAAGGGGCCCTGTCTGGTTCCTACAGGAGAATGTGATTGACTTGTTTGAATACTTCTTGGACTGGAAGGAAGGTTGAGGACCAGATGGGGTACAGGTGGTCCAGCTGACAGAGGACCTGGCTGGGCAGGGAGCCTTTTCTGTAAAGTGGGGGCATATGTGTTGAAGAGACTCAGAGGTGAAGGCAGCACATTAGGGGCCTTGCAACACACAGATGCTCTATTACCTTGGATAGAACCTCATCAACTTTGTTCAACCTGCACAAATTTAGAGCTGAGTTTGCAGCATGTGAGAGGTTGTAGTTTTCATTGTTTTGACTTGACTTACTTATAAGTAAAGCTGCTGTGCTTCCTCTTTGTTTGTTTATATGTATAGCCTTTTTATGCAAAATTACCTGCTTGTATTCTCTTGTGAACAGATCCTTTCTGGTCTAAACTTAAACTTATTTATCTCACCTGTCTATCTTTTTGAATGATTTGTCTCCTATCTTCTGACTGTTTCCGTGTGCCAAGATTTTACCTTTGTCTCTCCCATCTTTTCACTCAGATTATTCTTGAGTAACCATTTTCTTCATTTCTTGTCCCAATTAGCAACCAGTGCTGTTAATTCTGAGATCTCTACCTCAGCTCTTCACAAACTTATACTCCCCTTTACACTACTTACAATTTTTTTTTGTCTCACAGGCTCATCAAAAACAGCATTTATAAAACTAAAATGACCTTTCTCTCCAAATAGTATTTGTTACTGGGAGTCAGGCTCCTGGTTAAAGGCCTAGGTGTGATTTTTTCAGGCCTGATCTCAAGCAAAAAGAAGGCTTTACCCACAGGCTTTGGGGGAGAAGCCGTCCTCCCCACACCAGGTCTGGGGCACAGCCCATACACTGCAGTGCCTGAAAAGAGTTGCAGTTGAGGACTCAGGTTCCTCCATTTCCCCCCAGTGTGCATCATGCTCCTCACATATTTGCATTGGTAGCCCAGGTGTCACCATTCATAGGCTTTGGGCAGAGGTTTTCTTGGGGAACCTTTGCTGAAGTCTCTTACAAGGGGAGAAGGGGAACTTTGAACTTGAAACCAGACAGCTTACCCTACTCTGACTCAGTTCCCAGTACTTTCCTGCTCTGAGCCTTCCTCCACCTTCTCCCCTCCACCCCAGGGTCCCTAAGACTGCCAAAGCCTTTTGTTCGAGCTCCCCCAATGGTGAGAAGACCCCTATGTCTGTGCTGACCCACCTGACCCTCCACTGGTGTGCTGCCCCATGGGGAGAAATGGAACAGAGGGAGTCAGCACCTTCTCTGGCTTTAACCTCTTGCTTCTACCCTTGCGGTAAGTGATTAAAGGTTCCCATTTTGGGGCTTAATGGGTTACTTTGACATCTAACAATGCAGCTGGCTCTCTCCCAGATCAGCTGAGCTCCTAACAGTCACCTAGAGTCTTTACTACACTTTGTGCACCGTCATATATTTTCCACCCAAGTTATATATATACCAGGAGATACATTTGACTCTGTCCCAAATGCATACTACCCACTACCTGTCCACTTGGCTTCCTAAATATTGTATATATGAAATACATCATTTCCTCTTAAGCACATCAAGAATGTCTTAATTGAAGCCCAGTCTTCAACTTATACCACCTGGGCCCCTGAAAAGAGATATTGACTGCAGCCAGAATTATCTACAAATCTGTCTTCTATATTGCAGCCATGGTAACAAAAGTCAAAATGCAAAACCCACCATTCACCCTTCCACCTACCCAAATCGCTGCATTTGAATAAAGTCTTAACTTATCATTATGCTTTTGACATTTTTACCCTTCCAAACTCACCATTTTCTTCCAATTACTTTATCCTCCAGAAGTACTAAAATTCTTTCATAGCTATAAGGTATTTTTTAAATTATATTTATTTCCTTATTTAATTTTACCTCTGTGGCTATACTCAGACTATCCCATTGCTCAGAATATTTAACTGTATCTTTACCCTAAGAAAATCATTTTATATGTCAGGTGCAACAGGAAAACTTCCATCATTTCTCTTGAGTGAAGCAAGCCAGAGAGATCACCAGGCAAGACATTCTTGGTGCAGACTAGAACTTACTGAAGGGAGGATTGGCAGGATCACATGAGGGACCCAGTGTGCACAGGAAAGCGTAGAGAGAGTGGAGTAAATGCCAGCAGCTACCAGAACGTGAAATGAGCAAGAAATTGAGTTTCTCCTGAAGCCTCTGGAGGATATGCAGCTCCACCAACACCTTGAAATTTATTTCAAACTTCTGGTGTCTAGAATTTGGGGGGAATAAATTTCTGTTGTTTTAAGCCAGCATGTTTGTGGTAATTTGCTACAGTGGCAATGGGAATATAATACAGATTTCTTGGCCAAATTCAGCCAAATGCTTGATTTTGTATAGCCAGCCAGCTAATTTTTATACATGAAAATGGTTGAAAAAAATCAAGTGAAGAATAATATTCTGAGATGTATAAAAATAGAATGAAATTCAAATTTCCATCATAAATTAAGTTTTATCGGAACCCCTCCATGCTCACTCACATATTGTCTATGGCTGCTTTTGCGTTTAGCAATGGAGCTGAGTAGTCGTGGGGGATGTATGGTGTGCAAAGCTGAAACTATTTGTTATCTGGCACTTAACAGAACATGTTTGTCGTTCCGTGTACTGGATTTTTTTACAATTATCATTTATGTCGTCTCCTGCATTAAATTGTGAACTCTTTGTAGAACAGGACTTTACACACAGTCTATGTTAAATAAATATATAAAGACTCAATGAAAATTTTAACTTTTTGCTGTCTCTTAACTATAAAACGTAGTATAACAGCTACGCATGCACCAAAATATCAATGTATTTATTACTTAGCTATAGTTTTTCCTAATTTTAAGCCCTTGCTATTTTCATTTTTAATAAATGATAGAGATAATTAAGAGTGATGAAATTATTTGAGTAAAATATTTAATATTATCATACCAGAGGGATCAAAATGTTTTTCAATAGATGAATTTCAGGATTATTAAAACTGACACCATGTTCATAATGATAAAGTAAATAAAAATGAAAAATAAATATGGGAAATCTTTAAAAGACAACATCAGTTAAGAAAAAGGCATGGTTTCCCATTGTTAAGATATTTATTAAAATTATAAATAAATTGTATTAAAGACCACAATTTTCAATAAAATACTGATTTACATTTGAATTAAGGATATTTGTTAAATATTTAGACTTTCAAATGAGGAAAGGGACATGCTAATTAAAAATAAAAGGGTATAAAATGTTGGCCAACATACAATATTGTGACTTTATACCTGATTGAAGAGTTTAAAGTCTACATTCTTATGTTATACATGCTTTATGGCTAATTGACTTTTCCTAAATCACAAACTTGTAATTGGTAGTTACTGAAGTACATTTTCTCATACGTCGTGAAACCCTAGAGAACGCTGAGTGAGAAAACTTTCTCCTAAGATAAAGCTCTTTCTGAAGTCGGCACCAAACCAAGCTTTGTACCTTATCAGCTTATGAAGTTTAAAGGTTATGCTAATGCAAAATGCGTATTAATTTTCACAAAAGACTTCTGGAAAGAAAAAAAAAAACAAACTCTGCTCCATCAGAAGAAATGATGAGGAATTTAAGAACTTTAAATTAATATTGTCTTAGTAGTTCCTGAGTTTAAAATTAACATTGAGCTATTGAGTTTAGAGAACTGTAAGAATAAGTTTGTTGTTCATCTGCTCAAAAGGCGAAGCGTGCTGTGCAAAATTCCATAAGGGAATCTGTACTGACTTTTCATTTTTTTAATGTATTACCTCCTTATACAGGAGTACAAAGTCTTTTCTTATTCCTGGAAAATGAATTACATTTACACTTGAGAGGAGCGGGGGACATTTTTTGCCCCTAGACAAGACAATTTGCTTGAGAACAATGAGAAGTTGATTTTTTTTTTTTTCAGAGAAGTTGACTTTGGATGAATATAACCCAGAGACTAGAAAAGGCACTAGGGGTGGTCCTCTGTTTGTTTCACATGTGGCACTTCCCATTTTCCTTCTTATCCCTACTCTATCATATTGTATTAACTCACAGTTAATTTATACGAAACCAAGTCGGTGTATTCCTTTCTTAAGAAACAGGTATGATGTAACTTTTATGCTGTTAACCCACTCTAAAGATACTGTTTATTATAAATAAGGTTACAGCTTGCTGTGGGAACAGACACATAACAAATAGAATAGAAAGCAGTTTTTATGAAAATTATAAATATTTGTAAGTTTTCAAAATGTACAGAACTATATAATCCAATGGTTCAACATTACTTAAGTGTTACTGAAAGTGACATCCTGATTCCTATCCCAGCCAGAACAGTTCAAGCTATGTGATTAGAAATAAGATATATAAAATCCGATCTTCAGATTCTTCACTGAATTCTCAGTCCATTTTACAAACTGAAGATACCTCAAGGTATTATGAGAATTAAAGTTAAGTAAACCCTCAGTTCATTGTCATATGAATTCAAGATTTTATTTACAAAGAAAATAATAATCACATGATTATATTTTGTCTTTCTGGGAGGGATAGAAAATTATCAACTTTTTTTTTGCTTACCCTGTTGCACCCTACAGAAAATTATATCACCAAACTCAGATTAAAAAAACTCATATACACTCTTCTGTATCTTTAGTAATAATTGTTGATTAATACTGAAAACTGAATACCAATACTGAATACCAATAGTTGACTCAAAATGTTACACTAAGGATGATAATATTTTTAACTCAACTGGCTTGGTTTCCCGGGGAGACTAATCATTTTATGAAAGTAAAACTTATGGTGAAAACAAGTTATTTCACAAAAGTGTACCTTTTGTTACTAGCACTGGGAGACAGTTAAAAAGCACAAATTTGAAACTTTCATACTACAAAAAGAAAAATAAAATGAGGTACTCCCCTTTTGGTCAGGGAAAGGCATTTAGCCACTGCTTCCACAGCTGCTGTCTATTATATTGTTATACAGTTTTGATTAAAATATGTGTGGCTATGTGATTGATTTTATGTACAAAATTGAAAATAAAAGTCTGAAAAACATTCCAGACTCAAAGAAAATTTAATATATATGTTTTCTTCAACTTATAAATGTTTTTAATATGTGAATTCCCAAAGCCATTTTTGGAAATACATTGGATTAACCATCTGATGGACAATTCTCATTATCTTCTCAAATATTTTTCTCTCAAATCTATTTTGATGTAAGAATTAAGCTCATAAATTCCTCTAGGTAGGCATCTAAGTACTTGTCATCTTGTTCTACAATTAACACTACTTTCTTTTTTTAATTTTTTTTTCAACGTTTTTTATTTTTATTTTTGGGACAGAGAGAGACAGAGCATGAACGGGGGAGGGGCAGAGAGAGAGGGAGACACAGAATGGGAAACAGGCTCCAGGCTCTGAGCCATCAGCCCAGAGCCTGACGCGGGGCTCGAACTCACGGACCGCGAGATCGAGATCGTGACCTGGCTGAAGTCGGACGCTTAACCGACTGCGCCACCCAGGCGCCCCTTCACTACTTTCTACCGAAGTGAAACATATCTACAAGCAATGAATATTATTAAGGAATTTTAATAATTAACATACAATTTAGCTATAAAAAGGTTTAGCAATTGTCATTTTAAAAGCTTTGCTGCCAACTATAATCTACTTACATAAAAGTTTTCCCAACTTTGGCACCTGATATAATCGATCATATTAAATCTGTAACAAGTTGGCTTTTTCAAATTATCTATTGTATCATTTAAAAAAAATTTTTTTTTAACTTTTATTGATTTTTGAGACAGAGAGAGACAGAGCATGAACGGGGGAGGGGCAGAGAGAGGGAGACACAGCATCTGAAACAGGCTACAGGCTCCGAGCTGTCAGCACAGGGCCCAACGCGGGGCTCAAATTCAGGGACCGCGAGATCATGACCTCAGCGAAGTCGGAGGCTTAACCGACTGAGTCACCCAGGCGCCCCAGTATTGTTATCATTTTTAAGAAAGTCATGCTGGAATGCAAGTAATGAATAAGGCCCACAGCAGTTTCTCTACAAAAGGATAGCTATTGTCAATGCCCTTCAGTCAAAGACCATGTGGAGCACTTAACACAATTCGGGTTAATTACTCTCCGCTGTAAGGGTGAATGCTTTCTAGAGGGAACCGCCTGGCCTCTTGGGAACAGGGTCTTAGGAGGACACTATTACAGGATTTTGAATCTGGTTGATTTGTGGGACGGTCTAAGAAATCAGGAATTCATTTGAGATTGGATGATGTCGGAAAGCAGTCACAATTTTATGATTGGGTAAAAAAGTAGCTGTCAGTTGTTTAGTGAGAGAGTGGGATATTTGCTATTCTGTGGCTTGCACAGTGACCTACCTAGTTTTGTTGCCTACACACACACACACACACACATATATATATATATATATATATGTATAAAATGTGGCCTTGTTTGTCTCATTTTATCATGGTCTTAGATTCTGTCTGAAATTGGTACTGTGTGAGATTGTTATGTGTGATAGAATCATATGGCTTAGCTATGAGGACCAGGTCAGACTCTGATCATCACAAACTGCTCTTTGTTTTTTGTTTTGTTTTGTTTATTTTGTTTTTCTCTCTCTATGAAGAATACAAGGATAATGATTAAGGAAAATGTCTATAGGAGTAGCTCTGGATAATGTTAAATATTTCAAATATTAATTTTTAATCATCAGATTTTTAAAAAATCAATAATTCCTCCCTCATTCTTCAAATAAGTTGAGAATGCTTTTCAAAAATGATACTTGAGATAAATTAATAAGAGACAGATGTCACTTGAATTAGATTTTCCTGGCAGCAAAGACAGAAAATCAAAGTAAAATCAATTATATTTTTTCATTATATAAGGGAGAGAAATAACCTTCTGCTGGTCATCTTCTGTTTTTCCTTCCAGAACTATTCTTTATCCTTGTCCACCTGCTTCGGTCCCCAGAAGGCAGACTGGATTGTCACTCTCTGCCCTCCAGGTAATATCTGCCAATAGGCATCCCCAGAGAAAGGTCAGGAGGAAAGGAGGGGGGTGAGATGAGGGTATTTATATATCCACTGTTTTCCCCATATCCTCAATGTGTCCCTGGACCAGGAACACTTCCTAATAGACTGCCTTCCTCGTGTGCTCTTTTTATGAGTTCCTATATCTGCTTCCACCCTTGGCCCCCTTCGGCCTCCATTTTCACCAACTCCAGGGTACTACACCATTATTTGTGGTTTTCCTCTGCTTTGCTTGTTCCTGTGTACTTATTTTGCTCATTAAGCTCTCTTAAAAGTGTTCCATTTTAGATTAATAACAGTTTCCTGCTTTACGCAGATTATTACACAAAATATCCTTTTATAAAACACGGCAAAGGCAGATCTCATATTGATTTTAAATGATTGGCTGATGTATGTGTATTTATTAGATCTTTAGCAATATTTTCAACCCTCAATATGAGAGATGTATGTGCCTGCCCAATTGATATTTTGAACTGATTTCTTATCTTTAAATGTATATTATTTATAATATTTACTGGCATGGATAGTAGAATGTGTCTTCAACTTTATATGGAACGGTTAAGGGAATTATGTTAAATATTTCACAAATGATGGATTCTATTTTACCTATGTATCATGAGTAACTTACTATGCATCACGGTTTGCCTGAGAGAGTCCTGGTTTATACCTTGTCCTTTGCACCTCCAGTTTAACATTTGTCAAATACTTGTCACTTTTGGCAAAAGATTTTATTTGTATTTGCAATAAAACGAGCTGGGAGGATTTTGCTATAGCTCCCATTTTCACTTGCAGTTTTAAATATGGTGTCATCTATTAGTGGATGAGGTGCACATGGGACAAAAATACTTCCACAGTAATACATCATTAAACTTGAAGCGAAGGAGCAAACACCTGTCCTTTCCTTTACTGACCTTGCCCAGAAGCGTCATTTCTATAACACCTCTTTGCATGGGCAGACTGCAGGGTGCTCACTGACGAACACTGTGCACTCAAACACAAGCCAGCAGGGAGAGCTGGCTATTCCCAGTAGTTGATGGGGGACCTAGAAGTTTGATTCCGCTGTATCTTCAGAGAATTGTGTCCAGGTCTCTGGACCTTGTGTTCCAGGTTTCTACTGGAACAATCAGAAGAAAAAAGCTGCAAGGTCTCTAGTCCTTGGGGGTCATTGGGAAACCAGGAAAATGAAAGGCTCTGTGCATGAGAAATTTGTGTGAGAAATAAAAGTGGAGCATCAGTATGTAGAATGCATTGAGAATAGTCTGATGGTTTACAAGAGTGTTTTTGTCTTTTCTTACATAACGGGGATCAAAATACTTTTTTAATTTTTTTTTCAACGTTTTTTATTTATTTTTGGGACAGAGAGAGACAGAGCATGAACGGGGGAGGGGCAGAGAGAGAGGGAGACACAGAATCGGAAACAGGCTCCAGGCTCTGAGCCATCAGCCCAGAGCCCGACGCGGGGCTCGAACCCACGGACCGCAAGATCGTGACCTGGCTGAAGTCGGACGCCTAACCAACTGCGCCACCCAGTCGCCCCTCAAAATACTTTTTTAAAAGTATTGAAAATTTTTAATGTTTATTTATTTTTGAGAGAGACAGAGACAGAATGCGAGTGGGCTAGGGGCAGAGAGAGAGAGGGAGACACAGAAGCGGAAGCAGGCTCCAGGCTCTGAGCTGTCAGCACAGAGCCCGACATGGGGCTCCAACTCACGAGCTGTGAGACCATGACCTGAGCCAAGTCGGAAGCTCAACCGATGGAGCCACCCAGGCACCCCCAAAATACTTTTATTTAATTGTGCTGTTTTTGGTAATAATCACTGTTTTGTCAGCAACACTTCAAAAAGTGAAACTGAAAGAAACAATGGAAATTAATGGAACACTTAAGTGGATGTTTTCACTTACGATATTTTTCATGAATCTGTAAATGGAAACAAAATATTTGAGAAAGTTATCATTCACTCTGGGGGCTGCACTGCTAATCCTGAAAGATGAAAACCAAATGACTAAACTAATTAAGAAATGCCAGCATCTACCTCAAAAGCACAATTTGTATGAAGAAAAGATGCCCAAAGGTGCTGAGTTCACATGTACGGTTGCAGAGAAGGTGCATTTTTTATTCTGTGAACGGTGCCTTTTCACCACACAGTAACTGCTCTGCTACATTCGTATTGCTCATTTTCCAAGTTTTCTTTCACATGTATGCAGATTGAAGCAATAACTGTTTGTGGATTGGATTTACAATCAGAATACCTACACAAATAGTAAAATGATTTCAGTTTTATATCAATATTATCAGAGACATCAGAGTGAAAATCAGGGAGGATATTAATGCTCTGAATTCATCATCTGATATATGAAATCAAGGTGAAGGTTTTGAAAGTTTATTTATCAAAGTTGAAAATATTCATTATTACAAATGCATTTTACATCCAGTTAACATTTTAATAATGTGTAAATTATTTGTTTTGCAGTGATGATATGAATACAAATCTTAATACAGCACAGTATGGTGGGTTTAAAAATGTCCCAACAACCTAGATTCTTATTAAATTGAGAAACCTCTGGGAAAGAGATGCATGTAGAATTGGTTGCAAAGTGCCCTGATTCAGATTTACATCCAAAAGATGGTTATTCTATTATACAATTAAAAAGTAGAATCTACAGTTCTCAAAATTGTGTGTGCATATATAACTTATAAATCACACATACATATATATAATTTACAAATACTACATATATAAATTGTGTGTGTGTGTGTGTGTGTACATCTGTTCACGCACATCCACGTGTAAACGTGGATGAAAGTTAATGTGCGAAAGCTGTTGACAAGAAAAACAGCAGGGTGTAGCTGGTGTGAGACTAACCTGCAGCTGAAAAGAACTACAAGAGAGGAATAAAATATTCAGACATCACTGCAGGCATTTAGAAAACAACAAAGGCTGTTGGAACTAGAGGGTCAAAATCCTAGTGGGAGGGTGAGGCATCAATGAGCCCTGCCTTCCCTGCTGCTTTTTCCTTTTTAGCTTTTAGAGGATTCTAGGTGCAAGACACTGAGGCCACTGGAGGGTAGCAACCCCGTATTTGTGCACTTCCTGGGCTAAGAAAGCAATCCCGAAAATTTATGTCTTCCAAACCACAAAGATTCAGAGCAGATTCCTAGGAGAAAAGAAAACCACAGAGAAATGACCCAAACATTCTGAGTACAGTATTGCTGTAAGACACTTTTTTTTTTCAATTTGTACACTAATCAAGCATAGGTGATGACTCAGAGAAAGAAAGCCTAAAACAGCTGCGAAGAACCTAAAAGCTAAGTGGATATGCAATAGCCACACAGTTCTGAGGAGGGGAATACAAAATTCAGGGGCCCTTTGTAAACACTCCAGGATTCCAGATAGGAAATAGGAAAGGTTGAAGCCTTAGGTGTAAGCACAGATCAGGGATGTCCCACATTCAACTGGATCATGGACATTTGTCCTGTCCTCTACATGATGGTGAAAAAGAGTAAATCTTCTGTGGAAGAAACTAACATCCAGGTAGTCTGCAATCTTTTACGTATGAGTTTGGAGAATTTAATTAAAAAACAGAAAGCATGGCCAGAAAGAGGACCAAATGACCAAAAATCAGTAGAAAGGAATAAAATAATAATCCATACCAATAACAAATGCAGCGATGGGGGTCATCAGAAACAGAGTTAAAAATTATATAATTTAGATACTCAAGGATATTGACAAAAAGAATTTTAGCAAAGGAAACATAAAATAAGTCAATGGAAATTTCAGAACTGAACAGTGCAATATTAAATTAAGAATATAATTGATTTATAGAAAATAGAAGACAGCAGAAAAAGAACAACCACACTTGAAAGTTAGATCAAGATAAACGGGATTGATGTACTAAAATAGATTTAAAATACACAATAGTTTTTAAGAGACATATAGTTCCTGACAGGATCTAATCAAGCCCTAGGAGAGGAGGAGAAAAACAAAGGCTGGGAGTCAATAAAGTAATTTTTAAAAAATAGTGGACAATACATAATTTTTAAAACTTATGAACACTTGAAACAATTCTACAATTTCAAGGAAATATTTTTTTAGAAAGAAAAAA
This sequence comes from Prionailurus bengalensis, assembly GCF_016509475.1. Lineage (NCBI taxonomy): Eukaryota > Metazoa > Chordata > Mammalia > Carnivora > Felidae > Prionailurus > Prionailurus bengalensis. The sequence continues at coordinate 62,093,227 of NC_057343.1, read as the reverse complement.
GAAAAAGAAAAAAAAAGAATTATAGTTAATTTCCAAACTGGAAATTTTTCAAAAAATTTTTTTCAAAAAAAAATGTTACAAGGAATGTAGTTGGCAAAAGGCCTCCAGACACTGCACCTCAAAATATGCTCCTGCATTGATGCCAGAGTGACCTCTTCCCAGGCTGCTTCCAGCCACTGACCTCATATCCATTATATTTTTCTTCTTTCCCCTTATGAAATGAAATAAATTTATCACTTTGCTCTAAAAATTACTTCTCAAAATCTAAGACAGCATCTTTGGGTTTAAATGTACCTCCCAGAACTAAGAATGGTAAATTCAAAATGCCCCATAGCCAAGATGACCACCCAATCTGGGATAGGTCTCTCTCTTCCTACCTAGAAATAATATACCAAGTCTTTACAGAAATATCATGAATCACCTCCCTCTTTATCTCATTTTTTGTCAATTGTCTAAATATATCCAGGTAACTTAGTCTTTTCCTTTGTATAGTTAGTTCTCCTACTCTTTTATCTTTTTCTCATCTATTTTTCTTCTTTTAAAAAAACTCGTATATTTTATCCATCAAATCTTATTCATGAGGGTTTTGACACCTGATCTTCCATGACCTTTTATATTTCCTTCTGTCCTCCCAAAGGGTCATATGGAGTGGACAACATAAGGGGCTCCATTCACCATTTTCTGTGTTGGGGCTTTTCAATAGGAATAGACTGTACTTATCAGATAACCAATTCAAGTTCTACTATTTTCACCATTTTATGGGTTTATCACATGTTTTTGCAGGATCAGAGATCAGTGGATGGAGCACTTTACTTGCCTTTCTCTGTATAAACTTTTCTACCCTTCCTGTTATCCAATCCAAAATGGACAATGTTGTTATCTTTTTAATTCTGTGGGATTCTTGGGATACAGAACACTACATCCAGCTAAGAGTTGGTGCCAGATTGTTTTCTCCTATTCTGTATATTTACAATAAAATTCGGGGCTACTTGACCACCTGTCTAAGACTACCAATAGTCTAAGATAGTGATGACTAATTGAATAGTTGTAACTATTTTTCAGTAAAATTGCTTAATTCTGTAATAAAATGGAGCTCATCATATATATAAAACTCTTTGATCTCATGAAGATATATAAAAATGTAAATTATATACACACTAACACGTGATTTAAAACTTATTTAAAAAAATATATAATAGAAATCATTTATTCTATTTTTCCTCTACTGACTGCACTTGGGATACCAAGTAGTCGATTAGCATCATTTATCTTTATGGAAGAATTATAGGCATTAAATATTGAAAGAATGACAGAGTTCAAATACAACCATTTTGAATTCCAAAATGAAATGATGTATTTAGTTAATAATCATCAATATTTGCTAAAACTATTTCATAAATACATAATAATGGGTTTTATGTTTGCTGTATCTAGCATATATCACCTGTAATCAACCTACAATAGATCATATCTTTAATTGACTTTTTCAGAAGATTCCTTGATTTCATATAGTGGGACACAATCTTAATTACTTCTTTGCCTGCCATTTCACAGTCACCATTTTTAACTAATTGATATTAAGTGCAGAAGCATTTGGCTTTCTCAGCCCTGCAAGATTCCAAATCAGGGTCAGCCTACATTGTAAGCCATAAACTGAGAGAAGTTCCCTTAATTACGTGGCATTTCCTTGTCTCTCACAAGGTTTTAGAAAATAGTCAAAAAGGTGAATTCACCCCCTATGCCCATGTGAGAGTCCAGAAGGAAGAAAGACACATAAATTAAAAAAAATAATAATAAGGAACAACTAAGCTCTAATAGTCTAAATATCTCATTATAATTTTTAATGCTATTTCTCCAGCCAGTAATTTATTTGATTTGCAAGAATAAACAGGTAAGGGTTTAGCTAATTTTATTTTAATTGAAGTATAACTGATATGCAATATTACATTAGTTTCAGGTGTACAACGTAGTGATTTGACACATATATATTACAGAATGCTCACCATGACGGTGTAGTTAACATCTGAGACTGTACAAAGTTATTACAATATTATTGACTATATTCCCTATGCTATATTCAATATCCTGGTGACTTCTTTACATTATAACTGGAATTATACAACCACATTAGAAGGACTACTAGGTTTTCAACCTGCAAATTCTGGGTTTTCAATACATATGTATCCGTCTCCTTCACCAGAACAAATCACCTTTAACATTCTGTCACTTTTGGAACCCAACCTCTAGGTCCCCAATTCTGTGCCAATTAAGAATTGCATTCTACTTCTAGCAACTATGAAACTACAATGGCTTAAACATGATAGACTTTTACTCCTTTACACAAAACTTAATTCTTGATCAAGGCTTCTAGGAATGGTGTTTATAGCCTCATTTTTTTAGCGTTAACTTGAGCTCTTTCTATTATCTATTTTCTGATGCAGTGGGCTTTCTTAAATAAACTCATCAGACAAGGGAGGAAAGGCAGAAGGGAAAGCTTTCCCATTTTTTAATGAGACATTATTGAAATCCCATAAAACATTTAATCTTACATATCATTGGCCAGAATTGGTTACCTGGTCAGATACAGCTGAAAGGGATATTAATAATTAATTATGTGCTTTATTCTGGCTTATATAATGCCCAAGTAAAATACCCAGATTCCTTCCAAATAAGGGAAGAAAACATTGGTAGGCAATTAGAAATGATTGTCACAATGTGTTATGCTGTGATGCAGTTTTTACAAGTAATTTTCTTTATTTTTCTATATAATAGAGACACTTGCTGTCACACGGGGCTTAATAATTATTAATGAGACAGCAAACTAAATAATCCTTTACTTTAGGATTTATGTCATGAAAGCAATGAGAACTCCTTAAGGGAAAGCATGATCAAAGAGTATTTCATTTCAAAATGTCACTTGCTTCCATGTATTCATTTTCATTATGAAATATATATATATATTTTGAATATATTCAATTATATATATTCAATATATATATTCAATATATATTCAATTCAATTCAATATATATATTCAATATATATATATATATTTTGAAATATATATATTTCATAATGAAAATGAATACATGGAATATATGTAATATATATATATACTATATATATATTTCTAGAGTAAGTATTCCAGCATAAAGTTTCATTGTGTAGTATGAGTTTAAAGCTTTTACATATTGATTCCAGAGTAGTTTCAAGAATTTTCGTTTTTATATTCAAGCACAAAATTTCTCTTCATGCACATGTTTGACATGGGAAATTTGATATTTAATACTTTCTATTTAATATTCCAAAATAGGAGACTCTTTAAGACCAAACATTTTAGCATGGATTTCAGACAGGATGTCAAGTTTTCTTATAGGAAAAAAAAACAAAAAAGAAAAATATCCAGTAGAGGACACAATAAAACCAACTTTGCAGACTTCTCTCTTTTGTACAAAGGGTAGACCTACCCTTGGGTCGGATTTTTCCCCCATTTATGATATATTGCGTGAAATTCATTTTTTTCCCAACAATAAAAACAAAAGTGGTTTTTAATAGGTGATGTTAGTTATTGAAGGGGTTGATTTAATATACTGGCTTTCAAGAATGAATATTATAAAGATATAGAAAATTAAAAAGCCTACCCTTAAATTAAATATACGTCAAAGGAAAACACAATTGTAAGGCCCAAAGCTTACAGCATCTTCACTAATGCTTGTTTACCATAACTCAAGTGATTTTCATTGTTCTGCTTCCAAATGGAAAATTCCTTTTATCCATGCTTCTAGATTATATTCATGAAAGACAGAGGAATGTAAGAATCAGATTAGACCAGGCAATAAAAATTACAATTGCTTAGACGAAGTCTGGCTGCAATTTAGATTTTGACCAGCCTGGTCATGTTCCAATCTTAGCCTAAATAAAGACAATCCTGCACAATTAACAGCCCAGTGAAGACCTCTTTTGAGAGGAAATTAAAGGAAAATGGGTAGTAGTCTGCAAAACTGAATGTCAAATGGCATTTTGTGTATATAAATAATACATAACTATATAATCTTACCAGTCACTGGGCATTATAAAAAATCACAGCTGATTACTGATACAGAGAACACAAGTTTTTCATTTTCAAAGATTTAAAGGACATTTAGTTGGAAATCTGCAGTCAACTCAACTATTTTTCTATGTATATCACCATGATTTTCTCTGTGGTGTAGGAATTTATCGATTACAAATATTCAAGATTTCCCTAGGCTCGTGAATATGAATGTGTTCCTTTTCTATTTAATTAAAATTTGACATCATGGGTCTTATAAAATTTCTCCTTTAGTTAATTGGGAAATGCACAGTAAATAAGAGAAAATTTATTGAAAATATCTTCTTTAATATTTACTTCACGCTTCTCTGAGATTTTCCACGTGAACCTGGAGAGTTGTAAAATCTATGGGTGGCACTGAGCAGAAGACAACTTATTTAGCAAGATACACCTAAACTTTAACCCTCAGGTCAGCCAGATGGACATTATTACATGACTTCTAGCTTTGCTAAGCAAAAAATAAATTCAGTTGACAAAAATTGCAACCATCTTTCCCTGTCAGCATAATTTACATTACCGGAGAAAGAAAACAAAATTTGTGCCCTATGGCATAGTTGTATTACAGTCAGCATTTTCTAATTGTACTTCTTTTGTTAGCAACATAATGCTGCAGTTTTAGTTAATAGTCATTCTGAATACTTTCTGAGGACAATACAGGAAACTTTTGTTTTGAAAAAAACTTTAATCAAAATTTGATAATGCTGACAGCATTATCAGCATAACTGGCAAACAAGAATTTTTAAGAGGGCAAAGTTTTCTTTACTGTAAACATTTAAAATGAGATATATATTTCAATATATGTAAACATGTTTATTAACACAGTAGCCAACAACATTAATAATATCAACAGTAATAATTAAATTATGTGAATTATAAATAATTGTTAATTATCTATAATCACATTAATTTTATATTACTATATAATTAAATTACATGTTACACTATAATTATACTATATTATATAATATACTACTATATCATCTTTATAGTAGATAACTACCTATAATCATAATTATTCATCTTTAATATCATCACAATGTAATTAATATCTTTATTAATAAAGAAATTTATTTGTTAATAATAAATATGTATGATTATAATTATTGAGTCCATATATTTAAAATTTTGTATATCCATTGCCATTTGACAGTCATTTAGGTTATTTTCAAAATTTGTGTCTATAAATAATGCTGTGATATATTTGTATGTGTGTAGTCAAACTATAGAACCATGCATGAAAAGGGTATATACAAGCTTTCAAAAAGTAATCCTCTCAAGGAAAGTGGAAAGGAGTGAGAAAGGTCATAGTTGAATAGAGAAGGTCATAGTTCAAAGAGAAAGGTCAGTAAAATGTATGTTTTCTACAAAACCTCATATCAAATGTGACAAAATCTGAATATAACAATTTTCTGTGGCAGGAATATAGTGATCAAATTATATTCTCATATTTTAAATGTATTTGAATTTAAGGAAACAGATAATTGTAAATGAACGTTTTAATTTTAGAACTAATTTAAAAATAGTTTCCACTCTCATATTAATGTATTTACACACATTTTATTTCAAAAAAGTTTATTTGTTTTGAGAGAAAGAGAGTGTGAGCGAATAAGGAGGGACAGAGAGAAAGAGAGAGAGCAAATCCCAAGCAGACTCCACACTCAGTATGTATCCTGACATGGGTCTTAAACCCACGAACAGTGAGATCGTGACCTGAGCTGAAGTCAAGAGCTGGATGCTTAACCTACTTAGCCACCCAGGTGCTCCATCCTGATTATTATTAAAACTAACTAGGAATTGGAAATAGTACATGACTTGTTCTAATACGGGGTGTTAGCTGAATCCATTGGTAGTAGAAGTCATTGTATATGGTTTTATCTTAGCCATGAAGTTCGCAAGTAACAAAGTTGGCAGTAATGAAGCATCTGGTTTAAGGGTATCTTGGGATTCAGACCATTTGCCTCCTGAAATGAATGCTTTGCAAGACTTGGTTGAATATAGCAGGATAATGGAGTGTAGTAGTTGCCACTGTGGTCATCACAAATATCCTTCAATATAAGTTGTTCTGTAAAGCACAGGAAGCAAAGAGCAGAGCCCAGAGCCTAGCGCTCAATAAAAATATTGTGGGGTGTGTGTGTGTGTTGTAACAAATCATCAAATGGCTCAAACTAAAATAATTATTTTCTGTTTGGACCGCAAAAGCTAATTCTTTTTTGTCAAGCTGGAGTTATTGTTTGCAATGGCAGTGAGCCTGGCCTGGGGTCGGGCGGTGAGTGAAAAATAAGCTTTGTGTCTTTCACTGTGCATTCATTCCCCACCCCACAAACAAATGAAATAGTTTACAAACTACCCTTCAAAGATCTCTCCATACAGAGATGGCCCAGCAGCAAAGAGATTGCCCTAGTCTCATTCATCCAGACCATATGTTTTCAATTTCAACATTTAAGAAGAAATCATTAATCAGCAGTTTGGGGATGGTCAGAGCAGTGGATGTATGGCTAATAATACAAAGCTGCCAATATCCAGATTCAATGATTATGTCTACACAGGATTCCATGGTCTAGTTACCAGTTTACAGATTTGAGAAATTGTAAATGTAGAAAGTCTTAACTCATTTTTGTAATTACTTTTGCCCCATGCAGCCTGGCAAAGTGGTCCCTGAGCTCACATTGATAAGGAATATTCTAGGAGAGTGGATAGTGGTGACTCCAGCATGGAATTAATTTTCAACTATTAAGAAGACAATGGACATCTTCCCACAGATTGGAACTCAAAACTGCCAGATTAATCAGTCACATGAAAGTATCTACCCCATGCCAGGAAGACCTTATTATTCTTGTCCAGTAGTATGTAGTATATGCTATATGTTTCCTTTGATTCCTTTTAGTAATGGAACATTTTGAATTGATTTTATGGTTATTTTTCTGGCTCTTTCAAAGCTTAAAGCCTCATCTTTTTCATATATATATATATATATATATATATATATATATATATATATGAGAGATTCTATGTCTATGTATCTACATTTTAACCCTTTGGCTATACAGTATTCATAGAAAACCTTTTTTATATAACACACTAAATTTGTTCCTTCTTTTTTTAATTTTAAAAAATGCTTTTATTTATTTTTGAGAGAGAGACAGACAGACAAAGCACAAGTTGGGGAGGGGCAGAGAGAGAGGGAGACATGGAATCTGATGAAGCAGGCTCCAGGCTCTGAGCTGTCAGCACAGAGCCCGACATGGGGTTCAAACCTGCGAACTGAGATATCATGACCTGGCTGAAGTCAGATGCTCAACCAACTGAGTCACCCAGGCACCCTTAAATTTGTTCGTTCTTCTAAGCATACATATGATAAAAAGGAAGAGTTCTAGCTACACTAACAACATCTACTTACTAGAAAAAAATATAGAGAATTAAGAATCACAATTTATAAAAAGTGTTTGTTAGTAAACACTAAACTTATAGCAGAAATTCAAGTAATTTTTATGGATTATCATATTTAATTTCATGAAAGTCATCTGCAAGATTTATTAGTATTCACATTTGCCAAATGAAAAAAAAAAGCCCTAAACATCAAAAGGGTTAGCAATTGATCAAAGTCACAAACATTTGGTATCAGAATCAATATGTGACCACAGGTGGCAGGAACCCTAAAAGGAAGAAGAATACCCAAACTGAGGGTCATCTTTAAGGCAGTGACATGTAGCACTTAAGAATATTATCTTAGAATTTGGTCACCTGGCTTGAAATTTCAGGAAACCACTTGCCAACTGGTGGCATTTGGGCATAATATCTCTATAAATTCACCTGTCAACATCCCCTTGTCTGCAATTCCAAATTCAAAAGCTCTGACAACTGAACATTTTCGTAGGTTTTTTGTAAACTTACTTGGTGGTAAAATGTAATCTGATTATCTTGAAGACACACAGAATCTCTATTAACTCCAATTGCTATGCATATCCAAATGTTTTACGGCAGATATTTTAATATCATTGTGTCCAATTAGACATAATGCTGTAGATACTCCTGGAATTATGACAAAAATACAGTAGATGTATCATATCACCTCTATGAAATATTTTGGTTACTGAAGCATATCTAGCTCAAGCTATCTGCATAAGTGATTGCAAACCTCTTATACCAATTATAAAATTGGGGCAAAATAGTATCTGTCACAAAACATTTTATGGTAATGAAAATAACGTAGCAGAGTTATTGACTCAATGTCTGTGTCTTAATAATCACTAAGTCCCTGTTAGGTATCATTAATATGCTCTCAAGGTAAAAGTGACAACTGATTTGTGAAGAACTGGTAGGAGATATGCTAAGCAACTTGAAATTTTTAGCTGCCCCATATCATTGTTGTCTTTCTACTTCTTTACCATAGAATTGATTTATGTCTATAAGGAAAATCATCTACAGTGAGAAAATGAGGCTGAATTGAGGTAGTATTTTCCTCAACACAAAGCTCCATAAAACAGTGATATAACATCTCCAGAGTTCTAATGGAAGGAAAGTATAAGCCAATAACTTTACACCTGGGTAATAGTTGCTTAAGTAAAAGCAACAGACAGGCATCTCAAAAGGGCAAAGATTCCAGAATTGTAAGACCTATGATCCTTTTATTTGGGGGAGGGGAGGCAAAATATAAATCATAAAGCACAAATTCTAAAATATAAAACTCAAATCACAAGTTTTAGAACAAGAGAATCTATGAAATGGTGAGAACCTGGAACAAATACAGTATGTGTCCATATAAATAATGTGAAGTTGTGGATATAAAAGATTAGGCTAAATATGAGCACTAAATCTATTTGTAGCAGGCAGCCTGTAAGAGTTCCGTCAAAGGTCCTTGACTCCTGGAATCCATTCCCTTGTGTAATTCCTTCCACTAAATGTGGGCTGGACTTGGTAACTTCCTTCCCAGAAATAGAATATGGAGGAAATCAGCTCCTAGATTAGGTTGTCAAAGGACAGTGGCTTTCATCTTGGGTCCTCTCTTTCTCCTTTGCTTGTTCTGAAGTAACCATCTCTTAGAATGTGAGCTGCCCTGAGGAGATGCCTGCATGAGAGGGTGCTGAGTCCATGAGAACCCAAGGACCTCAGTCCAACAAACTGTGAGGAAGTGAATCCTGCTTTGGGATGAGCTTACACCAATCGACATCTTGAATGTAACCTCATGAGAGAGCATAAACGAGAGGCAAGATGCGCTCAGCTAAATGACACTTGGAATTCTGGCCCCCAGAACAGAGATAGCAAATGTTTGCTGCGTTGAGTAACTAAGTTTGGGAATAATTTTTATATGAAGTAATAAAAATAGTAAATCATTCAGCTATAGAGAGAATGCTAAATGGCTTCCATTACATAACAGAATACAATTTTTATAAACATATATAAAGTTAAAATGGATGGTGGAGGTAATAATAAGAAATAATATAGAATAAGTGAAGTGCAGGTAGAAAGAAATATTTGTTTTAATATTTTATAGATATTATAGTGGAGTAAAAATGCTATCTATATTTCATAAATCATAAGTCGATATATTGCATTAGACAAAATCAAATAATGTACACTTATGCACAAATAATGCACAAAAACACAGATATTAATAATAATGAGAAAGATAAAGAGGAAGAAATAGTTAATACATATTAAGCAATTATTATATTTCTGTCCCTCTTCTTAGCCCTTTATAAACATTAACTCACTTAATCCTTACAACAATCCTAGAAGATGCATGCCATTATCTCCCATTAATAGATGAGAAGCAATTTTTTAAAATCATTGAATAACAAAAGCACATGACCAGTTAAGTCCATGCTCACACACAAAAATAATACCTTCAAATGTTTGTTATTAGGTAAGAATGAAATAAATAAGTCTTCAATGTCAAAACAATGACAAAAAGAAAAGCATAAGAAAGGAAGTTAGAATAAATTATTCATCTTCTCATGCTCAAAAAATAAAATCAGTATCATGTATAATTAGCATCTCCCCAGCATAGGCCTTTACACAGACTCCTTTTTCTGTTTTAAATCTCTCCCCAGAAATCTGACTGGCCTTTCATGGCATTGGAGTCATGGTGTCACATGGTCTTATCCCCTTATCGTCCCATGTTACCTCTTCACAAAGCCTTCTTTGAACACCAAAATTTTTTTTTTATTAATTTTTTTTTCAACGTTTATTTATTTTTGGGACAGAGAGAGATAGAGCATGAACGGGGGAGGGGCAGAGAGAGAGGGAGACACAGAATCGGAAACAGGCTCCAGGCTCTGAGCCATCAGCCCAGAGCCTGACGCGGGGCTCGAACTCACGGACCGCGAGATCGTGACCTGGCTGAAGTCAGACGCTTAACCGACTGCACCACCCAGGCGCCCCTGAACACCAAAATTAAAATGTCCCATATGCAGTCTTCCTCTCCTTAAATTTTGTATATTCCAATATGTTTATCACACTCCTCATATACTGGCCATTATCCCTCAGAAAGTGATAGCCGTCCTTACTTAGCAGTTCATGTGTTCCCTCAGTCATTTTACTTTATATCACTTCATTGTTTTTCTCTTTCATGCGATCCTCAGTCTCTATTTCTCTAAAGTCACTACATACAAAACACTTGAAAAAAATGTATAAATGAATTATTTAGGTCTGGCAATTACAACTATAGGTAGTATAATAATTCTAGTGTCAGAAAAATTAATCTGGTTATATTTTAAAACTTAATTCTAAACAAAAACAAAATGTACACCAAATTTTAAATACTGTTTGGACAAAGAAGTTACAGTCAGCCTATTTATTACAACCACCATTAATTGTAGTAAGAATTGAGTATATGTATTTAAAAATAGATATATCATCTGTCATTTTTTTGTTGTTGATGATAAAAATTCTGTTGTCAGAAAGTCTGAGTCATAAACACATCAAGTTTAGCACCTAATTATTTAAGGGAAAGTTCAGCATATAATTATTCAAGTAGTAGGAGAGAATAGGAGGTTCACAGACACAAATACATTTTTGACAAATAAATGGAATATGAGACCATTTAGGTGTTTTTTCTGTTAAAACTGTTGTCTATTGAATAAAATTCTTATGGATGAATATTTTTGCAGTGATAAGAGCATTAGCCATATGGGAAATATCATGATTATCTGGATTATAAATGACAGCATTGTGAGTAAAATTCAGGGAAGGGGAGAAAATTGCTATATTCCATATTTTGAGTTCATCTTTTTTTTTCTTCCAATATACTCAGATATATTCCCAGATATACCCAGAGTTGATAAAACAGCAAGGTTCACTTTAAGTAAAGTAGAGAACTGCAGACAGATAAGATATACAGAGGTAATAATAAAAAAAAAAAAGGAAACTGGTAATAGAGACTAATAGCAACACTTCTAGAAATTCTGTGGTGCCCTCAGAGAAAAGCTGACCCTGAGACTAGAATATAAACTATACTGTGTGTGTGTGTGTGTATATACACATATATATATATTATTCATTGAATATTGAATATATATATATATTGAAGTTACAAAAGAAAAGGTACCAAGTAATTCTGATAAATAAATAAAACTGATACATTTTCAATATGGTATTTATTTCAATCTTTGTTTATATAACTGAAATCTCATGCCTTCAGAGCTATATAAAACACATGTTCTTTTTTTCCATTTAACATTTCAATTAAATAAAATCATTTACAGTTAAAATGCTTTGTAACCCAAAGCATTTTCTTAATAAATGAACAAATAAAAGGCTATTTTAATTTTTAACAAATAAAAGGCTTTCTCATTCCCTATACTTACTATTAAAATATTTTAACACCTAAACATTTTGAAACAATATACTTCCCATGGCTATCTGACATGTGCCATTGTACCTTTATTTGATTTACTATTTGTAAAGACAATATTATTGTCCCAAATACAACTGACCATCCATCCCTTTATTCATCGTTCCCTTCATTTATCCCAGGAATTAAATTAAGGAGGAAAAAAAAAAAGATCTTTGGGAAAAGCTACTTATTAAAGAGAAGCTTTGCTCTGAAATTTCTTTGATAAGGCTTAAGAAAAGGAAACAAACAAAAAACAGGAAAGGAAGATCGCATGTATGCCAGAATCACTGAAAAGAAGAGTGCCAATATTGAACTTGCAAACATTAATCTACGAAATAATTTGAATCCAAACTGAGAAAGAGTAAATAAATGGACACATTTATCTCTTTCTGATTAGGACAAATTTGTTAAAGTGGGTAAATGGGGAGACTTACAAGAGAAAATTACTAATAAGCTCTAATGTGAGGAATAAGTATTAGTGGTCAGAGTCTCAGTGGGAGGGTGTAAATTTAGGCAAGGGATCAAAACATCTCACTGGAAGAGTGACAGTCCAGTGAAGAAGGAGGAATTGAAGCACATGGATCACTAGGAGAAGATATTACACAAAAGAAAGATAAAGCACAATGTCAGGAGATGTTAGAAAATCGAATTTATTCAAGGAACATCCAGGAGACCAATGTGTCTGAAAGGGTTAACAAGCAGGAGAAAGGTACTGGAGGAGAAAGATTGTTAGGTCTGTGACCGTCACAAGGACTTTGGCCTTATCTCTGAGGAAGCCACTGCAAGGTTTTCTTAGGAGCAGTGACTGCCAAAATTCAGATGCCTCAGAAACACCTGGAGGGATTGCAAAACTAGAGATTGCTGAGTTCTGCTGCCAGAATTTCTGACTCAAAAGGTCTGTGATGTGACCCCAGAAATTGTTGCTGGACCAGTGACCGCATTTGGAAAATCACTGGTGTGGAGGATTGACGTGCAATGTTTAATTCAATTAATTTGGTTTATTTTTAGAAAGAGACTGAAGTGGCTCCAGGGTGAAAGCAGTGGACGAAGGCTTCTCTCTTTAGGCTGTGGGGGGATGCATTTCCAGTTCTAGCTGGCATAGTTGGCTTCTATTAGATTATGCATGCATGGGTGTGCTTATGATGATCTTCAAAAAATTACAGTAGCCACTTCTGGGGAAATACTAATCACCTTTGATGCAGGATTTGGGTACTCAGGAGTGTGCTGAGTTCTGTGTCCTGTGCCCCTTGTAGCTAGAGGCTCCTCCATGGTCTCAGGCCTCAGTCTCTGAGCCACCTGCCCCAGGTCATCAGTTAGTCATTGGTGAAGGTATTATATAATCTACATGTCTCCCTTGTAAAGAAATTATTGCTCACTTGCTTGTAGTGGAGCTACTTTCTAGAAGAAAGCCAGGGAACTTAACTTTGGATGAGTGGTCCCTAATGGACCAGCAAGCTGTGGATCCTTCTTGGCAGCTACCTCCAGAAGTTAGAGGACTTGTAGTGCCTGCCACCAGCATGTGAGGCTGGTGAGGCCTGAAGTGAGTCACTCTCTGGGGTTTGAGGGATGTACACTTCTCAGTGGGTCTGGAGCTCCAGAGAGGCAGGCCTTGATGAAGACGGCATCACATCACACACTACCTTTTTGTTCATGGCTCAGTGGCATTTGTGACAGTGCTGGCACACCTCCAATAGGAGTCCAGCTGCCCCATCTGGCTGGATTACTTGAAGATCCAGTGACCATGAACTGTGGGCACAACTTCTGGCACTCCTGTATCAGTATTTTCTGAAAGGAGATATATAATATCTTTCCAGGCCCTGTCTGCCATTTTTCTGTCCAGACAAGTACTTCAGGAGCAAATCCCAGTTCAGGAATTTGACTTAAGTCGATAAGGTACTTTGTAGAACAGAGGGATCAAGAGGACATACTATGGTTGAGAAGTACAATCAGCTTTTGACTCTTTTCTGTGAGAACCACCTAGATGTTGGATGCATATGGTGCATTTTCTCTACCAAACACCAGAAGCACCGCATATATCCTGTGAAGAAAGCTGCTCCCCTCACATGAAAATTCTAGCATTTGGCATTGAGCCCTTGGAGAACAATGCGGAATGAGTTGTAAAAAAAAAAAAAAAACTGACTAACTTTGCAAGTCAGCAAGTCAGTGTAGCTGACAAAAAGATGAAAGAAGAGCGGAAATAAATTCTGAATGTGGATAAATTAGACGGTTTATACTGAATGAGCAAGAGGCAACTTAAGCAAATTCAAGATCAAGAGATGGACATAATAACAAAACTAAAAGAAAAACTCATAATGTTTTGATCATATAGGCACACCAAAACATCTGTTGGAGGAGACAGAGGGCAAGTGGGCAGTCTAAATTGAAATTACTGACATAAGAATATTCTCCACAGGCATAGAACCAAAACATATCTGGACCTCTTTCCATTCTAATTAAAGAAATATAGATTTGCCCTTCCTCCACATTCCGGCTTGGACAAATTTATCAGCCCATTTCAAAGTAGAAGTGATGGTCCATGTATGTACTCTATTTCTTCTCACAAGGAGAAAAAATACTTTCCCAGACATGAAAGCTACTGAGCTAATGAAAATTGGATTTTTCACAAGAGTCTTAGGAACCTGAGTTATTGTCCATGAAATACCCAAATACCTATTTTGGTAACCTTTTCTGGTTGTTGTCACTAGAAAACTCAAGCAAACAAGTTTTGAACTTTTTGCTTCAAAAATTGGAAAAGGGAGTATCTCCTGTGTCTCATCATCTCCTGTCAGCTCATAGGCTTTGAAATGTGCTGAAACAAGCTTAGCAGAGAGAGAAACAATAAGGCAGCTTCTGTGAAATCGTCACAGACCTGAGTAAAGATATGGTCTGTGCAGCTAATGTTTTTAATTGTCTCTCACCATTCTTTGTATCTCCTAATGTTTATATCCCAGCTGCCTCTTTGCCCATTGTGGGGAGTGTTGGTTGGAAAGGAAGTAGCCCTGAGGGAAAATATTGATACATGAGCCATGTGTTCTTTTTTAGTTCACTAAAATTGAAGTTAACTGCTGATTGGAGAAAAATTAATTTGTTGCTCTAGAAAGCAGCTTTTAAGATAATGGGAAACTATTTTACCACGTGGCAATGTTGTAGGAATTCAGCGTTAAGTTAAGTACCAGGTAGAAGAGATAAAAAGAAGAGTTAATGAAAAGTTGGTTTGTACGTGCCATAGATAAAAAAGAAGAAGAAAAGCTTGGTTTAACACCACATAAGTTATAAACTTAATTTACATGTTTTGAAGGATATGTACCAAGAAACAAGAAAGGTAGAAGAAAAGGAAGGATAGAAGCAATAAAGGGAGAAAAGGAAGAAGACAATTGGAATCGCATAGTAATAGAAATGTACTTAAAGTGATTGGTGGGTTATTTTATTCAATGAGAACATGCCATGGAATGGAAATGAGATGGGAAATGTTAACATTGCTTTGCCTTAGTTCAATCCAGTACCTTGAGTCTCTCATCATGTGACATTCTCACTCTCCTGAGTGTGATGTCTGTGTTTAAAGACAGTGGAAATTATTTTTCACACGCCTCCTAAATACAAGCTACTTCGTTGTGGGCTCAACCAAGCAGTTGTGATACGTTCTATTACTGGCAAAAAAACAGGTGGGAAAGATTTATTGGTAGATGGCCCCAAATGCCCTCTATGGCTTATTTAAGAGACTGCCAATGAGTAATTTTGCTTATAGAAAATGTCTGCCTTATCAGAATGTTCAGACCTAATTACCATGTCTGTAACATGCAATTTTTCCATCTGGCAGCACACAGCTTCTGTAAAGCCATATGTTGATAAAGTGTGGGATACAGTTACGTGTTAGTTTCAACATCCACAACTGATACATTGAACTGGTACAAATAGATAAATTTTTTTTTAAAAAACGTTAAACAAAACACTGTAAGTAAATTCTATATAAAAAGTAAACATGTTTCTTAGAGGGATATCAAAGAAGTGTCACCAGGATCAGAGGGAAGATGGTGGCATAGGAGGACACTGGGCTCACCATGTCCTGCTGGTCACTTAGATTCCACCCACACCTGCCTAAATAACCCAGAAAACCGCCAGAAGACTAGCAGAATGGAATCTCCGGAGCCAAGCACAGACAAGAGGCCCACGGAAGAGGGTAGGAAGGGCAGCGAGGTGGTGCGCAATACACGGACTGGCGGGAGGGTGCCAGGGCGGAGGGGCGGCCCACCAGCCAAACAGAGCCCCTGAGTCTGGCTTGCAAAAGCAGAGGGGCCGGGCAGAGTGTGTTCCCACAGCAAGCAGGACTTGACATCTGGAAGGTTATAAGTTAACAGCTCTGCTCGGAGAGCAGGAGGGCTGGAGGACAATTGGAGGGAGTTGTTGAGCCCCAGACAACAGAGCTCAGCTTGGCGGGAACAAAGGCACTCACCAGCACCATCTCCCTCACCCATCCGCCAGCCAAAATCTCAAAGGGAACCAGTTCTTGCCAGGGAACTTGCTTGCACCGAGCCAACACCCGACGCTGTGCTTCTGCAGACCCATCCCTCCTGCGGTGGGTCTGACACCCTCCCACTGCCACAGGGTCCCTGCTGAAGCAGATCACTAAAGGAGAAGGGAGCTAAGCCTACCCCTCCCGCCCCAGTGCACCTTGCCTATCCACCCCAGCTAATACACCAGATCCCCAGCACCACAAGCCTGGCAGTGTGCAAGTAGCACAGATGGGCCACACCACGCCACAGTGAATCCCGCCCCTAGTAGAGGGGAAGAGAAGGCACACACCAGTCTGACTGTGGCCCCAGTGGTGGGCTGGGGGCAGACATCAGGTCTAACTGTGGCCCTGCCCATCAATGCAAGTTATTCAAGACAGCACAGGGAAGTGCCCCTCAGTCCCGTACCACTCCAGGGACTATCCAAAATGACCAAACCGAAGAATTCCCCTAAAAAGAATCTCCAGGAAATAACAACAGCTAATGAACTGATCAAAAAGGATTTAAACAATATAACAGAAAGTGAATTTAGAATAATAGTCATAAAATTAATTGCTGGGCTTGAAAACAGTATACAGGACAGCAGAGAATCTATTGCTACAGAGATCAAGGGACTAAGGAACAGTCAGGAGGAGCTGAAAAACGCTTTAAACGAAATGCAAAATAAAATGGAAACGACAATGGCTCGGATTGAAGGAGCAGAGGAGAGAATAGGTGAACTAGAAGATAAAGTTATGGAAAAAGAGGAAGCTGAGAAAAAGAGAGATAAAAAAATCCAGGAGTATGAGGGGAAAATTAGAGAACTAAGTGATACACTAAAAAGAAATAATATACGCATAATTGGTATCCCAGAGGAGGAAGAGAGAGGGAAAGGTGCTGAAGGGGTACTTGAAGAAATAATAGCTGAGAACTTCCCTGAACTGGGGAAGCAAAAAGGCCAAGAGGCACAGAGAACTCCCTTCAGACGTAACTTGAATCAATCTTCTGCACGACATATCAGAGTGAAACTGGCAAAATACAAGGATAAAGACAAAATTCTGAAAGCAGCAAGGGATAAACGTGCCCTAACATATAAAGGAAGACCTATAAGACTCGTGACTGATCTCTATTCTGAAACTTGGCAGGCCAGAAAGGAATGGCAGGAGATCTTCAATGTGATGAACAGAAAAAATCCACAGCCGAGAATCCTTTATCCAGCAAGTCTGTCATTTAGAATAGAAGGAGAGATAAAGGTCTTCCCAAACAAACAAAAACTGAAGGAATTCGTCACCACTAAACTAGGCCTACAAGAGATCCTAAGGGGGATCCTGTGAGACAAAGTACCAAAGACATCGCTACAAGCATGAAACCTACGGACATCACAATGACGCTAAACCCTTATCTTTCTATAATAACACTGAACGTAAATGGACTAAATGCACCAACCAAAAGACATAGGGTATCAGAATGGATAAAAAAACAAGACCCATCTATTTGCTGTCTACAAGAGACTCATTTTAGACCTGAGGACACCTTTAGATTGAGAGTGAGGGGATGGAGAACTATTTATCATGCCACTGGAAGTCAAAAGAAAGCTGGAGTAGCCATACTTATATCAGACAAACTAGACTTTAAATTAAAGGCTGTAACAAGAGATGAAGAAGGGTATTATATAATAATTACAGGGTCTATCCATCAGGAAGAGCTAACAATTATAAATGTCTATGCGCCGAATATGGGAGCCCCCAAATATATAAAACAATTACTCATAAACATAAGCAACCATATTGATAAGAATGTGGTAATTGTAGGGGACTTTAACACCCACTTACAGAAATGGATAGATCATCTAGACACACGGTCAATAAAGAAACAAGGGCCCTGAATGATACATTAGATCAAATGGACTTGACAGATATATTTAGAACTCTGTATCCCAAAGCAACAGAATATACTTTCTTCTCGAGTGCACATGGAACATTCTCCAAGATAGATCACATACTGGGTCACAAAACAGCCCTTCATAAGTATACAAGAATTGAAATCATACCATGCATACTTTCAGACCACAATGCTATGAAGCCTGAAATCAACCACAGGAAAAAGTCTGGAAAACCTCCAAAAGCATGGAGGTTAAAGAACACCCTACTAAAGAATGAATGGGTCAAGCGCAATTAGAGAAGAAATTAAAAAATATATGGAAACAAATGAAAATGAAAATACAACAATCCAAATGCTTTGGGATGCAGCAAAGGCAGTCCTGAGACGAAAATACATTGCAATCCAGGCCTATCTCAAGAAACAAGAAATATCCCAAATACAAAATCTAACAGCACATCTAAAGGAAATAGAAGCAGAACAGCAAAGACACCCTAAACCCAGGAGAAAAAGAGAAATAATAAAGATCAGAGCAGAAATAAACAATATAGAATGTAAAAAAACTGTAGAGCAGATCAATGAAACCAAAAGTTGGTTTTTTGAAAAAATAAACAAAATTGATAAACCTCTAGCCAGGCTTCTCAAAAAGGAAAGGGAGATGACCCAAATAGATAAAATCATGAATGAAAATGGAATTATTACAACCAATCCCTAGATATAAAAGCAATTATTAGGGAATACTATGAAAAATTATGTCAACAAACTGGACAACCTGGAAGACATGGACAAATTCCTAAACACCCACATGCTTCCAACACTCAATCAGAAGGAAATAGAAAGCATGAAAAGACCCATAACCAGTGAAGAAATTGAATCAGTTATCAAAAATCTCCCAACAAATAAGAGTCCAGGACCAGATGACTTCCCAGGGGAATTCTACCAGACGTTTAAAGCAGAGATAATACCTATATTTCGCAAGCTATTCTAAAAAATAAAAAGGGAAGGAAAACTTCCAGACTCATTCTATGAAGCCAGCATTACTTTGATTCCTAAACTAGACAGAGACCCAGGAAAAAAGAGAACTACAGGCCAATATCCCTGATGAATATGGATTCAAAAATTCTCAATAAGATACTAGCAAATCGAATTCAACAGCATATAAAAAGAATTATTCACCATGATCAAGTGGGATTTATTCCTGGGATGCAGGGCTGCTTCAACATTCGCAAATCAATCAATGTGATACATCACATTAATAAAAGAAATGATAAGAACCATATGATCCTGTCAATTGATGCAGAAAAGGCATTTGACAAAATTCAGCACCCTTTCTTAATAAAAACGCTTCATAAAGTCGGGATAGAAGGAACATACTTAAACATCATAAAAGCCATTTATGAAAAGCCCACAGCTAACATCATCCTCAAAGGGGAAAAACTGAGAGCTTTTCCCTCAGATCAGGAACACGACAGGGATGTCCACTCTCCCCGTTGTTGTTTAACATAGAGTTGGAAGTTCTAGCATCAGCAATCAGACAACAAAAGGAAATCAAAGGCATCAAAAATGGCAAAGATGAAGTCAAGCTTTCACTTTTTGCAGATGACATGATATTATACATGGAAAATCCGATAGACTCCACCAAAAGTCTGATAGAAGTGATACATGAATTCAGCAAAGTTGCAGGATACAAAATCAATATACAGAAATCAGTTGCATTCTTATACACTAACAATGAAGCAACAGAAAGACAAATAAAGAAACAGATCCCATTCACAATTGCACCAAGAAGCATAAAATACCTAGGGATAAATCTAACCAAAGATGTAAAAGATCTGTATGCTGAAAACTATAGAAAGCTTATGAAGGAAATTGAAGAAGATACAAAGAAATGGAAAAACATTCCATGCTCATGGATTGGAAGAATAAATATTGTCAAAATGTCAATACCACCCAAAGCTATCTACACATTGAATGCAATCCCAATCAAAATTGCACCAGCATTCTTCTCGAAACTAGAACAAGCAATTCTAAAATTCATATGGAACAAAAAAAGGCCCTGAATAGCCAAAGTAATTTTGAAGAAGAAGGCCAAAGCAGGAGGCATCACAATCCCAGACTTTAGCCTCTACTACAAAGCTGTCATCATCAAGACAGCATGGTATTGGCACAAAAACAGACACATAGACCAATGGAGTAGAATAGAAACCCCAGAACTAGACCCACAAACGTATGGCCAACTCATCTTTGACAAAGCAGGAAAGAACATCCAATGGAAAAAAGACAGTCTCTTTAACAAATGGTGCTGGGAGAACTGGACAGCAACATGCAGAAGGTTGAAACTAGACCACTTTCTCACACCATTCACAAAAATAAACTCAAAATGGATAAAGGACCTGAATGTGAGAACAGGAAACCATCAAAACCCTAGAGGAGAAAGCAGGAAAAGACCTCTCTGACCTCAGCTGTAGCAATCTCTTACTTGACACATCCCCAAAGGCAAGGGAATTAAAAGCAAAAATGAACTGCTTGGACCTTATGAAGATCAAAAGCTTCTGCACAGCAAAGGAAACAACCGACAAAACTGAAAGGCAACCAACGGAATGGGAAAAGATATTTGCAAATGACATATCAGACAAAGGGCTAGTATCCAAAATCTATAATGAGCTCACCAAACTCCACACCCGAAAAACAAATAATCCAGTGAAGAAATGTGCAGAAAACATGAATAGACGATTCTCTAAAGAAGACATCCAGATGGCCAACAGGCACATCAAAAGATACTCAACGTCGCTCCTCATCAGGGAAATACAAATCAAAACCACACTCAGATATCACCTCACACAAGTCAGAGTGGCCAAAATGAACAAATCAGGAGACTACAGACGCTGGAGAGGATGTGGAGAAACAGGAACCCTCTTGCACTGTTGGTGGGAATGCAAATTGGTGCAGCCACTCTGGAAAACAGTGTGGAGGTTCCTCAGAAAATTAAAAATAGACCTACCCTATAACCCAGCAATAGCACTGCTGGGAATTTACCCAAGGGATACAGGAGTACTGATGCATAGGGGCACTTGTACCCCAATGTTTATAGCAGCACTCTCAACAATAGCCAAATTATGGAAAGAGCCGAAATGTCCATCAACTGATGAATGGATAAAGAAATTGTGGTTTATATACATAATGGAGTACTACGTGGCAATGAGAAAGAATGAAATCTGGCCCTTTGTAGCAATGTGGATGGAACTGGAGAGTGTGATGCTAAGTGAAATAAGCCATACAGAGAAAGACAGATACTATATGTTTTCACTCTTATGTGGATTCTGAGAAACTTGACAGAAACCCATGGGGGGGGGGGGGAAGGAAAAAAAAAAGAGGTTAGAGTGGGAGAGAGCCAAAGCATAAGAGGTTCTTAAAAACTGAGAACAAACTGAGGGTTGATGGGGGGTGGGAGGGAGGGAAGGGTGGGTGATGGGTATTGAGGAGGGCACCTTTTGGGATGAGCACTGGGTGTTGTATGGAAACCAGCTTGACAATAAATTTCATATATTAAAAAAAATAAAATAAAAAACAGACTCTTTAACTAGAGAGAACAAATTGATGGTTGTCAGAGGGGAGGTAGATGGGGAGATGGGGGAAATAGATGAAGGGGATTAAGAGGACACTTATCATGATGAGCACTGAATAACTTATAGAATCACTGAATCACTATGTTGTACACCTGAAACTAATGTAACAGTATGTTACCTACACAGGAATTAAAAAATAATTAAAAAAAAAGAAGTGTCACCAGAATGTTTCACAAAAAAAGGGTTTTGATATCTTCAATGAAAATGTTCAAAGTACAATGTCGAAACGAATTTAAATTTCACTTAGACATGATACAGGAATCTTATTAATCAATTCTTCTATTTTTCATTAGAAGACACAATGTACAGATTAATCCTTCATCCAGTCAGTGTCTTTTCCAGAAAGTAGGTTTGCAGTATTTGACATATCTACATTTACATATCTCTATTTACTGATGCACCTCCTTTCTCTCTCTTTCTCTCTCTCTCTCTCTCTCTCTCTCATCTTCTTGGGATGGTTTTATTGGGAGAGTCTCAAAATTTAGTGGAAGTTTTAACTAAACTGAGTTATTTACTCAGCAGCCTATAAAATATAGACATTGATTTACAGATTTAAAGGATAATAATGAAACGAAATGTTTTGCTATACGATGTTCAAAAATACCTATTCAAATAAGTTGAGCTAGAAATCACTTATCCTTTCACAGGACAATATTCTTGCTCAAAGAGAATAAATATGCAAATAAATGGAGAGAGTATTTAATTTCTTCTGAATGGCAAAATGTGCCCTAAATGAAAAATTGGCGTTTGGGGGGATTACACTTTCCCTTGTTTTATAATTCTATAATCCTCTAAATCCTATATGTCTTAATATCATAAATCTTATATAATACTATATGTTTTATAAACTTACAGTGTACCTGTATACATCCAAAAAAAGTATTAAATGTATAAATAAATTAGGTAAAACTTTATGTGCCAACATTTATAAAGTTTATTATACTTTATTTGTAAAATGATCTAAGATTGTAAATATAATGTCTAAGATGATCTAAGATATATGTCTCTGAATACTATACCTGAATGTTTGGAATATTTTATTAAAATTCTATAAAATTCAGTTTCTGATATTTTGGAAGGCCTGGAATGAGTCTACCTTATACGGAATTTTGCATTTTATTTTGCTGTGTGATTTGGAAATTTCTATGTAGTTACCAAATGGATTCAGGTTTGAATTCAGAAGTTATTTTCCTTGTTTTTGCTTTTCTTTAAGACAAAAGTTACTCATTGTATTTTCCTTCTTAATATTAACTGTTATCATATCTTCAAAAAATTAAAGAAAGGTAAAGATCTTGGGGCGCCTGTGTGGCTCAGTTGGTTAAGAATCTGACTCTTGATTCCAGCTCAGGTTATGATCTCACAGTTTGTGAGCTCAAGCTCCAAGTTGGGCTCTGTGCTGACAGGGAAGAGCTTGCTTCAGTTTCTCATTCTCCCTCTCTCTCTCTGCCCCACCCCTGCTCTCTTGCTCTCTTTCTCTCAAAAACAAACAAACAAACAAACAAAAAAAAAACACCACAAAAAAAACAAATAAATAAACTTAAAAGAAAACCAAGAAAAGGTATAGGTCTTAGTTGATGAGAGTATAGCTTCACAGTCTTAGGAAAAATCCTTAATTTTAATCCAAGTGTAGATTCTAAATTGTTCAATATCTCTTTCACTGTCCCATGGTTCAAATAGATACAAAAAAGAACAGTCCAAGCAACTTAAAACAGGTTTGACCAGGAAGAGAAGATGAATGTTCTTTTCACTCACATCTCACTCAGCAGGGTAGAGTCATATAGAAAGAGACCATCTTCGTATCGATCTCAAACATGCTGGCCAAGTTTGTCTTTAGAAGAAATGTGTAGGGAAATTTTCAAACTCGACAATTGTTAATTACACAAAATCCAGAGAAGCACAGTAAATAGTGCTTTGAAGCATGCTTTCAAATTGCCTTTTCTCAGTTTGTCAATTTAACTCTCTAATAAGAAAACCAGAGACAGTTAATTATATTCATTTGACATAATAAAAAGAAAGGTCAAACATTATCACCAAAGGGGCATCTGGGTGGCTCAGTTGGTTAAGCGTCTGACTTCAGCCTAAGTCATGATCTCACGGTTCATAAGTTTGAGCCCTGAGCCAGGCTTTGTGCTGACAGCTCAGAGCCTGGAGCCTGCTTCAGATAATGTATCTCCCTCCCTCTTTGCCTCTCCGCCCACTCACGCTCTCTTTTTCTCTCAAAAATAAATAAACATTTAAAAAAAAAGAGTTATAAAAACATTATCACTAGAAAAATAATGGAGAAAAATAAAAATAAATGATACACATTTCCCCTAATGTTAAGTATTCCTGAAGGAATGGTATTTCTAAATTCATAAAGTAATCATGATATTTTGAGAATAGATCAATGTCATATATTTTTTATATCTTTATTTTTATAGTTATTTTCTATATAGTCCAATATTGATAAATGTTAGGTCAAATCACTGTGATAGTTAACATTACCTGGTTTTACAATTCTCACTAATCAAATTAAGTTTGACCATCATGTTCTATCCATATAGAGAAAAGAAGGAAAAAAGGAAGGAAGGAAGGAGGGAAGGAAGCAAGGAAGGGAGTCAGGCGGGAAGAAAGGGAAGGATGTAGGGAGGGAGGAAGGAAGGCAGGAAAGAAGGAAAAAGGAAGAAAGAGGATAGGAGAATAAAAACAGAAAGGGGAAAATACAGGGTTATTATGGGTAATATAAAAACAAGTGTACTAGCAGACAGACTCACTATGGCAAATGTAAACTATCAATTTGTGTTTAAAATAGCCTACAAAAGCAACTAAATGAGTCAATAAGTAAACAATTTCAATAATTAGTTTTGAATACTCCATTTGACTCATTATTTCACTTTAATAAAATAAAACATAAGTATTTCTGTATATGAATGTATATAGATCAGCCTTATCAAGATTAAGCATTCTATAAATATAAATGCAAGGAATATGCTTCATATGTTTCCATTTTGAGTAAATTACTCTGTAGTGTAGGTTTTTCTGATACTTTATCAACAATGAAAGCCTTGCATAAGTCTAAACACAAAATGCACATGTGAATGTAATTAAAGCATTGAAAAAGATAGAAATATTGAAAAAAGAAGTCTTTGAAATAAAAACAACATGAAAGATGGCATGTCTTTCAGAGTAATATTTAGTATCTATCTTAATAAAGATATCTAGCACCATATCATTGAAATTAATCTGTTTCCATTTCTTTTGTTTTATAAAACTTTTCCACATGCTACCCAGGTGTCAACATTTTATATAATAGAAATATTTAATTTAGGTAAAAATCTAGAAAAGGTGGCTTTTCACATTAAAATTCACATCTGTGGGCACCTACACAGTGTGTATCATCATCTTAACTTTAAAATTAAGTCATACTGAGTTTTTCTCACTTTATTATGAATATTTGTGTTTTTCCATGTGTGGATTTGGAGGAGCTGACCCAGAGCTTGTTCTCTGAATCAAGTGCATTTGGATTTCATTATTGGCTCCACCACTAAATCAGTAATACAGTTAAATCATAAACTATACACACAGTATTTAGTGTTTGACAATTAATAACCATTTAATAAATGATAGTTATTATCACCATTATCATCACAATTGTTAGCATTTATTTTGTGTCATTATTAGTATTTCAGTTTAGAAAAAGAAAATGGTCCATTTCATACCCTATATAGTTACTTAATTTACTAGGTACTTTCATATATGTCATCACATTTAATACTCACTGTCTATATCAAAGGAAGGCTACATGATTTGCCCAGTACACAAGGCTGAAATGATAGCCTACCTTTGAAGATTACCATGCCTTTGTATGCTGAATTCAGTTTCTTTTTACAACACAAATGTTTCTTTCTAGTTTGTCAGGGAATAAAAATGGATGAGAAAGACATGAAGAATAGGTTCCAGACGTGGTTCTAAAATTAACTACTCTTTAAACTACAGTATTTTATGGAAAACAATTTAAGTTTCATCATGGTTCAATTGGGATAAATAATACTTTTCTTTAGAATGTGTCTAGATTATAAAATGATACGATAGTGGTAATGTAGCCTCTAATAGCTTGTTAGGGTTTAATTTGCAATTCATATTTATATATATTGTTTGAAAGTACATGTCTCCAGGTGACACTATTCTTAGAAGATGAACTACATGTTAAAAATATATCTGTCATAGTAGTTATCTAACAAGTGGAAAGATGAGTTGTAATTGACAAGACACATAAAGGTAATCTTCTGACCCAAGGGTACTTATGTGGCTGTGTGCTTTATAATCTGTTGGCTAAATTGTAGAGTTATATTCTATGAGCTTTTCCATGTGCTTTAATCCCACAATAAAACATTTAAAGAATTCAGGTGAAAAACATGTATCTAGTAAAAGACTTATTTCTGAGTGCTGATCATACCTAGTATAATACCAATAATCCAATTCTTTAACTGCTGGTTGTAGAATGTACATAAGTGATTCATCAACTCAAATTTCTAAAAGACTATGATAAGCTATTATTCCCAGGGAGGAGTGATCTGGAAGCTATTGTGAGCTTCCATTCTGTTCTGAGATTTGAGATGTTACTACACACAGAGGAAGTGAACATCTTGTCAGCCCTACCAAGCCAAGTATAAGATTGAAACTTTTTGCTGTACATGTGTCTGTATTAGTTGAGAAAAACACAATAGCTGAGAAATGGGGCAGGATGAAATATCCTTTGACTTTTTGTGACTTACCTTTAGTCTTCTTTAAGAGTGTCTCTAACACTTGCAAGTGATTAAATCTAGTCTTTCAACCAGAAAATTTTTGTTGCTACAATGATTTACCTCAGGGCCATCTGAAACACTTAGTTTAGGTTCCACTTTAACCTAGAGATTTGGACTTCAAAAAGATGCGCTTTTTTTGGTATTATTTTAATTCCCCATTTAGAATATATTGCTGAAACAGCAGAAATTTAGCACCACATTAAAAAACCATTATGTTTACAGACAAAATTTATCTAGCACAGATTGAAAAAAAAATCCCTTTTTACATCATGATGTCTACTCAAAGGTTGGTAATAATTGCCCAAATGCATGAGAAAACTTGTCAGCTTGCCTCTTTCTATATTGATCAGAGCAATATGCGCATGCTTATTTTACTTCATGGGCTTTATGTGAATATAATGATTTTAAATAATTTAATTTGGTTCACTAAATAGCCAGTTCCTGTCAAGTGTGATTGATCTTCCTCTACCTGAAATTAATTACCTAAAATTTCAATAACAGTTTCCATTCACTAGCCTCATTTTTTTGGTGAGAATTAATTTTAAAATTCACAGAAATCAGAGCAATTAATTTGTAAATTTACTTAAATTCTGCCTTAAATTCTACATATTCTTCAGTGGCTTTTTTGTGCATTTGTTTTTCTTTTCTTTTCTTTTTTTGAATTTGTTTAATAGCAGACCATCTTGTTTAAGCAGATTAATGAAAGGACCTATCTTTCTCTGGTACATTGCCCAGCACTCAGCCAATGCCTGGCACACAAGAGTCCTAAGGGTTAACTTTGAACCTCTCTCTTCCTACCATAACTGAGGGCCCTAGCTTTTCCCCAAAGGCCCTTCCTTGTCTAATGTATGCTAATGCTCTGGTATTTGCAGTATAATGGCAAAATGTATCTAGCTAGAAAAGCACCCAGTTTAATAAAGATAAAAATTGTGCTTTCAAATAGATACCAGGGACTAGAATTTGCTGAAAAAGAGAACCTATTTGGGGGAAGTGAGCTGCCTTTTCAAGTTTCTATTACATAAGCTACCTATAGTTTTTGTACTGGCCCAATGAATTAGGTTAATAACTTCCAACTGCATAATCATTTTTTTTTTGCTTTGTATTTGTTTGTAAAATTTCTACAGATATCTTAAAATTGATTCATGTACTAGAAATTCTGTAGTTTAAGGACCATGATATAAGTATGTGAGCAAAAGAAAAATGCAGTTTCATTAAAACTCAAGGTTATTTTCACACCTGGGAGAAATGTTTTACCTGGTATTTAAGAAAATATAATGATTTATTTTATACTATTTAGTTTCATATTTTAAATATAACTATGCAGACAATTACAGAACTCATCATAAATAAAACCCTGTTCAAACTTGCTACATGAAAGCATAAGAGACTCTTAAAAACTGAGAACAAACTGAGGGCTGATGGGGGGTGGGAGGGAGAGGAGGGTGGGTGATGGGTATTGAAGAGGGCATCTTTTGGGATGAGCACTAGGTGTTGTATGGAAAACAATTTGACAATAAATTTCATATATTAAAAAAAAAAAACTTGTTACATGAGGTATTACTGGAAAGTCACAGTTGATTTCCATACATATACACATGATAACA
The DNA here is from genome assembly GCF_016509475.1 of Prionailurus bengalensis. NCBI lineage: Eukaryota > Metazoa > Chordata > Mammalia > Carnivora > Felidae > Prionailurus > Prionailurus bengalensis. The sequence goes on along the minus strand of NC_057343.1, from coordinate 62,064,925 downwards.
CAGAAAAATGTATTCTACTTTCCAATTCACAAAAGTATTGCAATACAAATTATCGAATAATTATAGAATTATAGAATATCTTTGAAGCAAAAAAAATAACAAATGGTTTATGATTTTGATCTAAACTATAATCATGTAGCATTTTTAAATTTATTTTTTAAACCTAATTTCTTTATTTCATTCAGATATAAGTAAACTTCAACTACTTTGGTAGAACTGATCCCAAATAAAATTAACAAATAGTAAGCATATTTTGCACATATGATTTTCCTCTTGCATTTAAAATTAGCTTTATCATTTGCCTTCAAAGCACACTAATGGCCTCAGACTGTGAATCACTCACATTCATAAAATAATACAAAGCTATGCATTACCTAACACTGTATCCAGTATTAGAATCACCACTTAAAATAACACAACATAGCACAAACACCACTGTCAATGTTTTAAGAGTTGGAATTACTTAATTCACATTTTCTAAGAGTACTGAATATAAACTTTATCAATGTTAGTGTAGTATCTAATTACTTTAGAAAACGTCTCATCAAAACTTGGCTTAATTTCAGAATTATTTTAGACTGAAAGTAAATAAAGTTTAAGGTCCACTCAACAGGAAAATAAAACTGATTTTGACCAAAGACAAAAAATGATGCCATTCACCTCACATAGTTATGATAATTTTACTACGCACACCAATTCATAAAGACATTTGAGAGGAAAAAGAAAAGTTGGCACCAAATACAGCAATGTACATTTTTTAGAGAAAAATAATGCAGCAGATATCTGAAATATGGTGGTCAAATACTGAATGAACTTAAATTATTGGTGGGGGTAAGGTTTACCTATTTACCCCTCTTTTGCAGATAATTATACATTCGCATACTGTTGTAAAAAATAATACAAAGACAATCCATACATCCTTCACCCAATTTCTTCCACCAGTAACATATTGCATAGCTGGAATTCTGGGATAGGGGCAAAATCTTTGAAATCCTTCCTTTCAACAATGTATCTGGTGTCTTACCTCATTTACTAGTTCTAGGAGATTGCATGTGTGTGTGCGCACATGTGTGAATTCTTTGGCATTATCTACATAAACAATTATATCATCCGCAAAAAGAGAGTTTTTGTTCCTTCCTGTCCAAACTGTATAAATTTTATTTCTTCATTCTTTACTTGTAGTGGTTTGAATTTCTAGTACTATGCTGAAGAGTGGCAAAAGCCCACACCCATGCCCCGTTCCCTGGCTGAGGAGGAAGCCATTCACGTTCACAATTATGCATGATGTTAGCCGTTGCAGTTTTGGAAATACATTTCATGAAATTAAAGAAGTTCCCGTTGGCTCTTAATTCTCAGGAATATTTTTTATCATGAATGTGTGTGATAATTTGTTCTATGTGATTTGATAAGAATATATGATTATTCTTCTTTACTCCATTGTTACTTCAGTTTCCAAATGTTGAAAAAGTGTTGCATAACTGAAAAAAATCTCACTCAGCCATATTGTATAATTCTATTTATACATTGCTGGATTTGATTTGCTAATATTTTGTTGATGATTTTCTCATCAATTAACCATTCTTTCAAAAACTATATAATTATTTTTTTAGCACTGTCCAGATCCCTGCGTGTGTGTGTGTGTGTGTGTGTGTGTGTGTATTCTAATCATGGCTCTCTCTTCGGTGTAAATCATTATTATAATAGAATTGCATTATTGGCTATTTACCAAAACTTCTTAAAAATCTAATTTGCAGACAGGCAATACAGCATAATGACCATAGTTACTGAAAGCATAGACTCTGGGACAGATTTCATTAAGTTCAAGTCCCAGGTTCACTACTTTATAAGTTTGTAAACTTGACAACTTTTAGAACGTTTTCTTTTCCATGGCTCAATCTCTGCACTGCCCTCCGCACCCCCCCCCCCAGTCTGTCTGTCTCTCTCTGATATAAAATGACACAATAATACTTAAAGAACAGTTTGACATACATACAGCTTACAGATATGAGAGGGGCTAAGACTAAAGATGTTGCCAAATAAACTATAATCATATCTGTAAAAATTTTATTAAAGTAGAATATATTCACATGCCACTTGTGTAAAAATAATAATAAAAAAGAAGTATGTTTTAATAAAAGATCATATATTACCAAGGTTGGGCTTAATAATCTATAACTTGGATTGACATTTATTGTGATACTGTCCTGGAGCAAAACATTCAGTTTTGATTTATTTGTAATATTTTTGATAAAATATTTGACTGGGGGGGGGTGTCTTGTGAAGATCAAACAATGTAAATCATTCATTCACTGAAATATTTAGTTCAATTACCTATATATATGTCTACCTACCTATCATATAATTATTTACTTTTTTCATATATTCTAGGAAACAGTCCATATCATAAAGCTAGAGTGATGAACAAAACAAAGGAAGAGCACTTCAGTGAGGAACTACTACCTTTACTGGAGTGAAGACACGTGCATGCGAAATGTCTAGGTCAGAACATGACTAGTAAATGCTTGAGGATATATCTGCTACCCTGCCTCATTTTCTCTGTCAAAGGTCACAATCATCCACCTATCCATTTAATTATAGTCAATATGTATGATACTCCCATATCTGAAGAAACCATGTGGCAGCATATTTCTTTGCAATTGAATTGAATTAGTAAGATCGAAAAGAGCAAACATGTTTTTAAATTAGAGAATATATCCCTTTACACAGTTGTAGACACATTTGTTCCTTCACAAATGTGTTATTTTATTATGTCATGCAGCCAGGGTTCTCAATATGTACTCTATTACTGATTTTCAGTTAATACATAAAAAAAGCCTTACGTGTACTTCTGACTACTCTATTGGTTAAACTTCCTTCTTCTCAGAGGTAGATTAAGATGAATTTTTTTATGACTCATGTCTTCATATTTCTGTTAAAATTAGATAAAAATTAAAAACTGAACTGGACACATAGTGGGGGTTAATATTTATTTCAACATTTCATAAAGTTAATAAAATAAACAGTTGCCATAATACTTCAAAGTTGATGGCTAGGGAATAATTTATTAACTACCACCACTCTGCAAAGGCCTGCATGAGAGCTGGTAAATTTGCAGATTTCTCAGAACTCCAGCAATGCTTAGGTTCAAGGAGATATTAAAATGCTGCAACCGCAGATTTCGTTTTGACTGTTCTTGGAAAGACTCCAACAAATTGGCTAAAAAGCTTACCACAGGAAGCCAAATATCTTGTAGAGTCTAAGAGGCAGAGCACATTTCTGCTGAATAGAATACTTCTTTTCATGAAAACACGTTTCTCTAATATACATCTAATAATGCATAACCTATCAGTACAAGCCTAACAAGGCTTTTAAAGTTTTAGCTCTTTACATGGTTTCTCTGCTGTGAGAGAAAACAATGCACTTGTAAAATCCATGACATAGAGCACTGTGCATATTTCAAATGAGATAAGAAGATATTTCTGCAGTTGACTATGATTGCTATTGCAATAATGGCATTAGTTTTCCAATATACCACTTGAGTGCTGAGAGTATGATTCCCTTGGGGCCTTCATTTTCATTATAAACAGCCTACTACTGAGCCTACTTTTATATTCACAATAATTTGAAATTATAAAACAATTTCTGAAAACTTTGTTAAAGAAACACAGTACAAGCAAGCCTACATTGAAGCCATTTTTCTATAACTGACATTGGATGAGCGATATCATCAAGGCACAGTATTCAAAGGATGAATCATATGTGGAGATTGAGTTGGGGTGTTCTCTGACAGAATCCATATTGGATGCAATCCTGTAAAATGAGCCAGACAGTGGAAACTAGATAGACTCCGAAAGCAATTATGTTTTAGATGGTTTAAAATGTTTGACCTGTGTAGCATATATATCCCTTGCTGAAAACACTCCTAAAATTGTTCTCTGATTCTGTATTAGAGACTGTAGCAAGTCTAGAAAGAGTAGTCTGCATATCAGCTCTTTTCAGACTTTCTGCTCCAGGTAGTGTAGAGAAATGAAGTAGAATAAATTAGTGTCCATCCACCCCTGCTTCCACATTTTTTTCTTTCAATTATTTTATGATGTTTATTTTTGAGAGAGAGAGAGAGAGAGAGAGAGAGAGAGAGAGAGAGAGAGAGAGAGCATGAGCAGGGGAGGGACAAAGAGTGAGAGAGGGAGCCATAGATTCTGAAGCAGGCTCTGGGCTCTGAGCTGTCAGCACAGAGCCCGACGCGGGGCTCAAACCCACCAGCTGTGAGATCATGACCTGAACCCACCAGCTGTGAGATCATGACCTGAACTGAAGTCGGACGCTCAACCAACTGAGCCACCCAGGCGCCCCACCCCCTGCTTCCACATTTAACAAAGGTTTCGAATTTCAACCATCATAACTCACATTTTAAATGTTTCCCTTTGAGGAACTGTGTGTGAATGTGTGTGTGTTAAAGTGTGTGCTAATATGCATGTTTGCGTGTGTGTATGTTTTGAGGGAATGAAATTTCCCTTAATTGGTATATCAAGTAAAAAGTAAAGTTCAAAATAATAAAAATATATATGCCTTCTAATTGGCTTTGATAAGCATTTTAGTAGGAAAAACTCCTACATATCATATGTGGTCATGATTGGGTTGTAGCCACACATACATTATCATTAGGGATTGATAAAAGATCACAGATGTGGTGTTGGTCAGTATTTCACCCCTGTTCCTGCCATCTGGTTTCTTGGTGGCTGCCTTATCCCACATGCATTTCAAAGGGTTTGCGTCTTGTGTTTTCAACTTAGCTCTCTTTAAGTTTTACTGGGTAGGGTTCTGGTGTTCAAATGCTTAAAAATCAAACTAATTTTCCTCTCTCTTTCTTTAATATATCATTTTTATTTTACATACTAACCCTTTCCACTACCTATTGTACATTATAGATTCCACACCATTGTTAATTAATAGTGTCTATATCTTATGTAGTTAGTCTACTGACTATGTTTTGGGGGAGGATATTCCATTAGCTGTTTGTAATGCTGTTCTTTGGATCTGATTGCTTTGGTTTCCTTTTTATTTTATTCTATTTTTTCAAATTACCTGCCAGACAATCAGCTGTATTTTATAACAAGTCTTTGAGCTTTGCATAAAATTGCCCACTGACTACCAGGGTCGAAGGGTACAAAACAGCTAATTTATCCTAGGTTTATGGTCGCAAAAGACTATAACCTCTAGATTCTGCCTTTGAGTCTATAATTTATTTGTCTGTTTTGTTTAGTCAGTGTTTTTACTTCTTTTATTCCGAGCTATAAAATTTCCTCAAAGATCTCACCTTTCTCTTTAGTCCCTACTGCTCAAAGTTCTAATACTTCCCCTAGTAGACATATAAATGTTTAAAAATATGCCTCTGTACTTGCATGGTGCCTAGGGGAATTCCAGAAACTATGAATGACATTATATTTGGGCATATACTTATTTCCATAATTTGATACCATCTTCACTTAATGACTTTTACATCAATGCATATGCATCGCCTAACTGAAATAAGCCACGTTTGCATAGTTTAGTTTTCAGATAAGTGAAATTAAACATCAAGACTGTAGACTCTTTCAAAATCACATGTTCCTCATTAAAGATAATTGATGGCTATTAAGCTTATAGAAAGTTGAAAAATAACTTTAAAAAGTGTTTACAAATCAGAAAAACATTCCATGTTTTAACATTTCCTCTTCTATTTGAGGCGAAAAAACCAAAACCAAAACCAACATGACACACACAGCAACACACATATTACCAAAATATAGTGCCATTTTAGTAGCAATTGGTAAACATACAATTCTACTTACTATTGAATGATTTCTTAAGACTTGGATTGATGATAAATAAAAGAGGGAGAAACAGATAAACCAACCCTTACAAAAATGATTAGAAACAATTCTTTCGAAGATAACGACTTCGTTATTTTTAGAAAAATTGAGCTTTAGCCTTTTGAAAAACGACTCTATAATCAATCGATGTGTTATCATGCTACATTATTAAATAAAGTTGAAACAGCCTTTCATTTTCTTAGGGCCAGCTCACAGACTTGAAAGCTTCCAGAAATTAGAATAAATGATCATTTTGAGGGGAGAAATTTTCCACTTGCACAAGATGTTTTCAAAGCTTTCTTAGAGATATTACTTGCTTTGAAAATGAAGTGTCTGATGAGGCTTGTCTATAATTAGGAAACATTAGATAAACCTCCCATTGTAGAAACAGATTGGAACAACTATTTCACAGTAAATCAGAATCTCACTATCAAGTTATGTGATAAGCTCTTCTGTGTGGCTCAGTAAATCATGAAGTGTGACAATAGGGACACTCAATAAGCTGCTGAGAACTGCATAATAAATCATGAAATTTCACAATAAGTTGTACAATAAGCTCTACTGTATTAGTCTCTAAATCATGGGCTTTCACAATAAAGTTATACGAAGAATTTTGCTTTTCTTTGCTATGTCTACTGTTATTATGGAGCATCTATCAGTCAAGGATAAAATGAAGTCCTTCTCTCCCACATTAGCCAGAGCCATGTTATTGAGAAAAATCAGGTTTTATTTGTGTCAGAGGAAAAGAAAAACTATCTTGTTCCATTAATTAATAAAATCAATTCCAGTAACAACTTGAGTTCACATGTTTGTGATAGATAACTCATTAATTTAGAGTAGCTATTATAAAAAAAGACAATGTGTTTAATCTAGGTTAATACTTAAGTACTTAGAACAAATGGCATATATGAGTACATTAAATATAATTAATGACAAGGGAGAGATCAGATTAAATTTAAGTAGGCAATCACAATTACAAAGAAAAGGTGGTGCGTGTGTGCGCATGTGCAGAAAGAGCGAGAACGAAAGAGATGTTTACATACAATTTTCTAAAGGTGTGTTTATTCTTTAATTTTGAAAACTATGAAATATATTTAAGCTCCTTATGATTTGGCATGTTTTTGATAGATAAAATATAAATTACATGAAACCTAAATTTAAAGAACACCAGATTTGAATCCTAGTTCCATTGTTTAGATGATATATATATAACTGAGTATGATTACTTACATTACATTTATTTGTGTTTTAAGATCCCATTTTAACAGAAAAGCAAATGTGAACAGGTGTAACATTCACCTGCAGCATTCTCCACTAAATATTGGTTAATAATTATTTCGACTATGAAAAGGTAAAAAATAAAAAAAGCCCAAAGTATTTTTTTAAATTTATTTTTAAGTGCAGGTATTTTAGGAAAATAACTGAGATTTGTAGAGGATGACAAGATTTGTCCATGAGAATAATTGATACCTGATATTAGAAAAACTTCTTACCCCAAATAAGATGCAGCAAATATGTCAATAATAATGAGAACCATCAATCTATATGGAGGACAGGAAGAAATGCTTCACTGCAAATGTAAACATCACTGGAGAGAGAGTTCTGTGGCATTTAGGTTTTGTTTTCAAGGGGGGAAATATGAAGTATTGTAGGACTACTGAACATTCCCCTACTTGCACGCGCACACACATACACACACACACACACACACGTGCATGGATGCACACACGTATAGTTTTGTTATGTTCTGATATTCTACTAAATTCGTTTTTACATGATTGAGCACCGGAAAACAGGGAACTCTGCAGAAGATCAGACATGATCCAAGAACAGTCACCACTATTATATCCATTGCTAGCTATATTTCGTAGGAATAAGACCCAGATCATGAAAACTTTCCACTTTGGATCCAAGTATGAGCCAAAATAGAAACTATTTTCTTCTTTACTCTCTACAACCAGTAATTAGAACTTCTCATCTCTTCTTTTTTTTCTTTTTATCCTATAAAATAGATATATTGCACACATATTCACATACACACCTTTTTTGACAAGAGAGAAATAAGAGAAATTATCCAGGTGGTTTGAAATTGGGTTTGAGAGATTTTTTATTTTTTTTATTTTTTCTTATTTTTTTTTAACGTTTATTCATTTTTGAGACAGAGAGAGACAGAGCATGAACAGGGGAGGGGCAGAGAGAGAGGGAGACACAGAATCTGAAACAGGCTCCAGGCTCTGAGCTGTCAGCACAGAGCCCGATGCGGGGCTCGAACTCACGGACCGCGAGATCATGACCTGAGCTGAAGTCGGACGTTTAACCGACCAAGCCACCCAGGCGCCCCAAGAGATTTTTTAAACATAAAGAGATTAATGTCTTACGTGCAGTACTGATTATTATATTAAAGGAAATCCCAGTAACCAGCTTTGACGCTCACGGTCTTTACATTTTTTTGTTTTGCTCTGTTTTTTCTTTAAAAAATAATCTTGTTTCATCATAAAGATAAGTAAACATATAATACAGTGATATGCATTCATCACATCTTGTTTTCAATTATTATAATGGGGTACATTTTCAGAACATAGAAATATTAGGAATCCCCTGGTTAGAAGCAACATTGCCCAGGGGCACTTGGCTGATTCAGTTGGTTAAGCGTCAGGCCTCAGATCAGGTCAAGATCTCATGTCTGATGAGCTAGAGCTCTGCGTCAGGCTCTGTGCTGACAGCTCAGAGCCTGGAGCCTGCTTCGAATTCAGTGTCTTCTTCTCCCTCTGGCCCTCCCCTGCTTATGGTCTCTCTGTCTCTCTCAAAAATAAATAAACATTTAAAAAACAAGAGAAAAAAAGAAGATAACCCTATACATATATGAATTCATTGGATTTTTATGTAAAAATGTATGTATATTGAAACAAAATTGACTTACTTTTAAAATGGTATTTTCTGAAATCCTAAGGAATATTTTAAAAATCAATACAAACACAACCTGAACTAGTTATTAATCATTTTTTATGATTCATTAATAAGCTTTGAGACATTTAAATAAAGCCCGCAACAGTTTCATTGTAGTATGAATATATCCACAGTATAAAATAGCAAAATCTTTAAGGCAAGACAAAAAATTTAGAGTAGATGTCTTATCAGTTCATGTAGATGATATTAAATTCCAGAAAAGTAATCATAGAACACAGAAGGAGTTGATGTCAAGAATATTAATGAAGAAAATGGCATAATTAATATTCTCAAAGTCCCACATGTAATATTTCTGTTTGGGCAAGACTAGAAAAGATGTCAAAACCGCAAGCTTTGAATTTTGAGAGAATTTTAGTTTTGCAAAATCTACGGAGCGTTACAGCATTTTAAAAAAGTAAAACAAAATCCCTTTTTCAAAAAAAATAAATATTTTGTCATTTGCATTTAGCTTGAAAATTTCATTTAATATAATGAATCATTAACATTCAATCCATACACATCAGGTTTCAAGCAAGATAGATTAGCTCTACTCCTCCCAGGTTCTCCTCCCTCTTACACTAATGTCTCCTGGATATAACACAATAAACGAGCATAGGAAGATTCTTAAGGTTGGAAAGAAAAAGGTAGAGTTCTTAGGGACCGAGGCACTTGAGGAATGACAGTACAGTGAAATCTCTGGGTTTCACTTTTCCCTTCTACGTGTCATAGGAGGGCAGCCTGGAACACACACACACACACACACACACACACACACTCCAAGTCTTTTTTTTTTCTGAGGTGAAGTGAGTGAAAATGGTGGCCTAACAACAGAAAACCTTTTGGCCGTACTGTCTTCACTTCATCCAAGCACCAACATAACAATCACACCCTATTTATGATTTTGGTAGGGCCACACATGCATGGAACAGATCGTCAGCTCCACTCACTTTCTTGGTAGAAGGCAGCTGTCAGCTTCCCTCAGTAGGCTGACCATTCTGTAGAAGTCAATGGCCCGTACTCCAATCTCAAGTCAGGGTAGTGTCCATGTAATAGAGTGATGAGCTGAGCCTCCACTCTCACTCTGTAGCAATGATATTTCATGAAGCATTGTGAGAAGCTACTTATCACTCCACTTCCTCACTCCCCCTTCACACTGTCAGCTGGCTCCACCAGTCAGCTGAGCCTTATCACCCACTTAGCATCAACAAGACTGAATTCAGTGCTATATGATTTATAGGTACTCAGAACAACGCTTGTTCCCACCTCTGTTATCAGCTGATTGTAATGGGAACTGAGCCTCTCCCCACTACTCAGCATCATAAAAGTATCACTCAGAGTGAAAAGTTGGGAGATGGAGTTCAATGGTACTTGAATTGCATCCACCCCTCCCTTTAAATTTATCCCCCCAGCAGTGGGATTCAGCAGGGAGCTTTCTGTCCCCAGGCTGTAAGGAAAAAATTAGACAACAGAACCAAATAACAAAACCAAATAACAGAACCTAATCTAATCCCACCCATACACAATAAGTATATTTAAGGAAATTAAAATTATACAGGAGGCCACGATAAAATCAAACTAGAAATCAATGACAGAAAGACCACAGGAAATTTTCTAAAAAATTAGAAATTACACACTACACCTCTAAATAATGCATGTGTCAAAGAGGTGAGCTCAAAAGAAATTTTGAAAAGTACATAGAATTGAGTGAAAAGGAAAAATATAACAAATAAAAAGTGGGATACATCTAAAGTAGTGCAGGGAGGGAAATCTGTAGCACAAAATGCTTGAATTAAAAAAAAATCTCAATAATCTAAGTTTCTACCTCAAGAAACTAGACAAAAGGGGCACAATAAACTCAAAGTAGAAAGAAGGAATTAAATAATAAAGATGAGCAGAAATAAATGAAATTGAAAAGGGAAAACAACAAACCGGGGGACATGTTCCTTTTGGAAAAAAAAAGACAAGGAACTTTATAAACCCTTAGTAAGACTGACAACAATAAAAAGAGAAAACTACAATTTAAAGATAACAAGTATGAGAGATATCACCACACACGCTGAAGCCATTGAAACGATAATGAAAACATACTAAAAAAACTTTACACTTATAATTTTGAAAACTCAGAAGAATGAAACAATTCCTTGAAAACTATAAACTATCAAAACTCAACCATCATACTGAGAATAGTTATATAACCACTGGAGATATTGAATTTGCAATTTAAAAATTCCTGAAAAAATCTCCAAACTCAGGTTCCTTCCCTGTAGAATTCTGCCAAACATTTAAAGAAAAATTAAAACCAATTTTCCACAATTTCTTGGAGAAAATAAAAGAGAATGGAATACTTCCCTAAACGTTTGTGAGGCTAATGTAACCTTGATACCGAAGCCAACAAAAATTATATTTAAAAAAAAAAGAAAAGAAAAAGAAAACTGACGACCAGTATCTCTCATAAACATCTGTACTAGTTTTCTTTTTCTTCCCCTCAGCATACCTCATGCAGAATATTCTACAATTCATGCAGAAATGTGAGGGGTAAAACTATATCTTGGTATCAAAAGATTGTTGTTTCTCTTTCCAATTAAGAGGCTAAACATTGATATATTTTGCTGAAAGTAGAATATCAAAATTACCTATCAAACAAAAAGTTGAGGTAGTCACAGAACTGTTGGTCACCATCTCTCATTCTAAAAACAGAAAACCATTCATTCAAGCAGAAGAAAAAACTACCACAAATCATCTTTACTAATTCCATAACATAGAAACATCTTTCACTGAGGAAAATTTACTTTTAACTTCTCAGTTTGGTAAAATAAAAGAAAAAACAGCTTAAAATATTCACCAATTGTTAATAGTTTGTGCTAAAGTAATATAGCTAAGGGGACAAAAAGAACCCAAACTGCCTATAAGATGGAAGAACCACAACATATAATTGGCTTTTTACTTTGCTATCTTTGCACCTCACCACTGGGGATTAAAGTAGTTTATAAGTGTTTAGATTCCGAGCACTTATAACCAAGATTATGCACCTAAGAAACAATCAGTGTTGAGTAAATGAATTCCTACATGAAATAATGAATATATCCCAGCCATATTCACTGACTTAACTTTCAATGAATGCATTCTATGTTCTTAATTTTCAAAAACTTACCTTTCATTCTCCATGCATTTCTGAGTATTGAGTGACCTTAGTTCCCCAAATATCTTCCTTTTTTTTCTCTTTAGCTATAATTTCTGATTTTGTTCTCTTTCTGAGAGTCTGCAGTTTCCCTAGAGTTAACCTTTGTCGATAACTTTTGATCTGTATTTTCTAAATTTCACAAAACATTTGTGAGGGTGTGGAAAAATTTAAACCTATTCTTGACTTTGACATTTTTGGAAATTTTGTGCCGCACTTGAAAGAACTCTTGAAAAGTCTTCACTCTAAATGAAGGCACACAAGCTAACTGAATTTGAAAATTGATACCTTTAGAAATATACTAGTCTTCATTATGTTACTTGAAACTTTTATGTTTATGCGTGGTCAGGTCTTTCTGAGTAAAAATGACAGGTAATGTAGATTAAATGGTTAGTGAAAGGCAAATAAATCTTGGAAGTTAAACATAGAGATCTCCAAAGAGAGGTACTGGTTTAAGGCTCCTGGAGCCCTTTGTTCACTTCCAGAAGGTAATTAAACCTTTCCTCAAGGAGGATTTATTTACATTACAAAGTTAAGCTCTCTTCCTCATTTTTTTTTTTTTTGAGGAGAAGCAGTTGTGCAAGCTTCTCTGCTTTAAGAGTTGGGATTGATAATTTTGGGGTTCCTCTCACCTCCCTCCCTCAAGAGTGAATGGCATCTGCCCTTGTCACATTACCCTGAGTAGAAATCGGGGCATGAGGAATCAACTCTAAGGTACTGAGTTAGTAAATAATCAGTTGGATGGGTCCACCTCTGATCCACAAATCTGTGTTTACTATAGAGACCAACGATCTATTGATTGTTTCCTATACTGGGCAAGAGCTTTTAGTTTGAGGTAGTCCAACTTGACTATTTCTGCTTGTGACTTTGGTGTCATATCCAAGAAATATCCTTGCTTAGATCAATGTCATGATCATTTATCCCTTTGTTTTCCTCTAGGAGTTTTACATTTTCTTATATTTAAACATTTTTTTCATTCTGAGTTTATTTTTGTGTATGATGTAAGACAAAGAAAGGTCAAATGTCATTCTTTTGCATGCAGAAAGACTGGTATGCTGACGTCTATAAAACATTAGTGAAATAAATTAAAGACGGAAATACAGGGAAAGGCAACACATGTTCATGGTCTGGAAGACTTAATATTGCTAAAATGTCCACATGAGTCAAAGCAATCCAGATTCAATGCAATCCCTATCAAAATCTCAATGACATTTTTTATAGAGAAAAAAAGTCCTAAAATTCACATGGAATCCCAACAGACCCCAAATAGCTAAACCAATCTTGAGAAAAAAGATCAAACCTAGAAGTGTCACACCTCCTATTTAAAAATATATTATAGGGGCGCCTGGGTGGCTCAGTCGGTTAAGCATCCGACTTCGGCTCAGGTCATGATCTCACGGTCCATGGGCTGACAGCTCAGAGCCTGGAGCCTGCCTCAGATTCTGTGTCTCCCTCTCTCTCTGACCCTCCCCCATTCATGCTCTGTCTCTCTCTGTCTCAAAAATAAATAAAACATTAAAAAAATTTAAAAAAAATAAAATAAAAATATATTATAAAGCTAGAGTAGTTAAAGCAGTATGGTACTGGCACAAAAACAGACAATTTATAGAGCCTATAAATAAACCCATGCATATATGGCCAACTGGTCTTCAACAAAGTTGCCAGGAATACATAATGAGGAAAGAATATCATCTTGTTGCATAAGGTTTTATAAAGCAATGGCTATTAGTATTTAAAAACATTTTTTAAATGTAGTTTAATTCAAGATTTTTTGTAAAATTAAAATTAAACTTCTGAAGAAATATATGCCTTGAATCTTTCTATCATGTTACATAATAATTATAATTTTCAACCTATGTAAATAACAATATAAAAAGCATCTATTTATAATTTGGACACTGTTAAATGTCTATGTTAGTGGCAAGGATGTACCTAATCAAGCTCAGATTGTAGATAATCAAGAATATACATTTTTAATTTGTCATTGAAATAATTTTATCTCCAGAAACATAGGGATACAAGGCATATTTTGCTCAGCTAATCAGAACATGAATAGCAAGGATTATATGTAGCAATGCAGAAGAGACATTACTTTTAAATATTTACTTGGGAAAAAGGAGTAGAGAAAATATATTGTTCTTTACAAATTATACATATCATATGATTTATATGGCATTGGAAGATGGGGATCTGAGTTATAGCACTAGAGCATTTTGTCACTACGTAACGAAATAAATAAGGATGCTAGAAATGGAGGTCTGTTTTGCTATGGCAGAATCCCTGTAAAGACCCTCCCTTGCATCACTACAACTACAAACTGAACCAAATAATAATAATAAAAGTAATAACTATGTGAGGACTCCATGCAGGAGAACCAAATGTGGAGAAGAGACACACAAATGGAAATAAGGGCCAAAATAAGATCCCCTGATTAACAAAATCTAAGTTGTTTTGTTTTGTTTTGTTACCAGACATGCTCTATGAAAAAGGCTATAAAAAATTCTTTAGGCTTGCAGAAAACTACATCAGATGTAAAATCGGATCCTTAGAAGGAAATGAAGTAATAACAACAATAAGAGTAAATGTATAAGTATTGTAACATGCTATGTTTTCTCATTTAAGTTGTTTAAAATATGTTTGTTTGGGGAGCCTTGGTGGCTTAGTCAGTTGAGTGTCCGACTTAGGCTCAGGTCACGATCTCCCAGTCTGTGGGTTCAAGCCCCGCGTCAGGCTCTGTGCTGACATCTCAGAGCCTGGAGCCTGCTTTCGATTCTGTGTCTCCCTCTCTCTCTGCCCCTCCCCCACTCATGCTCTGTCTCTCTCTCTCTCTCTCTCTCTGTCAAAAATAAATAAACATTAAAAAAAATTTTAAATATGTTTGTTTAAAGCAAAAAATATAAAAGTGGTGAAATTTTAAACATACATATAGTATGTATGGCAACGAAGTCAAGTGTCAATTAGGGAAAGGATTAAAGAAGATATACATAATAAGGTTTCTATATTGTAACCTATTATATATATTATATATATATATATATATATTAATATGTAGTATATATTTAGTACATATATTACAAAATTATTATATTATTATTACCCATATACACATCATGAAACATTAAGTAATTATAATGGCTGAAATAACCACCAGAAAAATAAAATGAGATATGTCCAAAGAGACAATATTTAAATTAAAAAAATACTAAAAATATCAAATAGTCCAAAAAAAGGCAGGAAAAGGGGGGGAGTATGCACAACAAAATTGAGAAGGCACCTATAGAAACAAATATTAAATGATACATCTAAATCTAACCTCATAAATAATTACATTAAATTGTCTACACAACCAAATAAAAGGTAGAGGTTAATGAATGCATTAAAAAGCCTGACCCTTCTATACAAGTTACTCACTTTTTATTTAAATACACAAATCAATCAAAATAAATGGATGCAAAAAAGATATGCTGCAAACATAATAAGCCAAAGAAAACTGGAAGGGCTCTTTGAATATAAACTAAAATAGACTTCAAGGCAACAAGTGTTCTGAGAGAAAAAGGTCAGTTTGAAACAATAAAGGAGAACATTCATTCATAAATACATAATTAGCATTTAAAGGGAACTTAAAAACTGGGGCACCTGAGTGGCTCTATTGGTTAAGCATCTGACTCTGGATTTTGGCTCAGGTCATGATCTCAAGGTTCATGATTCAAGCCCCACATTGGGCTCCACACTGGCAATGTGGAGCCTGCTTGGGATTCTCTCTCTATCCCTCTCGCTGCCCCTCCCAGCTTGCTCTCTCTCTCTCTCTCAAAGTAAATAAATAAACTTAAAAAGTATATATATACACATATATATACATATATATGTATATATATGTGTATATATACATACACACATAAATAAATATATATGTATATATATATACATATATATACGTATGTGTATATATGTATATATATGTGTATATATACATACACACATAAATAAATAAACTTAAAAAGTATATATATACATATATATGTATATATATGTATATATATATATATATATTTGAAAAAGACTTAAAATATAGGAAGCAAAAATTCACAAGCGTAACTGGAAGTAAAATGGGAAATTCAACATATATATTTCAGCAGTCAATAGAACAAGTAGACAAAACTTTAGTAAAGTTATAAAAGATTTGAATGAAATTACCACAAACCTTGATCTGATTGACATGTACAGAAAAGAATGCTCCATCCAACAACTACAAAATACAGATTTTTTGTTAAGTGCACATGATACATTCACAATGACAGGATGTTTTCTGGGCTAAAAATGATTCCCAAATACATTTAAAAATATCAAAATAATACATAGTGTATTATCTGACCACAATGGAACTAAATTGAAAAGAAATCATAGTTCTTTTTGAAGCCCTGACTATGTAGAAATTAAACAATGCACGTCTAAATAATTAATGGTTCACAGATTAAATTACAGGAGGAATAAAATATAGTTATAATTGAATGATCATGGAAATGTAATATATGAAAATTTACACAATACCACTGAGGCCATTTTTTCTTTAAATCTTTTTTAACATTTACTTATTTTTGAGAGAGACAGAGAGACATACCATGAGCAGGCGAGTGGAAGAGAGAAAGGCAGACAGAATCCGAAGCAGGCTCCAGGCTCTGAGCTGTCAGCACAGAGCCCGGCCATGGGCTTGAACTCACAAACCGCAAGATCATGACCTGAGCCGAATTGGATGCTCGACCGTCTGAGCCACCCAGGTGCCCTCACTAAGGCAGTTCATAACTGAAAATGTACAGTTTTTAAAGTCTAAAATAGCAATGGAGAAAACATCTAAAAGCAGTGGCCTAATATTCAATCTTAAAAGCTAGAAAAAGATAATAACACCAAAGTAGGTAAAGTGAACACTAGTAATAAGTACAGATAATAGAGAAATTTAGCAAAACTAAGATTTTATTCTTTCAAGAGGGATTGCATAGATAATAAATGAATAATGAAAATATTATAACTGTGACAACGAAGCTTAAAAATTAGAAGAAATTTGTCAATCTCTTGATAAACATAATTTACCAAAACTGCCAGGAAAAAAAAAAAACTTCAAAAACTGAGTAGCTCTAAGTAGGATTGTCATTTATCCAATGCGCTAGTGTTCGTAGTTGCCTTCTAAACATTTTAAACTGTGAGCTACCATCCTAACTGGCTAAAAGGATCATTTACTCCTTTCTCTGCATGAAGTTGCTCAGTGATGCCCCACTGTGATGCTCAGAAATCATGAGTCTTCTCCATTCACACTTAAAACTAAATTTCATTTCTGCCCTTCGGTCTTTAAATTTCCACATTATTTTGCCCCAGAATCCTTCTGACCACATGCACTGGAAGTTTCACTCTTAGGTAAATGTGCTCCCGTCCTACTGGCCTCCATTCTTCTTCAAGAAGATGTAGAGGTGTTCTCTTTCTTGGACTTTTCTACCAGCTGTCGTTATATCTGAACCAAACTTTCCCCAAGTGCTCACAGGTCACATTGCTTTTTTACGTGTGCATTTTGTATAGGAGGAAAGCAGGAAAACGTACGTAAAGTAGGAAAACGTACACAGCCTTAAGTGCTACTGAGTTAATTTTCACCAAGCACACGTATCTGTGTGACTTCATTTATTAGACCTCAGATGCCTCTTCATGTCCTCTCTCCTTCATCATGCCACAAAAATAATCACTATTCTGACTGTTAACACGGGAGATCATTTTTACTGTTTTTCAATATTAACTATTCATAATTTTCATATTTTATATTTTATATTTATTTATATAAATAAAATCACATAGTATGCAAACTTCTCTGTTTTATTTCTCATACTGATTGGCTATTTTTAGGAGATTATATTTCAGTTAGTTACTAAATTCTTCAAAATTCTTTATTCTTTATTTAGATTTGCTCCCCTTATAGTTACCTAAGGATCCATTTTTTTTCTAGCCTTTTCAGTATCTATATGTAAGTCCATCTGTCTAGCTATTTACCTATATTTACAACATCTCCCCAAGACAGATATTTACTTATAACATAGTAGCTAAAAAGTGCTTGAAATTAGTAAAACTCCATGCAAATCGGAGGAATGACTGAATAAATACATATCATACAAAATTATTTCTCAGAAAATCAATAAATTAATCAGTATTATGCAATCCCTCCCATCAGTCACTTCTGCGTTAAATTTCTTGTAGTTTCTGGCATTCAACGATACCTAAATTTGTTTTCAGTTTTAATACTAAGATGCCACCCTGATTTTCCTATCTTTTTTACTTAGACAGGATGGAAAAGATAGGAATGTCAGGTGCAAGAGTTCAAAATCGGAGCTCATCTGGGGGTCCTCACATTTCTCTTGAGTATTTTTCTTATGCCACCTTTTGTCTTTTGCCAATCATGAATACAAGACAAGTGCGTAGCAACTCTGTCATGCTAGACAAAAAAGGTAAAGAGTTGTAGGGTTACATGCACACATGGGTCTCTGCCTATGTATAATAGGAACTTCCACAGAAAAAGGAAGGGCGCATGTTGAGTTAGTGAATTTCTGTAAGCACGCCTTCTGGAAAAGATAATAGTTCCTGGGTTTCAAGTCTCTAAAATTTAATTTTAATTTGTATTAGAATAATGATTTTTAAATTACCTATATCCTTGTTATGATATAAATATTAAAGGAAATGTTCAGACAAAAGTAGAGTATATACAAACCACTCATAACACCAGAATAATGTAAGTCATCTTCAATTATTCCATGAGCATACGTGAACTAAATTTAATGATGTATAAATAGTTGAGAATGACCAAAAGTGTCTGTGTTCTTAGAAAGTTCTCATGCTGAATTCTACTGAAGCAGAAAGCCATAAGCAGTCACTAGTGATATCCTTTATATTTCTAACTAGAAGATATTGACATTCCATGTAAGAATATCCAGTGATATAAAAATGTGATAAATCATAGCCCTGAGAAATAAGAAAAGAAGAAAGAAAAACTTACAGTACGTAGTTGAAAGAACAGTCTCATTCAGTTTTTAAAGAAACATTACTTTCTCTAAATAGTTCTGTAAAAGATATTTCCCCTTTAAATATGCATTAGCTGTTACAAATTTCACAATGATTACAAGTGAAAAAGTATCTTCAGAAGGTGAAAAACAATGCAAAGTATTTAAGTAAATGTTAACAACAACAACAACAACAACAACAACAACAACAACAAAAGAGCTAGAAATTAAGAAAACAAACCTCAGCTCTTGAGTCTATCCATAATGCCCTTCACTGCACTGGGTATAATATACTGAAATAAGAAACCTAGCAGAATAATGAAACTTGACTTTAAAAAAAAATGTGGTCCATCTATTTAGGAGATAATATACTTAATACTTTCACTAGTTTTTTTTTTTCTTAAATTTTAGATTTTAATCCCTCCAGTACTGAAACTTGGGTCTTCATCCAAGAATGTAGACACTTGTAGCTGTTGTTTATCCTGGGCTGTTTACTTTTAGTCCTAACAGTCCATATACAACTGTGCAGTTGAAGGGATTAAAAAGTTAGAATATTGTTTGAGAGGAAGTTATGTGCTGTCTGCAGAAAGAATAACAACTTTAAACTCTTCAAAGTTTACAAATGTCAACTTCTATCTCCTGAGGTAATCCTGGTCCCATTATATATTCCTGGACTCTTAAAATGAGCAACATCTTATTTACTTTTGATGTTAGAAATAAAGTATTTCTTGCCTTTAGCAATAATAAAATCGTTACAGAGAATGTTGCATCCCACAGACTCAAAGCAGCATTCAAAATATAATTCTTTTAACCATGATCTAGCGCCCATAGCACTTGAAAAATTTTTAGAACTAATATATAAGTTGTGTTAAAAACGAAACAGGAAGGAACAGAAAGAAAGGTTTGGACTCTTTTTGTAGGTTTTGTATAATGTTTCTGCATTTAGAAAGATGTATGGTCCAACAATCAAGACTTACAAAAGTTTGTTATTAAATGCTTTGGTGTACCCATCGCTCTACTCAAAACCAACAAAATTAGTAGAAATGATAACATCCATGACTTCATAGACTACATCAAAACCAAAGAACAGAAATAGGATGCTATTTATAAAAGAGACCCATTTCTAACCCGAATGAAAGTACCCTGTAGTCTAAAACACCTGGATGCTAGATACTAATAAAAAAAAATCAAATGGCTTCCCAAATTAAGTGTTTTATTATATAACATGCCTGTGCCATGAATAGATTACAAGCGGGTGAAAATACTGATCATTTAGCTTTGGGATTGGTGAAAGTTTGGGGGGCCACCAGGAACATATACCACTCCAACCCAGACTGTTCACTTTCATGGGCACACAATATCATTCTTTAACATGAGCATACTTTACTAATTGTATTGTGTCTATGTGAGCCACAAGATAAAAATATTTGGGAAGTATGGTATTAACCTTTCCATAACCTTTCATGTGAAAAAGAATCCACACAGTGCTCAAATGAAGAGAGACTGAGAGACACTTGAAAAAAAAAAAAAAAAAGAACAATCATGAATAAAGGTAGAACACATGTTGCCATGACTTGTCTATCACAGATCAAGATTTATATTTGTAGTAATTAAGATGGTATGGTTTTGGCACAGATACAGACAAACAGGTCAATGGAACAAAATTAAGAGGCCAAAAACAGATTCTTACACGGATGAAATCTTATATTCTGATCATTAATTGTAGCATTGCATATCACTGGGCGATATACAAATAAGCAAAAAATGAGCCTACAATTCGTTATTTAAAGGAGCATGAAAGAATTTAGATAGCTACATTATACTCATATTAAAAATCAATTCTAGGTGGATTCAATACTTAAAATGTAAAAGGCAAACAAAATGATGCAGATAAATAAATTTACAATTTTGGGAGAGGAAAAAGATTTCCTCAAGAATATATAAGAAAACATGTAGGCAAATTACGAAGGAAAAGGATGATAATTATTACATTAATATAAATAATATGTGTTTATAAAAAAAAACTGTAGAGATTGAATGATAAATTGAAATCCAGGAAATGGAGTGAAAGCTAAGGAAAGTATCGCCTCGGGAACTGCATGCCTTTGCTCTTTGCATTGTTGTCATTTTCTCTTTGATATATTTGGGTTGTCTCATTCTGTAGTACTGATTAGATCTGCTAAACAGTCTTACCTTGATCTTTTTTTGCCACAGCGATCTAAACCTTCTGGCACTTTGACACTTCTGCCCTATACTTTAGGCCAGGATATAAAATACTTGAGGTAATAAGCAAGAAAAAGGAAATGTGGAATTAGTTGAGGCTGAGAGATTTGCATTTAGCTACAATATCTAGAAAATTGGGATTTCTGTGACTTTGCCAGTGTTAGATTCATTATAACTGTTCAGTGATTAAGCGCAATGGCGAAGCTAAGCTCTCAGTGTTACGAAAAGTGCCTCTGGGGCAAACCTCAATTGCAGATCTGCCAGCCTTTTCTCTCTGTGAGATCCTGAGCTCCTATATATGATGGCCTTTGAACAAAATTTCTATGCAGAAAGTAGACATGTAATCCCATGTTTTCATGAAAAGTACATCAATAAAAGTGTACATTTTTAAGATATCATTTTGTGCTAGAATTGTTATACAAACCAATAAATCTGTACAAAATCCTGACAAAACAAACTGAAAATGGTAAAGAAGCTTACAGAATATACCAATCTAATAATTGGTAGTGATGATATTCTCATCAAAGTTATTTGACTAACATTTATGTTTTCAATAATAATATTGTCTTTTGTTCCCACATAGTTAGCTGTGAAGTACTTTGTTTTCCAGACAAGAATTCAAATATAATGCAGACTTTACTAAAATTATATATTATTAGAAAATACATAACAACATGCCTGAGATACCCAGGAAAGTGGTAATGTAGAGAATGACCTATAGCAAGATAAAGAGTGGCCTTGATCACAACAACAAAGTTAAAGTTGTTTTTAAAATATCCATGCCTTTGAAGTTAAGCTTTATAGAACAGTACAATGCATTAGGGCAAGTGAAAATAGTAGTTTACTATTTTATCTATATTGGGCTATAGTAGTCTAGAAATACCCCTCTGTATAGATGTCTAAGAAAATGATTCCTGCACATCATTTTTCCTAGAATCGAAAAGAAAAGTTGATAAAAATGCATGTTCTAGTGCCCACCAGTCACATGCCCTCTCTTATTCACACAGCCTAAGGTGACTTCTGGATAGCTGCCTTTTTAACAAGAACCCCACGTGATTCTGACCTAAGTGGTGAGTAGAAAGAACTTTAAGAAATATCTTATACAGGGTGCCTGGGTGGCTCAGTCAGCTAAGTGGCTGACTTAGGCTCGGGTCATTATCTTGCGGTTCATGAGTTCAAGCCCCACGTTGGGCTCTGTGCTGACAGCTCAGAGCCTGGAGTCTGCTCAGATTCTGTGTCTCCCTCTCTCTGCCCATCCCCCTCTTGCACTCTGTGTCTCCCTATCAAAAATAAATAAATAAACATTAAAAAAAGAAGAAAGACCCTGAGCAAAGATGAGAAACTTGTTTTTCTTTTCTGAGTTTCCCTTACACAGGCAAAAATAAATAAATAAATTAATTAATTAAAAAAAAAATGTCAGTAGGTAATGTCCATAAATTTTTAGAGTAACCTTTGAAAACAAGGCATACATATTTTAAATTAATGAGTTGTTTAAATTTAATAAGGAAGTTGCCATATCTTCTTCAAAATGTGGATTTACCTTAAAATTTTCAAACCTTTTAAATTTCTCTCAAGACTTTGAAACAGAGAGGTGCTGGCAGAAAAAGAATATATGTATGTGTATAAGCATATATAGAAATTTGAAAGAAAACATATCAGTGCTGTTAAATTTTCAGTAACTATCATATCTTTGTAATAAAAAAATTGAAGTTTTAAACTATCTCTTAGTATTACAAAATTTGGTTTATACTATGTACTTCTTACTATATATATGTATATAAGAATAATATACTATATATATGTATATAAGAATATACTACATATATTATTCTTCTTCCTGGACTCTCAGTAAAAATTTATAATGTACTCTTAAATCATTCAGGTTATGGTTGAGAAATATTATTAGCTTAATTCATAAACTAATGCCAATATTAATCATCATAATACATAAATTAGCACAATGGGGCACATCTGAGTCAAACTGCTAAATAACTAAAGATAAAGAGCACATTTTAAATTTTTCCACAAGAGAGGAGAAAAATGACACAATATATACAGAAGAATAAAGAAAATCATAAAAACCGCCTTTTTAAGATACAGTTGAAATGACAGTGTAATCCTGCTTTTAAAGTACTAAAAGAAAAACAAAGTGATCAATCTATTATTTTATATCCAGTGAAAATATCCTTCAAAGATGAAAGCTAAAAAGGACGAGATCAAATGGATGAAAGCTGAAACGATTCACTTCCAACAGCTTAGCACTATAAGAAAGGACAGAAGAAATTATTCTGGCTGAAAGGATTTAGCACAAGATGGAAGTCCAGATCTGTAGCAAAGAATAAGGAGCCTCACAGAAGGTAAGTATTTGGGCGAATAAAAAAGAGTACGCATATGACAATGCACAGCAACTTAAACCTTACTGATATTTTAAAGCAACAATTATAATATACTATTTTTTATAGAACATTTAGATATAATAAAATACATGGCAGAGTAACTACAAGGAGTTTTAGGGAAGAGATCACCATTAAAAGATTATACAATTGAAAGATACAATTTTTTTTCATAAACTATATGATTTAAGGTAAGGTATGATAACAGCAACCACAAAATATCGCAAAGATAGGTAGCTAAAAAATATATAAAATATATACATATACAAATATATACATTAGTTAGTGTATGTTAGTATATGTATATATTTGTATATATAAACATATGTATTGTATATATTTGTATATTTATATATTTGTGTATATATACAGACACAATTTCTGTATATACATGTATATACACATACATGTATATATATGTATTTGTATATGTATATATTTGTATATATATATACATATGTATTGTATATATTTGTATATCTATAGAAAGAGACACACAATTTCTGTTGAGATATACTTTTCATACAAAAAAATAAATACACTTACTTAGTGTGAAGCATTTTATCAATTATGCACACAGAATAATCACAATCCAAATAAAAAGAAATAGAGTATTCCTCTTACCTGACAAACTTTCTTTATGTCTCTCTCTGGTCACTCATAATCTGCTAAATTTTAAATTATATACCATAGAATAACATCTCCAATTCTTAGGCTTCATATAAATAAAATCAGTCAATATCAACTGAAGAGGAAATCTAAGTATTCTGGAAATATTTATATAGCAAGATAGTCACTTGTTTCTTGAAAGGTTAAGGGAATATACCCAAAAAATAAGTTATTCCTTATTTCTGAAATAGGTAACACTGTATATAGTAGTATAAAAATGTTTCACTAAGTTCAGAGAAGCTCTATGGCAGGCCTATATTGTGTTTTGTCATCCTTATATGCAGTGAGATTCTGCAGGCTTAAATATGGGGTGATGGATTGTATTTTGGGCAGCCATATTACAAATGGGCGTAAGATATTAATATATGTATTCTGCTTCTCTTCACCTGTCTCAGCCATCTTGCCCCTCAGAAAACACTTTACAGATAACAAATATTTTGTATTTCCATCCGAAGCAGAAGGAAATTGAGCCATAGTGTATTCCTTTCTGCCATGAAGCAGTTTATAGCCCCTGATTGTACGTTAAGAAAGTGCTATATAATTAGAAGCAGTATTTTTATCTTTCGCTTATTTACTATGTAGGATTTATAATGAGTTGGTACTTGGAAATATCTTGATGAATTATGGATAGTTAAATTTCAATGTTGAAAGGAAGAAAAATCATGTTTATTGAAGACAATATATTTCAGGGACTGCAGTAGGTTATATTTCTGTTTTTCAGGACTATGATTGTAATATTGAAATAATGATTATGACAAAATTCTCCACCTTTGTTTAAAACTCTGGCACAGGTTTTTATTGTATAGATAACATTTATTCTAATGCTGCTGTCAGCATTTACTTTACAAATTATTTTATTAAGTCATAATAAATTTCACAGAACTATTTTATTAAAAGCACCCCTTCAATCTAGAAGGTATGCATTTAATACATAATTCATACTTTTAAACTTTTATTTTTATACACTGATTTTTGCTTTATTAGAAATGAAATGAGAACACTAGTCTTTTCCCTAATGTCTCCGTGAAAAAGCTCTGTTCTAAATCCTACCATAACTGAGAAACAGAAGTTCCCAGAGGGGCACACAGAGGATTCTGGTTTTTCTAAAATCATTTCCAAGAAATAAGCCTAGAATAATATAAATTCTACTTCTTCCTGAGGATGCTCTGATGATTTTACATTTTTTTTCCTATTCATGAAAGTATTACATTAAGAAATAAACTGAAAAGAAGTATTAAAATGATTACAAATTTTATCTTAATATTCACATTCCCATTTTCCCGTTATTAACTAGAACAACTAATTCTCCAGCAACTCTTAGACTTGTAAGAGGCTGCCAAATAAATGAAAAGAGGAAGGCAGACCCAAGGTTGGTACAGTTATTCTTTTATTGGAGTAAGCAGAGGGAGATGATCCTTCATAATATTTCAACCCTACCCTTTCACTAGTACAACACAGAGGATTAATACATCCACCTCATATTATTATGCTGCAAGCATTAAGTCTACAAGAATACTTCCAAAATGTAACTTAAGAATCCCAAGCATGTCTGCATCCTCAAATAAACATATGATAGAACTGAGCTGACAATTATTAGCAAGTCTACAAAGATAACTTGGTTGAAAAACAATTAAGTATAATCCCAAAACTATTTCCCAAATGGATGTGATATTGGCTTTCTACATTTTTCACGTGTTAATTTGTGCTAAAAGTATATGTGTAAGAAGTTACACTTTTTCTGATATTTTTTCTTTCTTTCCAAACATAACATTTTTTGCATTTCTTTTCATGGGGGTCATTTTTTTTTTCTTTTTCCCCCACTCATTTACCATTTCGGTGAGGGCACTGCTGTCAGAGATCTTCGTCTTTATTCAGGGACATGTGTGTCGGGTTTGGATCTGAGGTGTTTTCTCCTGTCTTCTGTATCTCTCCTGTCTTTCAAAACCGAGTTCGTATCACTAGGTTGTAGTGATGGGAAAGTAGAATTCCACATCTTTCTAAAATGCCTGTTTATACTTCGTACTGTGTGGTTCTGTAACTTCCTACCACCTCTTTGATATCCCCTCATTTCCTAGGTGTAGGTATTTCATCATTGTCTTGAAGAACTACCCCTTGCACCTTTTGCTCACATTCATTGTAGCCCCTCAGATGTGAGGTTTTAGCTCAGGCAGCACTACATCTGTGGGCTTAGGCAAAAAACTGAACCTCAAAACAAGGTATTTTGTGGTGACTTCCTCTATGGCCTGACACGGGGAAAAGTTTTCAGAAGAGGAAATAAAGAAAATGATTTGTAAATTTGACTGAAATTAAAAAAAACTGCAACCGTGCCGGGGTGACTCAGTTGATTATGAATCTGACCCTTGATTTTGGCTCAGGTCATGACCTCACGGTCATGAGATCAAGCCCTGCCCTGGGTTCCGTGCTGGGTGTACAGCCTGCTTGGGATTCTCTTTCTCTCCCTCTGTCCCTCTCCCCTGCTCCTGCTCTCTTTCTCAAAGTAAATAAACATTAAAAAAATTCATGAGAAAAAATACCATAAAAAAGGGCAAATCACAAGAAAATATTGTTCACAAATATTGTAGATAATGGCCTAAATATTTCAAGCTCATAAAGAATTTTTTAGAAATTGACCAAAACAAGAAAAATTCTGTAGAAAAATGGGCAAAAGTCATGAAAATTTTACAAAAGAGATATAAAAGGCCTTTATATATGTGAATTCATAAGAGAAATGCAAATTAAAATGAATATACACAATTAAAAGTGGGATACAATTTCTCACTTATTAAATTGGCAAAAAAAAATAGAAGGCTAACAATAGCAATGTCTCTGTTGGAAGAGGATGATAGTAAGTGAAAAAAGAAACATGTGAAGGAGCATATATAGTATGCTAATCTTCAAGTAAGAAAAAAGGAAATGTGAGAAAATGTACTTATGTGTGCTTGTATTTATAAAAAGAAAAATAGAAAAGATAACTAAACATATTGAGATTGATTATATACAAGGAACAGAGAGTGGTAAAGTAAAAAAAAAGATATGGGAGCAAATGATATTGTTCTGTATATAGATTTTTTCTGTGGGAATATGTTAGCATATTACATATTCAGATAATTAAATTGTATCAATAAAAGTTATAAGAGTAACAGGATGAGTAATTTTGTTGACATCAAGAGCCAGTGTTCTCACTGTACAAGACTGGACACACTAGTCTGGAATGAGAGAGAGTAGGAAAAAAAATTCATGGAATAGATTAAATTTAAGATTTTATGTGTGAACACATGATTTTTTTTTAATTTTTTTTTCAA
Source organism: Prionailurus bengalensis (assembly GCF_016509475.1). NCBI lineage: Eukaryota > Metazoa > Chordata > Mammalia > Carnivora > Felidae > Prionailurus > Prionailurus bengalensis. Next base: position 62,037,334 of record NC_057343.1, on the reverse strand, counting down.
CGTTTATTTATTTTTAGGACAGAGAGAGACAGAGCATGAACGGGGGAGGGGCAGAGAGAGAGGGAGACACAGAATCAGAAACAGGCTCCAGGCTCTGAGCCATCAGCCCAGAGCCTGACGCGGGGCTAGAACTCACGGACCGCAAGATCGTGACCTGGCTGAAGTCGGACGCTTAACCGACTACGCCACCCAGGCGCCCCGATTGATTTTTAAAATACTTATGAGATTATGTGTGTCTATATGCACATAAGCATGGATGTGTATGCGTATAAATATTTGTTTATATGTGCGTGTATACACGTTCACATTCCTGTGTATATTTCCTAGCTTCGTCTAACAGAAAGACCAAAACAAAAAAAACAAATAAAAAGTACTTCAGTATAAATGAGCATACCTAGCTACCAGGCACTGATCAGTTTCCACTGAAACAAATCAGGTCCCCCTCAGAAATGGGCAGGTTTCAGGGTTGGACAAGTTCCATACAAGAGGAACCTGAAGTATGTAGTTATAATAGAAAGTAAGAAATGCTCAAAATAGTATTATGGGGATATGTCACATAGGAACCAGTGTGGGGTGGTCAAATCATGGACAGTTGAGCACCCATGTACTTCATAACACGAATTATTTAATTTGGGACAAATAAGAATCCATAGCTTCATACCAATGATCAACTGATTACAGGCAAAATAAGGTCTCTTGGTTTTGGTTATGGTAGAATATTGAGGACCCAAGACAATGGAAGGAGTGTTACAGGGTTGCCATTTTCTAACTGTTATAGTAAATATTGGCTCAGAAAAGAATAATCAATTATTGGGAGATTTCATTGAAAGGAAAATTTTCACAGTCTTAAAGTGTTTCTCCACAGACCACTGACTCTAAGTGAGAACAATTAAACCCACACAGACGACTTCTACAGTAACCAAGCATCACCTTGACTGGGTGATGAGCATTAATATAACCAGTGAAGGACTGGTCGGGCATTATGTGTCTGAAAATGGGATGTCCTGAAAAGGAAACAGCATCATCTATGTTGTATACTGGCTAAGAATGCATTACCTGAATTTACTAATAAAGAAACCACTAAAAAACACAATATGAGGAATTTTCAATTGCAGAAAGAGGATGCTGTATTGTTTAAAAAGGTCAATGCTAAAAATAACAATGAAAGGCTATGGCAATGTTGCAGATAAAAGGATGTTAAATAAATTAATTAAGTGAAAAATTGGCCGGATTCAATACTGTATGGGGAAAATAATACTATAAAGGACATTACTTGACAAGTTGACCAATGAACAATAGATTAGATAAGAATATTGTATTCATTCTAAAATTATTGAAATTTATTAATTCACTGTCGTTATATAAGAAAAACACACATTGAAATATTGAGGTGCAAAGGTGTATGGTACATGTAACTTACAAACAGTTCAAAAAAAAATATGTGTGTGTGGAGAGCGAGCGAGAGAGAATGAAAGAGAGAGGATGAAAGGGAAATAATTGATAAAATAAAGGGTAAGTTTTCAACAATAGCTGCATCTGAAGAAGTGGTACACAGGTATTCTTTGTATTATTTTCATTTCTGTGACTCTTCTCTATATTGAAATTATTTTTTTTTACTTTAAACAAATTTTAATGTTTTATTTATTTTTGACACACAGAGAGAGAGAGAGACAGAACATGAGCGGGGGAGAGGCAGAGAGAGAGGGAGACACAGAATCTGAAGTAGGTTCCATGGTTGAGCTGTCAGCAGAGCCCTACGTGGAGCTTGAACTCATGAACCGTGAGATCATGACTTGAGTCAGAGTTGGATGCTTAACCGACTGAGCCACCCAAGCGCTCCTACATTGAAATTATTTTTAAACAAGAAGTAAAAAAATTAAAAACAAAGTTGCTAATCACACCTTAGTACAATTATTATATGTAAGTTGTTGCTGTAAAATTCATAAAGACCATGTTGACCATTGACACCAAGTCCATGCCATTGAGTCAGAATAAAAGCCCAGGTTCAGAACCAGCATCAGAAAGAGCCCATACAAACTGTCAGATGGAATCTCTAGTTGAACAGTGAGCCCTTCTTGCAATAAAATAGCTCCATTCACTCACATGAGGAAGGCTGAGTGGAAAAAATTCATCAAGGGAGACAAACAAACTTGCTTGTTATTTTGATCTTTGTACTCTTCTCCAGGAATATTTTTTTAACGTATTTTGAACAATGGTGACTATACATTAATATCAGAATAGTCCGTGATGTTTGAAGTAAAACTAAAATGTTTTGAATTTTTAAGTCTCAAGCAGATCACTAGATGATAATAAGAAGAAAGGCATTTAAAATAAAACAAATTAGTAATAAGGAAATAAAATGTAGTTCTTATACAACCATCTGACCTTTAAAGCAAACTATTTTAAAAATCAGATAATGAGAGAGAAAATTTGCCTGAGTTTTCATTCCCTCTTCTACACTTCTTTTTTTTTTAAGTTTATTTATTTTTGAGAGAGAGTGTGAGTGGGGGACAGAGGATCCAAAGTGGGCTCTGGGCTGACAGCAGCAGGCCCAATGTGTGGTTAGAACTCATGAACTGTGAGATCATGACCTGAGCCAAAGTAAGTGGGACACTCAACCCACTGAGCCACCCAGGTGCTCCCCCTCCCCTTCTAGGCTTCTAAAACGTGTAAAGTAATGAACTTCAACAGGTTGTAAAAAAGAATGAATAAAACACACTGCAGTAAAATTTAGTAGAAATATGGCATTATCATATCTCTTGATTTTATTTTATATCAGGCCTCTGAAATATTGTTAATATTGGCAAGTTTAAAGGAAATATTCACTGTTAATGTTTGTGGACCCTGCTCCTGGGCTGCCAGGGAAACTATATTTGAACTGTTACCAAGGTCAGAAGGACTTAACCAAACTTCAAATGATGTGCCCTATTCATGCCCCAAGCACACATTGTACATCTGCTTCGTTAGCAAATAACCTGAAAGAAATATTTCAAACTTAAGATAAAAGTAAAAATCACCCTAAGTTCCCATACCTCTACCACCTACAACTTTGCACATACTAAAAGCATAAAAGTTTGTAATTTTCTGGAATGTTTTATGTCATGATGATTTGTAACTCTTGATATAACAACAACAACAAAAAACAAAAACAAAAACAATTCTGTATTCAACATTCCTTCCCCTGGAGCACTCTCTTCTTTGTGAAGGTTGTGTATCCTGGCCAGCTGTCCTCATTGAGAGTGTAAATAACTTTTCTTCCTTTTTATTTTAGAAATCCTAAGGGGTGCCTGGATGGCTCAGTTGGTTAAGCGTCCGACTTGAGGTTTTTGAGTTCAAGCCCCATGTCGGGCTCTGTGCTGACAGCCCAGAGCCTGGAGTCTGCTTTGGATTCTGTGTCTCCTTCTGCCCCTCCCATGCACATACTCTGTTTCTCTCTCTTTCTCTCAATAATAAACAAACGTCAAAAAAATTAAAAAAAAAAAAGAAATCCTAAAAGGTTTTTCCATTTTGCACTGATGACATACAATGCTTAATTCATTAATTAATATTAATAATTTTATTACCATTACCAATGCTCATTGCATAAACCCACACACTAAAAGCTTACCCAAAGACTGGGGTGTTTGCTAAGGTTTGTGATTGCCTGTTTGTGGTTGCCATAAGGTGGGAGGTTTAGAGTTTTATCCCCATGAAGCTTTGTAGACAGCAGTTCTATGACCACATCTGTGTATATGAACACGATCTGAAAATGTGAACCATTTTTCCTGTCTAATCTAACTAGTCTTACCACTTTGTTATTTCTCTTCAATATCACTTTAGGAAAATTCTCCCCAAATGTGTCTTCTTCATGGGATTTACTGTACACTTCTTGCTAAGACAGTCAAAGGGCACCGCCAATGGATGGGGAAATGATGCAGACTTAGTCAATAATGCCTTCAGTACTTTGGAACTTCCGTGACTGAAATGAGGCCCAGGGACCGGGGAATTCCTTCGTTATAGTGACAGCTGCAACGTGTGGACCAGTTTGTTTATCTGTGTGACCTTTGCTGAAGTTTCTGCTGCCTAAGCCTCCAGGGTTCCTGTGGAAGCTGCCACTTCCCCAAATCCAATCTCCCATCATCCTAATGATCCTAAGAGGCCTCAGTATTCTTCAACCAAATCTTTTAGCCTAAAATAACATAGATGATCGCTGGTGTTTTCAGCCAATTATTTAAGGAGGTTCTCTGCTCTTTCTGTCTTGGGATATCACATGAGTAAATCTGTCCTCAGAGCCCCCACAGTGAAATACAGGCTAGAAGATGGCACTATGTCATATTTCTACCAAAGGTTTACAGTAGCATACACATAATTCTGTTTTTATTTGTACTTTTTATGACCTGTTGGACTTATTGTTTTATGCTTTTAGCTGAGATTTTTTGGGCGGTGATTTTATTCAGCTTCAGCTTTTCATTTTTTAAATGTTAGTTAATTTACTTATGTCTTTGTTTTTAATATTTTCTGATTTTAACCTATAATCTCAAGTATTCGGTCAGGAAAAAAGACATAAGGACAAATGCAATAATACTCTAAGCTCTAAACAATTTTAATTCTCTTTTTAAAAATTTTTCTAATGTTTATTTATTTTTGAGAGAGAGAGAGAGAGAGCACGAGCAGGGGGAGGCAGAAAGAGAGGGAGACAGAGAATCCAAAGCAGGCTCCAGGCTCTGAGCTGTCAGCCCAGAATCTGATATGGGGCTCAAATTCACGAGCCGTGAGATCTGACCTGAACCGAAGTGGGACGCTTGACTGACTGAGCTACCCAGGCATCCCAAGAATAATTCTCTGCTACTCTTATATGTTTCACTTTGCAATTTTCCTTATGCCTTCCTAAATTAGATTCTCTTATTATTGGATTAAGTGAATTCCCTTAAACTATATATGTAATATATTATATTTATTATTATATTACTTATATATTAAGAACATATTGTTACAGTTATGACACTTATTATTTACATACATTAGCAAAAGCCATTATATATTTATTTATTACACAATTTATACTTCAGGTTTAATAGTGAAAGCCATATATCCATTTGTATTTTATATATATATAATAGTAAAAGCTATTGTTATGCTTTTAAACATAACACAAAAGAGAGTTTAGTACTCTGTTTAGAGGAAATTTACTTGAGAGGGTAAAGTGATTCCAAAGTGATTCTACCTTTACACATGAATTATGTACTACTTTTTGTGTCTGCTATGCTTAAGTTTTATTTTAGTTTTGGGATACTATAACCTCACTCGACTTAAAATGGATTAACAATACAATGATGATGGTGAAACATTGTGTAGTGATACAGCAGAATAACATTATATGAGCCTGACTGGCTTAGTGGGTTAAGCATCTGACTCTTGGTTTGGCTCAGGTCATGATCTCAGTTTGTGAGATCAAGCCCCGAATTGGGCTCTGAGCCATGTGTGCAGAGCCTGGTTGGGATTCTCTGTCTCTTTCCCTCTGTCTCTCCTTTCTCTCTCTCTCCCTCTCCCTCTCTCTCTCTCTCTCTCTCTCTCTCAAAATAAATAAACTTAAAAAAAAAGTATGATGTACAGAAGTTTTTGATCTGTACAGATACAAATCAGCAAGTATGACTCTTCAGCACAGAGATATGGAAAAATGATTGACTGTAATTTCATTGGTTCAGAAATCCATTTGTCCTTAATTTCCACCATAGCCTCTGTTATCAGAGTCTATCAAATTAATGTAATAAGGTCATCAATACTTTAATTTTCATTTTTACACATAGTGGCAAATTTAATTATATATATTTATATATAAATAAAATATTTCCCCTGAATGTTTCAGGGTTTTTCAGTAAAAATCAAAATAGGCTAAACATAGAAAATCTTTAAGTGATGCCCTTATATAGAAAAGATAAATACCTGTAGTGTTATTACCAAGACATGTATAACGCCAAACACAATATCAATGCCAAAATGTGTGCTATGAGAGAAAGAACAATGTATGTTTGCTAACATTTCTTTCTCAAATGATACTATAAAACATTTTATAATATAAATGACACAGTATGAAGAGCAATTGCCATCATTTGGGTGGTAGGTATTTCCCATTAGAATTTAATAAATCCACTGATGTGCAAAATGTGAATCAATTCTTGGCATGTCTGTATGTCATATATAAGGGAAACTACTCTACAAGTTTTTATTTATCATTGAAACCCATCCTAGAGCAAGAGATTTTTTTTTTTTTTTTTTTTTTTTTTTTTTTACTGTGTTAGGCATTATTTTGAGCTGTAGGTCAGTTCTCAAAAGAAATGCTTCAGGACCAGTGCTGACAGAGCATCAGCTGTGTATGAGGCAAGGTGAGACATTTCTGTGAAAATAGAAGTTAGAACAAAACATAGTTCACACACTGATTATTCAAAGGCAACGCCTGGTGATCAACTGCACGCCTCATCTAATTCAGTGCTGAAGGCAATTTTTAACAGTTTTTATACAATCAAATCACCACCACCACAGGTTATATACACATAGTGCTCTGTGTCAAACAAACAAAAGATACTGAAGTACTAACAAAACATACGGAAGCACTATATCAAGAAAAAATTATTAAGTTTTTACAAGCAAGGAGATTAGTTATTTGTTAATACAAGCTACTGTCATTTATTTGAGTTCAAGTGGTTTCTTCCAAAAACCCATCTCACTGATCGCTATTCAAGTAAGCTAAATATACTAGCTTATGGTAGATTTCTTTTGAGGAGAATCCATACCTACAGTTCAGTTGTGTGCATTTTGATTGCGATATGTCTATGTGTGGATACAAAGAACTATTGAGGGGTGCCTGGGTGGCTCGATCGGTTAATTGTCTGACGTTGGCTCAGGTCATTATCTCACAGTCTGCGAGTTTGAGCTCTGTGTCTGATTCTGTGCTGACAGCTCAGAGCCTGAAGCCTGCTTCAGATTCTGTGTCTCCCTCTCTCTCTCTGCCCCTCCCCTGCTTGCACTCTGTCTCTATCTCTGTCTCTCTCTCGAAAATAAACATTAAAACAATTAGAAAAAAAAAAAGCTAACATAAATTATCTGGCCAGTGTTTTACAGTATGCAACACTAGTCCCTCATATTATAAGCAACCTGAAAATAAAGTGATATTAATGAAGAAGCTAAGTGTTCCAGAAGACCAGTGTCAACTCTGACTTGAGAAAGTCTGAATAGCGATGAAGTTCATCTGTTCTAACCAACTCCAGTGTTTTATTTTCTGATCTACTACCATGTAATGTTACTCATATGTGGAATTTAAGAAACAAAACAAACAAATCAACAAAGAAAAACAAACAAACAAACAAACTAAAAGACTCTTAAGTACAAAGAACAAACTGGCAGTTGCTAGAGGGGAGGTGTGTGGAAGGATGGGTAAAATAGATAAACAGGATTGAGTTCACTTATCCTGATGATCACTGAGTAATATATAGAATTGTTAAATCATTATATTGTACACCTGAAACTAATATAACACTCAATGTTAATTATATTTCAATAAAAAATAATCTGACCTTCAGAAAATAGGGTTTTTCTAAGATCTTAACATATATTTAATATTCTGCGTAAGAGATGAAGGTTAGTACAGCATGGGAGGTAAGGATACAGATTCTGAAGGAAAACTGTGTTGCTTTAAATTCCGAGTGCATTATTTACTAGCACTGTACTTGATGAAAGTTACTAAGCTAATCCATATTTTAATTGCATTTTTGTAAAATTAGAATCACATAGCAACAGTGTGATTATATTAGGGAAGTTGAAAAATTCTGTGAAGATAAATAGGTGACATAAACAGATCTTAGTGGAATAGTCACTCAACTGAAATACATAAAATATTTGAATAAATACAAAGATATTCTATGCTATGGGAGGATATAATATTGTCATAATTTAAAACTTAAGTTATTCTCAAATTAATCCTCACATCCACATTCTATCTAAAATAAGAGAAAAACCCTACTATTTTTCTTTCTAAAATATATATAGAAGAATAAAGATCCTCTGGCCAACTGAGGAAAAAAATGGAAACTAGCTTAATAGATATATAAACACACACTGCAAAGCCATAGGGTACAAGGAAATCTTGAAAAACAAGAAGAAAAGTAGGAACTCCTACAGATAAAAATGGGGAACAATAGGGGCACCTGGGTGACTCTGACTGTTAAGCATCCGGCTCTTGATTTCAGCTCAGTTCATGATCTTATGGTCATGATCTCTTGGTCATGAGATTGAGCCCCATGTCTTCACTGTCAGTGCAGAGCCTGCTTAGGATTCTCTCTCTCCCTCTCCCTGTCTTTCTCTTTTTCTCTCTCAAAAATAAATAAGCTTAAAAAAATGGGAAACAATATATGAACAAGCATATGAAAAGGTGTTCAAATTCACTTGTAACTAAGGAAATGCAAATTAAAGCAATAATGGGTTCAATTTATCTCCAACAGAATGGTGAAATGTCAAATACTAGACAATGCCTCATGGTGATGGGAAATACAATAATGTGAACACTTATGTACCGAAGGTGGAATTGTAGACTACTTCAGGCTAGGCAAATATACCCCATTACCCAGAAATCTTATTCTCATTTATATCTTGTTGGAAAATTCCTATTTAAGGACATATATGAGGATTCTCATTACAATGTTAATTTGTTAGCCAAGGATTAGAGACACTGTTGGATTTTATCACTGGAAGAATAGATAATTAAAGCATTATTAGTGTATGCAATGATACATAATCTCAGAAATATTAATACATTGAAAGTATGTCAGAGCAAAAAGTGAAGAGTCAGAGAGAATGTTATGACATACGTTTCCACATAAGCTAATATTACTGAGAAACTGGACATATATGGTAATGCATAACTGTATAAAGTTGATAACTAGAAGTTAGATGGCATTTAACATCCAAAAATGGAAACCTGATAATAAAAATTGTCTATGAGGTAAGATTATGATGGGAAATGTTAACATGGAAGAAGAGAAGATAAAAATAATTTACACAGCATGTTTTTTATAACCTGATTTCTCTGTATATGAATATACATCTATACATACACACATAAATACAAATATAGAGAAGAAATATCTGCAAGCTATATTTTCATGTGTTTCTAATTTAATTCTTCCTTGATTGGGCCTATATACATCTTTTATTTTTCCTTTAATTTTCATTCATGTCTTATCTACTAATAAACCATAAGGGTTACTAATTATGATTTTCAAATTAGTAGCAGCTTGGTTTTACAATACTCACATGCTATTAGATAGTATCCATCAATGTCCATTGAGGTTTTAAACAAATTGTAAAGACACAATTGTTTGGTTTTCTAAGAACATACATTTAGGGGCGCCTGGGTGGCGCAGTCGGTTAAGCGTCCGACTTCAGCCAGGTCACGATCTCGCGGTCCGGGAGTTCGAGCCCTGCGTCGGGCTCTGGGCTGATGGCTCGGAGCCTGGAGCCTGTTTCCGATTCTGTGTCTCCCTCTCTCTCTGCCCCTCCCCCGCTCATGCTCTGTCTCTCTCTGTCCCAAAGATAGATAGACGTTGAAAAAAAAAAATTAAAAAAAAAAAAAAAAAAAAAAAAAGAACATACATTTAAATTCTTTTTTTTCTCTTAACACTTTTCAGAATTCAACAAAAATTAAACACTCATTTAGCAAACATACTCAGAAACTCATGATACTCTATCAAATCTTCCCATCTTATCACAGAATTTATTTTTCCTTGATCTTGAACCACCCCCCACCTCCGGCCCCGCCAAATACCTTTGGAAATATGAAACAATAGGAACTTTTCAAAAATATCTAGACTCTTGAGTGTCTGACTGAAACCCTGGCTGTTGTTTGAGAGACAGGCAGCAAAGTAGTGCCTGGTTTATCCGTATTAAGTTAAAGTTAAACAGAAAGATTATTTCCTTATCATTTTAAATCCAACAAGGTATCTCGCTGGTAGTAAGTTGGGGAAAGAACACTGTACTCCTGTTGAATGTCCTTGATTGCAGCCAGCTTGCCGGATGCTATCTGGACAATCTGGAGATCTGGTGTATCTTGGCTGTCCTGTGCTGACCCTGTCCTGGATGTACTAACCCATACACTGGATAAAGGGCCTTGGGGAACAATAGGCAACTAGATGCACACTTGATTTGTGACTCAAAGACTTCAGAATTTTTACATGTAACACCAGTCCAAATTGCAGCATTAAGTATTTGTTAAAATTTAGCTGTTTTCTCCTTATCCCCATCGTTTACGGGAGATTTCCACCTCTTCACTCAAGTGACAACAGGGTTCAAAGTAGTCATATGTCTTTTCTTCCTAGTGAAAAGATTGCCATTTTCCAGAATTTAATTTATGTAGGATTTGTGGGGTTCTCAGACATCTAATTATTCTTAAAAACAAACACACAACAAAGCAACCAACTAAACAAACAGAAAACATCCCAATACAACCAAACTAATAAGAATTAAAATATTAGAATTCTAAGTCAACCTTATACTTAAAGAAAATAAATTACTGCACCAAAAATCCCCTTTATATGTATATTACATACCCTCACAAATTCCAGAAATAGAAGATTAGAAATAAATGCATAAAAGATGCAGGTAAATACAGTTAGTGAAATCTAAATGATTCTGATCTTTTTATATGTTTCTGAAGATTATATTTAAAATGAATGCAAATTCATTCTTCATCAGAATAAAACAAACATTTAAGCATATGAATTGTAAGGTGGTTTTTTTTTTGGTCTAAAGAAAAATACCAATTTCTTAATATCACATCAATTAAAAATTGAGACCTCTACAAATAAAATATTTACTCTCAATTCATTTTATTTATTTCTTTAATTTTATTTAGTTTGAGAGACAGAGAGTGAGCGAGGGGCAGAGAGAGCAAGAGAGAGAGAATCCCAAGCAGGCTCTACACTACCACTGCAGTGCCTGATGGGGGGCTCAAACCCATGAAACCAGGAGATCATGATCTGAGCTGACACTAAGAGTTGGAAGCTTAACCAACTGAGCCACCTAGGCGCCCCCTACTATCAATTAATTTTAGAGTTTTAATTTTCACTTGACAGTATTAGATATTTTTACTCATTGATATGGCACTGGCATATTTTACTTTACTGATATGGGAAAGTACTTTTGGTTAGATGCTGCAGAAAATATTTACCTTTGTTTCACTCTAATATTAAAATTATTTTGGGGGGCGCCTGAATGGGATGGCTCAGTCAGTTGAGCATCTAAGTCTTGGTTTCAGCTCAAGTCATGGTCTCATGGTTTCATGGGTTCAAAGACCCACTCCCACCGTGTTTCTCTCTCTCAGAATAAATAAGTAAACATTAAATAAATAAATAAATAAATAAATAAATAAATAAACAAATAAATAAATAAAATGGCAAAGGATATGAAGATATGCAAATAGCCTAAAAACGCTTAAGAAATGCTCAGTTTACTTAGCCATCTGTGGAATGCAAATCAAAACCAAAAGGAGATACCATTTCATTCTCATTAGGAGAGCCATAATAAAAATGCAGATTAATTGCCAAGTGTTGGTAAAGATGTGAGAAAATTGGAACCCTAAAACAATGCAGATGGAAATGTAAAAAGGTGCAGTCCCTTTGGAAGACAGTGGCATTTCTTTAAAAGGTTAAACAGAGTTACTGTTTGACCCAGCAATTTCCCTTCTAAATATATACTGTACAGAAATGACAGCATGTGTCCACACATGAACTTGCACACAAATATTCATAGCAGCATTATTCATACAAGCCAAAAGTGGGGAAAAAAACCCAAATGTCCATCAAGAGAGGAATGCATAAATAAATGTGGCATATTCAGGGAATAGAATATTGTTTAGCCATAGAAGGAATGAAGTATTGATACATTCTAAAACATGGAGATATCTCAAGAATACTATGCTAAGTTGAAAAAAGGCAATCACAAAGGACTACATATCATAGGATTTAATTTACGTTCAATTTATGTTCAGAATAGGTAAATCTACAGGGACAGTAGGGAAATTTATGCTTTTCTAGGACTGATGGGAGAAAGTTGGAGGAAGAGGGGATGACCGTTCAAGGGTGCCAAGTTTCTATTGAAGGTGATGAAAATGTTCTAAATCAATTGTAGTACGGGGCACCTGGGTGGCTCATTCGGTTAAGCATCTGACTTCAACTCAGGTCATGATGTCAGAGTTCATGGGTTTAAGCCCCACATCGGGCTCTGTGCTAAGAGCAGCTTGGAGCCTGGAGCCTGTTTCAGATTCTATCTTCCTCTCTCTCTGCCCCTCCTCTCTCTCTCTCTCTCTCTCTCTCTCTCTCTCAAAAACAAACATTTTAAAAATTTAAAAATAAATATAAATAAATCGATTGTAGAAAATGGTTGCCTAACTCTGTAAATATTCTTTCTTAAATCTTCCTAACTGACATCTAGATGAAACATTATGCTCACATCTAGATTATACAAATAAATATATAGGTGATAGTAATATAGCTAATATATTGCACTTACTGGATTTCATGCACACTTTTGTGCCTATAAATTATACACTTTAAATCAGTAATATCAATTTATTAGCTCACATTTCTGTAAGGGAAGTTCCAAGTAGGTTTGACTGGGTTATCTGCTTGGGTCTCAAAAGGTCAAAATCAAATTTTCATGTAGGTGAGGCTCCCTTTGGAAACACTGGAGAAGAATCTGTTTCAGGTTCCTTCAAGCTGTTGAAAGAATTCAGCCTGCCTGGTGTGGCCACAGGATTGAGGTTACTGTTTCCTTCCTAGCTTTCCATTAAGCATTGTTCTCAGCTTGTAAAAACAAGTTGCTCTCAGATTGCTGCAAATGGCCCTCTCCACCTGCAAAGCCAGTAATGCCCCGGGAATCCTTCTCATGCCTTAAATCTGTCAGCCTTTCCATTCTGCCACCAGCCTGAGAAAACCTTCTGCTTTTAACAGGCACATACAATTAGATTAGGTAACATAATTGAAGGAGTAACTCTTTGTCATAATCTCAGTTCTATCCATACTCAATGCGGGAGTGATTATAAAATGTCAAATGTCACTAGAGGGGTCATTTTTAAGGTCTACGTTGAGGGACAGGCAGAGACAGAGACTGAGAGTGGGAGCTGGGGTTTGAGGTAGCAGTAGAAAGAGAGGGAAAAGGTAAAAACAACCCAGAATATATTATAATTTATATAATATTATATATGTATATAATATATATTATGTATAATATATTATATTTCTGGATAACTAGGGATCCAAAGATTCTTGACATTAGTATATTTTCTTTCCAAATTGAGTGTATTCATTTTTTTTATATTGATTAAATTATTTCTTTTAAAATTCAAATTGTCCACATTATCTTCTAAAATTAGGTCTAATTATGTCAAATACTAAAATCTGACATTTAGTAAATGAAACTTTTTAATTAAATGAAATTTAACACCTAAAAGATAAGGGGTGTCTGGGTGGCTTAGTTGGTTAAGCATCCAACTCTCAACTTCCACTCAAGTCATGATCCCAGGATGGTGGGATCAAGCCCCACATTGGGCTCTGTTGAGTATGGAGTCTGATTGAGATTCTATTTCTCCCCCACTCGCTCACACAAGCTCCTTCTTTCTCTCAAAACAAGAAAAATAAAAAATAAATAAAACATAAAAGATGAAATTTTGCAATCTTGTAATTAGAGTTCCTCTATTCTCAATCAAGGAAACAAATAATGTTACTCTTTTTCTGATAAACTTGTGAATATCTTTTTATCATGTCTTTTATTAAGTTTTTTCATTTAATTTTATAAATTTCATCTGATGTCATGTCATTTCATTTTTTAAATTATTATCTATACTAGTTAACATTTGCTACAACAATGCTTTGTGATATACCACTCCAAAACTCAATTTCTTAAAACAACTGTCCACCAGTCTCACATCTGTTGATCAACATTAGTCTGTTGATGGGTGTGGCTGACTAGACACTGGGTTCACACTGGGTTCAGATCTGCTCTGCATGTATCACCTGTACCAGCGGTTACCTAGACCCTGAGTCCTGCCTTTCATGTGTGTTGTCCTCAGCACAGGCTGATGGGCAGTGACTGTTCAGGGAATATCCTTCCCCTGACAGGGAATTGGAGCACAAAAGAATGTGCCTCTGCTCATGTTACATCTGCTACCAATGCACTGGATAATTTAATTCACTTGGTCCAGTCCTAGAAGTTAAAGATCTCCATGGTGCATTCTGGCCATCATGGGTTCCCAGCAATGGTGTGAGCATATGAAACTATTGCAAGTGAAGGGAGAATGAGAACAATAATTTAATCAGACTACCATTAACTCTTTCAACAAATTCTCCGGTAGTTGAAGTTAGAATTAATGTTTTCCCTGCCTTATCTCTCCAGCATGGGTGCCTTTTCATTCTTCATGGTATCTTTTCTACTTTCATCAGATTTCTGTGTTTGGTAGGTTCTCAGGCTACTTTGCTACCAACCAATTTTAAACATGCTGCATTTATGCTTCATTAATTTATACTACCAAAAATAGTTGAATGTGTTTTTTTAGGACAATCACACTTTAATAGCAGATCAACTTTGATTCCAAAAGAAAAATAACACTTTATGGTCAGATATCTTAATTAATATTAAGACAGATCTATAATCTTGTTGCAATATGGTGTCATTCAAGCTCTTCTGTTTATTTTACTTGAATATAGTTTTGAGCCTTGGTCAATAAGTATATTGGTAATCTTACAATAGATTCTTATATTTTATTTCACGGAGTGCAAAATTCTGATTTTTTGGAGACTAAGACTTATCAAACTCCTCTGCTTTCAGACATAATAGATACGAGGAAATTTGTGACATATTATCGCCTTAATTTTAACAAAACATGTTGCTTTTTAAGGCCATCTTATTAGCTTTACTCTATCCCTTGCTTTCAATCCTAAATATGGCCATTTCATACTAGTTTCTTTCTCAAGGTTTCCTCAGGTTGGACATCAAAACTGACATTCCCTGGTCTCCATGAATGGATTTATGTTGAGCCCTGTGTTTTACATATATTTATCTCCAAAGGACTCTAAGATCTTTTTGCACAGTCAGTAGTCTGTTACCGGACATTTCTGTAATAGACTTGTGTAAATCTTCCATAATATCAGATCTTTACAGGATTTAAAGAAATAATTATCCATATAATCATAACATGTTATTGCAATAAGATTTTAAAATCCAAATAACATTCATGAAATGGATATTGTCAGGGTAAAGGACTAAAATATAGAGTTACAGAAATGAAAAAAATCTGTCCTTGAGGAGAGTTTGGCTAGAATTAAGTTTAAGTCTCTCATTACTTACAATGCTACATCTACAATGTAATTCTACAGAGGATTAAGTCTTACTTGTTTTCATTTTATTGTACCTGCTATGTGACCTTAGGAAAATGATTTAACCAATTTGAATATTAGTTTCATTATCTGTAAGTCAAAGTTACGGTGAGGATTATTCTGAAAATATATGCAAACTTATTGAGCACATTATATGTATTCATGAAAGCATTTTGATATTGTCATTTAAATTGGATACTTTAAATTTTATTTTGCATCTTTATATAGTGCATATAAAAATTTAAAAATAATGCATTATGGAAAACAATGCATAAAATTAAATGTGTTTATCTAGTGAGGCCAGGAAAATAATATTATGACACAAAGGTACTTTTTAGTCCCTTAACTTACAATAGGCAATAGATTAAAGCTAAAATGTTATCATCTCTGATAATACAAAAGAGGAATGAAGTTTAGGAAATGTGACAAGAAAACAAATCAGCAAATAAACAACAAAAGAAATAGGAAATGTGTAATTCATGTCTACCAGCTTCTCGTATTATTTTGTACTGACTTTGTTGTTATTCTCTATCTGAATAAATGTGTACCCTAATAAATACCCTCTTTATTGCTTATATACAGTGAACTTCACAAAGTAAAAATAAATTTGAAGTGTTTTTAATAAATTAATGGGGTCATAAGAGTTAGCCATGGTGCAAATATTTTATTATAAAAGCAAATGATTCATATTAGAGTGTGGCATTAAATTATTATAATATTTTATAAAAATGATAGTATAAAATATAATCACTGTCTCAAGCTATTAACAAATTTTCATTATTATTCTTTATTCAGTCTCCTACTCTCATGATTCTTGGACTTAAAAAGCTTTCATTCCAAATCCAAATACAAAGGAGAAAAGAATCACAGCAGCAAACCAAAAGCAGTTTCTTTTTTACTTACTTATGCCATTCTTCAAGGTGAATAGGTAGGATAATGTGAAGTGAGCATTTTTATTAAGAAGACCAGATAATGATTTAGTTGGAAAAGAAAAAAAACAAAACAAAACAGACTGATCTTTTAGTCATGAAAGCAAGTGACAGGTATCATAGTTTTGTCATTAGCTCTCATATACAGCAGGGATATGCATTCGTCACACTGTTTTTATTGTATGCCAGAGGCCAGTAAAATGAGGTTATTTTTTCTTATTGTCCATGGTTTTTTTTTTCTTTTTACACTTCATCAGATGATTATCACTCATTAAAGTAGAACTATCATGCTTTCTCTCTGAGAAAGCATGAAAAAAATTTGTTAAAATACCTGTGGAAAAAAAAAAGCTAATATTACATAATATTTTCATTTAAGTTTATTGGAATGATTGTAGACATCATGAAAGTCTGAGTAAAGTTGTATAACTTGTTTAAAGTCACATGGAAAAGCTGTGCCTACAACCTAGGATATCAATTCTTGATTCTCAAACAGACCTCCATGCCACAAAAATATAACAAACAAATCCAACTAATACTATGTATTCTGTTTATCATGAGAAATATATTTCTAGATAAAAGATATCTTGAGAGTTTTATTCATGTATTCAACAACCTACTATTTAACAGACTGTAATTGATGTTGAGATACAGAAATGAATAATATGGACAACTTCTTTCTTTCATAAAGCTTATACTTCAGTGTGAGAAAAACAAAATATAGAATAAACAAATAATTACATATGATATATTTAGATACTGATAACTCCAATGGAGGAAAATGTAACTTGGTACAATGGAGAGTTATGGAAGAAGGTACTTGAAGGATATCAGTTGGAGAACCCAGTAATTTAATAATATTTGAGATTAGACTTAAATGGTAATATTAGGAAAATTAAATATGATAATTTGCAAAAGGAGAATCACAGACAAAATGAAAAACTACTGAATACATATGGCTATGGTGCCTATGAACCTGCTGATACACTTGACATTGTGGTGAAGTAAAATGAAGAATGAAGAATGACTCTGTATTTTTCATTTGAGCACAAGACTAGCGCTGTGGTATGTAGAAAACAAAGGCAGGAATAATTTGGAGGGGCAGAGCGCTGTGTCGGTAGCTTTGGTTTGAATTTACTAAGTTTAATATATCTCGGCAAATGGATATATTAGGTTGGCAGTTGGGTGAGGAATATAAGCATAGAGATATTTTTCTAAAGATGGAGAGATGGGTTGAGATCACTTGAAGAAAAGATTAGAGTTCATGATTAAATCTGACTCACTCTACCACTTAGTAGTAGTGGAGAAAACTCAGAAAAAAAGTTCGAAAAGGAGTACCTACTAAGGAAAGGGACAAGATTATGTCTTAAAAGAGAAGACACTGCTCAGAACAACTAATCTGTCAACTGTGTTAAATTCTACTGTAAAGTCCCACATGACCGAATATTAGAATTTACGCTGGAAATATGGGGGCCTTTGGTAGCCATGGTAATCCTGATAAAATACAGTTGGTGGTGAAATTATGGGAATAAGTTCAATTGGAGACTAAATACAGCAAAGCTTTGTGGTGAATATTAGTAAAAGTAGTTGTAGAAAATCTTGACTTCACCATAGGGTACAGGAAATTTTCTTCTTTTTTAAAAGGAAAATGCTAGATTGTGATTTTATAATAGTAAAACTGATCCAGAAGAGACAGGAAAGAGATGGTGCATAGACAGGAAAGTTGCAGAAGCGAAATGACTAGGAAGAAGAAGAAGAAGATGTATCTGAATTACAAGAAGAACGACTATGCCAAAAGGGGCGCAGTGCAAACTACAAGACTCAACAAATGAAAGAACATGATTAAATTCAGGTAGTGATATATTATTAATAGTAAAAAGATGTCCTATGTAATTAATAGGAGAAAGGTCCTATGTAATTAATCCTATTTTTTTCAACTTGTTCATTCAGTCAGTAGTTCAATAAATATATTTTGAAGCTGTGGAGAGAAATAAGTAAAAAATTCATATCTTGTAGTCTATATTCTAATAGGAGGAGATATGCAATAAAAGTCATATTTAGGGGCCATGAGTGGCTCAGTTGGTTAAGCGTCTGACTTCAGCTCAGGTTATGATCTCACCGTCCATGAGCTCGAGCCCCGCATCTGGCCCTGTGCTGATAGCTCAGAGTCTGGAGCCTGCTTCAGATTCTGTGTCTCCCTCTGTCTCTCTGCCCCTCCCCCACTCACGCTCTATCTCTGTCACAAAAATAAATAAACATTAAACAAAATTTTAAGTAATATTTAGTACTGCACGAGCTTGTGATAAATGTAATAAAGAAAAATAAAGTTCAGTTAAGAGGACAGTAATGGAACTACTGTTTAATATATGATGGTCAGAGGAAGCCTCTCAGTGGGAGATGACACTCCAACACTAACGAGAGAAATGAGAAAACATGCCATTAAGTTTATCTGGGGGACAGCAGTTAAGGAGGGAAAGCAACACATAGACGGACAATGAGGCGCCTTAGTAGGTTTCAAGAAGAGCAAAGAAGCTGTTGTGGCTGCAGTGCAGGTAGAGTGGAAAAGATTGGTGGGAAATGAGATCAGAAGGGTGGCAAGCAGGAAGTTCATTCAGTTTTATAGGTCATGCCAGCAAATGTAGATTTTAGTGAAAATGAAATGGGGAACCAGGAAATCTTTGAACAAACTAGAGAAACAATTTAAAGAACCCCAAGCAGGTGATTAATCAGAGAAAATGAAAAGTGAAGGGAGTTACAAATCCAATGTCTATGTAGAGCAATTTGTGTTTGACGGGGGGAAGGACACCTAATCAGGTCATCCAGAATTTAGGGAAGGAAGGATGAATTTAGGCATCTGTAAGTTTGTAGGCTTTGAAGAGTGGCTATATATCCCAGTTTCACCCTGTTTTCCTAATGTGATTATTAATAATGCCTCTTTTCACTTCTAAAAGCATCTAGGTTTGTAAAATTAATTATATAGTCACCCAAAATTAGGAGTGAAGGCAGAAGTGCACTAATACCTGCAAATGATTGTTATGAATCAGGACTCAAAAAAATTGTAATAGTATTATGAATTGGGGTGTGTGTGTGTGTGCAACATATTGTGTAAAAAGAGATATCTATGGTAAAATTTTGGAATAGCTTAGTAGTAATGGAACAGATATATGTGTGAGTGTGTTTGCATCTGTATGTAATTGTAAAACTCTTAAACTCAACATATGATTATAATTAACTATAACCAAATATATAGCTTTTATATTTTACAGCTAACATTTTTAGGGCAATCTCACTTAAAAATTATGGTAGTAAGTTCCTTCCTAGGTGGTTACTTTTGTGCAATTCTAATATATGTCCTGAAGACGTGAATGAAGAGTTCACTTTTTATCACCAATAGGTAGATACATAGTTCTAAAATTGTGCATGTATATTCTGAAATTGTAACTGGAGCCCTCATACATGAGTACATGAAGTATAAAAGCTTAAATTTCTTCAATTATTAATTCAGGAAGCTTCTTGATTTTTTGACTTGTTTATCTCCTCTACTAATTATAGTTAATATTAACTGCAACATTCAAATAAATCAACAAAGAGATTAAGCGCTCCCATTTATTTAAATTGGTAATTTTACGTATCAACACTGTGTATGTGATTGTGCTTAAAAGTACTTTAGGAAGGAAGAGTAATATGAAATGATATTTAATAGAATTCTATTGGGTAGACGAGTTTAGATTTATTACTACATTCTTCAGTTGTATATTGTTGGCATCTGCTGGTACATATATAATTAATTTTGTGATCATAGTGAAGAAGCTGGAGGGAAACAATCTGCAAACTCAACTTTGCAGTAAAGTATAACTTATAAATATCAAAGACAGAAGTTAAACTCAAATGAAGTATAAATAAGCCTTTTCCATAATTGACTACATAATAAGGCTATATTTTTGAGGCAACATCTCTTAAAAATAGTTACATTTTTTATGTGTGTGTTAGCCTAAAGCTACAACATTTCAAAACGCTCAGAATCATAAGAGAGATTCTTAATCAAATAGGGAAAGACAAGTGATATATAAAAGCAAAACACTTTTAAGAGAATATCTCTTTTGGAAGGAAATTAAATTTGGTGTGAGAATAGCAAAGGGAGAGATGGGTCTGGAAAATATATTGAAAACATTCATCATAATTATTATACAGGATTAGATATAAATGCACTTCTTATGTTAATAGTAAATTAAAGGATATGTCTTATTTGAATATTGGAAAATAATTTTAAAAACAGATAAAAGTTCAGTAGGATATACTTCTAAAATTTCTGTTTAAGTAATTTATTATCTTCATAAATAACTCACCAAATGTCTCTTATGTTCAAACATGCTGGGATTTACGGCACTTTTTCTATAATTCAGCACAAAAGAGAATTTCTAAATTATAGGACCATAGAAGGGAAAAACATGGCACTGATGCCTGTATTAACACTGATAACTAAAGAGATTTCATTTTTGTAATGACTATATTCAAATAAGGCAGAAACAAAATCTCCATGTCATCCAACTAGATTCAATTCCTTTCTCTGCAATTTCCTTCTATGAGAAATATGGGAAGCTTTTTAACCTCTAATCTTGTCATTACAATGAAAGAATGTCCTCCACTTGAAAACCTGATTTTGGAGGTTGTATGATGTGGTTTGGGGAGATATATAGAACTTGCTCAGGTTCTTTTGATACTAGGTATATATATCACATTGAAATAGAGTTCATCACTAAGAAAATTGTGTAGGGGGCCAAACACTCCTGAAACGGTAGAATAAAAATTTTAAATCTATTCCTCTGTTGGGGTGTCCGGGTGACTCAGTTGGTTAAGCATCTGACTTTGGCTCAGGTCATGATCTCATGGTTCATGAGTTAGAGCCCCACATCGGGCTGTCTGCTCTCAGCACAGAGCCCACTTTGGATCCTCTGTACCCCTCTCTCTCTGCTCCTCCCCCCCCCCTCTCAAAAATAAACATTAAAAAAATCTATTCCTCTGTAAGACAGGCAAATTGTCTAAATTGACTTTTTAAAATTTTTTTTTAACATTTATTTTTGAGAGACAGAGCAAGACAGAGCATGAGTGGGGGAGGGGCAGAGATGGGGTGGGGGGTGGGAGGTGGGAAGGGACACAGAATCCAAAGCAGGCTCCAGGCTCTGAACTGTCAGCACAGAGCCGGGCACAGGGTTCAAACTCATGGACCACAAGATCATGACCTGAGCCCAAGTGGGCTGCCCAATCGACTGAGCCACCCAGGCGTCCCTAAATTGACTTTTTCATGACTCTCTGAAGATTTGAGCAAAAGTTTGCAACAATTTGATGAGCATTTACTCAAGGAAAAAAAAAATCTGAATTTTATCATGAGCATTGAGCTTTGTGGCTTTTTAACTTGTCTATTCCCACCCTCCTCTTTCCAGCTCCAGGGTACCACTGAAAATCAGTGGCTGTGAAAATAGTAGCTGTGAAAACCCACAACCAAGAAGAAACTGAGGGAGGAGGTGTGCAGAGTAGCTTTGGAGCTCTCTCATAAGCCACATAACAGAGTTATGTCAATAGTTGATTTGTGTGGCAGTTTGCTGTTCTTGGACCTAAAACAAGTCTTGCTCAATGAGAAAAAAACCCCATTCCCCAGATGTTTGTCAAAGAAGTTGGTGGCAATCGTTTAACATCCATTTACCTAAGCCTATGATACCAGTAGAAACAAAAGTCTAGCCAAATTTAGAAGGAAAATCTGGGAAATGACACAAACACACAGGCAGTGTTTAAAAGCTCTGACAGGGGCGCCTGGATGGCACAGTCGGTTAAGCGTCCGACTTCAGCCAGGTCACGATCTCGCGGTCCGTGAGTTCGAGCCCCGCGTCGGGCTCTGGGCTGATGGCTCAGAGCCTGGAGCCTGTTTCCGATTCTGTGTCTCCCTCTCTCTCTGCCCCTCCCCTGTTCATGCTCTGTCTCTCTCTGTCCCAAAAATAAATAAATGTTGAAAAAAAATTAAAAAAAAAAATAAAAGCTCTGACATATTTCTTGGGATCTAAAAGACATGTGCATGTGCAAGAGTGTGCAAATATCCAAGGAAGACCTAGAAAGCCCTACTTTTATACATTTGGCTGACCTGTGGCTCTCTGTAAGCAGAGAGTGAAGACTAAGACATACATTTAAGGGCTAGAGCATTAAAAGTATTTCCAAAATACACACAAAGCTACTTAGCAAAGGATGGAAAACTCATTGCTTAGAGACTTTGAGAGAGGTCTCTGTCCAACCATTAGAAGACCACCATCCTAAGGATCCTAAGGGAACAGAGACTTCAGTGGTTCACACAACAAATAATGCATAGTTTACAGACTTAGTCCAGGAAAGTCTATACATAGCTACAAAAACAATAAATTTTAGTGTGACAAGGACAGGTTCCCAGACCTGTCATATTTTATTACTTAAAATGTCCAGCTTTCAACTAAATTGTGTAAAACATGTAAACAAAATATGGTCTACAGACAAAGAGGGGGAGTAGTCATAGAAGCTTCCACTGTGAGGAAGGCCAAAAGTTGGAAATATGAGATAAAGCTTTAAATGTGATTAATATTGTCAAAGAACTAAAAGAAACCATGTGTAAAGTCCTGAGGGAATATATGAGAATAATATCACACTAAATAATGAATAACAATGAAGAGATAGAAAATGGTAAAAAGAACCAGATAAAAGTTCTGGAGTTGATAAATATAACAGCTATAATAAAAAGTTTACTAGTGGGGCATCAGAGAAATTTAAGATAGCAGAAGAAGGAATTAGCACGTTTAAAGATAGGTCTATTGAGATTTACCAGTTTAAGTACTAGAAAGAAAGAATGAAGAAAATGCCAATTTGCCAACGGCATACTAACATAATGGATCCCCAGGAAGAAAGGAGAGTGAGAAAGGGACAGATATTTGAAGTAATATTGGCCAAAAAATCCCATATTTTGATGAAAAGCATTGATCCACACATTTCTAAGTCTAATGACCGTCAACATAGTATAAACTTAAAGATATCCATACTTAAACCCATTCTTGTTCAAACTTCTCAAAGCTATAAACAAAGAGAAAGTCTCAAAATCAACAACAAAAAATATTTATTACTTGCAATTAATGACCAATTAGATTAACAGGTAACTTCACATCAAGACAGAGGTCAGATGTCAGTGAGATGACATATTCAAAATATTGAAAAGCAAAAAAAGAGAGACTATCAAATAGGAGTTTTCTATCCAGAAAAATTATAATAGGAGGGGCGCCTGGGTGGCTCAATTGGTTAAACATCTGACTCTTGATTTTAGCTCAGGTCAGGATCTCATGGTTTTTGAGTTGAAACCCCACATCAGGCTCTGCACTGACAATGTAGAGCCTGCATGGGATTCTCTCTCTGCTCCTCCCCTGCTTGTACTTGATCTCTCTCAAAATGAAAAAAAAAAAAAAAAAAAAAAAAAAAGCCAAGCCAAGCAAAGAAATACTAATAGGAGTACTTTAAGCCCAATAATGTTTTTACAACTGCACTTAGTTCTGTGTAAAACACAGAACTCAGGAAATTGCTGTATTTATGGTTATAATTTTTTATAGCAAAAGGGTAAAAATTGAACCAGCAAAAGTGAGAGACACATAGGGTGAGGTCTGGGGTGGTTCCAAACATGAAGCTTCTGATATTCACTCCCCAATGGTGCAAGAATGTTATCACCCTTCCAGCACATTGACATATAAAATTATGCATGGAATATTGCCAATCAGGGAACCTTTTCCAAGTATGGTGTCCAGAGTTTTTTTATTGTGATTTCATTACATAACCATGAGTGATAGAATCATTGATCACATGACCAAACTCATCCTCAGCTCCACCCAGCCCCTGGAGGTTGGTCTGATATCATATGACTCCAACTGGTATCCACATGACTTCTAATCATCTAGTTGGTCTTCCTTGTGGCCAGCCCCCATCCTGAGTCACCTTGAAAGCATAAATAATCAGGGCTTACCATGAATAATAAAGACATTCTTATAACTTGGGAAATACTGTGGATTTAAAAGCTGTCTCAGAATCCAGCCACAAAGGTCAGCCAAATTGTTTATTATACAGTAGGTAATATGACAATTCAGTGGGAAAGGAGGTCCTTAAAATTTTTTTTTTTCAACAAACAATATTGGAACAAATGGATGTCTACATGCAGAAGAGTGAAGGTAGACACTTTGATTCCCACCATACACGAAAATTACTCAAAATGGATCATAGACCTATGTATAAGAATTAACACTATGGAAATCCGAGAGGAAAACATAAAAGTAAATTTTTATGACTTTGGATTAGACAAGGGTTTCTTAGATATAACACCAAAACCACAAGTGACAAAAGAAAAACAGATAATTTGGATTTTATTAAATTTCAAAATTTTTTCTTCATGGAACACCATCACAAAAGTGAAACACCAATCCACAGAATGGGAGAAATGTTTATAAATAATGTATCTGATAAGGGACTTGTATCCAGACTCTAGAAGAATTCACAATTCAATAGCAAGAAGAAAGACAAATAATTCAACTAAACAATAGACAAAGAATCTAATGGACATTTTTCCAAAGAAAATATGCAAATGCAAGATAAGCTCATTTGTAAATCCAAACCACGGTGAGATACCAATTCACACCCACTAGCAAGGCTATAATGAAAACAAAGAGAAAATGGCTAGTGTTAGTGATAAGGACAATAGGGATTAAGTGCTCATTCCTACAGGGCTCTTTGGGGGGATAATGAAATTTTTCTAAAGTTAGATCTTGCTAGTGGTTGGACAACTCTGTTACTATACTAAAACTATTGAACTCTTTGCTTTAATGGAGTAATTTTAGTATGAGTTATCTCACAAAGCTATTATTAAAGCTTTTACCAAATATATATTTATATATAACATCTGTTATCATCATATAATTTATACATAAGATATCCACATATGAAATATAAAAATATATAAACAAATATATACACACACATATAAATACATGCATGTGTATAAGTATATACATACAAATGAACTAAACTGGTATTGAGTTTAGTATGTTAAACAGTTTAAACTCCAACTAACAGATAAGAAGTCATTAACATGCATAATCCTATTTTAAACTGGTATATCTGGCCATCCTTCATGAAAACAATGTAGCCTCATTAAAGAGTAGGAAAAACAGGAGGTTTTGTTGACATTCAAAATGTCCTGGAACCTGTCATGTTGTTTTTGATTCAGTGCTTTTGCCAAATTCTTGGATCTTATTCTCTGTGCTGTCTTTTCCCATTGCATTAAATGTAGCCTTTCATCATTGCCTGTTACTTAACAGTAAAAATCTCTTCTTCAACAAACACAGGCTTCTTTGTATTATTTGAGTTGAGACTGTTTTTCTGCTTTGTTTTAACGCTCCACCAGAACTGACCCAGAAAGCTTTTACAGGATAAAACTAATTTGTTTGTTGGATTGACTTCATTGTTTTGTTAAATCTCAATACAATGAAGAACCTGATGCTGGGGAAAAATGTTCTGTGTTTTTGCTGTTGTTGTTTTTACTTAAGTATTTTTGAGCTATAGAATGAATGCACTATGTAAGCTAGAGACAAGTTCATTTTCAGGTCTTTATAATATATACAGACAAGTGTTCTATGATTGAGTTAGAAGTACTGGGTACTTATACTCCACTCAGGAATTTGTGTATTTGTGAAATGGGTCCATATAAAAACGACATGTCCTTGAATAAAACATCAAAATCACAAAAGTTTAGCGAATGAGAAACACTGAATTCAGTGGCCACATTAAAAATAAAATAATAGCATTGGAGTCCTCACTAGGACTTTACTATATATGTTTAGGCTTTTAAGGCTAGAATGTTGAGGATCAGGGGAAACGTTTAAAGCAAAGTCATTTTCATCTTCAGCCCCACACACCCCCTGAAGCTTGGTTTGATAGCACATGACTCCAACTGGTGTCTGTGGTTTGTGCACACTCAAAGTATCTGACAAACTGAAGATTATTATGAAGTGTAGTTGAATGAGAACATTAAGCAGTAAAAAACTGACTTACATATAACAATTAAATATTTGCTACAAAGTCCTCTTAAGCAGGATAGGTAATGTTGCAGATATAAGTATTATACATAGAACATACTAGCTGGCAAGTTGAGGGAGATGATATTACAAAACATTTATATTCATAAAGGCAAAGAGAAAGAAAATCTAGCTAAGAACCTTAGAGAAAGGCCATGTGGGGAAGAAGTTTTGACAACAAATAAACTATACATGCTTTGTCCACGGCTACTGTGTTTGTGCAAGCCTCCCCTTGTTAGTGATATTACAATGGAAGAAAAAAACAAACAAACATATAATTAGAGGGCAAATAGGAGTTCAGCTATCGTCCTAATGGTCCAAGTAAAATCTTACCAACTTACAATTCAATGAACAAAACATGTATGTTTCCCTAAATATTGCCCGAAGGTAGATACAGCCAAATTTTTTGGTGATCCTTTTGGACAGAAATTATGTCATTTCTAATTTTGTTTTTATATGATTAGGTACCAGTGACTCTGAAGATCTTTTCATTGTAGGAACATATCCAATTTCATGCTGCTTATTGATGCATTTTGTGTGTCTTGTGCCCCCTTATTGTTGCAGAAGAGATCTGTGTATATGAATTACCTCCATATTTGGTAGTGTAACTGTTTTTGCTTTGTTTTGGAGGTATGGAATTAAGTCTACTGATAATGCTGAAATATTACCATCTCATCTTTAAGCTTTCGTATCAAAAATACCATCTCATACAAGACATGAATGTGCATGTATTTATTTTCTACTTAAAAGTAATTACACAGCAAGGACATATTTACTCCAAAATATAAGTTCTAAATGCTTTTGATTAACCTACACTTAAGTTAGGGACAAAAGTAATGTAATATGAATGTAAAGAGAGAGTAATAACCTACACATCAATTACTTGCTAGCAATTTAAATGCACACATATAAATATGTATATGTTTCATCCTGAGAAACTCTGTTTTTAGCTATAATTCCATATTTGAGTGAATCAATTACCTTTAAGATGAAAACTGGAGTCCATTTATTTTGTCTAGTTAAGTAAAATATATAAAAATATTTTA
The DNA here is from genome assembly GCF_016509475.1 of Prionailurus bengalensis. Classification (NCBI taxonomy): domain Eukaryota; kingdom Metazoa; phylum Chordata; class Mammalia; order Carnivora; family Felidae; genus Prionailurus; species Prionailurus bengalensis. The sequence continues at coordinate 62,009,846 of NC_057343.1, read as the reverse complement.
TCAGCATATTTTATATAAATAAGTGTAAAGAAAAAATGAGAAACAGGAGATACAAAACTATTTTAATACCACTTCAAGATATTTAATATGTATTTGACCTCTAATAACAAAGGATTTTCACAAATTCAAGCTATTTGTCAAAATATTTATTATTTTATTTTATTACTTTTTAAATTTTTTTATTATTATTATTTTGAGAGAGTGAGAGTGCAGGCACGCGTGAGCAGACGAGTGGCAGGGAGAGAGAGAGAGAGAGAGAGAGAGAGAATATATCCCAAGCAGGTTCTGTGCTGCTAGTGCAAAGCCCTACCCGAGCTGGATTTTGTGACCCTGAGATCATGACCTGAGCCGAAATGAAGAGTTGGATGTTTAACCATTGAGCCACCCAGGCATCCCATAAACACTTTTTATTTTAAAAGGCCTCTAATACAGTACAAATATGTGTGCAAATAACAAACTATTGTATTTACGTAAAAAAGCCAGATGATTGTGCAACCTCAGTTTGTTAGTTTTATTCTATATGTCACTGTTCTCAAATATAGACTACAACAGTTAGATGATCTGTTGTGGAATATAAACTGCCCATGTTCAAATCAGGTCCACATTTACTAACCTTTGGCATGCATATATCAATTAATATCTTAGAGTGTCAAATGCCTTATCTAAAATTTGTGTATAATAGAGGTGCCTGGGTGGCTAAGTCGGTTGAGTGTCTGACTTCATTTCGGCTCAGGTTGTGGTTCCAGGGTTGTGGGATCGAGCCCTGCATCAGGTTCAGTGCTGAGTATGGAGCCTGCTTAAGATTTTCTTTCTCTCTCTCTCTCTCTCTCTCACTTTCTCTCTCTCTCTCTCTCTCTCTCTCTCTCTCACTTTCTCTCTCTCTCACCTTCTGCCCCTCTCCCCTGCTTGTGGTCTCTCTCTCTCTCTCTAATATAAAAATAATAGTAATAATAATAATAATATAATAATAAATTTGTGTATAATGATAATTGATAACTCGCATGCTTCTAAAAACATTAAGGAACTGCTTCTAATATAGTGTCTAATGCATAATAGTTTATCACAAGTAACGATATGTTGTGATGATGATGATTATAAATTTTATTTCTATTATATCATGCAATGCTTAGAGAATATGACACTGTTACTTTTTATTTCCTTAAAATTTAACAGTCATCTTTTAAACTTATTTTTCAATAAATATTTACTGACTGATTATTTTACTGATATGGCAAAGCATCGGTTTGGTATATTTTATAAAAATTGATTCCACAATTGAAGTATCCATTTTCTATGTGGCAAAGAACGTCTGTTATAAGGGCCTAAGGGATTTAGAAAAGGAGTTGGTTAAAGATGTCTCAAGAACTGCAAAGGGTCTTAGTTTTTTGCTCTACTTATCAACCAACAAATTAGCTTACAAGTTTCGTGGCTATTGGCAGAAAGTAAGTGACTCCTGGATCAGAGACAAAGGACAAATTATTACAGCAATAGCAGTGGCCAGATTTTCAGCATTTGTGCCTATTTCCTGAGTCCCAATTCCAACAGAATGATCCAAAGAAGTCCATGTGACACATTTACATATGACAGATTGTGTTACAAAAGAAGAATGCCAAGTTTATGTAACTTGAATCATTTTTTTTTAAATTTTTTTTTCCTTCAACGTTTTTTATTTATTTTGGGGACAGAGGGAGACAGAGCATGAATGGGGGGGGGCAGAGAGAGAGGGAGACACAGAATCAGAAACAGGCTCCAGGCTCTGAGCCATCAGCTCAGAGCCCGACGCGGGGCACGAACTCACGGACTGCGAGATCGTGACCTGCCTGAAGTCGGACGCTTAACCGACTGCGCCACCCAGGCGCCCCTGAATCATTTTTAATGTAAAGTAAGTATGGCTATTATTTGCTTCCGAGAGATACTATCCTCCTTATACTGCAAAGTAAACGAACCTGTCATTTGTTCCAAGGTAAGGAACAGTGTCTACCTTTCAAGGCTGCTACCTATACAAGTATCCTTGAAAAGATAGCTGGTGACAAAGGCCATCACTAATACCTTTGTTCACAAGAGGTCCTCCTTATCATTTGCAAATAAGAAGCAATATCTCCTGCAAACAGCAAACCTTGGGATAAGGCATAAGGCTGGCAAGCAGATCCTGTAGGTTATTTACCAGCAGTCTTGAGGGGCTTCAAGTGCCTGATCACTGGAATTAACCCTCTTTTATTCCAAGCTTTGCTTATTTCATAACCACAGCTACTTCAGAGAATACAGTTGAAGATTTAGAATAGTGAATTGTCACTGAATACTTCTTCTGACCAAGATAAACATTCTCACTGCTACCAATATACAGGAATGAGAAAGAAAACATGAAATTATATGGATGTATCGTATTTCTTATGAACACCAGAGCAGGAGTCTCTGAAATCAAAGGTGGCAACTGACATACATGTTACTTAAAATACATGGAAAAATACATTGTAAGCTTTAACTTAATTAATTAAATGAATGTATCCTAAAACTGAATATGAGAGAAAGTTAGTCAGAGAGTCCGCTAGACCAGGAGATGGGGATGAGAGTTTTCAGAAGACATAGATTCACATTATGTATTATTCCCACCTCATATAGTTCTATTTAGTCCGTTCCAGTGGTATTCAACTTGGCTTTAAATTTGCATATATCCAAGAAAGATGACATTTGTCTAGAACTGTTAAAAGTCCTAGATTTTATTCTACTTACTAACAACTTCCCCAGCTACAGTCTTATGCATGCTGGTAGAAGCCATGAGATTCATAAGTCTTCAGTGAAGTATGGTTTGTTTCTCATAGTTCAAACAGCAGCTTGGGGACAATTGTCTAAGGTCTAATGTCCACAGGGGGACATAAAGAGAGCAGATGAGAATTACATACACAGTGGTTAAATTATAGAAGATGAATCCCAAGTTTAGACAAATCCAATCTTTTTGGGATAGCAAGCAAACCTAACTAACTTTTTCCTGGTGGAGATAATTTCTTTATTATATAGAAGAACAAACAAACCTACCCATTACTCCCTAGGAAGGCATTGTCTCTATTTTTAATGTCCATTTTCTATAAAAACCATCTTATGAATTTGGTCCAGAATAAATGGCTGCTAATGCCTCTGCTCTCAAGAGATGTAGAGGGGCACCTGGGTGGCTCAGTTGAGGTCATACATAATTTTACCACACAATAACTGAATCAGGACTAATCATGATTGTGGCTCAATTCAAATTGGCAGGGACTGTCCTGTGTCTTTTTTTTTTTTTAACCTATAAAATCCTGGGAGCAAACATTAACTCTGTAGAGTTGGAAGCGCTGACTATGGACAGAAAGTTGCATGGGGGTCAAACTAGTAATAAGTGGGAACAAGTAAGATCATAGCAGAAAGACAGCAAAGGCGATTTTAAGTGAATTTGAGTTTCAAACTGGGGCCTAATTATTTACACAAAAGTGATTTAGAGCAAGAGAATGAAACTCTAAGCTATCCATCTGAGGTCTAGCATTGATTAATGGCTAGTATCTGGAGACATTTTGACTTGTGTCTCTGAGGAGAGATTTTATACCTACTGATCTGCAAGCTCTTTCTATCTAAAGACTTGCTGTGGATAATCTAATGGAAAAAGAATTGAGGAAACATTCTTAGATGACTCAATTTACAGGTAGTCAGTTACAGTGATCATTTAGTATGCAGTTTATAAGCTGTTTTCCATTCTGTTTATTTTTCATATGTTCAGAAAGAATTATTACCAATTAATAAGATAAGGCATTAAAAGTTTAAATGGCAAGCTTCTACACCCATTGCCGACATAAATTAAGATGACATTTGCTAAGAAAGCATCCTGTGTGTGATATAAATCATATAAGCCATAAGGCTATCTGTTCAGTTATATCATAGCATTACACACTCCTTTGTAAAATGTGAATGTGAAAGGAACTCATTTAAGGAAATGAGATATGGAATCCAGTCATCCATGAGTGGATTTGAGTGCAAAATGGTGGCCTGAATATTGCAGATTACTCACTTGTGGAAGGACACAAAGGACATTAATGTAAAATCAAAGGCAAAAGAAGACAGAGGTGCATTGAAGGGTATTAAACAGACAGTCTTATGGAATGCATATTTCTGGGTACAGCACATTTCTCCAGTGGCATGGATCTCATGAATATTTAATGGCAACGATACATATGGTGGCTTCATCAGCACTACCCCAAATTGCAAAATATTTTTGGGAAAGTTGGAAACTGGTTTTGGAGTACTAAGTCAGGCAAAATCATGGTCCAAGAGGCTTGACATCACAACAACAACAAAAGGATTTGCTAAAGGGGGAGAAAAAGGAAACTCTCTTATAGGTTAGAGACTATCTCTGGTAATAGGCATGAAGAGAAAACACAGCTTTAATTGAACAATTAACTGAATATTAACTTTATAAAAGCACCATCTCATGAACATGTTGGAAATAGATTCTCATTCAAGAATGACTATTGAAAATTGAAATCAGTTTAGAATCTCTCATCATTAAAGAACAGGGACTGCATGTGGTCACGAAAAAAAAAACCCACAAAACTGAGTTTATGGAAAAATTAAGGTAAATAATTAGGATTTTGCTAGAAATCTATATTTTATTGTTCTTTAATGTCTCAGTTGCTACAGATAACAGTGAGAATTTTTCTTCTTGCTGCAACCAGTTGAGATTCAAGTGTAGGAACATCACTGCATCATCCATAATAGGGCAGAGGATAGATAGGCAGTGTTAAATAATGACAACTGGAAGCCAATGGATGTAACAACTTGTACTGTGTATCTAGAAAATGATTATGTTCATGAACCGGACAGAATGTCTGGAAATGGCTGAGCAATGGACTCTGGTCCTAGCTCTGGTCATTTGTAATTGCAGTACATGAAAAGTTAGAAAAGAATGGGAAGTGAACTGTAATTTTAACTGATTTATAATTTTTCAATCATAAATTTCAACTCTCTGACACAGCTATATTATACAACAAAAGGTTGCCAGTTGATTGATAAAAGTAAGTGAAAATGAATATTATAGAATGATTATTCCCCAGGATAAGAAAGTGTTTTGAAAGCTAAGATGAAGCCAGATTTGAAGTATTAACTATAGAGACCAATTGGACACGAAAAGAAGTGTGTTTAGCCTGAAAAATTAGACACTCAATTAGATATCTCCATTAATACGTGTAACGTGGTTAAAATAACTGTGTATAATACAGGAAAAAAAACCCTATAATACAGGAAAATATTTCAAAAGACCTATCAAGGGATACAGTTATGATTCATATGCTTTGCAGTGGCACTGACTTCTCCCCATTTTATAATTCAAATCCCAGTGACCAGTAGAGTCTAAGAGATATCTAAGAAATATGTGAAAAAGACATTGACCAAAGTCTATGTATGAATTGGATAAGAAGGTGTTAAACAGCTGACATGGAATAATATTACACTGTATGTTAACTAACTAGAATTTAAATAAAAACAAAATAAAAAGCCAGGTTCATTGTGTTGCTGGTGGCCTATCCTGGGAATGAACAAATCAACCTCAAGTTGGTTGTCATTGATCAATTAAACATGTTTCAAATCTGTTTTTGTCTAATTGTTACCATTGCTATAGAAGAATCCATGCAGTCTTTTTCTAGAAATGTGAAAATATTTAATTCTCAGAATCAATTTCAGCCCCTGCCTCTAGCAAATACCAATCCTCATATCTACTTGCTACTAAAATTGGTTATGATTTTGTTCCCCCACTCCAAATCTTCTCACCAATACTGTCAGTCAAGGGCATTTTCTATAGGATTTGGACCAGGTTTTCTAAATTGAAGCTTGTCAGTTTCATCATACTCTAGGGTGTCCATGTTTATTCAAAAGTGAGGATCTGGAAAGATGTAGGAATATTTTTTGCTAAGACTGCAGAGTTATAACTTCCTTATTAACACCTGGTGCTAGTTCTTACGTGTAAGGATACAAGTATCATTTCAGTTCCAAAGCCATTCTTGTGTTCTGTGAGTAACCAGCAAATCTTGCAGGGGAATAATAATACACAGTTAAATTATTAAAGTGGCGAGGGATCTATGCTACTGAGATTTATCACTCTCAAAATGTACGCCAAACGTACTGGGGATGTGGTGATATAAAAGTATTCCATAAGAATAGGACAAGTAAATGTAGTGAATCTCTAGGATATGTAATTATAGTCTTTGGATGGCAGGCTACCAAGGAGTCATGAAATATATGGTGGTATTAACCACAGGGGCTCCAGGTAGTGATAGTTCAGACAGGACAATCATGATCTCCTATATATATTTATATAAATTAGCTGCCTCAAGAATCATGTATTGCCCAGATCAGAACACCTGTTGTTCTAGCACTTTACCTCCTTATGTACTTTCAGTTTTGTTTTGTTTTGAAGTTTTTGAACGCAAAATAGGTTAAGTTAGGGATGAGAAATTTTAATAATTTACTTTTGAGAGAATTTCTAGGAGCTGTTTTGCTCATGTTTTATGTGCAGCGGATTTAATTTTTTTTAAGTTTATTTATATTTGAGAAAGAGAGAGAGAGAGAGAGAGAGAGAGAGAGAGAGAGAGAGAGAGAGAGAGAGAACTAGAGAACTTGATCAGGAAACAGACAGAGAGACAGAGACTGAATCTGAAGCAGGATCCAGGCTCGGAGCTGTGAGCTGTCAGCACAGAGCATGACGTGGGGCTCTAATTTACGTGGGGCTTGAATTTAGGAACTGTGAGGTCATGCCCTGAGCCAAAGTCAGACACTTAAGAGACTGAGCCACCCAGGTGCCCCTATAAGCAGTGGATTTCAATAACTAAATGTCACATGACATTGAATGAATAATGCTAAAGATTGGAGTGCTCAGATTATAAACTATTTTTGGCAAATGGAGACACGACTGAGCTACGATTTTGGAAAAATATCTCTCCAAATCACAGTAGCTGATCATATACTAGTATATGAGAAACATCACATTAAATCAACTGATCTTGATATTGATAGCTAATAAAAAACTTTAATGAAAATTACATGAAAGCAACTGATAATTAAGTTTAGAAATTCTTGGGGGTTAATTTCAAAGTAAACATTACCTATATCCGTATGAAAACCACAAATAATCTCTGGAGTTTACATATAAGTTATGTAAATATTTAGAAACCAAGTACAGGAGATCCTCAGCATGAACAGCGACTGAAAGTTTAATTTTATTCACTTGAGAGCCATAAGTTTTCGACTTAACTTACAAGCAAAAATACCTGAGTGAAAATAGAAGATGCATTATAACTGTGGCAGACAGTATTTATGTATGAATGTGTGAAATACTAATGTGTATATATTAAAGTATATATTAATTTTAATAAATAATTTTTGAAAAATACAAAACAATACTTTCACATCCATTCAAGAGAAAGAGAAAAAATCATACAGTTCATTCAGATTACACAAATTCAGGTTTAGACTTAAAACAATTCATCACTGCATATGAACAGCTTCATAAACTATTTCATAGGATATTAGTTTGAAAAAGAATTAACTTAGAGAGCATCAGTAGGACACTGTCACAATATTATTGTACTGTGGAGAAAAAAAAATTAGTTGACAATATGTGTCAAATATTTAAAAACATTGAACCTAGAATAATGGTTGACCAAAAATTATTGAATTATATGAGTATTTTCATTCATAAATGCATTATGCTAGCATTTCTAATATATTAGTAATATGAGTAAAAATACACGAAGTGAGGAAGTTTAATCATAACAAATGTAATTCATTTATGTAAAATGCAACTTAAAGTTTCCAGATACATCTCAATCTCTGAGGTATGAGAATTCATTTTCTAGGGACAGAACTATCTTTCTCCAGCTGCTTTCACAAGCCACATCACACAAACACCCCTCAAAGAGGCAATAAAGAAAGCCGGTAGTCATGCAGTGAGAAATCTTCAATATGTTTTCTAACATCAGTAATAAATAACAATTGTTCCTAGGAGAAATTTTATACCTTTCTCTCTTGAATACCTTAGATTCAGTATAACTTGGGAAATATAGAATATTTGTATTTATGTATACTGTTTGAAATAATTAATGTGTTTGATTTAAAAATGACAACAAAGGGGTGCCTGGGTGGCTCAGTCAGTTAGGCGTCCGACTTCAGCTCAGGTCATGATCACGAGGTTCGTGGGTTTGAGCCCCACATCAGGCTCTGTGCTGACAGCTCAGAGCCTAGAGCCTGTTTCAGATTCTGTGTCTCCCTCTTTGTTTGCCCCTTCCCTGCTTGCGCTCTGTCTCTCTCTGTCTCAAAAATAAATAAACATTAAAAAAAATGTCAACAGAAAAAAAAGTCAACAGACTACAAGTAAAAGATAAAAAATGTGGGTACAAACTCATGATAAGGAAGAACAGAAAACATAATCAGAGGTGGAAAGATAAGTTTTTCAACTTTGTCAATTTCCTTATTATTTTAGATAGCAGTTGGTAATATACAATGAGGTTTGTCAGACAAGGTGAAACACACTTTTGCCAATCAGTGCTCACTTTGCTTATCACATAGAAACTTCTTAGCTTCTACCAACTCTTTCTGGAAATCTAGTGGTCTGGTAGTATGTACAAACAACCCTGAGTGAATTAGAGCTCAGTTCCTAGATGTCTGTGAATTTTTACTACAATCATCCCAGGGAGCTAGATTCTTGTTCCTTAACTCTAGTATGTTCCATGATTGAGTTTGGTCCATGGTTCTCAAACATAAATCCTTCTCCTTTCTGCCTTATGCCAATGTATTGAAGACGTTATGGTGAAAGTACAAAATTGTACCTAAGTTATTTTCCTGAGTGAAGCCCTTCTTCAAAATTTAAGTGAGATGAAAGTAAGATATTCTCTGAACCCTGCCTATGATTCAACACCTAACTTTTAGATTGCATATCTGGAAAAACCCTAATAATCTTCTGTGGTATATAAACTTAATAGCTTCTTCTATGATATTTTACCTAACTTTTCATTCTCACTTATTCCCTCTTTTCTGACCCCTTATCCATTGATACCAACATCATATTATGCAACTAATTCTCTTTGAATTTATTCGCAAAACTTATATGTCTTTGTATTCAGTATATCTACTATCTTACCCGAATTTGTTGTATGTTTGCATGAAAAAACAAATGTACAAAAAATAAAGTTTATTTTTCCATTTTTAACTGTTTTTAATGTTTATTTATATTTGAGAGAGAGAGAGAGAGACAGAGAGAATGTGCAAGTGGGGGAAGGGCAGAAGGAGATGGAGACAGAATCTGAAGCAGGCTCCAGGTTCTGAGCTGTCAGTACAGAGCCCGATGTGGGTTTTGAACTCAGGAACTGCAAGATCATGACCTGAGCCCAAGTTGGACCCACCCAGGCACTCCTTGTTTTTCTATTTTTAAAGTATCAATTCATTTGCTAAATATTCTCTCAGCTTCCTTATTACATTTTAAACTTACTTTCATAAAATAGATACTCTCTGGTGTCATTTATATTGATTTCTGCCTAAAATGTGTAATGTTTCAATATTTTCAGGAGATATGACAAAGTTTAAAATTTTAATCCAAAAAACACCTCTTCATATTGACAACATCCTGTATTAACTAAACTAAACACCCTATGGATGCATTGTTCACCTTTCAAATTCTTTATACTCATCATTTTCCAGATAAGTGCCATCAACTACCTATCCTCTTCGCTAATCTAATTTTTTACTTATCTTGCAAAAATTCTTTGTTGTTCCTCATGTCTTATAATGTAGCTCAGTTTTATAATGCTCACATTGTTTTACTGTTGTGATAGCTTTGTAGTGCTCGTGTGGTCATCTTAGTGCTGTGATGTTTAGAAGATGAATAAAGGGAGTGAGACAAATTCATGGAAATCTTGCCAACTGTTAGTCATGTGACCCCCAGAAAGGTAATACCTCTGTCTGTTTCAGTTTTCACATCTGGAAATTACACACAATAACAGTTATTTGTGTTATGATTCACAAGGATATAAAAATTGAAAATCAATAAAGTGAAGTTCTTTTTTTCTTAAAGTTTATTTATTTATTTTGTGAGAGAGAAAGAGAGTGCACATGAGAGCACATGAGAGGGGCAGAGAAACAGGGAGAGAGAATACCAAGCAGGCTGTGCACTGTCAGCACGGAGCCCAATGTGGGGCTCTAACTCGGGAATCTTGAGATCATGACCTGAGCAGAAATCAAGAGTCCAAGGCTTAACCGACTGAGCCACCAAGGTGCCTCATGAAGTTCTTTTAAGCCAGAATTGTTTTGCCTATTTTCCCTGTCTGATGCCTAGCACAGAGCTTGAACTGAATAAATGTTTGCTGAATAAGCAGTTGTGCTGAGTAAAATGTCTGATGTGCACTCAAATGTTAAAAATTATTATCTTTATAACTATAATATATTACTTAAAAGAAGATTCGGTGCTTTTGAGAGGTATGTATTACATCTACACACACACACACACACACACACACACACACACACACACACACACGTAAGTGGATAGGGCTTCACAAGCTGTATGAGTGTCCTTCATGATAAGCCTCATAGGCAAACATCCTTAGTTCTAACAAGATTTCTCCTGTCATTCCTTCTTATAGAGAAATCTGAGGTCATATCTGTTAATCACCTGTTATAAAATCAGTGTTTCTTGAATAATGGGATACAATAATAAGAAAAAAGAAAGGAGAAAATAAAAACATACAAACAAGATAAGACAAAAAAAAAATAGTCTTACAGAGGGAAACTTTAAGTCAAGTCATATTGTTGCTGTCTGAAACAACTCCCTAGATCTCATTTAACCACATTTACAACTTTAATTGATTCAAGTATTTATTATTCAAGTATTTATTGATTCAAGACTAAACACCATGAAATATCACTTACATAAAAACATTTAATGACAAAGGGAAAACTTTTCTAAAATATTGTATACTAAAAATAAAGGTTATGATCATTTTTTAAGGACACTTGAAATCTCTCTGAGCTATCAGAGGAGTGTAGCACTTTCTATATCCTAGAAAATCATTTCTCAGAGTTACTCATGGGATTCATTTATTTAGTCAAGTTTGAAGAATGTGACAGTAAAATTATGGCACATGCTATTTTGATTTTACCACATATCTTTTAAATTCCTTTACACAAAAGTAAATTTTAAAATGTAATACAAAAATAATTTGACAGGAGAAATTTGAATTCAAGAATGCTAATGGAATCCCAAACAGTAATATAGGATATTTATTTTAATTAATTTGGGTATCTAAATTTTAGATGAAATGCTTACCTTCAAGACATAACTTCGTGCTAGTTAAATAATAAGAATTGGTGTTTACTGCATCCACCAAATGCATAAGATATATATATTTTACCCTTCCAAATTAAATCCAATTGTTCTTATGGTATATACACACTTATGATTATCAATGTGGTCACTAGTTAATATGTATATAATCCACAATCATTGTTTATAGAGTCAAAAATGTGCAATAATATAAATGATCACCAAATCATCCCCCAAACTACCTTCATACAAAATTAGCCATATTTGAAGTGAAATTCTTAGTAGATAAATCTGTTTATGTTCAGATATGTGTTTTAAGATGCTGTATAAATAAAATGTAATTATTGAAAAATTAAAATAAGTTTTGATACAGATATTTGAAAATTTTTTTCAATAAACATTCTAATAACAAACTCTCAATTCTAGTGTATAGATAACAATCTTATTGTTTTACCCTTTTTTTGTGTGGTGAATCGACTGTCTTTATCTCCCCAAAATTTGAACACATTTTAAGTAATTTGAATGTCTTTCTCTTATGTGAACTATGACATTTTACATTTATCTTTTTGGTGATTAGTACTTAACCCTTTTCGTATATGAGATGATTATTGTTAATGATGTTATTACTGTGTCTTTCATGTTACTTACAAAAAATCTTGCAACATATTTTGCTTATTACCTTTTTAAATCATTCTGTAGTTAAATGGATGTTTTTAAAAATCAAAAAAAATTAAACATACAAAGATTTACTGCATATTGACCTATATTCACTTATAATACATAAGTTCTTATTTTTGACATTTAGCTCCTTGATTCACCTAGAATGTAATATGGTGTATGTTGTGATGGGAGAAAAGTGTAATTTCATTAAATTTTCCTCAAATACCTCATCATTGAGCCCAATATCAGAAAATAGTATACTTTATCGATTCATAAATTTATGCTACTAACTTTATCATTTAATGCATTATGATAAAATGTGTTAAAACAATGTGTCTATCTATTTATCTCCATAAACTTATGTCAGGGCAATAGATTTTAATTACTTTCATTTCATGATGTATTTTCATATGTGTGTGTACAAAATTTTGTCTGCCTGTTTAAATCCCCTAGCTAGTCTCACTCATTAATATTTTTTTCTCATCAGATTAGTTATGTCACATTAAATATAGACTCGATTTTAATTTTGTAGTTATTGCATTAACTATGTTAATTATAAAATATTACTTATAATATTTGATATTTCTATTTATGATTTTACCATATCAGTATTTATATATTATGTAAAATTACTTACATATTTTAAATATTTGTTTTATTTCTAGTATGAATGGAATAGTGTTATAAAAATATTAGAATATCTCTAAAACTGTTATTGACATTCAAGTAGTTGGTTTTATCTTGTCTTTAGCTTTCTTTCATTGCACACTTATTTAATTCACAACTGTCAATATTTCATTGATCATATTCTCATAAAATTTACAAACTACTTATTCCCACTAAAACTATAACATTATTATTTTTATGTTTTATTGTCCAGAGAATGAAGTACATTTCCCTTTAATCCTGGGTTTAATTTGTGATTTTGGATTCTTATTTTCTTTTATATGTTGTAACTTCATTCATCTTGCATTTGGCTCACTGCCTTTCTTTCATCTTCAACAATTATCAAACGTTTTTTATATTCTTCCTTCCCCCCTCCCCAGGTTTTTATTTAAATTCAGCTAGTTAACATACAGAGCAATATTGGTTTCAGGTGTAGAATCTGGTGATTCATCACTTACATACATCACCCAGGGCTCGTCACAGCAAATGCCCTCCTCAGTGCCCATCACTGATATAATCCATCCTCCCACTCACCTCCCCTCCAACATAAGTCATTCAGGGAAACACAAATACCAGGTGATTTCACTTATATGTGGAAGGGACTTAAGAAAAAAAACAATGGACCATAGGAGGAAAAAGGAAAACAAGAGGCAAACCAAGAAACAGACTCTTAACTGTACAGAGAACAAAAAATTATTAAATTTTTTAACCATGATTTTTTACCTAGGACCATTGGAATAGTCTTCTAAGTGACTGCTTTACCTTAAACCACGCTCAGAAAAGTTTTCTCTACCTAGTGTGATTTTCAGAAATACCATAATTAAAGGATCTGGCTCCTCCTACCTTCTCTCTCTGTCCACTCAGTTTCACTTTGTATAGTTAGTCCCTCTGAACTTCCATACACACCAGGTTTTATTGGCTCATGTCCTCTTCTGTAGTAAGACATGTCACCCTTCCAACAGTAAACATGTTCTGTTCATCCTTATCCCTCAAGACAAAGATTAGTGGGTCAGGACACCTTGGAGACTCTACAACAATGTTAATACATATGGAAATTCCAGGATTAAACATATGAAGAGTTTCACTTGGAAACACATAGGCTAGCAACATTGTTGACTGGGACACATCATTATGAAGTTAGGATAGTTATCTAGAAGAGTTAAAGAAATAAGTTAGACAAAAGGAATATGAAGCCATATATGAGGATGTATATTACCTCGCACACATCTAGTAATAGAGGACAATGGCAGCAAAGAGTCAGTCTCCAAAACTGTGATTAAATATCAACTTAAAAAATGTGTCTGCTTAATATAAAGTTTCAAACCATACCCAAACTGGCATTGTTTTTACTTCCTATCCTTTAAGCATTTGATTCCTTTACATATAATTAAATCATGTGTTATCTTTACAGCCAGTTGTCTGTACCCTTCTCCCCTCAAAGGATCTTTGCTGTTCGTTTGTTTGTTTTCCCCCAGCAGTGTTTCCAAACACCTAGATGAATGCGCGACACATAGTAAGCTTCAACTACTGTGCTTTGCTGAATAAACTTTTGGGGAATTGTTAATCCATCTAGTAAAATGCATACAGATCCTGGTCCCTAAAAAGTAAGAAGCTAGTAAGAAGAAAGTAGAAAATATGGACTGGGTACTAGAATCTCTGAAGTTGAATGAGGAAACTTCTGGTAACCACCTGATATGCTCAGAAGTGGCCAACAGCTTGTTTAGTTTATCTAGGAATTGAGGCAACTGCTATTTCTTTTGACACACTCATGCACTTGATAGTGGTTTACAGAGGAACATATTTTCATAAGAAGACTACCGAAAGGCTGGTGTGTGTCCCGTGGATTACGACTTCCTCAAAAACCCTGGGAGAGAGGTAGACTGGAGACTGGTGAGAGTTGATGAAGGTAAGTTATGAGTAGCTGGCTTGTAGGCAAGTGCTGACTGAGAGGGACGGCCATGTCAGTCACACATGAAAAAAGGAGCTGAGGGGAGAGAAAACAGTGTTCCAAACATAAACTAGAAATACTGATTTTATAATATGATTCCAACTTCAGCTACAACTCTTTTGCAGTAAGTTTAGCAGTGCTAGCTCACAAATATCTGCTGTGTTGGGGATTAAAAGTGAGCTAGGGAAAAAGAAAGGACTCCATGAAAGGACTGTTTTGTTGTTGTTGTTGTTGTTGTTGTTGTTCCTTTTCCCGATTTCTATTCTTGCTAGGACCTGCACCCCAGGCCTGCACACGCTTACAGATAATGGATGTCCTCCTTGTAAAGGTCAAGGAGTAAATGGTTTCTTTGGAGTCTTCCAGCACAGCAGATAACATCTAAGCAGTGATCAGGTGGGGTTGTCATGAACATTTTCCAAGACACCTGGGTCCTCTAGGGCATAAATAATTTATGGAGGACACCTAAACACTCATGCTTGTTTCTGGATGCCTGGGAGGACACGTGCACCTGACCAAAATCCCCACAACCCCAGACCCTTGGGGCGCCTGTGTGGCTCAGTCGGTTAGGTGTCCTACTTCTGCTTAGGTCATGATCTCGAGGTTCATGAGTTCGAGACCTGTGTATGGCTCTGCACTGACAGCTCAGAGCCTGGAGCCTGCTTCAGATTCTGTCTCCCTTTCTTCCTGCCCCTCCCCTGCTCATTCTCTCTCTCTCTCTCTCTCTCTCTCTCTCTCTCTCTCTCTCTCTCAAAAATAAATGAACATTAAAAAAAGAAAGACCCCAAGCAAAGATGAGACACTTATTTTTCCTCTCTGAGTTTTCTTTACACTCTGTTGGTATCTACACTTTCTCTATCTCTTTGATAAACTCTGCTTCCATGTCCTTCTGGCTCATGTTTGATTTCTATCCTGCACTAAGCCAAGGACCTTCCTAGCAGGTCCTGCAGGATGCTGCCCGGTCATCGAACCCAGCCAGCCAACATCAAAAATGTTTTATTAAGGTAAATGTGCATCTAAAAAACTTCAGTTTGGTGCCATTTTAAGGTAAGATTAGCATGTATTAATGAATGACATTTTATTAGATGCCAAATATGACTAAAATTAATGGCCATTAGGAAGAAAAACTTTGAATTATTTTTTTCCAGACAAAATTCTCTACTCTTCAGCATCTGTGTCCCTGAAAACTGCTACTTTGACATGACCATTAATTAGACAGGTTAAAAAATAAATAGGTAAATAGATATTTCATAGATAGATATTTCAGGTTTTGTTTTGCTGTTTGATATTTAGCAGATATAATTTCCCCTTTCTCTTTTTTTAAGTACCCAGATTTCAGTATGTGACAATTGTCCCTAGGATAAAGTATCTTTCTTCTGTTATCATTTCTACCCAGGAACTCAGTTACAAGACAAAAAATAGATACTGAAGCTTATGCTGAATACTCACAGTTTTTTATGACTTATGTAATTTAAAGGTTCAGTAGTGTTAAATATCCTTTTTTTTTTTTTAATTCCCCAATCCAAATTGTCTATGTCATTTATAAAATTCGAATTGTTTAGTATTATTTTCCGGGACTTCAGTTCTTCTTCTCTCTTTTTTTTATCCTCGGAAGATTCCTGTCAAATTCTAGATTCATCTTCCAATTCAAATCACCTATGGCCATGAGTATATAAGGCCCAAGGACCCTTGTTATCCCCGTAGTTTTATACAAAATTGCTTTTGTTGCTACAAAATAGGAATGAAAATGTAAGCTCTGTCATTTTGGTAAGCTAAACACTGAAAGATAAGATTACAGTGCTTGAGGAGATTTTTGTCTTGTAACTAGTCACTGTCAAAATGAACTCGCAGTGTGTTGCCTCAAGAAACTGAAAATTCTGTCTTAGAAAATAGACACTTTGGTATACGCAATGATATGGAGTCTTGCTTTGGGAAAGGTGCCAGCTATGCTGATATAAGGGTATACAAGTTAATGGAATATGCTTTAATCCCAACTTGGGTCCTGGAAAATATCCAGGAAAGGCAGAATAGAAATTCTGGACAGAGTTCCGAAACCAGTTCAATCATGTGGGGACCTGGCCTCATCCCACTCCAAGGACCACAGGGGGTGGAACGGTGTCCAGGGATCTATAGATAAGCCCAATTGTGAGGTTATGCGGGATGTGGAGCAGGTTATTGGCAGACATGATTTTATCCTGCAAATGCTAAATTTCTGTCTATATAAAAGGAACATTATTTTAAAAATTTCAAAATATAGTATATGGTACTTTTGAATATCACATGGAGGAAGAACAAATGCTTAAGGTCTGTTGGTGAAATTAAGTGTGATATATGTTATACATATAAAAATATAATTACATGAAGGCAGAAGGGAGGTCAACTACCTAAGCTCAACAAAGCCTGGAAAGTCATTGTGAAAGCTTTGCAAAGCATGAAGCCTTCCATCCTTCCACTAAGGATCCAAAGGATTTGTGAAGAGACAAGAGTATTTATCCCATTGAAAATAAGCTAGATTTCTTCACATCAATAAGAGAAAGGATAAGAACCATATGATCATTTCAAAAGAGGCAGAAAATGCATTTGATGAAGTACAACATTCATTCATGATAAAATTCCTCAACAAAGTATGTTTAGAGGGAACACATCTCAAAATAATAAAGGTTATATACGAAAAATCCACAGTTAACATCATCCTTAAGAGGAAAAAACAGAACTTTTCCCCTAAGGTCAGGAACAAGACAATTGTGCCCACTCTCACCACTTCTTTTTTTAACATAGCGTTGGAAGTCCTAGTTGCAGCAATCAGACAACAACAACAACAACAACAACAACACACAAAAGGCATCCAAATTGGTAAGGAAGAAGTAAAACTTTCACTATTTGCAGATGATATATGATATATAGAAAACCCTAAAGATTCTACCCAAAAACTTCTAGAACGAATAAACAAATTCAGTAAAGTTGTAGGATACAAAATTAATGTGCAGAAATCTGTTGCATTTCTATACACCAATAATGAAGCAGCAGAAAAAGAAATTAAGAAAACAACCCCATTTATGGGGCACCGGGTGACTCAGTCAACTGAGCATCCAACTTTGACTCAGGTCATGATATTGCAGTCCATGAGATCAAGCCTCACATCGGGCTCTGTGCTGACAGCTCAGGGCCTGGAGCCTGCTTTGTATTCTCTGTCTCCCTCTCTCTCTGCTTCCCCCTGCCCCCACTCTTTCTCTGTCAAATAAATAAACATTAAAAAAATTAAAAAAAAGAAAACAATCCCATTTACAATTACATCCAAAATAAGAAGGCCTAGGAATAAACCTAACCAAAGAAGTGAAAGACTTCTACTCTGAAAACTATAAAACACTAATAAAAGAAATTGAAGATAACATAAAGAAATGGAAAGATATTCCATGCTCATGGATTGGAAGAATAAATATTAGATGTCTATAATACCCAAAGCAATCTATATTAGATGTCTATAATACCCAAAGCAATCCCACTCAAAATACCAACAGCATTTTGTACAGAGCTAGAACTAACAATCCTAAAATTTGTATGGAACCACAAAAGACCCCAAATAGCCAAAGCATTCTTGAAAAAGAAAAGCAAAGCTGGAGGCATCACAATTCCAGACTTCGAGTTATATTACAAAACTGTAGTGATCAAAACAGTATGGTACTGGTACAAAAATAGACATGTAGATTAATGGAACGGAATAGAAAATCCAGAAATCAACCCACCACTGTATGGTCAGTTAATCTTGGACAAGCAGGAAAGAATATCCAATGGGAAAAGAAAAGTCTCTTCAGCAAATGGTGAAAAACTGAGCAGCAACATGCAAAAGAATGAAACTGGACCACATTCTTATACCATACACAAAAATACATGTGAGACCTGAAACCATAAAAATCCTAAAATGGAACACAGTGAGTAACTTCTCTGACATTGGCTATAGCAGCTTCTTTCTAGATATATATCTTGAGGCAAGGAAAACAAAAGCAAAAATTAACTATTGGGACTACATCAAAATAAAAAGCTTCTGCACAGCAACAAAAAAAAATCAACAAAATTAAAGATAACCTGTGTAATGGAAAAAGATGTCTGCAAATAACATATCCAATAAAGGGTTAGTATCCAAATTACATAAGGAATTTATAAAACTCAACACCAAGAATATAAATAATACAATTAAAACTGGGCGGAAGACATGAGCAGACTTTTCTCTAAAGAATATATAGAGATGGCTAGCAGACACATGAAAAGATGCTCATCATTACTGATCATCTGGGAAATGAAAAACAAAACTATAATTAGATATCACCTGATAATGTCAGAATAACTAAAATCAATAATACAAGAAACAACAGGTGTTGGTTAGAATGTGAAGAAAGGGGAACCCTCTTACACTGTTGGTAGGAATGCAAACTGGTGCGGCCACTGTGAAAAACGGAATGGAGTTTCCTCAAAAAGCTAAAAATAGAACTACTTTATGATCCAACAATCACACTATGGGCTATTTACCCAAAGACTACAATAACACTAATTCAAAGGTATACATGTACCCCTATGTTTATAGTAGAAACAGGAAAGACAAATACAATATGATTTTACTCATATGTGGAATTTAGAAAACTAAACAGGCAAGCAAAGGGGGAAAAAAAAGGAGAGAGAGATAGACATACAGACAGATAAAACAAGAAACAGCCTCTTAATTACAGAGAACAAACTGGTGGTTACCAGAGGGGCAGGTGTATGGGTGAAATAGGTGATAGGGATTAAGGAGTGCACTTACAGTGATGAGCACTAGGTGAAGTGCAGAAGTGTTGACTTACTATACTGTATTACCTGAAAATAATATAACACTGTATGTTAGCTAACAGGAATTAAATTAAAACTAAAAGAGAGAGAGAGAGAGAGAGAGAGAGAGAGAGAGAGAGAGAGAAAAGCTGGATGTGATATTCTTTGTGGCTTATAATTAGCATTTTACTGCTAGAGAAAGAACAAATATTTCTATAATTTCGTGTATACATGTTCCATTGCTGCCATAACAGATGACCACAATCCTAGTTGCTTAAAACAACAGAAACTTATTATCTTACAATTATGGAGGTCAGATGTTCAACATAGATCTCACTGGGCTAAAATCAAAGTATTGGCAGGATTGTGTTCCTTTTTGAAGGTTCTAAGTGAGTATCTCTTTCCTAGTTTTTTTCCCCTAGTGATTATCTGTATTCCTTGGTTTATGACCTCATCTTCCCTATTCAAAGCCAGCAATGCTGCATGTTTCTGCCTTTTTATTCCATACCCATATCTCTCTGTCGCTGACCCTAGCAGGGAATGACTTTTTTGCTTTTACTGACTCGTATAGGGTTTAATCTAGATAACCACCAAATTATCTCTCCATCTCAAAAACCCTAACTTCAATCATGTGCAAACTCCCTTTTGCCACATAAAATGACATATTAACAGGTTCCTGGGATCAAGAAATGGATATCTTGGAAGAGGGAGTAAACATCATTCTGTCTACCACACCTCTCTATAATATTCACCACAGGAAATGTAGCTCTTATAAATATTGGTGATGTGTTTTAAATTACTTTAAATACATCTAGAATTATATGAAACATTTTTGTTAGTATTTTTCTCCATGTTCACTACCATCATTTTAATTAAAATATATAAAATTTGTAATATAACTTAGATACCCTCATGAATTTCCTAAGAGACATACCTAGGTTATGATTCTAGTTAGGATATAGAGTATCACCAGAAATCATTGTTTCCATGCTAATAATGATGATAAATTGAATAAGCTATAAATATTAGTGTTTTTAAGTCTATAGAGCCCTAAAGGTGAAACGAAACTTAAACTAACTAAGGTCCAAAAAAAGGAAGAGCCCCAGGAATGAAGAGATCTTTCACTAATGTCATCTCCAGGCCACAGAAAGTAGAGGTATGCATTTTCTATGGAATGGGTAAATAGAAAGCAGTCAAAGTTTCATTGCTTTGATAGGCTAGCTTGAAGGATTCGAATTTCAAAGAACTCTAGGCACAAAGCAATCCACTCTGTGATGTCAGACATACAATTATGGTTCATGTTATGTACTGCCTTGACATCTGGTAAAATCAGAAGGGGCTTGAGTGATCTAACCATAAATTCTCCTCCCTATTCTGCTCCCACAGATGGCATCTCCTAGCTAAATGACCCTCATTATCAATAGGCCAAGTGCAGTTCCTGTTTATTCTAGAGCACTAGTCTTCAGTTCCCTGCCAACTGTGGAATCATTCAAACTTAAGTCAATCACACCCTGCTATGGGAACCTAGGGTCACCTCATCCTCCTGACACTACAAAGCCTGCCCCTCACAGTCCCTGAGTGTTCACTCTGTTCCAGTGATCTTGAATGACAGGTGAGATTCTCCTCCCCTGAGTGAGTACATATGACTAATAAACAATTTCAATTTCATCTGTCCATTGTTGTGTGTTGTATGTTCAGCCATCCCCATGACATAGAGTGGGAATCCCTTTGTCATGAAGGATAAAGAGGAGGTGATCAAGGCACCTAACCACCAAATTTGTCCCATAGGGTTTTGACCTCATAAATACATTATCAACAAGGCAATGTCACCCAGAAGGAGGTAAAAATTGGTTCTTGAGGGATAAAAAATCTTACTCTTCTTATGGATAAAACACAGAAACACACACGGTAGGTAAACAGATGTAAGTTTATCTGTGGCATCAAAATTTTATTGGGGGTTATTAGGAAAAAAAGTCTAAAATGCTTTGAGAAACCCTAATATAGTGCCTGGTGGCGATCTAGTGTTTGTCAATGACTCACGGAAGGACAAAATGACTACAAGAAATCTCGTGGAATGTGTCCCAGGTCAAAGTCTTTGGACATGGCAGAAAGGTTATGACAGACCTAAGAGAAATGGACCCTTTCTGAAATGCATCATAGTGGATGTTAGAAGACAAAAAAGCAGAGCAACCAAGCAGGCAGATAGCACCTACTCAGCATATAGGGCCATCCCTGGGTGTGCGGCCACTACAGCCCAATGCAGACTGTGGAAGGATAGAAGCATTAGAAGAAATTCTCCTGAGGTATACCAGTTACACAATTATAAGACAGTGGCAAAATTACTGTGCAAATTCCCCTGAGGTATGCAGAGTCTTAGACAAAGCAAAGCAAAAAAGGTAGAAAGAAGTCCAGAGGTACAGAAAGCCAGGGACAGAACTTGGGAGCAAAGTGATCCCTGCAGCAAACTAATAGCCAGTGGTGGACTGCAAAGTAGGGATAGATCTCCTACAGTTAGTAAGTCTGGTGTTTGGGTTGAAAAAGTCCTGGTCCCAGTCTCAAAACAGGTAAGCCATGGTGAAATAAAGTTGCAAAAAATGCCATGCATTTGTTTTCAATCACTGTATAACACATTATCATAATTTAGCAGTTTCAGGGGACCCAGTTTTACCGTCTCTGAGTATTTCTGGGTCAGGAGTCTAGAGGTGGGTTAGTTGAGCCCTCTGCTCAGGTTCTCATGGGCTGCAATCAAAGCTGTTGGCCAGGGCTGTGCTTCCATCTGAAGCTTAGGCTCCTCTTCCAAGCTCACATCGTTTTTGACAAAATCCAGTTCCTTGTGGTTGCAAGTCAAAGATCCTGTTTTCTTGCCTGCTGTTTTGCCTACTCTCAGCAACCAGAAGCCTCCTGAAGTGCCACAAAATTGAGGCCACTTCATCAAAGGGAGCAAAAAAATCTCTCTCCCTTTGAGTCTTTGACCCTTTTGAAGGGTTCCCATCTGAATGAATCAGACCTACTTAGGGTAATCTCTCCTTTGATTATTTCAAAATCAACTCTTCGGTCACCTTAATGACATCTACAAAATCCTTTCCTTGGCCATAAAATAAGTTAAACCCAGGAGAGATCCCCTGTGTATTCACAGTCCCACCCACAAGCAAGGAGAGAAGAAGAAGCAGGGCACCAAAGACAGGGAATCATGGCAACCATCCTGGAATTCTGCCTGCTAGATCCCATGATAAACTCTTATCCATATGTTTCATTATTTCCCTCCTCATCATGTACAGTCTCTTTTTCTCTCTTTTCTGGGGATAAAACTTAATTGCATTAGGCTCTACTCTTGTTTTATACAGAATGTCTAACATACAAAAGCAAAGCAAAACGAGTTAAAAAAAAAAAAAAACAACCCAGCAGAGCAACCTATAATCAACGGATAAAAACAAACAAAATAAAAACAAGGTCAGTGAAGGAGACACCTAACTGAGATGTTGAGATGAGCAGATCATGACTTAAAAATAACACCGTTGATTACGTTAAAAGAGCTAACAGGGAAAAGTGCATAAATGTATAAGAACAGATGCAGGATTTCAGAAGAAAAAGGGAAAATATAGAAAACCAAAAAAAGACAATACCAAAATAAGGCGTCTTCTGCTTGGCAATGTGAATTTAATATTTACCTAAATGCCTAGACCTGGCCTGGGAAGATAGTCATCCTTATTCTCCACCTTGGCCCTCCCCATCCTCTCTTCTTTTTGCAGAAGTTAGGTAAAACATTTAAAAACACGCTGTGTTACATGTTTTCAGTACTGAGGAGCTGCTGTTGATAAGTTCTAAGTGTCTGTGGAACACATTCTTAAAACCACTCCCATTGTCAAGAAGTCATTATTCCATTTTTCCATCTCAAATTATACTCCTTTTTCTCCTCTTTTGTTCACCAAGCTCACAAGACAGGGTTATAAAATGAGTTCCATTTAATAGCAAATATTCTTTTGGCAATAATTTAATATGTCACAACATTAGTGATGGAATCTATTTGCCATGTACAGAGAGATTTCCTGAGTATTTTGCTACCATAGGAAATAAGATCAGTTCTCTCATTTTCATCTTATAAATAAAATTTAGTTGTTACATTATCTCCCCTTTCCTCTCTCTTATCCAAACCAGACTTGTGTGTAGCTGGGTTCCTGGTAGGATTGATACAAGTCTGTCATATTGTCCTACAGGCCTTTTACTCGCTTCCTAAAAAGTCCTAAAGTGGAAGTTTTCAATGCAAAGGCTCCCAAGTATCTCACTTTCCAAAATTGCAATGCAGCACAGAATATATTAAACTATTACATCATGAGGCCCCCATCTATAAAATTTACAAAGCATGAGAAAAAGTCAGAACTAACACTTTTGCAGTTTAACCTTAAATATAAATTCCTTACACATTACTATTTCAAGTGAAAATGATGGTTCAAAAACCCAGAACTGGGGCTTCTGGCTGCCTCAGTCAGTTGAGCATCTGACTTCAGCTCAGGTGATGGATGATCTCTTAGTTATGTGAGTCCGGGCCCCACATCAGCCTCACTCCTGACAGTGCAGAGCTCATTTCAGATCCTCTCTCCCTCTCCCACCGTCCCTCTCCTGCTCCTGTTCCCTCTCTGTCTCTCTCTCTCTCTCTCTCTCTCTCTCTCTCTCAAAAATAAATAAAAAACATTAAAAAAAATAAAAACGACACAGAACTAATGACAGTTTGTCAATACTTTTGTTGCCAACTGACTTTTAATATTCTCCAGGGAAGAAATGTAAATTAAAAACAAAAGAAAGAAAGAAAAAGAGAACACCTTTGTTTTCGTTCATTGAGCTGTGAGTTAATTCACACTAGTTTTCAGGGTCTAATGTCTGCGATATCATTTAGGGGGGGAAATTTTTCCTATTAAGATGTTAATTTCCCTACTTTGTGATTATCTTTAAATCAAAAAAGAATCATAATAGTAAGAAAATCCAAGACCCCATAGCCTAATAGTGTTATTGGTTCCTGCACTGTGCTCTTTGTGGAAAGCCATAAGATATCTGTCATGATAATAAGAGCTATGAGGGAGGTATATATCTAAATAGTTTATGCGCATTACATCCTGAAAACCAAGTTAAAGTGTGAGATAAGATGTCAGGTGCAGAAAATAGGGCATGGAGATGTCAAGCACTGTTTCCAAGATCATAGGATTAGAAAGTGAAGCCAAGATCCTGTGTGGTTTTCGAGGCTGCACTTCTAACCACCCATTCTGTTTTCCTCTCACCATAGCCCGCTTTCTTGTGGTTCAGTGACAGGAAGGTACTTGACTCTGTCC
Source organism: Prionailurus bengalensis (assembly GCF_016509475.1). NCBI lineage: Eukaryota > Metazoa > Chordata > Mammalia > Carnivora > Felidae > Prionailurus > Prionailurus bengalensis. The sequence continues at coordinate 61,985,125 of NC_057343.1, read as the reverse complement.
CATCTCTGCAGAGATGGAAAGGAGACACCAAACATCTTCCCATTCAAATGGGAGTTTTATGTTTATAAAACGATTTATTCTATTTGACAAATATTTATGAAGTGGCTACTTTGTCCCAGGCACTGATCTAGGTGTTGGGAATATATTTGTGAACAAAACAAATCAAAAACCCTGTCCTTCATGAGGTAATAATTTAGAAGAGAGACTGACAAATGAGCAAATTATATAATGCATTATACATTATGATAGCATACTATAAAAATAGGTAATGGAAAAGGGGATGCAGAGTTTTAAAGAAACTATTTGAACTGTAACGTGTATGTGTGTGTGGTAGTGAAGATAAGAGGGTCTGACCAGGTGTCACTGACATGGTGATATATGACCAAAACCTTCTATTATGTCTCTAATATCTTGACCCCTTACTGGCTTGGAGCAGGTATAGCTTATTTTTATCAGCAACTACAACAAAACCTGCCAGTTGGAATATACCTAGAGGGGAGGAAAAGAGAATAGAATTTTACTTCATTATATTCTTACCACCTATTCTACTAGCATTCTTACTGTGAAAAAAATAATATCTGAAATCACCAGAGAACTTCTCTGTAGGCCGTCTAGGAGTAAAGGGGTTAGTCATCACAGCTTGAGCCTGTGACAAGTCAAAAGAATGTGACAGTCCCCATGTTCTGTGTTAGACTGCTCTCAGTACAGAGAACTAATAATTTACAGAAATAACATCAGGAAGCAAGAGTTGAATGCTTTCCATAACACTCTCCAGAGTAAATACATTTTCTCCTTATCACCTCCTCAAGCTGAGTCATTGATGGTACCACCCCATGCATTATATCTTTTTCGCTACTCTCCAGGCTATGTCATCACTTCTTGAACTGAGTATTTTTATCAATGTAAAAAGAGAAAATAGGCAATTATTTTCAACATACCCATTTAAAAATCTTTAACTACACCTGTATCCAGAAGCCTAGTTACACATATATCTGTAAATAAAAGTTACTGAACATAATGTATTATATAGTGTAATCTAGATAACAGGTACAGGGCTGTTTAGGTTACGTGTTACAGATGAGTGGAAATAGGATCCAACAATCTTTATTTGTCATACAGAAACCTGCAACCAAATGTAGCACTGAATGCTAATAACAGTGGTATCCATAGAAATCCTTCCGTGTTTTAATGTACAAGTGTGATTGTTTTGCTAACCATAACAACATGGACTAGATTAGTTCTTAAACTGGGATTGGATGATGGAACAATGGGGGTGATTTCACCTAGGTTCACTTCCAATGATGGACCAGTATTTTTGTTACCCAAATGCAAAACAAAGGTACACAAGTTGATCCTGATCCTGAGATAGTAAAATTTTAGCTTGCCAGTGAAATACCTCTGCAGGCAGCATGGAGTTACAATTCATCTGAAGCCACAGGGAGCCTTAGAAATTCAAAGCAAATCTTGGCTGAAGTGATGGCAAAGGGACTTAGCAAACAGCCCACAGGTCCCCTTATAGACTTTAACTGAACACATATATTTGATAACAACTGGGTAAAAGTGTTTGTTTCTTGGACTATGACAGACTATGTTACTTTTGTTCTAAAGAATATAAATTTTAACAGGGAAATAAACAAAATAAACATTGACTTGGAAACACATTCAGAATTAAAAAAAATTCTTTTCAGAGTTCAGTTTTCCATTCACTTCTTCCACTCTTGGAAGCTGGCTTCTAGCCCTACTTCTCTAAAGACATAGCTCTGTTACAAGTTAAGTGTTGAAGAAAGTACTGCACAATGTCTTTCAGTTTGAATGAAACAGAGAAAATTTATCTGATTTTATTTAACTGCATAGTAGGAGTGGAAAAAAAACTAATTCAAGAGTTCTCAGGTTTTCATTTTCTTATTTGTCTATTTATTTATGTATGTATGTATGTATGTATGTATTTATTTATTTATTTATAATTTACATCCAAGTTAGTTAGCATATAGTGCAACAATGATTTCAGGAGTAGATTCCTTAGTGCCCCTGACCCATTTAGCCCATCCCCCCCACCACCCCTCCAGTAACCCTCTGTTTGTTCTCCATATTTAAGAGTCTCTTATGTTTTGTCCCCTTCCCTGTTTTTATATTATTTTTGCGTCCCTTCCCTTATGTTCATCTGTTTTGTATCTTTAAAGTCCTCATATGAGTGAAGTCATATGATATTTGTCTTTGTCTGACTAATTTTGCTTACCATAATACCCTCTAGTTCTATCCACATAGTTGCAAATGGCAAGATTCTTTCTGATAGCCGAGTAATACTCCATTGTCTATATATACCACATCTTCTTTATCCATTCATCCATAGATGGACATTTGGGCTCTTTCCATACTTTGGCTATTGTCGATAGTGCTGCTATAAACATTGGGGTGCATGTGCCCCTTCGAAACAGCATACCTGCATCCCTTGGATAAATACCAATTATGTATGTACACACACACACACACACACACACACACACACACAAAACATTGACCTGCAATTGCTGGGTTGTAGGGTAGTTCTATTTTTAGTTCTTTGAGGAACCTCCATACTGTTTTCCAGAGTGGCTGCACCAGCTTGCATTGCCACCAACAATGCAAAAGAGATCCTCTTTCTCTGCATCCTCGCCAACATCTGTTGTTGCCTGAGTTGTTACTGTTAGCCATTCTGACAGGTGTGAGGTGGTTTGATTTGTGATGTTGAGCATTTTTTCATGTGTCGGTTGGCCATCTGGATGTCTTCTTTGGAGACGTGTCTACTCATGTCTTATGCCCATTGCTTCACTGGATTATTTGTTTTTTGGGTGTTGAGTTTGATAAGTTCTTTGATTTTAGATACTAATCCTTTATCTGATATGTTGTTTGCAAATATCTTCTCCCATTCTGTCTGTTGCCTTTTAGTTTTGCTGATTGTTTCCTTCGCTGTGCAGAAGCTTTTTATTTTGATGAGGTCTCAATAGTTCCTTTTTGTTTTGGTTCCCTTGCATCTGGAGATGTGTTGAGTAAGAAGTTGCTGCAGCCCAGGTCAAAGAGGTTTTTGCCTGCTTTCTCCTCGAGGATTTTGATAGCTTCCTGTCTTATATTTAGGTCTTTCATCCATTTTGAGTTTATTTTTGTGTGTGGTGTAAGAAAGTGGTCCAGGTTCATTTTTCTGCATGTGGCTGTCCAGTTTTCCTAGCACCACTTGCTGAAGAGACTGTCTTTTTTCATTGGACACTCCTGCTTTGTCAAAGATTAGTTGGCCATACGTTTGTGGGTCCATTTCTGGGTTCACTATTATGTTCCATTCATCTGAGTGTCTGTTTTTGTGCCAGTACCATACTGTCTTGATGATTACAGCTTTGTAATACAGCTTGAAGTCTGGGATTCTGATGAGTCCTTCTTTAGTTTTCTTTTTCAAAATTGCTTTGGCTATTCGGGGTCTTTTCTGGTTCCATACAAATTTTAGGATTGATTGTTCTAGTTCTGTGAAGAATGCTGATGTTATTTTGATAGGTATTGCATTGAATATATAGATTGTTTTAACAATATTTGTTCTTCCTATCCAGGAGCCTGGAATATTTTTTTTCCATTTTTTTTGTGTCTTCTTCAATTTCTTTCATAAGCTTTCTATATTTTTCAGTATTTTTCTATATTTTTAGATTTTTCAATCTAAATTCTTTTTAGATTCTTCACCTCTTTGCTTAGATTTATTCCTAGGTATTTTATGGTCTTTGGTACAATTGTAAATGGGATCGAGTCCTTGATTTCTCTTTATGTTACTTCATGGTTGGTGTATAGGAATGCAGGTGATATCTGTGCATTGATTTTATATCCTGCAACGTTGCTGAATTCATGGATCAGTTCTAGCAGTTTTTTTTTTTTGTGGAATCTTTTGGCTTTTCCATATAGAGTATCATGTCATCTGCAAAGAATGAAAGTTTGACCTCCTCCTGGCCAATTTGGATGCCTTTTATTTCTTTGTGTTGTCTGATTGCAGAGGCTAAGACGTCCAATACTATGTTGAATAACAGTGGTGAGAGTAGACATCCCTGTCTTGTTCCTGACCTTAGGGGGAAAGCTCTCAGTTTTTCCCCATTGAGGATGATATTACCTTTGGGTCTCTTGTATATGGCTTTTATCATCTCAAGGTATGATCCCTCTATCCCTACTTTCTTGAGGGTTTTTATCAAGAAAGGATGCTGTATTTTGTCAAATGGTTTCTCTGCATCTATTGAGAGGATCGTATGGTTCTTGTCCTTTCTTTTATTGATGTGATGAATCACATTGTTGTTGTTCTTGTTGTTTTGCAGTCAGGTTTTATTTGCATAACATATTTTTAGAGAGTGTGTTTGATTAACAGTTTATTAACAGCTTTTATGAGTAAACGCCACACAGATGTAAAGTGAATGAAAAGAAGGCTATGATGGAATATTCTAGATCAGTTTTACCTTCCTCCTTAAGCAACCCAAAAAGTATAAAAAATATTAAAAGAATGCTTTTTAGACAATGTGCAATAGGTAACACATGACTATGATCCCAGTTTAAAAATTTTTGCTCTAGGGGCACCTGGGTGGCTCAGTCGGTTAAGCATCTGACTTCGTCCCAGGTCATGATCCCACATTTGTGAGTTCGAGCCCCATGTAGGGCTCTGTGCTGACAGCTCAGAGCCTGGAGCCTGTTTCAGATTCTATGTCTTATTGTCTCTCTGTCCCTCCCCCACTTGTGCTTTATCTCTGTGTCTCAAAAATAAATAGATGTAAAAAAAATCATATAAAATTTTTTTGATCTAAAAAAAATTTACCTTTAACATATTTAATTATTTTGCAATTAAATACATTTTACAAAATACTATGTTATTTGACAGCAGTCAAATGACTTCATGACTAAATATAAATATGTTTCATAATTTATTATTATAAAGTCTAAGCAATCTGTCATGTTCAAAAGTAACATTCTTTCTGAATTCAGCATAATATGGTATATTCTTATATATTACTGAAAATAATAATTTATATAATGTATTAATAAATAGACTGATCTGACTTGTGTTGAAAATGAAATTGCTACTATACCCCTGGAAGAAATTAAAATTAATCCTCCCTTGTTTTTTTCTCCTGACACCGGTGACAATCTGTTAACTGCTTAACATTCTGTCTTGTGAGATTTCTACTATATGTTGTGTGCAGTGTCCAAGAGGTTACATAGATATGACTAGCTAATGTTGAGACTGGTGAAAATCAAATTCAGTAGGGTTTCCATTTTCCCTCCAAAAACTTAAAATGCCAATATCTGTTCAGTATGTTATGGGAGTATCCAGAGGCAACACTTAAAATTTGATTACTCTCAAAATTTTAATGACTCTCAATTGTGTTTAAAAAATTGATGAATAGTGGGCTTTATTTCTAGCCTAATAATAACTTAAAACTGAAAAAGAAATTATTTGGACTTTGCCTATTGCTAAGATTGTTTTCATTTTAAATGGTGTGGAATCATGTGCCATAATTGTCTTATTTTCTAACTAACAAACTCACCCCCAGCACTGTGCTTATGTAACATCGTGTGTGCTGTGATACAGAGTAGCTATCCAAGACCATCTTGACTTGCTGTGTTCCAGACTGTAGAATATAGCTATTTTTAATCTCCTCTGAAATTAAATAAATGACAAGAGTATGGCTCATGTATAAAAAATCTAATCATATTAATTTTCTGTGTGGGCATTATTTTATATCTCAGAATTCAATGTCAGTGCTTCTCTTGCTAGCTATATAGAGAAATACAAGCACTATAATTAACAATGAGTTTATTTTCTCGCATACTAGGCAGAAATGTAGCCCCCCATAGGAAGATAAAAATGGAAAAGCAAATTAAAATGGATTTGAGCCAGTACATTGCTAGATCAATATCTGGCACTCATAGACCTGCTTAGCAAAGGGTCTATAGCTATTCAGCAATCTTATTACTTCTACCAAATGACCAAATGCTACCTATGCATATTTACTAAGAAGGCAAGAATGAAATCAGAAAGGACAAAGGCTAAGAGCAACTCTCAAAAATTGTTACTATAAACATACCAAGAAACAACCATACTGTCAATCAGAATTATAATGAAATGTTCTCCTAAATTATGAGATTTTTAATTAGAAGAACTTTTCATTATTTTTTTATTTGTCTATCTTTAATGGATATTTTTCACATTCTGAAAACTCATTCCTCCTCTGCCCAATTATGCTGAAAACCTAGGTGAGAATGATGGTGTCCTCAGCGCTAAGGGTACCCCCTGATTGGCTGTAAAAATCATGTCATCTCATCCCATTTCATAGTGATTAGCGCTGGACTACACATCCAGTTAAAATCTCCAGTGCACAAAATCCTCCTGTCTACATAGAAAGGTTCAAGATTATGTGCATAAAGAGTAACCTATTTCTTTATTAAATGTTTAATGCAACAAAATCCTTCTCACACCTTATGGAAATGGTGATATCACTGAATGAGTGGATAAAGCCTTGTATGCAGCCTTCTCCAGTTCTGAACTTTTCAATTATGTGAGCAAATAACTTCCTTTTATTCTTTTAGCCAGTTGGTTGGAGTGATGTCTTCTAACACATGCAACTGAAAAAATATATTTTCCGTGTACTGGTTGAGTCATACTCAATGTAAGAAAATCATTCAGGAAATCTAATGAATATTTGGGGGCTCCATCATGTTTTTAAGGACTGGTGAAATATTGAAAATGGCTAAGAAATTCCTAGAAGCTACAATGCTTCAGACTGAATTATCTCACTTATACCATTTGTTTATTATGTCTCTTTGCAAACTTTTAAGCACCTGGATGTTCCCTTTAGACATCAGAGCTACATACTTCTGAGATGTTCCTACACGTGACACAGAAGGAAATCCTCCTTTTTAGTAACTGGACTTGGGGAGGTGCAATTCTGCAGCACTCCACCCCATTAGACATAACAAGTTGCTCTCCTCTGATTCAGGGTGGCAAACATTTTCATATTCATCTGTTGTTCACGTGTGGTCACTGTTGTAGACCATTGTAAAATATTTAACCTATTGTAAGATCTCAAATTCTTTGACGTTTTTGCCAGTCTTACTTTCTACTGCTCTATACTTATGCTAATTACCTAGGTGGGATTTGACACTGAACTTTAATAAGAGTGCCTTGGTAGAGTTGTCTCAAAAGGAATGAGAATGTGACATATGATTTCAGTTCTAAATGCAGTATGGGTTTTTCAGAACTTTGCATAAATCTACTGGCTTTCCTCATTTGAGCTTCAAGTCATGAGTTCTGATGTTATGTATAGGGAAGTGTCATGGTGGAAGCGAAGAAAAATGATTGGCAATTATTATATTTTAATTCTTATATCATTGAACTGGTTATAAGAAAAGAACATTGTGAAAAGAATTACAATTAAATTCCTGTCTATATTTCAGAGACTCTATTCATGTTTCTAAAGTTAGGGAAAGTAGGCTGGAGAAAGGGAATTGTAGAGCAGACAAGATACTTAGGCATCGGAGAAGGCCATGGAAGGGAAGGCCTCCCATTCAGGACAACCTCTGGTGTGTGTGTGTGTGTGTGTGTGTGTGTGTGTGTGTGTGTGTGTGTATGTGTGTGAGAGAGAGAGAGAGAGAGAGACAGAGACAGAGACAGAGACAGAGACAGACAGAGACACAGAGAGAAACTGAAGGAGAGGAAGAGAGGGAATTTCAGGAACAGAGAGAGAGAAAGAGTAAGAGAGATATAGGGAGAAACAGAGCATGCACAATTATATATATTCCTTATTCCAAGGTAAAAGCAGGAGTAACAGCATACATTATTTAGGCATAACAAAGTAGAATGAGCCCCTATATTTTTTCCCTGATGCCAAATACACAGAAGAACATCTGAGAGGGGGTACAAAAGATGTAGTTGATGGCCTATGAATACAAAAAGCATTGTTTCAGCAGTGAAGAGTATATGGCAGTCACCATATAAAAAAACAAATTTTCATCAAACTTCATCAAGACCCAGAAACGTGGCATCCTTCCATTGAACCTGGTTATGCAAAGGATGGAAATTTTTTTTTAATTTTTTTAAACATTTTTATTATTTATTTTTGAGACAAGGAGAGACACAGCATGAACAGGCGAGGGTCAGAGAGAGGGAGACACAGAATCTGAAACAGACTCCAGGCTCTGAGCTGTCAGCACAGAGCCCGACGCGGGGCTCGAACTCACGGACCGTGAGATCATGACCTGAGCCGAAGTCGGCCGCTTGACCGACTGAGCCACCCAGGCGTCCCAGGATGGAAATTTTTTTTAAAAAAGATAAAAGAAAACATAAAATCCATGTTCAAAAATTGAAAAATTCTGTCCAAAATTTTCATAATCATAATATTACTACTGAAGAACACAGAAATGTCTACCCATGTTGAAATGAGCTATGGGAGATATGTATGGTTTTCTGTAGTGACAACGCTTTCTGACTCAAAAGCAGTAATAACATGGATCACCTGATTGTTACCAAGTGCCTTTGTGACCACGTCTTCCTCTAACAGGGAAACAAAAGTGGGGGAGATCTGATAAGACAGAATGAAATACGTGTTTGATATTTGTTTAATTAAAGAGTAAAAGAGCTGCAGAAAAACCCACAGCTGGTGCAAATCTCCTAGGGTCTTATACTGTCTTCCTTGAAAAACATCCCAAGACTAGGGCTAGCCTAAAGAAAAGAAGTCATCTGCTTCACCAAGCATGGATTCTGATGGAGTTTCTGAGAAAGTATAAGGTTCACATAAGCTTTTTGGAAGACATTAGAGAAATGGGAAGGTGAACAAAGAACAAATAAAGGAGCTGGGAAGAAAGTAGATAGAGAGAGTTAATTCAGTTAGGCTTCCTGAGTTCAAATCCTTATTGGTTATGGACTGTGAGTAATTTACTTTTATCCTCCCTTTTCATTTCTTACTAGGATAACAATAATAACTGCACCTTAAGTTGCTTAATAAATGGTGAGCTAAACATGGGAAGTGCTTAAGTGCTGGTTGGCATGTAAAAGTGGCTAAAGATATTTATAGTAATATAATAGAAATAAAGATCAGACAAATGTTTATTTTTCGACTTTGAAATTTCCTAGTAATACATACCTAGAAAATTAATGTAAACTTTCTAATCTCATTTTCCTAGTTTGTAAAGTCTAGGTAATAATGTATTATCTGGCCAATAAGAACAGATTTCCTCAATGTCTGATGCCTAAATTGCAAATAGTACATGACTTGAAAATTGCATAAAATCAGAATATCCTGAAAAACATGTTTCTTTTGAAGTGCTCTATACATGTGTCCACATGCTCAAAATGTACTTTCCCCTTCAGTGTTGAGTGCTTTAAAAAAATGTTTTAAAGTAGGGTGTCTGGGTGGTTCAGTCAGGTAAGCGTCCAACTTCTTAGATAATGATCTCGTGGTTAGCGAGTCCAAGCCTCATGTCAGCCTCTGACAGCAGGGAGCCTGGAGCCTGTTTCAGATTCTGTGTCTCCCTCTCTCTTTGCCCCTCCCCTGCCTGTGCCCTGTCTCTCTCTCTCAAAAGTAAATAAACATTAAAAATAAATTAATTAATAAAAATATTTTAAAATATTATATTATTGGCTGAGTAGTTTATTGCATGGACTCATGCCATATACAACAACAAGAACATTTAAAAACATTACAGTTACATACGGTCCTGAGAATCTACAAATGAATTTCTGATCATTTAAGCGTGAGAATGATGTGATCCTATTTCCTAAGTATACTGATTATAAATATTTTGGGGGGAAGATTGAGCAACAACAGAAAATCTATAAGCCTTCCATTTATTGAGTCTTTAAGGCAGTGCTTGATTTGCAGTAAGAACTCAAGTGTATGTAGGAAAAAATAATGAAGGAGAAAACAAACATATAAGGTAAAAATTATCTTTACTGAAAATACTTCAAAAAGAGATGAGTAATAGATTACTTTTTGAGCAATAAAAATCTCATCAAAAGTAATTAATTAGCATATAAATAAAAAGAGTTCATTTCCTACCATGTTTGAACTACTATCTTTTGGGTAAACACATTTCAGGCAAAATAAGAAACAAGATGTAGAAATTGTCTTATTATATTCTCAAGCTAGAATGTCAAGGATGGATTTTCTTTTAGCATATTAGTATTTAACTGTACTAGAGATAGGTTATAACTGATTAAAACAATTGCTTATATGCACACCAGATAATATTATTTAGAAAACTATTGAAGGGTGGCTTTTATATTTTTTTGATGAATATTCTCTCCTAGTTGTTGGAATGTGAAATTATAAACTACTGTTTATTAAGACACTATTAATGGTAAGTTTGCCATTATGTATAGTATATGTTAAGATATTCAATATTATAAATCAATTCTGATGTATACTGAGTATGTATACATGAATATATACTTACAAGAGTCGCATGTATTACACGATAAAAAAATTATTGACTCACTCCATTTCCATATACTATCCTTTTTTTTTTATCTCATTTCCATCATCTAGTAAAATGCAGTTTGCTGCAGCTTATTTATTAACTAACTTGACACTTAGCTAACAGTCTTTTCCATTGCATATCCCGTCACAAAGTTGAGTAATTTTAATGTGCGGATACATGATCCTCTCAATTTCCTACACCCTCAATTTCCTTGTTTTCATCTCTAATAAATTATTTTTCCATTTACCCAAGTCACTCATTCCCACGATTTCTTGGGCCTTATTACTAACTATATTTGCTATATGTCCAAAATTATTAGTTCATACATTTCTGCTTCCAGATGGTATGAGAATCCTATTTTGAAAGACCTTTAACTTCACTAGAAATATCTGTGCATTGGGTCTTTTACTTTTTCTCAGCACATCAATAGTCCTTTTCACTCTCATATAACTGACTTCATTCTGTCAACTGGCTTATTTAAAACATGCTCAGAATATATTGTCCTCTCTGCTTTTTTAAAAAGAAAAACTTCATAAAATCATGTTATTATACCTTTCCTCATCCCATTTACAAACTATATATTCTAACATAATCTGTATTCTCATTATTCCACCAAAAAAAATCTACCAATGTATTCCTTCAAGCTATGTTCAGTCAACATTTTTAAACAACTCATCTTATGAGACACTTCAACAGAACCAAATACTCTCCTTGGTTTTGATGACACAACACAACTGAGGCTTATTTCTAGCTCTCTGGAAATTTTTTTTCTTAACTCTTTCTTGTGGACTAATCCAGATCCTTAAGTATTAGAGGTTTTTAATGCTCAAACTACGTCTTATATCTATTGCATTCACCTGGCCCAATCTGTTCCATTCCCGTGGGATGTAGATCCAACGTGAACAGGAGGTTCATGCTATCTACTCTGCCACAGTTAATCCAGTTCCTTGTCTCTGACCCAGGAAGTCTACTGTTACCCACCAGCATCTATGAAAACTGTGGCATCTCTGGTACTGTGATTTATAACAAGAAATATATATTGGTCTCCATCCCCACTTTTGGCATAGATCTCCTAAAACCCTTGAAATTTCCTAAGTGACAAAAACAATGAAAGTGTCTTTTGTTATTTATAACAAGTCCTTTCAACCACACCTTAGTTTCTGCTACTAAGGTGATTTTGTGAGTCCCCAAGGGTAGGGCTGGTTGCCAGGGGAGCCAAACATATGATTAGAGGATTGGGAGATGAAATGGAGGTTCAATCAGTCACCAATGGTCAATGATTTGATCAATCATGCCTGTCTTATGAAGCTTCCATAGAAAACCAAAAGGATGTAGTTTGGAGAGCTTCCGGGGTGGTAAGCATGTTCAGATGATAGGTGAGACACTCTGAGAGCATGGAAGCTCCACCCCCTGCCCCCATATTTTCCATCTGGCTGTTCTGAGTTATAGCTTTTTATAATAACCAGTAATCTAGTAAGTAAACTGTTTTCCTGAATTCTGTGAGCTGGCCTAGTCAACTAATCTAACCCAAGAAGATGGTGATGGGACACTGATTTATAGCCAATAGGCTAGAAGCACGGGTCACAACATGGACTTGTGACTGGCATTTGAAGCGGGGGGAGGGGGCAGTCTTGTGTGACTGGGCCCTTAACGTATGAGGTCTGACACTAACTCCAGATAGTGTCAGAACTGCACTGAACTGTAGGATTCAGCTGGTGTCAGAGTTGCTTGGTATGGGAAAAACTGTCACACATTTGGTGACCAGAAGTTCAAAAGTGAACAGTGATGTAGCAGTATTGAGTGTGGAGAAGGCACACAAGGTGTGTTTTTCCTGAACGAAAAACACATTAGTTTGCACTAATGTGTAGTTTGCATAGCCTAACATATTAATTTGCAAGTAGGGTAAAGTCTCAGAAATCTCAGAGTTTTTGACAGGTATACAAGAACCTATTAAAGTGACCTCCTAGAGTATAGGAGTGGAAAGTTTGACCTATCTGTAATTGTTTTATTATTCTTCATATCTATGTGAAGAAACACACACAAACACACACACATCCATATTAGAACAACAAAATGTAACTAGATTTTCAAGGTAGATAAGCATAGCTATAATTAGAAACACATTTTTTCCATTAGAAATATTGTTGGGGCTTTAAAAACCAAACTGTAAATAGGAAATGAGTTATATTACAAGATATAGTGTGTGTATACTCATATATTCTTAAATTGCTTTAATACTTGCTTTAAATGTTGTCTTGAAACTGAGAGTAGTTGCTTAAAAAAAATGTAAGCAAACAATGTTACTTCCAGAAAATGCAGATAAATTTATTTAATAATCAGAAAAAAACCTTCCTTTTTCCAACTTGTAAATGCTGATTTGGCTGAGGGTGCATATTACAAACAATAATAAAATTATAATTTTATACAATGAACAATGTAATGTTCAATGTAATGGTATAACTTTATAGAATAGAAGAAAATTCAAATTAATATCTGCTAGTATGAATACAGGTTTACAAGAATCTTTATTTGCCAAACATGTTTGAATTTCTTGATTGGTAGTCAGGTTGGACCTTTATTTATGTGCATATCTCTTCATCTATTGTAGGCACATTGGGTGGTAGCACACATAGGTATTCAAGGTTTCCTTTTTTTTTTTTTAATTCTTTAGCCTGTCCTACTGTTATGCATGTTATATCAATAAAGCAAAACATGTTTGTTTAAACTTACATTGATTTTTAAATCAACACTGATTTTGAACAGAGCTATCCTCTCCAGCTTCAACTTAATTTATATTGATTTTTTTTGACTTTGTGATGTACAGCAAACTGTATCTTTCCTATTACAGACGAAAAACAAAATATTCAATATAATAATAGAATTTGCAATTTCACTACAAACAATTTTTGATTTCCCAAATTAATTTTACCATTTATGTAAAATGATATTTCAAACAATTTCAAAATATATATAAATATTTTAATTCTATTATGGGCCCTGAACTTTAGGAAGGGAGCCTGGCAGTCTGGCATTTAAAAACAATATTAGACTAAACAGACTAAACCCTATAAAGTTATGGCTTTCAATTAAACTTTATTCAAGGAATAAATTTTTGGAAATATTTTTTTTCTTTTCTTATAGGTGCAACTCATAAGTGATAATTAAAAAATAGCATTGAAAGTACATGCCATCATCTTCCACACATTTGACAAACTCAAATCACATTATATAGAGGATTTCAACTTTATTGCTTAACATGCCAGAAAGTACCAACATAAATAGCTTGGACCAAGAATCTGTTTCAAGTAAAAAAACTTATTTAATTATTTTTACAGCGCATTTTATATGATCCATTATTTGTACATCTAAAAAATATCTTCCATACGTGAGATAATTTGTTAAAAATATAATAATTTGTTAAATTAAAATAGTATTTGTCTTCTTTAAGTTTGTAGTTCAGTGGTAGAGATAAATATAAACCATGTTTTATTTTATTAAATGACACAAAATATAACATTATAAGTCTGAAGTGCTGAGAGAAAAAAGTTAAATATCACATAACTAATTTAGTTTAGATCATGGATTTAAAACCCAAATAATCAAAATCCAGGACAACTTTGTAGCACCCTGTGGACGTAGTATCTCCTATTTTAAGTAGATATTAATAAGGGAAAGAGGGTTGATTCCAGGTAGAGGAAAGAGCATGGGATATCATATCATTGTGTGTGAATATTTTAGCATGTGCATGACCAGCAGGTCTCTGAAGGTGGGGAATCGTTTGGAAGAGATCAAAGGTGAATGATGGCAGATCAGTTTGAAGGTTTTTGCTTTGTATAGGTTGGACAAGGATAGTTTGAATATGGGAAATAGTGGTGGTAAGGATGGGATGAAACTGAAAAAAATGGGTGGAGTGTGAGTGTATGTGGTGTGTGTGGACCCCAAGTCTGAACATATGTTTAAAATAACACTGGACACTACTCAAGTAGACATGGAAGGTGACAGAGAAAGAAAATTTGAATTTAATTTGGTATATGGTTCGACTAACTAAATGTTTAATAGTTCTGGTAACTGAGGTGAAGAAAGAAGTTAAGCTCAGAGAGGGACAATCATGAATTTGTCTTCGGAAATTCTTCATTTGTTTTTGTTGTTATTGATGGTGGTGATGGTGGTTTGGTTTTTGGGGGGAGGGGAATATCTAAGGAGAGATATGTGTCCACATTTTCTCATGTCAGTATTTTTTTAATGTTTATTTATTTTTGAGAGAGAGAGAGAGAGAGTGAGCACAGGGGAGGAGCAGAGAGAGACGGAGACACAGAATCCAAAGCAGGCTCCAGGTTCTTTCTGAGCTGTCAGCACAGAGCCCGACATGGGGCTCGAACCCACGAACCGTGAGATCATGACCTGAGCTGAAGTCGGATGCCCAACCAAATGAGCCACCCAGGGGCCCCTTTATTTCACTATTTGAAATTTAAAGTTCCTTGAAAATCAAATTATTTCACCTCATAAACTTGTAACAACTCATTTGGCAATGAAATGATCTAAATGGATATGAGCCTGATAATATTTTTAAAAATTAAGCTCACTTAATGTAAATATTTATAAATATGGGGTCATTCCATGTACCAGTTGTGATTTCTATAATACCCAGTATAGGTGTATCTTAAATCTGAAAGCTACATAATTTGTATGCTCACAGAGCCTCAATGGTATCAAGTAAAGGGTTGAAATCTATAGTATATAACGGCTGTGTTCATACAGATAAAAACAGGTCTGCAGAAAAACAAACAAAAAAAAAACAAAAAACAAAACAAAACAAAAAACCTCATGATTTACTTGTCACAGTCAGGAAAGAGTATGAGGCGAAGGAAGGGAACACGGTCTAGTGGCAAATAGTGGAATTATATTATCTGAAGCCTTATTAGAGAAGAATTCTATAAGTAGGAAATTGAGGGATGTCAGCAGAGTGGTAGGAGGGAAATCAAGAGAGTATACAGTGTTAGGGAAGACCAGGAAGATAATATCACCAGAAGAAAGGAATGTTAGGACATTAGGGTTTTTGTTGTTGAGTTGCAGGAGTTCCTTACATATTTTGGATAACACTTTATCAGACACAGTAGTCCACTCTTATCTGTGTTTTTTTCTCTCTGCAGTTTCATTACCTGTAGCCAGCTTCGGGCTGGAAGCAGATGACCCTACTTCTGACAAATCGTCATGTCAATAGCAGCCTAGCACTATGTCACGGTGCCTACGTCACTCACTTCACTTCATCTCATCACATAGGCGTCTTGTCCTCTCACAGGAAAAAGGACGAGTGCAGTACAATGAAATATTTTGAAGAAAGGGAAAAATCACATTCACATACCTTTTTATGGTATGTTGCTATAATTGTTTTATTTTATTAATGTTCTGAATTTCTTACTAGGCCTACTTTATGTATTAAGCTTTACTATCGTTATGTATATATGTGAAAAAACATACTATGTGTAGGGTTTGGTACTATCCAAGGTTTCAGGAATCCATTGGAGATCTCGGAACATACCCTTGTAGATAAGGGGAGGATTACTGTATATGGTTTGCAAATACTTTCTCCCATTCAGTTTTTTTTAATGCTGTTATTTCCTTTGCTATGCATAATATTTTTAGTCTGATGTAGTCCTACTTGTCTGTTTTTGCTTTTGTTGACTGTGCTTTAGTGACATATACAAGATATCATTGCTAAGAGAATGCAAATGACACTAACAAATTGCACATTTAAAAAATATTTTGATTATCAATAAAAGCAGCTTCTATTTTTTAAATGTTTTATTTATTTTTGAGGGTGATAGAGAGACCGAGCATGAGTGGGTGAGGGGAAGAGAGAGAGGAAGACACAGAATCCAAAGCAGGCTCCAGGCTCTGAGCTGTTAGCACAGAGCCCAATGCGGGGCTTGAACCCCCAAGCTTAAGAAGTTACTAATTCAGCGGAAGAGCAGCGTGAGCAAAGGTAAAAATAAAATTGTTTTATAGCAGATTTCAGCATTCTGTAGTACCATACAGTGTAATTTGTAGTGGGAAGTCTCAGAAACTGTTGGGAAAACCACTTCTGCCACTTGCTGAATCTTATATGCCTGTTTACCACTGTGTTATGATAGAAGCTTTCTTTCTTTTCCTTTCTCTCTCTCTCTTTTTAAATAACATGGTGTGAATACTTCTCATTGGTGAATCTAATTCAGAAACCTAATAGCAAGGATCCTAAGAACCTTAGACTGTGTGTGTGTGTGTGTGTGTGTGTGTGTGTGTGTGTGTTTCAGGACTATTTACTAAAGACATTCTGATACAGTCAGCCCTTTTGGGTACTCAGTATCTCTTCATATTAAATTGCCAGCAACATTATTGCAACAGCAGCTTCTCTGACTAGAGATCCAACAATAAATTGAACAAAAAAGATGGACTCTTCCTTTCCCTACGAAAAAGATCCTGTTCCCATAATCTCTTTATCTACCTTTTGGTAATGTTTATTTCTCTTCCAGTGCACACAGAATTTGATATTTTATAACCAAATGCTTAGTACACATATATCTTATCCCTTGACGTTCTGTAATTTAATGCAAAGTACCTCATATGAAAGACCAGGAAAAGAAAACAAAAAACAAGAAAGTTTATATATACACATAAAAGGACCACAAAGAAACACTTATTCCTTCTCTCTTCCTTTTCCTCTCCTTTCTCCTTCTTGTCCCTATGAGACATGCCCTTGGCCCTCAGCCCGTAACATTGTTGATTCACCTGCTATCTCACCTGTTGAAGAAACCCAAACTTTAATTCTTGAAAATTATCATTAATGTTGCTGTTATTATGTGTTGCACTATTTACCTTTTTATATTAAGCATGGAAGAACTAAAAGATATCTGACATAATCACCTGGATTCCAGATGATTGCATCTTAGCTTATTGGGCAAAAGCAACTCTATTTGTCCTGAATGATCAGAATAAGTCACCTCAGCTATAGAGCAGTCTCCTTTGCCTGTTAGTTAAATGGCATGAGAAGCTACAAAGGGCCAGATAGCAGTCTTAACATCCAGTTAAATGTTATATTTATATATGTATAAATGTAATAATGTTATAAATCATTGCCGTATTTCAGTAAAATCATTTTTTTCTTGAAGAACTAATACCTCTAAATCAGTAGAGTCCAAAATTTCAGGGAAAAGAGACAAAAAAATTTAGCAAGTGTCTTATTAAATTTGAGAGAATATCCCTATTCCCTTTACTTCTACTTTTTGCTTCCTAGTCTAAGAAATATAAACTGTCTCATTATTTAGTTCAAAGCATACATTGAATCAATACATTCTTCCAGCCAGTGGATCACTGTGTCTTCAATAGGCCATTTCACAGTTCTATGCACCACTAAGTTAAATATACGGTCAAGGCTACAAATCCCACAGATGTGAGACCATTTTCTCATCACTCTTTTCTTGTAAAAGGGCCCCATGGTCAGAAGTAGGTCTTGAGATAACTAACGAAGAACATGATGTATAGTTACTCCATGAATGATGATGCTGGCTGAAGCACTGTGGGCAGTGAAGGGAAATCCATTTCCAAAATTAGCATTTATTCCAAGACAGAGAAAGCACTGCCTTTGTCATAATATAAGAAATGGAATGTAATCACTCCACCTTTAGGTAACTGGCTTTTGTTGTTGGCAGATGTTACAGTCAACAATGGCGATAACCAGTTCAGCCTTTGTTGAACTCCTGCATTACTCTCACCCCAGCTACCATGCTCCTATTTTTCATAGGCCCATTTAGCATGTTCTAGGGTAGAGCTCTGATATAGACTGCCATTATCAAAAAAACAAAACACCCAAGTAAGCAAACAAACCCTTGAAATTTTTGTCCTTGGTTTAGTTATCTGTGTCATATAACAAACAGAATGAAAACAAAATCTTGTTATATAGCGACACATAATTTGTTATATTATTACCACAATTTGTTGAAATACAGTCGAAATACTTACTGAGTCTGTAGCTCTAATATTGGAAAAACAAGGGTGTCTTGGCTACTAATGGCTGTTGTTATCAGGACATTAAAAGGAAGAGGCAAACATTAGTTAGTTTCATTTTTTATTTTTAATTTGAGAGAGAGAGAGAATGTGCAGGGGAGAGAGGAAGAGGAAGAGAGAGAGAGAATCTTAAACAGGCTCCAGGTTCAGTACAGAGCCCCACATGGGGCTTGACATAGAGTTCAAACCCACAACCCTGGGATCGTGACCTGAGCCAAAATCAAGAATCGGTCTCTCAACTGACTGAGTCACCCAGGCACCCCACATTAGCTGGTATCAATCAGAATGCATAAGAAAAGAGATAAGTCAAAAAATGGAAGTCTTTCAGTGTTGGAAAATTTTCTTAGATCACAAAGAGGAGAAAATAAGATCAAAATAAAAACAAAACAGAAAAACAAACAAACGGAAAACTCTTGAGTCACAAGGACTTAATAAAACAACCCTGGTGCAAACATAAGCTAGTTTCCATTTTAGGATAGTTTCCATTTTAATTTCTCAAGTGAATGCATTAAGATAGAACACACCTTATCCATAGAGGAAAATCAATTTGATGACAATCAAATCTGGATGCTCTAGAAGCTCATTCCCTTCCTCCCTTTGGTGGCTTAACAGAGACTGAGTCAGTTAGCAGAGAAGCAGGGATATTTTGCCGATGTTAGCATTCCTAGCTGGCAAAGTGGTACCCAGGGACACGACTGTGCAGACCTCAGTACTTGGAGAAACTATGTATGCCCTCAGTGTGCTCTGTCCCATTTTAGACTAATAGATACATTAGTCTAAAATAGACAGTAGGGTGGCTCAGTAGGTTAAGCAGCTGACTCTTGGTTTTGTCTCAGGTCATGCATGATCTCATGGTTTGTGAGATCGGCCCTGTGTTGAGCTCCACACTGCTGACAGCATGGAGCCTGCTTGGGATTCTCTGTCTATCCCTCTCTCTCCACCCCACCCCAGCTTGCTCTCTTTCTCAAAAATAAATAATAAAAAAACTTAAAAAATAAAATATACATTATACATATACTCCATACATACATGGAGTGTGGTGTGGGAATGGGGTTTGCTATCTCTCTTGGATGTTCCTGGTAGCAAGTCCAGCTGCTCACTAAGGAGGCGTCCTTCTGGGAACTTGAGCAAGGTGCACACAGATTATCTAGGCACAAGCTGTCCTGTGGAATAGTGAGAGTTTGGGCACTCATTGATCTCCTTAACGCTGTTGCCTATAATCATTTCCCCAATATTTGTATTATGTGGTGCTAGAGGTGTACATCCATGACCCACTGCACAGTGGGACAAATAATTCATCAGTTCTTTACAAGTGAAATAATCATTCCATACATCCTTCTTCAAGACATAGTCCTTTTTTATCCTATTAATGTCTCTGTAGCTTCCTTCAGCTAGCCCTGTGCATACTATAAGTTCAGCAGCTGCACCAGTAAAGAAGAGGTTGGTAATTTCTGTTAATGTAGTTTTATGAATTCCATAACAATTAACTGAATTAATGTACAAATAAACACATGCATCGCAGTATACTTACACATCCTTATGTGATTTAATACTAGATGGATGGTTTGTAATCTAGTCATCACACTTACTCTGTATAAACTCTGTGCAACTAGCTCATATATCTTTCATTTTTATATTGGCTTCTGGGATTCCTTGTACTGGATCAATAACCACAGTTAGTATGTGTTCAAAATTCTAGTAATTACAGTTAATATTAGAATTTATAGATTATCAAACACTAGAAGGCACTGTTTGTGTTTTTCTTTTGTTTATAATTTAGAGCTATAATGGTGTCTAGAGTAGATTGAATGCAAGTAAAATTAATAAGTGAATGAATAAAATTGTATTACCTTTAAAATTTGTTTCCATTCAAGATGTAAAAACAAACAAATCAAAGTATAGGTTAACAGAGGACTAAGCTAATTCAAAGTAATATTAACTATTTTAAGTTGAGTGCATTTTATGAACTTGAAAATATGTCCAAATGCCATGATATCAAAACTTCCTTTTAATGAATATCACTGAATAGAAGAGAGAAGAAAAATTTAATCACTGGCATCATACTTATTTCTAAGCTTTAATTTTTGAGTGACTTAAAATAGCATTGGTTGAGAAAATTTCAAAGAACTGAATAAGCATTACATCAACAGAGCAGCATAAACTGTATATGAAATTGGAAATGTGGAGTAGAGAAACCTGAATTCAAGTATTTTTTTCTGTCACATATTAATGTGTATGACCTTGGGCAAATTGCTTAATCTCATGAAGAATCACTTCTCACATCTGTAGTAAAGAGATTTCAATATGCAAGTCCTTTCTCATAAGATTATTGACAAGATTTAAATCGTGCCTGTTGAACTGCTAGCACATTGCATTGTAGATAGGTTAATAAATATCAGTTATTTTATTCTTATAAAACTATCTAAGAATAACATTCTCTGATAAACACACATATTAACAAATGACATCACTGAACCCCTAAAAATACTCTGAAAAGAACATTTTTAAAAGTAATAGTGAATTTTTACTTTTACTTTTCTCAAAAAATAACAGTTATATATATATATATATATATATATATATATATATATATATATATATATTTCTTAGGTTCATGTGATCTGGAAAAATTGAATGAGGACTTATTGAAGAAGGCAATTTACAGAATATAAAATCAGGTCTGTACACAGAAAGTGCTGAAAAACTGAACATGAACTTGGCACATAGAAAATAACCTAAAGGATTGAATAATCAGTCTCCAAAATGAGAGGAGATATTTTTTAAATGCATAAATATAATAGTTTCTTAAAGCTTATGAATTACAATTGAAAAGTTCAATATAAAAATACTACATAATAAATCATCCAAATGCACTTGCTACACACCCCCCCCCACACACACACACACAACCACATACGCTGATACTTTAGGAAGTTATATAACAATTATAAAAAGACTATGTATAAAATGTATTGATGGAGAAATACTATACTTAAGTATTCATTTTTACTGAGTATTTATTTTCTCTTGATTTTTATCTTTTCATATTTGAAAGGCTGTTGGTTTGCAAGCTGATTAATTATAGACACCATAATATAAAGACATTACTAATATAATGTGAAAATTACTATAAATATTTGTATGCCTGTAGATTTGATTCATGCATGAGAAATTCATTGACTGTGCTTACAAAAACTATAAATATCTCTCTCACTAGACAGTTCTATCAAAAGCAATAAATTAATTTCCACTGTTCTCCAACAAATCAATAAAAATGCTCATGAATGGAAAGATAAGTGCAGTTTATCTTTATAAAATAATGCTTGTGTAAGAGAACCTGATATGTGATGTTCTTCCAATGCCAGTAAACTTTTCCATTGAATTTTACTAAATTCAACATTATTCCAGCTTTTTAAAATCAAAAATGATTTTCCCTAATTTCAGGAATCCTTAGTGCATTCTGAAACTGCATTATGTAAACTGTAACAAAGGATTGGTACATAAAAATTCTTCAAAAGGTCCTCTGATGTAATATTTTACATATAGTGTACATTTAATTGCATAGACATTAGCTTTTCCTATGGACTGAACAGGGAAACAAGTATTGAAATGACCCAGGATGCTACAGAAATCACATATTATAAATTTAAATCATAGAATGTTTTAATATATATGACACCCAAACTCAGCTGGTAACATGAAAATCAACACGCCTGATTGATCCTATTTGCCAAAAATTGTTGTTTTCCCCGCTATGATACATTTATATTCACACTTAGTCCAATTCCTGAATTTTTGACATGTTTATCATGTGTTTTTGTTATTTGCTTACTTTTGTTTTGAATTCCTCCCCTTGGAGATGGACATCTGTTCACGCATTGAGAAGCTCAGTTTAAACGATTTCCAGTGAAGAAATAGGTGAATAAATAGGCCTCAAAAATAGGCTTATTATAATGAAAATAAGCAGAAAATGATTAAGATATTTGTTATACATAATACATTTAGGTATTTATCAAATACGTATAGCAGGAGTCCTTTGAATTAGGCATTGTGCTTGGAAAATAAGAATTGTAAAAATAGCTATAATGGTGATGCTGAGAGAGTTAAAAAACGATGGCAAGCTCAGTGAATACATTATAATATAGTAGAGTCAAAATGATAAAAGAGGAATGGACAAAATGTTAGCTTAAGTGATGGTGGTGTTTCAAAGGCAGAATGTATATGGAAGATCATGACAAGGAAGAGAAACTGCATAAAAACATCAATTTATACTAGAGATTGTTTGACAAAATCTCAAAAATCAGGGATTCAGGTAAATACATTGAATTAAGCATATAAAATCCAATGCTATTCTGAAAAACAAAAATAGCTTAGTTTTATTTTTTTAACCTGGAAGGATTTTATACATTTTAATTGATGGTATGCTCTCAGAGAAGCTAATTGCTTAAGAGTATGTCTTAAGAGCGTATTACAGAGTTCTGAAACTCCCAGCAAGATAGACTTCACTTTTCTCCCCAGACTTTGGCTGGGAGGCTTACAGAGTGACAGATTATAATCCTAAACACTATGAATTATTAATTTACTAGGTGTAATAGGAGTAATTGTAGCAACATAGGAGAAGTTGGAATTCACGATTTTCTCTTATTAATCACAGTTAATAAGTTTTCTTATGCAACACTCCACAGCAGCAGCACGAGAAGGGAAACTTCCAGTTGCATGTCTAGCTCACTGGATATATTCCTAATGGCCACCTGACCATTGACTGAGATGGCTTTAACCCTCCCCTCAGCTTCACTAAATTTTAGACACATTTCTTCCTGACTCTAGGCTCTTGACCTTCTTTTCTTAGGGCATTTGTTTTAGAAAACTTGGCAATTGCAAATTCTTTCTCTGACCCTTTGAGATGTAAATCTTCTCCAGGCCTCTTTTCCAGGGACCTAGGATCCATCTCTTTGAAATGTAATCATCAAGATAGCACCTCTCTCTCCCAGTCTCTGTGGGAGAGTAGATGCCTAACTTCATTAAGCACCAATTAGCAAAAACAGATAGCCTAATCACACTGACCAACCTCCCTTTTATGTCCTCTAGGGTACAGCTTCCACTAGCTCACCCCAGCACTTAAAAACTCCCTTGCCTTTTGTTTTGCTGAACTTCAGTACAATCTTCTTCCCTACCAGAATAGTCCTTTTTATCCACAGCTTTACTGAGGTATGACTGACAAAAATTACATGTAATTAGGCTGTAAAATGTGATTCTTTTGTTTGTTCCTGTTTAACTCCATCAAGTGCACTTTTTCTTTGATTATCATGCATGCTGTAAAGGATTAAGGGACACTTGCAACTCAGGATGAGTAATAAAATTTTTCACATCTCTTGCTCATTTTTTTGTTTAGGCATTTGGTAAATTTAGAATTAATCCTGTCATACAGTGTGTGGTGCTCTTTGAACCTGACTTATTTACAGATGACTCCTTCATCGTCCATAAATCATTCACTGTTTGTTCTATTTTATGATCTGTGATACACCAATTTCATATATACATTTTATCCATGTATTTGGATCTATTTTTGGACATTATATTTGCTCTGTTGCTAAACACGCATTATGGACTAGAGTGACATGGTTTAGTTATTGGTATTTTATCACACATTTCAATATCTGGAAAAACATTTTCCTCTTCATTGTATTTTGTGGTTACTTTTCTTGGATATATATATTTGTTTAACTCATTGTACAAATTTTAGATCCATATTTTTAGTTCAAGGGAAAATTAACATGATTACATATTGACCATAGTCACGTAAGATTTAAATTAAACTTAAGGTAATTTGACAATTTTAGTATTTTTTGTCTTCGTGGCCATCTGTCTTTACATTGTTCAAGTCATGTTTGAATGTGCTAATTCTTTAGGAATGTTTGAAAATTTGCTTCACATAGTTACCGCAATATTCTTGCATAATTTACTCATAGATTTTTGATCTTCCTTACTGCCAAAGCAAATTAATCTTTTTATTTCATTCTTTAAAAGATTTTTTGTATATATATCAGATAGTGATTGTTGTAACAAAATTTTTGTAGGCTGTGGGTTCCTGAGTTCCATCATCTGTGTGGATTTCTTTTTCTTTTCAATTTATTTTCTTGGGTTTTCTATGTGTCAGCATTTACAATTTTTCAATATTGATTGATTTGTTAATATGCGCTAGATACTTGTAGCGTATCAGTAAACAAATTCAAACAGATTCCACTCATTGTGGATCATATTCCAGTAACGCGATTTCATATGTAAAAATTATATATTTTTGGAGAAACATATTATATATATTTTAGACAAACACAAATATGTATTAACTATGGAAAGACATGCCTGGGAATAAAAAATGAGAATAGTGGTGGGTGTGGGAGAACGGGAAACTATATGCAGATGTATTTATTTATATTTGTAATGTTTTATTTCTTGCAATATTGCTTTTGTATATTATTTTTTTCTGTAGACTCAAAGTGCAACCTTTTTGCCATACTGCCCAAGCATTTGAAAGACTGGCATCAGAATGAAGAATTAAATGATATTATACAATAATATTTTAGAATAAGGATTAATTATAGGATAGACCATTTATAATGACTAATGAAAAAGTTTTCTCAGTACTTCTTGATATTTTGGGTGAACTTATCTTTTCACATTAAAACTATTAATTGGTATCATTAACTACCTGTTCGTTCTAATTTGAAATGAATGGAAAGACTACATACAGATTTTGACCTTCAAATGGAAAATGAATTCATATATATTTATACATGTATGATACCTGTTAACTTTTACTCCTATCAATACTGGCTTCAAAAAGGAAACTGACTATGCTCGTTAATTAATGAATTGTCCCAGTGCCACCTCATTATTTTTAAATATTGAGGCAGCTCCAACAAAGATTGTGTTTTGGAAGGTATGCAATAGTCATATACATATAAAATCTGATCAATTATTCTTCCTTTCATTCAACAAATCCCCATTAAGCTTTAAAGCTAATAAACTATTGAATTTAAGAAGTAATTGGTTATACATATGCATCTGTAAATATAGATATATATGTATGTACATGTATATGTACATGTACATACATATATATGTATACATATATACCTATCTATAGATACGTGAATATAACATTTCTAACATATTATTTTAATTTTTACACTTTCATTCCAAATAGGTATAAACAAAGACAA
Organism: Prionailurus bengalensis; assembly: GCF_016509475.1. Classification (NCBI taxonomy): domain Eukaryota; kingdom Metazoa; phylum Chordata; class Mammalia; order Carnivora; family Felidae; genus Prionailurus; species Prionailurus bengalensis. The sequence continues at coordinate 61,959,395 of NC_057343.1, read as the reverse complement.
TTTAATTGTCTTCTAAGCAATTGATATAAAACCATTGAATCAGAAGCACCTGAGTGGTTCAGTTGGTTAAGCATCTGACTCATGATTTCAGCTCAGGTCACGGTCTCACAATTGTGGGGTCCAGCCCTGAGTCGGGCTCTCAGTTTGGTGTGGAGCCTGCTTAAGATTCTCTCCCTCCCTCCCTCCCTCCCTCCCTCCCTCCCTCCCTCTCTCTCTCTCTCTCCCTCCCTCTGCTCCTCCCTGACTCTCTCTCAAAACAAACAAAAAACAAACAAACAAAACAAAATACTGAATCCTAGTTGTTCTTTCTTTTAATGAATAAAAGTAAAACTATACATTACAATTACTACATATATATTCAAATTTGAACTTAATTCAATTAATCATAATATAAGCTTATTTGAATTATGTGAAATATATTTTGTTTGCATATTATATTTCTATATGGTTTTAACAGCTTTTGGAAATTTTAACTTATTAGAAAAAATATAAATATGTGTTCAATTTATTTTTAATTGAAAGTGTTAAATATATTTTATTGGTCCTGGACAAATAATTTGATAGCCAGGCAAATATTTTCATTCCCTATTTCTGTAGCTTTTCCACAAAATAATGTAAATCCTTTAAACAGTAGTATATTTTTGAAATATCGCATTTATTGCCTCATCACAAACAGAAGGAAGAATATCATAATAATAAGCACTCCCCCGTGTAAAGTTCCCACACAGAATTTGAGACAGAATGAGATATAAAGCAGACATTTGATTAGCAAGTCAGGATCCCAGGGTCCTAGTTTATTTATCCAGCCACATGCTGCAGTTGAGCCTTCGATGTTCATAAGCAATGTGTACACTCCATGCCATAAGGCCTGGGTTTGGCTGGAACGCATGATAGCCATAAAATCCTTTTTATGAGTATACAACTGTCACAAAGTGTGTACTTAGAGAAGAGCAAGTGGTGTATTTAGTGGCCCTCCTCCGTGCCCAGATCATAATCTCTGCTTTCTAATTGTTAATCCTTTCGTCAAGAAGACAAGCAAGATGAGATAATATAAGAGAAAGACTATTAATGGAAAGAGAGAACATTTTCCCCGACATGTATATGTTGGTGTGTTCCTCCCACCATACACCTTCCTCCCAATGACTTATCCTAGTTATATCATTGGAAACCCATCCCCCCCTCTTTTTAGAATGACAGAGCTAATGATGGTGCCTCCTCCTGAAGGACATAATTCTTCTGCAACTTGAACCTTCTAGCATTTAATCCAATGGATTATTTATACTTATTTTCCTAACTCCTATTAATTCATTTAGAATAAACTGGAAAATTCAACTATACAGAGCTGTTTTATTAATGAAGTCCCTAGAGACTTTGAAATGAGTGAAACTGTTCCCTTAATTCATTTCACAGTTGTCAAAAAGTCATCCATGTTCTCCAACCAAAATTAACAGAGTTGTATATGTTAACCAAATATGAGCATAACCAAAATCATTATGTTACTTGACAAAATTCAAATATTTGCTTCTATTTTAAGACTTTGGTAACATGAGCTTAATTAAAAAAAAATCCTTGGTCCTATGCAGAAATTACACAATAAATAGCACTGGGCATAGTAAGAACCTGAGCTGGGAGGCCCACTCAGTGTAGCCTCAGTCATTCCTGCCTACAGTTCTCAAGTCAGTATTGCCCATCACAGCTATTCTAAACTGCTCAGCTTTACACCTGTATCTTACTCCGTCACCATTTGTAAATTGCCCTAGAAAGGGTATGTCATAGAGCAAGAGGCTCCACATTGAGGTGCATTCTCAGGACCTGAACGCTGGAGGCTGCCTGCTGAATTCAATCCCTTAGGTGAGCAGTACATTCTCCCTTGTAGGAGATATCAATCAGAAACACCATCTGTCCCTCTCTGTCACCTTCCCATATTTCCCATATATTTTGAGTATATTCAGTAAGCCTTCCAGGATTCCCTGGACCTGTCTTCATGAACACACACTTAGAAGTGGGAGACTAATGGGACCTACTCCCCTAAACTGCCAAGATCTCAATCACAATGGATATTCATCTCTCCTCCTCGACTATCTATTTTCCATCCACCTAGCCTCTGCTCATCTTGGTGGTTTCTGTAGTGGTATGACCCAAATTTATACATACACAGCTTGAACATCCAGTACACGTGCCCTTCTAAGGCTAAGTTTGCTGCACATGTCCTTTCACAAGTCACAATTGGTCAAGTAAGTATAAGGGTCAATTCCAATAGATACCTTGGGTGCCACAGGGATTACTCCCTGCCCCCAATATGCAACAGCAGCCTTGTCATCTATTGATGATCAGGGCAAATTATTCCTTCCAATACATTCATACTTCTTCCTTCCTGCAGGTTGCTGGAATCAAAGTCCTAAATGCCCAGGGATCTGATGTAGCTTACAATTCAGTGGGACTTAAAGTTTCTCTCCTAGCACAAGAACCTATAAACTTGCAGCTCCCAAAGTTGTGCAAATGGAAAACAGAAAATCCCCCAGTGAGTTACTGGAAATTGTTGTAAGTGCACCCATTCCTGCTTCTGCCCCTTGGTTCCCAGACCATGCATACTTCCTGTTTGGGACACAATACTGTAGAGCAATCTTTGGTTTAATACATGGATTGCATCCTGGAGAATGGCAGCATATCCTAGCTGAGTACTGGCTCTGAGCTGGAATTTATCTGTGCCTTCCAGAGCCAGTTGAGCACTCTTATCAGCTTCTACATGGTGTGGATGTTGTTCATTTAGTAGGTTTCAGCCATAAGATACTCTCACATCCAATTACTATGTAGTGGATCCACTGATCTGATTATGTGGTACCCCTTGCTAATAGGTTAGTAAGCACTAATTCCTGATGTGGTGGTGTTGGTTGAGGTTCTTTAGTCAGGAAAGGCAAACTGATACCCATAATATATGTGTTCCTATGAGAACAAATTTGTGGTCCTTTCACAGTACAAGGTGACCAATGTACTCAACTTGCCATTAAGTGGCTATTGATCTCTTCAAACCCATGTTACCATATCATGGACATTGTTCTTTTTTGCTGGCAGATTAGACAATCAGCAATAATAGTAGATACATCACTGAGTCCATGCTGTTTTTCAAATGAGTAGTTTCCATCTCTGTCACAATGACTTCATTGTTCTTTGTTTATCATGCCAGCATTGAGGTAGCCCATGATAGAGACTGATTAATGCCAACAAACCAGGTTACTTTGTCTATTTAGGTGTTTAGTACTTCCTCCATGGTATATTCTCTATAACATCAGATGGATGTTAACAAGTAGTACAAATGTTTTACTACATGCACTTCCCACATGTTTTTCTATAAGCTTCTACTCAAGACTCTCTTGTTCAATATTCCACTCATTCATCTTAAAGAATACTGAGAAATTGGCTAGACCATTATCCACTGGCCATCAATCTATATGTATTCTAATCTCAGGACACTTTTTTTCCATAAAAAATGGATGAATAGGCTCTTTCCATAATTTGGCTATTGTTGAGAGTGCTGCTATAAACATTGGGGTACAAATCAACTGATGAATGGATAAATAAATTGTGGTTTATATACACAATGGAGTACTACATGGCAATGAGAAAGAATGAAATATGGCCCTTCGTAGCAACGTGGATGGAACTGGAGAGTGTGATGCTAAGTGAAATAAGCCATACAGAGAAAGACAGATACCATATGTTTTCACTCTTATGTGGATCCTGAGAAACTTAACAGAAACCCATGGGGGAGCGGAAGGGAAAAAAAAAAAGAGGTTAGAGTGGGAGAGAGCCAAAGCATAAGAGACTCTTAAAAACTGAAAACATACTAAGGGTTGATGGGGGGTGGGAGGGAGGGGAGGGTGGGTGATGGGTATTGAGGAGGGCACCTTTTGGGATGAGCACTGGGTGTTGTATGGAAACCAATTTGATGATAAATTTCATATATTGAAAAAAAATAAAAAATAAAAAATAAAAACAGAAAAAAAAAATGGATGAATAGGTACCCTGACTGAAAATTGGTCCCTGGGCAGTCTTTTCAATCACCACTATCTTTCAAGGCCACTCCTTTATTTTCGCCTTTACCCACATGCTGAGATGACCCATCAGTAACTGCAAGTTTTCCCTACTTCTTCATTTAGCTGTGTATGATGGCCAACACAGAAAGAGTCATGAATTGAGAGAGAGCTACTAGTGGGGATAAGATGGGAGTCTGAATTACATCCTCCTGCAGGATTATTATGCCTTTTTGTCTTTCTTGTGAAGATTCTGAATATGCCACTATCACCTTAAGTGGGGTATTTCCTGTGCCAACACAGCTTTATGACTTGGTAGATATGATAAAGTTCACCTCCTGATTGTTCCAGCCACAGAGTCACTTATTGGATAATAATTAGATAATAATCTAATGATCAGTGCCCAGGAGTGGATCAGGAGTTATTTTTCAAAAGCCTTATAATTCTTTGTTGATGGCATGTCCTTGCTTTGTAACTCTTGGGACATTGTTGTGATTTTTCACTAGGTCTTGCTGCCAGTACTACATGGCACCTTTCCCCACCACTGGTAACTTCAAGAGCATAAAGTCTGCTGTATCGTATGACTCCAGTGGCAGGACCATTTGCCTCACAGCCTGTACCTGCTCAAGAGTCATTTCAGCATCATAGTGCCATTCAAAGCTGGGAGCTTAAATGTATTTATGGCCTGGAGTGCTATTCCTAGATGTGTAATATGCAGCCTCCAAACCTGAAGAGGCCCACCATGCATCATGCTTCCTCAGATAAGGTAAGAGTGGTAAATTTCAATAATTTATCTTTCACTTTGGAGAGGAAGTCATAGTAAAAACTACACTCTTGATGCCTGAAAATTAAAGAAAAAAAATCCACAGGCTTTATCTATTACCTTCCAGAACATATGTGATATATGAAGGCCTCCGAAAGGTAGCCACTTCTTGCTTATTTGACCCAATGAACATAATGTCATAGATGCAACAGACTAATATTATATTCTGTGATATGCCCTAATTGCCTTAATATAAATCAAGGGTCAGCAAATATTTTCTGTAAGTGATTAGAGGACATTTTAGGTTTTGCAGGCTACGTATAGTCTCTGTCATTTCCTTTTCATCCCCTTGTTTCTCCTCCACTTCCTCCTTCTTCTCCAACCTTTAAAATTGCAAAATATTTTTAGTTCTGAGTCTGTACAAAAATAGGCCAAATTGGACCTTCTGACCATAGTTTGACAATTCTAATATACATATATATTATTGTCGGTTCCATGTGAGCCTGAATTGTTTCAGATTGGGATAGAAAATAACATTTCTACCAGACTGATGATTGCATACCATTTACCTGAGGCCACATTAATTTGCTCTACTAAAAATACAACATCTGGCATGGGGGCTACCATTAAGGCTAATTTATATTTATAGTAACTTGCAGTCATCCCCCAACATCCATTCATTTCCCCAGGTTTCAGAATAGTGGATCAATTAGAAATATGATGTAGATCACCACTCTTGTATCCTTTAGATCCTTAAGGATGGCACTTACCTCAACCTCTCCCTCCATTCTCTCTGCCCTAAAGTAATGTAATATTATTTTTGATTTAGTATCTTGGCTGGTGGGAAAGTGGTTTCACAGACTTCTACTTGACCTTCCCCACTGATACTGCTCCTTACCCAACACACCAAGACTGAATGTGGAAGTTGCATCAACTGTCAAGTATTGCAATCCCTTATGATTGGCACATACAAGATGTGAGTGAGGTCTCTACTACCTGGACTCTATTTGTTCGCACTCGGATGATGGAATTCTTGTTTCTCACTGCTACAATGGGAGGTTACAGATCGACTAGAAGGATGCATTAAAGCTGAAGACATCAATATGCATGCAGGTTTTGCTTAATATAAAGATTGATATAAAAATATTTATAGCTATGTGTATTGAGACTGGTTAGTGCGCGCGCACACACACACACACACACACACACACACACACACCACATGTCAAAGGGGCATAGCAACTAAATGAACCAGCTTTCAATAGCGAATCTGGAGATTTTCAGCAACAAACTGAATAAAGTCCTATTGGATTATAGTCCAATTTATAAAATAAATATCCTCAAGTAATAGTGATATAAATAAAAGATTTATTAAATAAATGAGAAGAACAGACACATTTCAAATGCAGAAGATTTCTACTTAATTTATATAAATCCTTGAGGTTGAGAAGTATTATTCTCTATCCCTTAAGTGCGGGATGTACATATTGACTTCTTTTTAAAAAAAAATTTTTTAACGTTTATTTATTTTTGAGAGAGAGAGAGACAGAGCATGAATGAGGGAGGGGCAGAGAGAGAGGGAGACACAGAATTGGAAGCAGGCTCCAAGCTCTGAGCCATCAGCCCAGAGCCCTACGTGGGGCTCGAACTCACGGACCACGAGATCATGACCTGAGCTGAAGTCGGACACTTAACCGACTGAGCCACCCAGGCACCCCTTGACTTCTTTTTAAAGAGTAAAGTATGGAAGGTGAGAAAACACGTAAATTTACTGCAGGAAATCTAAAAAAAAAAACCTACCAGGTGATGAAGCTTAATATCAATAGTGATAAGTCACATTGATAATCTGTAGGCCATGATAAGATGTGACAAAAATGGCACTTTATCTCTGGGATATTCTTCCTAAATACTCACAACCTCAGTATAATCTTGAGAGGAAACAACAGCAGACAAACCTCAATTGTGGAACATTCTACAAAATATCTCACCAGTATTCCTCCAGACTGTCAAAGAGTCAACTGTCAAACTGTCGGAGTCTGAGAAACTCAAGGCCAAGAGTAGCCTAAGGACATCTGACTAGTAGAATGTATTGTGGTAAATTGAATGGAATCCCAGAAAAGTAAAAGGACATTAGGTGAAAACTAAGGAAATTTGAAGGAAGTGTGGACCTAGTAAATAATGTATCAATAGTGGTTCATTAATTCTGCCATATGGGCCATACTAATGTAAGATATCAACGTATGGGAAACTGAGTGTGGGTATATGGGAAATCTCTATACATATGTAACATTTTTGTAAGCTTAAACTTATTCTATTTTTTTAAGTTTATAAAAAGTTAGATAGTCTCCTTTGAATGCTTACTCTGGATCAGACACTTAAATTCAATTCTATAAATTGTGCATAATAAGATCTACCTAATGAAGTTATTGTGAGCTAATGTTATTGTGAGTTAATAACCAATGTACATGAAGAGCCTAGTCCAGATTCTGGGATATGGAAGGAATCAAATAAAAATGGATGGGTTTTCACTAATTATATCACTGAAACATCACAAGGAGGTTTGCTAATATTTTTATATCATTTATTGACCATCAAAAAGAAAATACTTGCCCAATGATTGGCTAAGATGCTGTATCAAGTCTGGAAAAGAAGGATACAATTTATAGCATTCCCCTGGCACAATTTTCTGACACTTAGGAAAATTAAAATATTATGTTAACTTATCCTGATGAGCACTGAGTAATATACAGAATTGTTGAATCGTTGTATTCTACACCCAAAACTAATATAACACTGTGTGTTCACTATACTTGAATTAAAATTAAAAACTTAATAAAATTTAAAATAAATAAATAAATATTGGAAAGAGACCAGGCATTTCCATTTCTGTGGGAACAGTAACCTCCAACTGTCCTGACTTTGAATCCCAACTATCAGTATTCCTTTAAATCTCTCCTCCTTTAGATAGTGCAGATTTATGAAGCAAGGAATTTCCCAGTCTCATACTTGGGATATGTAAATTCTACCATGAATACGGAACAAAATATTGGAAGGAATTTGGGGTTTTAACCTTGAGTAAATTGACTGACCTGTCACTTACTGCTAAGTTTTCATTAATCTCTGTCACTGTCATCCTCAGCTGCACCTGGTAACTCCTTGAGTTAGATGAACTAGTGGACATTGGAAAATTAAGGGCAATTCTACAAACTGAGACCACCCTAATTTACTGCAGACCTGCCTTTAGCCAGAGCTTAGGTAATAGAATAAAGAAGTTTAGGTTTTTTTATAAAGAATTTCAGTAAGTCTTCTTGTTTTCAGTGACAAAAGGGACCCCAGATTTAGAAAGACTTGAAAACTTAGATTTTTTAGATTTTTCTAGGATATTTCAATAGCAGTGGGTCTGATATCTATTTGTTTTCCACTCTTCTGCAGGCATTTGAATTTCAGCTTTCTTTTTTTTTTTTTTTTTCCTGTTAACTCAGGTGCAACGACTTGTTTATCCACTCCCTGTTTAACAAGTCTTTTCTTTGGTGTCTCTCTCTTCCTCTCTCTCATTTTCTTTATGGGTGTTTTTCATGACTTTATTGTCACTTTAGGTGGGCTTGGAAATAAGGAAAAATAAGCAATTATTTAACCATTCCTCTTTAACAACAACAACAAAATGTAGATGCTCAAAGTTTCACATTGTTAGTGAAAGACTTTCTTTTAAATATTAACCACAATTCTTCCCATCCTCTCAGCACAGATAACCAAAACATTAATGGTGTTGGTGAACACATGTTGTATTCAAAGGACACTAAGCAACCAAACACACCTACGAAGTGGGGAATCCTCATCTGGGAAAGACGCATTCATACAAGTATGGCAGAAAAGTTTGCACAACACACTCACTGCTTTCTTTTCCTTAATTCGCTGTTTTCTCAGAGGTCTTTCAAAGTAAGGCATAGTTTGAAAAAGTACCCTCTTCCAAAATTCTGATATCGTGATTTTTCAGAAAACATACATTTAGGTAAGACTGAAGTGGAACACTAATTTAAATTTTCACAGTAAGTCTGATGATTAGACTTTTTAATTCCTCAAATTAACATGGTTTGCTATGAATAAACATATTAATTCTTAATTTATATTATTTTTTTCTTTCAGGCATTTGCCATTGTTCAACAGTGGCCATTTTCCTAATTCAATAACCTCCTATTCTGTTCTAGTAATTTTATTTCTACTTAATTTTTTATCATACCTTATTATGGATGTATATACCAACATGACATTGCTGTTAATGTGAAGCCTGATCATCCAAATGAAGGAATTTTTTAGGACAGCGTTTGACCTTTACAAAACCAAGATTATATGAATGTAGACATTGCTAAATCAAATATTTATTTTACAGTTTTTTTTTTAATTTACTTATTTTGAGAGAGACAGTGCGAATGGGAGAGGGGAAGAGAGAGAGGGAGAGAATCCTAAGCAGGCTCCGCGATGCCAGAGCAGAGCCCCACGTGGGCCTTGAACTCACAAAACTGTGAGATCATGACCTGAGCTGAAACCAAGAGTCAGAAACTCAACTGAGCCACCCAGGCACTCCAATCAAATATTTATTTTAAAGAGAATTGTAGGCCATAATGCTGAGAAATGATGTCAAGTGTTTAGTTGAAGAATTATCTTTATTTCGAACCAATCATAGCTGTATTTCGTAGATTTTTTTCTCCCTTATTTTATAGAAAGTTAAGTTTACATTATGGCTTTTATTGCTGAATGATGAAACAGTTAATAGAAAGGAATACTGACAATAATTGAGCTTGCTATATGTTTCCTATTAATAATTTAATTAATGTGTTTAATAATTTAATTAATTGCTGTGTTCAATTTATTTTCTTTTTTCCTTTATTTTTTAAGGGCCAAGATTTTGACTATTTTGGGAAGTAACTATACCTATAGTTCCCAAAATTTACATATTATAACTAAATATAATATTTATTATCTTTAATATATTATACATTATGATTTAATGATATATTTTAATATATTTATGTTTTATATAAATAAATATATGACATAATATGTTTTATATTATAATATATAATTATATATTATATATTTATTATATATTACTATATTACATGTTACAATATATGTAAATATATACTAAATATATTTGTAACTGAATATATATGAATATATTTAGTAACAATATAGTCATCATACATAATATAATTAAATATGTTAAATTATATATAGTATATAATTTAATGTATTATATAATTAATACATATTAATATATAAATATAAATTATGTAAATATAAATATATATATTGAATATATACTTATATTTACCTTTGTAAATATATTTTGACATATCTGCTACTTTCTAACCCCACGAGCCTAGTTCAAGCTGCCTTGGTTTTGGGGGCTGTAATAATTTCCTAACAAATTATTCCAATATTCTCCTTGCCTCACTGTAATATAATCTCCATAATATAGTTTGTCTTATTATTTTATGATATGAATGATATCATACATTGTGTTCTGTAATATCCTTCATTGGTTTTCAACTGTAATATCTTCCCATGGCTTCAAAGAAATATTATTTGCCTCAATTTTCAAGTATTCATATGTCATCTTCTCCACCTTTGGCAGACACAATTATTTTTTTTCAATCTATTGCCTCCTTCAATTCTATATTAAAAAAACTTACTTCAATACCCCAATTTGAGTTTGTAGTTGCTGCTTCAGCAAAGCTGACCAACGCTTTATTAACTGTCCCATCTTTATTAACTGTCCCATCTCACTGATCCTCTGTCACTTCTTAGAAAACTTCTGATTGTTTCTCATATTTAGGTCATTGTTTTCGCATCTACCTTTGCCTGGTTCAGCTTTCATGTTCTTAGGTCTCATAATAAAATATAACCTCTATGAGGTAACAAAACATCACAGTACCATGTTCATTCACTTCAAACACTAACAATATTTGGCAAGTTAAATATATTTACTTAAATATATTATGTGACTAAGGGCAAGTAATCTATCTGGCTGCTTGATTTTTGAGGCCTCATATGTAGGAAACACTTAGAGGGTATATGTTAAAAAAAATGGATAAGAAGGTATATATTTCCCACCACTCAGTGTGGTTCTAACGGACATATAATAATTCCGGTAGTACTTCTGACGGGCTAGATGATTTCCTTTCTTTCTGCCATTGACTAGCAGGTACAGATTTCTCCTCTAATTTTGTGTATTGTTCTGAATTCAGCAGTTTTAACCTTCTCTATTTTATGTAACTAGAGTCTGTATTCTCCTGGATTCACCAACTATTTAGAATTCCTGGGAAATCACCATCCATTCATGAAACCCAGTTACAAAATCATTGCTGTGATGCTGAGAGCCTTCTCCACTGTGCACCTCCTCTCCTCTAGGAACAAGTCCCTTCCTGAATGACACTTAGCCTCTTCTCCATCACTGATCTCTGATGCTCTTTGCTCTTGAATACTGATGTCACCTTCCACATTCTGATAATCTGCCCCTTCAGACAAAGTTCAGCATCAGAGTTACAAATGCTGATGGTTAAACAACTTTTTCCTGTATGGAATAGTCTTTATCCCTACAGAGTACAGTCTTTACAGAGAGTGCTGGGGTGGAGTGATTTCCAAGGCCAGTTCCACACAATGAGGAAACTACTTCCTCTGACCTGCAAACCTGGCCCAACTTTCATCAGAGCTATTCTTAGGACCACAGACTTGTCAGTTCATGTCTGAACGCCAGTTGTTGATAGATTTCCATTTCATTTTACCTAGGTTTCTCAGGTCTCATACACGTCACTTGAAATGAAGTGGGCCCATACACATTTGTTATGTTCTGTAACATTGTTTAGCCTTTAAAAATTTCTTCAGCCCTTCTTAACGTGTAGGATCCTTGTCTACTGGGAATATTCAGAAAACCTCTAGGGGGCAGTGTTGCCTAACACCACTCAGCCTGAAGAGTACCTCAGTTCTGACCCAAGCAGGACGCTTTGCTATAGAGTAACTGTCTTATGACTAGGCTATATTTAGTCGGTTCAAAATGTTTAAATGCCAACGACTTCAAATACTGAATTAAGATTCTCTGATTAGAGCATATATTACTCTTGTATCTGAAACTACATGATCATTAATTCAGAGAAATGTGAATACAAATTCCTCATTATTTAACTCTTATAATTCCTCAGTTTCCAATTCATAGCTACTAAACTTATAATTTATAACTGATTTTGGCTTAGGGTATATGATCTTAAATAATATATGTCTATAATATCTTGTTTTGTTCAAATTGTTTATTTTTTTCATATTTTTGAAAATATTTTATATCTTATTATATAAAATATTTTCAAAACAAAAATTCTGATTTCATTTTTTTTAGTATTTAATAAAGCTTATGATATAAAATGTATACATTCTTTCAAAAACCAAAAAAAAAAAAAAACCCAGAAAAAACAAATCCAAAGAGGGTATTTGAATGTGCTTAACGAATTAAATATTTCCTTTTGGTAAATGGACAATGTTAATAGTTTTTAACTCCAGTAATAAAAAGGTCTATCATATACCAAATGTATAATTAATTCACACAATTGTGCTATTAATTCTAATTTTAACTCTATTTTTTAAAGAAAATGCATACTTTCTAGGGAGCCACTTTTCAAGTATAATGCAAATAAAATATATAATTACATAAATGACTAAGAAATCCAAGTACAGAAAAATATTGATTCTGACCTTCTTATGTCAGATAGGATTATACTTATTCTACCTGTACAACTGTAGGCTGAATTCTTTTGCTTTACTGTTGTCTATTCCAGAGACAAACAAAACAAAATGAAACAAATCATGGATTCCCTCATTCCTTCCTAGAGATGTTCCCGAAAGCACTCTAATAGTATTCCTGCAAGCCATTGTCTTTCACAGAGTCTGCTTCTGAGGAAACCTGACCTGAAACAGTGGATGTCACTTGGAGCATCTAAGTATAAATTAAATTAAGGGAAGGAATAAGCACAAAAGCGAAGTGGTTCCTGAATACTAAATAAAGAATAAATAAATCAATAAATCAATAATTTCTATGAAGCTTCATGGATGAGGGACTCTTGAATTTTATCGTATTTGAGACTGTATTGATAGTAACAAAAAGCAGTAGATGAACAATAAACATAGGCTAAATTATTTTTGCATTTTTTTATACTTCAAATAATATTAATGTAAATAATATGTTATAATACATAATCAAAAGAGATATACTCAAGAATAAAACAGGGGTGCCTAGGTGGCTCAGTCAGTTGAGTACCCAACTCTTGATTTCAGCTCAATTCATGATCTCAGGGTGGTGGGATTGAGCCCTGCAGGGGGCTCTGCACTGAGCATGGAACCTGCTTAAGATTCTCTTTTTCCCTCCCTCTCTCCTGCTGACACTCTCTCTCTCAAAAAAAGAATAAAGCCAATATAGCATCATTTTGAACATGTGTTTTCAATGTCTCTTCTTTAACAATGGACACAACTGGGGGCACCTGGATGGCTCAGTTGGTTAAGCATCTGACTTGGCTCAGGGCATGATCTCGCAGTTTGTGAGTTCGAGCCCCGCGTCGGGCTCTGTGCTGACAGATCAGAGCCTGGAGCCTGCTTTGGGTTCTGTGTCTCCCTCTCTCTCTGCCCCTCTCCTGCTTGTGCTTCTGTCCCTCTCTGCCGCTCAAAAATAAATAAATGTAACCAAAAAATTAAAAAATAAAAACCAATGAATGCAATTTAAACACTGCCATTTCACACTTAACCACATTTGTCGATTTAACAAAAAATATGATCTTTTTTTTTTTTTTTTTTTTTTTTTTTTTTTTACCTTTTCAATCCTGTAGAGAATGGTTAGGATGTGTTCGCTGGGCTATGGTGATATTTCCCTACATAAAGTTTGGTAAGACATTTTATGATTGTTCATACCATTTTCTAACTAATAGCAAAGGGAAAACCTCTGCAGATACTCTTTGATTTGAATGTTAGGAGATCCTTTGCGACATAGGGGCTTCATATTCTATGTGCATTGATAGATTATATAACAAATGAATTTGATTGCTGTAGTCTGATGTTTCCAAAGCTTGGCTGGCAATCAGAATTATATGAAGGACTTTCTAAAACTCACTCCTAGGCCCGACCAGAGAGATTCTTTTTTTAGGGCTGGAATTCAATTAATATTGGTTAAAGAATTAATTTTCTTCAAAATCTCTATCATGATGTTGACAGAAATCATGATCAATAAAAAATATCCAAGTTTTTTAAGAAATGCTTATTTCAGGTTCTCAGGAATTTTGGGTTCTTAACTGCAGTGAGAAAATCCTATTGTCTGGTTTAGATTAAGCTATTTGACAAGTGAAAATAAGAATATGACATCAATTTAAAAGTCAAATATATTTGTAAGCACAGATAAAGTTATCTTATGTGGGAAAATAAAAATATATGCATGATTATCTCTGAATTCATTTAATTACTCCCCTATTTCACAGTATTGAAACAGCCATCTGTTTATTTGATGCAGAAAGGAAGAGAATGTTTATTCTGGCAACTTACATACTATCATAATAAAAAGAGCAGGAAAGACTTCATAAATATCTACAAATGAAATTATGTAGATTCAAACTGGGAACAGGATAAAACGAAGACATGGTGTATACAAGGAAGAGGTTTAATTTGAAGGAAACATCAGGTGATACAAATCGGTGTTGATGTTGGTTAAAGAACTGACAGGATAGGGGAAGGTGATGGTAGTTCCCACAGTTGATAGATATTCTCATAGTGTAGTCCATACTGTGATGCATGTAGTCCATGCTGTGATAGAACCCTTAGCTCCCAGACTAAACCACTGTTGCCCTAGGCACCAGAACTGTTGGCTGCCAATGTCTCATAGCTTAATCTCTTTCTAGATACTGCTTCCATCTGTACCGAGTGGCCAGCAGGTTTGAAGCCCAGCCCCAATTGTCCACATCCATGATAACTCTGTGTTTCAAGACGTTCCCCTAGAGCTCTCACATTCCTGCACGTCTTTCAAGCACAGGCACTAAGTATGCATGCATAATAAACTCACTTGCCGTGAATTCACAGATATAGGGCACCTCTCTGGAAAAAACGGAAAGTTTGCCCAACATCTTGGAAGACAGATAGTATCTCCTTCAGTAGCAGCTACAGCATATATACTGCCACGATAAATGATTAGACTTCCTGAAGTTCAGAGTTTCTCTTCTGTACCACAAGCCACTGAGTATGCAGCCATTCACCTTTACCCACTGCATTGCCTCCTTGGGGTTTGGTGGCAAGGGGAACTGACACACATACGCTGATGCTCATTTGCTGCTCTCTGTGAATAACGGAGTCCTTTTTCTCTGGCCCAGGAATCTTGTGCCTTCTGTCAACATCCATAAAACTGTAGGAGGGTAACTGGTAAACTAGCAAATAGGGTAAAATCTTAGACTCTTCAACCTTCTGAAGGGTCCATCCAGCTGCAGATCTTCTGTGGGATAAGTCGAGGCCTCTGTTGCAATCTGAATCCAGATGAACTTTTTCCTCTAAGATTCCGTTATTTCTTTGCGGTGATATGTTTGAAAGCACTCTTCGATAAAATTCCTACAAGCAGGTGTCTGTCTCAGAGTCTGTTTCTGAGAAAACCTGACTTGAGTCAATGGATGCTGAGTTATACAATGAAACAGATCCTACAATGATATTTGGGGACTAGACATCTCCTAACGCAGGAATGCAAAATAGGGCCTCATCACTAACAGTCTGTGGCATTCTGTAGTAATGACGCCGTTAAAAGTTCTATTGTGATAAACTGGAATGAGATAATGCACTGGTGAGTGCTTTATCAGTCAGGATTTAATCCAAGAAGAACAACTAGAAGTTATATGTAAGGGATGTGCCACAGGGATCCTATCTTACACAATTGTTTCCGAAAGCTGTTGTGTTTATATTGTACATGGAGCTTGGCGTCCACAGGGCAGCACTTAGGAAGAAGACAGATGTGAGCTGAAACTGCAGAGAAGAAACTAACAGACTAGAGCTCACGCTGGTTATCTGCACCTCTACTCTTGGTGAAGTGAGTTTTCCATGGAAGAAGTTGGCACCATTTGTCATAGAACTAAACATACATCTGTCCAGGAGTCAGAGAAGCTGAAGGAAGATCCAGGGTAGGGTGGGGCACTTACAGGCATAAAGGTCCCATGTCAATAAGGTAAGCCAACAGGCAAGTGACATGTGTGAGTTGCAAAAGCATTTTCAATGAACTTCTCAAAGAAAATTAAACAACAACAAATAGGACTTCTGTTTCATTTCTGCCCTTCAAGTTTCACACAAAATTGTCTCTTGTGGCCCATTCTAATTAGAACAATACAGGAAAAGTTCTGGGAAACAGTTTAGCTCCAAACAAACTGATACAATTTAAAGCCACAACATGTAAAATATCCAATGTATATGGAAGGTTCAAGGAAGTTTGATTTATAAACACAAAGAGATATGATGCCTATTGCTAACTGTTGCTGAGTATTATTGATGAACAATACTGGCTGAACAAGATTAATTACCAGAGTAAAACCAAGTAGGAGAGTCATAGAGCATTGGTTAACACATTTAACGGAATTTTCATATTTATTAGTCAGAGAGCAATTTAGTTTAAGTTTAAGACCTAGGAATTCAATGGGTGGGAAAGTAAGTGTAGGTTGAATTTTCAGTAGATCATGGTCCTGGTTGGGGAGGAATCAGACCTTGAGACTTGGAACGGAACTCAAGGTGAAGACTGTATTCTCTGGGTATGCAGAAACGGGCCCTGTGTCTCTAATTTAATGAAATTCCTTCCTTGAATACCAGTACGTGCTCTCCTCAGGATCATCCCTAACCTCCCTATTGCTTGGCTGTCAGATCAATAGCTAAGGTCAAGTCACAATGTAATGTGGTCAGAGATATGCTGGGCCTGCTAAGGGAGGTAAGAGGTGATATATGTTGATGAGAGTAGTATAGAATCTAGCCAAACAGAGTCATGAGAGTGTCAGGATCCTGAGGATCCAAATGAATCCAATGAAATGGAGAATTATGTTGGAAGGTAGAGCTTTTTAAAATGGCACCACTGGCCCATGATAGATGAAGTAAAACCTGGCAAAGACTAATGTGCTATTCCTGTTTAGTTCTTGGAAGCAATACAAATAAAAGTAAAATAAAAAAAAACTTGATCTTTCACTTGTGACTCTCATGGCAGTTGGCAAAAGGAGAAACCAACAGGTTTAGAGAAGTATGGTGGGACACTGAAACTGCCACATCTGGCCTGAGCACAGACCACACACTATCTTCAGGAGAAAGACCTGCAGAATCTGCAGGACATTCTATTCACTAAATGACAAGGAACATACTTGTGCAAGTGGCATAAGCATCATTGAGAAGCTCCGAGGACGCTGCCATCTGTAGGATAGGGCTGAGGAAAGGAGATACTTACATAACCAGAGCATATCAGAGCCGTGGTGATAACAGAATGTCAAACTTGAGGAGGTCAGGAGATATGGCTTAACAATCAGAATCAAAGGAAGTCCAAAAACAGAAATGAGCAGCAAGGTCAGAGTGGCAGTCAGCGAGGGTGTAGGAAGGATGTTTGAAGACATTTGAAGATGGTTAGTAGAATATATAAAGCTTAAGGACATACACACACACACACACACACACACACACACACACACACACAAAACAAAGACAGAAACAAAAACAAGAAAACAAAACAGATAGCAACCAAGAGAATTTCCAAAGTTAAGCAACCTACAGAGATTAAGGAAAGAATGGTCAGGAGGTTGAAAACAGATGTCCAATATAAAGCCTTGACCCTTTCCCTAACTTCTAAACCTTAGCCAGTTTTCAGACCCAGAACTCATCAACTAAAGGAGAAGCCAAATCCTCATGAGGAGTGTCGGTAACAACCATGTAATATATGGCTATGATTTTCCAAGTCCTAAGGGGCTTACAGCCATTTGTTCAGATAATTGAATACGTGGTAAAGAGAATATTTCTGCCTTTAAAGCACTGTTGAAAACAGTGTCCACCTCTACATTTATATCCAGGGATCCACAATATCATCACATTATGTTCCCCATTCCATTTGGGGACAAATGGGGCATACATAATAGAGGAGTACTGAACCAGGTCCTTCTCATGGTCATTTCCCCATCTCCAACTGTGTAATTAGAATCATCATACTTGATCATTAACAGAAGCCTTATACTGAAAATCTCTGAAATCTACCACAATATCACATTGCAGGGGAATGGCAGAGTTTAGTGAGTGCCCCCTTGAAGACTAGAGCATGACGGAGGTGATGGCTCCTATGCTATCACACTTGATTCATCATTCTAGCCCTTAAAAAAAATTCTTCCAGATGATATTTGACAATATATATTCAACCATGTGGTAGCCTCAATTTCAATTTTGTGAAAACATGTGTTTTCCAGAGCGGATGAACACAGCCTCATATACATAGTATGTGGCATAATTTTTGGCTATAAGGAAATAATAATCACCTCTACTCCAGATACCAAATATTCACATTCAGAATAATGTAAATACATATAGATTTTGAATACAGAATATATAGAGATATAAATATACATAAGTATATTATGTAAATTATATTACATATATGCTCTATATTACATAAAGATAAAATCAAACATCTATAAATATGAAAACAGAAACGTTACAGATAAAATAGCTATATAAAATATAGGTAAGTTAATATGAATATAGATATTATTAGATATAACATCTAAATAGATATAAAATAGACAAATTAAAAACTTGAAATTAACTCATGTTAATAAACACATATATTAAAAACAATACTATGTGTAAATTTCTTTTTATCTTTATTATTGGGATATTACTTGGATGTTTTGATTGGTTTCTTTCATCACTTCTACATATATTTTCAATATTTGTGTTGCAGTGTGGACTGTGTCCATTTTTTACTTCCTTTCCTTAGGGAATTCCCATTATACTTATATTACATAAATTACAAATTATCTTTCCATATCTTTAGGGTCTGTTCCATATTTCCCATTTCTTTGAATACCTATGTTATATTGTATAAACATTTCTTCAACTATATTTCCCAGTTTTTTAATTCTCTCATCAGCTACAGTTATATTGCCCTGAAGCCTGTGTTTGATTTTAAATTTCAATTATTCAACATTTTATTTCTAAAAATTCTAATAGTTCATTTTCCATGCCTAGCATTAAATATAGTCTAGTGCTTCTCATGTATTTTAAAATATCTAATTCTTCTTTTTAAGAAAAATAATCTTAGCTATTTTTAATTTTCTATATCCATATCCCAGTATCCACAGTCTTTGCAGAACTCATCTGCTGGTTTTTATTATGGCAGCTCCTTCCTTGTGTGCTTAATAACTTTTTACTGTGAGTAGCTCATTTTAATTGGAATTTATCTGTGATATTAATTTGAATCTGAAACTATGTAAGGGCTTCCATGAAGAACTGATAATTATATATAGTGATTAACTAATTCCTCTCTCAAGAATAAATATAACCTCATTTTAATTGATAATTTTGGACTACTGAAATGCTAAATGAAGACTATATTATGTTCAAATATTACAGGAGTGAGATTTTGGTTTTTTCCCCTAATTTCTTATAAAGCCTAAGATAATTTCCCTTAAATTCCCAAGAGTATTGGGGTATTATTTTTATGTTTACCTTTAATTTATGAATAGTTCTACAGGGTTAATTATCTTATAAACTCATACATGGCTGGGCCTAGAATTTTATTTTCTGAATCATAAACTCCAAGAACTAGTGAAAACTGAAACCCTAATTTATTCCTTCCTCCCTTCCTTCATTTCTCTCTCTCTTTCTCTCTCTTTCTTTCAGATGATTTAGCAATGCCCTTATCACCAAAACCCTCCTTAATGCTCTGTTTGCTTTTCTCAGTTCCCAATTTGTTAGAATTAGCATGAGAGTTCCTTAAATTTTAGTGAGCTCATTGATATGCTTCATACCATATTTTAAAATATTTTTCCACATTTTATTTGTTTTCTCTTGAATGAATTTGTATAGGCACCTAGTATAATAGTTTCCTAATCAATAACTACTTTAATATAGAATTTGTTTTTATTTCAGAGAGGGGATTGGAATACTCAATCATCTAACTAAGTCAGCTGCTCCATCTATTGTGATCCTTAATTCTTTTTTTTTTTAATTTTTTTTAACGTTTATTTATTTTTGAGACAGAGAGAGACAGAGCATGAACGAGGGAGGGTCAGAGAAAGGGAGACACAGAATCTGAAACAGGCTCCAGGCTCTGAGCTGTCAGCACAGAGCCCATCGCGGGGCTCCCACTCACGGACCGGGAAATCATGACCTGAGCCGAAGTCGGCCGCTTAACCGACTGAGCCACCCAGGCGCCCCATGACCCTTAATTCTTAAAATAATCTCAAAACAATGTTTTTTCTCATCAATTTTAAAATCAATCATTTATCTATGTTATATGAGATGAAATTAAAACACTTTTATTACATCAGGGGCACTGTGGCTGGTTCAGCTGTGCTGCTCTTAATCTCTCCTGAACGTGAATTCAAGCCCTATGTTGGGCATGGAGCCTACATAAAAAATAAAAAAAGTAAATAAAAAATAAAACCCTTTATTACATCAACTTCCACTGGCTTCCATTCCATCTTCATGTTACCTGTATGGTTACTGTAATATTGTCAAAGTTTGAAGTTTTTAGAGTCTTTTCATTAAATATATGTCTCTTCTGTGTTTTTCTATAGAAAAATTGAATACTCTTAAGAATACTTCTATCATTTTTATGTCACTATTTATTTTAATGTTTATTTATTTTTGAGAGAGAGAGTATGAGCAGGAGAGTATGAGCAGAGAGAGAGGGGGACAGAAGATCAGAAGCAGGCTCTACACTGACAGCAGTGAGTCTGATGCAGGGCTCAAACTCATGAACCATGAGATCATGACCTGAGCGGAAGTTGGACGCTCAACTGACTGAACCACCCAGGCACCCCCGTCACTACTTTTACCTGCAGTACAAAATGGCAGTATTAGTTAGAGGCTTACAGATTTAGATTATTTAGCCTATTAAAGTAAAGGTTTACATTTTAAGACCTCTAGGCCCCTCAATATAGGGCACATGCTTTTTGTCTTATAACTTGACTAACTCACACAGCATGTATTTCTTTTTTACCTGATAATTTCAATAAACTCATTAAATGATATGTGTTTATCACTTGCATGTTGGACGCATAGAAAAGGAAAAGCAATCATGTGTCACTTTAAACCCGTTCGTCTGAAGAAATTACGCTAGAAAACAATTTCAAATCAGTTTTCTTTTCATAAATCATGTCAGTTCCTTTAGCATTTTGTTTCAGTTTGTTTTTGTATTTGAAATGTGTTCATATAGGATAAATTTTGTGTGGTATGTGTGTGTTGTAAAGATTTTCAACACCTGTGCTTTTCCCTAATAGAGAAAATACATGCTTACTTTCCCCAAACAATATAGTTTTTGCCCTTCTAATCATACTATTAAAAAAAATGAACCTACTTTCTTTGTGAAAACACTTTTAAAGCACTGCGGATTCCTGTTACAATACAGACCAATTGCTGTGCAGATACCAACCTCAGTCTCCTTTTATTGAATTTTGGCGATAGAACCTCAATCGGCTCTCTTTTTTCTTTCTAAAAATCTTTTAAGATGTTGTTCCTTTTACACAAATGATGAATGACATTTAAACTTTGAGTCCTTGATTATTTAAAAAATCTTCTTATATTGTCCATTAATGTAAAAATTTCATGTGGTATTTAAGAACCAAATCTAAGGATAAATTACAGTAAAACCTTGGTTTGTGAGTATAATTCATCCTGGAAATATGCTTGGAATCCAAAGCTCTTGTATATCGAAGCGAATTTCCCCAATAAAGGAAACTGAGATGATTCATTCCACAACACAAAAATATTCTTATAAAATGATTACAATACTGTAATAGAACACAAAATAACAAGAAAATGCAAAATATAAAGAAAAATAAATTAATCTGCATCTACCTTTGAAAACCTTTGCGCTGATGTGAGGAAGAGAGAGAGGAGGATGGAGTATGCTCACTATCACTAACGGCATCACTGCTATCTATTGGCTCAACAGAATCTTTTTCTTTTCGTGCAACTTTAACAAGGAACCTATCCAACGACACTAGCTTTTGCCTCCTTTTGAAGATTTCACGGAAATGTGACATTGCATTGTTGTTAAACAGATTCATCGCTCACTCTGCTACAGCCTCGTTTGGGTAGTGCGTTTCTACAAAATTTTGCTGTTCCCAACATTTTACACATCTCCCTAATGTCATTTGAAGTGAGGAATCCCTCCGCCTTTTTCTCCTCCTCCTCTGCAGATGGGATGCAGACGAATACTTCTTATAAAATCTTGCAGTTTTGGCAAGTCGTATACCTCATTCATACTTCTCAATGATTTTCTTCTTAACTTCCACCATAGTCATCTCCTCCTTCTTTCCGCCTTTTTTCTCAACTTTTTTCTGCACGGGGGCCATTGTATACGCTCGCATGGATATTGACTACAGTACGGTATTAATAAACTCTTGTCGTATGCTGTATTGAATGTAATTGGCAATAAGGCAGCAGAGGAAAGGGTCTATATCTGCAGACAGCCTGACCTAGAATGAAGCAAAGCCTTCGTAAGCTTACTCTTATGTAGAAAGCAAAGAACTGTCCACAGGTGCTGTGAAGTGACAAAAATACACCAGTGCCAGTTGTGGGCACCTTCCAATGTTCTGAAAAAACACTGACTTATGCTAAATACCGTGGCTTGAGACCTAGCAGCCAAGCACAGGAGATGATCACCCACAATCCCACAGCAAGAGAGAGAGAGAGAGAGAGAGAGAGAGAGAGAGAGAGAGAGAACCATTTGTTCAGTAGTGATCATGTGAAGTTCGGTATCATGAACTACTTGTATTGCAAGACATTGCTAGCTTATCAAGTTACAATTTATTAGAGAGGCACCTGGGAGGCTCAGTAGGTTAGGTGTTGGACTTATATATATAAATTACTAAAGACTCTTGATAGTTCTGACATGTATAATATCTGTGTGCATATTCATCTGTCATTTGAGGTCATAAGTATAGTAAAATTTTATTTTCACATTTTCCAACAGACTTGAAATTGACTTGAGATGTCATACTTTTGAAGAAAATTATAGAACAAGAACTATCTCTATAAATATAATTACTATGATTTATAATATCAAACTATGCATTTATCACAATCAAACTAAGTTTTAGTCACAAATTAATTCACAGTGTTATATATTTCAGCCACAAAATTATGTATCATAATGACATATCCAACTTCTTGTCCAAATAATAACACCTCTAGGCAAGAGTAAGCACTTAATCCAGACAATACTGTGAACCCTTCTAGGAAAAAGTATATATTAGGAAATGAGATTTGTTATGCTTCACTGAAGAATTCTTATAAATAGGGTCATTTAGAGTCATTGCAATTACATTGAAGGTGACAACTGAGGACGTTTTTATGCACAAAATGCCTTAGTACACAATAAAATATTTTGCCAGTGGTATAAGTACTGAATTGTTTTTTAGTTGAAGCAATTTTCCTGTGTTGTGAATATTTGATGTATTATCTTTAAATACTTCATATGCAACATTATTTTTCTTATTATGAAACTTTCAATTTCAAAAAAGATATGATACATATAATTCAGAAAAGGGACAATTAGAGCAATATCTTATTATGTGTATGTTGTTCTTAACAGCAGACCAATCTATATAGAGTTTGGATTTGAAAAACATTAAAAGAAAACTCTAGATGAAACTGTTAGTGTCACTGTTTATGAGTGTTCACTGAAGTCCTCCTCGTGTCCATCTTTTTCCATTTCAATATGAAGCTTCTGTTATGTTAGGAAATCTATTTTTGTCATCTCTTAGGTCCAGATGGAGAGTCCACCTGTATTCCAATCTGCTTTGATTCTTCCATGGTTTTCTGCATATTTTTTTCCCTATGGACCACTGGTCATTTTAAAACTGTTTTTGGATTAAAATGACCTTTGAAAGTTAAGGAAAAGCATTTCCTCCATATCTTCTTACCAAAATAATATTTTAAATTACATGACTAATATATGAATGATCCATATTTATTTATTATGTCTGTTTGTAAAGACACATTAAGGGAACAGAAATCACAGAAGTTATTTGAATAGGGAAAATTTTAAGATAAAATTATTAATTTGTAGCCAGAGATAAACTAATAGTATGAGTGAATAGAAAGCTGAAAGGTAATTTTTTTTTAAAGAGCGTATATAAGAGGCAGCCACTTAGAGGAGTTTCCCACCTCCCAGTGCTTAAGACTGAGGCTTAGATCTCATTCACAAGAGTGAAGTTGTGGTCCACTAAAAGGCAGAACAATTTGTTGAGAGGTTGCAGGCTGGGGCTAGCAGGAGAGAAATCTCCTACTGGGATAACAGTAAAACTCAGTAGGAAACTGTCCACTAGAGTGCCAGCAAACTTGCTAAGAAGCCATTCACTGAAGTATAGCAACATTCACTAATATGCCTCCCCCACTAGGGGCTGGAGAAACTTAACTGAAGGATGTTCACCATCGGGGTCACCTACAGACAACTGACAGGGAATGCTCTCACTAGCAAGAAACCTGCTGGCAGCCACATCCTTTGAGCAAGAGTAACCAGAGGCAGCTGAGGCCCATCTCCTACTTTTAAATTTCTCCAGCCAAGAGTTAGAAATGCTTCTTTAGCTGAAATCTACAGAGAACTTGGAGTTTAAACAATGATTTTACTGCAAAAGAAACAGTTGTGAATGTGTGTGTGTGTGTGTGTGTGCGTGCGTGCATGACTGTGCCTGCCTAACATGATTATTTGTTTCTTGCTTCATCTTCAAATGCCACTGAATACAGAAGATACCACTATGCATTTAAGATTATACAAACCACCAGAAATAATCCATTTTACCTTCAGAATACAGGATTCTTCACCAGTCTAACTAGGCTCTCAAGGAGAATCTTGTTGCTTACAAATATCAAGGAGGTATTTATTATACAGCAAAAAGCTTTGTGTACGTCTTTCTAAAATGTGCAAAGAAAGGGAAAGATAAACAATTCCATGCATAAGTGTTGGAAATATTAACATGAGTTATACTTTACTTAGTGCATGTGATATTTTCATTTTAACTTTAGTATTTTAATGTTACTTTTTTAAAGTTTATGTATTTGAGAGAGAGAGCATGAGCAGGTGAGGGGCAGAGAGACAGGGAGAGAGAAAATCTCAAGCAGGGTCTCCATTGTCAGTGCAGAGCCTGATGCGAGGCTTAAACCCATGAACCATGAGCTTGTAACTGTGATCATGACCTGAATCGAAGTTGGATGCATATGAGGCTTTCTTGTTACTTCTAAAGGAAATATCTGTGTTTCTTAATATTGTGAAGCATTTTATGTATCTGATAATTCCTTAACATTATAACATAGTGGAAGTTGAAGCCTGAGGTTTCCAAAAAAAAAAAAAATGATTAGTATTACCATAGTTCACAAATAACTGAAATAACAATAATCATGATAACAAAAAAAGTGGATGAAAAATATAAAATGATATCTTGTTGCCAGTGTGAATGACAAACACTTTCAAATCAATTGGTACAAAAGTCAAAATGATAAATTGAAAGGAGTTCCCACTATTTCAAGCCTCTGCCTCAAATGAGGTACTGTTGTGATAGACCAGCTATGAATTAGTAGAGTTCTAAATCTATTTTCTAAACAGATTTCTAAGTCATCCTTATGAGTCTAAAATAAAGTACCATTAAATAAAACTAACTTCTTTGATTATCTTACTAGCATTTCTACGATTATTTTATTATATTTTGAGATTTGATATGTAAGCATAACGAAAGAAGTGTCAGGAAAACACATGCACAATGGTATTTTTAAGGAAAACAGAAAATTCTAGATCTCAGATTTTTTTCTATAATATAATAAGAATAAATAACAAAAAGAAAAGGAACATTTTAGTTTCTACCATTTCCTACCATACTATTTCATTATCTCAGTCCTCTCAGAAACTACTGGTTGTTATGTATCTCTGGAGTGACCTTTACCTTCAATATAGTATCTATAACTTATGTGAATTTTTTAAATTGCTGAATATGTATGGGTATATAATGAATATCATTATTTTGCACATTTTCAAATATTAATGTGACAGTGTATTAGTTTTCTATTGCTACATACAAAATGACTCCCAAGTTCAGCAGCTTAAAGCAGGAAACACTTATGTCACAAAATCTCTGAGGAATCCAGAGTCCAGGAGTAGCTTTGCTGCATGGTTCTAACTCAAGATCCGTCACAAACATTCAATCCAATTGTTGACTGAGGCTACTGTCATCTTAAAGCCTTGCTTCCAACAAGTTTAATTGGTTACTGGCCACTCTCTGCACTCTCCTTCCCACCTTCCTTAGCATAATATGCACTTATCAGACAATTATGGAATAATGCAGAATAAAAAAATTTTTGGTATAAAGCCATTGACTGAAATCCTAGAAAAAAAGGACAATGAAATGTAAAGCTAGGGGCCTCATTGTGCTATAAACATGAATATTAATTGTGATAACACATATATCATGATATACCATAATGCCATCCAGAGCAGTTATTACTACCATAAATATTTTAAAAGCAAATGGAAGGCAGGATAATAATATTAGACAAGACAACACAAAATAACTCAAAACCGTTTTTATGATTCAAATATGTTAATGCTTTAGCAAGAAAGAAACAATTTTGACATCCATGTCAATGCTATGGCTAAAAAAAATGAGAGTCAAGGACAGTGAAACGTATGGGAACAAAGGGTTAATCAGAGCATGTCGGTCAGACCAAGTTTGAGTTTATTTCCGATTTTATGTAATACTGAAGAGACGTTATTTAATCATGAAATTCTCTGTCAACTACTTCAAGTTCTCTGGGAATAAAAGACCTAAATATGTGTTTTTTCTTTCCACTTTCAACTCCACTTATCTCACTTCCCTCAGCTAAGGTACTGATGAGACCATGAGCAGCTGAGCACATGTGAGAACTTAAGACTCTGCAGGAGTCAGGATCAGAATCGCCATGGAACTTCATCTGCTGTAGGATTTACACAAAAGACTACTTGAAAATTCTGGGCACTGTCTTCAGCTTGCCCAGCAGCAATGTATGAAATAATTGGGGAAATATTAAAATCAGCCTCATATTCCTATGCCAGGTTTCTACTAAAAAGCCTAAAAAATGATGTCCCTCCCGAAGGAACAGCTGTGCCACGCAAGACCCTTTGGTGTGAATGTGGCTTGCTTGTTCAAGGGACACCAGAGTGAAGAAGTGCAAAAGTGGTGACAGCAAGAGGGCAAGCAATAAGTGTGAGGTCACAGATGTCACTTGAGGCCACAGACTCAGAGCCATTGAGCTACTGGAAGGACTCCACTCTTTCCTCTGAGGAGTTTGGGGATCCACTGCAGGATTTTGAGCAGTTGTGCCAAATTGTCTAACAGATATTTTAAAAGAATCGTTCTAGCTGCCTCTAGATGACTAAAAATGGAACATAGGTGGACAAGTGGAAAAACATAAGAGATTATGGAGATACGATGGTTACAGATGATGCTGACCTGAAGGAGGTTGAAAGGGGTGGAGAAAGTTTCTTGATTCAGAATATATTTTAGAAACAGAGCCAATGTGGGGCACCTGGGTGGCTCCATGGGTTAAGCATCAAACTTCTGTTCAGGTCATGATCTCACAGTTTGTCCGGCTCTGTGCTGACATCTCAGAGCCTAGAGCCCCATTTAGGATTGTGTCTCCCTCTCTCTCTGCTCCTCCCCACCCTCACACTATGTCTCTCTCTCCTTCAAAAATAAATAAACATAAAAAAAAATTTTTAAAGAAACATACCCAATAAGATCTGCTAGCAAATTGAGTATAAAGTGTACAAGAAAGAGAAGAGTCAAGAAGAGCCCAGTCTTCTAATAAAAGCAACAAGACTGAGCTATTATTAACTGGAAAGAGACAATTTGCATAAGAGGTAGATTTTTGCAAGGTAAAGATAATTTAAGATATATACAAACATACATCATATGCAGTCCCTTAGAATCTTGCAAGTTGAAAATATCTGTGCTTATACATGTCAACTAAACACATAAATAATTTCCATGCTTATCCACAAAGAAAATAGTTTCTAATATCTTATGTTCTTGAACAAAAAATAAAGTAATAATTCTTCCGAGTTGATTTATTACTAATTGGAACTGCTGTGAATTTATATCATAGATATAAAGGTACTAATACACATGTAGAAAATTTTTGCTTCAATATTGTGCCTACTAGCTAAAATTTAAAATGGGTAAAAAAGGAAAAGGTATCACCAACAGTGAAATATATTCATAATTAATCAACATTATGGGAGGTTTTAAAGCAAATGAATGGTATTCTACTAGTGGATTGAAAGAAAATTCAAGAGGTGTTTTCCAATAATAAACACAAGGTAAATGTTCAGTTTTATACATATAATCACAGTTAATATGTGTGTAAATGTGTTTATAAATATGCATCTATGTGTGTATTTATTTGATTATATGACCATGGTTAAAAGCATACTGAGGAGGCCTAGAAAGCAACTGTGTATAGAGAGTATGAGAAGCAACGGGAAAGAGTAGATGAAAAGAAGGAAATCAAGTAGATTAAAAAAATGAGACTATTAAAGTCATATGCATGGTGTGTTTACATTATGAATTTATTATTCTATGTGGCAGTATATATGTTTAAAGGCTTTTAAAAATTAAAGATGTAAAGAAAAAGGAGTACAAAATCTTCTCATAATTCTGGAATGTTCATCAGTAATGAATCGGTTTAAAGGTGGTGATATTCCACACCCATTCCAAGTTCATCCTCACTAAAAGAAGGGGTAATGGGATATATATTAGTTCAGTTGAAAACCAAAATAATAAAACAGGGAAAGAATAAAACTGGCATGAAGGACAACTAGATCCAGGTGTTAGAATGCTGTAGCAGCTCTTCTGCAACTCTGATCTCTTTTTTGTGTGTATTGGTAGGCTTGATATTTCTTAATGCTTCTTTAATGGCTTCCTTCACATAGTTGGGAATGTTCCTATAAATGAGTGTGCTTTACCCAATCCCTGCTTAGCAACACCAAAGGACAGAAGGAACCGTTCTTTCTCTGTCAGTCCGTAAAACCCAGAAAAGATCTCTGATGGGTCTGACTTTGGTCATGTTCTGTCATTGCACCATTGTTGCCATAGGGACAGTCTATTATTATCGCCACGGTTACTCTCACTAAGTGTGGTCCAGGGACCAGTTAACACTGATATTATTTCAAAGCTTGTTAGAAATATATAAGCTCAAGGGATGTCTAGACCTACTGATTCAGAATGTGCATTTTAAAGAGACTTCCAGATTATTTGCAAGCACATATAAAATTTGGGAAGTGCTTTCCTGACAAATTGAGCAGCATATTTGGACAGAATATTCCAATACATTTCATTTTTATTCTTATCTTTCTCTCCCAGCTTCCATTTTTACTCTCACCTCTATTCACAGCTTCTGTCTGCCCATGCTGAATAGCTAGGGGAATGTGCAGAGTGTCGGGAATTTCTGGGGTTGCCACATGATGATCCTGAACCCCACAATTCTATAGCCCCAAAGAGCTTAATTCCTAAAATGTATTTCTGTGTGGTATGGTTCAAAATGAAATTATTGGGAGCATTCTTTTCAAGAGCTTTTTAAATCTAAAAAAGCATTAAGATTGTCACACAATGATTTAAGATTTTGCAAACAGAGAAAATATCCAATATTCACATATGAAATTGATTGAGGTTGACCAATGGACAAACATGATACAGTTTTGTGCAAGCAGGTGTGCATGCCGAAGATTCGAAACAGCTTGTTACTATGATTCTAAAGTTGTAATTTATAAAATTACTTAATTATTTGTGGAGATAAAATGCTGCTAAAGATTATCTCTGAATCTTGATTTGTTCAACTACCTGAATTATTTATAATTCAAACATGTTTGAGGAATGTTGGGCTCATTGGACAATCAAAACAATTACATTGTCAAGGAGAATTAACTTTCCCTTATTAATCACAAGCTTTCTTGCACAAAAATGCTTATAATACTGCTATGATTTTCAAGAAAGTCTTATGTTTCTCACATAATTCATATCTAAAAGAATTTTGACTTAGTGCCTAGAAAGCAATTTAGCAAGAGATTTCATTTTTCAAGAAAGTACTAAAGCTCTAGTTCTTGAGAAAGAAAAAAAAAGCCTGAAAGAAAAAGATTAATGCCTATTTTATTTTATTTTATTTTATTTTGGTGAAAAGTACTTTCCAATACATTGAACTGTGAGAAGGTAATCTACAGTGATCTTTAAGTGATGGGGAGAAATACTCTCATTATTATACTCTTAATACATAGAACCAAAGGAAAAATCATACTCAATTAGTTGTTACAGATATGAAGGCATTTACCCAAGTAAACTAAAGTTCTTAAAGCAGAATGTAATAGTTAAAATAATATTTATATGTGCTTATCCCTTCCACAGTTTTTTAAATTAGGCTTAATTTTTCTAAGTATAATTTTAATTTATTCAAAATTTTACACAAATCATTATTTTCCTTCACATTTTAAATATATAAATATAATCTTATGACAAATATTATTGCCTAAGAAATAGCTTTGGAATAATATTGGTTTAATTGGTTTAATTGGAATAATTATTGGTTCTGTGATACACATTCTAATATGAACACCAAGGCAAATATTTTTCTAATTTATGTCTAGGTGTCTTTTTTTTCAACATGAATGTATAGATTTTACAATAGCATTTGCCCTAGTTATTGACATAGTGTATACATGGTCTCCTTGAGTAGAAAATATTACTTTCCCATCTTACTGATGAATATATGGTGTTTAAAACAAGATGACTGCCCAGATTCACAGGCCTAGCAATAATTAAAACTGAGGTCTGGCTTCAAAACTCATATTCATGACACAGTACAAGGCTACCTCACTATCTACATAGAAATTTCATTTACATTATCTCATCTCATCCTCTCAAAGAACTTTTGGAACAATTCCTTCCCATATGCCTATAGGAAATGACACTGTATATAAACACAGTTGTTATTGTTCCCTACTCCTTCAAGGCAGGTAGTCAAGTGAGGGGGATGATGATGAGAGAAGAGAAAAGATATTAACCTGATCCATTTTAAAATAACTCTGTAGGGTGGCTTGGGTGGCTCAGTGGGTTGAACATCTGAGTCTTGATTTCAGCTCAGTCATGATCTCAGAGTCATGGGATCAAGCCCCATGTTGGGCTCCACACTCAGAGCGGAGCTTGCTTGAGATTCTCACACTCTCTCTCTTTCTCTCTCTCTCCCCCTCTGTCCCTGTCCTCTGCTCTACACACACACACACACACTCTGTCTCTCTCTCTCTCTCTCTCTCTCTCTCTCTCTCTCTCTCTCTCTAACATAAAATAAAATAAAAAATAAAATAAAATAAAATAAAATAAAATAAAATAAAATAAAATAAAATAAAAACACTATAACACATGCCACTACTATTCGGACCACTAACTTTCCCCTAACATTTATTTGTGTGATCCACTGGGCTAACTACTTTACATTTTAATTATACTGTATTATTATCTTGTTTTGGAGATGGGAAAACTGCGATAATGTATAGTAATTTTTTCCACGATCGTACAAGTTGAGAACCTAGAACTTGATTGTAAGTTATTCTGATTCTATAAAACAATATAGTCTCCCGGAATTAGGCTATAACATATGCATCTGATGAACAATGACTGTTTCACTGTAAACAAGGAAATTATAGTATCAGATTTGTAGAATTCAAAAGTCAATTTAATTGCAATGTAAATAATGAGTTTTAGGGGAATATGACTAAAGGAAGAAAATTTAGTTAGAGGATTATTTTAGTAATCTAGTTAAGACTATGATTGCTAGACATCTGGCTTGGGCAACAGGGTGGGGAGTATTCCCTTTCATAAATTAAAAACTCAGTAGGAGAATATTTCTGTGCAACATGATGAGATCAGTTTGGAGTAATCTGACTATGACATGCCTGTTACATAGCCTGGTAGGGATCATCTAGATGGAGATGGCTGAGTAGTTCTGGAGTTCTCCATCTGGCCTAAACAAATTTGGTAATGATCATAAAAAATATAGTTACTGAAGCTTGGAGCAGTAAATACATCCAGGAAAAGGATTTCAATTTTCTCAATATAAAAAAAAAATCTATGTATACATATCATTAAATGCACCATGTTGACTGCAAGCTGTGATAAAGAACTGTGGCTAACTCACTAACGGTGACATAAAACAATTGGCAAACTACTTATAAATAATGTTAGAGTTGTCAGGGAGTTTCAATTAAGCAAAAAGAAAAAAGAAAACCCGGAGGTGTTCCTTTGGAGATTTCTTGAAAATAAGGCAATAGAAATATATTTCATTCTGAGGAGTTTAGGAGTTAAATTTTCCAAAATAGTGATCATTATGATCTTACCAGAGGAAAAAAGGAAGGGGGAAAGGAAATGTAAAGCTTGTCAAAAATATATACATTAAACTGAAGAAAAAAAAAGTGAAATCTCTGAAAACAAGTGGTCCTAAATTAAAAATAATTTTGTATATAATTTTGAAAGTAAAAGGTAATAACACTGTTAATAGTATTGAAAAATGCTATCAACACTTCTTTATGGTTTGTACTTCTGCAAAACTGTTTGATAACAGAGCTTCAAAAATAGCTTAGCTATATGACTATATCTTATCAAGTATATGATCTTTATATTTCAGTTGGATGTATTTTAATAAATTTTACAATGGGGAACATTAACTAAGGGAAGTGTCATCAATAAAAAAGAAAATTAATCCACTGTTACATTGTAGTTTACTGTTTTGATGAACAAATGAATAGGTGACTGAATAAACAGTATAGATTTTCAAGTAATATTGATAAAAATATCAAGGGCAATATCACTGGCTCTAGGCATGCAACTGTCTCCTATGTAACTAAATAAAAGTGAATAAGATATATAAAGTAGTATCATATATATATACACACATATATATATACACACACACACACACACATATATATATACACATATATATATATGTATATATGTGATAATACTTTTGCTGTGAATTTAAAAATGTAAGTGTGGTGTTACTATCTACTGAGATAGCTGTTGCACCTAGTTTTTTTTGCAGTAATAGCACTGAGACAAAAAAAATCAGTGGGGGATAACCTACTCTAAAAATTATAGCTTTACTTCTTTTTTTAAATTTAGTTTAACTTCTTAATTATTTATTTTCCATTTGTACTTCTTTATCCTCTAGCACAAGTGATCACCAAAAAATCATGGAAAAGGAAAGATAAATAAAGAAATTATAGTTCCTGTGGATTACTATTTCTTACTTCAGCCCTATGTCAATTTCCTCAACCTACCAGAAGCTATTCTTTGTCTCACTGTTGCATTAGTTATATATACTGATATACATACATATATAGATACACTTCCATATATATACAGAAATATACATATATGCATATTCTTGTACATACATTTGCATATGCATATTCTTTCAGAAGTGACTGCAATTTATGTAGATCTGTGTACATACTTTAGCTAGGAGGGGCATATGCATACATGCATATAATTGCCTTTTGCAGGAACTCATATAATTTATATAAATCTAAATGTATTCAGGCTCTTCATTACATAATAGGCAACATTAAATGAACTCTTCTATCATTGATAGTTGTGTTCTAGTTTTACTAGGAAAATTGTGTAATACAGTAGAAAGGGCATGAGAAAATCTGAAGTTCAGTTGTTGAATTTACAAAAACTGGAGTTTTTAAGTGGCACTGGATTACTAATGAAAGGTATTTCTTATACACTATCCATATATGCATTTTAAAATTTTATTTTGTTATATTTAAATTTTGCTATAAGTGAAATATAAATTAAATTTCTTACATTATCTTTTAAGTTATTATGACAATATCTAGTTATTTTTAAAAATATGCAGAGAGAACCATAATATAAACTAGATAGTTAATAATAATCAATATTGGAAACTGTATAACAGGGAAAGAGTATATGAGAACTCTATACTATCTGCCTAACTCTATTCTGAACTTAAAACTGCTCTAAAAATAATGTATTCTAATGTATTCTAATAAAAAAGTGCAAATTCCATTTTACCTATAATTCCACTTGTAGATATCTATTTTAGGTAAATTGTCAGAGATGTCAAAGATGTCTGAGAAAAAAATTTCAGGATAATTAAGAACTATGACATTGTAGCATTATTTTAACTAGAAACTGGAATCATCCTAATTTTTATTTATTTATTTATTTATTTATTTATTTATTTATTTGTTTGTTTGTTTGTTTATTCATTCATTCATTCATTCATTCATCTACTTATATTTTTAATTTTTAGTTTATTTATTTTGTGAGAGAGGGAGAGGGAGCGCATGTGAGGGAGGGGTAAAGAGAGACAATTTCAAGTATGCTCCTCACTGTCAGTGTAGAACCTGATGAGTGGTCGCGAGATTGTGACCTGAGCCGAAATCAAGAGTCAGACACTTAACAGACTGACCAATCCTAATTCTATACATATGTTGAAGAAATAGTACAGACATTTTTAACTACAATATACTAATTTTGCTTATGATTTAAAAGAATAATGACTTTGGGGAATGGTTATACTTGCACATAAATGAAAAATAATATATCTATCAACAAAATTATAACAAAAGGTAAAGAATGTATCAAGAATATTACCATTGCTTATTTTTGGATAGTGAGATTATGATGCTATTTATATACTTCTTCCAAAATAATTTCAAATTACTTTTTTCCAAGTATTGACTGTAGTAATTTAAAAAATACACTTAGTTTTATGAAGACCTGCTGTTTATAAAAACACACCTTTGTGATATTCATATAAATGAGCTTTGTCTTTCATTTTGTCAGGCCAACTTTGACACACACATGATGTCTTGTAAATTTAAGAGCCACAATGCTACTGCAGTCTTGGTGGATGTAAAGTAATCCCATAATGATGCTAGGATTCCTGGCTGAATGGGGATTCTCTTTTCAGTTGCTTCTGTTAGCATTGCATTTATTATCTCCTGCTGGCTCTGTGGCATAATGTTCATATTTCCTTCAGGCTTTCATTTTAGTATGAGCCAAATGGGGGCAGTTGTGCTTTGCAGTGACTAATGAACCTTTGAAATACAACAGCAAGACTGTGAGTTTCCCAAACTTGTGCTGTGCTCTTACTGGTGGGATATACACATTAATCAACATTTCTTTGTTAAGAAAGGCTAGTGCAACATATCTTAAATAACCATGCTTCCAGGCAAAGCTCTCCATTGAGCACAAGTTAAATAAACGTAAGATAATGCAGATATTTACCTTTTAGAATTAATTAAATTTGTACTAGGAAAAACATCTAGATTGATATGCAAGAATAATGTTTAAACATTGTTCTGTAGCTTTCATTTCTTCTAATTTGAAAATAAAATCTTCAAATATTATATCATGTATTCACATTTTTATGTATTCCTATTTTTAAAACTTTTTGCATCAACAGTAGTATAGATAAAAGATACTGTGACAAGCTACATTGATTTATCTAACTGCATTTGAAATAGAAAAGGAGTGCATGTGAGCTCTGTGGATTGCAATCTGAAGAACAAATGAAACGTTTCACTAATCTTTGCTGGGAAATTCAGCCAACTAAACCTCTGTTACTAACTCCCATTAGCAGTACTGAAATTTACACACGAAATTAGCCATGCATTTATTCATTTGCAGAAAAATGAGGACAGAATTCTATAGAGATAATGCTAGGTCCACAATAGGGACATTGAAAACGTATTCAAACTAATAAGTGAAAACAATGAGCCAAAAGAATGATCTTCACTCACACAAACTGTGTGACATGAGCTACACAATAGATTTACTACATATGAACCACTTGATTTCAAATTCTCAAACAATGTGGCAAAAACGCATTTTCTTATTTATGGATGTATTAGCATATTCTAATCACACTGAAAATCCTATTAAATTTTAATCTAAGAGAAGGTGGTATTTTCCCTGCTAGCTTTTTAAAGCAATATTAATCAAGGGAATTAAAATTTGTATTAAATTCACATGAGTTGCCTATTAGGCTATTGGAGTCTTAAACGGAAACCTACTAAACCTAAAACTGCAAAATAGAGGTAGTTCCATAGGGCAGAATATACTAGAAAGCAATTCGTTATATTAGAAACTCTATCCTTAGGGTTGCATTTTTATCACTTGGGAGAATATAACTATAGAATACATCAATTTTGATGAATGAGCTTCTCTTTCTGAAGTTATATGTCAAAACGTATGAAACAATAAATAGGAAAAAACATACGGTAAGTTTTTCAGGAAATTCACATTTCATAGTCAGCTACTGTTGTTTTCTACCATTTAATTACATAAACATAAGGCATCTGAAGCATTTAATAATCATGCATGATTTCCCGCTTAGATTTGGAGTAAAAGAAGGGCTGGTGCATCGCATAATCTCAAGCTGAGTCTTGCAAAGCATGGTCTATATGACTAGCAGACCCTGAAATAATGCATTGCACAGTCAGCTTGGCCACATGCTGTGGTCTCGGACCCTGAAAGGAAATATGAATTCTTACTTTGTGCCACAATGAATTATTTGAAAGTATTATAAAATGTCTTGCAAGAATATGGAAATTTATGTTTTCAAGTGAATGGTATTTTAATTGGGCATCATATTGAACCAGAATATATGTACTCTAAAAAAAATATACACAATCTTACAGGCTTTGGTCTTTTAAAATAAACACAATGTACTAAGAGTTAGAGTAGTAGTTTTTAACATATATTGAAGAGAGATTAAAGAACTCATCTACTTTAGAACCCATTTAAAATAAATATGATCTAAATGAAAACAATAAACAAAATGTGTTATATTTTCTTGATATACATAGGTAGAAAGTTACACTTTTAACATCAATACATCTTCTTTTCGCTAAATATATTTCATGACACAATAAGTAAAATCAAATCTATAGAAAGAAGATAAATCACTGGATTTAGAATATAAAAATTCCAACTCATGTTCTTCTCCATCAAATTATCACTTGCATTTGACTTGCTTAATCCAGTTCATTAGCAATATGATTCACAAAGTCTCCAGAACAGGAAGTTTTAAGATAAACATATGTAAGTTCTAATGCCATTAACAAATTTCAGCTTTTTGAACTTAAAAAACTAGGCAATTAAATTGATCATTTTGAAACACAGATTCTTCCACTAAAAATGAAGAATTTACAAGGTCTAACTATTAGGGGTATCCCAAAGATAAAAACGGAAAATATTTACAAGATGCTCAACTGAATGCTAGTTACACAGCAAACTTCTTGTTTGTGCCCTTCTTGTCTATTCCGGCAAATTAATGAATGTCATTTATTTTTCCTTTTATTCCTATGATCAGTCAGTAATCACTTCCTTTAGTGCCTATTAAACTCTGGATTCTTCAAAAACTTTTTCATTTCTGTGATCTAAAACTGGAATGTATTAGGTATTAAGGAACTATTTTTGAAGCATGCTACATCCCCAATTTTCTCTTTCTGTAGTGTATTGTATTTCTTAAAATAATCTTTCTATCTAGCATCTACATCTTTGAGATAAATTAAGAACGAGATAAATAATAGATTTATTCTTTTTCCTATGCTGTCCCTTTCTTTATATACAGTTGAGTTACTGGCCTTTATCACATGCCTTCTCACTGAAGAACTAACTACTTTCAACATTTGTCCAGGTCAAATCTGCTGATAATGAATTCCCTTAGTTATTTTCTAAGAAAAATCTTTATTTCTCCTTCACTTTGGAGGAATAATTTCACTGGTCATTGAATTCTAATTTGGTGCTTTTTCTTTCAACACATTAAACACTTCACTCTTACATTGTTTCTGATGAGAAGTCTGCTTTAATTCTTATCCTTTTCTTCTACAGGGAAGATTTTTTGTTTTTATTTTTTATTTTTATTTTTTATTTTTCTGACCACTTCCAAGGCTTTCTCTTTGCATTTGATTTTCTGCAATTTGAACATGATATGCCTCAGTGCAAATTTTTGGTGATTTATATTTTTAATATGCTTTTGTCTTTTAAAGCTACCTTGTGTTAATTTTTGAAATATACTTACTTTGAACAATTCTAAAATGGATACATTATGCAATATTACAGCAACTTATTCCAATATATTCACCTTTAATTGCACATTTGTTAATACATATGTAGTCTTATATCTCGATCTATATGTTGAATAAATTTTATTATGCGAATCAAACTTTTTACCTATCAGAATAACCTGCTTCCAAGAACAAAAACAGCAGGTATTTTTACTGCATTGTAATAGGTTTAACAACAATGAGTCTCATTTATCAAAAGTAGAAGAAATATGAAAAATTAAATTTTAGGATTTTTCAGAAGCAGAAATTACTATTTCTGAGTTGAGCTTGGGGTTGACGTATTGGGACAAAGGACATTTTCTTGTTTTTGTATGCAGCTTCTTCACTTTGCATTCCTTTATAGTTAATATAAATCTCATTCAGACTAATTATGCTATTAAACATTTATCAGAATAAATATTAGCCAAAAAATAATAACAATATCTAAATCTCCCACAGTTTAGAATTGGTTGCAATGATTCTTTTAATTGTGAAAATCCTTTTGGGGGATTAATAAGTAAGAATCTAATTTATAAATGAGGATGGGAACCTCTGTCAAAGCCTGGACACACCATTCACTTTTAGCACACATTTGATGAAATTTACAAGAGATGATATATTTATGAATCAGACCTTTGGGTATATATTAGATATAACTCAGTTCCTTAATATTCTATCTGTACACTGTCGCCTCCATTTTAATAGCTGCTTACCCAAATACACACGCTTTTAAACTTAATTTAAATGAATTGAGATGTGTTGAAATTCCAATATATTAATTAGGGTTTCCAGTTATGACAGTTTCGTTCATATATATACATACATATATATGTATGTATATATGTATGTATTATGTATGTATGTATGTATGTATTTGTGTGTGTGTGTGTGTGTGTGTGTATATATATATATATATATATATATATATATATATATAAAATTTATTGTCAAATTGGTTTCCATACAATACCCAGTGCTCATCCCAACAGGTTCCCTCCTCAATGTCCATCACCCACTTTCCCCTCTCCCCCACCCCCATCAACCCTCAGTTTATTCTCAGTATTTAAGAATCTCTTAGGGTTTGCCTCCTTTCCTCTCTGTAACTTTTTTTTCCCCCTTCCCCTGCCCCCTGGTCTTCTATTAAGTTTTTCAGGATCCACATATGAGTGAAACATATGATATCTGTCTTTCTCTGTATGACTCATTTTACTTAACATAACACTCTCCAGTTCCATCCATGTTGCTACAAATGGCCAGAGTTCATTCTTTCTCATTGCCAAGTAGTATTTCATTGTATATATTAACCACATCTTCTTTATCCATTCATCAGTTGATGGACATTTAGGCTCTTTCCATAATTTGGATATTGTTGCAAGTGCTGCTATAAACATTGGGGTACAAGTGCCCCTATGCTTCAGCACTCCTGTACCCCTTGGGTAAATTCCTAGCAGTGCTATTGCTGGATCATAGGGTAGGTCTATTTTTAATTTTCTGAGGAACCTCCACACTGTTTTCCAGAGTGGCTGCACCAATTTGCATTCCCACCAACAGTGCAAGAGGGTTCCCGTTTCTCCGCATTCTCTCCAGCATCTATAGTCTCCTGATTTGTTCATTTTAGCCACTCTGACTGGTATGAGGTGGTATCTCAGTGTGGCTTTGATTTGTATTTCCCTGATGAGGAGTGACATTGAGCATCTTTTGATGTGCCTGTTGGCCATATGGATGTCTTCTTTAGAAAAGTGTCTATTCATGTCTTCATGATTATTCATGGATTATTTGTTTTTCAGGTGTGGAGTTTGGTGAGTTCTTTATAGACTTTGGATATGAGTCCTTTATCCAATATGTCATTATGTCATTTGCAAATATCTTTTCCCATTCTGCCAGTTGCCTTTTACTTTTGTTGATTGTTTCCTTTGCAGCGCAGAAGCTTTTTATCTTCATGAGGTCTCAATAGTTCATTTTTGCTTTTAATTCCCTTGCCTTTGGAGATGTGTTGAGTAAGAAATTGCTGCAGCTGAGGTTAGAGAGGTTTTTTCCTGCTTTCTCCTCTAGGGTTTTGATGCTTTCCTGTCTCACATTCAGGTCCTTCATCCATTTTTAGTTTATTTTTCTGAATGGTTAAAAAAGGGATATAGTTTCATTCTTCTGCATGTTGCTGTCCAGTTCTCCCAGCACCATTTGTTAAAGACACTGTCTTTTATACATTGGCTATTCTTTCCTGCTTTGTCAAAGATTAGTTGGCCGTACATTTGTGGGTCCAAATCTAGAGTCTCTATTCTATTCCATTGGTCAATGTGTCTGTTTTTGTGCAATACCATACTGTCTTAATGATTACAGCTTTGTAGTAGAGGCTAAAGTCTGGGATTGTGATGGCTCCCACTTTGGTTTTCTTCTTCAATATTACTTTGGCTATTCAGGGTCTTTTGTGGTTCCATGCAAATTTTAGGATTGTTTGTTCTAGCTTTGAGAAGAATGCTGGTGCAATTTTGATTGGGATTGTGTTGAATGTGTAGAATGTGAGAATTTGCTTCAAATTTTCAACTTGGATTTTTTTCCTGGGGTTAGTGATATATGAGACAATATCACATCTCTCATAAGGCTGGGCAGTGGCAGCAAGCTGTAGCTCCCAGACAGCCATGCGATCACAAGGGTCAACAATCTATACACTGACAACCATTTTATACCCATTCAGTGATTCTGCTTTTTCACTTTCAGTACAGTATTCAACAAATTACATGAGCTATTCAACACTTTATAATGAAATAAGCTTGGTGTTAGATGATCTTGCCCATATATAGGCTACTGTGTGTTCTGAGCACATCTAGGGAAGGCTAGGATAGCTGTGATGTTTGGTAAGTTAGGTATATTTAATGCATTTTCAATTTATGATATTTTCCACTAACAGTGAATTCACTGGAATGCAATCCCTCTGTAAGTAAAGGAAGATCTGTAATTTACGAGTTTACTTCAAAAAAAAAAAAGAAAATTTACCTCAATAAAATTGGTTTAGGACTTGAACTAAATAAAAACATGTTTCTTTCCCAGAAGTAATTGTTCAAAAAATATAAGATTTTTTTTCACTCTACTCCAGCCTCACTGGCTTCCTTGTAACTCCTCCAAAAGCTAGTTCTTCTTCCTGGAAGTTTTCCTTAAAGTATCCATTTAACTAGCTTCCTCATATCTTTCAAGACAGAATAAGGGAAATCAGAATTACTATCCCATATGAAACAACACCAGGCCCCAGAATTGGACAAAATATATGAAACAATGGTTTTCAACAGTGGATATTAGGAAATGAAGTACAATAAGCCCTTAGAAATGGCAAAAAAAAAAAATGAGGTAAACTTTCATTTGTCACACTTTATTGCCTCAAGAAAACTCCTTAACTGAAAGACCAAAACACCTTAAAAAGATTTAGTCATTAAAAATGAGGAAATCCGGGGAACCTGGGTGGTTCAGTCAGTTAAGCATCCCACTCTTGGTTTCGGCTCAGGTCATGATCTCATGGTTTGTGAGTTTGAGCTCTGCATCAGGCTCTGCACTGACTGTGGGAAGCTTGTTTGGGTTGGGATTCTCTCTCTCTCCCTCTCTCTCTGCCCCTCCCTGCTCATTCTCTTTCTCTCTCTCAAAATAAATAAATAAACATTTTTTAAAATTGTGGAAATCCTACCATTAACAACATGAATGAACTTGTAAAGGCATTATATTAAGTGAAATGAGTAAAAAAGAGAAAGACAACTACTATATGATACAAATAGGTGTATTTGTGGAATCTAAAACAAACAGACAAACAAACAAACAAACATACAAACCCAGATTCACAGAAAAAAGATCAGACTTGTGGTTACCAGAG
The DNA here is from genome assembly GCF_016509475.1 of Prionailurus bengalensis. Taxonomy (NCBI): domain Eukaryota; kingdom Metazoa; phylum Chordata; class Mammalia; order Carnivora; family Felidae; genus Prionailurus; species Prionailurus bengalensis. The sequence continues at coordinate 61,917,348 of NC_057343.1, read as the reverse complement.
GTAGATAGTGGTGGAGGAATGGAGGTGGATGGAGGAACGTGGCCCAAAGATACAAACTTCCAGTTATAAGTTTAAATAATAAGTACTAGGAATATAATGCACAATATGAGGTTTATTAACACCACAGTACAGGAAAGTTCTTAAGAGAGTATTAAGAGTTCTCTTAATAAGGAGAACTTTCTTTTCTTTTTATTATACCTATATGAGAAGATGTATGTTAGCTGCACCTATTGTGGTAATCACTTCACAATATATGTAAATCAAGTTGTCATGCTGTATACCTTAAACTTATATGGTGATATAGATCAGTTATTTCTCAATAAAATTGGAGAGGGGGAAGATGTTACAAAGATCTGATGCTGAAATTGTTCCCCCTTAACAGGTTTTAAAATCTTTAGTTTGCACTTGTAAATAGACACATGTCTTCTCAGTGAATTAGTGTAAGGGACTGGGTTAATCATTCAGAAATGAGTAAAATTATTTGGTGTTATTATTGTATTTATTATTATTATTATTATTATTATTATTATTATTGCTGCTGTTATTATAGAAAAATTAGTTGCTGTTACTGCTGCTATGGTTGCTTTCAGTGCACTGCAGGTTTCAAATTCATCAGATGCTGCCATATATTTTCCATGATTTTGCCAGAGGTCTTTGCCCAATGTTTGAGCCTCATGCTAAACATTTTGTTGTCTCCTTGGGGGTTGCTGTCTGTACCATGGCATCCTAGACAAGGACTCCACAAGAAAGGAGAAGTAGAGTTCCAACCACACAAGAAAATGGGTGAAACAATCTTTAAGATAATATTGCCAAATTGTACAGGACTATTAAATAATATGGTACATAATGACAGGTGAATTTTAAGCTGTGCATACAAGTTTGGTTTACTAATAGCAAGTCTATTATGGAATTGTACTGTATTAAAAAATTAAACCAAAATACCACTTAATCTTTTCATTAGAAACAGAAAGTACATTCAGTAAAGTGCAATGCTGATTAATCAGAAAAGCTCTTAATAAACCAAGAGTAGCAGAAAACTTCTTTACACTGAATAATGGATACCTACTCCAATCTAGTGTAATTATCATATTTAATGTTGGAATGTCAGAAGCATTCATTTTAAAATCAAGAGGACTAGGTACCAACTATTTCCCATTTTATTTTTTATTGAATGATGATTTTTGACAATGCAGTAAGACAGTTACATGTAGTAAAAACCTAAGGACTAGAAAGAAAGAATAAAAAAATGTCATATTTCATCGATGAGGCAATTATCTTCATAGAATACCCAAAATAATTTTGTTCTAGGACAATTATTTTTTTGACTGCATTTTTTTCTCCTGTCACAGAACAATAAGCTCAGGAAGATGATTAAAAGTTTAAAATATGAGAAGTAAAGATTGAAAATGTTAAGAGAAATATAACATACAATCTATTTATCATTTTGGAGTAGAGGGGATATGTTAAGCAAGTTTAAAATTTATGTTTGACACAAAATATGGATAAATTAAATTGTAATTAATAACATACTTTGAAAAAAATTGAAGCAAATATGATCAGTGCATGTAGCCAAAACCAGCATTTTAATAGATAATTCCTAAAAATAAATAAAAAACAAAAATAATTGAATAACAGGTATTTTGTTGGAGAACAAACACAGACATACAGAATTATAGCCTACTTTCTAAATCATAGGGAAAAAAAACAAGTTTAAAATCACAATGAGATGCCACTTTAATTCATCAGTTATATTATGCAATATCCATCAATTTGAGTTTGATATTTCCTAGTAATAATTTCAGGCTACTCTTTTTTGGAGAAATGAAACAAAAAACAAAAGTGAGTCGTATCCTTCTCTTTGAATCCTAACATATGGCACATGCTTTTTATTTCTCCTTTTTCTGTAGATAATTTACTTTGATCACTTGATTAAGGTAGCATCTGCCAGGTTTTATTCTGTAAAGTAATTGTTTCCCCCATTGCTATTAATAAATAATTTGTGGGTAGACATTTTGACTATGTAAATGTCCTTAACCTCAACAAAATTTCATTCATTGGTTTTACCATCCATGAAAGCTTCTTTCATGAATAATTATTAACAGGATGGCTTTCAAATAATGACTTTTAATCCTAGCAGTTTATCTACATGTATTTTTTTTTATGATACTGTATTGAAGAGCTTTGTCTTCTACCCTATTTATTTTTATATTCATTTATGTAAGTGTGGACTAATGGATTCTTTTATTCTATAGGTTATAAATATTTAATTGTATTTATTTTAATTTAATGCCACTTTAATCTGTCTCCTTTATGGATTGACAGTTCCCCATCTTTTTTTTTTCAACATATTCTTTTTTTCTGGTACAAAACATATTCTTATTTTCTAGGTTCATCTTGTACTTTTCTTGTCAAAAACTGGGATCAACATTCTTTATTTCTTTAATATTAAAGCCCAATTGTTTTTTTTTTTAATGTTTTGTTTATTTTGACAGAGAGAGAGGTCGGAGGGGCAGAGAGAGAATCCCAAGCAGGTTCTGCACTGTCAGTGCAGAGCCCAATACAGGGCTCAAACTCACAAACCTTGAGATCATGACCTGAGCCAAAATCAAGAAGCACTTAACTGACTGAGTCACCTGGGTATCCCTAAAGCCCAACAGTTTTAATAGTAATTGTCTCAGTGTTTTTTGTAAATTGTCCTATGTACCTGGTGGTCTTTATCAATTCTTCCTTTGTTTCTCAAAAATTTTCTTAGATTATAGATGTAAATATAATTTCCTTTTCATTGTTTCATTTCTCCACTAAAAGAATTTCAATTATAATGATTTGATTACCGTTGCTTCTCTTCCATTTCAATTAGTTTGTATTTGACACTTTGTATTCCTTTCCTTATTTTGGATTTTCTTTCTTATTCTTCTAATTTTATTCAATTCATTTTATTCAATTTTCATTGGAACTTATTCTTCACTGAACACTTTGTAATTTAGTTTTTATTCCTGACACTGTTTTGGTTTTTTTTCTCCTTTCCTCCCTGATTACACTCTCTTATTTTCCTGATTTTTTGCCTATTTCTCTGTTTTGGGATTTAGGATTCACGGTGATTTTTGAATACTTATTCAAGAATATTCACTTCATTTTGTAGTGTGTTTAATTTATTTCCGAGTAGTGTCATTTTGGAAGGAAACTTTCATTGACTAAAATATTTTGATTATTTTCCATATTACAGTAGATATGATTAGATTAATGGTCATAAACTATAGTCAAGAGATCAAATCAGGCCTGGCACTTGTTATGGTTAACAAAGTTATTGGAATAAAGTCATGTCTATTATTTATCTATTATCCATGGCTGACTGCATACTATTAGTACAGTTGAGTAGACATGACAACAATTGTATGTCTCACACAGCTGAAAATATATAATATCTAGTTATGTTGGGGAAAAGTTTGTCAACTTCTAGTATAGGTGTAAACCACTAGTTTTTAGACTTGGCACTTTGGGGTAGTTTACAAGATTTTTAGTTCCAGAGTGCCCTCGTCCGTTAGTGTAAGTTCATGCAGCTGTTTTAATGGATGGTGTTTCCAATTTAGAAAGTTGCTGTTACTTTGTTTTTAGTTTCTTTTGTTGTTGCTGTTGTTCTTTTTAAGTTTTAATTTAAGTATATCTGACATAGGGGCGCCTGGGTGGCTCAGTTGGTTAGGTGACCGACTTTGGCTCAGGTCATGATCTCAAAGTTTGTGAGTTCGAGCCGCATAAACTGTGTGGACAGCTCAGAGCCTGGAGCCTACTTCAGATTCTTTGTCTTCCCCTCTCTCTACCCCTTCCCTGCTCACGCTCTGTGTCTCTCTGTCACTCAATAATAAATGAACGTTAAAAAAATTAAGTATATCTGATATATCTTAGTTTCATATGTGAAACATAGTGATTCAACAATTATATACATTATTATACACTCACCACAATAAGTATAGTTACCATCTGTCATCACACAATGTTATCATCATATTATTGGCTGTTTTCCCTAGGCTGTACTTGTCATCCTCTTATTTATTTTATAACTGAAAGTGTGCACTTCTGAATCCCCTTCATCTATTTTACCTCTCCTCAAATCCCCTTCCCTCTGGCAACCACTAGTTTGTTCTCTGTATTTATCAGCCTGCTTCTTTTTTAGACACCGTTTGTGTGTTTGTTTTGTTTCTGGTATTTGTCTTTCTCTGCCTGATATATTTCATTTAGCACAATTTCCTCTAGGTCTATCCATATTGTCGTAAAAGGCAGATTTCATTTTACTTGTTATTTTTTACTAGTTCTCTAACTAAATAAAAAGAGAATAACTTTACTTTTGGTATACAAATAAAGACATTGTTTATTAACTCCCCTCCAATTAAAAAAAATCCATATGCTTAGTTATCCTTCCCTCTCTCCATATGTAATAAGTAGAATTATATTTTAGTCTTATATCTAAAAGTTAATAAACATTACACTACCTTTTCCTATCATTTTCTCTCTTAGTTTTAGCTTCAGATTAAATTATCCAAAGCTTACTACTGGACACGTTGTCTATTATTTATTCATTTATTGGTTGCCTAGATTTAGTCATCAAGTTGTGTTTTTCCTCTCCAACATAAGCTCATGGGTTTTATATTCCATGACTCCTTGTATAATTAAGATTTTCTCTGTTGCCTTTGTAGTGTTAAGACTACTGAGCTGAGAATAACCCTGTTAGGATATACTATTTTTCTCTTCATAAATTGCCCCATCTGGCTTTGTAAAATGCTATACATAATTTGGAATCCAGACTGAATTTTCCTATTAAGTGCACGGGTTTGTTTGTTTGTTTGTTTGTTTATCCATTAACTCGATATTTATTTCTAAAATTCAACAATGTAAGTCAGATTAGGTAATTTTTCTAAATCAATGTGTACTTTTACTTGCAATATATGAATTCATTTGTTGATTCATCTCAAGAAAGCAATTCTTCAAACATTGAAATTTTTTATTTTCCCTTAGTGGAGTTTTTGTGCTTTAGAAACCTCAAATAGCCAAATGTTTTATATTATATTCTTTGTCCCACACATGCATTAAACTACTTATTTAATAATTTTAATCTCTCTTCCTCTTTGTCTTCTGGATTCATTACAATTATATTAGCTTTTCCCCCCCTAATCTCAATGTTTTAATTATCACCAATGTCTCTTCTGTTTGTAATTTATGTATTAGGTATTATTTGTTTAATCCTATTTCTTCCATTTTGGTTAGTTTCTGTAAGTCTTAAAAGTTCATTTTACTTCATCAGACTTACTTTACATATTATCTCAACTTAGAATTTTATCTTATAATGTAAAGCACATAATGGTTTTTTAGTATATTTCTCTAGTTATTTTTTCTTCTAAAATTGATTATCCACCAATCCCTTGTATGCTATATAACTCTTACTTTTATATTTTCCCCTATGTTATGTTAGCACAGTTTACTTTAAGTTATTTCCCTCTATGGAATTTTCTTTGACATTCCATTTGACATAGTATGGCAGAGCTGAGTTTTTCCTTGACTTTGTTATATATGTTGTGTGTGTGTGTGTGCGTGTGTGTGTGTGTGTATTGAATAAGGACTATTAAAAAATCTATTAAGATTTTAAAGATTAATATTCAATTAATATAAAGTTACAAGTAAAATTATTTATTCATTAAGCTTTTAAATTTAGGATACAATTCATAACATTCTATTTATATCTCAAGCAAGCATTAAAAGTTACATTTAAGAGTACTTTAGATAACATAAAGTCCATTTACAAACTTAGTTAATTAAATTTCTTTGAATATTTTAAGCTGAATTTACAGTTTTAATATATTAAATATCTTTATTCATTTCCTTAGCATATTTTAATTAACACAGAAATAAAACATTCCTGAGTAGTCAAATAACATTTATAAGGCTAATATTTTAAATTTATATATTCTAAATTGTTAGTTGTTTTATATTTCCATATTCTGTGGAAATTACATTTCAGCTATTATCATAAAGTGACTTTCATTACTTGAGTGTATATTTAAAATTGAAATGAACTTGCACACTTTCTAATAAGTAAAATTATCTTAAATATTATATATACTTAGATTACCAAAATGCACATATTCCTTAATATAAAATTTTATAGTTTTTACTCTCTCAAAAATAATATATTTGAGGTTACTAAGTTCTCTCAATCTTCCTCCCCCTCTTATATCTTTCTATATATTTCTAAATCTTTCTGATGACTGTATTTGCAGTATTAGGTGATTCTGAGTTGCATATAGAATATCTAGCTATTACACTGCGAGATTCTTATTGAAGATACTAATAGAACATGTCAAATTATATTAATAGCCTTAAGGTGTTATCTTTCAGCTCTTAATACCAGGTAGTTTATATTCCCATTAAACTATTACACATGGAATATGTACAAGTCTTACCCACTTGATTGTTTTCTCTCTTTTCTTCCTAATAGGTTTGAATGCATTTCTATCTAGCACTGAATTAATTTAAATTTGAAGGAAGCATCACTTTTTCATATTCTCAGGAAATTACAACTTAAAAATATTGAAATGACAGATAAATCAATTTGGTATATCCCTTATGACTTTGTCTGAAAATTTTTAGTATATTTATATATCTACTGTATATATATTTTTTATTTAAGCAATGATTCTGTGTTGGATATTTATAGAGAGATATTTATATCTATATTTTTCCTTCTTTAATTAAACTTTTTATTTTGATAAAGTTGTAGATTCATATACAGTCATAAATAGTATAGAACAATATAGAAAGAATGTATGTGTTCTTTTCCAAGTTTCCTTTAATGACAAAATCTTGTAAACTATAATACAGTACCACAACCAGGATATCGCCATTGAGAATGTCAAGATAGAGAATATTCCATCAACACAGGATTCTCAATGATTTCACTTTTATAGCTACATTCTCTTCCCTCCCACACCTACCTCTTTCTTAACTCCTGGCAACCACTAATACGTTCTCTATTTCTATAATTTAGTTATTTCAAAAATGTTGTCTAAATGGAATCATGTAGTATGCCACTGTGTGATTTTGAGGAGTGGCTTTTTTTCATTTGGCATAATTATCTGGAGATTCATACATATTTATGGTATATCAACAGTTAATTCCTTTTTATTGCTGACTAGTGTTCCATGGTATTGACGAACTACAGTTTGTTTAATATCTGGGTTTTTCCAATTTGTGGCTATTGTGAATAAAGCTAATATAAACAGTCAATTACAGGTTTTTGTGTCAACATAAATTCCCATTTCTCTTAGATGAGTGCCCAAAGGTGTAGCTGCCGGTTACAATGTTTTGAGTTTAAGAAACTGCTGAGCTGTTTTTTAGAGTACATACACCATTTTAGATTCCAACCAGAAATGTATAAGTGATTTAGTTATCCTGAATCATCAACAGCATTTGCTGATGTCCTTATATTTATTTTAACCATGCTGATTAGTATACACTGATATCTCATTGTGGTTTTAATTTACATTTTCCTAATAACTAATGTCATTTTAATATATTTTTATTGACCTTGTCATTTGTATGTCCTCTCTGGTGAAATGTTAATAATGTCTTCTGCCAATTCTTTTGCCGTTTCTAATATATATGTGTGAGTTTGTGTGTGTGTGTGTGTGTATGTGTGGGTATACATATTACTGTTTAGAGTTCTTTATATATTCTACATTTAGCCTTTTGTTGGATATTTAATTTACAAGTACTTTTTACCAGTTGATAGTTGCTGAATCAGCTGACAGGGTCTTTTTTAGGGTAAAATATTTCAATTTTTAATGAAGTCAATTTGATCATTTTTTCCTTTTATGGATCATACTTTGCATTTCAAGTCTTAGAATGTTATCTATTCCAGCTCTAGATCATAAAGATGTTCTCTTACATTTTATTTTGTATTTTATTTAGCTATATATTTGACAATTAAGTCTGTGATGCACTTTTGGGTTAATTTTTTAGGAAGAAAATCAAGTCAAGATTACCATTATTTTTTGTTCGTTTGTTTTGGCCTATGGATATCTGGTACCACCAGTGCTATTTGCTAAAAATGTTATCTTTTCTCCACTTAATTTCTTTTGCACATTTGTCAAAAATCATTTGGCATACTTGCATGGGTTTATTTTTGAAGTATTCTATTCTATGTCATTTATCTTTGTGTCTGACCATCCTCAAAACAGCATGCACTCGGCCGTAATTAAACTGTCCCTCTATATGGAATCTTGAAATTAGGTAGATTGATTCCTCTGATCATATGTTCCTTTTTCAAAATTGTTTTGACTACACTAGTTCTTTTTTTCCATATACACTTTATAATAACCATGTCTGTATCTAAAAAAAAAATCCTGCTATTATTTTCATACAAATTGTGTTATGTGTGTATATCCATTTGGAAATAAATTATATCTCTGCCATATTGAGAGTTCTAACCCATAAACATGGTCTATTTCTCCATTTATACATATCAGCATTTTCTAGTTTTCAGCATGTAAGGCTTGTACATGTTTTTCTAGGCTTATAGCTAAGTATTTAATTTTTTTTAAATCGCTAGGCTTCATGTTTTGATTTATGTTTACCAAATATTAGGCAGATGGTGCAGAGTTCTCATTAATTCCCTCTCTCTTAGGCTCCACAGTTTCCTTTTATTACTAACATCTTCATTTAGTGTCATGCATTTGTTAAAACTGATGAGCAAATATGGATGCATTATTTTTAACTAGAATTTGCAATTTACATTAGGGACCACTGTTTGTGTTGAATGGTTCTATGGATTTTGATAAATGTGTATCATGCATCCTCCACTTTTGTATCAAAGAGAATAGTTTCACAACTCTAAAAATGCCCCATGCTCCACCTATGCATTGCTACCAGTAATGCACCAGATCCAGTCGTTCCCGCACCCTCATCAGCATTTGGTGTTGTAAATGTTTAGTGTTTTGATCGCGAAAATGTACTGTTTAATTGTTCCGTCAAGCTTATTTATTGCCACTGCTTTTCTCATAAAATATTGGGCAAGACTTGCATAGATGTGAAAATCAAGTTTGTTACATGCTGTTATAAATTTTACCTATCATAGACCTATTCTGTGGTAGAACTTAAAGGCGCACTGTGATATCTGCAAGTACAAAAATGAACTTAACCTTAAAATAAGTGGGAAAGGTGCTTTAACAAATAACTTTAATTTTCCTTGTATATCTATTGGTAGAATGTTTATGGATATGATCACTGAGAAAAATCTCAAAATACTTAGATAGATGCAAAAGAAAAAGGATATTTTTAATTACTCAGAGGGAAAACGATTGTCCCCCAGAGAATACACTTAACATTAAAGAAATTTCTGTCACAACCTGGAGAACGTTATTTCCCCAGAAAAGACTGAGCCAGGAGTATGCAAGTACAGTTAGGAACTGAAATATGAGAAATGCAGGACCACACTACGTGGATCTAACCAGGAAGGATTCCAAATGGAGAGGAAGCTCATTTCAGAAAGCTATATCTGTGATCCATATGTTTTTCTATTAACCTTAATGCCTACTATACTGTTTGACAGAGAGATAATGGTGAATGAATAGTGTAATAATATTATAAATTAACTGAGTTAGCAAGCGGGGAAAAAAGAAGCCTTTCGAGAGAGAATTAGATATCCAAGTAATTTTGGATATTTAATTGGTTTAATTGGTAGAAGTAACAACTGGAATGACGATTTTGATATCAGTTTTTCCAATAGCATAATATTCTAGATTTCCAACTAAAGGCCTCTATTCTTGACATCATAAAATCCCAAAAGATAAACCATCAGTGCTAACTTGTTTGAGAAAAACCAAAGTTGGGAATTTGGTACACCAGAAGTAAGGGCAAAATGTATAAGCTTCATTAATTTTATGTCATGAATATGCATTTTTTTAAAAATGTAAATGTTTATTCATTTTTGAGAGACAGAGCATGAGCATGAGCAGGGAGAGGCAGAGAGAGAGGGAGACACAGAATCTGAAGCAGGCTCCAGGCTCCGAGTTGTCACTGCAAAGTCTGATGTGGGGCTCAAACCCACACACTGTGAGATCATGATCTGAGCCAAAGTCAGATGCTTAACTGACTGATCCACCCAGGCACCCCGTAAGCATCCATTTTTTAAATGAACGTGATAACACTGACATATGACAATCAAATACATGAAATGATCTTTTCATCGAATTAAGTCCAGAAGGACACATGTTTTTATACTTGAACATTTAAATCTTGAACTTTTCTCTTAATTCTATATGGATTTCTAATTATTTGAGAAGTAGCAAACCTAGAAATTATACAGGACCAGGACTAACATGGTTAAGGCTTTACTTTATACTATCTGTAAAATGTAAGACATGGATTATTCTCTTTCTTCCCTTCAGTTTTCTTATCTAAATAGATGGAGATTATTATACCAGGTAGATATTTTCTAAACGATTTCTATGGAGCCGCATGTTCTTGCAAAAGTTCCTCTGGGGATGCTAAAAGGTACTGGTCATAGACATGAAGATTTCTGAGTCCGAATCCTTCTCCAAACAGAGACACTAAGCTTTAGTGTGCTTTGCATATTAGTTTTACATCCAAAACTTCTTTGTGCATCCAAAGAAAGGTTAAACCATTAGAAATAACTGTAAACCATTGAACTTCACTGGGGAAGACAGGACTAGCATCTTATATAGATTAGCATGAGGGTCCTCTGTTGTGTCAGTATAATAGATACGAGAAGTTACAAGCTAGACTACAAGTGGAACATATTTTCCATATATTGTAATGTGACAATGAAAAAAATGTGTTTAGATATGAGTATATCATATTACAGTAAAGTTTCCTGGTAGACTTTCGTTAAAAAAAAATAAAGATATCAATTCAAAGAGAGACAGCTTTTGGAAAAAATGTCCTCCTGGACTTAATGAGGTAAGGCTATTTCCAAAGGGAAAAGGAAATGCATTAGGAAGATTTGACTCTACATCTGGAATATGGAAACCCTCTTTTTATAAATGTGAACTCTACAGTGGGAACTCATTAGTATAATGATTCGGCATAGATAATGTGCAATTTCAAAACATGAGGGCTTTGATCCCTAACCTTTCAAATCTCTTTTGGAACTTCTGCAGCTTTTTAGAGTCTATTAACGTCTCATTTTTTCCCCTGGATTCTTTATTAATTTAGCTTTCCATTGCATTAAAAAAATAGAAGATAGAAGAGTGATAATTTAGACAACAATGTTTCATATTAGTCAAAAATTTCTGGTTAGAAAAAAATAATGTGCAGTTAATAGAGATAAGTTTGAATCTTGGGTTTACCATAAACGGACTTATGAATTTTGCCAGATGTCTTAAATCACTGAGATTCATCTGATTGGAAAGAAAATAATGCCTGTCTCATAAGATTGCTGTGAACACTGCTGCAGATGATGTATATTGACCTTAATGTTATCCTTGCCTTCACAGAAATTTAGACATGCTTCTTCCTGACTTGTGGCCTCTGACTTCCCTGCCACCTGGCTCTTACAGAATCCAGATGATCTTGCCATAGAGTTTCCTTCATCTCCTTTCTTAGGTATTTACTTTAGAAAATCTGTAACTGCAAATTATTTCTCTGTCCCTTTGAGATGTAAATCTTTTTTAAAAGCCTCTTGGTAGTTTGTGGGTTTTTTTAATTAAAAAATGTTTTTAAGTTTATTTATTTGAGAGAGAGAGGGAGAGGGAGAGAGAGGGAGAGAAAGAGAGAGAGAGAGTGAGCGAGCGAGCCAGAGAGGGGCAGGGAGAGAGAGAGAGAATCCCAAGCAGGCTCTGCACTGTCTTCACAGAGCCTGACACGGGGCTCAAACTCATGAACCCTGAGATCATGACCTGAGCTGGAATCAAGGGTTGGATGCCTAACTGACTGAGCCACCCAGGTGCCCCAAAAGTCCCTAGGTAGTTTTATAACTGGTCTTTCTCAAGGAACTGGGAGGCATCCATTTAAAATATTATTAGCAATATTATGGGTGCATATATCCTTTGAATAATTGCTTTTGTATTCTTCGGGTAAATACCCAGTAATGAGATTACTGCATCATATGGCAGTTCTATTCTTAATTTTTTGAGGAACCTCAATACCATTTTCCACATTGGCTGCAGCAGTTTGCATTCCCACCAACAATGAAAGAGGGTTCCTTTTTCTCCATCTCCTCATTGACACTTGTTTCTTGGGTTTTAATTTTATCCATTCTGACAGGTGTGAGGTGATATCTCATTGTGGTTTTGATTTGCATTTCCCTGATGATGTAGTATATTTACAATAGAATATTATTCCCCCATAAAGAAGAATGAAATATTTTTATTTGCAGCAACATAGATGGATTTAGAGAGTATTATGCTAAGCAAAATAAGTCCTTCAGAGAAAGACAAAAATACATGATTTTACTCATATGTGGAATTTAAGAAACAAAACAAATGGGAGAAGGAAAAAAAGAGACAAACCAAAAAACAGACTTTTAACTTACAGAGAGTAAACTGATGGTTACCAGGGGGAGGTGGGTGGGGGGATGGGTGAAATAGGTGAAGGGGTAAGAGTAAAGGGTAAGGTAAGAGTACACTTATCATGCATGATGAACACTGCATAATGTACAGAATTATTGATACACTATATTGTACACCTGAAACTAATGTAAGACTGTACTTTGACTATATTGGAATTAAAATTTTTAAAAAGATTTTATTAGCAAAATAGATAGCACCTCTGCCTCATAGTCTTTGTGGGAGAGCAGGAGCCTAAATTAAACAGGGCCCTTGCTTTGAGTTGTAAAACTAACTCATGTTACGAAGATAGACCAAGTTTACTTTTTTCTTTGGGTGAGACTAATTAGGAAACAGAGACGGCCTGTGTTCCCGCATCCCCATCCCAGTTTTATAATCTCTCCAGCCCTTTGTTTCAATGGAGTTGAGTTCAGACTGAGTTTTAGTCTCTCTCCCCCATTGCAATAACCTTGAGTATAGTCTTTCTTACCTGTTGAGCTTTGTCCAATGAAAGTTTTGCTTACAATACCTACAACACTCCCTATTCTCTTTCCTGTCTCTCCTTGAAAAAATCAATTTTCCTTGACTATGCAAGGAAACAAAGTTATAATATAAGTTCATAGCACACATTGCTGTTACAAGGTATAGTGTAATAATTTACAAAAGAATGTTTTGCAGAAATTTGTTAACATATACTGTTTGCCCTTCAGAAACAAACTAATAATAATCCAGAAATTCAAATCTATAAAAACATTGTTTAAGGAGGACATAGTTGGTAGTCTTTAGTAACTAATATAAACCTTAACCTTTCATCATAAGAATATAACCCAAAAGGTAGAAATCTGAGAAAACGGCTTGGCAAGAGTTCATATGCACTTGACCTCTTTTTGGAAGACTTTGTTTTCATTAGTTTAGTACTTCTTGGAAATTAATTTTCAAAGCATCAATCATTCATATCACTGTCATCTTCCTCCTCCTCCTCTTCCACATCATTGCCATTATCTTCATATGATAGAATATTCACCTAGTAAAAAAATAACTCTATTTTCAAAGTATATGCCTTATTCAGACTGACTTAGGAGATAATTAATAAAATGATTTAGTCATGAGCGCTAAGATGCCCAACTACCAAATTTACTCACATATACCAGGATGAATCGGCATATGTGTGTTGGGAATGAAGGCAGGTGACCATCAGCCAGTTAGTGTCATTAAAGACCTTCAGAGTGTATGGGAACAGATGGGGCCAGATTTGACCAGGATAGTTACAAAAGGAGACTGCAAGAATGAAGGTACTGATATAGGTTCCACTACAAGAAACGACAGATATTACAACAGAACTGAGAAATACATCAAGAATTTAATTGGAGGAGATAGAGAAATTGGCATCTGAAAATTTATACAAAGGTAGGGAAAACTTTGTCTTGGGAAAATCTAGGATTTTGGTTTTCCTGAATGAGCATGACCCAGCAAAAATACTCTTTCATTCTGCATTCTATTACTACCTTATAACCAAACATATAAAGGTATAGTGTGTAAGTTGATAAAAAACAACACAGTGGTCCTTTTTATCACTACTCTTCAGAAGAGACAACTATTCAAGACATACCCATCTTATAAAATGACAGAGAAAACTCATGCTAACTACTTATATTAAAAACAAACAAACAAACAAACAAACCTAACCAGTCACTCTTTAATAGAACAGAACAACAACAAAAAAGCAAAAATGTTTTCAGAGAATTAATGGCAAAAGAGAAGTGAACCCTGACGAAGAGATTATATTCTATATTAACAGAAATAATATAGAAAATAAAATTATTGAAATGACCAGTAAGAGTTTCACAGAAATTTTAAAAATGACTAAAGCCACAAAATAACACAAGTTGTGATGAAAAATAAGTATCCCAAATAATAAATATTGAATAGAATTCATAACTATTATTATAATCAAATATATATTCATTTGTGGACAATAAGACAATGGATTCGTAATTTAGAATAAGCCATGACAATTCAATAGTTTGAAGATTATGTTTCCAATTAATGGTACTGGCACATTGCAAAAGAAATGCATCATGACCCTTATCTCACAGCTTTAACCACTTAGGTAGAAATGAATACTAGATCTAAATGTAAGAGCTAAAAGTATCTAACTTCTATATGAAAATATAACAGAAAAACCTTGTTGACCTTGAGTTATGCAAAGATTTAACTTTTAAACAGGATCCACACACATTACAAAAATGAGAGACAGAGAGAGACAGAGAAAGGACAGGAGGAGGAAAAAAGAAGAAGTAACAATAGATGAATTATACTTTGACACATTTACTTGCATTTGCTTCTGCAACAATACCTGGTTTTTTTGATGGTCCCTCCTCTTCACCCTGAACTCTTGTGATTAAGTGCCCAAGATTCAATCTCTCATTCCCTCCTTGTCTAACTACACATATTTTCTTGATCTTGTCTGACATAATTATTGTGATTTATATTATTCTTTCAATTTTTATCTCTAGCTGGCATTGATCTCTCATTTCCAAATGTCTATATCCCAGGGGAAGGGCACAGAGAGAAAGGAGTAGGAAGATTATTTAAAGAAATAGTGGGTGAGGGGCATCTGGGTAATTCAGTAGGTTAAGCATCTCACTTCAGCTCATGGTCTCACAGTTCATAAATTCAAGCCCTGCATTGGGCTCTGTGCTGACAATTTAGAGTCTGAAGCCTGCTTCATATCCTGTGTTTCCCTCTCTCTCTGCCCCTCCCCACTCATGCTCTGTCTCTCTGTCTCTCTCTCAAAAGTAAATAGGGGCGCCTGGGTGGCTCAGTTGGTTAAGCCTCAGACTTCAGCTCAGGTCATGATCTTATGGTTTGTGGGTTCGAGCCCTGCATCAGGCTCTGTGCTGACAGCTCAGAGCTTGGAGCCCACTTCCAATTCTGTGTTTCCTCTCTCTGCCCCTCCCTCACTCATGCTCTGTCTCTCTCAAAAATGAATAAATGTTAAAAAAATTTTTTAATGTAAATAAACATAAAAAAAGAAAAAAAGAGAGTGGCTGAAAACTTCCTAAACATGGATAGAAAAATGGACATCCAGATTCACAAAGTCCAAAGGATTTCAAATAAGAGGACCCAAAGAAATTTATACCAAGGCACATTGTAGTCAAGCTGTCAAAAAATCAGACAAAGACAACATTTTGAAAGCAGCAAGAGAAAAATGATTCATCATGTACAAGAGAGCCTCCATTGGACTATCAGTAGATTTCTCAGTAGAAATCTCACAGGCCATAGTGAGTGGTAAGATACAGTAAATGCTGAAAGAATAAAAAAACAACCTGCCAATGAAGAATAATATACCCAGAAAAAAATGTCCTTCAAAATGAAGAAGAAATGCACCAGACAAATAAGTTCACCACCACTAGACCTTCCTATATAAATGCTAGTGTTCTTCAAGATGAAATAAAAGGATATTAAACAACAAAAAATATGAATGCATAAAACTCACTGTAAAGGTAAATACATAAACAACTACTGAATACTGTAGTATTGTGTAGTGGTATGCATATTACTTCCAATTATTTTCTTGACATCTCCATTAGAATATTTAACATATATCAAAACTAAAATTTCTATTTTTCCCCTAAATCCACTAATAAATTCCTTATTTCAGTTGGTGACATTCCATCCCTTCAGATGTTGAAATAAAAAACTGTGGGGTCAATTCTCTGTTTCTATTTTACTAACACCTCATATCCAATCTGTTAAGCAAATCCACAACTCTCTATCTTCCCGACAGTTCCATTTCAAGCACTTTAAACTCCTCCACTCCCACCCCATCAGCCCATAACTGAACTATTGAAAAAGTCTTCTATGTGGTCTCCCTGCTTCTAATCTTGTCTCCTTGTGTTCTATTCTGAACACTGAATCATATTATGTACATATATGCATGTGTACATATATATGTATGGGTATGCATGCATGTACATTCAGATATACATTTATATATGTATTATATATGATATATAGTATACATAATGTCAAAGACTGTAATTCATTTCAAAATTCTACAATGGCTCTTTGTTTCATCCAGAAAAAGGCAAGTTACCTCCCTTACTCATCCTCTTCTACCCCAACCTTTCCATATTATTTGCTCCAGTTTTACTTTTCTTGGGCACAGCAATCACACTCTCGCCACAGAGACTTTGTGCTGGCTGTTTCTCCTTCAAACCTTTCTTTCACCAGATGCCCATTTCCTTTACTACAGTCATGTCTTTTCTCAAATCTTTCAGTGGAGAAAGCCCTATTTTAAATACAAGCACACATTTGTTCATCTTAGCATCTCAATCCCCATTATACTGCAAGATGTTTTATTTCTTCTTTTATTTAGTTCAAATCCTTTGTAATATATTACATTTATTTATCTTATTTATCTTGACTATTATATATTGCCTCTCTCCTCAGTAGAATGAAAATACCACAAGGCCAGGAAATTTTATCTGTTTGGTTTACTGAAGAACCCCAACCACTTCACACAGTATCTAATATGTAGGATACATTCAATTAAAAAAATTGTTATATAAATGCATGTGTTCAAACTGGTTTACTTGCATATATGCAGTAGTACTAAGTTCTGATTATTTTTTGTTGTTTTTTTCGTTTTTTTTTTTAATGTTCATTTATTATTGAGAGATAGAGAGACAAAGCATGAGCATGGGAGGGGCAGAAAGATGGGGAGACACAGAATCTGAAGCAGGCTCCAGGCTCTGAGCTGTTGGCACTGAGCCCGATGCGAGGCTCGAACTCACAAACTGCAAGATCATGACCTGAGCTGAAGTTGTTTGCCTAACCGACTGAGCCACCCAGGTGCCCCTACCCCTTGTTGTTCTGAGCACTATGTCAAAATTATTTTTTTTCCAGATTAAAAGTACATAGAGTACATGGAAAGGATTCAATTTAAGAAAAAAGAAAAGAAAAGAAAAGAAAAGGAAAGAAAGGAAAAGAAAAAAAGCAGATTATATATTTCAAAAATAGTACCTACCAACAGAATTAAAGTAAATATACTCATTTATTAAGGATGTGGAATGGTGACTTAAAATCAGTATTTGAGGTTAAGAAGCAAATTAGAAAAGGATAAAATGATCTTTCACCTCCAAAGTTACATTTCTAGTTTTTTCAATATAGTTATATTCAGTTATCTTAAGTATATATTCAATATATGTACTTAATATTCAGTAATTTTTATTTCAATTTCAATACACTAGCACAGGACATAATTAAGCAAACAATCTGCAGAAAAAATTATATCATTTCTTTACAAAATGTCGAAAACAGAATATCCTTCTGTCTTTCCAACTCTGTGACAGCCATGCCTCAGCTGTGCTACCACAATTACCACCACAGCAACAACAACAGCAAAATAAATAATAAAAGATGCACAAATTTAATCTCATTTCACATGAACTTCAGAGTAACTAGAAGTTTGTTAGACTGGATGTCATTACTAATGTGACAGTTTATAGAAAAAAGAGACAAAGCCTATGATGAGGTCACATGGTTAGGATGTGTTGAAACTAAGACCCAAACCAGTCCTTTACATTTGCCGAGGAGCACGCTGGCTTGCACAATTCTAAAGGGACAAACATTTCTTCCTTTTCTGTTTTTGTCTTTGTACAAGGGGTCAAGAACGTAAGTCTCCCTTTATTTTCTAAAACTTAACTTGGGAGTTAAGACTGGTGAAAGACAAGTCTATTTTTGTTGTACGAATATCTACTGTGATATCAATTTTTAAATTTATAATCCATGTAATATCACTTTATTTCCTGATTTTAAATTCTGAAAATAATCCACATCTATAAATGTCAACATACATCATATTCCACGTTTGTCAAATATCATCCATCTTTATTCTCCCAGGACTACCACAAGTGCCCAATAACTCTTACACAGACTACTCCATGAGCCTTCTAACTGCCTTACCTTTTTCCCCAGCAAACCCTGAAAATCTGGTAAAGTCTGGTATGGAGGTGGTTTTTCAAGGAATCAATGCCTGAGAAACTATCTAAAGAAAAGGAATTACTTAGGACATCCACAAGGATCTTTTAATGTAAAGGTCACATGCTTGACCTGTAATTAGAAGTGGCCAAAAATACAGAACCTCTTTAAGGTGTGAAATATACCCAAAGGAATACAAAACTTCTCATGTAATTTGAAAATGTCATGAGTGGCCCTATCCTTACAACATCATACAAATAAAACAAGAGATTTAACTTTGGTAAGGCCTAATGATAATGATAAGGTCTAATTCCTTTAGATTTCCTATTTAGTAAATTTGCTACATGTTTATCCAAGCAATATGCACAGTGAAAAAAAGGGTTTGTAACTCCTTTCATGTGTTTGAAGGCAACTTATTGTTATATCACAGACTGAGTTTATCACTATTTTAATAATAGTTTAAAACCTTAATATTTGGATAGTGCTGGTCTACCTTACAAGTATATTTCTATTTTCTCCTGACCATTATAATGAAGCTTTTATGTTTTTAATCACCCTACAAATCATAAAGTTACTACTGTGTATTTCTGAGCAGCTATATTGAAGTTGGTGGTGGGTTAATTTTTTTTTTAATGTCAGATTAAAAATTTGTAATGTTTTATAACATCTCATGTGTAGCAAATAAACTGCTAAACATTGTGTCAGGTTTTCATAGGTTTGTGAGAAAATGCAATTCTTAAAAAAAACTAGGAAAACAAGAAAATTAAGACATGAATGAAATTGTACTTCTAGTCATTTAAGGCTTTTTATTATAATCAATATCTAGTAATTAACTTAAATAAATAATTAGTTACTTTTGAAACTGTCTAAATTCAGAATTACTATTGTAAAACAGGAAGGTATTTTAAATATTATCTTAAGGTTTTTATAATATTCCAACGTGTAAAGTAGTTTCAAACAAATCTCTCTTGAATTTTATTATTCGTCTTTTATATAAAGAGACAGATTGGCTTTGACAGTTCTAGACGAGTGTGAATACAGTAACTTATAAGATACTTAATATTCCATAGCATTATGTCTTAAGAATGTAACCTTAAAAAAAATCAATCCTTAAACCATGCAAACTTTGTCATATTGAATAAAATCCCTATAAATTTATCATGTTAATGCATGTTTTCTATTATATTGTGAGAAACCACGATATTCAATTAAATGATAAAGATAATTGCATAAACATATTTCCTACAATTCAAGCGGTAAATTTTATAGTATTTAGAGGAGTCTGTTTACAAACTGTAATGAACTCCAAGTAAATTTAATAATGATCATTCTTCTAATTATTCATCTTCAAAACAACAATTGTATATGGTAATAGACATTCTTTTGGACAGAACACATACCTTCAACTGGCAGAAAAATAATAAATATATGAAATAAATTTCAGATGTAAATTTGGATTTAATGGCTATTGGAAAAATCCAAGATCTCTATTTTACATTTCCATAATCAATATTAATTTTACTACAACAAATCATTATTATCTATATAATAACTATTGAATCATGGTAAGTGTTTAAGCTTCAAATGTTTATATAAGAATTACTGTTATAAAGTGAATTTAATCTTTCTGTATATATTCTTTCTGTTTATTTTAAAATACAATTTCATTATTTAGAATTATTTTACTAAACATCTATTCATTGTACACATAAATGTATATATACATATATATACATCATTATATACTCCATAATATATATGTGATATATATAAAGAATACATAAACTGTGTATGTGTGATGAGAATATCACTGCATTATGGGAGAGAGCCAGGCTTACTAGAGGGGCTCTGAAGCTTAAAATGTCAAGTATGATGTGCAAATAAGAAGGTGGAGCTAAAACAGGTAATGGACATCTATTGCAGTTGTGTGTGCCTTCATCCTCTCCCTATTCTCTAAGGGGTGAGCCTCCATTGCTGTATGGGTGGTCTCTCAATTCCTTAGCCTCCTTCCCATTTATTCCTTCACAGGTGATTCCCTTCAGGAAGACCCTCAGAGAACCTGAACTCACACATAGGTTAACCGATCAGGTGGTGACAATTAAAAAGAACCAGAAGGAATGACACATTCAAGAAATGTAAGAGGTTAAGGATATTAATGTAAGACTAGAGGGAAAAGCATATGCAAATGCCATCCTGGCTCATGGTTGAAGAAAGTGGGGAAAAATATTAAAGACATAGGCAGTAGTAAGATGAAGCAAAATCTTATGGTCAAAAAAGGCTGGTTGGATATTTTTTTTCTCCTAAATGCAATGATAAATTCTCAAAAGCAAAAATTTATATGTGATTTATGTTTTGACAAGATCATCACACTGAAGGAAAGAATGAACTATTTTTATTTTTTTCTTTTTTTTAATTAAATGTTTATTCTTGAGAGAGAGAGAAAGAGAGACAGAGAGTGAGCAGGGAGGGGCAGAGAAAGAAGACAGAATCTGAAGCAGGCTCCAGGCTCTGAGTTGTCAGTACAGAGTCCTATGCAGGGCTCAAACCCGTGAACCGTGAGATCATGACCTGAAGTTGGACGCTCAAACCGACTGAACCACCCAGACACCTCCAAGAATGAACTATTTTTAAAAGTAGAGTCCAATACACACAGAGTGCACTTTTTTTTTTTTTACCTGTCCATATATTTCATCAACCTTTTAAGTTCCTACAAACAGCTTTCAGTTAAATACTGCTGCCAGGATCTGTAACTACCTTAAGAGATATCATGAAGAAAATATCCTTAAAAAAAAAGTCCTTATTATTTGAGTAGCAATGGAATGATTTTATTCTAATTTAATAAAAACATTAAACTAATTTTAAAAAGTCATATGTAATAAACAATTTAGAATGTATTGACTGTATTTAATGGTGTGAAGGAGGCTCCAAATCAATTTATAGGTACTCAATAAGAAAACTGGAAAATATACAATGTTCAATATAAAAACAGAACTACTTTGAACTCTATTCAATATGTCTTGGGCACAAACAGACTAGAGAGATATGAGATATATAAGCAAGAAATACTATTAAATATTTATGAACAGCATTAAAGAAATAAATGAAGTGATTTAGGAAATTATATCTGTGATACTTAGGACTCTGACTCTGGTTAAGATCCAGAAAATCAAAACAATGTTATAAATATTTACTCTTCCAACTAACAATTCCTTCTTAGATGGAGTCTATAAATAAAATATAAGAGCTAACATTTTCTGGAAACTTTATTAGGATTTATCTTCTGAGATATTTGTTTCTCCTTCTACTTTTCTGAAGTCATGACCACAAACTGTATAACCTGAAAAGTGTGTATAGTCATTTTGGTTCTGGCTTCATAGTTAGTTTCCCTACCTGTAATCTTGCTCCCATGGTATCTGCACTTCATAGAAAATCAGTGAAAACAAATTTTTTAAACTTAAATCATATTAAACTTTGCATAAAATGTTCTAAAAATGTCCCATTACACTTACAAGAAAATAGAAGCACTTCACCCCTGTTTGCAAAACCCCACATGCTATGGCTCCTGCCTAACCTGCCAATCTATTATTTATTGGTTGTCTTTAATCATTCTGCTCCAGATATATTGACTTTCTTTCTTCTCCTCAGAACGATCACATTCTTTTCTTAGGAAATTGTTTTTCTTGACCAAAATGTCTCCTTTATAGCTGTTCAGGTGTCTACTCAAAATGTCATATCCTGACATAGGCCTTATATATTAGTCTCTATTGCAAGATACCGAAGACCTACAGTACTGAGCTTTAAAAGTATTTATTTATCTCATAGTCTATAGATCACTGAATTATTATGGATTCAGCTGGATGGTTCTTTATTTCTTTTGTTTGGACTCAGTCACATGTTTGCTGATAAGCTAACTTTTAGCTGGGCCTAAAAAGATGACTGGGTCATGAGTCTTTCATTTTCTATGCAGGCTCTTCAAAGCATACTTTTATGGCAGAAGCTGAGGTTGAACCATGAGAGTGAAAGCCTTGGCATGTATCCTATGTGAGGATATCCCATTAGCCAAAGTAAGTCAAATGGCCAAACCCAGAATCAACTACTGGAAGAACCAGACTCCATCACTCTAGTGAGATGATCACAATATATCAAAGGGCATGAATGCAGGGAGAAACCAAAGATTGCCACCACTAATGAAATTAATCTTCCACAGTTTTCCCTCTGGCCATAATTATTTACATTCTTTTTACTTGCAAAAAACTCATTCCCTACCAAGCCCGTCAAAGTTCCATTTAATCAGGTCAAGCTCAAAGTATAGGCCCTCATGACCAAATTCAAGTCCAAATAAATCTCATCTTTATCTGGGGATGAGGAGCTAAAAAGGACACCCCCAGAAACTTAAAAGATGCAATGACAAGAGACAGGCAGAATAACCACACAGAATGTTTCATTTGAAATAGAGATGAAGAATGGATGGTATAGAGCAGTAGCTTGTCCACATCAACTTCCACATCCTGCTGGGATAGTGTTGTCTGCGATGCCTACTCTAGGAATGGTAAGTATCCTTTTAACAGACCCTGATTCTGTTCCAGAAGACTGGTTTTTTAATCCATTTTCTCTCATTTCTTTTAACTTCACTTCCTTGGATGTCATTTTTTTTTCTTTCCACTAGACTTCTTGTGTCCCTCTATAAAAGGTATTAAAGCATACTACAGAATTTTCTCAGCCTATTCCCTAGTAAAATCTTGGAGGTTCAGAGATTTGCTTTACTCCAGAATAAGCAAACTCAGTCCATTTTAGCTCAGGCTGTAGAAACCTTTTCATTATTATTTCCTGAAAAACCTTAAATTTTATTATTCACTGATTATAATCCAACCCATACAACAAAAGCCATACTCATAATTACTTTCTTGCTAAGCCTCCCTCTCTGGGTTTGTTTTTTGCTATTTTGAGACAAGGCTTCTGTGTGCTATGAACTAAAGCTTCCTAGAGGTTCTTTGGGGAAAGCTGAATGTGTCTAGGAGGCACTGCCTTAATTTAGTAAAAGGTCATTACAGAGATTCACACCTCAATGGTTGTGAGATCTGTACTCTGAGGCCATATCTTCTTTGAGAGTATTATACTCGCCCAGGGTAAGAAGCAATGTTATTATTCTAACTTAGGAAGTCTAGCCGTCACTTGCAAACTTCATACCACTTTTTCTGTTTTTCTTATGAGTACCCCTCTTTCTCATAATATTCAGTTAAAAGGAATCAGTTGCCTCTTCCAGTAGTTAGCTCGGAGACATTTTTTTTTGACATTAAAAATTTATTATATAAAACTTTGTTAACTTACAGAAGAATATAATTTTATAAAATAGTCCACCATTACATAGTACACGTACTACTATCTGTGTGTTTTTAACACCGAACTTCTGATACCAAATGTATGTTCTTCCCCCCCCCCCCACACCAACCAATTATGCAACTCTCCAGGTACCAACTGGATGTCCTACGAGTTAATTCAATTTTTTGACACTACCTCGAATTAGTGCAGACCCCACAGGTTAAGGGCTCAGTCTGAAAAGACTGCCCCTATTCAGCAAGAAATTTCAAGTCAGAGCGACCCAGGCTTTTGACCAACTGACTATTTCAGTCAAGGGTTTCCCATTACCCCCTCCTCAGGCTTGATAATTTGCTAGAACTTCCACAGAACTCAGGACAGCACTTTATTTACATTTATTGACCTATTATAAAGGATACAACTCAAGAACAGCCAAACAGAAGAGATGTACAGGGAAGGTGGGAGTGCGGGGTTTTCCTTGCTCTCAGCTGGCACACCCTACTCTCAGCACCTCGACACACTCATCAACCAGAAACTCTTCAAACCCCATCATTCACAGTTTTTATGGAAGCTCCATTACTTTTCAGGGCATGATTGATTATATCACTGACCCCTGTTGATTAACTCCATCTCTAGCCTCTCTCTCCTTAGGTTAGGATGTGGGGTTGCAATTTCCTTTAATCACATGATTGGTTCCTCTGGTAGCCAGGCCCCATCCCTGGAGCTATCTAGAAGCTAACTGAGTGTCACCTCATTAGTGTAAACTCAGATATGATTAAAGAATCTTGTTATGAATAAGAAAAGATGTACCTCTCACATCTATCACTCAGGAAATTCCAAGGGTTTTAGACAATCTTGTGCCAGAAACAAGGAGTGAAGAATAAATATAAATCTCTTATTATGTTCCAATATCACAACAGGTTGTTAGTTTCCCTGGATGCATAGAGTATCGTGGTCATTTGGAATACTCTGGCAACCAACATAATATATTTCATTATATTTTATATTTAATATGTCAGCACTCCAATTGTACTGATTTCTGTATCAGAACTCTATTACTGCAAGTACACTGTATAACAAACCACCTTCAAATATCAGTGGATTAAAACAATGAATTTGGCCTGTGTTTGGATGTGCAGTTCTCCCTATTCTGGGTTCAGTCACTCACGTCTGTCAGGCAGGCAGTTTGCTGTCAGACTGGGTGACGGAATGATTTCTCCTTGCATTTATCATCCTCCAGCAGTGGGCCCCGGCATGTTCTCTAAGCAACGTAGCTTCAAAAGAAGCAAAGGACTCTACTTCTATGAAATAGGCTTTTATAATATTGGCCCAAACAAGTCAAATGTGTGAATTCAGAATCCTCAGATTCAAAAGATAGCAAAAGAGACTGCCTCTCCTCAGGGAGATGGCCTGCAAAGTCACATAGGGGATCTGGTTAAAGAGAGAGAAGAACTGGGGCCAAAAATGCAATCAATCAATGACATCTTTCTTGACTGACTAAATTTAAGAGCTGCACATTCTTCGTAAAGGCTAGTTAGCATTTCCAACTTTATTTCCTCAGAAGGCTCTGCAATTCTGAACTTACCTGGTTTTAGACCTTAGAGTTTTTATTAAAACCAAACCTTTAGATCCAGGTGGTTCATTATTTCTAGATTCCCTCAGCAATTTAGTTCTTGTAACTAGGCCTTGTGGAATTGTTAAGGTTTGGATATGAGATGGCGATGAACTATACCACAGAGTGCGAGAGGGGCCGAGAACTACACTGTCTCTAGTCAAATGCCCTATGGAGACTGCAGAGACTAAAGTATAACTGTGATCAGAAAGAATCCCCTTCACAGTATAGTATTAGGGCAAGTGATCTTAGTGATGTAGTACATAAGAGAGAGGTAGACACTTGTTTAACGCATATAATTATAACATAATTATAATATAACAATTTATAATTTCATACAATTATAATTTAAATCAGTGCACAACTGATGACAAGCTAACGGTTGTTTAGGTACCTACTCAGCAGCGTGAGACCCTTTCATTTTACACTGTCAAAAATTTACTATAGATATCATTGAATAAATTGATACACAGTGGAACCAAAATTACTGAACATTCACCTCAGATTGCCAAATGAATAACAAACTAACAGAGATATTACTTTAAACTTCGAAGGGATTCCATAATAATTTAAAATTAGTAGAGATCCTGGGAAGATGGCGGCGTAGGAGGACACTGGGCTCACCGCGTGTCCTGCTGATCACTTAGATTCCACATACACCTGCCTAAATAACCCAGAAAACTGCCAGAAGACTAGCAGAATGGAGTCTCCGGAGCCAAGCACAGACGAGAGGCCCACGGAAGAGGGTAGGAAGGGCGGAGAGGCTGTGCGCAATACACGGACTGGCAGGAGGGAGCCAGGGCAGAGGGGCGGCCCACCGGCCAAACAGAGCCCCTGAGTCTGGCTTGCAAAAGCGTAGGGACCGGACAGAGTGTGTTCCCACAGCAAGCGGGACTTGACATCTGGAAGGTTATAAGCTAACAGCTCTGCTCTGAGAATGGGAGGGCTAGAGGACAAGGAGAGGGAGAGTTGTTGAGCCCCAGACAACAGAGCTCAGCTTGACGGGGACAAAGGCACTCGCCTGCGCCATCTCCCTCCCCCACCCCCCAGCCAAAATCCCAAAGGGAACCAGATGCTGCCAGGGAACTTGCTTGCACCGCGCAAACACCCAAAGCTGTGCTTCTGCGGATCCATCCCTCCGGGGGTCTGACTCCCTCCCAGTGCCGCAGGGCCCCTCCCCAAGCGGATCTCCAAAGGAAAAGCGAGCTGAGCCTGCCCCTCTCACCCCTGTGCACCTTGCCGATCCACCCCAGCTAACAGGCTAAATCCCCAGCACCACAAGCCTGGAAGTGTGCAAGTAGCCCAGACGGGCCATACCACCCCACAGTGAATCCTGCCCCTAGGAGAGGGGAAGAGAAGGCACACACCAGTCTGACCGCAGCCCCAGCGGTGGGCTGGGGGCAGACATCAGGTCTGACTGCGGCCCCGCCCACCAACTCCAGTTATTCAAGACAGCACAGGGGAGGTGCCCCATGGTCGCGCACCACTCCAGGGACTATCCAAAATGACGAAACGGAAGAATTCCCCTCAGAAGAACGTCCAGGAAATAACAACAGCTAACGAACTGATCAAAAATGATTTAAACAATATAACAGAAAGTGAATTTAGAATAATAGTCATAAAATTAATCGCTGGGCTTGAAAACAGTAAAAGGACAGCAGAGAATCTCTTGCTACAGAGTTCAAGGGACTAAGGAACAGCCAGGAGGAGCTAAAACATGCTATCAACGAGCCGCAAAATAAAATGGAGACAACTAAGGCTCGGATTGAAGAGGCAGAGGAGAGAATGGGTGAACTAGAAGATAAAATTATGGAAAAAGAAGCTGAGAAAAAGAGAGATAAAAAAATCCAGGAGTATGAGGGGAAAATTAGAGAACTAAGTGATGCACTAAAGAGAAATAATATACGCATAATTGGTATTCCAGAGGAGGAAGAGAGAGGGAAAGGTGCTGAAGGTGTACTTGAAGAAATAATAGCTGAGAACTTCCCTGAACTGGGGAAGGAAAAATGCACTGAAATCCAAGAGGCACAGAGAACTCCCTTCAGATATAACATGAATAAATCTTCTGCATGACATATCATAGTGAAACTGGCAAAATACAAGGACAAAGAGAAAATTCTGAAAGCAGCTAGAGATAAACATGCTCTAACATATAAAGGGAGACCTATAAGACTCGTGACTGATCTCTCTACTGAAACTTGGCAGGCCAGAAAGGAATGGCAGGAGGTCTTCAATGTGAAGAACAGAAAAAAATATGTAGCCAAGAATCCTTTATCCAGCAAGTCTGTCATTTAGAATAGAAGGAGAGATAAAGGTCTTCCCAAACAAACAAAAACTGAAGGAATTCGTCACCACTAAACCATCCCTACAAGAGATCCTAAGGGGGATCCTGTGAGACAAAGTACCAGAGACATCGCTACAAGCATGAAACCTACGGACATCACAATGATGCTAAACCCATATCTTTCTATAATAACACTGAATGTAAATGGACTAAATGCGCCAACCACAAGACATGGGGTATCAGAATGGATAAAAAAACAAGACCCACCTATTTGCTGTCTACAAGAGACTCATTTTAGACCTGAGGACACCTTTAGATTGAGAGTGAGGGGATGGAGAACTATTTATCATGCCACTGGAAGAAAAGAAAGCTGGAGTAGCCATACTTATATCAGACAAACTAGACTTTCAATTAAAGGCTGTAACAAGAGATGAAGAAGGGCATTATATAATAATTACAGGGTCTATCCATCAGGAAGAGCTAACAATTATAAATGTCTATGTGACGAATACGGGAGCCCCAAATATATAAAACAATTACTCACAAACATAAGCAACCTTATTGATAAGAATGTGGGTATTGCAGGGGACTTTAACACCCCACTTACAGAAATGGATAGATCATCTAGACACATGGTCAATAAAGAAACAAGGGCCCTGAATGATAGATTGGATCAGATGGACTTGACAGATATATTTACAACTCTGCATCCCAAAGCAACAGAATATACTTTCTTCTCGAGTGCACATGGAACATTCTCCAAGATAGATCACATACTGGGTCACAAAACAGCCCTTCATAAGTATACAAGAATTGAGATCATACCATGCATACTTTCAGACCACAATGCTATGAAGCCTGAAATCAACCACAGGAAAAAGTCTGGAAAACCTCCAAAAGCATGGAGGTTAAAGAACACCCTGCTAAAGAATGAATGGGTCAACCAGGCAATTAGAGAAGAAATTAAAAAATATATGGAAACAAATGAAAATGAAAATACAACAATCCAAATGCTTTGGGATGCAGCGAAGGCAGTCCTGAGAGGAAAATACATTGCAATCTAGGCCTATCTCAACAAGAAAAATCCCAAATACAAAATCTAACAGCACACCTAAAGGAAATAGAAGCAGAACAGCAAAGAAAGCCTAAACCAAGCAGAAGAAGAGAAATAATAAAGATCAGAGCAGAAATAAACAATATAGAATCTAAAAAAACTGATCAGGGGCGCCTGGGTGGCGCAGTCGGTTAAGCGTCCGACTTCAGCCAGGTCACGATCTCGCGGTCCGTGAGTTCGAGCCCCGTGTCAGGCTCTGGGCTGGTGGCTCGGAGCCTGGAGCCTGTTTCCCATTCTGTGTCTCCCTCTCTCTCTGCCCCTCCCCCGTTCATGCTCTGTCTCTCTCTGTCCCAAAAAAATAAATAAAAACGTTGAAAAAAAATTTTAAAAACACTGATCAATGAACCAAGAGTTGGTTTTTTGAAAAAATAAACAAAATTGATAAACCTCTAGCCAGGCTTCTCAAGAAGAAAAGGGAGATGACCCAAATAGATAAAATCATGAATGAAAATGGAATGATTACAACCAATCCCTCAGAGATACAAGCAATTATCAGGGAATACTATGAAAAATTATATGTCAACAAACTGGATAACCTGGAAGAAATGGACAAATTCCTAAACACCCACACGCTTCCAAAACTCAATCAGGAGCAAATAGAAAGCTTGAACAGACCCATAACCAGCGAAGAAATTGAATCAGTCATCATAAATCTCCCAACAAATAAGAGTCCAGGACCAGATGGCTTCCCAGGGGAGTTCTACCAGACGTTTAAAGCAGAGATAATACCTATCCTTCTCAAGCTGTTCCAAGAAATATAAAGGGAAGGAAAACTCCCAGACTCATTCTATGAAGCCAGTAGTACTTTGATCCCTAAACCAGACAGAGACCCAGTAAAAAAGAGAACTACAGGCCAATATCCCTGATGAATATGGATTCAAAAATTCTCAATAAGATACTAGCAAATCGAATTCAACAGCATATAAAAAGAATTATTCACCATGATCAAGTGGGATTCATTCCTGGGAGGCAGGGCTGGTTCAACATTCGCAAATCAATCAACATGATACATCATATTAATAAAAGAAATGATAAGAACCATATGATCCTGTCAATCGATGCAGAAAAGGCCTTTGACAAAATTCAGCACACTTTCTTAATAAAAACCCTTGAGAAAGTCAGGATAGAAGGAATATACTTAAACATCATAAAAGTCATTTAAGAAAAGCCCACAGCTAACATCATCCTCAACGGGGAAAAACTGAGAGCTTTTTCCCTCAGATCAGGAACACGACAGGGATGTCCACTCTCACTGCTGTTGTTTAACATAGTGTTGGAAGTTCTAGCATCAGCAATCAGACAACAAAAGGAAATCAAAGGCATCATAATTGGCAGAGATGAAGTTAATCTTTCACTTTTTGCAGATGACATGATATTATACATGGAAAATCTGATAGACTCCACCAGAAGTCTGCTAGAACAGATACAGGAATTTAGCAAAGTTGCAGGATACAAAATCAATATACAGAAATCAGTTGCATTCTTATACACTAACGATGAAGCAACAGAAAGACAAATAAAGAAACTGATCCATTCACAATTGCACCAAGAAGCATAAAATACCTAGGGATAAATCTAACCAAATATGTAAAAGATCTGTATGCTGAAAACTATAGAAAGCTTATGAAGGAAATTGAAGAAGATACAAAAAAAATGGAAAAAACATTCCATGCTCATGGATTGGAATAATAAATGTTGTCAAAATGTCAATACTACCCAAAGCTATCTACACATTCAATGTAATCCCAATCAAAATTGCACCAGCATTCTTCTCGAAACTAGAACAAGCAATCCTAAAATTCATATGGAACCACAAAAGGCCCCGAATAGCCAAAGGAATTTTGAAGAAGAAGACCAAAGCTGGAGGCATCACAATCCCAGACTTTAGCCTCTACTACAAAGCTGTCATCATCAAGACAGCATGGTATTGGCACCAAAACAGACACATAGACCAATGGAATAGAATAGAAACCCCAGAACTAGGCCCTCAAACGTATGGCCAAGTCATCTTTGACAAAGCAGGAAAGAATATCCAATGGAAAAAAGACAGTCTCTTTCACAAATGGTGCTGGGAGAACTGGACAGCAAAATGAAGAAGATTGAAACTAGACCACTTTCTCACACCATTCACAAAAACAAACTCAAAATGGATAAAGGACCTGAATGTGAGACAGGAAACCATCAAAACCCTAGAGGAGAAAGCAGGAAAAGACCTCTCTTACCACAGCCGTAGCAATTTCTTACTTGACACATCCCCAAAGGCAAGGGAATTAAAAGCAAAAATGAACTACTGGGACCTTATGAAGATCAAAAGCTTCTGCACAGCAAAGGAAACAACCAACAAAACTAAAAGGCAACCAACGGAATGGGAAAAGATATTTGCAAATGACATATCGGACAAAGGGCTAGTATCCAAAATCTATAAAGAGCTCACCAAACTCCACACCCGAAAAACAAATAATCCATTGTAGAAATGGGCAGAAACATGAATAGACACTTCTCTAAAGAAGACATACATATGGTCAACAGGCACATCAAAAGATGCTCA
Source organism: Prionailurus bengalensis (assembly GCF_016509475.1). Lineage (NCBI taxonomy): Eukaryota > Metazoa > Chordata > Mammalia > Carnivora > Felidae > Prionailurus > Prionailurus bengalensis. The sequence goes on along the minus strand of NC_057343.1, from coordinate 61,885,938 downwards.
ACGTTGCTCCTCATCAGGGAAATACAAATCAAAACCACACTCAGGTATCACCTCACGCCAGTCAGAGTGGCCAAAATGAACAAATCAGGAGACTATAGATGCTGGAGAGGATGTGGCGAAACGGGAACCCTAGCAGCACTCTCAACAATAGCCAAATTATGGAAATAGCCTAAATGTCCATCAACTGATGAATGGATAAAGAAATTGTGGTTTATACACAATTATATACACATGGCAATGAGAAAGAATGAAATCTGGCCCTTTGTAGCAACATGGATGGAACTGGAGAGTGTTATGCTAAGTGAAATAAGCCATACAGAGAAAGACAGATACCATATGGTTTCACTCTTATGTGGATCCTGAGAAACTTAACAGAAACCCATGGGGGAGGGGAAGGAAAAAAAAAAGAGAGAGGTTATAGTGGGAGAGAGCCAAAGCATAAGAGACTCTTAAAAACTGAGAACAAACTGAGGGTTGATGGGGGTGGGAGGGCGGGGAGGGTGGGTGATGGGTATTGAGGAGGGCACCTTTTGGGATGAGCACTGGGTGTTGTATGGAAACCAATTTGACAATAAACTTCATATTTTGAAAAAAATAAAAAAATAAAGGATAATTAATAATTTAGAACATTTTTTCTCCCTGGCGTCTAGAAATTACACTATTTTACCACTGAGGTCTCCAACCTAGTTAGCCTGTTGCAGTTCCTGTTTCTGTTTTTCATAGGAATCAAACGCTGCATAAGATAAAGAAACTGAAGAACGGAAAATGTGATTTATTTATAGTTGCCCTTTTTTCTGTGTGTTTTTTAGTTTAATTTGCCTAACTATAGTGATATAGGAAATGTGAAAAAGTGAAAGAGTTATCAGGATTACTTTCTACATCAAACCGTTTTCTATAAATAGAGCTTATCGTCTATATCTTTTTAAAAATACTTTCGTGTTATTGGTATTCCTAAATGAATGAATGAATTCCTCAAGGAATAAAATGTTGCATTGCAAATATGGGGATTTAGTAAAAATTTAATTAGCAAAAATATTGACATGCTTTCCATTGCAAATTCTAGTGAGACTTAATCAAGTATCCTTCAGATTGCCTTTACTTATGATGAAGCTCTTAAAGTTATATAAAATAATTTGCTAAGGAATTCATTACAGCTAAGTTTGGCTATAGTGTACATTATAAGAGTTATCATAGAAATGATGATCATATCCTGAAGGGATGTTTTGTTTATCTACTAAAAGTTTATATATGAAACCTTTTAATGTTAAAAGGGCTATTTGTTCTATTTTTATTTTGTGATTTGAGATACCAGAAGATTGAGAGCATGGTAGAATTATGCCTGCCTCTTTCCATAAATACTGCTTTTCTACTCTGAAGATTATGTTAGCAGCTATTGAATAAGGGATTTATAATTTTTCACATTTATGTTCCTTTAATATTTGTGCAGCAAGCTTTATAAATTCTTACTGATGCCATTAGACTTTCAGATTACATACTTATTTGTATATATACATTCTTAGGTCCCTAGTTGTAACTTTATTATTTTTGATTATAATGCTTAAGGTTCTTTTGTCAGAAAGAATTATTTTGTGGATTGTTTTGCACAATGTCTTACAAAAAATCCAATATACACAAATACAAACCAATATTTTAAAAATACTGACATTTAAAAATAATAAACCGTTTGGGTATAAAAACTAGAACTATAGTATCTCAGCTTTTCTTTTAGTATGAGTTTAAAAAATGCTTCTATCTAGTATAGAATTGCTGAAAATTAGGATAGGAAGATGGCATAGACAGCTGAGCATAACAAGAAGCTCTAAAGTCTACCAAAATTAGGAATAGGGATTTAGTATATTTGGACATTAATTTACTTCTGCCTTATTTGGGCTCAGACTAGGAATCTATGGAATGGTATTAAAACTAAAATTTTATAACTTATCTTCTACAATTTTCTATCTCCCTCTCTCAAAAATAATTAAACATTAAAAAAACATTTAAATAAAAGTTGGGGGTCACCTGGGTGGGTCAGTTGGTTAAGCATCTGACTTTGGCTCAGGTCATGATCTCACAGATCATGAGTTCAAGCCCCACATCACATGGGGCTCTGTGCTGACAGCTCAGAGCCTCGAGCCTGCTTCAGATTCTGTCTCTCTCTCTCTCTCTTTCTCTGCCCCTCCCCCTACTCACTCTCTGTCTCTCTTCCTCTCTCAAAAATAAATAAACATTAAAAAATATTTTAATAAAAAATAAAGTTCTATTTTCTTGGCCACCCAAAATTTGTGAGCACTTTTAGTAGTCTATGCCCTATGGACATGTCACTATTCAGGGGCACTTATTATAATCAGAATGCATCACAAATTCAAAGTGTGTTTCTCATTCAAGATTACTTAGGAAAATGCTAAATAAGACCGGCTTATCTGTGTTAATAGAAAAGTGGCACAAATAATCACAAACAGTAGGTAATCCATAAATCATTTATATTTGATTCTAGAATTTATTATGTAAATTGCGTTCTACAGCAGAATTATCATTCTAATATAATTTGCTTAGGATGATATTTAAATTAGTTTGCATTCCCTCCTCATCCACAACTGAAGGTGAAATGAGTCAGCACACATTTAGGTGGTGAATAAATCTGTTTGGAAATAAAACTTTGCTGTGAAAAATACAAAACAATAGTTAATAGAGCAAGATTTGCTTGGAGAAGAGCCCCATATCAATGATTGAATCAGTCGTAGAAAGTTTTGATGGAAAGATAACGTGGAAGTTTTTTAGTAGAATTTCTTGTCACTTTTATATCATCCCACAAATATCACTACTTCCACATTTTCCTAAATGAGACCACTTTCTCATACCATTCCTAAAAATATAAGTTCTACCCTAAATTCAGTTTTTAACATTTTGAGGTTGTGTACACTCATGGGGAATACTGGAAATCAGCGGCTTAATTGATCTGAAGAAAATAAGAATAGAGGGCAATGAAAATCAAAAGTTCAATCATGCATTAATCAGAAAACAATGAAAGCAGAAAGTCATAAAACAAAGAACACATGATAATAGCTTTTCTTTTCTTTTCTTTCTTTTTTACACAAAGGAGAAAATTTTCATCCTTAACTCTTTCTTTTTTGTTGTATCACACTAATACCTCTGTTAAAACAGAAACATTAGCACTTCACCAAAAGCTTGTTCAGTCCCCTCTTCCCACCATCTTTAAATTTCCTCATCTAATCACTTCTAAATATGGTCTCATCTATTTATCTTAAACATTAAAGAAAATAATCAAATTTAAAAAAAGGCTTTCATGACTCCATATCTTCTTCCAGTTTTGTCTTTTCTGTCTCTTTCCCATTCCTGCCAATTTTCCTTTAGGAGTTGGCTCTGTATTAATCTGCTTATAAAATAACTGTAATTGCATGAATTTTTTTCTCTATCTTCCATAGTGTACTTTCATAATCTGAAGGGAAAGCCCTGAAATTTATTCTCTTTATCTTCAGTAAGTAGCACAGTTAATGGAATGTAACACATTATCAGTGATATTTGTGAAAGAAAAAATAATTCCCTTTGTAAATAGTCAGGTCTTATTGCAAATAAATATAAATTCTAAAATACTAGAATTTAAATATTAGAATATTATATTAATATTAGAATAGAAATGTGTGAAATATTTGAAACAAAATTCCATAAATAGTAAGCACAGATGATCACTGAGGGTATACTTTGAAAGTAAACAGCGTGAAACATCAAAAAATGCAAATTTGGAAGCTAAAATTATAGTTTTTTAAGACAATGATTAAAATCAAAACAATAAGCTTATATTATTTATTATTTATGTGACCTCAATTTCTTCCATTTCTTTCATATTAACATGTAGATTTTGAGTCACAATGATTGACAAAGTTTTGCAAGTGATAACAACAGACATACTGAAAAGAATCAAAGAAAGAATCATGAAAGGCAAAAAAAAAAAGTGGGTACAGATCAGCAGAAACTTAGAAACTGTAGAAATTTTAGATAATATGTCATCTATCATTAGCATCACTTAAGCCTACACTACTGATAATACATTTTATAAATAATAAGTGATTAAAAATAACAACTAATCTCCTATGTAAATTTTCTTGCCTTCATTGAAATTCGGGTAGATTGTCTCCAACTATTAGTGTAGAACTATTTTTCCTTTCAATTCTGTCAATACTTACATTTTGCAGTGTTTATTTGTTTTGGGACTGTGTTTTTCAATGCATATATGTTTACAATTGCTGTATCTTTCTGATGAGTTCATACTTTTATCAAAATCTATTATCCTTATTGATCTCTTATGATAGTTTTTTACTTAAAGGCTATTTTATCTGTTATTAGTACACCAATCCACCTCAGTTTTGGTGACTGTTTACATGGAAAATAATTTTTAATATTTTCACTTTCAACCCAGTTGTGTCTTTGTATCCAAGGTAAATCTCTTCTAGAAAATATATCATTGGATCATAGGTTTTTTAATGCATTCTGCAATATCTTTTGATTGGAGAGTTGCATTCATTTACATATAAAATAATACTTTATGAGGAAAAACTTACTTCTGCTATTTTGCTATATGTGTTTGGTATGTGAGATCTTTGTTGTCCCTCACATGCTCCATTAGTGACTTAATTACGTTTAGTTGGTTTTGTATTGAGTTATTTTGATTTCTTTCTCATTTCTTTTTGTGTATATTAGATATTTTCTTTGTGTTTACTATATAGATTATATTTAACATCCTAAATTTAAAAAGGATATAATTTAAATTGCTATGAACTTCACTTCAATAGCAACTTGACTTCAAAAGCTCTAATGTAGAAATCTGCCCTCCTTTATGCTACTGTTTTCACAATTACATCCATACATTTTGTGCCCTAAGACATAGATTTATAATTCTTTTCATGCATCTATCTAAATCAGTAGAAATAAAACATAGAGTTATAAAACAAAAATACAATAATGTTGGCTTTTATATTTGACTATGTAGTTACATTGTAAGATATCCTCGTTTCTTCATAGGACTTTGATTAACTGTTTAATGCCCTTTCATTTCAGCCCAAAGAATTCCATCTTGCAATTCTTTTGGGTAGGTTTTTTTTTTTTTTTTTCAACGTTTATTTATTTTTGGGACAGAGAGAGACAGAGCATGAATGGGGGAGGGGCAGAGAGAGAGGGAGAGCCTGACGCCGGGCTCGAACTCACGGACCGCGAGATCGTGACCTGGCTGAAGTCAGACGCTTAACCGACTGCGCCACCCAGGCGCCCCGTGGGTAGGTTTAATGATAACAAATGCCCTCAGCTTTTGTTTATCTCTGAATATCTTAAATTTTCTCTCATTTTTGAAGGACAATTTGCCAGATACAGAATTCTTGGTTGAAAGGTCCTTTTATATTTGCTATCCTACTGTTTTCTGGGTTCCATAGTTTCAGATGAGGAACGTACTGTTAACCTTTTGTGGATCCCTTGTAAGTGCTAAGTGTCTTTCCTCTTGCAGATTTCAAAATTCTCTATTTCGATTTTCCACAGTTTCATTATAATGTGTCTTGGTGTGAGTCTCTTTAAATTTATCTTATATAAACTTTTTTTTAAGTTTCTTGGCTTCATGTCATTTATCAAATTTGGAAAGCTTTTAGCTATTATTTATTCAAATTTCTCTGTTCCAGTCTCTGTGTTTTTCTCTGTTATCTATTTAATTGGTGTTTCACAGGTCCCTTAGTCTTTTATTTCACTTTTCTTCATTATTTTTTGTTTTCTTCTCTTCAGACATGATCATTTCAATTATCATATCATCAAGATTGCTGATCTTCTGTCTATTCAAATCTTATGTTGTACTCCTCTAGTGAAATTTTCAATTCAGATATTGTAATCTTAGGAACAGAATTTCTTTTTGGTTCCTTTTTATAATTTCTGTTTCTTTATCAATATGTTAATTTTGTTCCTCTATCATTTGGCCCTTTTTCAATAGTTTATCTTTAGTTCTTGGAGCATATTTAAGACTGTTGTTTTACAGTCAGACATCCGGGCTTCTTCTCAGGGATGGTTTCTATTAATCTATTTTTTTCTCCTTTGAATGAGCCAATTTTTCTGTTTCTTGTCATGCCTGTGATATTTTTGATGTTGTTGTTGGAAAAGGAACATTTTAATATTATAATATGGTAAATCTGAAAATAATATTTTCCCTTCCCCTATGTATACTGAGGATTTAATAACTTTTTCAAACTATTTTTGTAAAGACTACAATATTTCTTTTCTGTGGTCACTGATGTCTCTGTTCCTTTAGCCCATGTTTTGACAGATACTTCCTTGGATGCAAGGAATTTTTTAAAAATACAATAATAAAACAGACAAACAAATATCTCTCCCTTATTTTTCCGTATTGACTCAGTGCTGAGGTACTCTAACACTTATGTAGGCTTCCAAAGAACATAGGAATCAAGCTAAGATGTCAGTTAAAGGTCTTGCACGGTCTTTTCTGAGCACGTGTCTTGCCTGGTTCATGCATATGTCTTTCTAAATTCCTCTGTGTAGAGGTGCCTGGGTGACTCAGTCGGTTAAGCATCTGACGCTTGATTTCAACACAGGTCATGATCTCACAGTTGGCAGGTTGGAGCCCCACATCAGGCTCTCTCCCTCTCTTTGCTCTTCCCCCACTTATGTTCACTCTCTCTTTCTCCCTCTCCCTCTTAAAATAAATAAATAAACATTTAAAAAGATAAATTCCTCTGTGTTTATGTATATGGGCACTTCTGAATGTCCTAATTTTCCAAAAAGAATACAAACAGCTTTCCTCTCTTGGCTCTTGGCTGTTTATGCCTTGACTATAATCTTATCTTTCAGGCACACGTTGGTTGTTAGGTCACCTGTGGCATTTCTGAGCAATGCCTGCTACTTTTCCAGCCTAAATTCTGAGTTAGGCATACAGAGACGAAGGAACACCTCGTGCCAGTTCATCAGGAAGCCCTCAGAGCAATTAGAACAGATTGCAAATAAGTGTTATGTGGCCTTTCCAAAACCAGAAACCATGGTCCCACACTGGGAACACAGGCTGCTGCTGTTTCAAGATGGACACTGCAACAGGTAGGGAATAAGTCAAGGTCCATTAAAAAAGACACAAAGCTTTCCTACTATTTCCAAGTTGCCTCTTTCATGATTTGGCATGTTAGTTATTTTACATCTTTTACTGTTTTCCAAAGTTCTAACAATGTTGCTTTGAGAGTTTTGTTTTGTTTTTCCCATTTTGTCTGTGGGGGACCAAGTTTGGAGCTGCCTACCCTACCATTTTGCTAAAGTCAGTCCTCTCACTAATCCTTCATTTTGTCTTCAAGCATAGCTTTTTGGCCTGGGAAGAAGAGGCCATACACATAAATACAGAATACTAGGAAATTTTTATAAAGAGGGTATTTAACATGAAATAACTGCTTACTCAGAAGGAAGTAGTGGTGAGGCTTCACAAAGAGCAACTGAGCTCTTTGCTCAGAGACGACAGGTTTTCTAAATACTAAAAATCAAATTCTTAATTTCTCCTGGGAATGTTGTCAGAGTCATACATATGTATAGATATTTAAGTTGCATAGTTACTCCTTTCGATATTACTTTGGAAGAGTAATGAGGTATTACACTTACTACGCAAATGAGGCATGAGATGGTCCTGCTATGAAACTTTGCACCAATCTATGGACATTTTCCAAAACATTTACAGAGTGAAAGCTTTAGATCTGGTAAAGACATCATTATGTACTTTGACTAACTGGGCTATGGAGGTAAAATTTTAAGTATCTTAAGTAAATATTATTTATGTATAAATTTAGATAGATATGAATGGACCTAAATGAGTATTATACTTTCATTATAATTTATATTTGCACTGGTCAGGCAAAAGAGAAAAGATACTGCTATTAATTAGTTACATCTACCTGGATTATAACTAAAAACCAGATGTATTTGTATTTTTGTATTATATTTACTCATTATTTGCTGTATTTCTAATATGTCAGTTGAAACTTTTATGTTGTATACTCTACAATGAACAAGTGAACATTTATCATTCTTTAAAGAGAACATAAGGAAAAATGGGAAAAAAATCACAAGTATTCATAAAATACATGTGTAAGCTCCAAATTAATCCTAAAAGAGCAAATGGAACATTAATGTGAGTGTGTTCAGTGAATAAATTATTTCTCAGTAAAGGCATTTAAAAATATAACCAAAATCTAGTTCAAACAAATACAGTATCCACATATTTATGACTTATTTTGTCAGAAGAAAATTTCCTATTTAATGCAATAGTTTTTCTTTACTAAGTAAATATGAAGCTTACTTAACTTCTACACTTAATCTGTTCTGATCCTGTTTTAATATATATTTACAAGTATAATTGTTTTTAATGTTTTTCCCCTAAGGGTAAATAAAAAATAATGTAATTCCAAAGAGAGAAAATTTGTTCTCCAAGCAAATTAATCTACTTATGTAATAAAATTAATAATACATTTTGCTTTGAAATACACAAATGGACTTATTTCCCAATTTCCCTTTACTTAAATTATAAATGCCGCCTTCCATAAATATGAATGCAGCTAAGTAGAAAATTTTATTGCAAGTCTGTAAAGCTTTTTATGGTTTGTCATTCTACATTTGTTTCTGGATGTGAGTCGACTAGTATGCTATAGATGTTCATTCTAATGTATAGTTCACTGGATTAACATAACTACCAACTACAAACTTCTCATTACTTGAATTCTAGGTAAGCTATATTAAGATTAGTAGATAGACTGCAAATTGAGATAATTATTTTTACATTATTTTAATATTTTGTGATGATGCTATTTGATAGCAATTTGAAAATTGCCATTTATTCAGATATCAATTACTTGTCAAATATTCAACCACACACTATTTTTCTATTAAGCATAATATTACCGATCAGCATTCAGAAATCACTGAAAATAGACTAACTGAATTAAACCATTATGCTTTTCCTCTTAGGTGGTTGGCTTTCTGTGGTAGGCTGAATTCCAGGGTGGCTTGCATGATCTTTCCCCCCACCAAGTGCTACTCGTATGATTATGCAACCTTATATGGCAATAGAAATTTTGTAGATAGAACTCAAGTTACTACTTGACCCTAAGACAGAGAGATGATCTGGGTAGGCCTAAGTGTTCTTTAGCCAGTTGCAGCAAAGAATGTCTGAGAGATTCAAACAATGAGAAGGATTTAACATTATGAAAGTCCTTTCTTGCTGAGCTGGAGGAAGCTGCAGGGCAAGGGCCTAAGAGTGGCTTTTAGATGCTGAAAGCAGTCTTCATCCGATAGCCTGGAAGCAAACAGAAATTCAGTTCTCAAGTCTAAGGAAATAAATTCTGCCAAAGAAAGGAAAGAGCTTGGAAAAGGCCCTTGAGCATGCACCTAGGCCCCCACCTGTTTTTAGCCTGAGCAGAGAATCCAAAAACACCATTCCCAACATCTGATCTATAAATCATGAGCTAACAAATGAATGCTGTTTTAAGCCACTAACATTATTTTATTTGTTATGAAAAATAAAATAATAAACCTTCAAAATACACTTAATTTTATCAAACTGGTTGATAGCGCATTTGATATTATACCATATTACCTTCAAATATATTTTTATATATTGTTTTTGATTTAGTCTTTCAAAATTTTCCAATAAGTAAATGTATCCTGCTATTATCAGTAGGAAGTTAAATATTTCTTCCCGCAATTCTCATGTTTCTAAGAAACCCTAAAGATCCTCTGTAACAAGACAGTTCCTCTGAAAGACCCAGTTCTTCTTTTTGTACAACAGACAAAACTGTCTAGCAAATCAGACTGTTAGCTCTATTAATCACTTTGCTGTTATAATAGGTCACAGTTGAAGACTGTCTGTGTCTAAGGTCATGCTCTGGCCAAAGCCACAATAGTTTCTCAGGCTGATCATCAATATTATACTTTTGTTTTTATTTTTGGTAATTTATGTTCATTTGCTATTCATTATTACACAGACACACACACACACACACACATGCGCGCGCGCGCGCATGGACAAAACATGGTATGCCAGCTATCTGAGTCGAGATGGGCTTACCAATTTCAGCCATACATTTTTTAGGAATTAGGTATTTCCCATGAACACAAAAGGTATTTTGTTAACACACATTAAAAGTCCAGGTATCCCTGATTATGAGATCCCATTTGCAGCATTGGTATCTTTTCTTGCCATCAAACTAAGACTAGAGCCTCCTAGACCAGATTTCCTTAATTTCAAACAATATCATGAAAAATGGAAGTGATACTCCAACCCCTTTACCATAGTCTATTGCCATATTCTATCTAGAAGGAAATTATAGGTATCGCTCACAAATCAGGGGAGGGTATTAATCACTGGCATGTACTTTGAGGACCATCATTGCCTTTGAGGACCATCATTTCACACAATGAAAATGATAATAAACTTGACGGGGGGCGTGCTTTTATTTTCAGTAGTTTTTAATTCATTCATCCATATATTCCAAAAAATATTACAGAGCAATGACTAGAGCAGTTACGTTTCTATTTGTGACGGATTCTGCAGTGAACTAAGAGAATAACATATCTGCACTCATAAGGTTTATATCCTATTTGATAAGGTATTAGATAAATGCATAGACATGAAATCAGATAATAAAAGAAGCTGTGAAGAAAACGAAAACAGTCTAAGTGATTAGAGAGTGACAGGGGTGATGTTATTTTAGAAAAGAACCAGAAACACCTCTCTGGAGAGTAGTATTTCAACACTGACTTGAAAGAAATAAGAGGGCATAGGCATATAGCCAAAAGCATTCCTGGTAGAGGAGAGAGTGATGTCAAAGGCCACGGTGCAGAAGTGTGGTCTGGAATAGTAGGAAGGCCAGAGAAGCTGGGCCAAAATGAGCAAGGAGAAGAATTTAGGCGATAATGCCAGAGATTCATTCAGGTAAATGATACTTGAACCCATAGGGGCTCTTCCTTATTACCTGTGATACAGATTCCCATGTGTGTGGGGCTGGGGGGCCAGGAGCAGTGTGTCAAACAAAGGGGTACAAGAATATGACATTTGGTTTTGGTCTTAAGTGGGTTCTGTTTATTTTTTTTTATAAACAAATAAAATTTGAAGAACAAGAAAAGAATGATAAAAAGCATTTGGGTATCAACTGCAAGAGTTCAAGCAAGGGATTATAGTATTTGTTATCACAAAGAAAATAAGGAAAAAAGACTTACTTATAACTTTTTGAAAATCCTTCACAAGTTAGTAGCCTTAAAATTTTGAAGTTTCTAAAACACGCAAACTGTCTTCAGGACATGCTATGTTCCTCCTACTTTCTACCTCTCTGTTTACATTTTAGAAGGCCACAGATTTTGTTCTGTGGTTCATGTCCATAGAGACACAGTTTGTTTTCCTTTCTCTGTCCTGGGTCAATCTGTAATCCTTTTCTGGATGGCTGGTAACAAAATTATAGTTAGTATAAATTTAGAAAAGGGAGAATATATCCATCAAGATCCAATAAAAATTTTTAACACCATATCCTTTATGAAGGAAGGTAAGAATAGAAAGGAAAGCTTTGAAACTTACAAAACCATAATGTATAATATCCACTAATAGAAAATGTACTATTTTTATTATGTACATTGCTTCAATTATTTTTCTGTTAGATAAGGTTTTAAGTTCTTTTCTTCTTTAGAGAGTTTATAAATATTTGATGAGTTTTCATCAGAGAACTATTTTTAGTTTTAATACTGTTTTTATTTGATGGCCAACTAGTAAATCCAACTTTTCTCCTACAGTGAAACAATATAAATGATATGAACCAACCAGTGGGGTTTTGGCATAGGGACAGCTTATCTAGTTTTCAATAGACTTTCCAACAAATAGTGTTGAAGTACTAACTTTAGAAAACAGTCAGCATTTTTATGTGAAAATAGTTCCTATACAGTTTTAGGATTTAATGGACTCCCAAACAATATGAGTTGGTTCTAAGGAAGCTCCCAGACAATGCTCTGTCAGTGAACCCAGAAAGCCCATTAACATAAGGGAATATTTCCGAATAGGATGCTTCTGAAGGGATTGCCAGGACTGAAATTTAGAGAATAATTTGAACTCATAATAAATGAAATACAAATGTACACATATGCCAACTGCTTATATTGAGCCTTGCCTTTAAAAAAATGTTTATTTATTTATTTTGAAAGACAGAGGCACAATTTGGGGAGGGGGAGAGTGAGGGGGAGGGAGAGAGAATCTCAAGCAGACTCTGTGCTGTCAGCACAGAGCCTGACCTAGGGCTCCATTGCATGAACAGTGAGATCATGACCTGAGCCGAAATCAAGAGTTAGACGCTTAACCAACTGAGGCACCCAGGTCCCAGAGCCTTGTACATTTTGAGGAGATGCTATTGGAGCCTTTATTTGAGAATCTAAACCAGCAACCAGTACATGCTCCAGGCCCTGTATTAGAGGAATTCCCCTACTTTTTACATATTTTTACTTCCATGGAATTAAGTACTTTACCCCTATACATTTAAATTTTGTTCCCTATACACAATTGCTATTCTAATTTGGTACAGAATGGTTTGAATTTTGTAAAATACAAAGTTATATAAAAATTGCATAAAATACATTTAAGCCACAAATTGCTTTATTGAATTCACGTGACTTTTCCCAGACAGCACATTTAACTATATGCTTATTTTCTAGATTCTTTGTGTTTAGCCGAATACCCTGATGCTTCCTGTATGAATACAGACATGCCGATATATGTATATATATAAACATGCACATATATGTATACATACATATGTATGTATACACACGTGTATGTATACATATATGTATACACATATACATATATGTATATATACATATATTGGCATGTCTGTATACACACATATGTATTTATATATATTTGAAGTTTTAAAACACAGGGTTAAATACCTTGGTAAAGCATATTACATTTTATTTTGCACGTTAACTTTTCACAACCTAAGAAAAGTAATATTGAGCAAATGCATATGTTAATACCAAAACCATTCAGTTGGTCTATAATCTAATTTGAAGCTTGCAAAAAAATTAGTCTTAAATGTATGTATTACTTTGTCTTATTTATATAATAATATGCACTGAGGTTGCATACATTTTTATTTTATAATTCAGCAGCTAAATTCTAACTTAACCTATAATTGTCTCCTGTTACCAAGTATGACAATTTCTGTCTCATAACAGGAATCCTTAGACCATTCACATTTAATGTATTGATATTATCTTTCCAACTCTTTTCTATATGTACATGTTATCTCTTTTTCCCCTCTTTCCTGCCTTCTGTTTTGATAACTGACCATTTTATTTGGATTCTACCTTGCTTCTTCTATTAACTTATTTTACATACATCTTATTGTTAATTTTTTCATGGTGCCCTAGGGTTTATCATAAATATTTTAAATTAATCAGTCTACATTCACATAATATTACACTACTTCACAGGTAGTGTAATAATATTACAACTTTATATTCCCAATTCTTTCCTCCTATCCTTTGTGCTCTTATTGTAAAACTCTTTTAAATGTGACATAAACACATAATACAGTGCTGCATTTTGTCTAGTATTTTTGTTGCTAGTCAGAAAAAAAAATAATAAATTTCAATGTACCATCTTTTTGTTTCTATTCATTTCATTTTTTATGTCTACCTGTGATACAGTATTTCTGCCAGAAGGCACTTCTTTTATTTTTTTTACAGAGTAGGTATGTTAGCAATTATTCTTACAGTTTTGGTTATGTCCAAGAAAGCTGTTATTTCTCAAATATTCAGGGCATAGAAGATTCTATTACAAATGATGCTACAGTGAACATTCTTGAACATGTCTCTATAAGAGCATATGTGGGATAACTCTCTACTTTATGCCCCAAGCAGAATTTCTGGGACACAAGATATATACAAGTTCAATTTTACTAATTGTTTTTGAATTGCTAGGCATTATATCTACTTACAAAGGTACTAATTATATTTCATTGCCCCTGTTTTCCCCATTCAACCCTTGGAAGTGTCAGAATTTAATCTGTATATGATACTTCTGTCTGTGAAGCATATAATATAAATGTGTTTGCCTTATTATATACATATTTATTCATAATATCTAGGGCTATACATAAAATAATTTAATTACTGTCCAACTTTTTTGGAATCCTCTTAATATGCATCTTTGAAAGAAAAATGCATCCAGATTTTAGAGATTGTAAAAAAATATGACATGTTGAAGTATAAGTTCCATTATTGTGCATGAAATACTACTATCCATTGCTTCTAAATTTCTGAATCATAAATCAAAATAGCTTAATAGAAGTTGTACAGTTTTCAAGAAAGCAATTTAAATTTTGTACTTTATTAGTATGTCTATTTTTTGGCAATTTATACTTTTCAGTTTCAAAGTTACATTTCCAGGGGGAAAAAGGTATTGGACTGACAATGCATACAATTTACAACTGAAATTTTACTACTCATAAATGTAATAAAAGTGTATGGTAGAAGATAAATGATTTTTTTTTCTAAACAGTGATAAAAGACTTACTTTTGATGAATATATTATTAGAGGGTAGAAATAGTAAAAAAAAAAAAAACATCATTTGCCTTTCTGGTTTCCAGTTCTTTTCAAAATATAGAATTTAATATAACCATTTACCATTTATCAGGAGGTTATAACCTTCAAAATTTCAACTCTTGAACTAACTGAACAGCCAAGATAGAAAAATATTCTCCATGTTATCAAAACAAATGGGGGCTAGTTTTTATTAACTGTACTTGTGCTGATGTATATAAATTAGGTATTACTACAGGATGAATAACATGTACATTTCCAAGTCTTTTTTCATCCTTTGAACATTGTTTAGAATAACCATATTTGCAGTAAGTATTGAAAATAATTGCAAGCCTTCATGAAATATTCAGATTATGTAGAATATAGAGTATTAAGATAAAGAATATTTGAACTTTTTAAACCAATTGAGAGTTAATTTAAGCGTACTCAAGTTGACATTGACACACTTGATATATATTCTCATTAAAATAAAACCATGCATAATTTTAAAATAAACTATAATAAAATAGTTTTAATCTTGGTCATGTTTCTTCTAATCTGACTTTCACTGTACTGCTTACGGAAATTCATACTTCCATAGAACAACATTCATGAACTAGAAAATACACAAAAACAAATATAGAGTAAGTTTCTCTTCTTTTTAAATTTTCACAGATCCTAACATTTTTTGAATAATGGGACAAGATCTTCTTGAAATCTCCGCAGAGCAATGTTCATAAATCACACATTTCTTACCTCTATTTCCTTCTTACCAGGAAACAGAGCAAAATTTTAAAGATAGATAAAAACATGGGAGACATTACAAGCTCCGGCAAAATAAGAATTAACATAGATGGCCCAAACTCAATTTTTAATGAGCATCTAAAAGTGAAGAGAGGAGTGCCTGCGTGGCTCAGTAGGCTAAGCTGCTGACTTGGTTTTGGCTCAGGTCGTGATCTCATGGTTTCATGGGTTTGAGCCCTGAGTCGGGCTCTGTGCTTCCATCCCAGAGTCTGCTTGGGATTCTCTCCCTGTCTCTCTCTCTCTGCCCCTCCCCCACTCACACTGTCTCTGTCCCTCTCAAAATAAAAAAAAAGTGAAGAGAAAGTGTCTGGGAATATTTGAAACAAATATTAAAAATAAAGAAAATCAAACTTTGAACCATTAGCAAATTATATTTTAAATAAAATTAAAGAAAAGAATGTGTTTTTGTAACAGTGACTTAGTTTTGAACAGGGAAATATGTCCCCTGTAAATTGCTAATGATGAGTCTATGTGTAATCGAAACAGGTTAAAACATGTAGGGAACCTGGGAAGAGAGATGCTTAAATTCTATTTTAGTTATTTCAGACCAGACTTATTTTTTTAGACTCCAAATATGAGATAAAGTCTACCTTGAGTTTTTTCACAACTGCCTGGTGCAATTTGTCTGTGACTAAAGAGATACCCTTAATATTGTGGAGGTAAAAATTAAAAAGTAAACAAAAGTAGTTCTTGAATTTCCAGAAGAATGGTTCCTGAATTCCCAAAAGCAAATAGCAGCACCAGAAACAGATAAAATAATTAAGGCTAGGGGTTTTTGAAGAATAAGAATCGGGGTCAAAAGGGCTACAAAGACATTTCAGGTTATTAATTCAGTGTGTGAATATTGCATGCACCTGTGTGCGTGTGTGTAACATATTTTTATCACACGAAATTTGAAAAAAGTATATACCAGATAACATAGAAGGAAATGTTAAAAAAAGAAAGAAAAAATGGAAAACAAGGAAAGCTTAAAGAAAAATCCAAGCGTTCTATAAAGTAATACATCTCTTTCCCCACTTTCACTCTAAAAAGTTTCTTCTCAAGGAAGAATAAGTGATTAGTACCATAATCAGAAAAATAAATCTTTTGTTATGCTTTCTTTTTCTAGATCCCTGGTTCATATGTCAAGGAGAATCTGCTCATATTGAGTTTTTCACCTACAGAAGTAAATATAAAACATATTATATTTTGATAAAGACTGAGGAGAGAAACTGAAAAAAAAAAAGGCTGGCTTCTCTCTAGCCATTAAAAACCTGAGGAAATTCAGTAGATGATATATGGGTATGATATATGGGTTTGGAAATATTTGTGTTTTAAAACAAAGCCTGCAATATTGGAATAGGTCAAAGACTCACCATAAATTAATTGACTAAGATGTTAAAAGGAATACA
This sequence comes from Prionailurus bengalensis, assembly GCF_016509475.1. Taxonomy (NCBI): domain Eukaryota; kingdom Metazoa; phylum Chordata; class Mammalia; order Carnivora; family Felidae; genus Prionailurus; species Prionailurus bengalensis. The sequence continues at coordinate 61,869,147 of NC_057343.1, read as the reverse complement.
ACATTTAAACTCATGTAAGCTTTCTTAGAGAAAGCCCATCCTTTTGTCAGCATGTAAGTGACAAGGAATGTTTACAGTTAGTTCTTATTTAGGTAATGCAATCTAAAACTTGATTTTTAATTATTTTATTTTTAATATTTTATTGGATTGTAGTAAGTACACTTAACATGAGTTCTTAACAATTTGTTGAGGCAGAATACATTATTGCTGACCATGGGTACAATGTCATATAGAAGATCTGTATAGCTTATTCATCAAATTTAACTGGGGCTATATGCCCATTGATTAGTAACTCCCCATTTCCCCCTTTGCCGATCCCTGGAAACCACCATTCCACTCTTTCATTCAATAAATTTGATTATTTAGATTCCTCACACAAGGGGAATTATGCAGTATTTGCCTTTTTGTGACTGGCATATTTCACTTAGTTTAACATCTTCAAGATTTATCCATGTTGTTGCATATTATAGAATTTCCTCTTTTTCTTTTTGATTATGAATTGTATTACATTGTATGTGTATACCATATTTTCTTTATACAGTCATCTGTCAATGACCATTTAAGTAGTTGCTACATCTTGGCTATTGTAAATACTGCTGCAATGAACATTGGGAGTGCTCATATCTCTTCAAGATCCTACTTTCAATTTTTTTGAATAAACACTTTACAGTGGAATTTCTAGATCATATGGTAGTTACACTTCTAATTTTTTGAAGGACCTCCATACTATTTTCCATAGCACAAGTTCCAATTCCACCACACCCTCACCAAACCCCTTCTTTTTTTTTTTTTATAATAGCCATCCTGACAGATGTGAAGTGATAGCTGATTGTGGTTTTGATTTGCATTTCTCTGATGATTAGTGACATTGGGCCTTTTTACATATACCTGTTGGTTATTTGTATGTCTTTAGAAGAAAGTTCAAAGACATTTTGAAGAAATGTACATTCAAGTCCTTAGACCATCTTAGTTAATCAGGATATTTAGGTTTTTGTTTATTGTTTGTTAGTTTGTCTTTGCTATTGAGTTTTAAAAATTTGATATTGACCCATAACTAGTGAAGAAATTGAATATGTTATCAAAAATCTCCCAACAAGTAAGAGTCCTGGGCCAGATGACTTCTCAGGGGAATTCTACCACACATTTAAAGCAGAGTTAATACCTACCCTTCTCAAGCTGTTCAAAAAAATAGAAATGGAAAGAAAGCTTTCAGACTCATTCTGTGAAGCCAGCATTACCTTGACTTCCAAACCAGACAGAGACCCCAGTAAAAAAGGAGAATTTCAGGCCAATATTCCTGATGAATATGGATGCAAAAATTCTCAACAAGATACTAGCAAATCGAATTCAACAGCATATAGAAAGAATTATTCACCATGATCAAGTGGGATTCAATCCTGGGCTGCAGGGTTGTTTCAATATTCGTAAATCAATCAATGTGATACATCACATTAATAAAAGAAAGGATAAGAACCATATGATCCTGCCAATAGATACAGAAAAAGCATTTGACAAAATTCAGCATCCTTTCTTAATAAAAACCCTCAAGAAAGTCAGGATAGAAGGAACGTACCTAAACATCATAAAAGTTATATATAAACAGCCCACAGTTAATATCATCCTCAATGGGGAAAAACAGAACTTTCCCCGTGAGACCAGGAACACGACATGGATATCCACTCTCACCACTGTTGTTTAACATCATGTTGGAAGTCCTAGCATCAGTAATCAGACAACAAAATGAAATAAAAGGCATCAAAATTGGCAAAGAAGTTAAACTTTCACATTTTGCAGATGATATGATACTCTACATGGAAAACCTGAAAGACTCCACCAAAAGGCTACTAGAACTGATACATGAATTCAGCAAAGTAGCAGGGTACAAAATCAATGTACAGAAATCAGTTGCATTTCTATACACCAATAATGAAGCAACAGAAAGAGATATCAAGAAACTGGTCCCATTTACACCAAGAACCATTGCACCAAGAGCCATAAAATACCTAGGAATAAACCTAACCAAAATGTAAAAGATCTGTATGCTGAAAACTATAGAAAACTCATGAAGGAAATTGAAGAAGACACAAAGGAATGGAAAAACATTCCATGCTCATGTATTGAAAGAATAAAGATTGTTAAAATGTCAATACTACCCAAAGCAATCTATACATTCAATACAATCCCAATAAAAATTGTACCATATGGGCCCTGGATGGCTCAGTCTGTTAAGCATCCAACTTCAGCTCAGGTCATGATCTCACAGTCTGTGGGTTTGAGCCCCGTGTTGGGCTTTGTGCTGACAGCTCAGAACCCAGAGCCTGCTTTGGATTCTCTCTCTCTCTCTCTCTCTCCCTCTCCCTCTCCCTCTCCCTCTCCTTCTCTCTCCCCTTCCCTGCTCTGTCTGTCTCTCTCAAAAATAAACAAAGATGAGAAAAATTTTTAAAAATTGTACCAGCATTCTTCTCAAACCTAGAACAAACAATCCTAAAATTTGTATGGAACCGAATAACCAAAATATTGAAAAGAAAACCAAACCTGGAGGCATAACAATTCCAGACTTCAAAAGCTGCATTACAAAGCTGTAATCACCAAGACAATATAGTATTGGCAAAAACAAACAAACAAACAAACCAAACAAACAAACAAACAAAAAAGCAGACACATAGATCAACGGAATAGAATAGAGAACCCAGAATTGGGCCCACAAATGTATGGCCAACTAATATTTGTCAAAGCAGGAAAGAGTATCCAGTGGAAAAAAGACAGTCTCTTTAGCAAATGGTGCTGGGAGAACTGGACAGCAACATGCAGAAGAATGAAATTAAACCACTTTCTTATACCACACACAAAAATAAACTCAAAAGGATGAAAGACCTAAGTGTGAGACAGGAAACCATCAACACACTAGAGGAGAAAGCAGGCAACAACCTCTTTGACCTCAGTCACAGCAATTTCTTGCTTGACACATCTCCAAAAGCAAGGGAATTAAAAGCAAAAATGAATTATTGGGACCTCATCAAGATAAAAAGCTTCTGCACTGCAAAGGAAACAATCAACAAAACTAAAAGGCAACTGACAGATGGGAAAATATATTTGCAAATGACATATTGGATAAAGGGTTAGTACCCAAAATCTATAAAGAACTTAACCACACTCAACACCTGAAAAACTAATAATCCAGTGAAGAAATGGGCAGAAGACTTGCATAGACACTTTTACAAAGAAGACATCCAGATGGCCAACAGATACATGAAAAGACGCTCAACATCACTCGTCATCAGGGAAATACAAATCAAAACCACACTGAGATGCCACCTCACACCGGTCAGAATGGCTAAAATTAACAACTCAGGAGACAACAGATGCTGGTGAGGATGTGGAGAAATGGGAATCCTCTTGTACTGTTGGTGGGAAGGCAAACTGGTGCAGCCACTCTGGAAAACACTGTGGCAAAAAATTAAAAATAGAACTACCCCATAACCCAGCAATAGAACTACTAGGAATTTAACCAAAAGATACAGGAGTGCTGATTTATAGGGGCACATGTACCCCAATGTTTATAGCAGCACTTTCTACAATAGCCAAATTATGGAAAGAGTTAAATGTCCACCAACTGATGAATGGATAAAGAAGATGTGGTTTATATACACAATGGAATACTACTTGGCATGAGAAAGAATGAAATCTTGCCATTAGCAGCAATGTGGATGGAACTGGTAGGTATTATGCAAAGTGAAATAAGTCAGACAGAGAAAGACAGATATTATATGCTTTCATCATATGTGGAACTTGAGAAACTTAACTGAAGACCATGGGGGAAGGGAAGGGGAAAAATAGTCACAGACAGAGAGGGAGGGAGGCAAACCATAAGAGACTCTTAAATACAGAGAACAAACTGAGGGTTGATGGGGACATGGGGGAGAGGCGAAAATGGGTGATGGGCATTGAGGAGGGCACTTGTTGGGATGTTCACTGGGTGTTGTATGTAAGTGATGAACCACAGGAATCTACCTCCAAACCAAGAGCACACTGTATATAATGTATGTTAGCCAATTTAACAATAAATTAAAGGAAAAATTGGAACAAAAAAAAACCTGTTTGGTATATGATTGGTATAAAGTAGATATTTCTGTAAAAAAATAGATACTAATTCTAGCATGCTCTTTTCCCTCCAAAGAGTTATAAGTAACTGGTTGCCAAAATGAAATAAATCTTGCATTAGTCTGTTTTAAAAAATGGAAATGTCCAGAAGAAAACCTTTCTCTTAAATGCTCAGTATTTTATATTATGCTACTGCATGTGAAATTAAAAATAAATTGTCACTGAAGTACATTTTAGTTATCATTAATATATTCACTTCACAGCAAATAAATACATACTTAGTATGTTTAAATAGTTCACATAGTTGGGTGCTATAAACATCTATATAGTTTATTATCAACATGAAACAAAACAACTGAAACAGAATTGCTTTCATCTTGATTTCCTCTCTTCAGTAACCTATGTAGAATTCTTATTTTCTGCTCTTACTGCAACTACCATATCATACCCCCAAATTATACTGTAACACTTAGAGCAATAAGTTTATTATATTTTTCTTCACTACCAGCAGTTTTACAACGCCTTTAAAATAATTATACTTCAATTCTTTTGAGATAGTTCCTCTTAATGGCAAACATGATTACTGGATTTAAAAATCTGAGTATAAAGCTCTAGATATGAATTTCCATATTCTCTCTGAAATGATTCAACTATGCTTAATATTCAGCATGAGATGTGAATTGTAACAGTTAAGGTAAAAGTATTCTAATGAATATTTTTAATTGAGATTATGCAGATGGTTGGTGGTAAGAACATGTCTCTAATACCATTTAAGATTAGAAATGCAATACTCACACATTTTCGTGTGTGTCAAATTCCAGTTTTTAACTATGGAGGAGTGATTTCTTTAAATACATCAATCTGTGGTAGATAAATACATTGTAGGGTACACTTAGACATTTTGAGGAGGCAAGTTAAATTGGAAGAGTTGAAGCTATAATTTAGACAAATCAACAGAAAAGTGAACATCCCCATCATCTGGGGCATGTTAGATGATGTGCTGTAATTACATAGCTTTATTATCTTTATTGATCACATTTAGCTAAAGATTCTTTTGCTTTCTACTCCAATTTGCCTGAGTAAAATACTGAAGAGAGAGTAATCACATCATTTTCCTTCATTTACCAAATCTGTTATTTTTTGTTTAATATCTAGAAAATTGGCTAAAACATAATTTTAAATGTTTTAACTCTGCTTTGATTCCATATAAAAGAAATAGAAAATCTTAGAGTGTACTTCTATGTCTGTTGTTTTATTTCCTTACAATATTTAGCTAACCTTCTTAATATAGATTAGTGACTCAAAATATGTATTTATCAATTGTAAATTATGACTTCTAAGGTGAGGCATGGAGGTTTTGCAGAACAGACTTGTATATAATTGGCAAATAAGCAAAATAAAGTACACCCCTTTCATTCTTTTTGATGGAAGAGATTCAGAAATTATTCAGTGATTATAGAAAGAAATCCATGTATAATCATTAGCTTATACATTCAATCAACACCTTAATTCAATTTTAAATAAAAAAATGAATCCAAGCAAAATGTGTGCTTGTTTATTCAAACTCATTAGAAAAATGTACAGAAACCTTCATTTTCATGACAACTTAAACATAAGCAATAACAAGGAAATGTTTATTGGGGAAAAAATGTTGACTTTATGACTGTAGCACAGCAACAACAAAATTCCTCTAAAAATCAAAAAAATATATATAAATGTCTTTATTCTCATAAATTGTTACTTCTTTAAAATTTTTTTAATGTTTATGTATTTTTGAGAGAGAGACAGAGTGTGAGCGGGGTGGTTGGGAGAGCAGTGAGAGAGACACACACACAGAATCTGAAGCAGGCTCCAGGCTTAGAGCTGTCAGCACAGAGCTTACTTATAAGCTACAAAAACTTTAAAAATAAAAGGTAACTACAAAAGTCACAGAAATATATTCCTCAGAGCCATTGAGTAATTACATAAATAGTCTGAGAACTAAACGGATGCTATTCACAGAGAACATTTATCATAAGTGAATTTTAGTGCAAGTGGAGACATTTCCCAAAATTTAAAGTAATACAAATGCCAATTAATTAATTAGATTTACTGGATTACTCTTAATATTTAATACATTTATGTAAATACCTCTGTGTAATTTTATCATTTAATATGTGTTATCTTTTATTTTCTTTGAATGATGCAATATTTATATTACTGAAAACTATAAAAAATTACAAAATATCTGACATGGAACTATTACTGCAATATGATAATTTTCTAAAATATATTTTTATTTATACTTTAAAGTACTATAGATTATACTTTATTTGTAAATAAAATACATAAATAATGCAAATAATGCTTTTCTAATTTGCTAACTTTTGTTATTTTTTTCACTGATTATTGATAAGTTTAAGCCATAGTAAGTTTTAAGTATTTTGTCTATTTTTACAATTTCCTGTCTGCATCGCTTGTTTATTTATCATCTAGCTTGCTTGTATGTTGTTTTTAATATCTAGAATTTTTAAAACTTATTAGAAAATGGAAGGCATCTTGTTTTGGCAGCTGCTCTGCCCTTACCTTCATTTATAATGCTCTAATTTAATGTTTCATATGACTGTTGCAAATTAATTAAGCGGCATTTAGTAGCATATAATTAGCTGTATATATTCCACAGATTATTCCAATTTAAAAAAAAAGTGCTAATATTTATGTATATAATTATTGCTTTGGGAATTTCAGTTCAGACTTACCTCCCTATCATGATAATTATGTTTCATATTAAGTTATATTTGACAAACAACATGCGAGTCATATAAACTTTTAGAGTCAAACTGAATTTGAAATATTTATCTTAAAAATCTGTTCATAATATATATTTCTGATAACACTTTTATCATACATAACTTAATATGTAAAGACTCCTTCACATTCATGATTTATTTACAAGATCTGAAAGATTCTGATGACTTTGGATAATATGTTGGATTAATTTGAATTTTCTCTAAGTAAATCAACGCCAAGTAAATATTTACATATGTAAATTGACCATAAAAGCTCTAAAATCCAAAATAATAATCATGCTCTAAGAAAGTAGAAGGTACAAAGTAATTATGTTTTCTATAAAATTCTATAACTTTATTATTGAGTGAGTTTGTAGTGTTTGGCTTACTTATCTCAAAAGTGGTATTGATATTTATCCCACGCTTTCCATCCAGTTTATGTAGGTATAAATTATGGTAATTTTTGTTGGTAGAATAACTGACACACAGAAGAATGTAGCAGCATACAGAACATTTTTCATGTTATTCTAGTGTTTCTTTGTTTCCTGATATCTGCTTCATGGATATCCATATTCCATAAAGTTGTCAGCCAGTCAGTACCTGAAAACTTCTAGTAATGAAGTCCTATATACTACACTAAGTTTGCCCTCTTCAGTATTGTCTTCTTGCAGATTATAAAATTTTGGTTGTCAAAGATTTACTATGCCTATTTTATTACCCACATGTTTGTATAGCAATCTCCCTGGTAGGAAGCAGTACATAATAAAAATGTACTAATCTGAAGCTTACACGGTGCTTCTCTTCTTACACACTACCACTTACTGCTTCTAGTTTGGCTACCAAACTGTCTTCATATCTGTCCCTACTCAAAGTAGAAAACTATGCAGAAAATTTTCACATAGTTCCAAACAGTAAAATTAAGAAAACAACTTCTGGCAGGCCTGTGAGGAATTAATCCCAATTTGGGCAGTCAGAACAATTATTCAGGTCACTGAAGTGTTATCTGGCACATTACTCAACTAGTGTGGGACCCATACATCTTAAAACACATAATGCAGCTTTCCAAATTGTCTAACTTTCATCCAAGTCAAATGCAGGATGAAAAAATACCAGCTGCATTTCTGTTTATGACTTTTTCCCCCAATGTATTTTTGATATGATGTCTCAATGCACATTTTCAGCTGATACCAACATTTTTATAAAAGTTAGAAAATAAGGGCATATGCAGAACCTATTATTGGAAGAACTGGGATAATGCTTCACATTTGATTTAAGTCCAATGCCATGACAATCACTGCCTGCCCTAACAAGGATTGCTCATGCAGTGGTTTGGCCCAATAGTTTCAAAAAATCATTAATTAAACTAACTGAATGCTACAGAGTTCTACAGTTAAAATAATGTGACTAAATTGACCACTACACCAAAGCAATATAGTCTCCATCTAAATTATTCTGTTTGGTAAATAATCCAATATTTAATTAGCTTTGTTATTTATATCAGTGTATATTTAAAATGGACTTTGGGGGCACCTGGTGGCTCAGTCGGTTGAGCGTCCGACTTCGGCTCAGGTCATGATCTCACAGTCTGTGGGCTCGAGCCCCAGTCTGTCGGGGCTCTGTGCTGACAGCTCAGAGCCTGGAGCCTACTTTCGATCCTGTGTCTCCCTCTCTCTCTGCCCCTCCCCACTTTGTCTCACTCTGTCTCTCAAAAATAAATAAATATTTAAAAAAAATAAAATAAAATGGACTTTTAACTTGGATCAGACAGCAGATTGCTGCTCACCTTAAAAGTACATGTATATACTATGTAAAGATTAGTATTCTATAAATTTTGCTTAAACTTTTTCATTAACACTTCTCATGACCATGTCCTTTGTGTTTATGATGATGTTTTCAGGGATGTTGGTAAACCTCAGAGCCATCCTGCCTTGGCTTTCATGACCGCAGTACGTAATACCTCAGTAAGGCTACATGGCTTTGCAGCATAATGAATTTAGGGGAACCATTGCTGCCCGGGATTATATACAATAGCAAATAGTACCTGTAGCTATGCATTATGTGCAAGATAAGTTTTTTTTTGATAAACCAGGGTATCTCTCTCCTACCTTGGGGCCCGTGGAGAAATCACACAGCCTTGGTACATAAAATTGTTATCTTCCTTGTAACTGCCTAGCTAAAATTGTTATTTTTAAAAATTTTTTCTTAAATTCTCCCTTAATTTACTACAGTTTATTCACACAGAAAAATGTAGCACCTTGGTTTACTTTAAATAATCTTTTAAAGAGGAAAGAACTGATATTTAGGGTATATTAACACATATGTGAGAGTACCAGACTTGGGCACACAGCATAACCCGCTTCAAGGCTTGAGGCATTGCACAACGCATGCATTGAGCAATGTCTCTGGTCTTCCAAACTGTTTTAGCAGTGGAAGAAGAAGAACGAGTGACAGGCAACATGGACGGTGCCTCTCACGTTCATTTTTTCGGATTGAGTATGGAGTATGGGCAATCACGATTCTGTTCGTTTGGCTGCCAAATCAGTAGGAGATCAGTAGGAGATCTAAGGTTGGCTTTCAGCATTTGCTCTGTACAAGTACAGGGAGTGGTCAGACACATTTTTCTCAGGCCCTATACAAGAGAAAGGGCAGTGAAATGTCCAGACAGCTGGTAGTCTGTTAGTCAACAGCTGGCCCGTCCTCCTGCCCGGTGCATTCCATCTCATTAGGAATGAGCCTCCATGCACAGCCTCCCTCCTGGTCCCAATATCCTCATCTCTTACTCTTGTGTTACTTTCCAGAACCAAGAAACACTGGTACTCCCCCTTAAAAAGATGTATACATGCAGTATAAACATATTTGATAGTATATTTAAATACATATAAATAAATGTGTGTACTGCATACACACATAGGTATTTCCATATAGTAATCAGGCTGGAGGTTTCAAGTTTGAAGATCAAATATGAATATGTATATATATATATATATATATATGTGTGTGTGTGTGTGTAAACATAGAAGTGCATAATATATACACATACATTATAATGTATATATATAAGGTATAATATATATCTTATATATACATATATACATAATTGCACTGTATTTATGTACATATATGCACACAATACAATATACGTGTATTGTAATATATATTCAGGCTGTGTATGTGTGTATATACGTGTGTATACATATGTAAGTGTGTATATGTGTGTATATGTATATGTGCATATATGTATATAAATGTGTGTATGTGTATAAATATATTTATAATTATATATTTATATATATTATATATTTAATTTATTAATATATTAATAATGTTTATATTTATATTATATAAACATAAATATATAAATTATAAATATATAAATTATAAACATATTTATATTTATAATATATTATAATATATTAAATATATCATTAATATGTTAAATATATTAATAATATATTTAATATATAATATATTAATAATATATTTAATATATAATATATTAATAATATATTAAATATATTAATAATATATTAAATATATTATATATATTTATAATTATACATATAATGCCCCTCCAACATATCAACAGGTGGGCAGAGGGAACAGCCATTGTAGCATCAACCATTCCTTAAAGCTGAGGCAAGAATTGCCCATTGTGCATTTTGAGAAAAATCTTTGCCCTACCTCCAATCAACTTGATCAAATTTTCTACCATTTGTAAGAGTGAAGTTATGCGGTTAATGTGTATTTGCATTTTTCATTAAGTACTAGCACATGTACAATAATGTCCCTACTAAGGTACTATATTTCATGAATCTGCCTTTTGTCCCAAACCAAAGTGCTTTAAATAGTGAAATTTCATAGAATTTTTCAATATGTTCTATGACATGCCTCCCCTCCCATAACATATTTAACAGTTTCCCTTGGTTTTATGAATAATTTGAAGAAAATAAGACTAAAACTGATGAATTTTCATATGCAAAGTTGTACACCCGAAGTATAGCTTTTTATCTATTTTTTCTTTTCTATAATCTCATGAAAAAGTTTCTCTGCCTTCTCTTATTTTTTTCATAAATAGTATATATGTATGTATGTATGTATGTATTTTAATTTTTTTAATTCTCATGCAGTGTTATTTTAGTTTCAGGTGAACAATACAGTGATTCAGCAATTTTATACATTATAGATGCTCATCATGATAAGTACACTCTTTAATACCTATCACTTATTACACCTAAATAGTTTTTTTGTTATATTTTATTTTGTTTGCTTTTTGTTTTTGCTAATTCCCTGTTTCTCTTACTATTTACATACAATAATTTCTTTTCTGTTTTTCAAATGTCAGTTCTCTTATCTTTTGTCTTGACTAATTACATTGGCAAATACATTCAGAACACTCTTAAAGGACAGTGAGAATATAGCTCTTCTCTCTGATTTCAACTGACGTGATTATTGCAAATCCCCATTATGCATGATATTGGCTTTTGGTCTGAAGTATAAAGTTTTCATAAAGCTAGAGAAGTAACTTATTTTCTATTGTACTATGATTACAATTATGTTTTTCAGTATCTATTAGGTCAATCCAGTGATTTTTGTTGTTGCAAAACTTAATATAATGAGTTGCATAAATAGTTTCTAATATTTAATTATATAATATTTAGATAAAATGTACCAGTGATTTATTTAGAATAAATATTACAATATTCATGAATGAAGTTGATCATTAATTTCATTAGTTTATATTTTTGCTACTTTTTTATGGCTTAATATCAGTGTTTTAATATCTTCAACAAATATGTGTGCTAGGTATAGTACCTTAAATATGTTTATATCCTCAGTCTGTTCATTATTTGGATAAGTTTAACCGAGGAAATGACATAGTCTGATGTACATTTTAAAAAAATCACTATTTATAGTTGGGAGGATGGCTTACAGAAATGTTGCAATTATATGTGGAAGGCTATTTACCCATGTCTCAATGCTGAGGTTTCAGACATTTTGTATCTCAAGAAGACTGTCTTACCAGTGTCTGCAAGAAAAGGGATAGGTTCAAAAGAAAGCCAAATTTCACTACCAGATAGGTGTCCTAAGAAATGTTCATGAATCACTTGAGAACAGAAGTAGAGTTTTGTGTAAAATTGGTCTATCATACAGAGGGACTGGTATAGATCTGTGCTAGTCTCTGGAGACTCCTAGAAATCTGGTACTGACATTCGGCCAAGATAAAAACAAGATAGACTCTCTTGCAATTGATAATGTTTTCTTTAAATTTTGAAATTACCCTGTACATAAATAATACAGCATGTAGTTCAATATTCTTATTTGTACAATGAAAATGAAAATAATAAGCAAAACTTACTTCAAAAAATTTTTGTAAGTATTATATGAGTTAATTATATGTAAAGCACTTAGTGTCTGTCACATATAATTGCTATGTAATATTAACATTAACTGTTTCAGATACTGAAATGTGCTTTTAGCACAATAATAAAAGTAGAGTTCTTTCTCTGATACATAAGTTAATGAGCACTGTGACCCCAAACCTTAAAAGTAAAAAAAGAAAAAAAAAGATCACCATCTAAGAGTTACTTCTAATTCATCAAAAATGCATTCCATTAAGTCATACAAGAAAAGAGATGGCCCTGGGCTTACTTGCTATATGACTGACACTATTACAATACGGAAAAAAAAAATCAAATCAGAATGTGAGTCCTCAGCAAAGGAAGCATGAAACAAGATGAGCGAAGAATATATTTGCAGAATTTCTTAAAAACTGTCAAAAAGAAAGTGATCCCGCTAGGAAACCAGTGTCTGGTCTGGTGGCTATTATTTTAGAAGATATCGGATTATCTATTAGATTTAGCAAGCTGGCTCCCCTAACTTTGTTATTGTGTCTGTCCATCAGGTATTAGGTCTCAATTGACGTTACACGTCCCCAAACAAGCTTAAAGAGAGACAGTATGTCAGACAATCATTATATCACTTATTGTAAAATAATTACTTATATTTTTTATTTGATTATATATATATATATATATATATATATATATATATATATATATATATCTGCATTCATGGAGAGGATATGAGAATATGAACAAATCATACCCACTTATTTACTTGACCATTTATTATTGTAAATAACGATTACAGATCTTGTATTTCTATCTTTCTTTTTTCCACTGAGTGGATTCATTAAAAATCTTTAAGGAGGGATGGCTTGATAAGCAGATTTTGTGGTTGTCATGACTGAGAACTGAGGGCAACAGTCTACAACTAAGGTAATTTAATGTATTGCCATATTAGCTACTTAGATTTTCCCGAACAACAGTCAATGTCATAGTATTTTGTCTATTTTCAACCTGTTGCAAACAGAAATGCAAAATTATGCTAGTAGATTGGGAACAAAGAGAACTCCAAGACAGTTTAGTCTATAATCAGCAAAAGACCTTAGGAATATATTATAGAAATATTATTTGAATAGAGGAACAAGGAACACCCTGATAATGCTTTAAGTGGGAAATGACTATTATATAGAATGACAGATTAATTGGGTAGCACAGAGAGAAAAGCAGAAAAGAGAAATTAGGAGGCAATAGGTAAAGTATAAATAATCGAAATTTGACTAATGCTTTGAACTCAGCTAGAAATAATGCAAACAAAACTGGATGCATATTCTATGACTGCTTTCCATAACCCTTCCTCCCTCCAAATACACCTAAGAAATACTGCATCTGAAAAAAACCCTCAAATTCATACGTATTAACGAAAGGAAAGAAGTAATTACTAATAAGCCCTCAATAAGTGGGTGGAGAAAAAGTTATTTATAAATTATTTGACAGTAGCATTGTAATTCAGTAGGTATGTTTTCAGGTACATGATGTCTTTTAATAACAAAATGATGTTTGGCAAGTTAAAATACCTACTTGTCTTTTTTTCAGTCTTTATTTCTCAGGCCAATGGATTATTCTATTCCATATAAATGCAATAATAATACAGTTATTTAATTATTAAATAATATATAATTCTTATTTTTTAATTTGATAACATTCAAAATTTGCTAAACTTCTGACTTCAGGCTTATTTTTAAGCCTATTAGAACAGATTCAAAACAGTAACTTTCATGCCTATTATCTAAGAGTTTTAAAAAGTAGTGTGTTGAACTTTTATACTACTGTTACCAGGCAAAATATAACTTCAAAAATGTGTGTATGTCATTGGTTTTCACTTTAAATAGCAATAACACATAAAGAAATGTATCATAAAAAGCTCCTAACAATGTTTACATTTTAATGTTTTGTTGTATTTTAAAGAGATGCAAAGATTTGAGAAAAAATGCTCTCAAAGCATACTCTCTGAAGAAAAGCTGGAAAGACCTCAAAAAGTATTTACATTTGATAGTATGGAACAGGCCACTCTGAAGCCTTCCACAACAGCCTATCATCTGCTTGGCCTTTTCTGAGGAGATTGAATCCAGGCAGGAAAATACACATTTGACACCTACAGAAATAAATATTAGATGTTTTGTTCTTTCGCCACTACTAAGCACAGTATTAAACATGCTCATTCTTATTGCTAAATTACTATAATTACTAGACATGTTCCAAAATTAATACTATAATATTAAATACGATTTACAAATTTAAAAAAGACTCACTGAAAAATGTAATATTGCATAATGCCAAATTCCCTCTCTTGCATTATGATAGATGAGCATTGCTGCAGTTAACTTCTTATGAACTTCTAATTATAGCTAAAAATAATAAAGGACAAAAAGTTTACGTTGTCATGATATTTTGATTTTTAGTGGAAAAAAAAACCCCGAAAGATATCAAATGACTGAATACGTATAGTTGAAATAAATTCAGCGTATAGTTGAAACATTACATGGAAATTGGCTTCTAAAAATACATTCACTATTAAATTTCTAAAAGAAATGTTTTCTTTGGTACCTGCTACCAGCCATATAACCAGAATAACCTGGAATGAAGCTGTCTTTATTCACAGACAGCCTGATTTGCTATGGAGAAAACTTCAAAGCATCCATGAAAAGCTATTAGACCTAATATATGACTTTTTTAAACTTCACACTATGCCAGGTCAGTCTACAAAAATCAATTGTATATCTATACATCAGCAATTAGAATTTGCATTAAAGTGCGCTTAGAATAGCCCTCAAATATTAAATGATTTGGTATAAATCTGGAAAAATGCATTCAAGACTTGCATGATGAAAACAACAAAATGCTGCTAAAGAAATCTATGAAGACTGAATCAAATATAATGATAATATTTTGCTGGTTAATGAAGAAACTACATACAGCTATTAGTTCATATGAGATAGACCTGTAGATTTAATGCAATTCCAAACAAACTCCCAGCTGGATTCTTTTGTACCAATTAACAAGCTTGTTTTAAATTTGTGCTATAGGGTTTATGAGGTTGTGTGTGTGTGTGTGTGTGTGTGTGTGTGTGTGTGTTTATTTTCAAAAATACCATATATCATACATGATATATATGATATATTCCAGCATTTCTAGTTACTTTTAGAAGGAGTAGCCAACTAACAACCACTATAAATAGTAAGAGAAGAAAAAAGCAAACTTCTGAAAATTGTAATAGCCCTCAGATTTTCCTTTTTAATAAACAAAGAAGCAGCTTTTAGGAAAATAAAATGATTAATTTAGATTTATATATTTCTTTTTTTTTTTTTTTTGATAACAGATATGCAGATATCCCCGAATCCCTCTCTTAACACACTGTTTTTGTTCACCTGGTGCATTTTCTTCTTCAAATCTTTCATGTATATTATACATTTTTCAAAAGATGTAAGTATATTTAGTAAGTACAGTAAAGACTTTACGAAGCTAAATCAAAGTGATGAAATTGCTTGAGATTGATAGTATAATGCACATATAGATATGACATGCAGATTGTTCCTAAAATCTATTTTTAACATAAAAATTTAAAGATAGACAACCAATATTGATGTTCTTTAATTTGTTTCACAATAAAAAACAAAAATATAAAATGCAGGGGTGCCTGGATAGATCACTCGGTTAAGTGTGCGACTTCACTCAGGTCATGATCTCACAGATCGCGGGTTCAAGCTCTGCATCAGGCTCTGTGCTGACAGCTCGGAGCCTGGAGTCTGCTTCATATTGTGTCTCCCTCCTCTCTGCCCCTCCCCAGCTCGTGGTCTCAGTCTCTCTCTCCCTCTCTCTCAAAAATGAATAAACATTAAAATTGTAAAGAAATATAAATTGCAATTTATCTTGTTAAAATAATGTGCTTTTTAAATTTTAGATTCTTTTTTTACAGAAGTTTTATATAAAGGGATACTCTACTCACACTGCATCGTCACCATTTGTCATCCCCAGAAGAATCTTCTTTTAAGTATTTTATTTACTAACTTGAGTATTTACTACCATCTTTCTGAGTAACAGTATCATAGAGCTACTTACTATTTTTTCAGTTTTAGGCATTATTTTTTTTTTCATTATTGACTCTAAGGAGGTTGCAGAAATTCCTTAGATTCATCTTACCAATACATTTATGATATAATTTTTAATTAAATCAAAATTCTGAGTATACTTAATGTAACTTTGTAAATATCACTGATAATACAGCCATGTAGTGCACTATTATAACATTTCATTTTTTATACATCTCTTTTGTTTCCCTCATAATTATAACTCTATTCTTGATTAGTTTATAGCATTTCTGCATTATTTATATTTTTGAATTTTTTTTTGAATTAATGGAAATTTACCTCAATCTTTTCTCCCTAATTTCTCCTATATCTGTGTGGTTCCATCACATGAAACAAGTGTGCAACATCCAGCAACACTGGCTACTGAAATGGTCCCCAAATCATCTAATAGTGTATTATATGTTTCCCACAATAAAATATTATTCTACATATAATACCTCCACTCAGAGAGAAGTATGATGTAAAATTGAAAGTTAAATATATCATTGGAGACATGGATGGAAATAAATGGTATGAAATTGAAATTGTTATATGTGTTTAACATGCAAGCAGCAACTCATTGTTCAAAGTAGATTATTTGGACACAAATTTGCATAAATTGGAAGGACCTACAGGACAAAGGAATTGGTTCATACAAGAGGAAGTGAATTAGTGAAGCCAAACTGAAAATGATAGATTTTTCAAACTATTGACAAGATATAGTTTAAAAACTTGTTGTGTTTGTGTCAGAGCATTATAAATAACTTGAAAATGTCCATAAAGAATAGTTGAGTGTTGCAGAATTTATATTACACACACACACATATACACACACATATGCACACATGCACACATACACCCCTAATTAACACTGGAGTGGAAAGTACCCCAGTTCATATTAAGGAACACAGATAGAGGTATTTTTAATATGTGCATACTTTACATAATGGTGATAATTGAGGCAATGTTACTGACAGATCACATATGAATGATCTGAATGAGCAAAAAATAGCTGAGGAGAGAAGTTTTGAATACTTATATTTAGCATGTGACATAATAAATTAAAGACTAAGAAGCTATTTAAAAAGTAATATTACACAGAGAAACAAGATAGGCAAATTCATGAATCAAAGGAAATAGAATCTATAAATAATTGATTTAATCATTATGTTGAAGCAATGCCGTTTCATGATATAAAAAATATTACAACTTTATTTTTATTTCTTGCTCTTCATTTTAACATTGATTCTTTTCTTAAAAAAAAGGGGCAAATCAATGACTTTTCTGTTCACACATCCAAAGTGCTACTGCCATTTCAGGTCTCAAAAAGAATCTCATTTTAAATATCCAGTTGCCTAACAATAAGGAAAGATGTGAGAGATAACTTTTTTTTCCCCTAGCTTTAGTATCTGAACCAAAAGAATGGTCATGATCCATATCGTCTCATTTTTCCTCAAATCTCCCTCACATGCTAGTTACTGTGTCTGACCCCTTTAGCATGGGGCCCAATGTGAGAACTGATTAAGAACTAAGGGCTTACTCTTAAAATACATGATGCTGTGTACTCTTGCTGACTCCATGTTTCACATTTGTGTGGAGACATCACTGTTTACCATGCTGGGCACTTGTGGCTAAGAAATGATGTGGGTGAATGAACCATGTAGGCTTCCACTCCTCCCTACTCCCAGAATTCCTGCAGTTTACTCTGAAGACTAGTAGATATTTGATTCTTTTGCTTCAAGGTGGTCTTCTTGAGCAGAACTTAACATGACTCTTGTCAGCTCTCTCTTGTTACGATCCACTCCTGTTCAAAGGAAATAGTCATCGTATCCTTGACTTATAGGCAAACACGGTAGCATCTCACCTTGACTGGACCTCCCAAGAATCTCACAGTCTATTCAGTGTTGTTTTCCAGATTTTCTGGGGTTAGGGGTCAGACGTCAAACTCCAAAAGACAAATAAATTCTCTATGACCAACACCTCCTCCGAACTTAGGCTGGAGAATTAAGTGCAGCGAGTTCCCAACTCCCCCATACATAGTAGATTTAACACACAGCTTGCTCTAAAGAAATCCTCCACAGGAATTTCTCTTTCTTGCTCTGCAATGGGTGAACCCCTTTTAGTCACATGTTACACAGAAAGTCATAAAAGCCCTAAGACCAGTGATTTTATGTGGATGTGAACATCTGCTTTTCTGTCTGGCAAAACACATTTGTATCAATCATCATAAGTTATCAACTCTAACTTCCAATTTCAGTCTCCTAACTGTCAACATGGTCAAATTCTAAAAACAGGCTATGAAATATAAGGACACAGGAAAGGTCACTGGATATAAAAAAGTCATAAATTCATTGACAGAAGTTGAGTGTAAGGGACTTAGACACTAGTCATATATTAGTTTACTAACATATTCTTACTCTATTCCTTAATAAAATAGTATAACAGAAATCACTTATTGGGAATTTAATAACCACTTGCTATGTCAGAGAGTTATTTTAAATGAATTTAGAAATTTAAACAATTTATAGCATACTTTCGCCATGTAAATTAAAAACACCTTTGCTGGGGCGCCTGGGTGGCTCAGTCGGTTGAGCGGCGGACTTCGGCTCAGGTCATGATCTCGCGGTCCTCCGTGAGTTCGAGCCCCGCGTTGGGCTCTGTGCTGACAGCTCAGAGCCTGGAGCCTGTTTCAGATTCTGTGTCTCCCTCTCTCTGACCCTCCCCCGTTCATGGTCTGTCTCTCTCTGTCTCAAAAATAAATAAACGTTAAAAAAAATTAAAAAATAAAATAAAATAAAAACACCTTTGCTGCAAAAACAGGACTTCTTAAAGATATATGCATTTTATTTATTTTTAATTTTTTAGTGTTTTTATTTATTTTGAGAGAGAGAGAGACAATGTGCATGAGCAGGGGAGGGGCAGAGAGAGAGGGAAAGAGAGACTCCCAAGCAGGGGGTGGGGTAGGGGCAGACAGAGAGGGAGAGAGGATCCCAAGCAGGCTTCACACTGTCAGCTTGGAGCCTGATGTGGGGCTCTACAGGGCTCAAACTCACAAACCATGAGATCATGACCTGAGCGGAAATCAAGAGTCAGAAGCTTAACCAACTGAGCCACCCAGGCGTCCCAATATATATGCATTTTAATTCTACATATTAAACATACTTTATGAGTTCCTATGAGGCTGGAGAGTCGAAGTTGGTGTGAGGGATGAAGGAGAAAGAGAAACAAGTAAAAACGGAGCATCATAAAGAGAGAAACTGGCAACTCGTGCATGTTTACCACAGGTGTTGAACCTGAGGTTTAATACACACACACACACGCACACAAGCACAGACACTTCTACTTGACTGGTTTTACTGACTGTCCTTGGCAACACAAAGAGAAGTTAGGGGCTAGAGATGAACTTGCTCAAGAAATGCTGCTAACAGCATCTTTCAGCCCAGAACATGGATCAGAACATCACTTTACTTATTTCAGCTCCTTTTCCCCTCGGCCCAAACACTCCGTCCCACCCCCAGACACACAGAAATAGAGATGTTGCTGGAGGTACAACCGCTAGGTATGTTGAGTCCGCCTGCATATTATCTTTACAGCTTGTGTAAGTACTCTGATTTTTAGTCAAACTTGCCTAGTGCAGCCACGCCAAGACAGTTTATATATTAAAAGGTGGGAAGTAACCTCTGGTCAAATATTTCTCAGAAGAGCTCACAAACAGTTTTAAAACCACCTTTCTTTGTTTACACCTAGAACTGGCACTGGAGCCGACCCTGACAACTAGCCTGGCAATACAGATACTATCAAGTGTGGCGTTGCTTATTATTGCTGGGGGTGCTGATTCTCTTATTTCACTTACTGTTCTGAGCCTGTACATCTCAGAAAGATTTTGTCAGGCAGATTTCTCACACCATGCCTAGAGTGGAACATCAAGAAGAGGTGAGGGGTGAAGTGGGAGAAGGCTGGATCCTAATGAAGGAAATTCTTCCAACAGAGACACAAATCCCCTTTGGCATTACAGGAGGCTCATGCTCTTCTGAGCACCGGAACTCTTCCAAAAGTTATAGTTAAGATGGGACAGGATGGTAGACTTGCCCTCATATTTAGATGACATTCTAGGAAACACAAATAAATATAAGGTTTAGGGTTGAAAAGGGATCAGGGCAGAGTGAAATTGCAGTGCAAAAGAAAGGAAAAAAACAACAACACATTAACCTGATCTTTACGGGCAAGAAGACAGATTTTAAAATTGTGATTTATTAGAATATATTGTGAGAGAGAAGTTTTCCATGCTGACTTCACACAGAGTTTGATCCTACTCTCCTACATAATAAAGGGCTTTAGAATATTTGAACTCTATAATTTCCCTCCTTACTTACACATTGTTGTCAGATCTAGAAAATATTATTTATATATACAATATTTTACAGATTTTCTAGGCATTAGTATTATTGTTTTTAAACTTTTTAATACATTCTAAAAATCACTCTCTACTTTTTTTCTTTTTTTTTATTTTGCTTTTCCAGCAAATAGCTTAAATATTATCTAAAATAGTAGTTCTTAGAGTATATTAAGGTCAGCAGAATTTTCAAAACAGAGACTATGTTAAAAATAGTGTTTTTTTGTTCTAGCTTGATTTGGTTGGAAATGTAAATTTTTAAATTTATTTCTTTTTAAGTTGTGGAAATAGGTTGAGAAACTCTCTTATACTTTTTATCAAGACTAAAGGATTATTTACCTTTGCCCAATTTACTTTATTGTTCTCTCTCTCCCAATGTGTGTAGGCTTGTGCGTTTTCATGTATGTAGCCTCCGTGAATCTATTTACCTGGAATTTTGCCTTCTCAGAAGCTATAGTGACAATTTCTTATTATTCTCTCAGTTCTTCAATGGTTTAATATGGTATATTTAATTTTTTTTTCAGTTGGAAGTTGGGTGCAAACAATTTTGCTTACATTACTAAAAGTATTATTTTATAAATGTATTCTTTATTTTCTTTTCAATAGTAATAAAACCATTTACAAACATCTGTGTATAAGTGAATATAAATAATACTGCTATCCAAATGACATGTAAGAGGACAAGTAGCACCGTTATATTGGTTGAGAAGAGTAATTATGTGAGGTCCATAACATAGGGACAGATAATATTTGAAATAGAAAGAAAAAAAGCAACATATATGATAAAAGTATAAAATGCTAAGACAACAAACAAATTAATTCTCTGAATTATTTGAAAAACAAGTGTTTCCTTTCCTCTTCACATTTTACAGTAAATTTAATTACAGTGAGTTTTCTTTCTATGTCTTTCTCACAACTAAAGTGTTAGTACAAAAAGCTGTTAGAAAATTAGTCATAGGTGCTCCCGGGTGGCTCAGTTGGTTAAGTGTCAGACTCTTGATTTCGGCTCAGGTCATGATCTCACAGTTCGGGAGTTAGAGTCCGCATTGGGCTATGCACTAACAGTGTGGAAGCTGCTCGGGATCCTCTCTCTCCTTCTCTCTCTGCCCCTCCCCGGTGCTCAATTGCTCGCTCTCTCTCTCTCTCTCTCTCTCTCTCTCTCTCTCTTTCTCTCTCTCAAAGTAATTAAACAAAATGAAAATTAGTCATAAAATTTCACTTTATTTAAAAATTTAAGTTTATTCTCAATATACTAGTTGATTATTGCTCTTAATAGCTAACGTAGTATTTATTTACTTCCACTTAAGATCAAAAGTAAGAAAGAAGAAAACACTTTCTGGTTCAAGACTTTTCCAAGAAGCACAGACTCCTCAATTATATGGACATTGTAGACTGACTCAGTTCTCATTTCCTGTTTTAAAAAGGTTTTCAAATATCACAAATGTATTTAAATACACATTACTTATATTTTCTCAAAAGCCCCATTTGATCTTATTATGTAATTATTTTTGTAAGGTAGAAACCAATAATAATGACTCAACATGGCCAGATTCTTTAATAGCAGTTTTTTTTTTCTTACAAATTGACTCAAGATGTGACTCCCGATTAATTCCTGCAGTCCTCAAAAAATTAGAAGTACTTTCTAGTGTGAAAGGAGAGCTTAGTTACCCACAGTTCATTAATGCCCCTAATGTTGTTGCTTCTTTCACCAAATGTTGAATCTTACATTAATTTGGTATAGTTTAAATGCTCCCTATGTGAATTAACTTTGTTAACCTCACATTTAATTTTTCCGTAGCAAGAGTTTCCATTTAATGGCATTGTGGATGGATAAACACTGTGATATATTTTCTGAGATTCATTTTTTAATGTTTATTTACTTTTAAGAGAGAGAGAGAGAGAGAGAGAGAGAGAGAGAGAGAGAGACAGAATGCAAGTGGGTTAGGGGCAGAGAGAGAGGGAGACACAGGTCCGAAGCAGGCTCCAGGCTGTGAGCTGTTGGCACAGAGCCCTATGCGGGGCTCGAACTCATGAGCTGTGAGATCATGACCTGAGCCGAAGTCAGCCGCTCAACTGACTACCCCTAAGAGTCATTTTTAACAGCATAATGGAACCATGTCTAGAAAGTGTCAGGATGCTCTATTTTCCATTTTGTACTTACTTAGAACTCCATTTTTTAAACTAGGTGAGTTCATAACATTCTATATATTAAAACAATCATTATTTGGTTCACTCTAGATTTGAGAATGTAATTGGTGTAATATGGAGCCAATTTGCTTTCTTTCTTATCATTCTAAGACAATTGTTAGCTGAATTTAACTTCCCTTCCCAGAGTTCTTCTATTCCTACCAAGGCATCAGTTGTGCTAACGTTGTTTACACACTCAGATCCTGAGCTCCGGGAACCCAATCACTTCATGTTCCCCCTTTGCCACAGTTTTCGTTCAGTGGTGGGCATGTGATATGAGTCAAACAATTACTCTGAAACTCAGGATTTATTCTGTGTATGCTAAGAGAAAGATTCTCTCATTCTGTCAAACATGAAGGAGGAAGTGTGTACTTCTGTGAGGTGTTAGCAGAATATTGGCATCATGAATTCTTAGCTATAGCAGTAATTAAGATGCAGAGATATGAAAAGGGAAAAAATGTTTCTTTTTCATAATAATTGATTTAATAAACAAAAGTACCCTAAAGCCAGACTTGAACCTAACTCTTAACTGCATAATACATATCAACCATATTTTTATTAAGATACACCCAAAAATAAATATATGACACAATCAATTACCACCTATGGAAACACTATTCAGGTGAAAAAACAGAATGTCATCAGCACCTTTGAAAGTTATTGATACCGCTGTCAACTTCTATCCGTTACTTTCTATACAGAAGCAAGCAATATATTGGATTTTCATAAGTTACTGGTTTTGCCTGTTTCAAAATTGTAAATGCCTAAATTAATATACTCTGCATTCATTTGTGTTTAGCTTCTTTCTCTTAAAATTACTCTTATAAGGGGTGCCTGGGTGGCTCAGTCAGTTTAGCATCTGAGTTCAGCTCAGGTTATGATCTCAGAGTTTGTGAGTTCAAGCCCTGCATCAGGCTCTCCGTTGTCAGCATGGAGCACACTTCGGATCCTCTGTCCCCCTCTCTCTCCGCTCCTTCATTTCTCTCTCAAAAATAAATTAACATTAAAAAATTAAAAATAAATAAAATTATGCTTATAAGAGTTATTCATATGTAGCAGAAATTAATTTATTTTTATTGCCATAGAGTATTCCATTTATGGCTGTAATAAACTGATGTATTCATTCTACTGTCCATCTCTTGGTGACTTTTTACTACTAAATACATCACATATGTACTACCACCTAATGGTTTTGTGTGTCTATTTTTTCATTCTCTTAAATTTTTTCATGAAGAACAGGGTTCATAATTAGGAGGTGTCTAATTTATCACTTTTTTTTAATAGTTAGTCTTTCTAGTTTAAGTAAACTTTTGCTATTCTGAGGTCCTGAAGATAATATCCAAAAATCATCTTTAAAAAGTTTCTTTTTTTTTTTTTACTTTTCTTATTTAGTTCTCTGTCATGCTAAAATATTTTTTTCATATAATGTAATGTAGGAGTCATTGTCGTTTGTTTTTTCCCATATGGATATCCCATTGATTTAGCAACTTTCACTGAAAGGCTTTTTTTTTTTTTGTCTTTCTTTTTCTTTTTTTGTTCTTTTTTTTTTTTTTTCAACGTTTATTTATTTTTGGGACAGAGAGAGACAGAGCATGAACGGGGGAGGGGCAGAGAGAGAGGGAGACACAGAATCCGAAACAGGCTCCAGGCTCTGAGTCATCAGCCCAGAGCCGGACGCGGGGCTCAAACTCACAGACCGCCAGATCGTGACCTGGCTGAAGTCGGACGCTTAACCGACAGCGCCACCCAGGCGCCCCTGTTCTTTTTTTTTTAATTTGTTCTCCACCTTTCTTATACATTTGATGTCTTCATATGCATAAGTCTGTTTGGATTCTATTTTATTCCATCATTACTTAGCCTGTTTTGGAGCCAATGTGACACTACATTAACTTTAAAACCATAACTTTACTATTTTAATTTTTTTATTATTTTTTTAAATCATTATGTTTATTTATTTTGAGAGAGGGAGAGAGAGACAAAGTACAAGCGGAGGAAGGGGAGAGAGAGAGGGAAACACAGAATCTGAAGCAGGCTCCAGTCTCTGAACTATCAACAAAGACCCTGACGTGGGGCTCAAACCCACAAACCATGAGATCATGACCTGAGCTGAAGTTGGGCACTTAACCGACTGAGACACCCATGTGTCCCAACAACCATAACTTTATAATAAATCTCAATATCAGTAGTGTACACTTCCCAAAATTTCTTCTTTTTTGAATACATTGATAAATTTATAAATTCAACAAAATTTTGCCGGATTTGTTCCCATTCCTGTACTTTATTAATCAAGTACTAGAATCTCTCGCAACTTGCTATCTCAGTAAAGTAGATGATCCTGTTCAATTTCAGCACAGTTGCATTTCTGGGTAGGCACTGGACCTTTAGCATGAGTGTGGGGCAGTCACCTCTTCTCCTTAAGATTTCAAATTATTGCTATAGTTTGTAATAAAAAAATAATTTCCAGAGTTTGTGATAAAAAAAAATCTGTATTGCAATAACATCTGGTTTCTCTTAACTGATTCTGTATTGAGAAATAAACCTCACGTTCTTATAATGTGTCAGAACTGGGAAACAAATACCAAAGTACAGAGTTAACACTTGGAAACATGAGAACAAATGTTTCTGTGCCCGCTTCAGGCCAAGGCACTTAAGAAAGAGGTCTTCTTTCCTTCTACTTTCTTTTCCTCTCCACTGGCTAGACACAGGACAACAAGTCCAAAGGAATTCTGGAGCCACTGTCTGGCAGAAACACCTACCCCAAAACCACCCAGGAACACCTACCCCAAAAACAAATGCCAGATAACTTTTAGTGCCTATAAAATCTACTTTATACATATATATTTTTTCTTTTTTTCCATTTCTTTATTCATTTCACAGTCAGTGCCAAAGATAGAATTCTAGTGATCCATTGATGGTTCGGGGAAGTGAAGAGAAAAGGTTATATAAGGAGTTAATTCAAATTTATGGAGGAAGCAGTATTTGCAGTGGCAGAGTTTTGGGGTTTCCTGTTAGTTTTCCCACTATGCTTGGGTCCTGAGTTTTGTCTGGTAGTCCCCAAGACTTGAGACATTATGAAAAACTATTCATGAGTTCACTAAATTTGACAAATGCTTTCAAGGTGAACATCAGCTTCACAGTTTATTTTATATTTCTGAATGACAGCTTTCATTTAGATTTTGGCCTTGGTATTCCTTACTTTTTTTTTTTTTTTGCCACTTCATAGATGAACTTAAAAACTTCTTTCTTAACATTTGATGTTGGATTTTCATCTCTTTTAAACAGCAATGTGGACCATAGTGCTATAAATAGAGATACTATGTCTAATATAGTATACAGATTTTTATGCAGATTATATCTTATCATTTATCTCTTTAATCTACATAGCATCTAGTGACACAAATATAAATTTTGCTAATGTTTTATTTATATTTAAAAAACCTTAATTTGGGGGTGCCTGAGTGGCTCAGTAGATCAAGTGTCCAACTCTTGATTTTGGCTCAGGTCATGATATCACGTTTGTGAAGTCAATCCCCATATTGGGATTTTCTGTCTCTTCCTCTCTCTATGCCCCTCCTCTGCATGGTTGCTGTCTCTTTCTCTCTCAAAATAAATAAATAAACTTAAAAAAAATTTTAAAAATAAAAAATAAAATAAAATAAAATAACTTAATATCACTACCTAATGGCCATGTATTACAGCAGTGTACTAGACTCTGGAATACAACATAACTGTCCGCATGAAGTGTCAATCTAGTGAGAAACACCCACCTTCTGTGCAAGAAAATGTAATAAAAGAAATATTAGTTCATATATATTTTAGATAGTGATTTAGCTAATGTATCAACTATTTAAAAATTCTGCCTTCTCTCAGGAAATATTTTAATGTATCCTATATAATATATAAGGTACAAGATAAAAATACACAAAAATAAGCATAGTAAAAATTCTGATAAAATAAATCCTGTATGTTTATCATGGTATATCAGGGTCTACTCTGTCCAAATTTGAAACAATATACCCTTGACTGCTCTAGTATCTTCCTCCCCTGATAATCTTTATGTGGATCTTGGTACCAAATATGTTCTTTCCAAACACAGAGCCTTTGCACATACTTTCTCCACCACCTGCAGTCTTTCCACTCAAGCCTTCACATGGCTCATTACATACTTTCTACTCAGACATCATGTCCCCAGAGAGGTCTTTCGAACCATTCTCATTTAGGCAGGTATTTTTCTCCATTATAATTTGTCATCCTAACCTAAATAGTATTTAAGAGTAACTTTAACTATAGTATACACTTTTATTGTTTAATTATTATATTTCTCCTTCAGAGAAGTGTTTTACTGTTTATCTCCATAATACCATTCGCTAGTGATTAGCACAAAACTGCTCAATAAATACTTGTTACAATTAGTGTTGAATGTAACACTACCTTATGTTTGCAAAATGACCAACTTCTTGATACCTAACAGGAGGGACAGACAAGTACCTATAAAATGGAAATCTGTATGCACAGTATAAGGAAAAAGTTTAAATAAGTATTATAAATATCCCCAAAACAGAAGATAATTATATTTGCCAAAATACAAAAAGAGATAATACCAGAGGCTTTAAAAATTATTTCTAGTTTTTTCTCTTTTTTTCTTTGTTCTTTTGTTTCTTAAATTCCATATCTGAGGGGCGCCTGGGTGGCTCAGATGGTTGAGCGTCTGACTTCGGTTCAGGTCATGATCTCACGGTCTGTGAGTTCGATACCCACGTCAGGCTCTGTGCTGACAGCTCAGAGCCTGGAGCCTGTTTTGGATTCTGTGTTTCCCTTTCTCTCTGACCCTCCCCATTCATGCTCTATCTCTGTCTGTCTCAAAAATAAATAAACATTAAAATTTTTTTTTAAATTCCATATCTGAGTAAAATCATATGGTATCTGTACTTCTCTGACTGACTTAATTCACTTAGCATTATCTTTTCTAGATCCATCTGTGTTGTTGCAAGTGTCAAATTTTCATTCTTTTACTGGTGCAGCCAATGTGGAAAATAGTATGGAGGTTTCTCAAGAAGTTAAAAATAGAACTACCTTATGATTCAACATTTATACTACTGGGTATTTACCCAAAGAACACAAAAAACACGAATTCAAAGGTATACATGCACCCCTATGTTTATAGTAGCATTATATACAATATCCAAATTATGGAAGCAGCCTGTGTCCAATGATTGATGAATGGATAAAGAAGATGTGGTGTGTGTGTGTGTGTGTGTGTGTGTGTAACAATGGAATATTACCCATTAAAAAATAATGAAATCTTGTCATTTGAAATGACATGGATGGAGCTAGAGAGTATAATGCTAAGTGAAATAAGCCAGTCAGAGAAAGACAAATATCATATGATTTCACTCATATGTGGAATTTAAGAAACAAAACAAATGAACAAAGGGAGAAAGAGAGAGAGAGAGACAAACCATGAAACAGATTCCCAGCTATAAAGAACAAACTGATGGTTACCAGAGGGGAGGTGGGTGGGGGGATGTGTCAAATAGGTGATGGGGATTAAAGAGGGCATTTGGTGATGAGCACCAGGTGATGTATGGAAGAGTTGAATCACTATACTATACACTATACTATACTATACATATACTATACACTATATATAACACTGTATGTTAACTAAGTGGAATTAAATGAAAAACTTAAAAATGTTTAAAATAGAATTACCATATGATCCAGCAATTATACTACTGGGTATTTCCCCAAAGAATATGAAAACACTAATTCGAGAAGACAGATGCATCCCTTGTTTATTGCAGCATTTTCTACAATAGCCAAATTCTTTCTGGTTTGTGAATAGAGCGACGTGTTGCTAGGATTAATAGGAGGAAATTCCAAAGGGCCACACTTCAAATGCCTGTTTAAAGGTGGGGGGAGAATGGCAATAACAACAAAACCAAACCAAAAATAAAGGACTTGATAGCCAAGTGGCAGCAGATGTATTTATCCTAGAATAGAGTCTGCTACTGCAGATGGAGAGGTCATACAGGGTCAACTATTTTACTCCTGGCCAATCAGAATCTTTCATTTTCTCTCTTGGATTCTATTTTCTAAAACGTGATGCTTAAATATTGAGATAGTCATTAATGAACTAAAAAAGAGAAGTTTGTGTAGAGAAAAGCATAGTACTATCTATTAATTATAGCTCCCCCTTGAAGAACACAGGGATTAGGGGTGCCAAAAGTAGAAAATTCATATGCAGTATTTGACTCCCCCGGAATTTAACTACTAATAGTCCACCACTGACCAGAAAGCCTTACTGATAATGTAAACAGCCAATTAACACAGTTTTCGGTGTGCTATATGTATTATATACTATGTTCTTACAATAAAGTAAGCTAGAAAAAATAAAATACAGTATTAAGAAAATAATAAGGAAGACAAAATGTATGCACAGTATTCTCCCATAAAAAAAAATCTACATATAAGTCAACCTGCACAATTCAAACCCCTGTTGTTCAAGGATCAACTGCATAATTGATCTTCACATTTGTCTCTTCACTGAAGTGACTGTCCTAGCTCCCACACTTTTGAGTCGTTTATCTTAGCACAGGATATAATTCCTAGGAAGCCAGCCTCAAGTACAGTTTCAAACAGTTAGTAAAACAGGCAAAAAAACAAACAAGAAAGCAAACTAAAGGACTAATGAATTCCTTTATCACCTGTAACAATCAACTCAAATACTAAGGGTTAAAATCTATGTGAAACAAAGAAAGGAAAAAAATAACAGAGGACTACCTTATTTGGGGGGTAAAAAGCAAGCCTGGGAGAAACTAGTACTGTCATAAAACCAAAGCAAACATTTTATAAGAGCGAAAGTTATATTGCTTACAAAGATATACTCTTACAGGTGCTGAACAAGATAGAAAAGTTTTATTTTTCATTGCTCTTCCTGCTCTCTTTTTTCTAAGTTTATGTATTTATCTTTGAGAGAGACAGAGAGAGTGAGCAGGGAGGGGCATAGAGAGAGAGGGAGAGAGAGAATACCAAACAGGCTCCACACTGCCAGCGCAGATCTCAATGCAGGGCTCAAACCCACACACCATGAGATCATGACCTCAGCCGAAACCAAGAGAGTCAGATGCTTAACTGACTGAGCCACCCAGGGACCCCTCCTCCTCTCTCTTTTTTTTAAAATGTTTATTTATTTATTATTTTTGAGAGAGAAAAGAAAAGAGAGAGAGAGAGAGAGAGAGAGAGAGAGAGAGACAGAAAAATCCAAAGCAGGCTCCCAGCTGTCAGCCCAGAGCCCAGCATAGGGCTCAAACTCACACTGTGAGATGGTGACCAAAGCCAAATTCAGAAACTTAACTCACTGAGCCACCCAGGTGCCCTTCTCCCTCCTCTTAATATAACTAAATACCTTGGGAAGTATTACACTGACAGTGATGAAGGATTCTGATAGCTCTTGGACTGCCTTGGAACCCAGGACATGAGAAACTACAATGAAATGAGTTCCCTGGGCTTTCTTTCAATCTCTGATGTACCTCTGGACCAGGCGGTGGAGGGGCCTGTAACACCAGATCACTAAAAGGCATAGTGAAACAGCAATCAAACAAGCAAACACATGAGAATAACCCTTGGTCCTCCTTGGTTAAGCACCTGAAAAGCAGAAGTCCAACAGAGACCTAGTGGAGAGCTGACTCATCAGCTGGCTACTGCTGACAATCTGATCCACTGGAAGCAATAGTAGCAAAGACGAAATCCTTTCTAGCCCTGCTCAAAATTCAGGCACCACTGGTCATCTGACCTGCCTGCAGCAGAGGCTGCCGTGAAGCCTGGCCATCCCAGGCCAAGCTTCCTAACCTAAACCCAATGAAGGGACCTACAGCAGCTGTGGCCACAAGTTCTACGGGGCCATCCAAGACCCAGCTTAGACACACCAGCCCAGTCGCTTTGCCCACATCTCTCAAATGTTGCCCAATGACAGAAAGAACTCATGGAAGTTCCTTCTGTCTCTATAGATGGCACCAGCAGGATTAAGCAGGAATCCCAGAAACACCAGGCGAATGAAGCAGAACAGAATAGCACTGCCATGGGAGGGACCTACACAGTGACTAGAACTACAGCCCACAAAAATGCTCAGACCTACATGCTAAACCTAAACAGGGCAACTGCCGCAAAAAAACACATGATTCAGACAGGATCAAAAGTCTCCTAATATAATAATCCGAATGTCCAAGCCACACCTGAAACTCACTTGTCACGTGAAGAGCAAAGACACCTCAATTTGTGTGAGAAAGACCATAAACTAGCATGAATACCACGAATAATGTGAGTATTATTTCATAAGGATTTGATAAGGATTTAAAATCACCCACAAAAAAATGCTTCAGCAATTAAGTGCACATTTTCTTTAACCTAATGAAAAAGGAGAAAATATCATGAAACAAAAAGAAACTGGAAAACAGAAACAAAGGAGTTTCTACTTCAGGGAAATGGGGTATTTGCACTTTTTTTCCTATTTCTCCTCTCAGTACAATGACAAACTGTGGGCATTCTATATAAAACCAACATAAGAAAACTCTGGAAACTGGAGAAAAAAGTGTGAGCCAGCTAGGGTTCACATGACCTGAAAAACAATATGGCAGTAAGTTCCAGCGATTTCTTATTGCCTCCTCTACAGTCATACCTCAGAGTTATTGCAGGTTTGACCACCACAATAAAGCTAGTATCAGAATAAAATGATTCAAATCAATTTTTTGGTTTCCCAGTGCATATAAAAGTTATGTTTAAATTATAGTCTACTAAGTGCTCATCCGTTAAAGTTTTATCATGAGATTCACAGCAATTCAATCACATAATAAGGCTCCACTTGTAGTGCTAGTTCTCTTGCTATTTCTACCACATCTGTAGTTACTTCCTCCTCCGAACTCTTGAACCCCTCACAGTTATCCATGAGGGCTGAGATAAACTTTGTCCAAACTTCTGTTAATATTGACATTTTGACCTATTTCCATGAATCATGAACATGCTTAATGATGCCTAGAATTGTGAGTCTTTTCCAGAAAGTTTTCAATTGACTTTGCCCTGATCCATCAGAGGAGTCACTGTCTATGGCAGCAATAGCCTTATACAATGTATTGCTTCAATAATAAGACTTGAAAGCAAAAATTACTGCTTGATCCATAGGTTACAGAATGGATGTTGTGTTAGCAGGCATGAAAACATTAATCTTGTGCATCTTCCTCAGAGCTCTTTGGTGACAAGGTACATTGTCTATGAACACTAATGTTTTAAAAACAATCTTTGTTTACTGAGCAGTAGGTCTCAATAGTGTGCTTAAATATTCAATAAGCCATGTTATAAACAGATGTGCTGTCATCCAGTCTTTGTTGTTTCATTTATAGAGCAAAGACAGCATAGATTTAGCATAATTCTTAAGGCTCTAGGATGTTCAGAATGTAAATGCACACTGACATCAACTTAAAATCACCAAATGCATTAGCCCTAATAAGGGAGGTACTCTATCCTTTGGAAGCTTTGAAGTCAGGCAGTGACTTTTCCTCTCTAGCTATGAAAGTCCTAGATGGCATCTTCTTCAAATAGAAGATTGAAAGATTCTTTAGTTTTGTCTACATTAAAAACTCATTGTTTAGTGCAGCCACCTTGGTTACTTATCTTAGCTAGATCTTCTGGATAACTTGCTACAGCTTCTATATCAGCATTTCTGCTTCACCTTGAACTTTTATATTCTAGAAACTGCTTCTTTCCTTAAACCTCATGAACCTACCACTGCTAGCTTCAAACTTTTCTTCTATAGTTTCTTCACCTCTCTCAGCTTTCATAGAATTGAAGAGTGTCAGGAACTAGCTCTGGAGTAGATTCTGGCTTAACAGAATGTGATGGCTGGTTTGATTTTCTATCCAGACCACTAAAACTTTCTCCATATCAGCATTTAGGGCTGTTTTGGTTTCTTATTAGTATGTTCATTGGAGTAGCACTTTTAAATTCCTTCAAGAACTTCTCTTTGCATCCACAACTTAGCCAACTGTTTGGCACAAGAAGCCCAGCTTTTAGCCTATCTCACCTTTCAACACATCTTTCTTACGAGACTTAATCATTTCTAGCTTTGGATTTAAAGTGAGAGATGTGCAATTCTTCCTTTAACTTGAACACTTAAAAGATACTGTAGAGTTATTATTTGGCCTAATTTAAATATTGTTGTGTCTCGGGGAATAGGGAGGCCTGAGGAAAGGGAGAGATGGGGAAATGGCAGGTCAGTGGAGCAGCCAGAATACACACAATTGTATTGATGAAAGTCACTGTTTTATATTGGTGCAGTTCGTGGTGCACCTCCCCCCCCCAGAATTATAATAGTAACATCAAAGGTCTTATGTGACAGATTCCCATAACAAATGTAATAATAATAGAAAAAAAGTTTGAAATACTATGAGGATAACCAAAATGTGACACAGAGACACAAAGTGAGCAAATCTGGTGGAAACATGAGACCAAAGACTTGCTTGAGGCAGGGTTGCCACAAACTTTCAGTTCATTAAAAAAGAAAAAGCACAAATTGTGAAGTACAGTAAAGTGAAACACAACAAAACAAGGTATACCCGTACCCTGCAATGGATGCTGGAGTATCCAGCAACCTGGAAATGCTAACAGGTGCAAACAGTAGAAGCTCCCCAAAAAGCCTGAGTTATGTAGATGGACAAAATAATAATAATAAATAAAAATAAATAATTTTAAATTTTTTTTAATTAAAAAAAAATAGTCAAAGACAGCCTAGCAAGATGGAAAACTTTTAGAAAATAATAGTGAAACCCCACAGAATAACCCCAGCCCTATACATGCCAGCAAATGTTGAGTGGGGAGTCTAAATTGTTCACCTTCACAAGGCCGCAATGAGGCTTTTGAACTCATCTAGTAGAACCAAGTAAAAAGAAAACAACCAAGACAGAATTTTAACCTTCAGAATCTTTTCACATAATATCCATAATATTCTATTCAATTAAATATCACTCAACGAACCAAGAATGATGCAGATCTCAAACTGAATTAAAAACACAATCAGGAGATGTCAAGAAAATGATGACAGAAACATTAGAATTATCTGACACATATTTTAAAGAAGTCTTCATAAGCCTACTTCAATGATCATGCTTGAAATAAATGAAAAAAAAATAATAAAGACTCCCAGAAAAGAAACAGAAAGTTCAAAGAAGAAACCAATGGTAATTTTAGAACTAAAATGTATAATAACCAAAATTTTAAAATAACTCTCAATATATAGGTGCAGCAGCAGAAAACAGAAGAATTAGTAAAATTAAAAATAACAATTATTTAGGGGCTCCTGGGTGGCTTAGTTGGTTAAGTGTCAGACTCTTGATTTTAGATTCGGTCATGATCTCATGGTTGTGATATTGAGCCCTGTGTGAGCTCCATGCTGGAGATTCTCTCTCTCCTTCTCCCTCAGCCCCTCCCCCAGTAAATAAATAAATAAATAAATAAATAAATAAATAAATAAATAATAAATATTATTTAATCTGAATAACAAAAAGGAAATAGAATTAGAAAATAAATGTAAGAAACAGTGAAACTATAATATGATAAGTAAGGTCATGTCACTAGAGCTGATAAGGAAAAGTAGCTTAAGCACTCAAAAAAATAGAATAAACTCCTCAAATTCAGCAAAGAAATCTCATATATCGACAGTCCAACAATTTCAGTGAATCCCCAAACAGATGAATCTATAGCACTACAAACCTATAGAAATACAAACCAAGGCACATCATAGTTAAGCTTATGAAAATAAAGACAAAGAAAATACCTGGAAATCAGTGAGAGAGAAAAAGACATTGTACCTATAAGGGGAAAAAAATGAAATGACAATGGATTTCTCATAATATACCCTTCTCAAGTTCAGAAGGAACTCGCAGAACATTTTTTAAGTGCTGGGGGAAACAAACAAAAAAATCAAAATCCCTACCAACCCAGAATCCTATGTTTTGTGAAAATGTTCTTCAGAAATGAAGAGGGAATCAACACATTCACAGATGAAGGAAAACTAAGAGAATTTATCATTTACCTACTTTTCAATGATGGCTAAAGAAATTTATTAAAACAACAATTTGCATATCCTTCAAGATTAAATTTTTCGGGGACAATAGAATAATATAAACCAAAATACATATATACATCTTAAAAACAATAAAGTAATCTATATTAAATGTAAATATATCATAGGTTGACATGTTTTCAGTCACTAGACAGAAATGGTCCACCCAGGCTAATTTCAACTAATTATTAACAACTTTCAAGTATCTTATTGTGATATAATTATTTTCCATAGGAGAAAAAAATTAACATGCTGACATAAATCATACTGTTCTCTGCTGATTTTAGAAAGACTTAATTTCACAAAAAAAATCCTTAAATTTCCCAGGAGTTATGCCTGACATTTGTAATGGTATAAACTCCATTTAACTTGACCTGAATCTTAAATTCAGTAAACAAAAAGAGCTAATCTAATGTTTCAAGAAAAGCAAGTGTCATGAAAGTGGATTAATTCTGATGACTCAAGTATTTTATTTATCAATTGACTGAGAGAATTGAATAGTCAATAGAATGCAGGCAATTCAAAGCTCACTCAACCCTAAACCGGAGGGACCAATTTTAGGAGTAACTGTTATTCAGTTTGAATGCCCATTCAGTCCTTGATCGCTCTGCTGAAGATGTGAAGTAGTCGCTAAACACTGTAATATGTTGGTTTATTGTTATTGTGTTTAGAATTATTCAATGACTTGCCACTGAATTGGTTCCAGTGACTTCTTTCTTAGAGTTTAATTGTCAAAAATGAGTTACTGAAAGATTAATATTTAAACCTTGAAACTCAAATAAGGATCTTTACATATGAAACGTTATTTGGACTTATATATGTTATGTGCTTTTGCATGACCTCTTTGCCTTATTTTAGAGTGCATTTTTATCTTTTTCTGTGTTTCTTCTTATGGCAAGGAAATTTTCCTAATTATTCCTTTTATTTCCCCTACAAATTTGTAATATTTTTATGTCAATGATTACCCTATAAGTTTTATATATTATATTATCAAAATATAAGATATATCACAATCTTCAACATCCTACACAATGCCATAAACTAGAAATGCTTTTACTCATTGAAATGCATCTCTCTCTAATTTACATAACATGTAAACATCTATACACCTATATCTATAATTTTTCCACCAGAATATACTAACTCTACAGGGATTGTTTTCAGAATTTCATAAATCACTGGGGCACCTGGGTGGCTCTGTAGGTTAAGCTTCCAACTCTTGTTTTTGGCTCAAGTCATGATCTCAAAGTTCCCGGGTTCCAGTCCCACATCAGGCTGTGTGCTGTCAGTGCAGAACCTACTTGGGATTCTCTCTCTCTCCCTCTCTCTCAGCCCCTCCCCTGCTCTCTCATTCTCTCTCTCTCTCTCTCTCTCTCTCTCTCTCTGTCTCAAAATAAGTAAACCTACCAAAAAAATTTCATAAATCACCAATTATTTGGATTATCTATGTGGTTCCTATTTTCTTGCTTCACTGTTTTTCTCACTTTCAGGACTTGATTCCTTATTTATGTAGTACATCTTTAAAAAGCCCTTTAATGAAGTTCTGTCACGAGTGCATAATCTCAGGATTTATCTGAAAATGGCATGTATTAGGTCTTGTGTTTTCTGGGTGTGCCATTCCAGTTTATAGTTAAGTTTTGATACAAATATAACAAACCATTATAGAAAAGACTATGTCAACTGAAATCATTAAAACTGAAAACGTCTGCTTATAAAAATATAGCATAAATACAAAAGGTAAATAAAAAATTCAGAAAACATTTATAAAATATTTAATCTTTGAAGCAGTGCTCAAAAATATCAATAAGAAGGAAAACAACTTAATGGATAAGATGGGCAAAATATTATCACCCGATATTTCACAAAGGAGATAACATAAGTGTCTATAATATTATGAAAATTCTGTTCATCTGCTAAATAATCTGTGATACAGAAATTTAAATCACTCCATTACAATTTAGTATCACTACGTTGACAAGATTTTTAAAAATTGCAGATAGAGCATAAATTGATGCAATTACATTGGAAAACCATTTAATCTACTGGGGCGCCTGGGTGGCGCAGTGGGTTAAGCGTCCGACTTCAGCCAGGTCACGATCTCGTGGTCCGTGAGTTCGAGCCCCGCGTCGGGCTCTGGGCTGATGGCTCGGAGCCTGGAGCCTGTTTCCGATTCTGTGTCTCCCTCTCTCTCTGCCCCTCCCCCGTTCGTGCTCTGTCTCTCTCTGTCCCAAAAATAAATAAACGTTGAAAAAAAAAAATTTAATCTACTGGTATATATCAGTCTGCCTGTAAATTAGGATCTGGCAATTCTACTCCAAATATGCTTCCTAAACATATTCCTTAAAAGTTGTATACAAAGATGACTAAAGCAATAATAACCAAAGCAGTAATAATAAAAAAACTATAATAGCAAAAAACTTAAAAGAAAACTCAAATGTCTTTGGACAAAATTTAGCTGAACATGGTGACATTAATTAAGGTTCAAAAAATAGTACTGAGAGCACAAAACAACTTGTTAATGAATTTATGTAGTACATTTTCACTGAATTTTGAAAACATTTAATATTGTACAGTATAATGTTTCGGTATTCTTGTACATATGATAAAACTATTAAAGCAAGGCAAATGTGTGTGATAATAGAATTTCCAGGTAATTGACTGGAAGGATGGAGGGGTTATAATTGGGGAGGGTTATACATAAAAGATTTACTTAATATTCTTTTTTTTTAATGGAAGTGCAGGGGATCATTTTATAATTTTAAGCACATATATTCTCATCTGTACATTTGAAATATTTCATAATTTCAAAATTATTTAAAATAATACATTACTCTTTTGTCCTAGCCCCACACTCATACAGTTCATAACTCCAGATGACTCCTGTTAGTAGGCCCCTTGTATATGATTTAAGAGACATTCCACTCATATATTAACACTTACTATTATAAAATAAAACAAAAATAAATGTTAAACATTGATACATAAACAAGAAAACTGAGGGTACTACAAATTGATTTTTTCTTCAATATTAAGTGATAATGTTTCAATTTTAGAAATCAAGGCAATTATCAACTTTATCTGTTTTGTCTATGATATATTGTCTATTTTATATCTTCATATGGTTAGATATATTAATTGTATATGCTTCAAGAAAGGCATTCTTTCCATCTGTGTTCTCGCATTTGTTTGCAAAAATGAATAAAATTCTATGTTTTATTTTTAAAATTCATTGTATATTATTTTGCCACTTTGAGTTTTTTCTCCATGTTAACAGCATCTGATATATTTTATGTAACTTTGCTTGTTTGTTTTCCAAAGAAGCAATCCTGGAATGTTTATTATTTCTACCATTTTCTGTCAGTTTTTCTGGTTTGTTAAAATTTTAATGTCATCTTTAATAATTCTTTCTTCTACCTGACAAGTTTATTTTACCATCATGTTGTTTACATACCATAAATTGCACATACGTAAAGTGCATATGTTTGATATGTTTTGACTTTATAGGGGGCAGAATATTCTTCCCTTCTTTCTAGGTTCTTTGGCTGATCAAATAACTATATTGATATAAAACAGATTAATAGGGGAAAACAAATTTAATTTCATATCTACAGAAGATTCATAAAAATGAGAGTCTAAGAAGTGACCAAAGCCAGAAGCTTTTGTACCTTTTAGACAAAGAAACAATAAATTTGTGTGGAATTGACAAGACAAAGGAGTTTGGGCTTGGGGTAGTATTGGTAAAGAAGTAACAGGGTTTGTTTAGACAGCCTTCTCAGCCTTAAATTCCCTATCTCTGGTGATAAGAATGCCTTCTTCCCTTCTGGTACAGGTAGGGTACATTTCACATGGGAGATTTATCTCCTGCTCTCAGATGGACTAAGGAGGATCACGTTGTCTTTCTTGCACTACCTGTTTCTAAAAGCCCTTTAATTCCAAATAATCAATATGCCAAAGTGGCATATTTAAGGGTGGCATATTCTGCTCCCCTTCAGTATGTATCCAATCCATGATATTATCACATAATCAGGATAATAAATATATTCATCATCCTTGTTTCCTTGTGCCCCTTTAAATTGTTCCTTTATGCCCTTCCCATCCTCCTCATTCACAGACAACCACTACATGTCACGATGTATTAGCTGGCTTTTCCTATAAATCTACATAGAGTAATACAATATGTGCTCCTTTTTAATTGGCCTTTTTTTTTTCAGAGTAACAGTTTGAGATTCTTCCACATTTATAGCATGTATCAATAGTCCCCCCCTCCCTTTTTATTGCTGAATAATGTTTCTTTGTTAACATACCATAATTTGTTTACCCAATCATTTGTTGATAGATGTTTCAGTTTGGGACCCTTACTCATAAACTTGCTTTGGATATTTATGTAAAATGATCAGTCTTTCTAATTCCAGCTATTCTAATAGGTGATTTGTGGCATCGCCTTGTGTTTTCAATTTGCATATTCCTAACATCTAAAGATGTTTCATGTACTTATTTATGAAGATAAATATGGTAAGATGTCTTTTCAAATCTTATACAGATTTTTGGTGAAATTACTTTGGGGATATGTCAGCTTAAAACTGTATCCATTTTATTGAGTTGTTTTTCTTCTTTGAGAACATTTATATAAATAGGACTCAACTCACTTTCCAAGTGAGCTGTATCACTTGGAAATATTTTCTTCCAAAGTACTGTCTTTTCTTTTGCTTATCTATAACTTTTGAAAACCAGACATTTTCTTTTTAATTTTGATGAAGTTCAATTATCATTTATTTTATGAATGTTCCTTGTGGAGTTGCCTCTAAGAAATTTTTGCATAATCCCATGCGACAATAAATTTCAATACTAGGTTTTTTATATAGTGTTGCAAGTATTACCCCCTACACCATGTTTTTAATTTATTAGACTATTTTTAATATCTCCTGTGTCACATAAATATGCCTATTTCCCTTCCTCAATACACCCCATGTCTGCCTGCCTAGCCTCTTCTTTATAACTTCCTTGATCAGGACAGTTTTCCTGAGTCAACATTCTTGTCTTGGTGGCCACTCCTATGAGTCAATCACTTGTGTGAGATTTTATACATTTGTCCTGAAATCTAATTTGAATTTTTTACAAAAATTGCTGTATAAATATATAATTTTTCCAGCAACATCTACTTAAATAAATTTCCTTTGGCTACTGTATTTCCATTACATCTTTGTCAAAAATCAACTTTTCATGAGTCTATTTCTATCTTTCCTCTGTTCCATTGATATACTGGCCAATCTTGTGCAATATCACAGTGTCTTAATGACCACAGCTTTTTAATTAATCTTTTAACCAAATTAGTCCTCCAAATTTTTCCTCTTTTACAAAGCCATTTTGGTCATTTCATTTTCTATGTATTTTCATAGTAACTTTAGAATAAATTCATTTCTACAAAGAAGTTTTGTGGATTTTTTGGTATTAGATCTATAGATAATTTAGAGAGAATTGGCAATGCAACAATTTTATAATTTGCAGTAAATGAGCACAATATATCCCTCATTTGTTCAGGTCTTTTTTATATTCTTTCAGAAATACTTTATAGTTTTCATTGTACAGATATTTCATATCACTTACTAGATTTATCGCTACATATGTCATACTCTTGCCATTTTTATAATTTTACTTTTAAAAACGTCCATTTCTGTCAGGTGTTAGTTTGAAGAAATAGAATTTACTTTGGTATGTTTATACTATATCCTATAAACATGCTAGAAACCTTATTACTTCTATTAGCATTTTGTAGATTCCACTGGATTTTCTTTTATGTAGACGGGCATATTGTCTTTGAATACAGAGTACTTTACTTTCAACTTTCTAATCTGGATGCCTTTTATCTCTTTTTCTGGATGTGGCTACAGTAAAATGCTGAATAGATATTATGAGATTGGTAACTTGTTCTTGCATAACGTTAAGGGAAAAGTGTTGTCATTCACCATTAAGTATGGATGTTAACTCCAGGTTTTTCTTAGATGCCCTTTATGAAATTGAGTGAATTTTCTTCTGTTCCTACCTTGCTTAGGTTCTTGTTTTCTAGATAGATGTTAGATTTTGTGAAAAAGTTTTCATGAATTTATTGAGATAATATGATCTTTATTTTCAGTTTTTGTATATGTGTAATCATCTTGATTGGTTTTAAACATTAAAGCAACCATGCCTGCATGGCTGGGATAAATTCTACCTGGCCATAACGTATCATCCATTTATATTTATATTATTTGTTTTTGCTTTTTTTATTTTATTTTTTATTTTTGTTTTAAAGTTTATTTGTTTATTTTGAGAGAGAGAGAGAGAGCATGAGTGGGGGAGCAGAGGGAGAGACAGAGAGAGAGAGACAGAGACAGAGACAGAGAATCCCAGGTAGGCTCCTTGTTCAGCGCAGAGCCCTACATGGGACTCAATCTCACCAATTGTAAGGACACGACCTGAACTGAAATCAAGAGTCAGATGCTTAACTGACTGAGGCACCCAGGCACCCCTATTTTTGCTTTTTTTAAAGATTAATGTGAATATGGTATGTTTCTTTTCATTCATTTATTTGCAACTATATATGTCTTTGTATTTGAAGTGTATTTGTTGCAGGGAGAACATAGTGAGCCTTGCTTTTCTATCTAATCTATCTCTTATTTTAATTTGGGCTTTCCCAAAACTTATATTTGTATTATTGTGAGGTTTAAATCTATAAAATTATTATTTTTCCTCTACTTGTATTACTGCTTTTTTTTTTTCCTTTTCTCTCTTTTACTGTCTTTCAGATTAATTGACTCTAATGTTTAGTTCTAGTTTACCTTTCTCTTTGGTGAATTTGTTATAGCTTTTTCATTTTAATGCTTTAGGGTTTATATTATATATATTTAACTTATTACAGCTATGTGATATTATATGACTTTACTTATACTATAAGAACTTAAAATATTTTCGGGGTGCCTGGATGGCTCAGTCAGATAAGCATCCAACTTTGGCTCAGGTCATGATCTCAGGGTTTGTGGGTTTGAGCCGTGCATCAGGCTCTGTGCTGACAGCTCAGAGCCTGGAGCCTGCTTCGCATTCTGTGTTTCCCTCTCTCTGACTCTCTCTACTCTCTCTGTCTCTCAGAGATAAATAAACATTTTTAAAAAGAACATTTAAATATTTTCTTTGCATTTTTATCTTTTTGAAATTTTTATTAATGTTATCACCCCTTTTAATTTTATACATGATATGAACACCAAACTACATTGCTGTTATTTTCAGTTAAATAATAATTCTCTTTTAATAGGTATTAAATTATAAGAAAAATTTTCCATATTCATTAATGTAGTTTCCATTTCCAGCACTCCCCATTCCTTGT
Source organism: Prionailurus bengalensis (assembly GCF_016509475.1). Classification (NCBI taxonomy): domain Eukaryota; kingdom Metazoa; phylum Chordata; class Mammalia; order Carnivora; family Felidae; genus Prionailurus; species Prionailurus bengalensis. The sequence goes on along the minus strand of NC_057343.1, from coordinate 61,826,760 downwards.
GTAGATACATATTTCATATAGTGTCATCTTCCTTCTGCGTGAGGGTTTGGTTTAACACTTCTTGTAGTGTGACTTGCTGGTGATTAATTCTTTTAATTTTTGTATATCTGAAAATATTTTATGGATCCATGATTTGATGTAATATATATTTTTTATTAAGCATTTACATGAAGTTTCCTATTGAAGATTTTGGGGAATACAAATGCCATAATTGATGCCTGCACATATAAAATAAATAGCTAAGGACCTGACTATCCCTTCTTGGTAGGGCCATAGCAATGCATATAGATCAACACAAGGGCAAGCATGAACAGAGAAATCTGAATTATGGAGAATCTAATCACCTAAAATCAAATGTGGTTATAGAAATAGAGTTCTACTTTTACATAGTCAAACACACGATTTAAAGAACCTACTACGTGATAACCACGTGATAACCAAGGGGAAAGAGAAGTGAATAAGATTTTCTTATTCTGAAATTCCATAATTTCCATAATTATGAAATCTGAATTATGGAAAATCTAATCACCTAAAATCAAATGTGGTTATAGAAATAGAGTTCTACTTTTACATAGCCAAACACACGATTTAAAGAACCTACTATGTGATAACTACGTGATAACCAAGGGGAAAGAGAAGTGAATAAGATTTTCTCATTATACATAATGCAGTCCAACAGAAAACACAAGCAAATCCATAGATTAACAAGGTATATAATTTGATATCACACCATGGGAAAAGGAAATAAACAGATTGAAAGAAATGATAGTTTGGGGCACATGGGTGGCTCAGTTGGTTCTGACTTCAGCTCAAGTCACGATCACACAGTCTGTGAGTTCAGCCCCATGTTGGGCTCTGTGCTGACAGCTCAGAGCCTGGAGCCTGCTTCAGATTCTGTGTCTCCCTTGCTCTCTGCCCCTCCCCTGCTCACACTCTGTCTCTCTCTCTCAAAAATAAATAAATGTTAAAAAATATTTTAAAAAAGGAAAGAAATGACAGTTAAACTGAGAACCAATGGATCACTGAGTGGTAAGTAGGTCAGGAGGAGTCATGATTTTGGTAAAGAGAACAGCTTAAGAGATAGATTTACTTGAGCGATGACAAGTCATATTTGCGAATTTTAATTTTCTTAGATTGTAAAAAAACTATAGTTCTTAATTGTTTGTGTGCATAGTCCAGTACATTATTTATTTGGAGTAACTGAAATTTAAATTGAATATACCGCTATCATGCTACTCTTTGACTTTACATACCATTTCATATGCTTTGATCATGACTTCTTACATATTAATACACAAAAACTATTTATGTTACTATATACATAATATTTCTTCATCTCGGACTGGGCCAGTGTGGCTGCCAACGGTAAACTATATTATACCCATGTTGCACAGCCTACAGAAAAAAGCTTTCCTTTGTCACAGTCATGCCCATAACAGTATACATCCTCCAAGAACCAAACAAAAATTGCACATGTTTGTCTACACTTAGTGTCAAATTGTCCACAGTTTTTGTTCCAACAATGTTTGAATATATCAGTGTAGACAAGGAGGCAGAGCACTGAATGGAGAGGTTATATAGCTGGTTGAATTGAGAAACTGAAACAAGTTTAAAAACATTTTTTTTTTACATAAGGGCAATGAGAAGTCACAAGTGCCTTTGTGAAAAGGAGGCCTATTTATATTCTATTTACCTAAAGGTAGTTTAAAATACTATTTTGAGATTCTTACCTTAAATAATCTGCTTTCAAATTCCAATTTTGCTGGTACACATTTATTATAGAAAGTATTTGCTTCAAAAGGGAATATTTTCAGGTAACTTTTAGGTCTTTTAGTTAGATGGTAATAAATTAGGTTAAATAACTGCTTTATAAGATATTTTTTCTTAGGGGTGCCTGACCAGCTCAGTCGGTAGAGCATGTGACTCTTGATCTTGGGGTCATGAGTTAAAGCCCCACGTTGGGCACAGAACTTACTTAATTAAAAAAAAAGACTATAAAAATAGTGTGTTTAAGATGTTTTTTCTTATGTTGTTAAATCAATTATTCTTTGGAACTTGGCTAGAACAAATACTGGAGTTGAAAATCTCAGAGCAAAGTATGTCCTAACAAGGTCTCCTTTCCATTCTTCAAGGAAATACAAATGAATTCTCTGGCAGGTGTACCAACATACATCACTACTGAGTATTATGATATTAACAAGTATAGCGACAATAATAATGAACGATAATCATGCAGCACTCCCCACATGGAAGACATAGGCCTAAGTACTTCATGTGTTTTCAATTGATCCTCATAAAAATGCCATGAGGATGGAATTATTTCTAGCTCTACTCTATAGCTGTGGAATTGGAGGTTAAGGAACTTAAGGCCACAGAAGTTAAAAGTGCTGGAGATGGGATTCCAAGCCTGTTAGTTTGGGTTCAAAATACATCTTATTATGTGTTATACAAAGCACTTTGAATAGATTTTACATCATACAACACAGGTGGCCACTCATATGAAGTGCCTTTCCAAAAAAGAACAGCAATAAATGCTGAGTGAAAGGAAAATTGAAATATAGTGATGAACGAAAGGAATGTGAGCAAAGAGAATCTAATACTCCGTACTACAAGTTACTAGGTATGTAATCATGAAAAAGTTACTTACTCTCTGAGCCCTTTTCTTTTTCTTTAATTAATGATAATGTCTACCTCGAAAAGCTTGCATGAAATAATATTTGTCAAATATCTAGTATAGCTTCTGACATATGTTAGGCATGTAATAGGTCTCACAGGATCACAGTCAAACAGGAATAAATTTGTATTTGTATATGAGACAGAAGTGTGTTTATGAAGTCTGTCTATTCAAATAAAAGCATAGCTAGGACATATAACAGCCAAATACATATATTTTTGTATGAAAAATAAAGCTACATGGTTTATTTCTTTTGTTTTCAAATTATGTTTTATGCTTATTTTTATTTATTTTAGAGACAGAGTGCACACGAGTGGGGGAGGGGTAGAGAGAGAGAATCCCAAGCAGACTCCATGCTGTCAGCACAGAGGCCAATGGTGGGGCTCAATCCCATGAACCATGAGATCAAGACCTGAGCCAAAATCAAGAGTTGAATGCTTAACAGACTGAGCCACCCAGGTGCTCCTATTTTCAAATTCTTGTATCATTAGATTCTTGTAACCGGCTAGATTACTGTAATGTAATACAGTGTGTCCTACTTGCTGACTTAGGCTGATTGCTGGCACAATAAGTTGTGATTTTTTTTCTACATTTATTTATTTTTGAGAGACAGAGAGAGACAGAGCACAAGCGGGGGTAGGGGCAGAGAGAGAAGGAGACACAGAATCCGAAGCAGGCTCCAGGCTCTAAGCTTTAAGCACAGAGCCACGCAGGGCTCAAACTCACAAACCACAAGATCATGACCTGAGCTTAACTCAGACACTTAAGCGACTGAGCCACCCAGCTACCCCAATAAGTTGTGAATTTTATATAAACTCTACTGATCAACCAAATCTGACAGACAGTGATTCTTTAAGGGCTACGAAGTATGGTACACATTTTCAGCTGAAAAATCAAGTTGGAGCCATGTATACCAAACAAAGATGGCATCCAGTACTATGAGTGAGAACCTTTTCAGTCTCCCCTGCATTAACATTTTATTTTTGGTGTTAAATAGACTAGTTGAATAACATTAATTCATTCCAGGAATTATTTCTTAGTTTCCTTCTATCATAGACCCATGTAGATTAAGAGTTAAGGATCTGACAAAGATATCTTGGCCAATGTTGTGGAATGTTTTCAAAACAAGCTATTGAATATGTGACATGAGTCTAAAGAATGATCATCCTTGTATTCCTCTTATAGTTAATGAGTTTATAATATTAAGACTTTTTACAGATATTTTCCTACATTCTGAGTGCTGAGTTGAAACATATCATTCAAAAATGTCTTTATTCCATATTGCACAAATATAGACTGCTCAGTGGAAGGTTAGAGAGAGCTCAAGGAGAAAGAACAATTGCTTTCTCAGGTGCCTATCATAAAACATAGAAATTAAAAAAACTACAGTAGTATTAATCTAAAATAAATAATTGATATTATAAAAGCATTTAGATTTCCCTCATTAGTTGTATTAATTCCTACATGATGAAACTTTGTTCCCCTGGCTCTTAGATCAACAATCTACTTTCATGAAGTCAATTTCTGGACCAAAATTGTCCTTCAAATCCTGATTAATTCCCCTGGAACAGTCAAGTGTAAGTTTGTGATGACAGTGTTCATTTACACTAGAAGCCTATATTCAGAAGTGTGAACAATGAAGAGTCCTCAATGAAGCCCTGGATTTGGAGATTCCAAACTGCCTTTATTTTTCTTTTAGAGGACTCGATGTCTGGGTTTTAGTTTATAATGACTGGAAAGTATGGGTCTCTACGGGGTCATGCTATAAAGTGTGTGCTAAAACTGCTGCCTCTTTACAAAGGTATTTTCAACCTAAAAAATAAAACTTTTTAGAAGTTACCTTATTGAGTGCTACTGTGGTATCTTTTTACCTGAACAGGAATATGCAGTTGTCCATCTTGAAAAGTATATAACTGCTAAAATACATTCATTCCATATAGTTTTATCTGAGTATAATTAGATTTTTGGTGATTTTTTTTTATTTTACATATCATGGGCTTTATAAACTGCACATCTCTCACAGTAATATTCGTCTATTTAAACAGGGAGCACATAAAATATGTATTTACACAACTATTTTTCCATTCTTCATTACTGATGAATATCATGTCAAGGTAGGAGGTAATGTGACTGAGCAAATATTTCTTGTTACCCAATACTATGAGAACCACAAAAATTCTTTAGGTGTAAAAGACATCTTCATATTTATAATATACTGAATTTGATGTCCACATTAAAACTTCATTTAGAGGGGTAACTGGTGGCTCAGTCGGGTAGGTGTCCAACTCTTAAGTTCAGCAAAGGTCATGATCTTGTTGTCATCAGATCAAGCCCCACATCAGGCTCTGTGCTAGGTGTAGAGCACTTGGTATTCTCTATCTCCCTCTCTCTCTGCCCCTCCCTGCTTTCTCTCACTCTGTCTCTCAAAAACAAACAAAAAAGTTTAAAAAAATAACCTAATTTAGAGAAAAGAATATTGGTAGTGTTCTTTTCTTGAGTACTGGTTTTTATATCAAGATTAACAACAATTAATTGATGTGCAAAGATGATACACAGCTATGAATTTGCAGTTGCATCTAAAGTGATAACATTTAAACTGAAATGGCATCTAGAGGAAATTAGCATATTTTTAACAGTAAGAAAAACTTACTAAAATTAATTCAGAGTACAGCAGAATCAGCACAAAAGCACACATAGTTAAACAGCTATCAGTAAGTGATAAGGAAATTCTGCAACCAGGTAGAAAATATATTTTGCTTTTAATTATACATACTATATATATATATATAATTTATAATTATATATATAATTTAGATTTATATATAATGTAATTATTATATAATTATATATATTTATGTATAATTATATATATAGTTATTATAAATAAATGAATTACTCATTCACATGTCTATAAAGCAGATTATATATATATTGATAAATATATACACATATTTTGTGCAAAAACAAACTATATTCTAATAACATTTTGTTATTTTTATTCTTCACTATTTACAAACTTTTTTATAACAATGTATGCCTTTATAATGTATATAACTGAACAACAGACTTCAATGTCTTAATTTAGCTATAAATATACTAATATTGTTGAAAAATTTATTATCATACTGGTGTTTTATACCACACTGAACCATTTAAATTAAAATCTTACAAAAAGCCATTACATCTGTTATAGATAAGGGTATAAAAGCAATAAATGCACAAAAAATACATTAATTTCCTTAGGAGGTTTGCAGGTAACAAGGGGTTCATTCATTAACACAATTTACTGTTAAGTCCAAATTTTAAAGTAAAAAATGATCTTGGAAATTAAATATTTAAGTTGCCATTATAGAGAACCTCATTCATTGTGGATACTAAAACTATTTCACATGCCAGTTTAAAATTTTCCCAGTTAGTGTAAAGGAAATGACTAAGCCCAAAACATTTATAGCATTTCCCAAAATTTATAACACTCTTTCAAAACTATATCAGTAGTCATAACATAATTTAATAAACATATGTTTGCATTTTATGATCACATAAATTTTGTGAAAATAACAATAAATTGACACAGAGTCATGTAGGAAACCAAGAGAGTTTAAATAATTATGCTTTTATGGGAAAATCTAAGTTTCACATAAAATAAAATGTTATATTTCCATTGTAGTTCTTAATATTAGAAAACAGAAAGGTTTTAAGCCAAATTAGTAATCTTTGATTTTTCCCCTTTAGATTCATTGTGACCTAGATTAATATATAAAACTTAGATCTTTAAAATATTTTCTTTATTTTCTACCAGATGCCAAGTTTCAATTAGCACATCTTCAGAATAGCATATAAAATATGTATTATAGCATAAATAAAAGGTATCATGTTGAATAAAAACACATTAGTTGCTAGCCTCACATTTATTTTGCATTTCTTTGCTTATCCTCTAATTATTCATTAACACAGCTAAACCACTTTTTTTATCTCCTAGCATTTTTATGAGATGTTACTCTTAATGGGAAGTTCACTTATCAACATTAGAGATATAATTTCCCTGAGAATTTTTATTTTTCTTATGAATGCTTATTAAAGTCCATGAGTAATAAGAACACAGGCTTTGAAACATAAGAGTTAATTATCCAATTTATTAACTCCTTCTGGAAGATGGCAAAGGAGTAGCAACTGAATTTCTCAACATCTTATATTGTCAGGCACACTAGCGAACTTTAGGTTAGGAATTTATCAGATGGTATTTCTCTTTATTACATACATAACAGAATTTTATCATCTAAACAATCAAAATGTGAGTTCAACTAGGGCTCCAACTAGTGTATATGTTGTCAGCACAGTTTTTCCGCTCATATAGATTTGGTTGTTCATGGGTATATTTATATGGGACTCCTGTATGTATTATGTTGGAAAAAGAAATGGAAAAAAAAAAAAAACTACATCTAGAAGGCTTTGGATTTCTGAATAGTAAGCAAAAGGTCATCCAGAAGAGGAAGTAAATAAAATCAAGCCAAAATTGATCACTTCCATTCCATCCATATTTCATTTTCATTCATAAAGGTATTATTATATAAGCCATGCAAGCCTCCTTAGAATGCAGAGATTTCTGCATATCAAACCATGAAACCCCTGGTTGCAACTCTCTAAATATATGCATTTATTTCTTTTTCTTAAAAAAATATCTGCATATTTTTTTTCTTGATAGTCATCCTGGCTGTTTAAATCATATCTCTCTATACTACACACATTGTATATTTTTATGGGTTAATTTTCTCTGAGTATCTTATATAAACTGGAACAATGAACCAAAAATGTGTGCATTATTTAATTCAAGTACATTTCTCACCAAACTCCAAATAATGATGAAAAAGAATATGTTATTTACAGAAAAGTACAGCTATGCAAATTTAATACTACCTTATAAATAATATAATAAGTACAATTATTTAAAAGAGTTAGACTATAACAATAATAAATTGAATTTCAAGTATAGCAAATGTTAAAATAAAAATTTTGAAATCAGTCTGATAGCATCTCATCTGCATCAGAAAAACAAGGATACCATTTTTCTCCTTCCACTCCATATATGCAATATTCCTACTTGAGCTTTTAGAAAGGACAATGATACACCTCAGTAAATTTCAGTTTACTTCAAACAGTTTGCTAGATATGATGTTACAAACAGGTTCATTACATTTGTAATTTTTAAACACATACAACATTTCTATTAAAAGCAATGTGACCTATAATGAAAACAGAGGCCGAGGAAACTACCTACTTCAAAGCATTTACCCTTGAGTATTAATTATAATGCAAAGTTAGATATATATCTTAAAGATTAATTCTATTTAAGTTGTAAATGTCATTGACTTTATGAATGCAAAGTCATACAGAAATTCTTGCTGCAAATTTTAATGTATCAGTATAAACTTATTTACTTTCAAGATTAGGGTAAACTTATCCCAAAAGACCTAGAAATAAGTTTTGACTTACTACAAAAAAGAAAGGCATAGGAAATACTCAGAGATACTCAGAGAAAAGTAAGTACTGAATGATGCAGATATACTGAGATAGAGGTAGAGAAACCAACAGACTATGGATGTGTCTTCTGATATAGTTTGTGGAGAATGTACCTTGAAAGACAATTTGAAAGAGAAAAAAGACTGGCCCTATAAAAAGTTTTATGTTACTAGGTGCTTTAAAATTTATGAAGTTATTCTTACTATACATATGTTGGTTTGCCTATAGGAACATTTTTGACAAGTGGATGCATATTGCAACAACTATGTAAATTCTCCTATAACTGTGATACAACACATACATTTATGGAAAATTAGTGATCATAACCCCCAACTATGTTGATTGAGCTGGAATTAATAATAGAAAGATGTTTTGCTTTATTTACAAAATAAGTATTTTCCAAGTAGCAATGAAATATATTTAAGAATGTGTAAAAGCTTTAGCGGGCCTAAGCTATAGTGAAATATCTTGTCATCAGCAGTGAACTAACGGTCATTTTATTTTTGAACTTAACATGCTCTAAGCAAAATCCTTGGCAGCTTTACCCTCTTTAAGTTTAATGGCTACTTGTAGCTGGAAGCAAGCCACTACTAATTGTTAAAGTCAACAAAATTAACATCTAGCCTTTTAGCCTGCATTATTATTTTTTTTTTACTTCCATACCTAGCTAACTACCTAGTAGCTGTGATCAACTAAAATAAATCTTACAAAGATACTTCTTAAAAGAAAGATTTAGTCTCTAAATATTTAAGAAGTTTCTCCATTTTCAGGAACAGTTGCACCTGGTTATTGCATAAAATATCACCAGGAATATCATCGTCAGGAGAAAAAAAAGAGGGAAGCTATTTAAAATAGTCAACAAAGATGATATTTTATATGCACAAATTCACTATGGTTGTTCTCCTATGAAACATTTGTAAAATTTAAAAGCAAATGCTTCCACACACATATAAGTGTTTATTAATGGAAAAACAATGTATAAAAATGACTTTCTTCAAGTTATACTAAGTTTTTCATACATTACCAGCATGTTAATGGGTAAAAAGTATTCAAAAAGCCAAATCCTCAGCTACTGGAGCAGAGACAATGTTTATTAGTATTACTTGAAAAAAGAACAGAGAATTCTTTTCTATCCAGTAGAGGTAATAGTTTCATTTTTAGAGATAATCAGTAACCCCCTGCACATTTCCAAAGAAAGAAAGTGTATCATGTTTTTCTATAGGCTAATCCCAGATCACAAAGGAAAGAAGAAGTGGGAGGAGAGCAAATAAGAAATGAGGAGAATTTACAAAGTAAGAATTGATAAGAGAACATTGTTTATTAGAAGCATGAATTTTTTAAATCAGTGTGATTATTTACATCATTGTGAGGTTTTCACCTAGAACATATCACGTACTGCAAAAGCATTAACAACATATTTTCTATCATTATTAATAATAGACCTGAAAAAAATTCAGGATTCTATTATATGATTTATACAAAAACAAGTTGCTCAGTATAAAGACAACATGTACACCAGAATTATACATTTTATATATATATATGTAGAATAACATATAGAATATGTACATAGAATATGTAGAATATATATGTAGAATAACAACATAGAAAATCAAAGTTGTTATTCCATTATAGGACACTGGTAATTCTCAAGTTAAAGAATAAAAACTAATAAACTTTTTAAGAAAGAATATATTTTAATCAATAGATATGTGGAATGTTCAGATTTGAAACAACTCTGATATTCAGAATGGCTATGTCAAACAAGCCACTTATTTATGCTGCACCATGCAAATACACTCTTGAAAGTAATTAAAACATTTTAAAAAGTTCAGCCAAAATACAAATTATGAAAAAAATAAGTAAAAGTATGGAAGTAAAATAAGCAAAATTAAGAACTCATTGCACAGACTCATTAGAAACAACAGGAAATGATGAGTAAACTCAAAACCCATTGATAAATATTATCTTATTTGAGTAAGAAAGAGAAAATGGACAGGAAAAGAAAACAGTCCCCAAAGTTTATAAGATAATATAAAATACATAACATTTATGTCCTCAGAATCCTAGGAGGAAAAGAGAAAAATGTGGAGCTTAGAGATAGTGATAAGATAGAAGAGATAATGGCTAACAATTCACATGTTTTATGAAAGTCATAATACATAAGCTAATAGTCTCAAGAAACAGTGCAAATCCCAAACAGGAAAAATTCACAGAAATCCTCCTGATGACAGAAACTAATCAAATTGCAGAAAAGTAAAAACAAGAAAAAAAATCTTCGTATCATGAAAAAAGAAAAGATGCATGACCTATAAAGAAACAATGATTATATTGACTGAAGATTCTCATCTGAAAACATGGAAGTTAGAAGAGAGTGACACTTTTTTTCAAATATTAAAAGAAAGGAGCTACCAACTTAGAATTCTATGTTCAAATTTATCTATATATTGACCAATCAATTAAAAAAGAGGAAGAATGAAAGGGAAAATAAAGACATGCTCACTGCATGAAAACTACAGCTCTCCTCCTTAGTCCCCAGTGTCACCTTCTGTGGTTTCAGTTATACATGGTCCACTGCAGTCTGGATACAGATGATCGTCCTTCTGACAGATTATCAGAAGGTCAATAGCAGTCACACCCTAGGTCACTTGCCTCACTTCATCTCATCACACAGCCCTTTTACCCTCTCACAGCATCACAAGAAGGGCGAGGACAGTACAATAAGATATTTTGAGAGACAGGCCATATCCATGGAACTTATTACAGTATATTTTTGCAATCGTTCTATTTTATTATTAGTTCCATTGTTAATCTCTTACTGTGATTAATTTAGAAGTTAAACTTTATCATAGCTATGTATGTATATGAGAAAAAAAAAACTCTACAGGGCTCAGTATTTATCTGGGGTTTCAGGCATCCACTGGGGATCATCCACAGAGACAGGGAAATGACTGTATCTGTGTATTTTCATAACTAAAGCAACCACAAAGAGAATAAAAACACACATTAATATATATTCCAAAACACTATAGACACATAAAAAAGGAATTCTAAGACAGGTTCAAGTAGCCCATGGAAAGGCAAGAAAAAATAAAAACAAGAAACAAGATATAGAAGGAAGCAGAAGACAAATAATAAATGTCAAACTCAAACATGTCAATAATTACTTTAAATGTGAACTTTCAAAATATACCATTCAAAAGACTGAGATTGAGAAAAAAGTGCAAACAAAAATAAAATGACCAAAATAATGAGGGCCTTGCAAGAGTCAACCAAAATGGCAGTGCCAGAGGCTCCTGAGCATCTCTCCTCCCACAGAGGTATGAAAATGTGGTTACACATGAAGGAATTCCCTCTGAAAGAGAGCCCAATACTAGCTGATTGACTTCCACATATCATTTGAAGGAGACAATACCTACATCCAAAAGGTAGGAAAATCTGAGATACATTCTTGCCATAAACCCCACCTCCACTCAGTGCCACACAACCAGCAGGGACCCATCAACTCCCATCTTCTCCCTGAGGAGTAAAGAGTTTGGACTGTACATCTAACAACACACCAACTTTTAAGACTACCACCAGAGGGATAGTCTCCCAAAACACCCACTTCTGCAAGCAATGGGGCTGGTATCTACAAGACCACAAAACTATAGCATGCAAAGAAACAATTCTTCACAGGCCTGAGTGTACTTGCTATGGCTATCCTCCCAGGTCTCAGTGCAGAGGGATCTGCAAAATTCCCCATCTCTGTCTTTCCTTGAAAGAATTTTATCTGTACTTAAAAGCTGCTGCCTGTGACTTCTAATTTAGACGGCACTATGGGTCTGCCATGATTGTCCACAGAGATCAGAAAAGCCTGCAGAAAACTCTCCCACTCTCCCTCCAGCTATAAAAAAAATAAAACCACTAAAAAATGTGATTTTTTATACTTACATATTGCAAAATGATAACCAGCTAACAACTCCATTATATAATTACTGTTTTTTTTTAATGTAGTAACATTTAAGATGTACTCTCTCACCAACTTTCAAGTATATAATACAATATTATTAGCTATAATCACCATCCTGCACTTTAGATATCCAGAACTTATTCATTTTATAATTGGACATTTGTATTCTTTGACCAACATTTTCCCATTTCCCCCACCCAAGCCCCAGCCTCTAATAACTACCATTCTACTCTCTGTTTTTATAAGTTTGGCTTTTATAGATTTCACATATAAGTGATATCATCAAAAAGTATTTATTCTTCTCTGTCTGACTTATTTAGTAACATGCCTTCAAGTTTTATACACATTGTTGCAAATTGTAGAATTTTTTCTTTGTTATGGCTGAATAATATTCTACCGTGTGTATATATTGTATCTTCTTTAACCATCCATCCATTCTGACAAACAAGTAGGTTATTTCCATTACCTTGGCTATTGTGAATAATGTTGCAATAAACATGGGAGTGTATATATCTCTTCTATATCTTACTTTCATTGTTTTAGAAATATGACCAGAATTGGGACTGATGGATCATACAGCAGATAGTTCTTCTTAGTGCATAAGAAACCTCTCTCCACATACACACACACACACACACACACGGTATATACACTTATATAATATGTAATATGTTACATATTAGCTCAATTTTAATTTGTTTTAATTGGCTGAGAAAGCATTAGAGAGGAGGTGACATTGTTTTTCCTGACACTAGAAGGATTTGAATTTTCAGAATAAAAGGATATCTTCATTGTTAGGTATACCTTTATTTTAAAATCTATGACAAATAATTTTTCTATTTATCTTTCTATTGCTTAAAGATAATTACCTGGTTTTTTTATAGGTTATAAATTACATACTCCTCTCTCATTTTTTTTAAAAATCCATACTTTCAAAAATGAAGGACACTAGTTTAAGAAAAGGAAGGTGATGAGCATAAAAGCACCTATTCAAGCCCTAAACAATGGACTAAATATGTATATTTTATAAAAAAAAGAATGGCACTAGGACACCTAAGATCTTTTTGTCACCAAGAACTGAAAAAAAATAAAAATCATTGAAGAATTGACCTTTGTTTTCCAAAGACTTCTTTTCATCAATCCCATTGTTTTCCAAAGACTTACTATGATCAATGTAAAAAGGAAAATGCAAATGATTTTTCTAAACTTTAAAATATTTAGAAATAAATCATTTGCATATATTGGAAATAGCATCAAATTGTTTGCTAATAAACCCAATAATAGCAAGTCACTGATTACATTCTTATAGGATAATACAAAGGAGAAAAACAAAAATAAATGAAAGCAAAAATGTATTCTAAGACAGCAAATTCTTTTGCATTTGCAATAGCAAAAAAAGATTCCTCAAACAATTGAATTTAAAGATATGCTAGTGAAATATATTTAGGTATGGATGATTTTATTGTTGGATTACATGGTATTAAGATCTTTAGAGAATTCTTTTGTTCTTGAACATATATTGGTCTAATTCAGTTTATGATATTTCTGAATATATATCTGTCTGTGCATCAAGGCCTGGGAACAGTGTTAGTTATTATTGCAATAAAAGCAATATTCGTGTTGGGATAAAATTTGTGAGATTTAAATTCCTTTGACACAGATAAGGATTTGTTGGAGAAGGATTTTTATTTTACCTCCCTTACGATTATATATATATATATATATATATATATATATATATATATAGCAGGATAATAAAATGTGATAGTAAAACATTGGGAAATGGTTTAACATAGAATATCTTGCTGTTTTAGTTCAATGTTTCTGTTACATGGACAAAATAGTTTGACGAACTTTTTTTAAAGAAAAGAATTTGTGAACATTTTCTGTAGGATTTTAAGCTTTATACTCATTATTAAAGAAACTTGACCATCCACAGTTGAAATGATCATAACTTTTTCAATTAACTTAAAGATGAAAAAACATTGTGTAATGCTATAGTTGATTCTAGACAATTCTCATGCTACCTATACAGTTCTTTCATATTTTTCTAAAATGCCTCAATAAAAGGAATTTATAGCATTTCTTTAATCCTCAGGTATGACATTAAATTCCTACCTTTATTTTTGTTTTTCCTTTATTTGCCTCTTTTAGCTAAACGTTACTAAGAAAATCCTTAATATTGAAAAGAAAACATCAAAGGTTTCAAGGCCATCAGCTTCATTGATCTTACATGATTATAGTTACTACCTATCATATCAATGAAAGATAATAACATAATGTTGAAAATATGTGAAAACATTTGTCTATTACTTCTGAACATAAAATGAATTTGTTATACTTCATTTTAAATAATTATTGGCTTTAGCATAAATTATATTAACTGCAAATTTATATTTTTCAAGTATTATCAATGTGTTCATGATATTAATGCACGAGTTATTCCTCATATGTGGATAAAAATATCATTGATACATTATTCTTAAGTACACATTTGTTAACAATTTCCCAGAGAAATTTGTAGTCAGATTTTACATTGTTACTTCAGGGTTTGCATGAAGAAAGATGCAATGAGTTTTACACTATCATTGGCTATAAAATAGCCTGTTATATTCATAGGCAATACTTCTATTTAATGAAATATCAGTCAAAGATCTTGCCAATTTGTTAAATAAGCTCATTTTGTGATGACATGTAGGGTATTGACCCAAGGGTAAAATATATTATTGCGGGTTAAGTCACTGTCTTTAGAGTCAAGACAGGCTAATTACTAGCTCTGAGATCTTGAGTAAATCACACAAAACCTCTCAAGTTTAGTTTCATCATTTTTTTAAGGTTTTTAAATGTGTTGTTTTTTGCCATGTGTGTGGCATACAAAGTGCAATTAATAATAGGTAAGTACAAAAAATAGTAGGTAGGTACAAACAGCTCCACCAAACACAACAAGTTATACAAATGTCTAATTTTATGGGTGATTGGATTAATAGGATAAAGTTAAGAGCTCCAACAGGATCTTGAATGGGGGTAAATGGACCATTAATTCTCCAAATTGGCGTCAATCAACATCACTGTGGGTTTTGAAAAGTAGAGATTGTTATGCCCCACTCAAGAGAATTTAAATTCATAATCTTGAAATGTATAATTTTCAAAAGCTGTCCTGCTGACATTGCCATGTAAATATCTTCGGGGCGTTTTGAAGTGGAGAAGCACTAAACATCTCTTTCTTACAGTGATCTCATTTGAACTGCCTCATAAATTTTCCCAATTACCTTATATTATTTATTCTGGAAAATTAGAGAATAAATTCTCTCACTTTTCCTTTGGAAAAGGTTTACACTTAGCTCTTCATTTACACTTAGTTTTACACTGAGTTAAGCTTAACAAAGAAGGGAAAACCAAACGGATGGTGTGTGGAGTATTGAAGGATCTCACTGTTATAACTGCATGGGAGGCATTTTAATGGCAGGGAGACTGAGGACTGAACTAAAGCCCATTAGGTTTGCACAATAGTAATAATCATGGCAGTTTATTAACTGCCATTCTTATTAGAATGACAAGAATATGGGGACAAATTGGGAAAGGCAGAAAAAGCCTAAAATTTTAGTCTTTGAGTTAGTTACATTTGTTTAGTGTTTATTTATTTTTGAAGGGGGAAGGGCAGAGAGAGAGAGAGAGAGAGAGAGAGAGAGAGAGAGACAGAGAGACAGAGAGAGAGAGAGAGAGAGAGAGAGAGAATCCCAAGCAGGCTCCATGCTGTCAGCACAGAGCCTGATGAGAGGTTTCAATTCATGAACTGTGAGATCATGACCTGAGCCAAAATCAAGAGTGCAACACTCATACTGTAGCATGTAGCTCTCTAGGAAATTAAATAATGTCTAGAAAAAGGTAATTGCTTTCCACAAAAGATTAAGCTACTTAAAATTAACAGAAAAAAAATTTGGAGATGCATCTAGTGGTTACAACAGGGTCTACTGTAATGGTTTCCATCGTTGGATTTGTACTGAAATTGCATGAGCTGCTTTCAGAAATTATCTGGTTCCTGATGTGGGAAACAAAGGCAGAAGGAAGTGTAGATAAAATTAAATTACCTTATAACCTGCAGCCCATTGACAAATACTTGAGGCAGGTGAGTACAACATTCCTCCAGGAACTCCCTAATGTGTTAATATTAATGCTTTGCTAGAGGGTAAAAACAACCTTAGCTAGGCTTCCAGGATCCTGTGAGTCTTCCTTAGCATATGAAAATCCTTTCATAAACCTCCCCAACTCCCAAGCATATGATCAGTCTTTCCTGACCACCTAGGGTGTCTCTTCCTGCCCAGGGGTCCTGTCCCTGCGCTGTAATAAAACCACTTTTTTGCACCAAAGACATCTCAAGAACTTCTTGGCCATAGGCTCCAGATTCCCACCACAAATCCAAAACCCACATCAGTCCCCACATAAGATCAACTAATTATTTGAAGCACAGAATAAGCATCAGTATTATTTTACTTTATGTTATTTTAATTGCTAATACAGTAAAAATAACTTTGTGTGTGTATAGGCCTATGAATTACATAACACATGCACAGTTTGTTTAAACCACAATCAGAGTGAGGGCAGACAACAGTTCCATCATCCCCAAAACTACTACTTTGAATTATCCCTCTGGAGTAACATCCTTCTCCACCCTTAATTCCTGGTAACCACAAATCTGCTCTTTCTCTTTCTATTTCTTTCTTTTCAGGAATGCCATATAAATGGAACCATGCAGCATGCAACCTTCCAAGCAAATTTCTTTCATTCAGGAAAAAAAAAATGGTAAACTCACTCTTATTTTCATAGTCTTCTACTCTAATCTGCTTGTTACTGTTTGCTTTTCTGACACCATGAATAACTGTGAAATTTACTATGTCAAGGTTTAATTGCTGCATTCTGTAGATGAGACACGGTGGACTGTGATTACTCCATCTTAGCTAGAACCTGCTGTGGTAAAGCCTCTCCCTAAGGAATGTGGTGAACATTTCTAGACAAGGGATGGCAACCTGGCTATGTGTGGGGCATTCCTCATGACTCTGGAACATAAACCACACATTCAGACTGTATCTTATCATATATGAGAGACAAAGGGGCAAAAATTGTACAAAAATCAACCTCCCTGCTGCGCTTGGGGCTCAGCCTTGTGGGTCTTAGCCTGCTGAGCCCATGCTGGCGTGAATAAAGTTGCTTCTTGAAAAGAAAAGCCTTGGTGTCCCAACTCTCTGTGTGTAACTCACCGCTACATTTCGTGGGGCTCATCCAGGATGTGGAGGTGTTTCACCTACCTTTTTGCCAGGATACAAACCTCAGGGCACCAGGAGAGGTGACCTCACCTGGTGTCAATGGACCACTTGATCCGTAGGAGACTAGTCCCTCCTGGTGCCCCAGGGTGAGGGCCCCCAGAAGCACAAAGGAACCTGGTGAGGCCCAGGAACTACCTCAGGGAGTATCACCTGTCATACTGGTAAGAACCCGGGTTAATTTGGGTAGACCTGCCTCTAAGAGGCAGAAGGGAGGCCTGATCACCTCCCAGAGTTGCCCTCTAAGGCGCTGGGCACTGGGCAGTGGGTTGGAGTTGCTGTGTGACTTTATGTGAATGAGACAAACAGTGGAAAGTTTCTAACCTGACCAGTGGGCCAAAGCAAGTGTTGAGTCCCAATCCACAGTTCATGTGGCTCAGGGCAGCATCAGACTTCCTCAGAAGTCTGATCCCAGTGAGGGCTTGACACTGAACCCACCAATGCTAAGAGGCACCTGAAATATCTCTGAGAGGAGAGCAGATGAATGATGTGTGTCCTCTCCAAATTAATCCCTCCTTTCCCCCTTTTTCCTCTCTTGTGCATGAAAGTTGTCCATTAGGGGGAGGAAATGGGTGGAAAGCACAATAAACCTACTCCGCTAGAGTGTATGTTGAGGAATTTCAAAAAAGGATAGTCAGGAGATTATGGTATAAAGTTAACTCCCAGAAAGTTCCATACATTCTTTGAAATTGATTGGCCATCGTTCGGGTTGGGCTGGCCCTCGAGGTTTCACTTGATAAGGAACTAGTTAGCCGAGCGTTCAGGGTCACTGTGGGGGATCCAGGCCACCCTGACCAATTTCTTTACATTGACTGTTGACAAGACATGGTCCTATCCCAGCCACCTTGGCTAAAAGTCTCTATTGAAGAGAACTGTAAAGTTATGAGGTCTCATGTCACAGCATCCTCCAAAATACCAGCCCCAAACTGAAAAACCCATATTTTTGGGAAATCCTGAGGGGACCCCACTGCCATATGCCCCACTGTACCCCTCACTGCCACCTGTGCCTCCAGCCGCCCAGGCTGCTGAAACCCCACTGAAGGCTGCCCCTAGTCCCAGGGCCTTGCCATCTCTAACACCTCTGGCCTCTCCAGATGTGACTGGATCACTCAGACCACAGGTCCTAACCTCATACACCCCTGATTGAAGGTGACTAGAAGATCAGGCCAGCAGAGACTGTCCTTCCCTGCAGCAACACCAGGGAGCCCTACTGATGCCACTGAGGGAAACTAGGGGACCCATCTATTAGGATCACAAAGGTCAGATCCAAGGTACAAAGCATGTTTTTGTATACCCAACCCTTTACCATTATGGATCTCCTAAATTGGAAACACCATAATCCCCCCTATATAGATAAGCCCCAGGCTATGATTGAACTAATGCAGTCCATAGTTTACACCCATAAGCCTACTTGGATGGACTGCCGCCAACTCCTCCTGACCCTCTTCAACACGGAGGTGTGTCACCGAATTACCCAGGCAGCCCTAAAATGGTTAAAGGAGAATGCCCCAGCTGGGATGCTAGACACCTAGGCTTATACTCAGGCTCACTTCCCTGGGGAGGACCCCAAATGGGACCCAAATGATTCAAATGTAGATGGAGGGCTCACAAGGACTGAACAGTATCAAGAAGCCCTTTTATTTGACATGAAGGAAGAAGAGGGGGAAGGCCATAAATATGAGTAAAACATCAGAAGTGCTCTGAGCCAGTTCTATGAGGGCCCGAGCCAGTTCTATGACAGACTATGTGAGGCATTTCATCTGTACACCCCTTTTGATCCAGAGATATCTGTTAAACCAGTGGATGGTCAGTGAGTCTTTTGTAGGTCAGGCCCAAGGGGACATCAGGTGCAAGCTGCAAAAGCTAGAGGGTTTTGCCAGCATGAATACTAGTCAGTTGTGGGAAGTAGCAACCAAGGTGTTTGCCAACCATGACCAGGCGGTGCAGAGGGAAGAACACCAGAAGATACAGAAAAAGGCAGACTTCTTAGCTGCTGTCTTGGTGGAACAGTCAGAGTGTTCCCAGGAAGTTGCCCTGCAGGGATGGGGCTATGGCCAAAAAGGGGAACTACGGACAGGATCATCTCGCCCAGGACCAAAGTTAGGACAGGACCAGTATGCTCACTGTTGTCAGGAGGGCCACTGGAAAAATGAGTGCCCCCTATGTCTGGGTAATTCTCAGTAGAGCCCCAAGCAGAAAGAAAGAGGCCATGTGGTCCAGGGCCAGTACTAACCAGCATCACAGCCTCAGGGGGCCCCAAAGATGATTTTGTGGGGCTAACCAACATGAAGGACCATGAGGAAGTCTAGTAGAGACCAGGCTCTATTTTGTTAGGTCCCCAAGAGCCTATGGTTTGAATTAATGTGCGGGGGTTGACCCATTGACTTCATGGTAGATACTGGGACAGAACGCTCAGTGGTAACCCAAACCATGAGGCCCTTCTCACAGGGACAAGCCACCATCGTGGGGGCCATGGGCAATAGGACATGCTGTCCCTTCCTGATGCCTCAGCGATGCAACTTGGGCAGCCATAAAATCATCCATGAATTCCTGTATCTCCCCAATTGCCCTGTGGCTTTAATGTGTTGAGACCTTTGGGGAAAGCTGCAGGCCTGGATAACTTTCAACTCCCACAGAAACCTGCTCTGACCCTATGAAAGCAGAAGCAAAGATTATGACACTCATGATTCCCCAAGGGGAAGAATGGTGCCTCTACAGTTTCATGGAGGAGCCACAACAGGGACCTGAGCTGCCCTACAGGGTACTGGGGGTGTGGGCTGAGGACACACCAGGACTGGGCCAGAAAACCCATGCATTCACCTAGAAGTAGTGCAGACCCTAAACCCTGCAACCCTACTGCCTGTCAGGCCAGGTCAACCAGATCATTACTGCATGGAAGTCATGACTGAGGTGTTCTTCAGCAGACCAGACTTGAGGGACCAGCCCCTCAAGGACCCCAATGATATTTCACCAACAGTTGCAATTTTGTAAAAGAGGGAGAACACCTTGCAGGGTTCTCGATAGTGACCTTGAATTCTATCACTGAGGCACAGGAAGTGGCCTAACTTGTTCTAAAAGAAATCATTCCTCAATTTGGGTTCCCTATCACTATGGGATCAGATAATGGGCTAGCACTCGTGGCTGAAGTGGTGCAGCTGGTGGCAAAGGGGTTAAAGATCACCTGAAAGTTACACACAATATACAGACCCCAGAGCTCTGGGATGGTGGAACAAATGAACTGTACCCTGAAGCTGCAATTATATAAACTATGTCAGGAAACCCACCTACACTGGGACCCTACACTTAGCCCCACTAAGCAGATGGGGTTCTCCCCTTATGAAATCCTTTATGGGCACTTTATGGGTGCCTTCCCTCCTGTTATCAAGGTTATAATGGGGGATCTAAATGAGACAGGTAATCTAACCCTAAAGCAACAGATGAGGGCTCTTGGCTCTACCCTAGCCACCTTACACCCCTAGGTTAGGGAGCAATTACCTGAATCTGACCATAGATGCTCACTCCTGAAAACCAGAGATGCTGTATGGGTGAAGGAGTGGAATGTCCAACCCCTAAAACCCCTCTGGAGGGGCCTGTTCACTGTCATTTTGTCCACCCATACTGCAGTAAAGATAGCCAAAGTGGATCCCTGGATTCACCACAGCAGAATGAAGCCAGCATCTTGAAACTGGGAGTGCATTCCTGATCCATCAATGCCCTGCAAGCTGACTATATGAAAGAAACAATCTGCAACTCCAGAGGCTCTGGGAGGCTGCAGCCCTGCTTTAGTCACTCCAGAAGCTGACTAATCTACACACAGCAGAAGCTTGAGGAATCAACGGTCCAGTGGAACAAAAAGACTGTCCTTATTTTCTATATGTTTCCTTACTGTGATGCACTGTCACCCCTTGCGTCATGCCTTGCCTCTCCAGAGGCTGCCCTGACCACCTGAAAGTATGGTGAGAGTTTTTGTTAGCACTCACCTTCCCTTTGTAGATAGGATCCTTCATTGGTATTGGTTGCTTCTAATCTGGACCCCTTATGTAGACCTAGATCTCTCATCAAGTGACCCATGTATTCACGTACCCAAGCTAGGCCAGGGAGTCACTTGCACCTTACTATACCATACCCGCTTCTCATACCAAGGAAAAGTCCCAGGGACATGCAGACACAATAAAACCACCTATTCTATCTGCCAACAGGAGAGTCCATACACTTGCCTTGACTCTCAATATCCCCCCAGTTGGTTGGTTAGAAGTCTGATCCTACCAAGAAGGGCGGGGCCTTGGTCAGCCGGACACAAATCACTAACACAAAACGACTGGTGTCAATGCTGTTTGACATATGTGCAGTAATAGGAACGGGTCCAGCGGCATCTATCACACAAAAAAATGTGGGCTCTTGTCATAGAGTGCCCAAGGACTCCTGATATATCATGCAGAGGTTTAGATTGGGAGTGTGAATACTGACTCAGTGACCAATACATGTGTGAGGAAAACAGTTTATGTGCCTACACACCTGAGTTTTTATGCCCCCGCTGGAGTTGTGTTTCATGGGCTACTTGGAAAAAAGAAGGCACAACAGTACTCCTTCAGAAGGGGGCAGCTACATAAGGTTGTCAATCAAAGGCCTGTAACCCTGTTAATTTTAGTATCATTAACCCAGGAGATTCCAAATGACAATGAGGCACCAGAATTGGCATCCAGATCTACGGGCGAGGCAGAGAACCAGGGACTGTGCTATATTTCAAGAGAGTCACTACCACCCATCCAACCATGTCCCATCAAGTCTTCCACTCCTTCTACAAAGAAGAAACAGCACCCCCCTTCCCATTTCAGTCACAGCAAGGGACTTGTTTGTAGACCTAAAAGAGACTACAGCCCAGACTCTGAAGATCTCTTTTTGCTATATATGTGGGGAGAACCAACATGGGGGAATCAATGGCCATGGAAGGCTGGAGAATTAGATCCCCACAAACCTTATAATGGAACAGAATACCCCAGTCCTACTACCAAAGTTTGGCTCCTCAAAATTTCAATCATTGGGAAAAACTGTCTTGGCCGATGGGGAAGAAAGTTACCACTTCTGTTGAAAGCTCAACATGCCTAGGCCAAAGATTTTATAACTCAACCACCCAGGAAACCCAATGGTGGGGATCCCCAGGTCACCTTGAACCAAGTACCCACCCCTTGTCTTTCTCTCATCTCCAAGAGTCCTGGGGCAATGTTGACACAACCATCAAATGGTGGGGCCCAGGTAGACTATACTGGATATGTGGAAGGATGGCCTATACAAGACTTCCCTCAGGCTTGTTAGGATCATGTGTGCTGGGAACTATTTGTCCATATTTCTTTCTGCTCCCACTTGCCAGAGGGGAACATTTGGGAGTCCAAATGTATGGAGACAGGGAGACTCAAAGGAAATGATGTGCCCTAAGTATTGGTAATTGGAAAGATGATGAATGGCCTCCCAAGCATATAATCCAATATTATGGTCCTACCACCTGGGCAGAGGATGGGTCCTGGGGCTACTGCACTCCACTTACATGCTAAAGCACATAATCAGACTGCAAGTAGTTGTAGAAATTATAACCCATGAAACTGCCAGAGCTCTTAACTTATGAGCCAAGCAGCAGAAAAAATGTGCAATGCTATCTATCAAAATTGCTTGGCCTTAGATTATTTGCTTGCTTCTGAAGGAGGAGTTTGTGGAAAGTTTAACGTGAGCAACTACTGCCTACAGATGGGTGATGAAGGAAAAGTCATAGAGGAGATCACAGATTAAATGAGAAAGGGCTCATGTCCCAGTCCAGACCTGGAAAGGTTGGGACCCAAGGAGTTATTCAGAGGATCGTTTTCAACTCTTGGGGGATTCAAAATCCTTGCAGGAATCATCCTCTTTATTTTGGGAGCTTGCTTACTTCCTTGCCTAGCTTCCCTGGTTATACTGTCTGTCACCAGCCTCATTGAGGTAATGGTCAAAAGGAAAACAAACACACATGTGATGATACTATGGAAATATAAACCTCTAAACCAAGATGATGCTCTTTGACCCAAAATAGGGGGTCCAAACATCAAAGGGGGGAATGTGGTAGAACTCCTCCCTAAGGAATGTGGTGAAAACCTCAAGACAAGGGAAGGCAATCTGGCTATGTGCACGTGTGCGACTTTCCTCATGGCTCTGTAACATAGACCACACATTCAGACTGTATGCTACCATATATAGGAGACAAAAGAGCAAAAATTATATAAAAGCCAACCCTGTGCTGCACTTGGGGCTCAGCATTTTGGGTCTTAGCCCGCAAGCCCATGCTGACATGAATAAAGCTGCATCCTGGAAAGAAAAGTCTCAGTGTCCCTATTCCCTGTGTGCGACTTACCACTACACTGCCCCCTCCTCCAGCTTGTAAATTTTCTTCACACTTCTATACAAATGCAGGATTGATAAATGCAGTTCTAGGGCACCCAAATTTATGCAAAATGTGGAATAAATAGGGGAGAAAATATTAAATTAGTCATTGTTACAGTTCAACAATTCAGGGTTTTTCGAAGTAGAATTTAGCTACTTGCATCAAAAGCCACATGGGGTGTTTGTTTAGAGCACAGGTTATAAGGACAAAACCTGATACACAAAATAAGAATCTCTGAGAATTGGGTCTAGATACCTCTATATAAAAGGTACCTAGATAATGCGTATTTACCCTTAAGTTTGCAGAACAAGATTTAATGGGGATATAGGAATGATTCTAATCCAATTTCAGACTCTACCATCTTCCCATTATTGTATAAATCACATAATCTCTCTACACTCACATGTGAAATTCAGTTCAATAAGCCAACGAATATTTCTTACTGCATATTATTAATAACACACATTGTAATTCATTAACAACTATTAATTAGTCATTCTTAGTATTTATTAATATTCATATATATATACCATTTGTATAGAATACACATAGTTCTAAAACTTGTAATGTCATACATGAACAAAAACAAATTATCTTCAGAAACTTATACTCTAAAGAGTGAGGTGAAATAATAAGAATACTAAACTAGAATTCTTTTTTAGAATGCTAGGACATGAAAAACGATGTGGAAAAATAAATACCACAGGGTAATGGGGACTCAGAGAGAGTTGTATTTGGTAGAAGACTATGAGGTTAGGAAGAGTGGTTAAGATAGTCCCCACTATGCAGATGTATTTTTTAACAGATTTTTAGGTGGTGAGGGAGTAAACCAAGTGGTTAACTTGAAGAAGGGTATTCAAGTATTTCATAAGTCCATGTATATGCCATGCCTCAGAAAGAGCAAGGGAGTGTGTGTGTGTTTTGTGTGTGTGCATGTGCGTGTGTGTGTGTGTGTGTGTGTAGAAGAGGAGAGAGAGACAGAGAGGAAGGAAGGAGAGAGGAGGGAGAAGGAGAAAAATAGTATAAGATGAGCTCAGAGAAGAAATGGAATTCAGATCATACAAAACTTTAGGTAAGTTTGACAATCATTTTCAGCAAAAATGGAGAGTTGAATAATCATCAACAAATTCCTTCTTTTCTTTTAAAACATTTTTTTTTCAACATTTGTTTTTGTTTTGGTTTGGTTTTTTTTATTTATTTTTGGGACAGAGAGAGACAGAGCATGAATGGGGGAGGGGCAGAGAGAGAGGGAGACACAGAATCGGAAACAGGCTCCAGGCTCTGAGCCATCAGCCCAGAGCCTGACGCGGGGCTCGAACTCACGGACCGCGAGATCGTGACCTGGCTGAAGTCGGACGCTTAACCGACTGTGCCACCCAGGCGCCCCTAAAAGAATTTTTTTTAATGTTTATTTATTTCTGAGACAGTGTGACAGAGCATGAGTGGGGGAGGGGTGGAGAGAGAGGGAGACACAGAATCAGAAGCAGGGTCCAGGCTCGGAGCTGTCAGCACAGAGCCTGACGCAGGGCTCAGACCCACAAACCAT
Source organism: Prionailurus bengalensis (assembly GCF_016509475.1). Lineage (NCBI taxonomy): Eukaryota > Metazoa > Chordata > Mammalia > Carnivora > Felidae > Prionailurus > Prionailurus bengalensis. The sequence goes on along the minus strand of NC_057343.1, from coordinate 61,801,347 downwards.
GAGATCATGACCTGAGCCGAAGTCAGATGCTTAACTGACTGAGCCACCCAGGTGCCCCAACAAATTCTTTCTTTTCAACTTCATCATCTTTAGAGGAACCTTGATTATGCTTGTCCTTCACAATTTTATATAGATTCTAGAAATGTCTTGTAAAACTTATTAAAATTAAGAAAAAATATTTTGATATTTTGGTTGGAATTGCTTTGATACTCTAAATTTGAAGAGCATGTATAATTTTATGCTGGGTCATTTCATCTATTTATTAAGGTACTTCATAAAACTAAAAACTAAAAACTATGAACAGTTTTGCATACCTTTTAAAAAGATACATTCCTAAGTACCTAATCATTTGTTGCTGATGCAAATGTTATCTTTTAATTAATTTCATTTCCTTAAGTGTATTAATGTATAGAAAAAATAATCTTTTATATTGATCTTATATCAATGATATTGTTAACATCCTTAAAAGTTCAAATAAGGGGCGCCTGGGTGGCGCAGTCGGTTAAGCGTCCGACTTCAGCCAGGTCACGATCTCGCGGTCCGTGAGTTCGAGCCCTACGTCAGGCTCTGGGCTGATGGCTCAGAGCCTGGAGCCTGTTTCCGATTCTGTGTCTCCCTCTCTCTCTGCCCCTCCCCCGTTCATGCTCTGTCTCTCTCTGTCCCAAAAATAAATAAACGTTGAAAAAAAATTTTTTTAAAGTTCAAATAATATTCTCTATAATCACTTGAACTTTCCATAAAAGTAAATATTCCACCTCAGAATCATGACAGTGTTGCTTTATAATCCTTTTAAATTTTGTTTCATTTTGTTTTTCCTTATTGGAACAAAAAGTGCTGGCAAAAACAAACAAACAAAAAAAACAAAGAATTTTTTTTGAAAAAAATATTCTCTGTTGAGCATGATGTCAGATATAAGATAATACAGGTAATCTTTATCAATTAATAGAAGCTCTATTTCTAAATCCTAAAAAAAAGTTTTATTTTTAATTCCATGTTTTTCTACCCAATAATAATCATCTCAAAGTGTAATGACATTTATTCTCAGGATGAGACATTTTATTTCACCATTAACAATTTTATAAAGTACAGTTAATTTAGAAATATAAAACTTTCTGATGAGTACACAACCAGTCACTAGCCTTTTACCAAATGATCAAAAAGAAATATAAACGCATTACTCATTTTTGCTTAAATTACTTTGATTTATCACTTAATTATAAAAACAACTTATTCTCTAGAACCATACAGGAATTAAAACAAAAAAAATAAAGTCATTCTATAGTTATATATCAAACATGTGCTTTCATCATGTTGCTTCATACAACAAATTATTGTTTAAATTTCCGTAATTACCACTAAATAAACATATATAGATATTATAAATAAAATCAGTGAAAATTTGTAGATTTGAGTATTTCATGACAAATACTTTCCATTTACTGTTACATTTAACCCTTGCAATACTTGACTGATGCAGGTACTGTTACTAACTTCATTTCAAATCAAGAATCCCAGGTTTAGAGTAGAGGATTAGCTAAACTCACATAGCCACTAAAAGGTAAGTGATGGAACTGAGTTTCTAATCCAAACAGCCTGTCTCCAAAACTCACATATTTAAGCATTTTGCAATATTTCACAAATATTTAGTGAATATTGTTAATCTCCAAAACAGGAATATGGTAACAAAGGTATTCTACGCCTCTTTGATGTATACCACATGATAAAGTCAAGTTGAAATACTCTGTTGTAGAATATAATTATTAAAAGACTGGGCTATGAAATAGACCTTTTAAGAGGTCCATTCCACTATGCATCTTACTTATATGACCTTGCACAGAGGTCAGGGAAATTGAATGCCCATGGCAAATACTAGGATGTAGACATTCATAAACTAGGGAAATTGAATTTCTGGATAAAGTGGGGAAGGCAGTAATCCAAGATGATAAAACTTCATGCTCCCAGATCTCCTTAACTAGAAACTCAGCAATTTCAATGTTTATTTGCTATTTATAGGACTTTGTTAAACTCCTCCCTTTTGATATTTTATAAATGCATGCTTCTTTTTAAGTAAAAATTATATCTTTCCATATTTGAACAGTCTTAACATATGTGTTTCAAAATCTTGGTTAGATTGATATATAAAATGAGTTTCCTTTAGAAAGACTAGAAATTACTACTATCTAATTGCTGAATATATTGTTTGTTTGTTTGTTGTTGTTGTTGTTTAGCACTGGATTTCTTCATGAGCTTTGACATTTCTGTTTGCAAGTTCATTTAAAGTATTTTCTTTGAAAGGTGAGAGATTATTAGTTTCCATTGTTTTGTTTTATTTTTCTCTCTCCCTCTAGCTGTGGTCCTCACTGTCTAGTGATTTTTGTTTCTGAGCTCACACTAAAGCACCAGGTTTTAAATCTGCCTTCAGTATTATTTCCTAGGACTGACATTGAGAACATGTCTGATCTCATCATAAATTCAGTGGGTTTGTGACTCACCTCTGAAAGCCATATGATATTAGTGTCTCCTGCTTCCCTTTCCCCAACCCTTTAGATAGAGACACATCCCATTTGGTATATGCACAGATAGATACATTCTTCTCTGCCTGCCTAACCTTTCAGGAGCTTTTCCAGGAATCTATCTTAACTAAGTCTACCTGGTACCATATAACCATGTATGTTAAAAAATTTACCATTTCTATTTTGTTTTTAATTTTTCCAATTTTATTGAGTAGTAATTGACATACATCACTGTATCAGTTTAATATACAGAAAAATGGTTTGATTTATATAGGTTGTGACATAATTACCACAATAAGTTCATCATCCATTTTCTCATACAGATACAGTAAAAGAAAAGAACAAAATATAAGGGGAAACTTTTTTCTCCTTATGATGAGAACTCTTAGGATTTACTCCCTTAACAAGTTTCCTATAGATCATACAGCAGTGTTAGCTGTGGTCATCACGCTGTATGTTACATCCCTATCACTTATTTATCACGTAACTGGAAGTTTGTACCTTTTGACCACCTTCTTCCAATCCTCCCTTCTCCCACACCCCTATCTTTAGTAACCACAAGTCTGGTTTCTTTTTCTATGAGTTTGTTTTGTTTTTTGATTACACTATATACAAGATCAAAAAGTATTTGTCTTTTTCTGACAGATTTCACTTTGCATAATAACTTCAAGTGCCATCCATATTATTACAAATAGTAGGACTTCCTAATTTTTGTGACTGAATAATATTCCTTTGTGTGCATGTGTGTGTTATTTATCCTTTCATCCATAAGTGGACACTTACATTGTTACCATGTCTTGGCTACCATAAATAATGCTGCTATGAACAAGGATTTTCAGATATCTTTCTGAGTTAGTGTTTTTGTTACCTTTGGATACATTCCCAGAAGTAGAATTGCTACATCACATGGTAGTTCTATTTTTAATTTATTGGGGAATCTTCATACTTCATTAGCATTGGACTGCTACTAAGTTCTCTCCTTTCTCCTGTCAGCTTAGGATGGCACAAAAAAGGAGCTTAATCTTTCTCCAGTTGTCTGCCACTCAGGAAAGGAAAACTCAATATGACTGGTAAAACCAGAGTTTTTTTTTTTTTATTAGCAAGTTGAAGCTTATGAATTTGCATCATTTTATCTGGTGATGTTTTGCTATTCAATGAAAACACAGGACTACATTTATGGGATTTTTAAACTTAAATTTTGGCTCTGGAGTCAGAAAGTAAAATTATGAACTAAATTTAAATGCCAATGAATGTGAGAAAAAGCCAAAATATTTTTTAAAAGGGAATCTCTTCCTAGAAATGTAGAAGAGAAAAAAATATTTAGTAGAATAGCTAACGAGAGTTAAAATAAAAATAAAAGGAAAACAATGTAAAAACATTAAGATCATTTAAATGACAATAATAATGTTTTGGCATTCTAGTATCAAATGGGTATCAGATACCTAGGAAAATATTGGCATATATTAAGGCCTTGGTAGATTATCTTATTTTCAGCACATTAGATATCCCTGTCTATGAAGATGTTCCATTCCTAGTCTTTTGATGTTATGACTGGCCACATGACATTTTGATTTGGCCTAATTTGCTTCCCTCTTCCTTAGCCCCATCAAAGTTCCAGAGAGAAGTTCTGCTCTACCAGAGTGGCTCCATGAGTTAAGAGCCAAAGAAACCTACTGTGGCAATGTTATATGAGCAAGAAGAGCAGGCCAGTGTGGCTGGAGTAGAGGGAATGAAGTGGGAAGAGAATAAAGTGGTGTCTGGGAGGTAACAAGAGCCAGTTTATGCGTAGCCTTGTAAATTGTAAATTTGCTTTTTACTTTGGTTGAAGTGGGAAGTCATTTCAGTATCTCAAACTGAGTAACAACATAACCTGATTTATATTTTTAAAGGCTTATTCATAGTACTGTGTTGGAGACAGATTCCAAGAGAACACTGGGAAGAAGTTGTTGTCTAGGCAAGAGATGATGAGGGTTGGACCAGGGTAGTGACAGTGGAGAAATTAGACACAGGGAGATTCTAGATGAGTTTTTGTAAATAGAGTTAACAGAAATTTTTGCTGAATTACATTTGAGTTATAAGAGAAATGTAACTTGAAATCCACCTCCAACATACATGCTTTCATAATGTCACTAATGACCTCCATGTGACTAAATTCAATGGAATTCATGTTTATTATCTTATATTACCTTACATAAGCTTCTATCAACACTTGTCAACTCTTTTATTGAAACACTTTTTATACAGCAATCTGTGTGCACCCCACTCCCCAGGTTTTCTTCCTTTTCCTCTGGATGTCCTTTTTCTCTTTCTCGGGTCATTTTCCTTTTCCCCACATGAATTTTGAAATTCATTAAACTACATTTGTGCCTACTTATCAACTTTGCATTGAGTATTTTCCCTGAGGAATTTTATTCACAAACATGTCATTGAATGCTATTTATTTACAGAAATTCCTGATCTCATATCCACTGCTCACTCTTCTCTATTCTCCATATTCATACAGTAGAGTCTATTTGGAACAGTTCTTTTTTTTTAACATCAAAAGTGCCTTAAAAATCAATACATCAAAAACAAAATTGTGATTTTCCTTTTCCCCTCACCTTACCAAATTGGAAGACTTCCAATTCAGTGCAACACCATTCATGCAAGTGAGCAAGCAAGAAAAATATCTGCCATCCTATCACCTTCCTCTTCCTCACCACTTACTACTTAAGTGAAATCCAATCCATAAAGTATACATGTGATTTTTCCATCTTCACTGCCAATATGCCTCTTCCTTTACAACATCACCAATGCCTAGATTACTCCAATAACTTTCAGTAGACTCTCAACATCCAATAATGTCTTTATGGGTCAATAATGATTATTTATTTTCAAATAAAATTATCTTAATATTAACTATATTTCAAAAATGCTTTATTTTTTCTCTAAGTTTAGAAACTAGTGTCCTATAGGATATCACAAAATCCCTGACTTCATACCCATCTCCATCTCAAACCTTCCTCACCATCACCTTCACTCTTGAGGCTCCATAACACAGGACTTTTAGCAATTCAGATGCACCTTTTATTTCCAACAGCAAGGATTTTGGACGTTCTATGTCCTTTGCCTGAATTACACTGTTTATCTACAAATCTCATATGATTCAAATTTCAAGTGCTATTTACAGGTAGAACAATATGCTCTATGCATAGTTTAACACCACCTCCAAGCTTACTTTATTTACTGAATTGTCTGAATAATATTTTGTCAATCTTAATCGATTATACAGTTTGGTCACCTTTACACTCTTATCCTGAGCATGGTACCTAGGCAAAATAAATATTTATTGAATTAATTAATGCAATTCATATCACTATATGCTATAGGAAATCATAATCTCTTCCCCAAACCTTCAACAAATATCACCTGTGTATATCAGATTGTGTTAATTCCATTAAACACTTACACATACACAAAAGGAAGACTTACTTAAAACCAGGCTCTGAAGACAAGGATATAAAATGATACGAGACTGATGTTATTGAGAGAAGAGTGTTAAGTGGGAAGTTTTAAAAATAACATGGCCATTGCTCTTGTTGACTAAGACATTAATACGCAATGCATAAACTGATTATTTATAAAGATGAAATGATTTTTGTTTTCCAATCCAGAAGTCATTAGAAACAATATCTATCCAAATGAATGTTAATTCTGCATCTTTAAATTTATCTGTTAAAAATAAAATGAATTTCATTTGAAAAAGAAAAATGTTTCAAAGAGTCTCAAGATCATTATTATAATAAGTTCAAGTTACTTTAGTCTTGGGTTTAGCATCACTGTGAAAAGAAAGAAGGCTATTTAATTAGTGGATTAACACACTCCATTAAATTGGTGTTTTTTAAAGAAAATGCCAAAATTGTAAAAGAGAAAATCAAATCACATCATCGCTCTGAATAAATATAATTATATGCCATAAAATTTCTTTGAGGAAATTTCCTTGAACTAGAGTTGGCACACCAAAAACAAAACAAAAAAGGGGAAAAAAGCTAGATAATACTCTATAATTATTGAAATAAAATGGGCAATGTCCATGATCTCCCTCACACATCATCTTTACCATTACTTTTTACCAAGTCAATTGAGAAGTTCAGAATTATATTTCAAACTTAAGTTGAAAAGCTGCGCTCTAAATGAGAAACAGATAATTTGGCTGCATATGTATTAAACAGGAAAGCATATCAAGGTCTTTAATATCATCAATTTATAGCATTAAATTTAAAATGAGAAATAGAAATCACAGAGAAATATATTAATATATTTATTGAATATATAGCTTTCATCTTGATGTAAACTTCTCTGTTTCTTAGTCCCCAAAATATCTGTGATGTACACTATATTTGGAAAAAGTATGTGACTGCATGTTTCTAGCACTGAATCCTTACAGGATTTCTCCAGCTTGGATATGAGCAAAGCCCAGATTCAGTAGCTGAAATATCCCTCTGTATAGAATGTCTAAAGGGAACAATTTTGTTCCATGTATTTTTGGTACTTGGTTTGTTTTGATGAGTTTCTCATATCCCAGTGAATTGTAGCCTTCCTTCTGGCAAATGAAGGATGCATGAAATCTCAATGTCTTAAAACTATCTCATTTCAAAGTTCACAGCAAGACCTCTTAAAGTAGAGATAATTAATCAATATCAGGTGAATTAACCAATATCAGGTAAATAATTAACACTTACAAATAAATTAACCAGTGTGAGTTATTTTAAAACTCCAAAAATGATCTTACTAACATCATACTATTAAATGTTTGTCATTTATTTTACTACACTGAAATTACGGATTTGTGGATGGAGTTCTTAAATGCAAAATGCATAGTAGCAAAAAAGAAATAGCAAATTAGAGTCTGATCACAAATGGTCTTTAAAATTAAATATAAGTGAAGAATGAGCCAAACCGGAGCTTTTTAAAAAATAGCTTTATTGTTTTTCCATTACCTTAAGAAAATATCATATTATACCAAAAATGGAAAAAATGTCTAATGCTGATAATGGTGTAAAAGCGCTCAGGTGCCATTTTGGCAAGTTTGAGAACCATTTTTAATTGATTAATTAATTTATTTATTTATGTTTTTTGTTTTTGAAAACCATTTTTAATTTGGATTAACCAAAAATAGTATTTGCTAAAGCACATCAACTCAGACTGTCAAACATGTATAAGTATATGAATCTATTAAATTTGGGGTTCTATCTTGGGTCATACTGTGCCAAATAATATCCATCCAGAGACTATTTAAGATGTCAGAGAAGTAGGGGGACCCTGGGCTTTCCTTATCCTTCAAACACAGGTATATAGAGGTCAGATTACTTGAAACACCCAGGAAATTGATCTGCAGCATGCAAAAGGATCTTCACAGTTCGAGGGAGACAGCTTGGCAGGTGCCAGGTACACGGATGTGAATTGGAAGAGAAAAGAATGGTGGCGGCATGGAGAAAAAGTAAGCCTTTTCATGGAGAGACAAAGCAGAGAGAGAAAGAAGTATTGAGATAGTGCAGCATTGAGTTAGCACAAGAGAAAAACCTCTCTGGACCACAGACTGGGAAGCAAGAAGTACTGAGTATCCCAGTTCTTTTTTGCAAACAGCTTTTGGAACTCAGACTCTGAGGTTTTAGAAGTGTGCAACTTTCTCTGGAGCTGAGGCGCATGCTCCTGGGGAGGAGGGATCTGGCCCCAGTGTGCATAGCATGGTGTAGAGATCTCTAGTGTGCTCTGGGAAAGAACAGTCACCTTGCTGGAGTACTATTGGAAGCGGGTTTATTACTTTCTCAAGGAAAAAAAAAAAAAAACACTGTTGATGCCAACCAAAGGCCTTTCATCAGCAGGGTGGAGTTACTCCAGAGGAGGAGAGTAGAACCATGCCATGCTTAGTCCTTTAAGACACTGGGTTTTGAACCCCAATCGCATGCCAAAGAAAAAACGCAGGAGAGTTGTGGCACAGGGCAAGCTGACTTCCCTCACTGCCTGAAGAGTGGGGGTTTATATCCCCTGGAAGGGATGAGAGATTGTGGTGCTGCCATTTCCACCCCCAACACCAACATGTGGGACTTCAGAGAGCAACACAGCAGCCCCCAGTGGAGGTGGGACGTGCTTACACCAAACTCTGCCCCTCTGTGCCTGAAAACTGCCTATCTACTGAGGCAAGACTGACTGAGCCAATGCAGCTGGCCTCTCCTCCAGACAAGCACAGCCAGTACCCCCAAGCAGACAACTCTGTTTTTTTTTTCCTTTTTCTTCCCCTCCTTCTTCTTTTTTTTTCCTTTTGGAATCAGGCTCATAGTTTTCTATTTGTTTTGTTTCATTTTGTTTTTTCTCTCTCTCTCTCAGATCAGTTTTCTATTCTTTTTCATTCTTTTTTCTTTTCTTCTGCTTTTTCCCCCTATTTTTTCCTTTCTTTTTATTTTCAATCAACCTTATAGTTTTTAGATTCTCTGGGGTTTTTCTGTTCCCTTTCCTTTTATTTTTTAGGGGGATCAGGCCCCCCTTTTTTCCAGCGTTACTTCAACAAACAAATCAAAGCACACCTGGTTAGAGGTCCAAGCACTTCACCATTGCAAGCAAGTAGGAGCTATGCAGAGGACTTACTGGTGGGAAAGAGTAGTGCAAACACAACAGCAGAGTGTACACAGTATACACCAGAAACACTTCCTGAAATGCCAGGCCTGGGACAATGTATGACCCCTTTTTAATATAGTAGTATTTTCAGATACAGGAAATAGAACAAACTTTTAAAATATGCAAAAGACAGAAACTTAGGCAAAGTGAAAAGATGGAGGAATTCTCCCCAAAAGAAAGGTCAAGAAAAAAAAATCACAGCCAGGGACTTGCTCAAAACAGATATAAGAAATATATCTGAACAAGAATTTAGAACAACTAGCTGGGCTTGAAAAAAGCATAGAAGACACCAGAGGAGGCCACGTTGCAGAGATAAAAAACTTAAGAACTAGTCAGGATAAATAAAAAAAATGCTATGACTGACTTGCAAAATAAACTAGATACACTGACAACGAGGACTGGAGAAACAAAGGAGACAATAGGTGAAATAGAAGATAAAATTGTGGAAAATGAAGATGAAAAAAAGAGAAGTAAATGAAAATACTAGATCACAAGGGGAGACTTAGAGAACTAAGTGATTCCATGAAATGGAACAATATTTGTATCACAGGATTCCCAGAAGAAAAGTGAGAAACAGTGACAGAAGTTTTATTTGAAAAATTCTAGCTGAAAACTTCCCTATTCAAGGGAAGGAAATAGGCATCCAAGTCTAAAAGGCACAGAGAACTCCCTTCAAAATAAACAAAAACTGGCCAACACCATGACATATCATAATGAAATTTGCAAAATACAAAGATAAAGAGAGAATTCTGAAAGCAGGTGTAGACAAAAGGTTCTTAACCTACAAAAGTAGACACATAAGGTTAATAGCAGATCTGTCCACTGACTTGGCACGCCAGAAGGTAGTGGCAGAAAAAATTCATTGTGCTAATTAGGAAAAATACACAGCCAAAAATCCTTTATCCAGCAAAGCTGTCAATCAAAACAGAAGGAGGAATAAAGTCTTTCCAAGACAAACAAATCTAAAGGAGTTCACGACTATTACATCATCTCTGAAAGAAATTTTAAGGGGTACTCTGAGTGGAGGAAAAAAAAAAGACCAAAGCAACAAAGACTATAAAAGGACCAGAGGACATCACCAGAAACACCAATTCCACAGATAACACAATGGCACTAAATTCATATATTTCAATAATCACTCTGAATGTAAATGTACTGAATGCTCCAGACAAAAGACATAGGATCTCAGAATGCATAACATAACAAAACAAAACAAAACAACACAAAACAAAACCCCACAAGATCCATATATATGCTACCTACAAGAAACTCATCTTAGACCTGAGGACACCTGCAGATTGAAAGTGAGAGGATGGAGAACTGTATATTATGCTAATGGACATCAAAAGAAAGCTGGAGTGGCCATACTTATATCAGAAAAACTATATTTTAAAAAAGACTGTCACAAGAGTTGAAGAAGGCATTATATCATAATTGAGGCGTCTTTCAATCAAGACAATCTAACAACTGTAAATATTTATGCCCGCAACTTGAGGCACCCAAATATATAAATCAATTAATCACAAACAAAAAGAACCCCATTGATAAAAATACCATAACAGTAGGAGACTTTAATACCCCACTTGCAGCAATGGACAGATGATCTAAAAAGAAAACCAACAAAGAAACAATGGCTTTGAATGACACACTGGACCAGATGGACTTAACAGATATATTTGGAACATTTAATCCTAAAGCAGAATATACATTCTTTTTGAGAGAACATAGAATATTTTTCCAGAAAAGATCACATACTGGATCAAAACTCAGCCCTCATCAAGTATATGAAGATCGAGATCATACCATACATATTTTCAGATCACAATGCTATGAAACTTGAAATCAACCACCAGAAAAAAAATTGGAAAACCCTCAAGTACATGAAGGTTAAAGAACAATCTACTAAAGAATGAATGAGTAAGTCAGGACATTAAATAATAAATTAAAAATATACATGGTAGCAAATGGAAATGAAAACATAACAGTCCAAATCTTTTGTGATGCAGCAAAGTCAGTCCTAGGAGTAAAGTACATTGCAATTCAGGCCTATCTCAAGAAGCAAAAAAGGTCTTGGATATATGACTTAACCTTATACCTAAAAAAGCTAGAAAAGGAGTCACAAATAAAGCCTAAAGCCAAAAGAGGAAGGAGAGTAATAAAGATTAGAGCAGAAATAAATGATATAGAAACAAACAAAAACCAGTAGAACAGATCAATGAAACAAAGAGCTGGTTGTTGAAAGAATAAACAAAATTGATAAACCCCTAGCCAGACTTATCAAAAAGAAAAGAAAGAGAACCCAAATAATAAAATCACAAATGAAAGAGGAGAGATCACAACCAACACTACAGAAATAGAAACAAATCTAAGAAAATACTATAAAAATTATATGCCAACAAACTGGACAGCCTGGAAGAAATGAACAATTTTCTAGACACTCACACACTACCAAAACTCAAAGAGGAAAAAATAGAAAATTTGAATAGGCCTATAACCAGCAAAGAGATTGTATCAGTTATCAAAAATCTCCCAACAAATAAGTCCTGGGCCAGATGGCTTCCCAGGGGTATTCTACTAGGCATTTAAAGAAGAGTTAATACCTATTCTTCTCAAACTGTTCCAAAAAAGTAGAAATGGAGGAAAAGCTTCCAAACTCATTCTATGAAGCCATTAATACCTTGGTTCCAAAACCAGACAAAAACCTCACTGAAAAGAAAATATACAGGCCAATATCCCTGATGAATCTGGATGCAAAAATTCTCAACAAGATACTATCAAATTTAATTCAGCAGTACATTAAAAGAATTATTCACCATGATCATGTGTGATTTATTCCTGGGCTGAAGAGTTGGCTCAATATTCACAAATCAATTAATATCATACACCGCATTAATAAAAGAGAAAATAAGAACCATATGATCCTTTCAGTACATGCAGAAAAAGCATCTGACACAATACAGAATACTTTCTTGGTAAAAAAACCTCAAGGAATTAGGGATACAAGGAACATAGCTGAATACCATAAAATCCATATATGAAAGGCCCACAGCTAATGTCATCCTCAGTGGAGAAAAACTGAGAACTTTCCCTCTAACGTCACAAACACAATAGGTGTGTCCACTCTCACCAATTTTGTCCAACGTAGTATTGGAAGTCCTAGCCTCAGCAATCAGACAACAAAAGAGATAAAAGACATTGGCAAAAAGTCAAACTTTCACTCGTTACAGATGACATGATACTCTACATAGAAAACCTGAGAGACTCCACCAATAAACTGCTAGAACTGATGTTTGAATTCCGCAAAGTCACAGGATATAAAATCAACACACAGAAGTTAGCTGCATTTCTATACATCAAATAACGAAGCATCAAAAAGAGAATCAAGAAATGAATCTCGGGGCACCTGGGTGGCGCAGTCGGTTAAGCGTCCGACTTCAGCCAGATCACGATCTCACGGTCCGTGAGTTCGAGCCCCGCATCAGGCTCTGGGCTGATGGCTCAGAGCCTGGAGCCTGTTTCCGATTCTATGTCTCCCTCTCTCTCTGCCCCTCCCCCATTCATGCTCTGTCTCTCTCTGTCCCAAAAATAAATAAAAAACGTTGAAAAAAATTAAAAAAAAAAAGAATCTCATTTACAATTGCACCAAAAACCATAAGATACCTAGGAATAAACCTAACCAAACAGGTAAAAGATCTATATGCTGAAAACTATAGAAAACTTATGAAAGAAATTGAATAAGAAACAAAGAAATGGAAAAACATTCCATGCTCATGGATTAGAAGAACAAATATTGTTAAAATGTCTATACTACCCAGAGCAATCTACACATTCAGTGCTATCCCTATCAAAATAACACTAGCATTCTTCACAGAGCTAGAACAAACACTCCTAAAATTTGTATGGAACCAGAAAAAAAAAATAGCCAACGTAATGTTGAAAAAGAAAAACAAAGTGGGAGGCACCACAATTCCAGATTTTAAGCTGTATTACAAAGCTGTAATCATCAAGACTGCATGATACTGGAACAAAAAAAGACATATAGATCAATGAACCAGAATATAGAATGCCGAAATGGACCCACAAATGTATGGCCAACTAATCTTCAACAAAGTAGGAAAGAGTATCCAATGGAAAAAAGACTGTCACTTCAGGAAATAGTGCTTGGAAAATTGAACAGTGACATACAGAAGGATGAAACTGGACCACTTTCTTACACCATACACAAAAATAAATTCAAAATTGATGAAAGACCTAAATGTGAAACAGGTTACCATCAAAATCCTAGAGGAGAAAATAGGTAGCAATCTCTTTGATCTCTACTGCAGCAACTTCTTACTGGCCATATCTCCAGAGACAAGTGAAATAAAAGCAAAAATGAACTATTGGAACCTCATCAAGATAAAAAACTTTTGCATGGAGAAGAAAACAATCAACAAAACTGAAAGGCAACCTATAGAATGGTAGGAGATATTTCCAAATGATGTATCTTATAAAGGGTTAGTATCCAGAAATCTATAAATAACTTGTCAAAGAACAAATAATCCAGGGAAGAAATGGACAGAAGACATTAACTGACACTTTTCCAAAGAAGATGTCCAGATGGCTAACAGACACATAAAAAGATGCTCAACATCAGGGGCGCCTGGGTGGCTCAGTTGGTTGAACATCCGACTTTGGCTCAGGTCATGATCTCACGGTTTGTGAGTTCAAGCCCCTCGTCGGCCTCTGGGCTGACAGCTAGGAGCCTGAAGCCTGCTTCGGATTCTGTGTCCCCCCTCTCTCTCCACCCCACCCCTGCTTGTGCTCTGTCTCTCTCTGTCTTTCAAAAATGAATAAACATAAAAAAAAATTTTTAAAGAAAAAAATGCTTAACATCAGTCATCATCAAAGAAACAGAAATCAAAACCATGAGATATCACCTCACACCTGCAGAATGGCTAAAATTAACAACTCAGAAAACAAAAGATGTTGGCAATGATGCAGATAAATGGGAACACTTTTGTACTGTTGATGGAAATGCAAACTGGTACAGCCACCCTGGAAAATAGTATGGAGGTGCCTCAAAAAATTAAAAATAGAACTACCCTACAACCCAGCATTTGCACTACTAGGTATTTATCCAAAGGATATAAAAATGCTGATTGGAAGGGGCATATGCATCCCAGTGTTTATAGCAGCACTAACAATAGCCAAAATGTGGAAAGAGCCCAAATGTCCATTGAGTGATGAATGGATAACGAAGATGTTGTGTGTATATGTATATATATGTATGTATATATGTATGTATGTTTTAATGAGTAAGTAGTTAAGCAAACTGTAGTATATCTATATTAAGGAATACTATTCAGCAATTAAAATTAAAAAAAAATTACTGATACATGTAACATCCGGATGAATCTCCAAGGAATTACACTGTTTAAAATGCCATCACTAAATGCCAACTATATATACATATACACATATACAGATGAACAAAGGGAAGGGAAGGAAAAATAAAATTAAAACAGAGAGGGAGACAAACCTAAGAGTTTCTTAAATACAGCAACAAACTGAGGGTTGCTAGAGGTGAGGTGGGTGGGGGGATGGCTAAATGGGTAATGAGTACTAAGGAGGGCATTTCTTGGGATGAGCATTGGGTGTTACATATAAATGATGAATCACTGGGTTATAACCCTGAAACCAATACTGCACTGTATATTAACTAACTTGAATTTAAATAAATGAAGTTTGAAAAATACAAATGAAAACAAATAAACAATGATTTCTAGGTGAAGATATCAGCTCTATTGTATGTAAAGCAACGCACCAATACTTGGAATACAACTCCAGTATCCGGAAGTAATGTTTGGTATAAACTTGGGACAGTACATATATAAAATTATTCATTATGAGCAAGAAAGGTTTATACCAAAAATGCAGAGCTGTTTCTGTATTAAAGTCAATCAATGTAATCCACCATATTAGCAGGCTAAAGAAGAAAATACACATGTTCATATCAATCTATGCTGAAAAGCAATAGACAAAACTTACTACCATTTCATGATAAAAACTCTCAGAAAAAATATTAATAAAGAAAATCTTCAAAAAAATTTCAGCTCATATAATATTTAACGATAAAGGACTGAATGTATTCCTGCTAAGATCAGGACAAGGCAAATTATTCAATCTTACTATTCTTATTTAATATGGTACTAGGAGTTCTAGTTAGTGCAATAAGGCAAGATAGAAAATAAAATTTGTACATCTCAGAAACAAAGAAAATACTTGACCCTGCTTATTGATGAAATGTTTATATATATAGAAAACACCAAAGAATATACAAGAACAACTTCTAAGATAAGTGAGTTTAATAAGGTGGGATGTTGCAAGATGATACACAAAAATCACATGTATTTCTATATACTAGGAAGAAACATTTGGACAGTCAAATTCTCAGTACAATTTGCAATCACTTAAGATAAAATGTTAAGTGTAAGTCTAACAAAACATGTACAGGAAATGTAGTTCTGGGCATTTATCCCAGAGAAATTAAGACTTATTTTCACAGAAAGCCTCTGTTGAATGCTTATAGCAACTTTATTCATAATAGCCCCAAACTGGAAACAATTCAGACGAGGTTCAATGAGTAATTGGTTAAACAAACTGTAGTACATCTATATCAAGGAATACTACTTAGCAATTAAAATTAAAAAAAAATATATCAATACATGTAACAACCAGATGAATCTCCAGGGAATTATACTGTTTAAAAAAGCCATCACTACATACAAAACATATTATTCCATTTACCCTATCATTTTTGAAATAACAATTACTGAAATGGAGAGAAGATTAGTGGTCTCCAGGGGTTAACAATGTTATAAGGGTAGGAAAGATGTGGTATGACCATTAAAGGACAACACAAGGGATACTTGCATTATAGAAATGCTCAGTATTTTGACTGTATTGATGTCAATATTCTTGTTGTGATAAGGTACTAAAGTTTTACAAGGCGTTACCAGTGGGGGGTAGCTGGTTAAAGAGTGCATGGGATCTCTGGGGCACCTGGGTGGCTCAGTTGATTAAGTATCCATGATCTCACAGTTCGTGGGTTTGAGCCCTACCTAGGGCTCTACACTGACAGTGTGGGCCTTGCTTGGTATTCTCTGTTTCTCTCTCTGCCCCTCTCTTACTCGCATTCTCTCTCTCTTTAAAAAATAAATTAATTAGGGACACCTGGGTGGCTCAGTTGGTTAAGTGTCCAACGTCGGCTCATGTCATGAACTTGCAGTTTGTGAGTTCAAGCCCCACGTTGGGCTCTGTGCTGACAGCTCAGAGCCTGGAGCCTGCTTCAGATTCTGTGTCTCTCTTTCCCTCTGTTCCTCCCCCATTCTCACTCTGTCTCTCTGTCTCTCAAAAATAAATAAAGATTGAAAAAAAATTGAAATAAATAAATGATTTAAAAAAGAGGGGCGCCTGGGTGGCGCAGTCGGTTAGGCGTCCGACTTCAGCCAGGTCACGATCTCGCGGTCTGTGAGTTCGAGCCCCGCGTCAGGCTCTGGGCTGATGGCTCAGAGCCTGGGGCCTGTTTCCGGATTCTGTGTCTCCCTCTCTCTCTGCCCCTCCCCCGTTCATGCTCTGTCTCTCTCTGTCCCAAATAAATAAATAAACGTTGAAAAAAAAATTTAAAAAAAAAAAAAAAATAAAAAAAAAAAAAATAAAAAAGAGTACATGGGATCCCTATTATTTCTCAAAACAACATGTAAAATCATAATTATATAAAGGTTTCTTAATAATTTTAAAAAATGAGTATGATAATTCTCTAAGATTTGACTAGGCTTTATTTCATCAAAATATTTTCTCCAAATTGAATAAATTAGGTTACATGTATGAATCCTCAGTGTTGTCTCTCTCTCTGCTTGTGTTTGTGTATGTATGTATACAGAGATGCATATATATATGTTTGCATACATACTGATACACACATATATACATATGTACAAGGTTAGATTAGAAAAAGTGGTCCCATGCCCACTTGTTCACTGAAGCACTTTCATTTGGCTGGCATGTGTGTCTACTGCCGTGAAGCTACCATGTGGTGAAGAAGCCTAAACTAGTTCAAATGAAAATAGCATATACAAATCCCCAAGTCTGCATGAAAAGAGAAAGAGGCAAAACCATGACATGTTTCAGCTCCAGCCACTGTGTGTAATCCCATAGGAGATCTTGAGCTAGAATAGCTCTACTCAGTCCTTCTTGAATCCTGATACACAGAAAATCTAGAGGATAATAAAATTATCAACATATTTACCCCTAACATGCATTTTTAAAATTACATGTTATTTTTTTATGTATTCTTCACTAGATTCTGTCAATTTGTGGCTAATAGTACACATTAATACTAGACATAGATCTTTTTTATCATAAGACCTATATTTTTGTAACCCAATTATCAGCATACACTTGATACTCCATTAACATATGATGAATATTCTCACGAACAGTTTTACCTTTAATATGATTGTGTTTCAATATCATTTATTTATATTCATTTTAAAATTTGTTCAACTATCCAGAAGTGAAAGATTTTTGGTGTATATAAAATCAACAGTCAAAAGTGAGTGTAAGGAGAGTTACAATTATAAAAATCATATATTTTTCCTCTTAACCAGAAGTTTTAAAGTATATTTCTCACCATCCAAAAAATATTTTCAAATGTATATGCAGAGGCAAGAAGAAACAGCATCAATGGATCATATGCAGCAGATGGTAGATGTCTATGGCATGCTTCTATCTTTTTACACTATGAAATCATGTTTACATAGTGTTTCTGTGTCATTGGTTCACTCTCTATAATCAATTGAAAGCTCAATGGTTTCTTCTTTAGGGAAATTTTGTTAGTTGCCAACATCCAAAGATTTCTGTCAACAAAATCTTTGTCTAATAAAATTAAATGTCTACTACTTAGCATTTCATTAAAAAGTATGTGAATGTTGGAGCCCCTGATGGCTCAGTTGGTTCAGTATCCTACTCTTCATCTCAGCTTAGATCATGATCTCACAGTTCATGATTTCGAGCCCCACACTGGTCTCTGCACTGATGGCACAGAGTCTACTTAGGATTCCGTCTCTCCTTTTCTCTGCTCCTTCCCCACTTGTTCTCTCTCTGTGTCTCACAAAATAAATAAACTTAAACAAAGTATGTTAATGTCAATTTTAGAAGTGTACAGCTTGTTTTTTATAGCTATTTTACATGGCTACCAATTGATTAATAGAAGTTACCCATCAATATTTCACTGAGCCTGTATAAACAATACATTTGTAAACTGTATCTTGAAACTTCTTTACAAAGATAAGATCTAGAATCTGTTATTGAGGCTGGTGGGGGATATAGAAATAACAAACAAGAAGGATGCAATTTGAAATATTACTAGTACAATGTGTTTTAAGAGAGAAAAGCTAACGATTAACTCTTTTTGGAATGGTCTTTTAATTTTTTTTTAAATTTCAGAAGCAACCTAAATATGGTCATGAATCAAAAGCTCATGGATGCCTGCAAACTGTGGAGAGAGGGGAATATGGGAGCAGAGTAGCAGGACCCTAGGCTCATGTTGTACTATGAACCCAACTAGATAACTATCAAATCATCCTATATACCCCATAAATCAATCTGGACACTGGCAACACAAACTCCACAACTAAAGGTAGCAAAGAGGCCACTTAGAAGATAGGAAGTGTGGAGACATGGCTTTTGTGAGAAACGGATCATAGCCCATGTGGTGGGGAGAGACCCCTGGTTGCAAAGAAGGGTGAGAGATAAACTAGCACACAAAGCAGCACATGGAGAAAATAAATCCCCATTGCAATTGGTTTGGAATGTGAGAAGGCTCAAATTCCATGAGTTATTGCAAATAGTGGGACTTAAAGTCTAGAGTTTTAAAGGTCAGAGTGCTTGGCTTTGGGAGAGATCAGAGGACATCAGTGCTGCTCTTGGAGAAAACAGAGGGAAAACAACTTAGGGACATACAGTATGGAAACAAGAATCTGAAAAGTACCTGGAACAAAGAATGGAGAAGTTAGTTGCTCACTTCAGAGCATGATCCAGAGAGGCAGCAACTCTGGTCACGGAGAGACCCCTCTGGGAAAAAGGGAATTGGCTAGTGTCATTTTCCTCCCTCATATCTTCAGCATAACTAGAGATCCACCTGCTGGAACCAGAGAAGGGCTGACACTTGCTACCTTACTTGCACCAAGCTCTATCTCTCTACACTCTAGAAGAATCACCCTTCCTTGTCATTCTGTGTTAGTCCCAGGATGGTGGGCCCTATCCTCCAGAAGACTAGCCCAAACCCCTGCCCATACCACGTCTTCCTACCTGAAAGTTTTAAGAGGCCTTGGTTCCAGTGGTGGTGGCACCAGGTCTCATCTCCCAAGCACATCTAGTTAAAACTATCCACATTAAGGTCAGAGACCAAACACTACCCACAACAGGCAAAAAGAGCCTCTGCAGACTACTGGCCTGAAGGATAAAATAGGCCTGACAAAATAGCAGAGAACACACAGGACACATTGGAGATACTCCTAGAAGCACCAGGCCCTAGGTAATAGGGGACACTACACTGCAGGGCATTACATGACCTCTTCTTCATAAAGTCATTATACTAAAAAAGAGAGACATAAATGACTTTCCTAACACAGAGAAACAAGTACAAAATGCAAAGACAAAGGAGACTTACAAAATGCAAAGACAAAAGAATTGGTCCAAAATGAAATAACAGGACAAGGTCATGGCCAGAGATCTAAGCAAAACAGATATAAGTAACATGCTTGAAGGAGAATGTAAAGCAATGATCTTAAGGATACTCACTGGACTTGAGAAAGAGTAGAAGACATCATTGAGACCATTAACATAGATAAAAGTATGCACATAGCAGAGAGAAAGGGATTAATAAATAAGTGAGAAACACACTTGACAGAATGAGTGGCACGATGGAAAAAGTACAAAACTAATTAATGACCTAGAATTCAGAGTAATGGAAAGTGACCAAGATGAACAAAAGAGAGAAAAAATAATTATGCAAAATGAGAATAGAATTATGGAACTCAGTGACTCCATCATACATAATAACATTTGTATTATAGGAGTCCCAGAAGAAGAAGAGAGAGAAGGGGGGAGGGGGAAGAGAATTTATTTGAAGAAATAATTGCTGTAAACTTTCCTAATCTGGGAAAAGAAACACATACTAGATCCAAGAGGCATACAGAACCCCCAAGAAAACTAACAAAAACAAAACTACACCAAGACATATTGTAATTAAAATGGCAAAATATAGTGATAAAGGAAAAAAAAAAAGCATTGAGACAAAAGAAGACAATTACATATAATGGAAACCCCATAAGGCTATCAGTGGATTTTTCACCAGAAACTTTTCAAGCCAAAAAGAAGTGGAATGATATATTCAAAGTGCTGATTTCTACCCCCCCAATAATAATTAAAATAAAATAAAATAGAATAGAATAAAATAAAATAAAATAATAAAAAACCATAGCCGAGAATACTCTATCTATCAAGGCTATCATTCAGAATAGGAGAGATCAAGATTTCCCCAGACAAACAAAATCTAAAAGGATTCATGACCATTAAACCAGCCTAGCATGAAACATTAAAGAGGACCCTTTGAGTAGAAAGGAAAGACCAAAATTGACAATGTAAATATAGAAAACACAAAAGCAATAAAAATGAATATTTCTATAAAAAAATCAGTCTAGGAACTCACAAAATAAAAGGATTTTAAATATGACACTATGTATGTAAAAAGTGGGTAGGAGTACAGAATGAGTTTAAACTTAAATGACCATCAGCTTTATATAGACTACAGTATGTAGAAGATGTTATAAACAAACCTAACGGTAACCAAAATTAAAAAAAAACACCAATAAATATGCAAAGAATAAAGATAAGGAAATCTGACTGTATCTAAAGAATATAACTAAAGAAAACCAGCTAACCATGAAAAAAAGACAAGAAAGGATAAGGGAAAGTCTTAGAAACAACTACAAAACAAGTAATAAAATGACAATAAATACATATCTATCAATAATTACTTTGAATGTAAATGAACTAAATGCTCCAATCAAGAGACACAGGGTGATAAACTGGATTAAAAAAAAAAAGACCTATCTATTTGCTGCCTATGAGAGACTTATCTTAGAACTAAAGACACCTGCAGATTGAAAGTGAGTGAATGGAGAAATATTTATCATGCAAATGGATATCAAAAGAAAGTTGATGTAGCGGTGCCAGGAAAGCTCAATTGGTTAAACGTCTGACCCTTGATTTTGGCTCAGGTTATAATCTTATGATTTGTGAGTTCAAGTCCCGCATCAGGCTTTGCACTGACATTGCAGTGCCTGATTGGGATTCTCTCTTTCCCACCTCTCTCTGCCCCTACCCTGCTTTCTCTCTCTCTCTCAAAATAGATACATAAACTTAAAAAACTTAAAAAAAAAAAAGAAATCCAGTGTAGCAATACTTATATTGAGCAAAATCGACTTTAAAGCAAAGATTGTAACAAGAGACAAAGAAGGAAACTATATAAAAATAAAGAGGGAAATCCAACAAGAAGTTATAACAAATGTAAATATTTATCTACCCAACATGAGAGCATCCAAATACATAAAACAGTTAATAACAAACTTAAGGAACTAACATAATAATATAATAATAGTAGGGGACTTTAATACCTCACTTACATCAATCTAAAGAGATCATCTAAATAGAAAAGCAACAAGAAAATGATGGCTTTGAATGACACACTTCACCAGATGGATTTAACAGATATATTCAGAACATTCTATCCTAAAACAGCAGAATACACATTATTTTCAATTGCACATGGAACATTCTCCGAAATAGATCATATATTAGGCCCAAAACAACCCTCAACAAATTTAAGAAGATCAAAGTTATGCCATTAAACTTTTCTTATCACAATGCTATTAAACTAGAAGCCAACCACAAGAAAAAAATTGGAAAGACCACAAATACATGGAGGTTAAACAACATGCTACTAAACACTGAATGGGTCCACCAGGAGATTAGAGAAGATATTTAAAAAGTACATGGAAACAAATGATAATGAGAACACAATGATCCCAAACCTCTGGGATGCAGCAAAAGCAGTTCTAAGAGGGAAGTTTATAGCAATACATGCTTAACACAAGAAGTAAGAAAACTCTCAAATAAGGAACCTAACCTTACACCTAAAGGAGCTAGAAATGAACAACAAACAAAACCTAAAATCATCAGAAGTAAGAAATAAGGATTAGAGCAGAAAAAAAAATGGTATAGAAACTGAAACAAACAAACAAACAAACAAACAAACAAACAAGACAGATCGATGAAACCAGGAACTGGTTCTTTGAAACAAATCAAGAAAGTTGATAAACTGCTAGCCAGAATCATAAAGAAAAAAAAAGAGAGAGAGAGAGAGAGAGAGAGAGAGAGAGAGAGAGAGAGAGAGGACTCAAAATCACAAATGAAAGAGAAGAAATAAAAACACCACAGATATATAATTGTAAGAGAATATTATGAAAAAAACACATGTCAAAAAGTTGGACAACCTAGAAGAAATCAATAAATTCTTAGACACATATAACCTACCAAACCTGAAACAGGAAGAAAGAAAATTGGAACAGATTGATTACCAAGAAATTGAATCAATAATCAAAAAAAACCTCCCAGTAAACAAAAGTCCAGGACCAGATGACTTCACAAGTGAATTCTACCAAACATTTAAAGAAGAGTTAAAATGTATTCTTCTCAAATTATTCCAAAAAAATAGAAAAGGAAGAAAAGTTTTCAAATTCTTCTGTGAGGCCAGCATTACCCTGATACCAAAACCAGATAAAGACACCACAAAAAGAGTACAGACCATTACCCCTGACGATCATGGATGCAAAAATCCTCAACAAAATTGTAGAAAATCTAACAATACATTAAAAAAATAATTCACCACGATCAACTGTGATTTATTCCTGGGTTGCAAATATTCAATATTTGTTAATCAATCAATGTGATACACCACATCAATAAGAGAAAAGTAGAACCATATAATCATCTCAGTAGAGGCAGAAAAAGCATTTGACAAAGTACAACATCCATTCATGATAAAAACCCTCAACAAAGTAGGTTTAGGTGTAATATACCTCAACATAATAAAAGCCATATATGAAAAATCCACAGCTAACATCATCTTCAACGGGGAAAAAACCAAGAGCCATGCACATAGCTTGGAAAAACAAGTATTTTTAAAATGTCTATACTACCCAAAGAAATCTACACATTTAATACAATCCCTATCAAAATACCACTAGCACTTTTCACGGAGCTAGAGCAAACAATTCTAAAATTGTTTTCAAAATCAATAAAGACCCTGAATAGCCAAAGAAGTCTTAAAAAAGAAAGGTAAAGAGGAAGGCATCACAATTCCAGACTGCAAGTTATATTACTAGGCTGTAGTAATGAAAACAATATGGTACTGGAACAACAATAGGCACATAGATTAATAGAACAGAAGCGAATATCCAGAAATAAACCCACAATTTTATGATCAGTTAATATTTGACAAGGCAGCAGGGCACCTGGGGGGGGGGGGTCAGTCAGTTGAGTGGCCAACTTCGGCTCAGGTCATAATCTTATGGTTTGTGGGTTGAAGCCCCATGTCAGACTCTGTGCTGACAGCTCAGAGCCTGAAGCCTGCTTTGGATTCTGTCGCTCCTTCTCTCTCTGCCCCTCCCCTGCTCACATTCTGTCTCTCTCTCTCTCTCAAAATAAGTGAACATTAAAAAAAATTTTTTTAAACACTTGACAAAGCAGAAAAGAATATCCAATGGGATAAAGACAGTCTCTTCAACAAATGGCACTGGGAAAACCAGACAGCAACATGCAAAAGAGTAAAATTAGACCACTTTCCTACACCATACACAAAAATAAATTCAACATGGATTAAATACCTAAATTTGAGAACTAAAACCATAAAAATCCTAGGAGAAAGCACAGGCAGCAACCTCTGTGACTTGGGCCATAGCAACTTTTTCTAGAGAAGTTCCCTGCAGCAAGGGAAACAAAAACAAAAGCAAAAACAAAAAACAAAAACAAAAAAACAAAAACAAAACAAAACAAAAAACCACTATCATGTCTACATCAAAATAAAAAGCATCTGCATAGCAAAAGAAACAATCAACAAAACTAAAAGGCAACCTATGTAATGGGAGAAGATAGTTGCAAATGACATATATGATAAAGAGTTAGTATAAAAATATATAAAGAACTTATAGACTCAATCCCCAAAACAAAATAATCCAATTAAAAACATAAACAGACACTTCTTCAAAGAAGATATACAGATGACCAATATATGAAAGATGCTCAACATCACTCACCATCAGGGAAATGTGAATCCAAACTACAAGGAGATATCAACTCACACCTGTCAGAACAAATAAAATCACAACATGTGTTGACAAGGATGTAGAGAGAAAGGAACCCTCTTGCCCTGTTGGTGAAAATGCAAACAGGTGCAGCCACTGTGAAAACCAGTATGGAGATTCCTCAAAAACTTATAAATAGAACTATGATCCAGCAATCACACTATTGGGTATTTAACCAAAGAATAGAAGAATACTAATTCAAAGGGATACATGCACCTCTGTGTTTACAGCAGCATTATTTATAATGGGCAAGATATGGGAGCAACCCAAGTGTCCATCAATAGATAAATGGATGAAGAGGAAGTGGCATATACATACAACAGAATATTATTCCGATATAAATAGAATGAAATCCTGGGGTGCCTGAGTGGTTCAGTTGGTTAAGTGTTCAACTTTGTCTCAGGTCACGATCTCATGGTTCCTGAGTTTGAGCCCCACATCAGGCTTGCTGTTGTCAGCACACAGCCTGCTTTGGATCCTCTGTCCCCCACACCTCTCTGCCTTCCCAACCCCCTCAAAAAATTAAAAACATGAAATCCTGCCATTTGCATCAACTTGGATTGAGCTACAGAGTATAACACTAAGTGAAATACGTCAGTTAGAGAGAGACAAATACCATATAATTTCATTTATATGTGGAATTTAAGAAACAAAACAAACGAACAAAGTGAAAGCAAGGGAGAGAGAGAGGCAAACCAAGAAAGAGACTCAACTATAAGGAACAGACTGATGGTTACCAGAGGGGAGATGGTTATGGGCATGGGTGCAATAGGTGATGGGGATTAAGGAATGCACTCGCCATTATGAGCACTGGGTGATAAAAATAAAAGCTTAAAATATTATTTAAAAAAACCTCATGGATGCCATACTAGTGGAAGAAGTACCCTAAATTTTGAAGGTAAGGAATAGTAATGAATGCATTTTAATAGTGCATTTGATTTTAGCTTAACAGGGAAACCACAGCTTTAGCCATTGAGTATATTCTCAGAATGCAACGGAGTGGATGGAGAATCCTTTATCAGAACACAACATCTCCTGAATGACTGCTAAAAGTCTTGGACATATTCTGCTCCAAGTCATGAATCCAAAAGAGTAATCCAGGGAAGCTGAAAGCTGACAGTCTGGATTATTGTGGCAGAGTTTCATGTTGTGTGCAGACCTGTATTCCAAGTAGACTACACAGAGCAAAAAAATCGTAGAGCTCCAGGGCCAAAAATGTAGCCTTATAAAAATAATCAAACAATGAATCAGGGTTCAAAAAGTGAGTTTCCACATGCCAGAGAGTATGATTCAGAGATAGATGTGTCTCGCGGATGGTTACTGTGGTTGGAATGAGAATACCAAAGAAATGAGGGTGGATGGATGTGTCCCAAAGGCCAACATTGTACTGTCGCTATTGCTCATTACGATTTTTCCCCTTGGCTAGTACTGTCACCTCTGTACTGTATGAACATCATATATGCTTTCTGACATCTTCCACTATTGCTCTAATGTCCACATTCACAGAGGAAATAGCTTCCAGAAACAGACAGGATGATGTAAAAACCATGCTCATTTATTTTCCTGGCTTTTCATAAAAATTCATGGCTGAAAGTAACTCCCACTTGTATTTGCTGCAAGGAAACAAATATGAATATTTTCTTGGCTTCATGTCATGATTTTCATATGAAAATATATATAGAATGGAACCACATATAAGATGAAAGGCTTAGAAATATTTGTGGATTGGGTAAATGTGTATGATACCCAGACAAGTGTTCTCAGCTAAAGAAATCTACAACAGTGTTACTCAAACTATGACAAAATGACATGTTTTTGTTTTTCAGTTTTCCAAATTCACTACATGCCTATATATACTTTTAAAGAATATAATTCTGAATTTGTAGAAAAAAATGACATATGAACCAAAACACCATTTTAAAATGGATTGTTAGATCCAGTAGATAGTAAAATTCTGTCAAATTATCATGAATGTTTAGTACACTGATTTAAAACTCATCTTAATGGGTATATTCATGTAATTTTAACAAAATGCAAGCTAGTCTATATGACACTTAAAACAAATGAAATGGATAAGAAGGAAAGGTGCTCTTATTCTGAAGAAATGTTAAATAAGATAGAAGTAAAAATAAGAATGGACACATCTTTTAAATAAGTAAATTACTCTGTGCTTAACTGAACCCAGAGAAAGGTCTGACTGATTGTTGTCCTCAGTACAACATTTTTTAATAAGGTTACTGATAGTTCCTTCTGCGTTTCTATTCTCAGATTGCTAACATTGGGGTTCTGAAGGTCCAGTACATGTTTTAAATACTATTACCAAATGGAGATTAATAGAGCAGAAAATATATATGTATAGAGTATTTCCTGCTTTTTTGTTATCATATTTGGTGTTGTATTTTTAAACTATCAAATTTAAGTACTAATCCACATCAGCTATAGTAAATTAATATTTAATTTTCACTTTAAAAGACCCAATGAATTATGTAAACATCAACATTCAAGGGACACATTTATAGAAAATAGGAAAGCCTGATAAATAGAATATGTAAAATTAACTGTCAAGAAATAAGAATAAATACAAAATTATATATTTACCATAACAAAAATCTGAGAGCTAAATATCCACATTATTAGAAGCTATGTGA
Organism: Prionailurus bengalensis; assembly: GCF_016509475.1. Taxonomy (NCBI): domain Eukaryota; kingdom Metazoa; phylum Chordata; class Mammalia; order Carnivora; family Felidae; genus Prionailurus; species Prionailurus bengalensis. Next base: position 61,774,062 of record NC_057343.1, on the reverse strand, counting down.
TATTTAAAAAAGTAATGCTAAAATACAATGTCACCTAAAGATTAGAGAAAAAGAATGGTATATAATTTTTGTAATGTTTATTTATTTTTGAGAGAGAGAGAGAGAGAGAGAGTGCATACAAGTGGGGGAGGGGCAGAGAGAGAGGGTGACAGAGCATCTGAAGTGGGCTCTGTGCTGACAGCAGTGAGCTCTATGCGGGGCTGGAACTCAGGAACTGTGAAATCATGACCTGAGCCGAAGTCAGATGTTCAACTGAGCCACCCAGGCACCCCTGGTATATCAGTTTAAATATATATATATATGATATATATGATATATATATATATCATATATATATATGTATATATATATATGATATATATATGCTAAAATCAACAAAAGTGAGGGAGTATAGCAATACTGGCAATATCAATTAACACCAAATAAGGAAAAAAATCAGTACAAACGAGTAATATGTCCTCCTGTAAATGTTAAATCCACCAAAAGTTTTGTCATTAATAATTCTTCTTTAATATATAAAATGTTGACATATATAAATAAATATCCACAAAATAAGAGATGAAACTGTCACAATGTAAATGACACCTTTTTTATTAGTTTCCTACTGCTGTTGAAAAAATTACAACCAAATCAGTGGCTTAAAAATAATACAAACTTATTATCTTGTAGTTCAGGAAGTCAGATGTTCAAGATGGATTTCACTGGGCTATCCTCAAGGTATCAGCAAGTTTGTGTTCCTTTCTGGAGGTTCAATGGGACAATTGTTCCTGACTTTATTGAGCTTCTAGAGGCTGCCCACCCCTCTTGGTGCTTGATCTCTTCCTCCATCTTCAGAGCCAACAATGATCATTAAGGCTTCCCCACATTGCCATCTCATTAGCTCTCTCTTTCCTGCCTCAATTTTTCACTTGTAATGATGCTTGTGACTATACTGGCTAACCTGGACAATCAAGGATGATCTCCCCACCTCAAAGTCAGCTGATTAGAAATCTTAATTCCAGGGGCACCTGGATGGCTCAGTCAGATAAGTGCCTGACTTTGGCTCAGGTCATGATCTCGTCCTTAGGAAGTTTGAGCCCTACGTTGGGCTCTGCTCTAACAGTGTGGAGCCTGTCTGGGATTCTCTTTCTCTCTCTCTCTGCTTCTCCTCCACTTGCTCACTCTCTTTCTCTCTCAGAATACATAAACTTAAAAAAAATACTTATGTAAGAAAAGAAATCTTAATTCCATTATCAAATTCAATTTCCCCTTGTCATGAACTTATAGTTTCAGGAGATTAGAATGTGGACATATTGGCAGTGGCATTTTCTGCCTAACACATCAAATAATAACTATTTCTGATAAACTAGAACATTTAACAAAAAATAGTGATGATAAAGAGATTGAATAATACAAATAACATACTTACAATAGTACATAAGGAATAACAAAAGACCATTTTATTTACAAGTGTTAAGAGTTTTTCTGTTTAATCTGCTAGGCACATGATACCTAAGGAAGAATGTAATGTCACAAAGTTCATATTATTTGATGAAGAAGTAATAATATTCACACAATATTCAAAACAATGACTGTGGGGCTCCTGGGTGGCGCAGTCGGTTAAGCGTCCGACTTCAGCCAGGTCACGATCTCGCGGTCCGAGAGTTTGAGCCCCGCGTCGGGCTCTGGGCTGATGGCTCAGAGCCTGGAGCCTATTTCCGACTCTGTGTCTCCCTCTCTCTCTGCCCCTCCCCCGTTCATGCTCTGTCTCTCTCTGTCCCAAAAAAATAAATAAACGTTGAAAAAAAAATTAAAAAAAAAAAAAAAAAACAATGACTGAAATGTGATGTGTGTGTGTTGTGCATGTAGTAGTTACAATCACTGGAATTTAATTTTTAAGCAGTCTGTTCTCCATTGTTCTAAGCACAAAGGTAAATGAAGAGTAAAATAACAATTTATTATGAATAAATAAATGTTAGAAAATTAAACTGCAAGGCTCTCATCAAAGTGGTGATGATAAAATTTATAGCTTTGTACATACAACAACCTAAAAGAAGTGCTTAAATGACAGATCTCAACATCTCCTTTTTCAAAATGCACAAATAACAATGGGTAAAACCAAAAGGTATAACAAAAGCAATCAAACAGTGAAAATACAAAATGGCATGTTAGAATTTTTTAGAAGTTTAACACCAAAGGTACATTAAAAAATTCTCATGGAGAACAGCATCTAAACTTGGTGTGGAATACTTAATCGACATGCAGAAGACTTATAGAGATGATTGGATAAAATAAACAGAAAAACACATTTTTAAGTGTTATACTTTACATGCAAATAAGTGGACAAGGAGTAGAAATAGATAGCCTGAGGAAATGATGTCAAAAATTTTAAAGAGCAATTACTTTTTCCAATGTTTTTCCAGAAACAAGAAAACAACACAGTGCTGGAGAATTCCAGCCAAAGGAATAATGGAGCTTAAAGGCAGACAGATCATAAGCAATCAGAGCTATAAGTATTTTCAGATAAATAAGAAAACAAAACAAAAAAAGGACCCTGGAGAAGAATAAAAAAGATGAGAAAATTTCTTGGGGGTGGTGGTGAGGATTGAGCTCTATCCTTGATGCTTAGAATAATGTCTGATACTTAATATATCCTCAATAAATACTTGTCAAAAAGATAAAGGAATAACACACACAAAAATACCCTCCTTCCCTCCTGAATTCTAATAAAGGTATAGTTAAATAAAGCTCAGGGTTACCTGACTCAAGGGATAGGTGTGGTTGAAGATGGGGGAACCATCTATGCAGTGGGTCAAATTTTAATAGATGCTGAAACATTATTTCAAATACAAAATAGAAAACTGCACAGTGATATTTAATGTACGCCACATAAATTTTACATAGCTTGTAAAGTGTAAATAAAATAAAATGCACACACATGCCAACCACAAGCAAAGTGGCTAGGGGCACTGATAAATATGCCAATATCCTAATACAGTAAAGTGGCATATATAGAGCTTCAAAGTCATCACTTCTGTCCTCAAAATAATAATGAAGATATTGAAGAAACAGAAAAAAACAAATTTTCTTAGGCCCAGCAGATGATTAAGATCACAGAGCAAACTGCCCCCTGAAAACCAGAAAGACTGGTGAATAAGAAGAATTGTAACTTACCAGGAGCTAAAGATGCCAGCGGAGCCAGTCACTGGTAGGGATACTTAAAGGACACTGATATCTGGAGACTTGAGTGGACTAGTCTGAGAGATAAAACTCCTAGGCTCATCCTGAGGGGGACTTCTACACTTCTGTGAATAATACTTCTAGGAACTCTACAAGGTAGTCAGTGAGATGACTGAAGAAAGACCCCATCCTCTCATACTTCTGGCAGGAAATGGGAAAATTAACCACTTTGAGATACTCTCAAAGCACTCTGTCTTCTGTTACAAAGGTCTGATCGCAAGGAAATCTATTTTACTAGAGCATGGCCAACCTACGGGAGGGAAATACCTAACTACAGCCCTGTGGTCTTTGATGTGAGAGGAGGGAAACACCCAGTTTCAGCTCTATCAAGCCTTCTCGTCTCATCTGTGAAGGTCACAGCCCAGGAACAAAAACTGACTAAAAGAATGAGACCTAATTTTGGGATTATGGAATGCTTTCTCTCCCCTTACAGCTTCTCAACACATCCACAGGGCTCTTGTGTAATAACAAGGGGTTACAGCTGAAAGAACTTCTATGCCAAGGCTCTATTTAAGAAGGGATTGCTTAAGAAATCCAAAACAAAAAAGATAAAGGAAGGAAGGGAGGAAGGAAGGAAGGGAGGAAGGAAGGAAGAAAAAAAAAGGACAGTAGAGGAAATTTTAGCCTCTGACACTGTAGCTATAACAAATGGTAAATAGAACCTAACTCCTAGTCAGATAAACGTAAAATCTCACACTAAAAGCCTATTCCCATCAGTTCTTTTTACCCTATATAGGTCGTGTCTGGCTCTGGAGAAAAAAATACAATGCAGGGGAGAAGCTGAAAAACACTATTGAAGAGACCAAGTAAGAATTAGGCATGAATAAGGAAGACTCTGGAACAATGAGACTGGGACTTTAAAATAAGGATGAATTTGCTTTAAAAAATAAAATAAGGATGAATTATAAGCTATTGGATCTAACTGAAAAAAGTAAAAAAACATGCAAGAACAGATGCTTAACATAATTGGATGAAAACTGTAAGAGTCAAAAGTAAATATTAGAAATCAAAAACACTGTAAAAGAAGTGAAAAATGTATTTAATAGGCTCATCAGTAGACTGACACAGTCAAGAATCAATGGACTTGAATACAAGTTGAAAGAAATCTCTCAAACTGAAAAGCAAAGAGAAAAAAATAATGGAAAAAGTGGAACAGAATACCCTATAACTGTGAGGGCAATTACAACAGGAGTAACATGCACATAACAAATAGACCAGAGGGGGAAAAAAGAGAAAAAAAAAAAGATAAAATATTTGGAGAAATAATTGCTGGAAGTTTTCCAAAATTCATGATTGACACTAAACCACAGGTTCACAAAGCTCGAAGAACAACTATTAGGATAAATATTAAATAATTTATACCTAAGCCTAATAACTTATACCTAATACCTATATGTATTAACTTATAACAAATAACTTGTATATATTCAAACTGCAGAAAAATCAAAGAAAAAGAAAAAAATCTTAAAAGAAGCCATTAGGGAGGGGATAGTCATTTATACAGGATCAAGAATAAGAATTATATCAGATTTTTATTCAGAAATCTTACAAGCAAGAAGAGAGGAAAGTGAAATATTTAGTGTTGACAGAAAAAAAAAAACCAAAACCAAACCAAAAACAACCTAGAATTCTGTTCTAAGTGAAATTAGTAAAGTAAAGGAGAAATATTTTCTCAGAGAAACAAAAAAATAAAGGCATTTGTTGCCAGAAGACCTGCTTTACAAGAAATGTTAGATGTCTTCAGAGGGAAGAAAAATGATATAAAGCATAAACTTAGATCTTAATGAGGAAAGGAACAGTGTTAAAGCATAAATAAATAAAAGTGATAAAATATGTAATTGCTCGTTCTTTAATTGTTCTTACTCTTATTTGATGTAACAAATAAGTTTGTTCAAAATAATAATAGTAAAGATGTACTGTGTGATTATAGTATATGTGTAAGTGAAATTAATTGAAACAATGTAATAAGAAACAGAAGAATTGGAGTACTCTAAGATACTGGTATTACCCAGTAAATTATTTGAAAGTGAACACAGATAATTAATAAATGAATAGAGCAAACTCCAAGACAATCATTTAAAAAATTAGCAAAGTAATTTAGTAGCATCTCAAAAGAAATTTTAAAAATATTTTGAAACAAATGGAAATAGAATTTACAAAATTTGGGGGTTACAGTGAGGGCAGTGTTTAGAAGCAAAGTTATAGCATTGACTATATCAATTAGAAAAGAAGAAAAATCTAAAATCAATAATCTAAGATCCTGAGAAAACTAGAAAAAATAATTATTTAAACCCAAAGTAAGCTAAAAAAAATCCTAAAGAATAATCCAATGAAATTGTAGATCAAAAGAGAGAGTGAGAGAGAGAGAGAGACAAAACCAAAGCTAATTAATTCTTTAAAAAGATCAATACAATTGATAAACCCCTGGGCACGCTAGGGAAGATAAAGAGAGAAGCTAAAAATTGCTTCTAATATCAGAAATGAATTCTGGAACATCACTATTGATCCCATGGACATGAAAAAAATAATAAAAGAATATTATGAAAGGGGCGCCTGGGTGGCTCAGTTGGTTAAGCATCCAACCTCAGCTCAGGTCATGATCTCTTGGTTTGTGGGTTCGAGCCCTGTGTCAGGCTCTGTGCTGAGAGCTCAGAGCCTGAAGCCTTCTTTGGATTCTGTGTCTCCCTTTCTCTCCACCCCTCCCCTGCTCACACTCTGTTTGTCTGTCTCTCTCAAAAATAAATAAACATTAAAACATTTTTTAAAAAAATAAATGTAGTAAATATGTATAACATCTATATGAGATAAACTACAAAACTCTGATGAGATCAAAGAAGATCTAAATAAATATAGAGATATTCCATGTTCATGATCAGGAAGACTCAATGTTGTCAGTGGTCAGTTTTTCCCAACTTGATTCATACATTCAATATAATCCCAATAAAAATGTCAGCAAGTTGCTTTGTGGATATTAATAAAGTAATTCTAAAATTTATTTGGAAAGCCAAAAAATCTAGAATAACAAACACAATCTTGAAGAAGTCAGAAGACTGTCACTACCTTACTTCAAGACTGACTACATATCTGTGTTAATCAAGACAGTGTTTTATTGGTAAGGAAACACACAAAAAGATCAATGAACAAGAAAAGCAAGCTTAGAAAGAGACCTACACAAACTCGGTCAAGTAAGATTTGACAAAGAACAAAGGTAGTTGAATCGAGAGAAAGGATATCTTTTCAACAAATGCTGTTGGAACCATAGAAATCTATGTGCAAAAAAATTAATATAACCATGTAATTGTAATACATTATTAGATACTTATTAAATATTAAACATGTAATTAGAAACATCTTTCAAAAAATTAACTAAAAATGTATCATAAAACTAAGTGTAAAACATAAATCTATAAAATTTCTCTAAGCTAACACAGAAGAATATCCAGGTGACTTGGGGTTTAGTAGTGACTTTTTGGATATTATACTGAAATACAATCTATAAAAGGCAAAATTGACAAGATAGAACTCACTGAAATTAAAACTTTTGCTATGTGAAAAACTGTCTTAAGAGAAGGACAAGAAAAACCACAGACTGGGAGAAATATTTGCAGAACACATACTTGATGAAGGACTTGTGTCCAAAATAAACAAAGAATTCTTAAAACTCAACAATAACAAAAATAAACAAACCTAATCAATAAAAAATCTGAACAGAAATCTCACCAAATAAGATATACAGGTGGTAAATATCAAAACAAAACAAACAAAGTGTTCAACAACACAGTCAAGAATGGCAAATTAAAAAATGAGATAGCACTGTACACCCATTAAAGTGGTTAAAATCCCAAACACAGATGGCAACAAATACTTCTGAGGCTGTAGAACAAGAGGAACTCTCTCATTCACGGCTGGCGGAGCGCAAAATGATACAGCCATTTTGGCACACGGTTTGACAGTTTCTCACACAGCTAAAACTATACTCTGTCACATGATAGGATTCAGCCATCACACTCCTACATAATTGTCCAAATGAGGTGAAAATTTCTGTCCACCTAAAAATTTACACATGAACATTTACACGTGTATGCATAATTGCCGAAATTCGGAAGCAACCAGGATGCCCTTCGATACATTGAGTGGTTAAATCGTGATACATCCACACAATGGAAAGTTACCAAATCATACCAAGAAGTGACCTCTCCAGCCAGGAAAAGACATGCAAAACCTTAAATGAATGAATTCTAATGCAAGGAGGTCAGTCTGCAAAGTCTACATATTATATGATTCTAACTACAGACCTTCTGAAAAAGGCAAAACTATATAGAGAGTAAAAATATCCGGGGTGACCAAAGTTTCAGGCGGAGGAAGCGAGGGAAGAATGGATAGATGGATCACAGGAGATTTTTAAGACAGTAAAAATATTTTGTATAATACTGTTAAGGTGGGTACATGACATTATGTATTTGTTGAATCCAATAATCAACACCACACTAATAAGGCAGGGTGGCCATAATAGGAGAAACTGTGGGAGTGGAGGATGGTCCGGGAATAGGAAGTATCTGAGAACTCTGCATCTGCTGCTCAGTTTTTTCCCTAAACCTAAAACTGCTCTAAAAATATATAGTCTGGGGAGTCTGTCATGAGACAGAGCCCTGAGTTGGGGTCTGTGCTGACAGTGTGGAGCCTGCTTGGGATTCTCTCTCTCTCTCTGCCCCTCCCCAATTCGTGCATGCGTGTGTATATGTATATATATTTATAGTCTATTATTTAAAAAAAATAAAAAACAAATCAATCACAACCCAAAACAATCACTAGTTGAATTTCTGGTTCCAAATATTACAAATCTGTATGCTATTCAGCTGTAAAAGCTGATTTAAATTTATTATATAAATGCTAAAATTGCTTAATATTCCTTTTTTCCAACAAAATGCCTGATTCAGAACATCACATAATAAATGCACTTATAAATGGCTAATTTAGATATAAGAGGAAAAAACCAAATCTTATTAATAGAAAACCATTTTTCCTGCCCTCATTAAAATAATTATTTGAGGATTATTGGTGTAACTGTTTGCCATACTTTAGTCTTTCCATATGCCTAGGAGTCCATATGCCTAGGTGTAATTCACTCTGTAGTTGGATGTGCAGATTCTTTTAAAATTCAGAGAGACACAAAATACACCTGATTTTTCATCTTCCATGACAGAGAATAGATTGAACAGTGTGATGAGCAGTCTTCGTTCCATATGTTCTGTTTAAATCTTGCCAATTTCAATGCTGTAAAAGGTGAGAATAAAATGAATACCTATTTTTCATTCTGTATGATTCTCGAGTAAAGGGAAATTACTTTCACATTTGGTGGTCAATAAAAAGGTGTAATAAAAAGTTTAATTTAAAGTGAGTCTTAAATAAGATGATTTGTAAAATAGGCAAAAAAGGAGCCCAGAAGTTGCAGCAGATGCAGAGTTTGGTGAAGGCAAACTAAAAGGCAATAGTTGGAAAATGATGCTGTGGAAGTTTCCAGAGATTGATCACGGCAGCATGGTGAATCATTCAGACTGGGGAAAAGCTATGTATCAAGGAACTGTTTAGAGTTTATTTTAAAAATGAGAAATGTGAAGTGGGTAATGATGCTATCTTCCACATGCTGAAGTAAAAATGAAGTCTATTTATGACAAGAAGAGTGGGGTGGCAATTAAAATAATTAAGAGTCTGTCGTTTGAGGGGCTAGTAGTTTTGATCTTGCAGATAAGGGTGTGTGTGTGTGTGTGTGTGTGTGTGTGTGTGTGTGTAAACAAATTCCGCTTGAAAAAATTACAGGAGGGCAAACAAAAAATGTACAGCAGTTGATGGATTCTAGCAAATAAAAGAAATGCCACATTGCTGATAAAATTTGGGAGATTTACAAAGAGATGTTATATTTGAATGAATGAGATAATCAGGGATTATACTGAATTAAACAATGGCTTAAATGCAGACAGACTGGGGATACAAATATGGATATTTCTCTTGCTGGGTCATATAAAACAAATTGATGTCCTTCTCTCAGCTTGATATAGCATACCTGATGCCCTGAACCAACAAGACTGAATTGGTCTGAAACATTTAGTTAGGCTATGGGCTTAATAATAAATGTACGGCTTATTTTTTTAACTTAATTTTAGTTTATTTTATTTTAAAGCACACCTGCTTACTTAGTATGTTTTACTCTATATATGTATATATGGGTTTTGTATATATGTATATACATATACTCTATATATGTATATATATATGTATATATATGTATATATGGGTTTTGTATATATTTGTATATATTTGTATATATGGGTTTTCATTAATGGGTATGTTATATAGATAATATAATATACTGGAAACATTACAATAAGAATTATAATTGAAAATTCATGTGTATCTCTGTTTCACCTATAATTGATTCCTTCAGGTTATTATTAGCCTAAAAATCTTTCTATTAAAATACTCTATTTTTTCTTTTAAGTTTGTTTAAACTCTTGAAATCCTCTTCAATGTCTGTGATAGTATTCTTCCAAACATGGCATATAATATTATATCTAATTAGTTAGCCAAACCTTTTAAGTTTATTACCTCTATAAAATTGTGTATCTTAATATTTTGCAAAATAATTTCTTTAATTAAACAGAAAGAGATTGTTCAACTGTGATATGTTTTCTTTAATTCTTTAGGTACTTTAAATATTAATGTTTTAAAGTGAGGAATTTTAAAATCTAGTTCACATCAATTAACATATCAATTACTACAGGAATCTAGGAGTCCCAGGGCTTTGTTTTGTTTGTATGCTTTGGCTTCCAACTGGCAGTTGCAATTTGTACATCATAAAATCTATGATGAATATTCAACACCAGTTCAAGTTAGGTAAATTCAAACTGCACTTGCATAGTTGTAATTACTGTGTTAGTAATTTGCTAATTTTTTCTCAGGAGATGCTGTCTGCACTATCCAAAAAACTAAATAAATATGTATGTAGTGTGTGTGTGTGCGTGTATGTGTGGTATATAATTAGCATATATACTATATATAACATATATATAAAGAGTGCACATTGTGTGGAAGGCAAGTTAACACCTCTATCCTAAGAAAAATAATATTTTTACCACTCCAAGTTTAATTTCACGTTTAGTGATGTTTATACAAAACAGTATCAATTTACATAAGAAATTCTACTCAAAAGTTTTCTATATTTCATGCCTTCTCACAAAACTCAAATGGCTCAGTTGGTTAAGTGTCAGACTTCAGCTCAGGTCATGATCTCGTGGTCATGGGTTCCAGCCCCACATCCAGCTCTGTGCTGATAGCTCAGAGCCTAGAGCCTGCTTCTGATTCTGTGTCTCCCTCTCTGCTCTCCCCTACTTGCACTCTGTTTCGTCTTTCTCAAAAATAACTAAACATTAAAAAAAGGAAAAAAAGAAAAAAAAGAAAGAAAACAGAGTTTCAGGGAAATGTGGGGAAAGATAGTATAATTGAATTATAATCAATTACATATTACATACCACTGTGTATACAAGCTTACATAAATGTGCACTTTCATTCTTTTAAATTACTTTCATATGAATTGATAAAACTTGTGTGTTGTGTTCTGAAATTTACTAAAATACCTTTAACAATTAAACCATTTTTTTTTATTTTTTTTTTCTGAAATTTATTGACAAATTGCAATTAAACCATTTTCAAACCACATTTCACACAGTTGAAGTATCTGTTTCTGAAAAATGTGTGTGTATGAAGTTTCTGTCCATTTGTCAATTTATCATCTATAAATAGCTGAAGATATTTTAAATAACTTTGGAAGGTATATTTCCATAATTTAAAATATATCTAATATGGGATACATATATAAAATCACACTATGGGTCATAATTTACACAAACAAAACAAAACCAGTTATCTTATGGACTGCCTGAACAGAGGTGCTGTAAGAGGCTTGTCAAGAAATATCCTAGGGCTGCACCATCCAATATGGCAGACATCAGTCACATGTGGCTACTGAGCACTTGAAATGTTGCGAGTCAAACTGAGGAACTTAAATTTTAATTTTCTTTACTTTTTAGATATTTATTTTTTAGAGACAGGGAGAGAGGGAGAAAGAAGGGAAGGGGCAGAGACAGAGGGAGACAGAGGAACCAAAGCAGGCAGAGCCCAATGCAGAGCTCAAACTCATCAAAGTATGAGATCATGACCTACGCCAAAGTTGGATGTTTAACCAACTGAGCCACCCAGGCGTTCATTCATTTTCTTTAATAATAAGTAACTTAAGTTTAAAAACTGAAATAGTATCGAATAGAGATCAAGTATTTGTCATGAAAGTTTAGTATGCTATTTGAGATGTCCTTTGCAACTATGGAATACACACTGGCATTCAAAGTCTTAGTATGATCGAAAAGAATGTGGAACATTTTATTAATAATTATTATGCTGACTACATGTTTAGATGATGTTTCTAAAGGGTTAAGTGCAACATAATACTAAGACAAATTTTATTATTTTTAACTTTTAAAAAGATTGCTCTCTGACTCCTCTACCCTTTATCTCTGACTCGCCTCTCTTCCACATCTGCCTTTCTTGTCCTCCACTACAAGTGCAGGTGGCACCAGTTCACTTGCATTGTCCTCGCTGTCACACTTTTCTTCACCTTTTCACGATTCAACAATAAAAGGAAACCATTGGCGACTTAGATGGCAGATGCTCTTCTGAAGCAAATAAAGAGTGCTAAGTACTTAGTATGTTGCTGTTGATCTTGAGAACGCTCTTTTCTCCACATATATTTAAAGACCCTGAAAGGCAGTTTGTCTTTTCTTGGCAGGGACAGATTCAAAGCTGTAGTGCCTTATGTCAGGGCTGTATCAACCCTTCAGCTCGCTACCTCAAATTATTCAGGCTTGTCCACTATTTTGACAAAGTCATTCTGATTGGACCTGTTGAGTTGGAGTCAGCATACAGAATAGATCCTTAGAAGCTAAGTGTATGCCAGAGGCTCAGAAATCTATCACATGATTATTAGGGGGCATTCAAAGACTCTATGGGTCCAGTGGCATAAGGCAGGTTAATATATTGTCTTCAAGATGAACACCTTATTTACATATTCCCAGAAAAGACACACGCCTAGTAGGTCTCTGAATTTCAACAGCAAACCTATACTTTATTGGGACTTACTACCTTGACTCATTTGCCAATCAAATTATAAGTTTGGAATGGGTCAATGTTTCCATGCTAGCTACTCTGCCCTTGCTGTTTGGCCCAAAAGATCTGAGAGTGCTTCAAGTATCTATGGCAAATACATTTTGTATTTTGAAGCAAACCCATGTTCTCTTCTGCATATATACACCTACCTTGTGAGCAACAGTGAAAGCTTGGTGCTGGGCCCTTGCAGAGACCAAATCCTTGTCCACAGTTTCAAGGCACCATGACACTCAGAGAAGCCCATCACGAATTGGATGTTATCAGACACAGCAAGCCATGGATTTGGGGGTGTGCAGCCATATCCCACCATCAAATGAAAGTGCTTTGTATGAGATGGACCAGAGCAGAGGCAACAGCAGCAGACGGGACATTCACGGAGAATCTTCACTGAGTGTTTGTCTTCCACTCATTTTGCAGCAGTATCCTGAAATGGTTGGTGTGAAATTTTTCAGAGATTTTGGAGAACCACAGCAGTTTCTTGGTGTGATTTTGAGAAACCGCCCCTTCTGCAGAGTGAGGTATTGAGTATCTGCGGCCTTGTCTCTTCAGCTGCCACTTCCCCTGACTCCGGCAACCCTCTTCCTTTTTTTGTGCTGAGTATGCCAAGATTCTGACAACAGTAAACTGTTGTTTTTCTTCCCGGAATCCTGAACTGGTTCTAGTTTTGTGACTGAACCAGACTACTGAAAACAGACTGCTGTGTCCCCTGACCGAGTTCTAGGAGATGATGCACAGCAAGTGTCTTTCTAGCACACAGCACGCAGCAAGGCTGCATAAATCTTCGTTGGGTCTCGTCACTACATAGTTACATTGCACTTATTGTACTGTAGTCAACAGAAAATTGTCTCTTAGATCTTGATCAATGGATAGCAAAGCATAGCTTGAAACTTGCTAGAGTCAGATTTTTGTATTTTATTTCATTGATAGATAACAAAAACACTTTGGACATATTTTTATCTCTCATGTATACTATATATGTAGATATTTTAATTATTTTGAGTTTATTTATTTTGAGAAACAGAGAGGGCAAATAGGGGAGGGACAGAGAGAGACAGCGAGAGAGAGAATGCCAAGCAGGCTCCAAGTTGTCAGCATGGAGCCTGATGCACAGTTCAAACCCACAAACTATGAGATCATGACCAGAGCTGAAACCAAGAGTCAGATACTTAACCCACACCCAGGTGTCTCTCGAATATAATATATATTACTAAAAATTTGAAAATTTCAGGATAATCTCACATCTTTTATGACCTTATCAACCCTTTGTGCCTAATATTAACTGTTGTTTCTTTCAAGATTGGAGACATTCCAATTTTCCACAGCAAGATTATTTTATCATGTTACCTTTTTCTGATAGGTACTTTAAGGCTTTACTAAAATTTGGGATATTTCAATACAGTTCTGGAAAACACATAATGCTGGTGATATGCTACCTAAATACCCCATCTTTGTGTCAAGAAGCAGAACATAGGTGTGTTTTACCCATTTAATTTATAAAAAAAAAAAGAGGCATTACTGTCCCATAAAATGCTTTGATTATCATCGTTTATGCATCTGAAGATATTACCAGATATATTTCATGCTTTATTTGAAAGATACCGATCAATGCTAATGTTATTAGAAGCATTAACTCTAAATGTTACTAGGAGTTTGTCATGTCCTAATTGTGGCAACTCTCCCAAGGAATCAATATCTGTCTGTATCTGGGATAAAGATATGTGTCTGTGAACTAAACACACTGAGACTTTCCTTTATCAATTCAGAGTATCAGAGTTTAATGAATGACTAATATGAGATCAGTTGCACAGCAAATGAGCACAATGCTAAAGTGCAAATTCAGGTCTGTGCGTGTTTGTGTACAAGTGTGTCATGAACACGTTTGTGTATGAGGGGGGGTAAAGGACAAGTACTCTTAAAGTAAGGACTGTGTAGTGGGTGGAAAGCAAGTCAAGGCAAGTCTCTTCTCATAATTAGGTCAAGGAAATGTTTATGGGTACACTGATTACATGATTTTACAATATAACGCCAAACAGTCCAAAAAAAGGAGCAACCTTTTATGAGTAGTTGTTTAGTCAATGTTCCCCCTTTCCTTTTATGCTGCTTTTCTGGGTAACACTCCATTTTCCAAAAACTTCCTTTTGGGTGCTGACATTTCTAATTTACTAAATTCTTCTTGTCAATGTATAATCTCTTCCCTTTAATGTTTTGTAACAATGGTGCTTCCATATTCTAATTATTTACGTTAGGCCTGGGCCTTTTTAACACTGGCATTAGGGGTTATGAACACAAAGAAAATCTGATTAAGGTTTTAAACACTCCATTCAGAATATTGCATATATTTCCTTCAAAGCAAGTTTTTGCATAAGATTTCAGACCGTTTTCAAACTTTACAAATATTTTCCATGAAGTATGAATGGCTTTAGGTACACTACATAATGGCCCTCTACAATACACTTATTTATATGAAGAAACTAAGTTTCAGCCTTGATATCTATGTTGATAGATAACTGAATATGATGAATGCTCAGAATTCTATTTCCTTCCAATTTTACATAAAACATTTCCATGCCTGTTTTAAATATTCAGCATTTCATATCTGGAAATTCAGGAATTAAATTATCTCTAATTACTGGTAAAGTAATCTTCTAGCCTTTTCTTCTGAGTTGGGCATAATATACCGTATCTTTAAATCCTTATTGCCATTAGTCAACTCAAACTGAATGGTTATTGGTACAACTTTTAAAACATACCTCTAGGGGCGCCTGGGTGGCTCAGTTGGTTTAGTGTCCTACTCTTGATTTTGGATCAGGTCATGATCTCATGGTTTGTGGGCTTGAGCCCTGTGTCATGCTCTGCACTGATGGTGTAGAGCCTGCTTTGGATTCTCTGTCTCCCTCTGTCTATGCCCCCCTCTGCCTCCCTCAAAATAAAGAAAGAAAAATTAAAATATATCTCTAAGATGAATCAGACTCCCCTTTGAAATTATCTTAAGGCTAATTATAGTAGCCTAATTTCTAAGTTGAGCAAGGTTTTAGAAAAAGATCAACATGTGTATCTGTGTGTACATGTAGAAATTTGCCATAATTGCAGATGTAAGAAATATTAGCATTGAGCAGAAGTCTCTAAACAAATACTAAAACTACTTCAAATGCTTCTTGCAAGTCACGCTAGAAGGCTGTACAGGGATTCGAGGAAATTTATGCATTTTGTAGGGGAATGAATTTTATAATCACATTCACAGTGAGGGGGCTGCTAGTATCTTTATTTATAAGAGTGAATAACTGTTGCTCCTGTCTGTTTGTAGCTGTCACAGAGAAGGGATCTTGCTGATCCATGCCTCTCCCTCCCCACTCCATCGTGAGAATATGGCTGAAAATGTGGTTTCTCCACTGTCGTCATAGCCTTTTTCACAGTGTCAGCAACAGCAAAGGGGGAAAAATCGCCTTTTCTGAAACTGTTCCAACTTGGCCAGGTACAAAAGTTATTTTATTGAGTCATCCTTACAAAACAGGGAGGATGAAAAGATGCACTCAAATCTAGAAATCTTTTAGCAAATGTGGGTTAAAAACACTAATTCCACTTACTCAAAGTGAGCTCTGTAGGAGAATGGGTAAACCGTGGTTGAAGCATTTCATAGCAACTGATATTGAATCATATAAACGTTATGACTGATAAACTATGTCCTTCTATATTCTAATAAAGGAATAAACTTACTTTCTCTAGCTATCTCATAAAATTAAAACTTATATAGAAAAATTACCTTACTTGAAAACTTTGATCAATTTTTCTTAGAATATAAAGTTTGATCAATTCTTCTTAGAATATAAATTCATTGTGTTAATGTAACCTAGGAATAATACAAATTTCTCTGAGGGATTTACAATGTACAGAATAAATTACATAATGCATTCTTCCACTGACTTGTTACATTTTCATTCTTTCTTCCATTCATAATTATTTTCATTTTTCATTGCTCCCACATACCTCACCAGTGTTCTTTTACACCACATTTTCTACATCCTTTGAATGTGACAAATATTAAATAATAGTCTTTGCAGGTCCTGAGCTAGGAAGATTGACATTCAGAGATACATCGCCTCTTCCTTCCCACTTTCACATCTACTTCCCCTCTTTACCCTCTCTTCTCCTTCAGTCCCTTGTTGTTGCTATTACATAGTTCATAAATGTGATGCTACTAAGAGTCAAAAATTAAACAAGTTTATATTGGATATGATTTTATTCAGCATACCAGAGGGATAGCATGTATACAACATGAAGTAAAATACATGCTATTACCCGCTTGGCAATTAGCTTAATATTGTGATTCCCTAAGTGGACTGTAAATTATTTAGTACTGGAAAAAAGTGGCATTATACCTCATTATGTAGCTTCACGGGTACATGTTGTAATAGCACAGAGATTAATAAATTATGAACCTTTGTGAGAACTTTTGTGTGACTAAATGATCCATTATTTGCATGTGCTAGCAAATCAACCAACTCTCTTTCATATCCATCACTTTGATGTTTTTTAAAATAGTGTAGAATAAAATACCTGTTATGAGACAAACTATATATATATATATATATATATATATATATATATATATATATTATTATCAGATGTAAATGCTAATTTCAATCAATGAATATTCATTGGGTAACAGACACTGAGCTCAGCACTGAAAATACGTATAGTAAGCTTGGATCCTGCTCCCATGGACCTGGAAATAATTCATTCTTTATATACTCATATAACTTACTATAGATTATGATAATTCCTATCATAGGAAATGTATGGGAGGCATGTATGGGAGAAAACAATGGAGGATATCTTTTTGTATAAGTCAGAAATATCTTTTCTGAAGAAGTGAGATCTCTTTTGAGATCTGAAGAGGGGACAGTGCAATGGACTGAATGTGTCCCTCCCAAATTTGCATGTTGAAACCTAATCCCCAAGTGACAGTATTAGGAGGTGGAAACTTGGAGAGGTAATTAGATCATGAGGGTGGACTCGTGGATGGGATTAGTGCCTTATAATAAGGACCTTAGGGAACTCTTTTACTCTTCTTCTATCATGCAAGACCAATCCACAGGAAGGATAGCAATTCTAAATGTACATGCTCCAAGAAACAGAACTGCGATAAATGTGAAAGAAATCCATGGAACAAAAGAGACATAGAGAATTACACAATTATCACTGCAGACTTCAACTTCTCTTCATCAAAAATTGATAGAACTACCATGAAAATAAGAAATTAGACAGAAAATATCAATAGTATCAATCAACATTATCCAAATGACATTTATAGAATATTCCCCTCAACAAGAGCAGAATACACATTTTCCCCCAATTTTTAAGGAACTCCCACCAAGACAGATGAAAACCTGGGATATAAATAAAATATCCACTAATTTACAAGAATTAAAATCACGCAGAATGTGTAATCCAACCATAATGGAGTCAAATTGGAAATAAATAGGAAAATAATGGGAAAATCTCCAAATACTTGGAAACAAAACATTTCTAACTTAGGATAAAAAGGGAAAGTTTCAGGAGAAATTAAAAAAAATGAACTTAATGAAAATGGCATACAACGTTGGGGCGGCTGGGTGGCACAGTCGGTTAAGCGTTCGACTTCAGCCAGGTCACGATCTCGCGGTCCGTGAGTTCGAGCCCGGTCAGGCTCTGGGCTGATGGCTCAGAGCCTGGAGCCTGTTTCCGATTCTGTGTCTCCCTCTCTCTCTGCCCCTCCCCCGTTCATGCTCTATCTCTCTCTGTCCCAAAAATAAATAAACGTTGAAAAAAAAAAATTAAAAAAAAAAAAAAGAAAATGGCATACAACGCTTCAAAATTTGTGGGACACAGCTAGCACAGTCTTGAGAGACAAATTTACAACACTAAAGACATTCATAAGGAAAAGTCTGAAATTAATCTAAACTTCCTCCTCAAAACCTAGAAAAAGAAGAACAAAATAAAAAGGCATTATGGATAGTAAGACTTTTGTCATATATCTTAGTTTCAAATATATTCTCCCAGTTTTTTACTTTCTGTTCACTTAGTGTCTTTTTTTTTTTTTTCTTGTTAGGTTTTTTAATTTTTATAAAATCCCATTGTGCAGTGAATGCAAAATCCTGGCAGTAATCCCATTAAAAAAAAAAAAAAAAGTCCTGAAATTCCATCCGTGGTGAAATTTATAGAAGCAGTGAATGCTCCAAGAGGAATATCAATTCTTTTTAGTGCCAGTCACTACACACCGAAGACATGAGGGGAAAAAAGGAAAATGAAGAAAGTCAAGGATTCTTCTGATTAAGATTGAATCAAAAAGGTCAGTTTTTGAGTGAGCTTCTCATGGCCCACCAACTGATATCTCATAGCTGTCATCTGTGGCACATTACGATATAGAAAGCTAAGAGTGTTTGGGATTTGTCAAGCAAAAGGGAAATAAATATGATGCATTCTCAGAAATTAATCAGATTGTTACAAAAAGGTCACAGATATATTACTTTATATTTTTAAACTCAGTGTAGGCTTTGTTTTTGCTATCTTTACTCTCAGTGCAAAGGAGGCTTCAAATTCTTCCATTATTATTACCTTGTGTTTAGGTCAGAGAGGTTTGCAAAAGTATTTTTCTTTTTTTCTATTCTCCCGTTACTTTGCATGCTAGTCAGTGAGCACCTCTCTCTACCCTTCGATATCACTGACTTTTGCTGCCACTGTGAGAAGTGTGGAGTTAATTCTCTGATGAAGCCTCAGCCTTCAGCTCACACTTACCCCTGGATACTTAGGGTTGTGACCCTCTCAGTGCTCTTATGGACCCCCCACCCCCAACCCACTGTAATTCTTGGCTCAGATGGTAGAATCCCCTTTCCTAATGAATAGAGGGTTCTTTGATTTTTTCCAGCTCTCGTTCTCAGGTGTGATGCATTTTCCCAAGTGTTTAAAAAAAAAATCCTCTTAGTGTCCGAAGTAAATAGTTTAATTCTATTCATACTTCATAGGCTAACAGCTGAAATTTTATTATAACACTCCTTATCTTTCTATTTAGTCCTGAAGTTGTACTTCAATATTAAGATTAAAAACACACATTTCTACACCTAGTTCATATATTTACATGGTTTTGTTGTATTTATTTCTATTTAAAAATTATTTAATGTTTTATTTCTTTTTAAGAGAGAGAGAGAGACAGAGTATGAGCGGGAGAGGGGCAGTGACAGAAGGAGACACAGAATCTGAAGCAGACTCCAAGCCCTGAGCTGTCAGCAAAGAGCCAGGCACAGGGCTCAAACTCACGAAGGGTGAGATCATGACCAGAGCCGATGCTTAAGCCAGATGCTTAACCTACTGAGTCACCCAGGCACCCTGGGTTTTGTTGTATTTAATGTTTCATAAGACCATTTTTATTATTTTTGAAATTGGCACGTAGTATGGTAAAGAATCATTAGGTTATAGTTAGAATAAAAATCTCCTACCTGTTCTAAGGGTTATTCATGTTGTATAACTGCAAAACAATCTATTCTAAGAAGCAACAAATCTAACATTCTTGTCTGTTGGTCAGAGTCCATTTGAATAGACAAAGATACAAAGTAGACACTTAAATAGACAAAGTAGTTCACTTAAACAAAGACACAAAATTAACGATAAAGTGCTAATTTACATACATGAAATAGAAATAAATAGCGCCTAAGGGAAATTTTCACAGTGGGAGAAGTTTTGGAGTATGTAGATATAATTTTTCTCACTCAAAAATTCCTTGGAAGGATTAACTCTTCTCAGACTGATTAAAAATCAATTTACAGTAAGAATTTACACTATTGAAATGGATCAGTTGAAATCCCAAATGGAAATAAATATATACATTATATCTGAGCTACGAATATATCTGTCATCATTATAGTCAATGGAATTGTTAATAAATAATATTTCAATTTCCAACAACTGATGTTTGTCACCAACAGCCCTTTCAGGGTCAGAGTGAGTGAGAGAGAGAGAAACAAAGGAGAGGAGGAAGGGGCGAGAGATGGATAGAAATAATTTAATTAGCTGGGTAATTGAGTAATTAGCCCATTTTTAATTGAAGTTCTCTCAAAGAACTTGGAGACTTTGTGATTTCAAATCTTTGCTTTAAGCCAAGCATTATATTCTTAAGGGAAAAATTAAGAAGGATTATTAAGGGATAACTGTATAATATATAATAGCTATCATTATCACATGATATAAAAGGCAAAAGTATAATATTCTGTATTACTAATAGTTGTCTTTGGAAAAATGATTGCTAACCATATAAAAATGTGCTAAAGCTACCTACTTTTTTTTTCTCATTACCCCCACCCCCAAACTGTATTAGCTTCCCATGTGTTAATGTGCTGCACTTGACAGTCTACTAGAGGTCAGTCTATGTGCCATGAAAGCTCACTCTTTGGCTGGCTTTGTAGATTTAATCTACAATAATTGGAATGAGCTTTTTACCATCTTCATTTTCCTGTTTCTTCCCCCTCCCCTCTTTTTCCATCTCCTCCATGTGTATTGGTAGCACTGAAATGAATTGGTAAGCTTCTCGGATCACTGCTCCTTCTCTAAATTCTACCTGGTGTGGAAATCAAGGACTTTTTCTGCAAATGGAATTGCTTCCAGGATTTTGCATCTGATGTACAGGACTTGGCATACTGTGTTCTGAGAATGAATGCTACGAAGCCTTTAAAATTTTTTTTTTTTTGTGAAACATTTAATACTATTAGTTGTCATGAATTACATATAATCTCACAATCAAAATGCATTTCTTGTTTACTGACATTGATTTTTACATTGGTGTGATATGTGTGTGTGTGTCTCCATGTGTATATGTCTGAAATTTCTGAATTTTTTTTTTTTTGGAAGAGAATGTGAGGAGAACAATTGAATAGCAACAATATGGTTTGTAGAGGAACAGAATTTAGAAGATAAGCATTATGTATTCTTCAGTAGCATGTTGGTATTATTAGGATACATTTCAGATCCTTCAACATGGCATTCAGATTCCGTCGAATCTCTTCAGAACATACTATCCCTTATGCCTGAAGAAAACACGTTTGGCTCTATTTGGAGTGGTAGAATGCAGAGTTTCTCAACTTTGGCATTATTGACATTTTGGGATGGATAATTCTTTGTTGTGGGGAGTGGTGTATACACTGTAGAATGTTTAGTGGCAGCCCTCTGCCAGTTGTGAAACCAAAAATATCTCCAGACACTGTCAAATGTACCGTAGAAGACAAAACCACCCAGCTAAAAGTCACTAGTGTAATGGAAAGAAACCAGCCCTTGGTGCTAGTTAAAACTAGATTTAAATTCCAATTCTGCTGTGGATGCATCTGAGCAAATAATACATAATTCACATATTTGCTGCAAGGGTTAAAGAACAATATACGATATACATATATTAGCCTGTCCACTGCCTGAAATATAGCAGTACTCCTTAATTATTCCAACACTTGGACAGAGGCCACTTTTCTTAAAGGATCAATTCGGAGGCACTTAGGTTTAGAAGACTTATTTTTACTTCAGACCTTTTAGCATATAGTATATAATGTTCTTTATAATTCACATCCATTTCTCACAGGAGTTAGTTGTTCTTTGTCTGGGCTGCCCTAGCTTCTGAGTCTCAATCTATCATACCACTCCCTCACTGACTAGATGTAAATTGTTGGGTTACTTTCCTGTGTATAGATCTACAGGATGACTTCCCGGAAGATAGGGAAGATTCTTGTTCATCTAGGTTTATATTTGTGCTGGCTGGCTCAGAGCTTTTGACCAGTAATCCACCAAGGTACATATGAATAGGGCATTCATTATCCACCCATGTGTTTCACAGAGCCCCCACTAAGCAGCCTCTGTGGGGACTGGTTGCCACCATCCCCTCATAATGAGACACTCTGCTATTATGTTTTGCATTCACAATTTCAAATAACAGGTCCCAAAGCAAAACAAAATAAGAGAAATGACAACGAAAACAAGCACAATAAAACATGTATTTTTGTCTTCAAGTGTTTTGAAGCTACCCTTTTGTCACTTACAACCATGATTGTGTTTAGAGTTCCTATTTTTTTCTGGACCTTTTATCTCAGCCTTATTCTTTGAAATAATTCCATTGCTGTTACCCATTATACTACGTTTGTTGTTTTGTTTTGATTTTATGTCACTTGTGGTTATCAAGAATGATAGAAATACTAAGTAGTGAAGTAAATTTAACAGATTGTGGGGAAAAAGAGCCAAATTATAAAAAGCAGAAAGACACAGAAAGCAGCTAGAGGGATACATAAGAGATAAAAAAAAAAAGAAAGAAAAAGTAAATATCCCATTGTTCTGATACCATTTTTTGAAAAGATTTTTTTGTTGTTGTTGACATTGAATTTCTTTTTTGCCTTTGTTTCAAATCAACTTATCATCCAAATGTAGATCTGTTTGAGTTCTTATGCCATTACCACATTGCTTTTACTATTACACTGTTAAAGTAAATGTCAAAATAAGTCAGTGCATGTCCTTCACACATGCATTATGTTTCTGAGATAGCTTTGATTACTCTGTGTTCTTTGCATTTCCTCTAGAATTGTAAAACTGGTTGTCAGTTTCTAATTAAAAAAAAAAAGGTCTCCTGCAATTATAATCCATATCATATTGAATTAATTAATTTGAAAAGAATAATATAAATGATTACATCTTTTAATCCATGAACACAGTATATCCCTCCATTTAAATTTTATTTAATTTCACTTAGGATTGTTTTGTAATTTTCAATATATAGGACTTGCACATATTTGTTTCAAATTTCCCATGAGTGTTTTATGGTTTTTAACACTTTAGAAAATGGAATTTCTAATATTCCAATTAATATTTTAAAGAAATACATTTTATTTTTGTTTATGGAGGTTCCACCCTAAGATTTTGCTAAATTCCTCATTTTCATAGTTGGTTGATTTTTAGAATTTTCTACTTAATTATGCAATCTTCAAATTGAGACAGTTTTAAGTCTTTCTTTCCAATTCTACCTTGAATTAACCTTTATTCTTATTGCTCAGGATAATGATTAATACAATGTTGGAGATGGACATTCTTGTCTTTCTCCCAATAATAAGGAAAATGTGTTTAATACAAAGAGACAGGCTAATACATTTGAATAAATGAATTTGGTTCAAAATGTGTAATTAAAAATGCCACAGATTATAAAAAAGGAAATGCAAATTCCTTATCCTTCAAAACTTAATACCATCACTATATAAATAGCTGTGTCTAGTAAAAGAAAAATTAGCACTAAAATATATAATCATATAAGTATCAGGGAGGCAATTCCTAATAAATACAATTTGCTTTTGTTTTAAGTTTATTTATTCATTTTGAGAGACTGTGTGTGCATGAGCACTTGAGCAGGGAAGGGGCAGAGAGAAGAGGAGAGATAGAATCCTAAGCAGGCTCCACACCGTCAGCACAGAGCCTGATGTGGGGCTCAATCCAACAAACTTGAGATCATGAACTGAGCTGAGATCAAGAGTCCAACACTTAACTGAATCAGCCATCCAGGTGCTCCAAAACAATTTGCTTTTAAAAATACAAAAACAAAGGGGTGCCTGGGTATCTCAGTTGGTTGAGCATTTGGCTCAGGTTATGATCCCAGGGTTGTGGGATTGAGCCCCACATTGGGCTTTGTGCTGAGTGTGGTGTCTGTTTATGTCTTTCTCTCTCCCTTTGCCCCTCCCTCACCAAGTCCTCTTCTTTCTTAAATAAATAAATAAATACATACATACATACAATTAAAATATTAAAGCCTATAGTACAAAACAGCACGATAAATTCTGCCATCTATATTGATAAAGAAAAAAATGTCAATTCTTACAAATATCTTTGAACATACGTACTTTAATATTCAAAGCTGTTGGGTATATTGCCCTTTCAAACTTCTCTGTAGAAGGATTTAGAAATATACATCAAAATCCTTTATAATAGTAAAGACTTTGGAACAGTACTTAAATGTAGATAATAACAGTTTTAAATAAGAGGATTTAATAAATATTTATGAACAATGGTATTGACTGAAGGGTTATCTTTGATAGTGATATGAAAAATATAAATACCGAAATAAAAAGATTGTTCAAATTTGTGATATGTACGTGAAGAGGGATATTATACAATCTTTGATGCTCACTGTATTGCAAGTTATTTTTACCTTCTTAACAAACTTAAAATACATAATAACTTTGTCTTTAAGTGAGGAAAGGCCCGAGAACCTCACTGAAACCTGGGTCAGATGCTTAAAGGTTTGAAATACAGAAATAAGGAACGTAAATCTATTCTGTGAATCATGGATTCCACTAAATGCTCTTCAGAGGCAGGCTTGCTCTTAGTTTACGGCTCTTCTTTTCTTTTTCTTCAAGCCACAAACTGTAGACTCACCCTTGACATTTCTTTTTTCTCTCGATTCTCACATCCAAACAAATCGCATTGTTTCTTCATTGGAAACAGATGAAGATTCTAACAATCTGTTACTGTCTCTACAGCTATCCTCATGGTCCAGCCTCTGTCCTTACTTGCCTATAATAGTCCCCAGTAATACTTTTTGCCTCCATCCCTGCCTTAGTTAAAAAACTGCTTTCTTCAAAATATGTCAAATTATACTACTCCTCTCTCTCAATCCTCTTATCACCTCCACTTTTGTTTTACAATAGCACCCCATGTCTTTACAATGGGTATAAAATCCCATAGGATTTGTCACTAACATTTTTGAGTGCTGTTTGCTATTTTCCTTTATGCTTCCTCAGCTCCTGTTGTATTAACCCTCTTGAATACAACAAGCATACTCTCATTGTACGATTCTGATCAAACTGTTCCTACATGCTTGACTAAATCCTCATCTACTTCAAGTATATGTTAAATTTCATCTTTTCATACAATGACTGATCATACAATGTAATAAAGCAATTCATGCCACTGACCTCCTCCCTAATTGCAACTCCTGATCATCTATCTTTACCTGGTCTACTATCACATTGTTTTTCTGTAAAATGAATTACTTTCTCACATACTATATAATTAATTTATTTCCTGAATTTAATATTTCCCACTTATCTTCTCCTGCTTGCATGCTCTGCATAGACATGAATCGTTTTTTTTTTTTTCATTGATGTACCTCAGGTGCTAAATGAGTACCTGGCACAGAGTGAGTACATGATAAATATTTATTGAATGAATGAATGAATGATCTCCTTTTTATCTTTTTTTATAATGACTTCACACCTAAACATTCATAATCTATTATGTGCACAGTGCATTTTAGTTTTTAATCTCTGTGTCTTTATTGTCTCATTTTAGACTCAAACAAGCTACACTTTTTTTTTTAACCTGGCTAACTTATTTTTTCCCAAATTCACACAATTTTGACTAATTGTACTACTAATTGTACATACTAATGCAGACATTAACTTTCTGCATAATTATAATAAAAGTGATATATATATAATCAACCGGAAGTTAACTTACAATAAAATTCCCATACTTTTTTGTGAGAGTTTTTCAGAATTCTTTTGGACCAGCAAGGAAGTGTTATGCCCAGAATTCGTGATCCCCAAATACTGCCAGGGAGCCGAGTCCGATGGAAAAGCAAAAGAGCCTTTATTCGAGCTAGCTCGAGCTCAATCCCCTACCTGCACCGACGCAGAGGTGAGATACCGGGGAGAGAAAGCGAGTTTCAAAGGGACAAAGGTTTTATTGGGGCCTAGGGGCAGTTGGTGAGGTAATGGTTGTGACCTCAGCCAATTGGCTGGGGAAGGGTCTGAGTCCTGTTAGGCAGGTGAGCTGGAGGTTACTCAAGGGGAGGAGGCATGGTCAAGGTGAAGGACACAGAACAAGATGGAGTCGGCTGGCATAGGCCCGCCCTTTCAGAAGAAAGGGCAGACTGAGGATACACAAAATCCAGCTGCCAAGGAAAAGAAGTTTTGTCCTTGTAATTTGATTCAAATTAAAATAACAAGTTTGTGTAAGCATGCTTTTGAAAGGATAACATAGTATGAATTTCAAATGTGGTTCTTAGTGTTATATCCAAATAATTAACCTTTTATGATGTTTATTTGAGTGGAGCTGGGACACCGGGGAGCGATCTGTACATCAGTAGTATTCCTAGAATCTGCCAGTGCACAGCAAATACTTGCATCTTTACATCTACCCCATGTAGCCTGGACTATTTTAGGTATATTACAGTTGTTTTCTTAAAAAATATATGAATAGTTGCATTCATACATACTAAGCTCCCTGCAAGATAAGGAAACAAACTGGTGAGATCTAATATGGAAAGAAGGCAGAAATACAGAATAATCCTTAGAGTGGGTGCTACATGGCATACAGGTCATCTTTGTTGACACTAACGATGGATTGTTAGATCCCAGCACTGGGCCACTGTAAATCCTATCTAAATGAACATTACACTTTAGACTGATTGAGTAGGTTTAAGAGCAGGCACATTATATTAATTTATCCTTTCTGCATTTTACTTTTGAGAATTGACATGCTGGTGCAGTGGAAGGGATGTCGGGTAAAGGGGTTATGCAATCTTATAAGATTGGGTACATGGTTTGGAAAAAAAAAAAGATATCCTCAATTAAGCTAGTATCACTAATTCCCATTTCTTTCCCAATAAAACTACTCTCAATTTTTCATCAATTTCCTAAAGTGCAAATGTATTTGCCACTATTACCCAGTTGACTTTAGCATTTTATAAATTTTTTTATGACTGTAGGGATAGTTTAGGATTTTAGCTTTACTTAGCTCTGGACATAACTCTTCTCAATCTTCTAGAGACAACATAGCTTATAAGTGGACAATTTATCTCCTCCTCTTTACATAGCCTATGCTTCTCCAGTCTTCTCCCATTTATTTATATTTTCAGTGTAGCCTGGTTTCTGTGTTCCTTCATTCTCTATTTTACCATAGCACCTTACCTGTAACCACCCAGTGTATAATGGAAAATTTTTTTTTAATTTTTTTCAGTGTTTATTAATTTTTGAGAGACAGAGAGACACAGCATGACCAGGGGAGGGGCAGAGAGAGAGGGAGACACAGAATCCAAAGCAGGCTGCAGGGTCTAAGCCATCAGCACAGAGCCTGATGCAGGGCTCAAACCCACCAATGGTGAGATCATGACCTGAGCCAAAGGTGGATGCTTAACCGACTGAGCCACCCAGGCGTCCCTGGAAAATATTCATCTGCCACTTAGTGTGGGTCCTTGAAATCACAGATTCTACCTTCATTTTTGTCAACAGCAGAATGCCAGCTGTCACAATCATCCCTGTATATACACACATACACATACGGGGGAAAAATGACTACGTGAATCTAGGATGGCATTTATTTATTTTTTCTTTTTTAAGGATTTCAAAATATTTGGATAATCCCGATTTACTGTTATCAATAACATACGCCAGTCTTTATTTTTAAAATACAAATCAAGTGGCACCTGGGTGGCTCAGTTGGTTAAGCCTCTGATTTCAGCTCAGGTCATGATCTCATGGTTCATGAATTCGAGCCCTGCATCAGGCTCTGTGCTGACAGCTCAGAGCCTGGAGCCTGCTTCAGATTCTGTGTCTCCCTCTCTCTCTGCCCCTCCCCCACTCACTCTGTCTCTCTCTCTCTCAAAAATAAATGAACATTAAAAAAACAAAATAAAAAAATAAAATACAAATCAACATTATAGTGGAATGAAAGTAATTCGTCAAGTTCAAAACTTACTCATGTGATACTTGCTCAAAAAAGTATGCTTCATCAGACCAAATACTATATTGAATTCACTTCTTTAATTTTTCACTTAATGACAAATTAAAATTAATTGAGATAATTCTGTTACAAAAAGAAATAACTTTAAATAAAGTAGTGAAAAATTACAATTGACTTCACTTAATTACTTCAATTATAACTTATAATTATGGTTTAATGACGGCAGTATAATGCTCTCCATTGTAAAGTAAATGGAAAAAAATACTGAGTTTTGTTTTCATGTAAGAACTGATTGGGATTCATTAGCATTACAATTGCATAACAATAAATTTCTTAAATTGTCTCAGCTTTGAAGCTTAGGATTTGTCTGTAATGCAAAAGTACTTAATTATTTACATGTATATGTATATATTAGATATAGAAATAAAATACAAATTATATATATGTATATATAAATACATATTGTCTCATAACTATAATATCTATTATTTTTAAATAACATGATTATTATAATTTGTTATTTTAAAAAATATGTAGTTTTATTCAGGAGATTTCTTTGGTTGACAAAGTTTACAGACTGATTTTCAATATCCATTCAGTAATTTAGTGTAGGTTGTTGAAAAATTTAGGAAAGGCTTTTAGAATACATAGGTATGTAACTTAATCATGATTAACACAACAATATAACAATGAAAACCACAGCTGTATTAATTTTTAGTTAGAGGGCCCACTGAAAGCAAAGAGTGTATTTTCTCCCTCCATTGTTAAGAACCATTCAGAATACCCAAGGGGATAATCAGCCCTTTAATTAAATTTGAAAGTCCCCCTGATGTGTTGAAAGAATGCTTTCAAGCCAAGTTTTTCATATGAAAATATCGATGCTTTCCCACAATATTCTGCCATTTTCTTCCACAATCAGAATCTAAATACTGAGTTGAATAATTACTGATGTGAAAAATGAGTATGGTTTTTCTTACTTTTAAGAAAAATATACAGATGCCTTCAGACATGTCTTTTAACTGACTTAAATGTTCTACTAAATACCTTGAGATAAGTAGCAAAATTCTTAATAAAAATGGGTCCTAAAGATGGATTTTTTTTATTCAAGCATTATGTCTCTTTTCAAAATAGTAAGCAAGTTTGCCCAGGTGACATTCAAAAAATTTGACATATTGCTTTGTTTCACTGAGCACTAGTTTTCTCCAACTGAATAGCTTTAGAAGGGATACTCAAGCATTGTCAAATTGGTGCTCATGAACTCAATGAAAGGATAAATGAATGGAGGTTCAAGAAAAAATTATCTGTCCCATACGAAAGACTGTACTATACAAATCTATAACAAAAATGCAAATATATTTTCATATATCTTGGTTTCCCATAAATGGTGATAAGTAAAAATAGTTTGATTTTGCTTTATGTCTACCAGATCCTAAAATAAGACAGAGTTATTAGAAATCAAGGTTAAAAAAAAGACTTGTATCCTCTAAAGACTTGTATCCTGAGGTCTGTTATATTAGAAGATAGTAATTTCTGTGATGAAAAATAAGGTAGGAAAGAGGCTGAGAAGTATTGGAATGTCACTAGGATCTTATTTAGAGTGCAGGAAGTGATCACTGAGAAGCTGACACTGTCCCCTATATGAAAAGGTTAACCATGAAGAAATTGAAGGGAAGAGTATTCCAGACAAAGGGAAGAAAAAGTGCAGATGCCCTGAGTATGAAGTTTGCTAGACATTTTTAAGGGAAAATCATAAGGAACAAAGTGTGGCTGGAACAAAATAGTACGTGGATTCAAGGAGGTGTGGGAAGCCAACTGTGCAACATAGTGTAGACCTTTCTGAGAAGAAATGAGATAGGTGGCGATGGCAGGATTTGATACAAAAAAGTAATATGATCTGGATTAAAGCCTTAATATAAGAATATTCAGGATGCTGTGTTGAAAGAGACTGAATGAAACAATGGTAGAGGCAGGGAGATCAAGAATAACAATCTACATTTACTTGTTTTCCTTAGATTTGGATGGTATACTGGAAAGCAAGAGGACAGTTGATATCTAATTTTTAACTTTGCTAATTTTTTTTGAGAGAAAGAGTATGTGAGGAGTAGGGAAGAGGGGCAGAGAGAGAATCTTAAGCAGGCTCTATGCTCAGTGTGGAGATTTACACGGGGCTCGATCCCACAACCCTGGGATCATGACTTGAGCCAAACTCAAGAGTTGTATGCTCAACCGACTGAGGTTTTATGCAACATGTTTCTTGTTTCATAGTTCTAAAATTTAAATTCACACAAACTATTAAAAGGAGGTGAAGACCTACAGAAATGATTCAAAACTGCATGAAACTTCAAATAACCAGCACATTAGAAAACTAGTGAAAAAGCATGTCAGCCATCAAATTACACTTAGTAATGTCTGTATATATGGATATACATAAACAACTGAATACTAAGGATAAAATTACAAGTTTGTGCATCTAAATTTGGTACCAGTATATGTAGAAGGCTCAAACCCTTTTCATTTGATAGAGTTCTAAAAATTCATTACTAAATGTTAATGTGCATTGGAATTGTAGACCTAAAAAGGTTTTACCTCAAGGATAAGGGCCCATATGTAATAATAATTTTAACTTGGAAAATATTCAATCAAGGTCAATATTTAACTAAATGGATAAAGACAAATATTGATTAATTGAATGGTTATCTGATATTAGAAGAAAACTGAACCCTACAATCAACCTGTTCTGGTGAAATAATTGATAAATAGATCTTTATCATAAAATCAAACAGTGTCATGACATGGCAGATGCTAATTGAGAACATAATGAAGCCACAAAGCCATATTAAGCCCTCTGTCAATAATATCAGAGATATCAACTCTCAATGGATTATACAACCATGATCTATATCTGTAGGAGGATGTGGTTGGTATGTGTGAGTGATAATTAAATTTTCAGAAAAATAACTATTCCCAATAATTTAGTAGACTAAAATTAGACATTTTAGTCAATGCTTAAAATCTCATCCCTCACTTGTATATGTGAAGAAGAAAACAAGACTCAAATATGGTAAATAACTTGCCAAATGATTACCAACAAATAAAGTTTAGCATCTCTGTCAATATTGACTGAAATATAATTGGTATTATGTGTTTTCCAGCTCACTACGATATATCCTGGATAAGAGTGATTGGGGTAACTTTAATTAAATTGTTGTTTGAGATAGGCTGAATAAAAATGCATCACTGATAAATAACTAAGAATAAATAATATATTTTTCTTCAGTTACATAAGAACAAAGACATGACTCAAAAGTTGATATTCATTTGGAGGGAAAAAAATATATCTGATTTGGACTAAGTCTGCTATCGCCAAACAGGAAATTCAAGTATTTAATATGCACATTCAGCAATTACATAAACTTTTTTTGATAACCTACCAATGAGAGAATGTCAAAAAGATCTTATTTTTTTTCAAAATTGATATTATTCAAAACTGCATCTTAATTATCTTTTTAAGACAGTAAAGAATTCCTGGCAGAGTATTATTTTGATCATCTCATTTCTAATACTGCTATCTTTCTTTGGAAATCTCATCATTTTCTATGTTCCTTTATATACTAAACAAATCAATATTCCTTGATGAAGCATCTTTTCATTTAAGATAAGGAAAATTATAGTTCATCACACAAGACAACAACAAAAAAATTACTTGCATTGGTTTGAAAAAAAATCCAATTATAAACAGGCTTCTCTAAGGAAGGATAATATCAAACTTCCAGAACAAAGTACAACCAGGAAAAAGATCAGAATAACTCTCTGTTGTTGTTTATTACTACCTCATTATGCTGACTTTGGCCAAGGTCCCATGGACCTAGTTTAATGAAGGGATTAATGACAGTTCACCCTTTCCCATTTTTTTGCTCAGTCAACTCAGTATTTTTCAAAATGTTTCCCTTTTTTGGAAATTCACATTACAAAGAGTTCCTTTTTTCTTTATATTTGAATGAACAAGCATGTAATTTACTGAGATTTGTTAACTATATGACTTTAGCATGTTCCATACTGTCCTTAGTAAAAAAATGATAATAGCTCCTACTTTAGAAAGTTGCTAAGGATTTTAAATTAATTAAAGCATGTAAAATATGGGTCTGCCACATTGTACAGTGTGATAAATCTCATTTGTTTGCATTATCATTGCAAATAATGATAGTTCTTAGAACACTGGTTTAAATGATTTCTAAGTTAATATGCTAGATGTTAGAGTAGAGAAGGAGATGATTTAGAATTGGCTCCTTACCTTAAAGAAATTTATATTCTGGGAGTAAACATTACCATACAAATAACTTAAACACTGGGAAAAAAATCAATCAAGTAATTTTGAGTTTTGTTGGTTTATTTACTAAAGTGTGTCAATTTTTCAAAAAATGTACCCACAGAGCTCTGAAAATGCTGATTCAGTTTCCCTAAGACTATTCCATGTAGCAACCCTATTTAACTCTTTTAGTGTCTATACTGGTTTATTTTCAAACAGTAGTCTCATTTTTCAAGTTAGATACTATATTTTCAGGTTAATATATATTTTATATATATTTATATGTATTTTTATACATTTTATATATATATATATTTTATATCGCCACATTCCTATTGTTATTTTTATATCTGTTCTTAGTGAATTTCCAAAAATAAAAACAGATACAATGAAATCATTTAAGACATAGGAATAAAAGTCAAGTAATAAATTTTGGGTGATGGAAATACATGGATGAGGTAGGCAGAATATATTATAATAATACACAGTCAGTTAAAAATACAGATGTATAGATCACCTCCCTTGTGCAGAGTTTGTCTACAGATGCCTACTGAGGTCAGGCCAGGCCAAGAATATCCAGGCTTGCTGCTAAAATATTGACACCAGGCTCAAATTCAACCCTAAAAATCTAGCACCATAATCTGTGGAAATTACATTGCAATGATAAAGGCTCGAAGGTGGTGGAAATCAGGCATTAGTAAACAAACAAATGGAAACAGTAAATAAAGAGTAACTTCTGAAAATTACTTGTTTTGTCAATCAAATTGTGTTTTGATATATTTTTCAGGATAAAAATAAAAAGAACAAAAAACATAAAATGTTACCTCAGATCATGAAACGAATTAATCTAATGGATAGGCTGGTTTACTATTATCCATCTGGATACAAAAAAGATTCTGCCAGTGTCAACAATTCTGATTTTGAACTAGTTGTTATTGAGCTGTTCATTCTGATAGTAATTGACAAACATGCTCCATTGTATCTAGAAACCACCCTTCATTATGAGAGAAAGACCGTGTCATTAGCACAGTATGACTAAGAACAAGCTCATTGTTTGGCTTCTTATAGATACAAAGCATAATTTTAAGTTTATCTAAAAAATATACTTATGTATATAAACTGAAACACAGAATGGTTAATGAGCAGTCCTGTTTTACTCCATTTAGTTTGCTCTGTCAAATTCCCATGACTTCCAAACTACCTTTGCTGTTATTTAAATGGTATTCAATTTCCCTGTTTATTATTATAATTATCATAACACAATATTTCAAAAATCCAAAAAGGTATAAATCTTCTGAGTCCTCTCTTCGGCCTAACTCTTCCTGCTCATTCTACTTTTCCTTTCCCTCCTTCTTCCCTCTTCTCCTGTCTATTATCTCTCTTCCTCTCCTTTTCTCTTTGTAGAGGTAATCATGTGTGGACTTTTTAAGCAATAGCAATAATTTTTAAAATTTTCTTGGCAACAGGTGATATATTAGTAGTGGCTATAGAACCTGATATATTGTTTCAAAGATACACCAAACAGATGTGAAAGAACTATCAGAAGTACAAGAGTAGTGGCTGAGAGACCATTTGAAGGCTTCTGCAGTAGTCCAGACCAGAAGTCATGAGATATGTGATTAGTTGGCAAATTTAATTTTCTTTAGGTTTATTTATTTGTTTTTGAGAAAGAGAGAGAGAGAAAGAGAGTGTGTGTGTGCAAGTGGGGGAGGGGCAGAGAGAGAGAGATGGAGAGAGAGAATCCCAAACAGGCTCAGCACTGTCAGTGCAGAGCCCAATGTGGGGCTTGAACCCATGAACCATGAGATCATGAATAAGCCGATGTCAGACACTTAACCAAATGAGCCACTCAGATGCCTCCCACGTTTTTTTTTTGTAAGAAAAGTAATATCTTGAAGTTGCTATAAAATGCTCCCAGCTAAAAAAAAAAGACCTCTGATGGTTACAAGATCCTCACTTCTAACAAAGAAAACTGATTCCTTCTAAATTTCATCCAATGATAATATATGTCATTTGGAGCAGTACAAGATAAACGTCCATTTTCTTCTATCTATTTGACAATAAAATTTCCCCATATTTTTTAACCTTTAAATCTTACTTTTAAGTGATACCTTGATCGCATTTAAGAGGGTGTAAAGCATGTCTGCCCTTTCAAAAATAGTACCTCTTCAGAAATTCCCTGTGTAACCTTTTATATTAAGACATACTTTTGTCTTTCCAAGTTTACCACTATCCTGACATTAGTGATAATTATACTTTTGTGGTTTATTTTTTTTTATTTTTTTTTATAGATCGGCCACCCATTATATGCATCCTTAATCAACTGGCTAATGAAACTGGACTACTTTTTTATACCATACACATAAATAAATCCAAAATGGATGAAAGACCTAAATGTCAGACAGAAAACCATCAAAATCATACAGGTACAACCTCTTTGACCTTGATCGCAGCAACTTCTTACTAGACATGTCTCCAGAGGCAAGGGAAACAAAAGCAAAAATTAACTATTAGAACTTCATCAAGATAAAAGCTTTTGCACAGGGATGAAAACAATCCACAAAACTCAAAGGCAATCAGTGGAATGGGAGAAGATGTTTACAAATGACATATCAGAAATTGGCTGGTATCCAAAATCTATAAAGAACTTATCAACCTCAACACCCAAAAAACAAAGAATACAGTGAAGAAATGGGCAGAAGACATGAACAGATACTGTTCGAAGAAGACATCCAGATGGCTAACAAACACATGAAAAAATGCTCAGCATCACTCATCATCAGGCACATACGAATCAAAACTACAATGAGATACCACCTCACACCTGTCAGAATGGCTAAAATGAACAACACAGAAAACAACAGATGTTGGTGAGGATGTAGTCAAAGGGGAACCCTTTTGCACTGCTGGTGGGAATGCAAATTGGTGCACCCTAGAAAACAGCATGGAGGTCCCCTAAAAAATTAAAAATAGGAATACTCTATAACCCAGCAATTGTACTACTAGGAGTTTATCCAAAGGATACAAAAATGCTTATTCAGAGAGGCACATGCACCCCAAAGTTTAAGGTAGTGCTATCAACAATAACCCAGGTATGGAAAAAGCCCAAATGTCCATTGACTGATGAATCAATAAAGATGAGGCATACGCGCACACGCGCACACACACACACACACACACACACACACACACACTAGAATATTATCTAATGATCAAAAAGAATGAAATCTTGACATTTGCAACAATGTGCATGAAGTAGAGTATATATTGCTAAGCAAAAAAAGTCAGAGAAAGACAAATATATGATTTTACTCATATGTGGAATTTAAGAAACAAAACAGATGAACACAGGGGAAGGGAAGGGAAAATAAGAGAAAAATAGAGGGAGTCAAACCATGAGACTCAAATACAGAGAACAAATTGAGGTTTGCTAGAGGGAAGGTGGATGGGGCATGGGCTAAGTGGGTGATGGGCATTAAGGAGGGCACATGTCAGGATGAGCACGGGACGTTATATGTATGTAATGAATCACTGGGTCTTACTCCTGAAACCAATATTACATAATGTGTTAACTAACTTAAATTTAAAGAAATTAATATATACATATATAAATTTATATATATAAATTTAAAAAGCTACCAGAATACACACACACACACACACACACACACACACACACACAGAATCATACTGTGCCTTACATCTTTAACTCAGATTTTATTTCTAAGAATCAGGTATCTGATTATGTATGGTTGCAGTTAACTTATTTCCATTACTTTATAGTAATCCATTGCCTGTTGCTACCACAATTCAGTTGTGCATTTACCATTTGGTCTCCTATGAAAAATGCTGCTCTTAACATTCTTGGATATATCTTCTTGCATAATTTAATCCACAGAATAGAATTTCTGGTGCTTAGGGTATTAGTATCTTGAAATTTACTATACAATGGCAAATATTAACCACAATGATTATACCCTTTACACTTTCATCACAATATGTAAACAGTCCCATTGCATTGTTTATGTGTCATAATTAAGTCGTTAGATTTTATAATATATACATACACACACACACACACACACACACACAAACACACACATATATCCTGCAAATCTGCAGGGAATGAAATCATAACTTAGTTTGACTTCAACTTGAATTTCAGTCAGTATTTAACAATAACTGCAAATTTTGATAAATGTTGGGGAAATTCCTCTTCAAAAAAGCTCTGACAATTCACATTCAACCAGAGTGTTTATGAGAGTATCCATTTGTCTCAGCCTTAAAATAACAAATGTATTGACTGTATATTTTGGCAAAATGATAGGATAAAAATTAGATCTTAATATTGATGTAATATGCATTAACACGATAAGAGGACAATCCTAGAAATATACAACCTACCATGACTGAACCATAAAGAAAGAAGATCTGAACAAACTGATTACTAGTAAGGAGATTGTGTCAGTAATCAAAAACTTCCCAACAAACAAAAGTTCACGAACAGATAGCTTCACTGATGAATTATACCCAACATTCAAAAAAGAATTAATACCAGTCCATCTTAAACTTTTCCAAAATACAGAAGAAGAGGAAACCCTTCCAAACTTATTTTTATGAGGCCAGAATTACCCCAATACCAAAACTAGTCAAGGACACAACAAGATAGGAAAATTATAGGCAATATACCTGGTGAACACAGATGAAAAAATCCTCAACAAAATATTAGCAAACTGAATTTAACAATACATAAAAAGGATCATACACATTGATCAAGTGGGATTAATTCCAAGGAGGCAACCCTGGTTCAACATCTGCAAATCAATGAATGTGATATACCACATTAACAAAATGAAAGATGCAAATTACATGACTATTAGGACACAATTCTCCATGTATCTCTCACATTCCTTTATTTTTAGGCATTCACACTAATCTGGTCAGATAGTAAAGACAATGACCTCTCTGTTCTTTCACCAGAGACCTTTGCTCACTTTCCAGAGCAATAAAAAGAATGTCCGTCTCCAGGAGGGAACAATGGGAAGACTTGCCAGTAGGTCACTTACATGTTTGGAGATTTCTTAAGCTCATGTTCCACAGCTGCCACACAAACCCACTGTGTGTACAGCATCCACACAGTCTAGTTCTGGATCACTCCCTCTGATTGAGGGGAGGAGAGCAAGGGGAACCAATACAAGCACGAAGCTCTTTTCTGCTTGCTCCCTCATGAGTAATAAAGTCCTTTGTATCTATGTCTTCTACAAGCATCTGTGAGAACAAGACAGGCTAACTAGATAGCTTTCAAGTGGGATGCAACCTCAGACCAGTCTAAGTTCTTGACAGTGACAAATTCCTTTGAGGAGAAATGAAAAAACATGACACAATTTAACCTTAGGCACAGAACAAGTATGAAAGGTGGGTGGGGGTGGGGAAAAGGCAAGAAACAATGAAAGGCAAGAAACTAAAGATATCCCAAC
The DNA here is from genome assembly GCF_016509475.1 of Prionailurus bengalensis. Lineage (NCBI taxonomy): Eukaryota > Metazoa > Chordata > Mammalia > Carnivora > Felidae > Prionailurus > Prionailurus bengalensis. Next base: position 61,736,118 of record NC_057343.1, on the reverse strand, counting down.
AGATTGCAGGTTACCTCTAGAGTTTTTCTCTATAGAAACGTGATCACTCCAATCCTTAATGCTTCCATACCTATTTGATGTCTTTAAACACAATACATTGATGTTTTTTATCTCATTTTCTATTTCTTACAGAGAGTACTGCTCTGCCATAAACTTCTCCATCTGACTTGGTATCAGAAATCATTAGGGATTATGTTAGTAACTTGGTGATAGGAAATTCTTCACCTCATAAAAAACATTCATTGAAACCTTACAATATACATCACCCCAAAAGTGTAAATAAAGGGGAAGAAAATATTGAGGATCTTTCTGGAAAGGAAGAGCAGAGAGAGGGGAGATTATCATATCAGATATAAGGTTTTATCAAAAAGCTATAGTAATTAAAACAGTATGGTACTTGAACAGCAATTAACATATTGACCAATGAATGCAAAGAGAGCTCTGAGAAAACCTAGACATGTATGGAATATTGGAAGTTGCAGAGGTAAATTCACAGATCAACTGAGAAGAAGGTAATCCGCATTAAATGAGCTGTATAAGAAAAATATAATTAAATTCATAAATCAAAAATAAATGCAAAATATACTTTACACATGTCTTTTCATCTTTAATATGAAACAAAATATTTAAAAATATTTTAAGAAATATTTTGATCTTGGGGTAATAACGTATTATTGTTATTTTTTTAAAGCTAATTTTTAAAAATGGCAAATTTTGACAAAAATTCAGACCTAAATTTGGGGTATTGTCTTGTATTAGTAATATATGATTAGCATCTACAAACAAATACAAAAGTCATAATCAACCCAATATAAAAACAGGTAAGGACATGCCCATGATTTAAAAAAAAAAAAAAAAACTTTTAGTGAAGAATTTTATGAAAAGATACTTAAGTTGATCACTAAACTGGGAATTTTTTTTTTATTTTTAATGTTTATTTTTGAGAGAGAGAGAGAGAGAGAGAGAGAGAGAGAGAGAGAGTCAGCGAGGGAAGGGCAGAGAGAGAGGGAGACATAGAATTTGAAGCAGACTCCAGGCTCTGAGCTGTCATCACAGAGCCTGAAGCGGGGCTCTAACTCAGATGGTGAGATCATGACCTGAGCCAAAGTCAGACGCTTAAACGACTGAGGCACCCAGGCACACCACTATACTGGGAAATCTTAATCAAGACCCATGATGTATATTTCAGAGATTATTTTGTCAAAAATTGAAGTTTGACACAAAAATTGAAGTTTTATTTAAAAATGGAATTAATTGAAGTTTTAACATAAAACTGTATTTTTTTCCTTATGTATTTATTTTCTGTTTCTCCACAATGCAAGCCAAGTATCATGAAATTGTGGATTTTTGTCTACTGTGTTCAATACTACATTTCAAATACTTAAAGTGCTTTGTCACATGGATATACAAATATTTATCAAACGAACAACTATGAAATAACTGCTGAGTTCCAAATATGAAAGATGGTGAAACAGATATTTAGACTTCCTCTCATCTTTTACTTTCTACTTTCTTAGTTTGATTGTTTTTAACAATTTCTGCTTTTAAAGATTCAATCATGTTAACATTTTCTTCTATGACATATCTACAATTGTCTTCATTTAGTTCAGTGCTCAATTAACTGATGTACATCCCATAGTCCTTTGCTACTATGGCTTTTTCATTCCAGGAACTATCTATCATCTATGTATGTATGTATGTATGTATGATGTATCTATCTATCTATCTATCTATCTATCTATCTATCTATCTATCTATCTATCTATCATATATTTAAAGAGATAGTTTATTTCACTTTATTTTTAAACGTTTTATTTATTTTGACAGAGAGAAAGAGAGAAAGGAGGGGTAGGGAGAGAGAAAGAGAGAGAATCCCAAACAGGCTCCACACTGTCAGCACAGAGCCCAATGCAGGGCTCAAACTCACAAACCATGAGATTATGACCTGAGATGAAACCAAGAGCCAGATGCTTAACAGACTGAGACACCCAGGCACCCCCCATGAATACTATTTAAACAATAAATACCATTTTGGTTTATTTTGGAAGGCTCTATATTATGCCCATAAAATTTACATTTTTTTAAAGAATAGCTCATAAATTCTGTATTTCTTAAACTCTTCTTTTTTTCTAGTTTCTTCAATCGCATATTTGGTGGCGTCCATTTGGCCATGATATTTATAACAGTGTATAAGTATCATATATAATTTTACCATGTGTAGGATAATATTTGGAGCACTGAAATATATGCATTTAATTTTCACAACAACCATATCAGGTAGTAGTAGTATAATCAGAAAACATAGGCACTACTGGATCAGTTACTGATAAGATGGTTGCCCAAAATACACAAGCAAACATTTTATTGCAAAAGGATATAACCACAATTTTTCTATTTACCCCATTGCCCTGTTGCCATTCATTAACACCTTGGATTCAGGAATGTGCCTGTAAAGTACTTAATGATTTCAGCCTTCTCTGTTAGGACTATTAGAACAATGTCATTGATTTGGCTCTTTTTTTTTTTTTTGAAAATAAGTTACTGTAACTTTGGTATTACAGATTTCATTATATTGGCAGCTATTTGAATTACTTGCTTTGCCTGTGAGATGCCTCTGATGTGACGTAGTGATTCTTTACTTTTATGGTTATTTATTATTCTTAGCTAAAGATAGAAGATAGATAAAAGCCATAGAAATCATTTTGCCAAATTCAATCAGGATTCCTCTTAATTACAACTTTTCAGTCAATAGTGGGAAATATCTTACAAACTTGTAATATATTATCATATTGTATTCTCATACCTAGCAAATATGTAAAATTATTTGATTTTTATTTTTTGTTTTGTTTTTTTGTTTTAAAATGTGGAATTTACTCTACTGAATAATTTGTCCTAAGCAATCAGAGAGATAGAACCAGAAAGCCCAACTTTGTTTTTTAAGGAGAATTGACAATTGAATTTCTTGAATATTGGGAATCAGAATAGATAGCCGAAGTCTAGTTGTGCTAAAGACAAAATAGATATGTGCAAGAGTGGATCTCCATCCTGCATAAAGCAGTAAGGCCCATAGCATAGTAACTAATATCTACCTATGTTAGAGGCTGAGATTCGAAAGATGAAAAAGAATGTAAACGTTTTGAAAGTAATCAACTGTTGCCGATTATGTTGAAATATTCTCCATTGCCCTAAATTCTCTCCTATCCTATCCTTCTCCACTGTTCACTAGGCTCCAAGACCTTTATGGATTACATAAAATGCCTCCCTTGCTCTCTACTTTCAACCGGGTTCACATAAAGAAATACAAGAGAATATGATAGTGAGGCAATACAGCCTTCATCAGGAATGCTTAGGAATACAGCCATTATATATACATGAATGTATTCCTGGTGAGGCTGCCATAAAAGACATTTATGATATTTATTTATTAATTTAAAAACACATTAATGAGACTGGTTCTTTGTGCCAGGTATTTCTTTATAGTCTCAAATAATTTTTTCAAAAGTAGATAGCTGAATAAGACTAAGTAGCACTTACGAACATGTGAAGTTTATCTTCCACTAACTACAATGAGCACATCATATGAAAGAGAATGGGATTTCAGGCATTGTGAAATCTAATGCATATCTAATTATATAGATTTTAAATTGTTTTATGAATGGATGTTTAATTACAATCTATAGAAATGAGTTTTCTATCTAAGAAATCATACTTAAAATATAACTTTAGGATTTTTAGTGGGATTTAATTTGATGTACTGGAATTTATTTAGCAGATTTATATAATTTGATGCAAACACATGCTATAGTCTACATAAGCATATTTCAATACATTATGTACACTAAATTATGCAAATACTAAAATATTATAGTTAATGAGAATATGTTTTATTAATTAAAGAGAAAGACGGTTGAATTATGAAGGAAATGCCCTGTATTCTGTAAACTGGGAAATTTGCTTTTTTTTTTTTTTTCAGAATGCTTAAAAAAGATGTTGAATCTTAAAATCTGAGCCTCTTAAGTTCACAAAATTGTAGAGTTCATGGCATATCCTTTCAGGTCAAATTCAAGGAAATTAATTCTATTTAGCCCTCTGGAAGAATACTACAGTAATTAGTGGTGTCCTAATTAAGGCTGCTGGTGGGAAGAGCAAGCTAATTAAGTTATGGCAGCTGCTCTCTCTTTGCCATAAATGAACCTATATCATTTCGATCTGCCCTGGTTGAAATGTGAAAGAAGATGTTAATGCTTCATATAGTCTTTCAACTATTTTTACTTTGGGTTTAGCTTTCTTATTTTATAGGATAACTGGTATAAAAAAAATCCTTGCTCACAAGAATAAAAGAGAAAAAAGTGGGATTAACTTTCTAGTAAATACAGTACCATTCAGATTGTAACAATTTTCCTTTGTTTTTTCTGATTTAAGGTTTACACATATTCGCTGCTGGCGAATGCATAATACATAATTCATAAAATATTCATGTTTTCAAATGACCTGCTCTAAGATGAAAAACTTACATATCAATTCACATAAAGTTAATTTTTTTCACAGTGTTTACTATTTGGTGAACTATTTTTAACATGTTACACTTTGATTTAAGTTTGCCTCAGGTTGTACGCAGAAAATCCCCATGACTTGTAAATTATTCTTTTTACAATGCCATCATTGTTTTCACACAAATCACTTGTCAACTTATATTTGCTTCCAGCCCCTACCAATAATTTTTCAAAGCTTTGTGGTTTTCTTATGGGTCTTCCAAAATCTTGCTTGCCTATCATAAAACTTCCAAATTGATTTTTTTGGGGGGTGAGTGGGAAGTATTTTTTTTTTTTAATTTAGAATTCTGCAAACTCAGGACTGCATTTATAAACAATGAATAAACACAAAAATTAATGCAAAGAAGAAATTGAAAACTAGACAGGTAGGTCATAGGTTAAAATAATTTAGTGTGAAATAATGTATTTCTTCTTGGAAATTGAATACTGTCACCGCTTTGGAATGGATAAATCAGAATTTCTGTCTTAAAAGAAATTGGGGTATGCTTCAATATTCAAGCGCTCAGTACAATACAAGCATTAGCTTGGCATATATATTTGAGAAAGTTGGACAAACCAAAGTAACATAACCATGTAAAATAAGATTAAAAGTTACATATATTCATAAAATATATGCCAAAGTGAATTAGCAAAAAACTAGACATGATAAAATATAGCTGTGTTCTCCATTTCTGGCAATATGATGTGTTAGGTATCTGTCAGGACAGCAAATACAAATTCTGGGAAATATGACAAAACATATTTCTAAAAGTCCCCCCAAATTTATGAACATATTCTAACTGAAGATGCAAGCACACATTGATAAACTGAGTGATAAAGTTGTTTTTGCTTGAGAACGTTTGGTTACTTTGATCATGCTGTCCTTACATGGCCTCCTGGCATATGACAGACAGAAAGATTAGCTAACCATTCACTTACGAAGGTGTCTGACAATTCTGGGGATATGGAAATGGGAACGAGGGATACACCTGGGTCCTATGACCTCATATCAAAGCAACAACATTCCTGCTTGACATTGAGCAGGGAAGGCAAGTGAGGGAAAAGAGCTTTGAAAGGTATAACCATGGGGGTGCCTGGACTGCTCAATCAGTTAAGCACTGATTGATCATGATCTCATGGTTTGTGAGTTCCAGCCCCTGCGTGGGATTCTGCACTCTCTCTCTCTCTCTCTTTCTCTCCTCCTCCCTCCCTCCCTCCTTCTCTAAAATAAATAAATAAACTTAAAAAAATAAAGGTGTAACCATGAAGCAAACATAGTATAGATTTCTCAAATCATGTATTGAAAACACTCATGTAATTCTAGTTTAAAATTTTCTTGGATTGGCGGTGCCTCAGTGTCTGTTAGAAGCAAATGCAAATCCTCTCTGAAGGAACATACCTTCCTCCTTGGGCTCATGTATTTCTGCAAGCCTTTTACAAAGAAACAGTAAATAGTAATCAAACACATGGGACGCCAAGTATTTCTTTTGGAGTAGAACCAACAGAAAGGATATGGGGAGATGAAAGATCTGCAGATCTATAAATACAGAAAATACCAGAAAGGAACAAAGGAATGAAAAGTCAAGCTTAAATTCTGTAAGAGCAAGAAAAATGAAACATGATCAGTTGATATGGTAAAAAAGAAAACTTAATTGAAAAAAGATAACATTTAATTTGCTATGAATTAAAAAGTAATTGAGTGACTATAGAACATATTAATTATTGCTGAAGATAGGATTAAGTTACCATAAATAGTTCAAAACTTAACTAGAACTAGAGACCTACATTTTCAGAAAATATGAATGAGATATTAAAATAAAGGGGAAGAGAAAGTTTAATTCACTTCTAATTGGTGTTCCAGATGGAGAAGACAGGAGAAAGGGAAATGTTATGAAAAATAGCTTATAAAAATGTACTAATTATAGTGGGAAAGGGAAACTTAAAGTTGAAAAGCCACATGTAAACATATTTAAAAATTAAAGAACAGGGGCTCCTGGGTGGCTCAGTCGGTTAGGCATCCAACTTTGGCTCAGGTCATGATCTCATGGTCCGTGAGTTTGAGCCCCGTGTAGGACGCTGTGCGGACAGCTCAGGGCCTGGAGCCTGCTTCAGATTCTGTGTCTCCTTCTCTCTCTGCGCCCCCCCCCACCTGTGCTCTGTCTCTATCTCTCAAAAATAAATAAATGTAAAAAACAAATTTTAAAAATTAAAGAACGAAATGAAAAAGAAAATATTAGCATCAGTAAGGGTGAAACAATTTTTAAAGTAACTTCAAATAAGTAGCACAGGTACGTATCGAATGTAATTAATATGATATATTTTTAATGTAGTGAGAAAAATAAAATCCCTATTTTATCACAAATTTATGTTACTTGGTATTCACACCTAATGGCAGGTATACAGATTGATATAAATTTAAGAAAGAGTTCACATACATTTCTATCACATGAAACAAATTATATGTAAATTTTGAGATTCATTGAGGAATATCTAAACACATAGAAAGAGTACAATGTTATTAGATTGGAATAACCAATAATGTAATAATTTCAATTATCTACAAACTCATTCTTAGATTCCATTAACACCAGCTAAAATCCCAAGTACTTCATTCTTATGTGTTGTGAACCTTGACAAGCTGTTTTTTAGGATATATAAAAAAACCCATAATTTGCTGATTCTGAATTTTCTAATAAACATATATAACACACATATATACCATATGACACAACATGATCACTCTGCTGACATGTTTGCAGTAGAAACTTTGTTAATCCTAAATCATGAAATTACATCCTATGTTTTCCTGCAGAAGTTTTAAGTTTTATATTTATGTCCATGGTCTATTTTGATGTAATTTTATGTGTAGCATATAGGATATATCAAAGTTAATTTCTTTGTATATGGGTATTCAATAGTTTCAGCACCATACTGAAAAGTTTAATCTTTCCCCATGAATTCCTTTCTCCCACTGAAGATCAGTTTACTCTATTTCTGCCAATGTATTTATTGGCTCCTTCTGTTCCATTAATCTATTTATCACCATGTATGACAGTATTACCACTATCTTGATTACCATAGCTTTATAAAACATCTTGAAGGTATGTTCTGTTTCTTAATGCTTTTTGGCTACACTTGTTTGGATTGTCACAAAAATTTTAGAATCACTTTGTCAATTTCTACAAAAATTCTATAAAAATTTTTCTAGTTATTTCTTTGACTCTTTAAAAAATAGTGGGGAGAACTGTCATTTTAAAAGCATGGAGTTTTTCAATCCATGAAGAGGAAATAGCTTTTCATTTATTTGGTCCTTTAAAATTTTAGGCATAATGTTTTATAGATTTTAGCATTCAGATGTTACATATATTTTGTCATACTTATTCCTAAATATTTTGATCCTATTTAAAATCATATTTTAGGGGCTCCTGAGTGGCTTAGTCAGTTAAGCATCTGATTTCAGCTCAGGTCATGATTTCATGGCTCATGAGTTCAAGCCCCATGTCAGGCTCTGTGCTGACAGCTCATAGCCTGGAGCCTGCTTCAGATTCTGTGTCTCCCTCTCTCTCTGCCCCTCCCCTGCTTGCTCTCTGTCTCTGTCTCTCAAAAATAAATAAAAATCTAAAAATATTTTTAAAAAATAAAATGGTATTTAAAATTTTCAATTTCTATCACAGTTTATTCCTAGTATATAGAAATATATTCAGTTTTACATATTGATCAAAAGACAGATAAATTGGACTTTAATCAAAATCGAAACTTTTGTTCTTCAAAGGCAATATCAGGAAACTGAAAAGACAACCTCAAAATGGGATAAAATATTTGCAAATCATATATCTGACAAGGGGATTGTATCTACAATATATAAAGAACTCTTACTACCTGATCATAAAAAGATAAATAACCCAACTAAAAACAGCAAATGTGTGAATAGACGTTTCTCCAAAGAAGATATACAAATGAACAATAAGATCATGTAAAGAGGGGAGCCTGGATGTCGCAGTCAGTTAAGCGTCCGACTTCGGCTCATGTGATCATCTCACAGTTCGTGGGTTTGAGCCCCATGTGGGGTTCTGTGTTGACAGCTCATAGCCTGGAGCCTGCTTCAGATTCTGTGTGTGTCTCTCTCCCACTCTGCCCCTCCCCCACTTGTGCTCTGTGGAAACTTTGGAAAAATTTGGAAATTTCCAAACTTTGGAAAAAAAATTTAAATAATGGTCATGAAAAGGTAATCTACATTATTAGTCATCAGGGTAACACAATTCAAAACCACAGTGAGGTACCACTTCACACCCCCTGGCATGGCCATCATAAAAAAGACCATGATGGTGAGGATGTAGAGAAATCAGAACCTTCACACACACGGTGGGAATCTAAAATGGAACAGCAACTTTGGGACACAGTCTGGCAGTTCCTCAAAATGTTAAACATAAAATTACCTTTTGACCCAGCAAATCCACTCCTAGGAATATACTCAAAAGAAATAAGAATTTATTTCCATACAAAAACCTGTACACAAATGATCATAGCTGCATAATTCGTGATGGCCAGAAGTTGAAAACAATCTAAATGCCCATCAATTGATGAACGGATCAACAAAGTGTACTTTATCTATACGATAGTATACTATTCATCCATAAAAACAAAGGTACTGATACATGCTAAGACATGGTGAACGTTGACAACATTATGCTAACAGAAAGAAAACATACACACAAAAACCCCCAGAAATATTATAATCCCATTTATGTGAAATGTACAGAACAGTCCAAACTATAGAGACCAAAAAATACACTTGTAATTGCTTAGGACTGGGGTGAGGAATGTAGTTAGGGGGGTGATAGCTAGAGTCCAGGCTTTCTTTTTGAGGTGATGAAAACATCTTAAATCAATTATATTGATGGTTGCACAAACCTTTAAAAAATATTAAAAGGTTGTATTATAAACTTTAAATGGGTGAATTGTACCTACATGTGAATTACATTTCAGTAAAGCTGTTACCAAAAAAAATCACATCTTAAGAGAGGCTAAAAAATACTTTCCTTTACTTTTCCAACTATTTTCTTGACTTACAGACCTATTCCTTCAGGAATAGCCTTGAAATTTTTGCAGAATAATTTTCTTACCAATTCTAAGAGAAAGACATAATAAATAACATTTTTTTTCCAAAATTCTCTTGTTTCAGAGGATTTTTTAGGTAAAATGTCTGATATTATGCTTAAACCGGATATTTCAATATCCTTTTTATAATAAGAGGCTCTTAATTGAACTCTGTATTTTCCAGTGCCAATAAAAATACATATGTATTTTTTTAACAATACAAAGACTGAAGAAGACAACTATTGTTTTAGTTAAGTAAAATCCAACCAAGTCATTAAAAATAACTTGATGACAATAAAACAAAGATCTTCAAATGGTAGATACATTCATCAAGGTAAATTAATTCTTGTAGAATACTAAAATGTGCTATAAATCAATGTTTATGTTTCCAAATTTTGAAGTTAGTCACATGTAGATTTGTAATGTGGCACTAAGCGTCAGCGCTGTGATTTTATCACTTAGATGGCCCATCTTCATGTCCTCAGTTAAAATGGACTGACATTATCTTCTTACAAGGACACATTTAAGATAACTCATGTTATATATTGGATCCTCAGTTTTACTTTTTACTATTATTAGTAGTAATAGTAGTATACATTGAAAACGTAAAGTATGATTGCGCCCAAATCTATATACATTTGGATAAAAACCTAGACTTCTTGAGTGATTAATGCCACTCTTTTTTGGAAATCAAACAATTAAAATACATTCATTAGTATTATGGTTCCCTAATTGTTACTTTGAACCATAGCATATGAAACACCTATTATCCTATAAGTAAGATTTAAGAAACCTATTTTACATTTCCACTCGTTGCCTTCAAATATAATTGTCTTTCATAACGTACCCTAGTGTCACAAAAAACTTCACATATTTTTTCCCTTAAAATATTTATTTTTCTTCTAGGACCAGTCGAAATCAAGAGAGAATCAACAGCTGTTAATGTATCACAGGACCCCTCTCTCGAAGTAGTTATTATGAAAACTTTTCTATGTAGATACTAGAGAGAAACAATTATTCACATAATTTATTATTTTTCTTCTTGGAGCCTAAAAGTTCATGTTTGTGTCTCTTTTTTTGTGGTACAATAATTTATCACTTTAAAACACTTTATTGGGGCACCTGGGTGGCTCAGTTGGTTAAGCATCTGACTTTGGCTCAGGTCATGACCTCACAGTTTGTGGGTTCAAGCCCCATGTAGGGCTTTGTGCTGACAGTTCAGAGCTTGGAGCCTGCTTAGGATTCTGTGTCCCCCCTCTGTCTGCCCCTCTCCCATTCACACTCTATCACTGTCTCTCAAAAATGAATAAACATTAAAAAATTTATTTAAAAAAAAATTAAATACTTTATCCTCATTAGTATTTTCACCTTGAAGGGGAGAATGACTGCTCAAACCAGGTAGTTTTGCTTTAATGTTGAAAGGAGTTATGATGAAGGGTAGCTCCAACTATTTTCTAAAATTAGATTTGGAGTCAGATGTGAGTTTCACTTTTGCAATGTATTCCCTGAGCCCCAGTGGAACAAATAATACTTGGCTGGACAGACCTTGCAAGTAACAAGTCAATTCTTTGATTTTAAGGAGGATGTCCCCAGTGTCTTATGCTGCAAAACAGTGGAAGCCACAGTCTAGTTTATGAGCTGAAACCTAAGTGTGCAGACAAGTGTTACAGCATCACACTCACTACCAGATTTCAATGGAGCTGATCAGAAAGAAAGACAAGCTAAAATAAATGCCAGTGAAAGTTCTGTATGTTTGTAAAGTGGAACAATAGATAGATGAGAGATAACTATTTGATAAACTGTCATACATTTTCACCTTCAAGTTCATCACAGGCAGAGGAATTCAGCTCAAGAATGAAACCAATTGTCTGGCTGGAAATTTGTCCAGAAAAGAATATCCAGGGGCGCCTGGGTGTCTCAGTCAGTTAAGCGCCCAACATAGTCTCACAGTTTGTGGGTTTGAGCCCCATGTGGGGCTCTGTGCTGACAGCTCATTGCCTGGAGCCTGCTTCAGATTCTGAGTCTCTTTCTCTCTCTACCCCTCCCCTGCGCTCTCTGTCTCCCTCTCTTAAAAGTAAATAAACGGGGCACCTGGGTGGCTCAGTTGGTTGAGTGTCCGACTTCAGCTCGGGTCATGATTTCGCGGTCTGCGAGTTCGAGCCCCGCGTGGGGCTCTGTGCTGACAGCTCAGAGCCTGGAGCCTGTTTCAGATTCTGTGTCTCCCTCTCTCTGACCCTCCCCCGTTTGTGCTCTGTCTTTCTCTGTCTCAAAAATAAATAAACGTTAAAAAAAATTTTTAAAAAAGTAAATAAACATTAAAAAGAATTTTTTAAATCCAAAAGTGACATGACAACCCACTTGTAATATCACTACTGAATTAGATAAATAACAACAAATGCAGTCACTGAAGAAAAATATATCATCAAATTATTTAGTTTACCTTTATATAAATACGGTTAGTCTCTGAGAAATAATATAAGTAAATTATATTTTAAAATAACAAAAATAAATCTATTCAATATTGCTAATAGGTTGGGAAGTGAGCAAAAGTACATATTTATACATCAGAAATATATCCATATCTAGATGTATATATTGCTGCTTACATGAACATGTAAAATAAATGATTTCAAGTAGCTAAGTGAAAGCTTTGCTACTGATATTATTAAAAACAAAACAAAGAAGAGCATGGACATATTTATTAGGTGACTTAAATTGTATTATTAATAAACGCAAAATATGAATGTATAGGCAAAATTTCGGTTTAAGTTTTGCCAGGCTTTGGGATAGAACCATATTGGTATAAATATAAATGTAAAATTATTGGTCAAATGATCAAGAATTGAGGAGGATGACAAACATGAACATAGATGGCCCTACCTACTTGAATTTTTGATACACAAGAGTAATTAACTGTAGTAATTGAGGGCATGAATACTAAATCATGCTGCATTGGTTTGAAATTCATTTGCGCTGTTATTAATACAGTAACACTGGGCAGGTGACTGAATTTTCTGTGCCTCAGTTTCCTCAAATTTAAAGTGGCTATCATAATAGTACCTATTTCATGATAGGGTTTGAAAATTCATCAAGTTAGTATGGTAAAGCTCTTGGAATGATGACTAAGCCCTAAAAAAAAAGGTTTATGTGTGTGTTGTGTGTGGTTGTTCTTGTTGAGAGAACGTGTGGTGATGAGCTGAAGTATAGAAAGCCGGTCGGGGTGCCTGAGTGGCTCAGTCGTTTGAACGTCCGACTTCAGCTCAGGTCATGATCTCGCGGTCTGTGAGTTTGAGCCCCACGTTGGGCTCTGTGTTCACTGCTCAGAGCTTGGAGCCTGTTTCAGATTCCGTGTCTCCCTCTCTCTCTCTGTCCCTTCCCCGCTCATGTTCAGTCTCTCTCTCTCTCAAAAATAAATAAACATTCAAAAAAAAAAAGAAAAGAAAGAAAGAAAAGAAAAGAAAAGAAAGCTGTGGTCAAAGAGCAGGATGACCAGGTACAAAATAAAGCAGTTCTTTGCTGCAGACAAGACCCTGGAGGGGTTCTACTTCCAAATAATGCAGAAAATGATCTTGCTCTTAAGGTAATTATAGAATTAAAGGTTGAGGCTTTTAGCTATATCATATTTGATGGTATCATTTTTTATGTTAATGGCATGACTTAGAATAGAAAATAACGCTTTTAGTTGGCTATGAAAGATTTTGATGGAAGCAGTTTCTAGATTATAACATGTATGGAAAGCAGGTAATAAAATTACATATGACCCAAAAGAATAATGGTTTTATATGAAGGAGAAAGAGTAACTATTTGGACGTGGTGGCAGTGGAGGGGAGACTGTCCCAAACTTATACCATCAGTAAAAGAACTCTAAACACTAAGAAAACTGCAGAGGAAGCATCATCTCAAGAGTAGAAAAAAGTTTCAGTTAATATGTGAATGAAAATGTGGATGCCATTAAATTTGTTAATATTGTAGCAGAATTGTCATATGTTATATGGGAAGATTGGGGAACACGGAGAATAAAATGAAAGAGAAACTCAAGGTAGTGACAGCACAACAGATGTATTCCGAGCAGCAGTAATGACTGGATTGGATTAAATTGCCTTGTGTGATGGTGTAATTTGACTATTTTATTTTATTTTTATTTTATTTTATTTTAATTTTTATTTTTATTTTATTTTTTATTTTATTTCATTTTCAGAGAGCATATGCCCACGTGCAAACAGAGGAGGGGCAGAAGGAGAGGAAGAGAGAGAATCTTAAGCAGGTGTGGAGATGGTCACAGAGCTCCACCTCATGACCATGAGAAGATGACCTGCACTGAAATCAAGAGTCAGATGCTTAACCTACTGAGCCACCCAGGTGCCCTGGTGGTGTAATTTTAGTTAATCATAATGATGTGAGGCTTGCAAGTCCTCAGATGGAAGAGGGTTTAGCATTCAAATGTTGCCTCTATAGATTATACTACCTAGAGAGAGTTTTTCTTTATTTGCAGATTCCAGGACATATCCTGGGAATCTTGAATTCGGGAATCACATGAGATTTGAGGACTTGATTACATCACATAATAGAAAATGTTGGTGGGGTGAGCTGAATGGCTAAAAATGTGAACAGAAACAATAATATTCCCAAAGGGAAAAAATTATATCATGAGTTAAATGGGTCCTGTATTCTTGAGCATTTGCTCACATTCCCTTAAACACATTTTTCTAACATATAAACATGCAATTATTTCGGTTTGCATGCGTTTTTATCATCATTCCCTTCCTTGGGTAGGTTTGAAGGAGAAAACAATACTTATTTTTACTTAAACCTGGTATCATAAATGAATTCTTAGGATCATTTTTCTTGTAGACATATGCTTCTTAATTCTGGGGAGGTGGGCTGTAGTAAAAGGCTTTACAAGGATTAGAATGTGTCAAAAATGTTTACTGTTAAATCAAAATCAAGTATTCTTAGGGGCATCTGAGTGGCTCAGTCCGTTAAGCATCTGACTCTTGGTTTCAGCTCAGGTCATGATCTCATCATGGCATGTGGGTTCAAGCCCCACATTGGGCTCTGCACTGGTGGGGCAGAGCCTGCTTGGGATTCTCTCTTTCTCCCTCTCTCTCTGCCCCTCCCCTGCTCATGCTATCTCTCTCTCAAAACAAATGAACATTTAAAAAAAAATCAAATATTCTTGAATTGTTAACAAATTCTTATTTATTCATATTTGTAAAGTTCACCACTAAACCAATACAAATAAACTGAAGAGTCTGAATATAAAAATGAAACTACAAATTCCTGTTTTTTTTCCAGACTATATTGTTCTACATTACTTTTGTTGTTAATTAAATTTTAGTATTGAGTTTTAGGAGGGAAGGGCATTTTTTGCAAATGCTTCCATGTAGAAATAATTTCAAGTAAGTGTTTTTCTTCTATGACATAACTTAGTCTATTGCAGGAAATATTAGTGGCATTCAAACACTAAGTTTGTCTCCAACAGAAACATTAAAATCATTACATTTTCCTTATAAAGTCAACTTTGATTTAGTCACTTTAATGACAAATCTAAACCATGACCATTGGGTTCTGGGAAAAACTTTTAATCTTATTTAAAAAAAGAGCTATCTTGTTATATGTAGAAAATGAATTAAATAAACTTAGGTGCCTACTTCCATTTTAGGAAATAGATCTCCATTAAAAACATAATAGAAAATATAATTGAGAGTGCTGTTCTTTGTGATATATACTTTTAATGTCCAAATTCCTATTAATGATAGCACTTAACTATGATACTCTGCACTGAAAACAATACAAAAGGTAAATTGTTTGCTTGAGAGACCAATGTCTTCTATTGCCATGAGTTGCCAATAACACGTTGTATGACCTTAGATAAAAACATACCACATTTGTTATGAAGAATGAAAGAATTATATGCTCCATGTTAAAAAGCTGCATGCTATTTTAAAAATATACAATAGCACTTCGGCTATTTTTTCATGTTCAAATTACTGGTACTAGTATTGTAAATTAGCTTCAGAGACTCTAAGTAAACCACGAAGAACTTCCTCTCTCTGTTTTTGTGAAATTTTCCCAGTGAAGTATATAAAAGTCACAGGAAAAATGACATAAATCAAAATTTCCAAACAAAACAAGAAAATGTAAATACCATGGCTATTCCCAAAAGATTAGATAACTCTAATTTAAATAAATTTCAGGCAAGACTGGCACTTCTAATAAACAACTACAACACATGATTCAACCCCAAATATATGAGCTAAACAATGAATTGCTCAATTGCAAAGACGTTGTGTACAGGCACTATACTAAAGGGAAATATAAGACAATAAAATAGTATCTCAGTTGATATATGAGGTGGAGGATTAAGATTTAAAGAGTTCTCAAAGGAACAAAAATTTAGAGGAAGTATGGTATTCATTTCCTAATTTTTTTGAAAATAACAGTCTACAAGAGAATCCATATTACATTACAGAATATTAAGAATATTCTGTAAGAGTATTACATTAGATTAAACCCAGCATTAAAACACTGGTTATTAAAGACATCAAGGAGGGCATTTTATATATCAAATATTATTAGAAAAAACATATATCTAAATTATATGATATTACTCTTTGATCCAGGCTGTATCATATAATCAGTCATCTTTCTGTTCTATTTCTTCATTTTTTAATGTGTTTACATATAAAGTATATACACATATATATACACATACACATTTATATAGTATGTGTGAATAACTATATATTTGCATTATATCTTATTTTGAAGTTTTTCATATACTTATATATCTTTAAATGTTTTCTCATATTCAAATTCTAAACATTAGCTGGGAGTGAGTGACAAATGAAGAGAGGTTATTATTTTTAATATCATACATTTTTATATTTCTTGATTTGTTAAAGTGAAAATACATTACTTTTATAATTAAAAGTATAATAAAGTTTCAAGAAAAAATGCTGAATTAAGTATCACATTTTAGTACATCATAAAAAGTCAAATACATTATGGTTAATATGGTTATTATTTCCCCACTTCTGACATTGCTTATAAAACTAACAATTTTTGAGTATTTTAATCAGAATTTGGGTAGATATTCTGAGCGTTCCTTAAGCTCTAGACTGAGAGTATACAGTCTTGATAATCCAGCAATAAGCAATATTATGAATGTCTATCTTGTAATTGTTCATGTACTTAAAATAACTACGCTGTGATTGTATGTAATTCCATTTTAAGCACTCTATCATGACTTTAATAGGTAATATATGGGTGCTTCATGATCATTTGTCTGCTTAATTAATTATGCTGGTCATGTAAGAAAACCCAGCGCCAAGAGGTCTAGTAAATTTCTATTCTAAATGGTTGATTGAGGGTGCCTGCATGGCTCGGTCAGTTAAGTGTCTGACTCTTAATTTGGGGTCAGGTCATGATCTCATAGTTTGTGAGACTGAACCCCACATCAGGCTCTGTGCTGACAGTGTGGACCCTGCTTGGGATTTTTTCTCTCCTTTTGCTCTTCCCCTGCTTATGCTTTCTCTCTTCCAATAAATAAATAAACTTTAAAAAATTAAAAATGGTGGATTGAAAACAAGTTACATCTATTTTATTATGATTCATGAAATGGAACTAAAACTCCCTATTTGTTTTTACCCACAAGGTCAGAAATGATGAGATGAAAGACAGTAAACATATTTCATTTTATTTTTAAAGTTTATTTATTTTGAGAGAGAGAGAGTATGAACAGGGGAGGGACAGAGAGAGAGGGAAACAGAATCCCAAGCAGGAGACCCATGTCAGCATGGAGACCCATGTGGGGCTTGAACTCACGAACTGTGAGATCACGACCTGACCCAAAACCAAGATTCAGACACAGCCAACTAAGCCACCCAAGTGCCCCGACAGTAAATTTATTTTTAAGTTACAATCAGAGAGGCAAGTGGAAAATATCTTCAGTATTTCAATTAAAACAAAAATTTAACTACCAATGGACGAAGACCAGAAGTAAATTGATCCAACTGGAAGAGCCTAAAAAAATTCTCAATTATTGGATGATACCAGGTACACCTCTGAAGTATCGTAGGTAGACAAAAAGAGATAAACAATAATGCATTAAGTGTTATCACTTATTGCGAATTGAGGAATCACATAATCAAATGCCAATATCTGCAATATGACCATCAACATAGAATTGCCATGAAGAAATAGACAAGTTATCAGAATTAATCAAATTCATCATTAAACATGAATGCCATATATAAAAATACATGTTAAAAAACCAACAGCAAACATACTGAACTACAGAAAATTACTATTCAATGCAGTGGTTTAATCTATAAAATGTGCATGAGGGGCGCCTGGGTGGCTCAGTCGGTTAAGCGGCCGACTTCGGCTCAGGTCATGATCCCACGGTCCGTGGGTTCGAGCCCCGCGTCAGGCTCTGTGCTGACTGCTCAGAGCCTGGAGCCTGTTTCAGATTCTGTGTCTCCCTCTCTCTCTGACCCTCCCCCGTTCATGCTCTGTCTCTCTCTGTCTCAAAAATAAATAAATGTTAAAAAAAATTAAAAAACAAATGTGCATGAATCAAACTAAATCATACATATAGTCTTTATGTAGAAAAATACAGAATGCATAAAGTAACATAAACTAAGATCTGAATAGACAAAGCCTATGCTTGTCAATAGAAAAATATAACATAAAAATATTATTTAAATTCTAACCCATTATCTTCCAATTCAATAAAATTCCAATCAAAATTCTTACTTTTTAAAATCTAAGTAACTTTTCAAATTCATTCTATAATTCAGTGGAGTATATATGTATAAGCAAATTAAATTCTGAAACAGAAATGTACAGATAGGCAAACAGGCCTACTAGATGTTTAAAAATATTACAGTATCACTATGCCCATAAAATAACAAAATTAAGAAAAATACGTATTAAAATATATGATTAAGAATTTGAGAAAACAAGAATTTTTATGCACTGTAGATAGTAGAAGTTATTTGGTATTTTATGAAAAACAGGCAGTAGTTCGTGGAAATAAGTATGTGCATGACCCATAAACCAAACATTCCACTCCTGTGTATCCATCTTCAAAAAAAATCACAAACATTTGTAGGATTACATCTTCAAGGATGTTTGTTATGTTTTGTTCTTAATGAGGGAAGGAATGTAACCAACCTGGGTGGCATCATGAAAGAACCAGTGAGCGAAATATGTGATGGCGTCAGAAAAAATAAGCTAAGAACTCAGGAGTATTCTCAATGCTGAAACTGAGCATTCTTAATTCAACTCTGAAAATTTATGGTGGTCTATTTCATTAACAACATCACAGGAATGGAGATTAAAATATTCCTATTTAGAACAATAACGTCTTTTTTTAAGTGAGCTATCTCTAGGGAAAATAATTAATTTATGTGTACGCTAATAGGCATCTGACCATTTGTGATCCCATTTGAAGATGCTGCATTCAAGGTATCTAAAACTAATCTTGGGTCAGTAACATATGCAGTTTCACTGGGATTGGAAGTCAAAGCTCTTTGCATTTATACTACCTGTGACTTCTCCTAGAAATAGTCTGAGCAACTGACTAATCCTCCTTATTGATCTACACAATTGGTCATTGCGTTAATTTATTTCTTAATAGAACTTACTTATATTTACATTATAATTAAAATATAAAAGAAATATGAAGAAAATAATCATTTCACAAATATGTAGAATATATTTCTTGAAAATAAATTATATTTTGACATATGACTGGCACAAATATCGATAATAGTCCTAAAGGTTGTAAAGTTTATTTTCTAAGAAAACAGAACAGTGATAGAAATCAGTAAAAATACAGCAGCCACATTTTCCCCTGCAGGAAAGTAACACAACATGATTGGAGGGTAGTCAAAATTTGACCAAAAATATATTATTCTACCAGTTTCCTAAAGGAACAGAAATGTGTGAAAGAGAAATTCTTCAACAAAATAGAAAAGAACATCCACCAGGCTTAGGTGGTTCTAAAACTGAAGACTTAAAGGTCTAAGTCCCTAAGGACATAACTGATCCCTAGTCAAACCTTTCCATGCTTTCAGCGGGAGCTTTTCCGTGTCTTAAGAGTGAGTAAGCCATTAATAAGGGACATTTGTTTCAGCTTTGTTCACAAGTCACGAAGTGACTGTCCACAGGACTTCACCTGGAATGGGCTGCAGAACTGAGTTTAGAGTTTAGAGCATCTCTCAACTTACTTAACGAGAATCTCTGAATGCAAAATCCATGTACTTTATGTGTTGCACAAATATCACTTTATAGGCCACATATAAAAATCAGTGAAAAATAGATCTTTGCATAATAATAAATCATGTTATTTTATTATTATATTCATTTCTAAAGTTACATTTTCAACCATTTAAATTAGGTTTAAAAAGGTGAGTAGTGTTAACAACTGTGTTGGAAGAAACACGAAACCTGCAAACACATGATTTTAATAATAATCCATAATGTGGTAAAATAAAATTTTACTATCATATGTAATCACAAGTTACATTTACAGGCACTAGTGTTTGATAATGAAATATATCTGAAAGCTAGACTGTTGATACTACTGAAAAAGAAATAAGGGATTAGAAACTCCATATTCAATGTTACTATGTAACTATACATATATATGTCATAAAATGTAAAAATATTGAGGAAACTATAAAGTTCAATTTTTAGAACTTTAAGTTCTATGATCTTAATCAATTAATATGTTTGTTCACATTTACAAGAATGCACAAGTAGCTTTCTCCCAGGTGACAGTAACAGCTGGGCTAAGTACATATTTTCATTAAATATTCTTGTGAAAATTTCATTATTTAAAACTTAAATACTCTATCTCCTTTGGCACGGGATAGAATAGAATACTTGTCAATCTTATGAAATAAATGAATATACCATGGACCACAGGAGAGAAAAATAATCTTTGCTGGGATTTATTTATTTATATATAGAGTTTCAATAACTTTTCAGTTACCTATTTGATATCACCCCAATGATATCTCAACAATATATCAATTTTGGAATGCTCCTAATAAAATCATAATGGCTTCCTAAGGCATTTAAAATCCTATACTTTTCCATAGTTTCTTATCTAAGGCAGGTATACCATCAGATCTTCCATAAACAATCCATTACAAAGTGTTATCAAAGTCATTTAATATTGCTTTAGTGCACCCTTTCATCCCCTTTTTGCACATATATCAATGATTTTTTTTCTAAATTTTACTTATTTCTTGCCTGAAGTAATGCAATAGCTCTCTGATTGGACTTCTACACCTCTCAGGTCCTCTCCAACTTATACGCAGAATTAAGACAGAGAATCATATTATCACGCTCAAGATCTCCAAACTAGAAATGTTTTAAGCAACACATGAAGTTCTGTAATTTTCCATGGTATTTGAAATATGCCACAACTTTATAAAAACAATAAAATAAAATGATTAGAGGATGATATAAATGACTCTAAAATCAAATGCAAAATATTAGAGTAATTTGGAATTCAAGTTTTGAACTAAAAGGCTTCTGCTACTTTTTAAGTTTCAGATAACACAATGCTTGACAAGAGAGATAATGAAAATCTAGTGCTCCAGATAAGTCTAGGAGATTAATTTTAAATGGAAATTATTTACAATCACAGGTCTATATTAAATATTTCCTATGAAACATCTTTAATGTTTCTCATTGCAGTCATATGATATGCTTTCATTTATTAATATAAATTCTGATTATAAATTGTCAATGTATGTCATTCTTCCATTTCTACTTTAATAATTTTCAGCCTAAAAACAATGAAACAAATCAATGTCATGGCACATTATTAAAAGGGCAGTGTAGGGGTGCCCAGTTACTCTTTCGGTTAAGGGTCCAACTCTTAGCTCAGGCCTCGATCTCAAGGTCTTGAGTTCAAGACCTGCATTGGGCTCCTTGTGGGGCGTGAAGCCGACTTAAAAAAAAATGGAATAAAAAATAAAAATAAAAGAGTGGCATATAATCAATGTGTAAAATACCATTATTGTAAATCTCTCTTACTGATTTTGGCAGATCTGAGAGACTATAAAATGTGGTATGCTGAATGATGGCACCAAAAACATACATTCATGCCCTAATCCCTGGAGTCTGTGAATGTTATATAGTTTACCAGAACATTGCAGATATGATTAAGATGAAGATCTTGAGATGGGAAGAGAGTCTTGGATTATCTGTGTGATCCCTAAATGCACATGTATCTTCGTAAGAGGCACCCAAAGGGAGATGATTTCCCCATACAGAAGGTAGCTTGACACTGAGGATGAGATTAGAATGATGTGGCTGCAAGTAAAGGATTGAAGGCAGCCCCTGTAAGCTGGAAGAAGCAAGAGAAGGACGCTCCCTGAGAGCCTCTAGAGGGAGGCCAGCCCTACTGGCACCTGAAATTAGCCCAGTGAAACTGATTTTGGACTTCTAGACTCTCAGTGCTAAATTTCCTTTGTTTGTAGCCAACAAGTTTGTGGTAATTTATTACAGCATCACAGACAAGAAATATATGTGATAGGCCAAAGGAAATTGTCGATGTTATTTGTTGATTTTCTTAACTTTTATCAGCTTTTCAGTAGTATCAAAATGACCTAAAATCACATTTCTCATTTTTTTACTTACTTACTTCCCTCTAATGCACGTCTTTTCTTATATAATGTTATACATTTCAATGCAAAACCAGTAGCAAACATTTGGTGTGTAAGTATATCATGTTTCAATTGTTCCCCCCAAACTAAAAGCTAATAATTAAAGTTGTATTTTACAGATGGCTAATGTGGTTAGAATATTGTCATTAGAATATGCTAGTGGAAGTAGTAAAATAAAATGTAAATAATTCCCGCATTAATCATAGAGATATCTTTATTTCATTTTATTTTGTTTTCCAAGTCTTTTCAGTTTCCTTTCTAGCAGTTACAAACTAGGCTTTTCAAATCAACTTTCCTGCTAGTATTAACTATAAAACCAGGACAAATTATTTTCATTTATTTGAAAGCATCACAGAGCTAATAATGTATTCAGAATTTATAAGGTAAAAAAATCCAAGAAAGAAGAGAAACCAAAAGAGGTGATTAAGGCATCTTTCTCCTAGGGTCATTTGGCAATCTCCAGAGTTGAGAAGAAGAGAAGCTGAACTTTTTTTTCTCCCCAAGATGAAAGAACTAACAGTAAGAATGGACTGCAAGTGTGCTAACCTTGAGAAGGCCCTAGTGAATGCTCCAAGCATTCAGGATTATACCTTTCAAAGAACGTTAGCAGACTATACAGTGACTGAAGCTCAGGGCTGGATCATTCTAATCTCTGAATTAAGATGATCCAGTTCAGTAGTGTGCCTACTCCACTGCCTGCCAGAAAGAAATGCAAACTGTCTAAGCCAGAAAATAACATCCTTGAAAATCACACATTATCTACACATTTGTTTTTATATATAATATTTAACATTGTCTCAATAAACCAGAAATAGAAGGAAACTGCCTCAAACTAATAACAGGCATTTAAAAATATATTCCGGGTAATAACATCATATTTAATAATGAAAGACAGGATGCTTTACCTAGAATCAGGAAAATTTAACGGATGTCTGAACTGATTGTGTTTATTAAACATTGTGTGTTTATTAACCTTATTAACCTTATTGCCAATGCAATAAGGCAAGAAACAACACGATCTATGCAGATTGAGAAGGAAGATAAAAATGTATTAGATAAGAATCCTATCTATTCTAAGATATGACATAATAGTCTACACAGAAGATCCTAAAGAATTTATAAAAATTCTGCTAGAACTAAGGAATGCATTTATTAAAGTAGCAGAGCATAAGGTCAAAAAGCAAAGTCAGCTGTCTTTTTATAAACTAGGAAGAAATAAGCAGTAAATAAATAAATACACACACACACACACACACACACACACACACACACACAATTTACCATAGCATAAAAATATGAAATGTTGAGGGGAATCAAACAAAATATTTGTAAGATTTACAGGACAAAAATTACAATGCATAGAATTACTGAAAAAATTAAATAAGACCTAAATATATGCAGAGATCAGAACATTCAATATAGTTAGATGTTTACCCTCTTCAAACTGACCTATAGACTCAATATAATGCCAATCAATCCAAGCCCAGGAAGCATTTTTTGGAGACACTGAAAACTTGGCTCAAAAATTTATATGAGAAAGCAAAGGACCTAAATAGACAAAACAAATGGAGACATACAGGAATATTGAAGGACTAATCCTATTTCATATAAGTCTTACCATATAGTTAAAGCAACCAAGAGAGTATTGTACTGGCAGAATAAATACACACAATGGAAGAAAATAGACAATACAGGAATATGTATACATACATGGTCAATTAATGCGCCATATAGCTGACAAGATAAAATTCAAGGAAAAATGACACTTCAACAAATGGTGTTTATAGAAGCTTTATTCATAATAGTGCCAAACTAGACACAACTCTAATGTCTATCAACTGGAGAGTGGAGGGACAATTTGTAGTAAATAAAAAAAAATAGGAGTATTTTTCATCAATAAGAGAAAAAATTGCTACTAATTGCAATAAATGTAAGAACATGAAATGCCATATGATTTCACTCTATATGTGGAATTTAAGAAACAAACAAACAAAAACGATCATATGGGAATAAAAAGAGAGAGGGAGACAAACCAAGAAACATAGTTTTGACTGTAGAGAACAAACTGATGGTTACCAGAGGGGAAGTGAGTGGGGGATGGGTTAAATGGGTGATGGGCATTAAGGAGGGCACTTGTGATAAACACCAGGTGTTGTATAGAAGTACTGAATAACTAAATTGTACCCCTGAAATTAATATTACACTGTATGTTAACTAACTGGAATTTAAATAAAAACTTAAAAAATAATAAATGAATTCATCAAACTTACTGTATAGAAGAAAATATTAAAAATTGTATCTCTAACAATATTTCTATACACCGATTAGAATGGCCAAAATCCAAATACCTAAAAATACCAATTGCTGGATTGGATATGGAACGACAGGAACTCTGAATCATTGCTGGTGGGAATGCAAAATGGTAGAGCCTCTTTGGGAGAAAATTTGGTAGCTTCTTAAAATTAACTATAGTCTTAGAATTCAGCAATCGCGCTCCTATTTACCCAAATAATTTGAAAATTTATTCCCATACAAAAACTTACATGTGAATGTTTCTAATAGTTTTATTTATAATCACCAAAAAACCTGAAACAACTATGATGCTTTTCAATAGATGGCAGATTCATACTATGGAATATTATACAGTGATAAAAAGACATAAGTTGCCGATCTTGAAAAACATGGGTGAATCTTAAATGTATACTGCTAAAAGAAAGATGGAAGTCTGAAGGAATATATATTATGATTGCAATTATATGGCATTCTGGGAAAACAAACTATGGTGATGGCCAAAGATTTAGGGGGAAAGTTATATAATGCATATAACATACCAAAACCATACTCTGTGACCCAGAATTCTATTTCCTATTTATACTCACTCCAAAATGTGTACATTATCCACCAAAATATATATACTATATACACTGGTGTGTTCATAATAGCGTTATTGTTAGAATCAATATCTAGGGGGGAATAAAGCAGGTAAACAAAAAAAAACCCAATGTTCAATAGCACAATGCTAAATAAAATGTGTCATGTTCATTGAATGCAATTCTTTTAATGTATACCATATAGTATGAAAATAAACTAAAATGTACTACACATACCTAATGGATGAATCCCATGAACATAATATAGGAGCCCCATATAAAAGAACATATTCTATATGTTCCATTTATAAATGTTTAGAGACTCACAAGTAAACTGTGAAGTCAAAGTCCTCAGACAGGCCTACCACACTTATTTTAAAATATGTGCAAGTCAAGCACACTTTGTTGGCAGTAATAGAGTAATGTCGAAGAATATTTCATGTTGTTAATTCACTAAGGAGAGATTCAGAAAATGGAATCAAAATGTCTTGCTATTTATGACGTTGTCAGTATAAAGGTAAAATAGGAATCATCTGTGAAAGTCAGGTTTCTGCTTTGTAGAAATTGCAGATGAAATAATAGAAAGAAAAATCAGCTTGGGGAAGGAAGTTAAAGAGAGGCAAAACTTAACTTTAGAATGTTAAGTTGGAGTTTCTAGAGAAATACCTAAGTGTATGTTGACATATATGTTTGCCTCATCATGAAATATTTTCAATGTATACTGTTTATTTTTGTTAAAGTTATCTACTATTTTGCTTGATTAATAATAGAAAAGGTATCAATGATTCTCTCAGACCAAATATTATTTGATTTGCTTTAATATTTTATTTTCCCAATCTAAAAATAGATATAACATTCATTGTATATTTTATATAAAAATCCATATTTATGTTTAATCCATTATGATATTTTATTAATTGGAAATGCAATATAAAATATCATTATACAGTTTAAATTTGTAGAAATCTCTAGTTGACCTAAAAATATACTAATTTTTATACTGGTGATGACACACACAATCCAAAAAATATATTTATAGGTGCAGTTTCTTGGTGATTATAGTCAAAGTGCTATAGTGTAGTTTGCAAAAGTTGAAGTCATCTTTGGCAAGAAAAATATGTCAAAATATGTAGTAAGCTTAAAGTTCTAGTTTGATCAATATTGACTCTTACTTTGGTTTACTAGCTAAATATTTTCTGTTCAGCTCCATACACAGTGGATATTACAAAACCACTTAAATATTCTTTAGAGAAAATATTTTGTTGGAGAACTTCCTTCTTATCTTCAACTTGTCTTTATAAAAGTCATTTAACTCATACTTAGTATGGGTTTAGCTCTAAGTGAGTCATTGTGATTAGAATGATACATAATATTCCCTGCTCTCAAAAAGTTTACAGGATATTAGAGTTACAAACAGGCAAATTGCAATAACACCACCACGTAAAACATGCTATACTAGGTATATTCTTGGGAATAAGGGTAAACAGAGGAGGAAAAGCCAACATAATGTGTGTACTGGTATCTCAGTGGCTCTTGAGAATGAGAGGAATTTCTGCTAGAAATAAAAGAATGAAAGAGAGTTACAGGCAGAGAGAATAGCAAATGTAGGCACCAGAAGGGAAATTAAAGAATGACAAATTTTGAGGGGAGTAAGGAAGTCACTATAAATTTAACACGAAGTAATAGTGGCCTATAAAAGACTAGAAGGATAAACATGGATAACTTCATAAAGGAACGGCACACTAAAATGTTTGGACTTTTTCCTCAGGGTAATGGAAGCTCTTAAATACTATTAGGCAGACAAGTGTAATGGAGATATTTGCATTTTAGAACCATTTTTATGTCTTCACTAAGGAGTATATATATTATGGGACAAAAGAAAAGCGGTAGTAGGAAGAATCTGGAATGGTTGTGGGAATCCGAGTGAAAAATGGTAATGGTGATGCACATGAAGAAGTGGCATGTGGTATGTAGGAAAATGAACGCACCTAACAAATAATTCTCAGATAGAGTCAATGGAATTTGATAATTGATGGGCTGTCTGTGTAATGATAGGAGTGGTGAAGGGTGAGGCTTATGTCTCCAGCTTGTGTAACTGAGGAAGCATGAGAAAGTAAAAAAAGATCTGTTGTGGACAGGATAAGATCAGTCTGGGAATTATTAAGGTGGAGTCTATCAGGAACTGCTCACGTATATCTCTTCAGTGGGCAGTTTAATTTATGGCTTTAGGAAAGACAAAAATATTGATTACGGATAAAGATATGAGTAAAATCAACTCTCAGAATGTAAGTGAATAAATGCATATGGCCATTACCTAGAAATGATGCTCAGAGTGAGAAGGGTCTTAAAGGCTAAAAAACAGGAAAATCAGAAGAGTGACCAGAAAATAAAGAAAATTGTAGTGTATCAACAATATCAACATAGACAATAAAAATAGAGGGATGAAATTTATCTACTGGGCTAGAATTTTTAAGTTTTTTGGTAATTATGTCAACATCAGTTTCAGCAAAATCATTACGATAGAAATCAGACTGCAATATAATGAGAAATAATTGACAAGCAAGATATTTGAAGGTAAATGACAGATTCCACTTACATGAAGCTTACTAAAAGGGTAAGGAAATAGATAACAGTAAATAGAGATGTCAGAGGCCAAAGTTTTTTCTAAGGTATAAGATGACAACTTGTGCTAAATTGGGTGGTATTTATTTAAGAAATACTGGAGACTTCCAGTTTCCTGTTCCACATGTAAGGATCTTGGAAGTCACCACTCTGTCCTAACAAATAAAAAGCTGAACATACTGAAAAATCAACAACTCTTCTTGGACTCTTGATAGAGGGAAGGACAGAGGGCAAACCACTCCTCCCATGATGGAGAGACAGACAAATACAGGAAGACATGGCCTCAAGAATACTTCATGAATGGATTCTAAAAATGTTAGTCCTAGAATAATGTAATATAACACTAAAATAGGTTTAATTTTTTAATTTGGATATACTTAATGATTTTGGATTTAAAAGCTAGCCTGCATAGTTGGAAGTGACTCAAAAGTTTGAAACACTGACTGAAACTTGATATTCAATTGTGTTGGCTTAGATTCAATTTGGTTGAGATACTAAAAATGTCCTAGAAAAATGAAAAGAAAAAATCTCAAAGGTTTAAGACATAGGAGTGCTAGAGTATATTCATCATGTGCCACTGACAAACCCCCTGCTTGATATATACTCAGGCAGGTCATGAATATATCCACTTCACTAAAGCTTAAGATGCACTAATGAGGGCTGTAACATCATCCTCATAAACTCTGTTGTAGCTGCTTTGTAGACCATAAATGATGACAAGAAATGGCATCAGTGAAATGAGTGAAATGATTTCCACGAGTATAATTACATCAGGAGCAATGGACACAAATATTAGTACTTAATAATCAGAGATTATTAAGCAAATATAAATACTATAAAGCAAACATAAATACTATAATAGGCAGAAACAATTAAGTAGTAACCAAAATATTTTGTTTGACATCATCTTTGCAGTGGGCAATTAATGACAGATTACTAGCAGTAAAATACAAGATTAATATCCTAATTATTACTTGAAATATATTATAGAAAAATATTTTGGATGAGAGAAGATATATTTGTATTGTCAGAGTGAAAAGTAATAAACTAAAGGAATGTCTAGACTATTCAAAGTTCTGTGATGCCTTGATTCAGTGAGAGGCTAGATTTTCTTATGGAAATACAAACTGTTGTATTGAGAAATACAAGTTGTAATTATGCTTCCAAGGGTACCTCAAAAGGAACTGAGACCATTTATAAAGGTGACAGAATACTAAAAAATAGGAATTATTCAAGACTTTTGAGGATATACAGACATTAACTTCAATATAATGCAATTTCCTGAGGACCTAAATCAACACTCTACTATGGCAGTGAGAAGACAAAAGGAAATTTTGACACTGGGCCACCTCACAGTAGGATAGTGGGCTTGCAGCCCCATGCTGTAATTGCTTTATCAGATATTAAGGGTATAATTGGAATAAGCATAATCTATACTGTATCAGGGTCTCAATTTTGGTAGGTATGCCTCATATTTTCTTTTCCATAATCATAATAGGCATAGTCCAAAATCCCAACATTGGATCCTGGATTTATGGATTGAGAAACACTTTCATTTACCATACATTCTGTCCATACTCAATTTACACCTACTGTCCAGATGTGATCACTGCACCTGTTTCACTTAGAAAAGTGTCCAGGGGTGCACAATATATTAAAATGCTCACCCTAGCTATTATAGTATGAATAGTACTATAAATTACTCTTATCAGGATAATGAACCAAATGAATAGTTTATATCTTAAGGAACTGCAGAAATTAGTGCCACAATTAAAGACTTGGAAGATACCCATCACACCCCTTTTACTGTAGATGAAGGTTAGCAATAAATTATGGATTACAAACTTAATCAGATGGCTGGTAACACTTGCAAATGCTTTTCCAGATATGTTATCTCACCTGGAACAAATTTTAACCAGCACTTGGTTTACAGCTATTGATCTGGCAAATGCTTCCTCTACTTTATACCAATTTACATGTATTACCATAAATTGTTTGCTATCATCTGGTTGGGATGACAGTACAATTTCATGGTTTTGCCTCAGGACTATGCTGACTGTCCTATTTTTGCCCATGATCTGCCATGTGCTATTTGATGTTTAATCTGTGGATTTATGTCAGTCTCTAATAATGTAAATAAAAGCTTACTTCTATTAATGTGTTTATCTCCTGGCCCAATAACAAATAGTTTTCAAATCAGCCCTACACCATGGGTTACTTTCAGTACTACTGATCAAGGTTACCAAGATCTTAGTTATAGCCCATGGACAATCACAGGGGCCAATTAAATTCATAATGTCATGCTAATTGCACTGAAAAAAAAAAAACAGCAAGTCTATAAGATGAATGTTCCTTACCAATGGTATGTATCTCAGAAAATGAGAGAGAAACCCATTAATAATATGGGTCATGAATCCACAACGTCAGGGAAATCTCTGTCCAGAGATCTTGACCCTCCAAAATAAAAGGGAGTTTGTTATTTCTTACACTGATTATGACCAAAAAAATAGGAATAATTCTTAATGGGGCTTTTTCAATTTTAGAGGCATTAAAAGTCACATATGAGTGTGTTTCTGAGGCTTACTAATAAGGTAACCATAAGGTTCCATTTTGAGTAGGGCTTAGACCAAGGGTAGGCTTTGCAGCAATTTCAAGCTGCTATGAAAGCTATTCTGCTATTTTTGCCTCATACCAAACAGATCCAAATATAATCTATGTATCCTTGACATATAGAATATTGTGTAGAGCTACTATATGGCCTTAATAAGGGAATCACTAAATCAACTTCCAGAGTTTGGGAGAAGGTCATGCTCTTTTCCTCTAGTTTTGAGAAATAGGTCCTGTCTCATTATTCAAATAGTAAAAAATGAGTATCTGTCATAGAATCAAATAAACTGATAATTATTTGAATATTATAAAATCATTCAAGTTAGAAGTGTAACCCAGCCTCAATTGAAAATGTATATACATGATCAGGATTGAATGGGTCTTTTTGATAAAAATGAATTCCAGGTGCATATGGCTCAGGTTCCAAGTGCACGTGGTCTTGCTACATATCCACCTTACCTCATTCTACAGCAATAGACACATGGACAGTTTCACAACACCAGTGGATTTAGGAAGAAAAAAATGGTTATAGATTGTGTTAATTGATATGCATGCATGAATGGAAACCTTTGGTGCAGCATTAACATTTATATTGAGAGTCTTTCTGGTATGCAGTCGTGAAAGGAAATACCTCCTTTAGGCAGAACTCTGAGTCCTTCAACCAATTTTCCTGTTTTAACTGAAAATATCACCCAATCCCAGTGATGCAAGAGCAGTGTTCAAAAGTTTGACCAGTTGATTAGAATCTTGGAAAGACTAGGATTGGCAAATTGTTTATTTAAAGGTCCAGAAAAGAGGTACGTGGATGGACTTTTCAAAAGTTACATACAGAGGGTGTGAAGATACTTGTGTCTATTTGAATGTCTACCAAAGAATACACACAGCAGGGTCAGTTCTTAAGAATCAGATGGACAATGTTTTATGATCTATGGATATCAGTCATTTTAGCTTGTTGTATGCACAATATACCCATGTACAAAGTTGCCATGACACTAGCTGTGTAGAGGCTAAACATGAGCTCAGCCATATAAACATTTTCTTGCTAAGTCTGATCTACTGCAATTTATGATAGGCAAACCTGCCAGAACTGAGATCACTTCTTGAGCTCCACTGGAACTGAATTTCCTTCTAACACAATAAAGAGAAAGTAAAAATGAGAGAAAATAAAAATGTCAGAGCTACATCAAAATTTTAGCTGGACCTTATGATGCTTGGTCTTTGAGCTTTGCAAGATGCAGTTAAGGTTACAAAATTATGTGTCTTTCTGAAAAAGACTGAAAAATACATTTTAAGTGTATCAATCAGGGTCAACTCAGTAAAATGGAAATTGCATGAGATAATTGAGAGAATTCAATATAATAACTTGGCTATACAGAGGAATTATAGTCTAATAGTGGGGGACGCAACACTCAATTCCACCACTTGAACCTTGAATCCCAGCATTTTTGTTGTGCTGTAAAATATTAGAAATACCTTTCCAGTATGCAGCACTTCAGTCTTTCAGAAAATTCTGCCATACTATTATTACAGTCTATAGGCATGAACACACCGCTGTGTATCTTTTGTTGTGAAACATTTCTTCAGAGCAATGTTGAGTTGGGTATTGTAACTCTGGATAAGGTATTCCCTAAATCTCCAGATGGTGGCATTAACTCAATCATTGAAATTAATAAGGGGGCACCTGCATGGCTCCATCAGTTAAGCGTCTTACTCTTGATTTCAGCTCACGTCATGATCTCAGTTTGTGAGATTGAGCCCTGTGTCAGGCTCTGCATGGACAGCATGGAGCCTGCTTGAGTTTCTCTGTTTCTCTCTCTCTCTCTCTCTCTCTCTCTCTGCCCCTTCCCTGATCATACACATGTTCTCTTTCCTTCACAAAATAAATAAATACACCTTAAAGTAGGAAGGTATATGTGTATTTCAGTGAAGGCAGATGATTGCTTATTCAAGGAACGGGTCCAATCTCATTTTCTGCTATCACGTGACTGGTTGCTCTTCCTGGAGGAAGGATACTGTATCAGGGGCTTTCTTTCCACTGAGCTATATCAAGAAGATACTCCTTTCCATCAATGACAGTTATTCTTTTTGTGGTGAGTATATGGACAGGGAGATATTATCTCCTTAGAAGATATATAAAAATGCAGCATCACTGGGTCATCTGGGTGGCTCAGTTGGTTAAGTGTCAGACTCTTGAGTTCACCTCAGGTCATGATCTCACAGTTTAGCCCATGCTGGGCTCTGTGCTGACAGCACAGACAGAGACTGCTTGAGATTCTCCCTCTCACCCTGCCTCTTCCTTACTTCCACTCTCTCTTTGTCAAAAGTAAATAATAAATAAAAAACTTAAAACAATAAAAATAAAAATGCAGCAACACCGAGACTATTTCTTCAACCAAGTCAACCAAATGTAGCAAGGAACAAAAACATAGAAAGAGAAGTAACTCATATTAAGAGACCTCAGAATTAATCCAATGCAATGTAATGGACCTTATCTGAATTCCAAATCTAACAAAGTAAAATGTAAATGTGAACACTGACCAGACATGATAAATACAGGAATTTTATGTTAGTAGTATGATAATATCTTAAGTTTGTATTTGATACAAACTAATAATCAGTTGGAATGTACTAAATGGAATAAAATTGACATTTACTGAAGCTGAGATCTGGATGGATCACAGTCATGGTATTATTCCCTCCACTTCTTAATATCTTAAATTTTTCCATAATGAAAAGTTTTTAAAGAATGAAAAATTAAGTTTCTTTGTTGCCCAAAAATTTTAAGCCAACAATTTACCATTCTGACTTGTAGATATTCAAGGGAAAAATATTTTCTAATTTCCTTGTACAACCCAATATAGTAGTTGTGTTAGTTTGAGAATTATCAGAGGAAATAATTCCTTTAAGATTTGGTTTCACTACTTAAGTTCAGACATATTTAAACCAACTCTAAAAAAATATGGCAGAAAAAAAAGCAAAGTGTCAGAAAGTACTAACAGTAATTCTGTCTGGACAGAAACACAATAAAAGCCAGAAGGCTTCCTGGTAACCCTTGAGGGCTTTGCTATCAGATACTCTTAAGTAATAGTCATTCCATAGAAAGAGTCCACTTCTTTTTTGTTTAATGAAATTATATTACATTGTTTATAGATTGTATCAGAATTACTGTAAAGAGTTATGAGTAGATTTTCCAGAATGGCATTTTAAATACAGCATGATTGATTCTTTGGTTCATTCTCCCAAACATTTTTATTGTTGACAAGGCTTCTCGGAATACACTAAATGCTACAGTTAGACCACAACAAAAAACACATGTATGTATGTTGTTTTCAACTGTCTCTATATATTACATATAAAAACTTTACCAATCTAACTAGGGCTTTTCATTGTTTAAAAATGATTAATATATTCCACATTAATATCCTTCACAAGGAGAAATGAGAAACTTCATTACATCATAATCTTGCTCTGTAACTACTTCCCTGATATAATTTTTAAAATGTCTTTCTTAATTGACTTTTTGAAAAAAAAAAGTTTGGCAAATTGTGTTCCCTATGTCTTTATAAAAAGTACAGAGTACCTTCTACTTTATCTTTACTTGAACATATTTCTCATTACAAAAAAAAAAAAAAAAGACATATGGAACTTTCTCTTCCTAAATAGTTTCTGAAACTGAGACTGCATTTGAAATTGAGAATGGTAACTTTCAGCTGCAATTGCTTACACAATCTGTACTTCTTTATATTAATTTATATTGATTTCCTGTTTATGCCTTTGCTTTAAAAATGAGCAATATTCTTAGATCTACAGAGATTTTGTAGGTTTAAGCATGCTCAGAAGATCCACCCATATTTGTGGGTAATATAATTTGACCCAGTTTTTGATGAGATCACACCTGTGTGGAGCGCTCTCATATTTTTTTGAAAAAATATTCCATTTTTTTCTAAGTAAATCAATCAATCAATCATTTTTGTCTCAAACTCTTATATATGATTTTTCCTTCTCTCATGGTTCTCTTTTGTATCCAGCTATAACTTTGATGATTCAATAACAGGTTTAAGAAAATATGATTGTGTTAGTAAAACATAAGACAAAATTACTGAATTCCCTTAAACAAACCATCAACTATTAGCATAATTATTTTGTCTAACTGAATCAAATTGTGTAGTCAAAATGATTGCTCTGGCAGTCTTTTGTCCATGTAACCTTACATGCAATATCTCTTTTGTATTCCAAACAGTGATTTCTCTTAGAAAATATTGTTTCACCTGCTGGGAATCTCATCTCAAATTTAACCAGATTCTTTTGAATTTTGATTTAACATTGCCTTTTTAACATTCTGACATAAACTAAAATGCTAAGTATTATTGAAAGTCAACATTCTTTTAACACATCACAAGAAACTGATTTCTGAGTACTTTATTTAATATTGAGTCCTTCAGTATCTGTTCAAAATAAACCTTGAAAGTTCTGACCATAAAAGCGAATCAATAAGTGCTGCATGGCCGCTATGAAAAACTCTCCCAGTGGTGGTCTGTTCCTTGTATTTGAAGCCCTGTCAGTTTTTATTTCTCAGGAGTACTATCTCCTGCTTAAATGTTTCTTATGTAAAAGCAAAATATTAAATTAAATAAAAAACATATTATACTCAATAAAATAAAACTCAGTTAACTCTAAGATCTTACAACAAATAAGTATCAATCTTCAGTATATAAGGTCAAATGGGCTGTTTTGCCCTGAAAATCTACAAGATTACATCAAATACATTATTTGTATCCTTCTATTCCTACCCAGAAAAATCAAAATGTATGTGGATAGCCACCTATCATTAAAAAAAAAATGTTTTCAGTGTTTTGTACATTCTGTTTCAGTAAAGCACCTGACTTTCAATTCCAGTGTAGTTAACGTACAGTGTTATATTAGTTTCAAGTGTACAATATAGTGATTCAACACTTCTATACACTATTCTGTGCTCATCCTGATAAGTGCACTCTTTAATCCCCATCACCTATTTCACCCATCTCCCCATCCACCTCCCCTCTGGTGACCATCAGTTTGTTCTCTAAAGTTAAGAGTCTGTTTCTTGGTTTGTGTCTAGTTTTTTTTCTTCCTTTCTCTTTCTCTCTTTTTTCCTTTTTACACTTACTTTGTTTTTTAAATTCCACATATGAGTGAAATCACATGGTATTTGTCTTTTTCTGACTGGCTTGTATCACTTAGAATGATACTATCTGGATCTGTCCACGTTGTCACAAATGGCAAGATTTCATTCTTTTTTTATGGCTGTATATATATATATATATATATATATACATATATATATATCACGTATATATATGTATATCATATACATAATCATATACAGTGGAAGTGAGGTAGCGTATATCATGTGTATATATATATATACACACACACACACACATATATATATATACATACACACACATATATATACACATGATATACGCTACCTCACTTCCACTGTTTCACTATTGTAGATAATGTTGCAATAAACATAAGGATGCAGGTATCTCTTTGAATTAGTGTTTTTGTATTTTGGAGATAAATACCCCATAGTCCAATTAATGGATCACAGAGTGATAGTTCTATTTTCAACTTTTTGAGGAACCTCCATACTCTTTTCTAGAGTGACTGCAGCCAACAGTGCAAGAAGTTTCCTTTTTGTCTGTATCCTCACCAACACCTGTTGTTTCTTATGTTTTTGACTTTAGCCATTCTGACAGGTGTGAAGTAACATCTCATTGTAGTTTTAGTTTGCATTCCTCCATTGATGAGTGTTTGATGTGTCTGTTGGCTATCTGTATGCCTTCTTTGGAGAAATCTCTGTTCATGTCTTCTGTTGGTCTTCTGCCCATTTATAATTAGATTGTTTGGGGGTTTTTGGTGTTGACTTGTATCAGTTCTTTATATATTTTGGGTACTAACCCTTCATTGGATGTGTCATTTGCAAATATCTTCTCCCATTCAGTATGTTGCCTTTTAGTTTTGTTTATTGGAAAACATCAATTTTTAAAACATGATCTCTTTGGGGTGCCTGGGTGGCGCAGTCGGTTAAGCGTCCGACTTCAGCCAGGTCATGATCTTGCGGTCCGTGAGTTCGAGCCCCGCGTCAGGCTCTGGGCTGATGGCTCAGAGCCTGGAGCCTGTTTCCGATTCTGTGTCTCCCTCTCTCTCTGCCCCTCCCCCATTCATGCTCTGTCTCTCTCTGCCCCAAAAATAAATAAACGTTGAAAAAAAAAAAATTAAAACATGATCTCTTTGAAAATTCTTTAAAACATAATAACTTTTGTAGTGTTGTTTAAAGGCCTGTCAATATTATGAAGTACATTGGGGCTAAAATTACAATAAATTTTAAGATTCATGAAGAAAATCACACAATGTAAAATATAGAATTTTTTTTAATGTAGTGAGTTCTTCTATGCATAATGATTCCGTAAAGACCTTTTGGAGGAGTTATTTCCTCAATAAAAAAGAATATTTACATTTTTTAACATTATAATCAAGATTTAACTGGGTCATAGGCTGAATGAAAACACAAGGTTTTTTTTTTTGTTGTTGGTTGGTTGTTTTTTTAAATTTCTTGAGCATTACTAAATAGGGGGAAATCAGTTCAGGAGAAGAAAATTGTGAAATGCAAGATGCTACCTGGATAGCCAGGCTGAGTAACCAGCTGCATTTGGCTTACCACCTTTGAAGGTTCATGATGTAAGTATATGACCCAGAGTAATTACAGATCACTTTGTATAATAGGTCCTCGAATTACTTGCAAAATTTTAAATTAAGAATAGTAAACTTTAAAATTCTGCCTTAAATAAAACTTACCCAACACACAGTAAAAGCATTTACAGCACTTTTTGACTATATATATATGTATATACACACGTGTGTGTGTATGTATATATATGTGTATATATACGTATGTATACACAGACATATATGTGTATATATATTATATCTATATATTAACTGGGTTAAATACAAGTTGTCTGATCCCTAGCATTGTTTAGAGTGACTTTAGCAAATATAAATAAAGCAAAACCTCTCAATGGCTTGGCAATGTGGCTGTAGCTGTTTGGAAGAGGTATTCAGAGACACAGATACCTTTACCTAAGGGCTCTGCTGGAGGGAAGTATTGGGAGATCTGAGCCCTAAACTCAGACTAGAAGGGGTGCATGTCACTTCCACCCACACCCCGTTACCCCCCTGTCATGGGCACACTTATCTGCAAGGGAGGCTGGGTGCCATAGCCAGCATTGTAGCTAGGAAGAAAAGCAAATCTATTTAATTATTATCCAGCAGTCTCTGTCACCCCACCGAAGCAGAACTTTCTATTTTTATGAAAAAACTTGGTAAGACATGTACAGACATAGGGAAGCAATTATACTGAACAGAAGTCTGAATTCAAATATCGTTTCCTCCTATGCAAAAAGGAAGTCTAAAGCACACATTAATTTGGCCCTGACCTGGTTTGTATGCTTATGAAATCAAATGAAAATGAAATATAATTAAAAACTTAAAAACTTGACATTTTAACATTTTCAAGTGAATGATTCCAAATCAATAACAAATGCTCTTCTAGAATATATTTCTATCTTGTTTTCCTGTCACAAGTTAGAATCTCAAAGATAGGACTGTATAATAAAATTAGTGAGCAGAATATATATATATATATATATATATATATATATATATATATATATATAGTAAGCACATATGAAGGGTAATAGATCATTTACTCCTTTGTAGTTTTTTTTACATAAATTAAAATACACAGCTGTGCTTAGAGTAGCAGTTTTTACTTTCTTCTCCCTGTCTTATTAAAGATATATACTACCTATATGACCCTTACTCTCACAGAAGGAAAACTGTATGTTTGCCTAATTTGAATATTGTAATTCCAATTTAGGGCTACTGAAGTTCTATTTTAAATAACCATTTTACCCTGCTCAGTTTTTTTTTTTTTAATGTTTATTTATTTTTGAGACAGAGAGAGACAGAGCATGAATGGGGGAGGGTCAGAGAGAGGGAGACACAGAATCTGAAACAGGCTCCAGGCTCTGAGCTGTCAGCACAGAGCCCGACGCAGGGCTCGAACCCACGGACCATGAGATCATGACCTGAAGTCGGCCGCTTAACCGACTGAGCCACCCAGGCGCCCCAACCCTGCTCAGTTTTAAATGATAAAATTATACGGGGTGCCTGGGTGGCTCAGTTGGTTAGGCGTCTGACTTTGGCCAGGTCATGATCTCATGGTTCATGAGTTTGTGCCCTGCATTGGGCTCTGGGCTGACAGCTCAGAGCCTGGAGCCTGCTTCAGATTCTGTGTCTCCCTCTCTCTGCCCCTCCCCCACTCACACTCTGTCTCTCTCTCTCAAAAAAATAAACACTTTTAAAAAATTTAATGATAAAGTTATACTTACAGGGAAAAAAAACTGAACAAGGTGAATACTTCTGAATCAGTATTACCTACACCTAAAATCTGGCCAGAAGTCTCCATTAAGAGTCATGTCTGTGAAACCAAGAAATTAATATCACTGCAAAACACATATCATAAACTCAAGTTACTTTTTAAAGCAAAGTTTGTTTGCTTGTTTGTTTTCATTTGGGGGGAATGATATTATCCCATTAGAATCAGGATATTTATATTGCCAACCAAGTACAACCTAAATTTTTCATACAATTACTACAATAAATTGTTAAGAATTCATTTTGAGACATGGATATCCTGCTGAGCTAGGTGGGACCTCTGAAGAGGAGTTAAACCAAATGTTTATTTTCATGGCATATTAGACTATTTGCAAAGCAATGAAACAGCAGAACTTCTGATCAGTAATTAGTAAGTTCCCACTAAAGTTACATGTCATTATTGACTCAATAATTCAATTATTAATGTTTCATCCAGGTTTTGGGCAGAAAAACAGAAAGTAGTCTAGGTGTTTTAATCAGAGGGAAAGGGAAGAGCAGATCCATTACAAAATTATTAGAACATTCTGTAGGACAGTAGGAATCAGGGAATCCAGAGAAACAGGAAGGAGAAACCCAGAACTCAGAAAAGCTAATGTTAAAATGCTAGCATATATGAGTCAACACCTACTCCATAATGGAAAGTGATTTTCATCTAATTCTTGATCTGCCTAAAAGGTGCAGCTCCCATACAAGCCTAGAACCACTGAAATTGTGCTGACTCTGCACTGGCCACTGGGGTCCAGGATAAACCCACCACTTCTGCCTAGACAGAATCCTGGGTTTCTGTAGGAATTAAGGATAGAAACTTTGTTTTCCCTCCTCCCAGTTTATAATCCCAGTTCTTCTCTTACTCTTTTGTTGACTTAGCTCCTCCAGTAACTTTGCAACCAGTTTCCTGCATAGACTTCTCTGTTTGAAAGAAGGAGCATGAAGTCTGTTTTTCTTTGCATCAGTAGTGTGGTTTTCCTCCATGCATGGGTCTTATAAAGACAACTAGGAAACTTTCTCCATCTAATTCACCAGGTCTAATCAGCATGCCAGCAAAGTAGTAGACTAACATGATGTTCTCTACACTGTGGAAACAATTAAGGTTCGTGAGTAATACTTAATAGAAGATACTTAGAGTATGGATAGAGCATTGACTTAAGATGGTGGAGGTGGACAGCTGTTCTGGCAATTGGAAAGTACCTATTTCTGGTGGACCTTGCTAACTGATATGTAGGAAAAAAATTAAGGGTGGGAGAGTATTTTCCAAATCCCCACATCAGCAGTCAATATTAAATGTTTTTCTCTGTTAATTTATTCCATTAAAGAGATCACAGCTTGAACAGTAGCTAAAGTTGGGAGACACTAACAAATTATCTACATGCCTACAGTGAGCACTCACGTAGATCCAACTATCTTCATACTTCGTGCCATTAATAAAGTCCATCTATATTTCTCTTTACCAACCTCCCTTTAAATAATCTTCGAATTTTCTTCTTTGTGATTATCTTACTAAACTCCTTGGTTCCATCCTACCAAACTGGTCATGAATCAGAATCAACTTAGTCCTTTGGCTACATCCTCACTGAGGCACATGGACAACCAAATGTGGTCCTTGACCTTTTGCTACTAGGAAGATTTTCCTTCCTATTTTCTTTGGATGGAGCTCCTATGAGGAGAGTGCAATGCTTCAGCAATGTACATCTGGTTGGTGAAAAGATATTGCAAATAACCATCTGAAAATTCAGCCAAATATACATATATACTTTCAGTGAGACAGTAGATATGGATGAAAGCAGATGGAGCCTAATAGTTAAAGTGCATGTCTTGGGATTCTAAGCCACATATTCACTTATGCAAGAATCTAGGATATGTATGAGCCAAATCTTGCATGTTGTATTTCTAAATTATGGAGGAATGCAGTGCACAAGCTCTGAATACCTACTTTATGATTGACAATTCAGGTCACAATTTGACTGGGGAGGCTTAGGGTTTTAATCCCTACCAAGGCCATGTAGCAAGTCACACAATCTATTTTTATTTTATTTTATTTTATTTCGTTTCATTTCGTTTCGTTTCATTTCATTTCATTTCATTTCATTTTATTATTTTTCTCAAAAGGAGAAAAGTTTTCTACAGAAAGTTGGATTTGCTCCAGAATCCTAGGAGCTGACCTGTGATTCTCCAACTAGGATAGCTAACAAACCCAACTACTGCTTGTGCCTAGAAATGTAGATTTTAGAGGGTTGCAAGCATAGCCAACTATCCATTACATTAATGTATTGAATATTTACTGCCTCGAGACAAGATTAGCCACTATAATAACATAGGTAAATTAAGAAAAATGACTTTTGCTTGTAATAACCTCATTCTATCAATCTGATGTGAGAAGCAAGTAAGATATTTATTTTTAATTTTTTTTTAACATTTATTTTTGAGACAGAGAGAGAGACAGAGCATGAACGGGGGGAGGGCCAGAGAGAGAGGGAGACACAGAATCTGAAGCAGGCTCCAGGCTCTGAGCTGTCAGCACAGAGCCTGCTGCGGGGTTCAAACTCACGGACCGTGAGATCGTGACCTGAGCGAAGTCAGACGCTCAACCGACTGAGCCACCCAGGCGCCCCAGGCAAGTAAGATATTTAAAAATTCAGTGCAATACATGATGTATTAGAATTGGAGAGATATAGGAGGAAAAATGAAGAGGATGAGCATTATGAAAAATTTCATGGAGGCGACTGGGTGGCTCAGTCAGTTAAGCGTCTGAATCGATTTCGGCTCAGGTCATGATCTCACGGTTTGTGAGTTCAAGCCCCACATTGGGCTCTGCACTGACAGCATGGAACCTGCTTGGTATTCTCTCTCTCCCTCTCTCTCTAACCCTACCACACTCTCTCTCTCTTAAATAAACTTAAAAAAATAAAATAAAATACAGAAAACTGAACATAGCATAAACAAAGCTACTTATACAATAAGAAAAGCAATGTAAAATTTTACAAGCATAAAACCAATTTAAAAGTTGTATCTCAGATTTAAATTCTTCTAGTTAATTGCATGTAGTTTTATAAAGAAGGTTCATCTTCAAAAAATTAATTGCTGAATCTCTGCCTACATTTGCTTCATAATTATAGTTAATATCAATTCAATAGGAAAAAATATCAGTCATAAATATTGAAGTACATTAACCCATGAAAGTTTAAAGAGTCATACACTGAACTTTGAAAATTTAAAAGTAATTACACTATTAGGATAAATTTTAAATGATACAGTTGTCTGAAATTCCATGTATAGCTCAGTATAATTAATGTAAAAGTCTATGTCATTGAGAGAAATAAATGCCTCATCATATTATTTCAGAATTGTTTTTAAGTATTCTCTGAAACCATCTACTTGCTAAGAAAGAAATAAAAGTCAAATGCAAAAAGATATCCATAATGTATTCATGTCCTTCAGCACTCAGTAGATAAATCATTCTTATTCAACTGAAATCCTTGACTTATTATTATTTTTTTCTGCTCTTATGTTCAGGAGATATGCTAAGGGTACATGAATCCTCAGAGAAAACTCTGTCTCTCCATTTTTTTTTCTTTGAGAATAAAGAATGAAACTAATGGGAAGAAGACAACCTAAAATGAAACCTCAAAGGATAATTTGTTGAAAAATGATGCAGGACATGGACTATTTGGCAGAGAATTTTCACATGTCTTGTTATTTCTATCCACAAATTCCTGTGAGATTTTTCTCCTTATCATACAGAATGTTCAACATACTAACTGTAAACTTAAGGAGAATTGAGACATTTTATAACGCTCCTATTACTGCAGAAATGTTATTTTCCTCTAAATTGGCTTAACGGTGATTGCCCAGGGACCAGTTTGAGGTATCAGAAAAAAAACTTAGCTAGAGCTGGTATCACCTACAGTGTATGAGTAAGACAGAATAATTCACTATAAAAATGGTGACATATTTAATAGAAGCCAGGTTGCAGAAGTAGTCAAATGTGTCTAAACAAAGTAATACTAGTACTATTATATTTTGAGAAACAGGGTCAAAATTCTTTATAACAGGAGGGATATGCTTGTGTGTGTGTGTGTGTGTGTGTGTGCATGTGCATAGAGCTAAGAAAAAATTATCTTCAGAAAATAAATTAAATAAAAAGTAAAAAAAATAAAATTAGCCCTCACTTTTGCAATATACATTGCTTTTTTAAATAACTATGGTGGAAATCAATAAAGCTCTATGTGTAGCATGGGAGACTTAATTGGCATTACAGAATAAACATTGGGTGAGAGCAGCCCATATTCCCCTTCAGTCTAGAAACAGAGATGGTAGGATGCCCTTTCTCACCTGATCAATATCTGAAAGTCACTTTAGCAAGAGAAAGGAAGTAAAGATTTTTTCCCTCTTCCTAAGGGGAGTAGTTGAAATTCCTGATGAAGAAGAAACATTAGATTGAGGAGATTCAAAGAGGTTGAAGGAACAAAGCAAGGATTTTAAGAATACTAACACAATTTTTAACTGCATTCATGTATTTTCATTACAGTCATCATTTTACCCTTTTTGAAAATTCTACTTTAATAGAAGCCAGGTTGCAGAAGTAGTCAAATGTGTCTAAACAAAGTAATACTAGTACTATTATGTTTTGAGAAACAGGGTCAAAATTCTTTATAACAGGAGGGATATGCTTGTGTGTGTGTGTGTGTGTGTGTGTGTGTGTGTGTGTACATTTTCTCCAAGTCGCCAAAGTGACTCACTTGAGATAGCTAATAAACTATGTTTCTGGAGAAGTATATACTTCATAGTCTGCTGAAGTCATTCATGTCTTTTCCTAGCTTCTAGAGTAAATCC
The DNA here is from genome assembly GCF_016509475.1 of Prionailurus bengalensis. Taxonomy (NCBI): domain Eukaryota; kingdom Metazoa; phylum Chordata; class Mammalia; order Carnivora; family Felidae; genus Prionailurus; species Prionailurus bengalensis. The sequence goes on along the minus strand of NC_057343.1, from coordinate 61,692,381 downwards.
TTTTTTTTTTCTACCTGAAGTGTCATATTTGCAAATAACTCTCATTTAACAAGTTCTGACAAGGACACTATTAAGGAACACAAATTGACTTTATATGTGGAATCAATGCTCTATACAAAGCCCTCTCGAGAAAACTGGCTAAGGATCTGGCATCTAGGGATGCAGTCTCACTGGTAAAGCGACTGACTAGCCAGTTGCTTCAGCAGATTTCTCAAACCTCAGTAACAGAGGAATTTAAGAACTAAAATCTGATGTCTTGGGCTTACTTTTCTAGTGTCAGCATAGAGGTAGTAATCACTTAAACTTTTAAAAATCCAATCTAAAATTCCATGTGAACATTGACAAACAGAAATACTTAGTTTGCTAAATAACATATATCCCCAAAAGCTTATATATGGTGTTAATTTAAACAGGGAGCCCATTGCTATTCCAAAAAATAGAAACAGAAGGCAACCTTCAGGACTCATGCTACAAAGCCAGCATTACCTTGATTGCCAAACCAGAGAGACCCCACAAAAAAGGAGAACTACAGGCCAATATCCCTGATGAACATAGATACAAAAATTCTCAGCAAGATACTAGCAAATCGAATTCAACAGCATATAAAAAGAATTAATCACCATGATCAAGTGGGATTCATTCCTGGGATGCAGGGCTGGTTCAATATTCGAAAATCAATCAATGTGATACATCACATTAATAAAAGAAAGAATAAGAGCCATATGATCCTGCCAATAGATGCAGAAAAAAAACATTTGACAAAGTTCAGCATCCTTTCTTAATAAAAACCCTCAAGAAAATCAGGATAGAAGGAACATACCTAATCATCATAAAAGCCATATAAGAAAAGCCCATAGCTAATATCATCCTCAATGGGGAAAAACTGAGAGCTTTCCCCCTGAGATCAGGAACATGACAAGGAGGTCCACTCTTACCACTGTTGTTTAACACAGTGTTGGAAGTCCTAGAATCACAAACAGATGACAAAATGAAATAAAATGCATCAAAATTGGCAACGAAGAAGTCAAACTTTCACTTTTCACAGACGACATGATGCTCTACATGGAAAACCTGAAAGACTCCACCAAAAGGCTGCTAGAACTGATTGATGGATTCAGCAAAGTCGCAGGGTACAAAATCAATGTACAGAAATCAGTTGCATTTGTACACACCAATAATGAAGCAACAGAAAGAGAAATCGAGAAACTGATCCCATTTACAATTGCACCAAGAGCCTAAAATACCTAGGAATCCCTAACCAAAATGTAAAAGATCTCTATGCTGAAAATTATAGAAAGTTTAGAAGGAAATTGAAGAGGATATAAAGAAATGGAAAAACATTCCATGCTCATGGATTGGAAGAATAAATATTGTTAAAATATCAATACTACCCAAAGCTATCTACACATTCAATGCAATCCCTATCAAAATTGCACCAGCATTCTTCTCAAAGCTACAATTTGTATGGAACCACAAAAGGCGCTGAATAGCCAAAGGAATTTTGAAGGAGACCAAAGCAGAAGGCATCACAATCCCAGACTTTAGCCTCTACTACAAAGCTGTAATCATCAAGACAGTATGGTACTGGCACAAAAACAGACACATAGACCAATGGAATCAAATAGAGAACCCAGAATTGGACCCACAAATGTAGGGCCAACTAATCTTTGACAAAGCAGGCAAGAGTATCCAGTGGAAAAAAGACAGTCTCTTTAGCAAATGGTGCTGGGAGAACTGGACAGCAACATGCAGAAGAATGAAAGTAGACCACTTTCTTACATCATACGCAAAAAGTAAACTCAAAATGGATGAAAGACCTAAATGTGAGACAGGAAACCATCAAAAACCTAGAGGAGAAAGCAGGCAACAACCTCTTTGGCCTCAGATGCAGCAATTTCTTGTTTGACGTATCTCCAAACCCCAGGGAATTAAAAGCAAAAATGAACTATTAGGACCTCATCAAGATAAAAAGCTTCTGCATTGCAAAGGAAACAATCAACAAAAGTAAAAGGCAACAGATGGAATGGGAGAAGATATTTTCAAATGACATATCAGATAAAGGGTTAGTATCCAAAATCTTTAAAGAACTTAACCACACTCAACACCCGAAGAACTAATAATCCAGTGAAGAAATGGGCAGAAGGCATGAATAGACACTTTTCCAAAGAAGACATCCAGATGGCCAACAGGCACATGAAAAGATGTTCAACGTCATTCATCATTAGGGAAATACACACCAAACCACACTGAGATACCACCTCACACCGGTCAGAGTGGGTAAAATTAACAACTCAGGAAACAACAGATGCTGGCGAGGATGTGGAGAAATGGGAACTCTCTTGCACTGTTGGTGGGAATGCAAACTGGTGCAGCCACTCTGGAAAAAACTGTGGAGGTTCCACAAAAAGTTAAAAATAGAACTACCCTTTGACCCAGCAATAGCACTACTAGGAATTTATCCAAAGGATACAGGAATGCTAAGTCATAGGGGCACAATGTACCCCAATGTTTATAGCAGCACTTTCAACAATAGCCAAATTATGGAAAGAGCCTAAATGTCCATCAATTGATGAATGGATAAAGAAGATGCAGTTTAATATACAATGGAATACTACTTGGCAATAAGAAAGAATGAAATCCTGCCATTTGCAGCAAATTGGATGGAACTGGAAGGTCTTATGCTGAGTGAAATAAGTCAGTCAGAGAAAGACAGATATCATATGTTTTCACTCTTCTGTGGAACTTGAGAAACTTAACAGAAAGAAGACCATGGGGGAAGGAAAGGGGAAAAAACAGTCACAAACAGAGAGGGAGGGAGGCAAGCCATAAGAGACTCTTAAATACAAAATATTCTAAATAAATAAACAAAACTGAGGGTTGATGGCGGGGGGGTGGAGGAGAGGGGAAAATGGGTGATGGGCATTGAGGAGGGCACTTGTTGGGATGAGCACTGGGTGTTGTATGTAAGCAATGGGAATCTACCCCCAAAACCAAGAGCACACTGTACACACTGTTAGCCAATTTGACAAAAATTATGTTAAAAAAATAAAAATAAACAGGGAGCCCATTGGACTGAGGTGGCTTTAAGGTATTAGTAGTCTACCTAAACAAACCAAACCTAAGCCCGTAGTGCCTCAAGGTTAAGAAATAGAAACCTGATGACAACAAATCACAAACAGCTAATGAGGATTTCGCATATGAGGCCTCACTTAAGCTATGCCCCATTAAGTAATTCCCTTGCTTTGCTTCAGCATCTTCTCTATAAAGGTTTTTCCCCCAGCTCCTGTGAGGGGAGTGTTCCCTGCCACTTCTGGCTTAGCACTGACCAATGTGCTTAAACTTTGGCTCAAACCCTAAAGTTTTTAATATGCCTCAGTTTATCTTTTAATAACAGTGATGAATAGTTTTGCTGTACTTATGGAAATAAATAGGCCAACCTAATGAGGACAGCCCTTTGTGATCATGAATAATTTCTGGAGATTACTTGTGGTCACACAGGGTTAGACTATGAGAATAATTAGCAGAACCTGGGAGTAAATTAAAGCAATTACTGTTATTCCCTTCAGTGTTAAATTGGTCTTGCACCTTTAAATGCTATTCTATGTACTGAACTATCTTACAGCTCGGTAAGAGCAGAGGTTAACAGGAAAAGGTTTACCTGTTGTAGATGCAAATGATTTCTGTCCAGTGCAAAAGAAAACTTCAAAAGTCATCACTTATTGCTCTGTTGTTTAACCAGTTTTAAAACTAATCTGAAATTCTTTCCCTAAAACTCCTTTATTAAATAGTGTATAAATATAAATGCACTTAAATGCACTTGAAACTGTTTTTCACATTTCCTTGATTAATGAAATCTTTCATTCATAAAAAACATGGATTAACATACACTAAAAAATAAATATGATAATAAAACATATGGCTAAAAAGCATGTACTTCCAAAAGTAAGAATATAAACAAGTATTAAAAATAAAAACACCTTGTAGGCAATATGGTTCTGAAATAAAAATAAATGGCTTAATAGAGTATGCTAAAATATTGCACATAAACTATGTAATTTTTTTATATTTTTTTAATGTTTATTTATTTTTGAGACAGAAAGAGACAGAGCATGAACGGGGGAGGATCAGAGAGAGAGGGAGACACAGAATCTGAAACAGGCTCCAGGCTCTGAGCAGTCAGCACAGAGCCCGACGCGGGGCTGGAACTCACAGACCATGAGATTGTGACCTGAGCCGAAGTCGGACACTTAACCAACTGAGCCACCCAGGCATCCCAAAACTATGTAATTTTTAATTATCAATGTTGTATTCTGTTAAAAGGTAATATAGATGGATTATGTGAATAGAGATGATGGAACAATTTGTTTATTAAATATTCTACATGAATAAATGCAAAAATATAAATATTTAAATGTGAAAATTAATTGATATTACTATTTATAAAATAAGTAAATTAAGACGTTTAAACTTCCTTAGATAAAGAAAAAAACAAAATTAAAGGAAAAAGTTAAATTAGATAAAAATATTCAAGACATATGTGGGAGAAAATCTTATTTTTATGAGATTAACTTTAATTCAAATGGTTAAAGATAAATAACTTATATAGAAAATAAAGAGTGAAGGAAAAAATAGTCATAACAAACACATTAAAATCTTTTTTAAAAATTCTAGGTTCTTATTGAGCTAAGTAAATGTCAAGTAAAACAAATATTTTATTTGGTTTAAAAATATATATTTTTTTCAAATTGTAGTAAAGTGGGTGGGTTAGATAGTAATTTCATGCACTATTGCATCAACCACTTGTGCAAATGCAATGGAGTCTGCAGCTTCTGCAGAACCAACTGGAATCTGTGTAAAACGTTCAAGAACTATTGATTTGATCTGATTTATAATGTTACATTTAACCATTAATTTGGAGGAACTAGTTAGAAATGCAAATCAAGACTGAGTGTAAAAAATACTGTGGCATTCTTATAATAAAAAAAATCAGTGTAAAAAGCTATTGATTATACAAATTATGTTAACCCATTAAAATTCAACATAAACTCATGTTAATCCATTAAAATTCATAAGGATAATCTTACAAAACACTTTATTACAGAAGAATAGAGAAACATTGCATAAGTTGTAGGAAAAAAGTGATTATTAATTAGTCTGTAAAGTATAATATTTATGTATAAATATTTGTACAAAAATGTTTATTTGTTAAAAAATTTTTTTTAAATATTTATTTGTATATTCTATATTTTTACCAACTGTGAATCTTACTAGGTAGAATTTTCATAGGTAGATGATAGAGAGATAGATGACAGAGAGAGAGAGAGGGAAGTTTTCATATAGATACACATGCAAAGATAAAAATGAAAAGCTGGGAACCACCACTTTGAAAACTGTTTTGTACTGTCTTATAAATTGATTCCACTTCTAGGTAATTATCTAAGCTATGTTAAAATACATAGCCACAAAAAGACTTGCATACCTATGCTCATAACAGCTTCATTTATAATAGCAAAAATCTGAAAATGACTCTAAAGTCCATCAGCAGAGGAATGCATAAGCACAGCATATCCATTAAATGGGATACTCTTCAGTAGAAAAATGATTGGATATTGACACATGCCACAACATGAATGAATGTCAAAATAATTATACTTAACAGAGGAAGTTAGACACAAAAGAGTACATGCTGAATGATTTTATTTATATGGAAATCTAGAAGATGCATTCAGTCATTAGTGGCATAAAGCTAATTAATTGTTGTCAGGAGTCAAATATCCAGGGCGAGTGGCTATAAAGAGCAATGTGAGAACATTTGTGAATGGTAGAAATTTTCACTTCGTATTTCAACTGTAATCTTTAAATTTATCAGAATTCTTTGAAATATATACATTAAAAAATGCTTGTACTTCATTATACATATGAATTATGTCACAATAAAGGTTATCAAACTAGGAAAGCTAATTAAAATACCTTCTAAATAACAAATATATTTAAGAACATATTTTAATATGCCTTGAATATTTTTTTACATGTTTGCCAGTAGCATTTACTAAATTATAGTAGTTGTAATTTGATAAGATTGAATGGACACCACCTACATTATCTTTCACCTATTTAAACTATAGATTTCTTTTATAGTCACTGGAATCTAACCCACAAAGTGGCAAGTGAATTAAGAGTTACTGGTAACTTCTCAGAGATCACTAATGCCTATAACAACTCAAATGTTTCTAAAAGGTTGAAAAATTGCTGAGATAATTGGTTGAGAAATTTTAAGAGAACAGATTTGGAGAATGGCAAGTCTGTATTCAGTAATGTTATATTTAGGAAACTGAAAAAGAATTTTCTTCCAACTTTAAAAGAATAAGAGAGCAGTATCTTGGCATTTTAACACATATGATATAACCTATGTATTCACATGAATCATTCTGATATTGCTTCTTTGGAAACATCATGACTTGATGTTATAGAAGTTACACAGCTACTAATGGTGAAAGTATATTTTCTCTGAGGCTCAAGTCAGAGATTTGCAATTATCCAATGACAACGAAAAACAAAAATAACATGCAAAATAATGATCAAGCCTATTGCATGCCATTTGCGTTAAGATAACAAGGAATTATTCACAATACAAACTAAGTTTTACTCTAACTTTAATAACCTAATTTGAATACACATATTTTCAGTAGGATGTGATTGCAAATGTACTGTTAAGACTTTATGTGTTCTCAATTTTTTTTTGCTCTCCATACTTATTGACTTACAACAGTGAATTCAATGTTAAATATCCATCTTACTCTTCTTGCAATGACATTAAAAACTATGATGATTACAATCACTTCAATTAATTTCATGCTTGAAGAAGAATAGTGAGAAGCATTCACATTATACAAAGAAAAAACTTATTGTGCAGTTATTCAATTATGTTAAAAGTACAGAAAAATATAACATGAAATCAATGTTTCCAGTAAAATGATAAAAGTGAAGAAATCCAACTAAAGACAAGTCTCAAAATGTTAGCAAGTATTATTATTATTCAGACAATTGTGTTTCAGCTTGAGCTTGAGCTCACAAAGAGTGAGATGACCTGAGCTGACGTCGGATGCTTAACCGACTGAGCCACCTAGATGCCCCCAAATTGCTGGTATTTTAAAACTGTATACTTTTTGGTTTTAAAGGAAATTACAATTTTATACTTCAATTTACTTAAATTTAAAAACAGAATTAAACTATGGTTTAAAATCCAAAAGCCCTAGAGATATTATATTATAATGGACATTATCATTGAAAGCTAGCAACAATTTTACCCCATCCTCTTCATGTAGTGTTAATGTGGCTGTCAGTGTTTGGTTCATGAATATGATTGAAATTTGGCAAAATGTAAGCAAAAGTATAATCAGAAAGTTGCTGGAAGTCTTGATGATAATTGTTCCCAACTTTCAAGTCAGATATGTGGAAATCAATACATCTCTCTCTCTCCCTCTCTCCTTCTATTCTTAAAAATGGAAGCATTTAGTTTCATTTGTGATTGGCAACCATCCTGCAACCAGGAGATTAAAGAACTTCAGCACTGATCCAACATGTGGAAAGCATATTGAGACTCAGAAACACCTGTGTACCTTGATTATATCATTAAACTGCTGGATCAGCCTGAATTCCACTCCTCTTCTAGACTTTATGATAAGTGAGAATATACTTCCCCACTGTTTGGGCCACTGTGATTTCACTATTCATTACAGAGGAAAGTCTTCTGACTGATAAAGAATTTGGGACAAGGAAGAAGTGACATTGTAATTAACACACAATGGAATGAATTTGTCAAAACAAAATCACACTGTATAAAGTTAAACAGGCAAGGGAGACATTATTCAAGGCTTTTGCAATGAGACATTGAGACCAGAATTCTGTCTAAGCTCAACTCTGCCAAAATAAAGAGTTGGAGAGTTTTAAGAGCTGGAAGAGCTGGGGAAATCATAGACCATCTGTGTTTTCAATTGGCATTACTCAAAGAAAAAAAAGCTGTATCTTGATGACAGGAGGTAGTTTTATAACATGAAACAAGGCGCCCACTGAAGTTAGGCCCCTATCCTACCACAGAAAATGGGAGACAGGGGCACTATATTTCTTGATGATTACATTCCAAAGGATTGGCTCCCAACCCCTGAGAAAGACATTACTGGGTTTCAGAAAATTGTCAAGAAGTTTCCAAAAAGATTTGTGTCTCAATGGGGCATATAAAACATTTATAATTACAAGTTTTCTAAAGTAAATTCTCTAAGAAAAGAGAGGTCATGGATCTAGTATCAGGAAAAGATCTGACTTAAGTTTAATCAAGTTAATGAATGCTTGTGTTCCTGAAGACTCATATCTTAGGGTGCCTGGGTGGCTCAGTTGGGTAAGTGTCCAACTCTTCATTTCAGCTCAGGTCACAATATCACAGTTTGTGAGTTTGAGCCCCCATTGGGCTCTGCAGTGACAGCAGGAAGTGTGCTTAGGATTCTTTGTCTCTCTCTCCACCCCTTCCCTGCTTGCTCTCCATCTAAGAAAAGAAAAGAAAAGAAAAGAAAAGAAAAGAAAAGAAAAGAAAAGAAAAGAAAAGAAAAGAAAAGAAAAGAAAAGAAAAGAAAAGAAAAGGAGAGAAACTACTTAAAATAAAAGACTCCTATCTTGAAACCTAACTCCCAATGCAATGATATTAATTGATGTGCCTTGGAGAGGGTGGAGCCCTCATGAATGAGATTAGTGCCCTTATAAAAGAGGCCACAGAGAACTCCTTTGCCTGTTTCTGTCAGGTGAGGTTGCAGCCAAAAGATGACTGTCTAGGAGCCAGGAAGTAGGATCTCACCAGACACCAAATGTGCCAGCACCTTGATCTTAGACTTCCCAGACTTTAGTTTATTATGAGAAACAAATTTCTGTTATTTATAAGCCAATTAGTCTATGGTATTTTTGTAATAGCAGCCTCAATAGACTAAGACAGAGGGGGACATTAAAGTCCTTTGGTCAGACTAAATGGAGGAGATAGGGCAGAGAGTAGTGAGGACCTCATCATTCTTAGCTAAGGAATTGTCAACACTTGTTAAGTTGTTGAGAAACTACTGATTACACTATGGCCTCGTGTTTGTTTCCTATTTACTAATGCTATAGCAGTAGGGAGCTTGGCAGTAACTAACTAAATCATTAACTATATATATTATAATACATTAAGTATTTATTGGGGCATTCTACATGTCACTATATGTAAAGGATATTTGAAGACAGAAAATAGAGGAAGCATGGTTTTTCTTAGAAAGCCTGTTTCCCAGACTACAAAAAATGTAAATTTGGTAATCTGACATTCTATATAACGTAAAATAAAACAAATTTTCTAACCCAGTAATGGAAGTACCAGCATATAGAGAGGGAAGTGAGAAAATACCAAGTCTGATCATCTTGGTTTCCCCCCTGGTTTCCCTCTTTACCCATGCCCCTCTGTCTCTCACACACACTGTATTAATGCTCCAGTGAGGCATTCTCAGCTAGTTGTCTCCCTTTACAGAGGTATAATTTCAAATATCTCAATTCAGAAAACTTTAACTTTAGATCAGCATAAAAACATGGATAAAGCTGAAGAAACAGGAATTCTATAGATCAAAAACCCATGCTAGAATACTTCCCTGAGTAGCTCTTATCCCATGAAATTGATCTAAAGGATTGTTTTTGTAAACATGGTTCACAGACTTGTGTAGATTCCTGAATTACTATCTGCTTACAGATTGGAAGTAATGTTTAGAAACTGTCATAATATTCTGATATTGCTTCAACATCCAATATATTTTTTAAATTTTATTTTTTTATAGTAACACACTTTATAATAAAATTTTTTAAACTATCATCCTATGAGAGATTTTTTTTTTTTGAAAATAGCCACTTCACAGATATATCTGGAAGTATGATCAAAAACAAGTATTTTGCAAACCTACTAAATATTTACGGAGACCAACTGTCAAACAAATCCCAAAAAGTAATGTTTAAATCTCTGAGGAAATTCTTGGTCTCTAAACTCATACCAATAGAAATTGTTCTAAAGCATGCACAAGGGGTGCCTGGGTGGCTCAGTTGGTTAAGCATCCATTTTCAGCTCAGGTCATGATCTCACAGTTTGTGAGTTCGAGCCCCGCATTGGGCTTTGTGCTGACAGCTCAGAGCCTGGAGCCTGCTTTGGATTCTGTGTCTCCCTCTCTCTCTGCTCCTCCCCTACTCATGCTCTGTCTCTCTCTCAAAAATAAATAAACATTAAAAAGCAAAATTTTTAAAAAGAATGCACAAGACCCAGGATACGAAACATGGAGAAATCCAATCCTAAATAAGGCCAGAGAGGATAAGGTTCAAGAACAGTAACCCAGAAATCAGATCCTGGGAATACCAGATTGGTTGACTGCCTATTTTCCAAGGGGCATCAGATGCTAAGACAGGATGAAACACATTGACTTTAAAAGAGGAGATACCTGGGGGCACTTGGGTGGTTCAGTCATTTAAGCATCCAGCTTCAGCTCAGGTCATGATCTCACTGTTGGTGGGTTCAAGCCCCATGACAGCCGAGGGCCTGGAGCCTGCTCTGTGTCTGTGTCTACCTCTCCTCTCTCTGTCCCTCCCTTGTTCCCTCCCTCTGTCTCTCAAAAATAAATAAAGATTAAAAAATAATAACAAAAGAGGAAATATGTGTGTGAAAAGGAAATAGGGATGAAGTTGAAAGGGGCTGAGAGATTCATGATTTGTGATTTAATTCTGACCACAAGTGAAGGAGAGAGGAAGAGAAGATCGGGTGGATGCATCATGGACTACTTTGCAGTCTAAGGCAGGTTCAGCAAAGTCTCCAGGGAATCCTTGAGCTTTGAGCAGAGTCTCAAAGGATTCCCAGTTTCCCAGGAATGGGCCTGCCTCAATATCCCTTCTACTGTGTCACTGCCTGGGAGCTGTACAAGGAGGCATGGCAGTTGGATTTCAGAGTACAGCAGCTGGGGCCTTTGTTCATTTATCAAATGAAGCAATTCTCAGAATCCTTTGTGTGCACAAATCTACTTCACACAAGTCCAAGTAGCAACTCTTGCATGACTCCCACAGGATTTTATTTCTGAAGGAAAATTCCGAAGCTGAAGATTAGTGGGATGAACTACAGCCCCCACCACTTAGGCAATCTCAGGGCCACAAACAACATTCATCCTCTCACACTTCACCATAGATTCTAAATTTCCCTCAGGCTCATCTACAACCAAAACGGGTCTCCGTAGCTTATTTGGTAGTGTGATTGACTAACCTTCAATCCAGAAGGTTAGTCATACCCTTCTCAGTCCAGGGTTACTGCACATGTCCATTCACAGTTACAACAGGGCAAAGGGTAGTCAGGAGGTGTACAAGAGGATCACCTGAGCTCCACAGATATTCCTCAGACCTCCATCATGGAAAAGTAGCCCTACCTCAGCCTGCTGGTCAGTGTCAAATAGCACAGCCATTATGATGACTTCTTTTCTTGCCTGCTGGTTGCAGACACAAGGAATCCAAAGGACCCTGGTGGCAGCCATAATTTGTAGTGGCTGAATCAGGCTGAGTAAAGAAGATATCCCTGGTGTCAGAGCTATCCTTTCCAGAAGGAAGTAGAACTGATGATAGAACAGAGGAGTGGATAAGACAAGAGTTTATGTGTGTATCTTGGATCTCTGCTTGTGGATGAAAATCAAGGGAAGGAAGTGGTGGAAATATTGATATAGATTTCAGAGAAAATGTGAAAAAGGGAGCTGTGTCCTACTTAACTGGAGTGGTGAAATGGTAGCCTACAAGCTTCTCAAGAAGCTTCAACCTTGCAATGCCAGCCTAATCTGCAAATCATAATGAAAATAAAGGTGGAAAAGGTAATTAGGCAACCTACTGGGCCATTAACATTCCAGTTTTGTTTGAAGAATGAGGCCAAGTGTAGGACTGGAGAAAAGCTAGGCTGCCTCAGGGATCTGTGCTGACTGTCCTCTGGCACCCTCAGAGGAGAGCCTCTCTAGGTGGGGTGGCCTGAGGTGATGCAACTCTGCCCCCTGACTGGCTGCCAGGAATGGACTGACTGGCTGATTGATGGATCGATTTAAGTGTATATAAGCTTTGCTCTGCAACCACACCATCTCCTGGGGAAAGAAATGTAAGGTAAGAACAATTGGGAGTGAAACACTAGTGATGATACACACTATTTATTACAAACTATTTATTACAAACTATTAAAAACAGAAGAAAAAACTTTACTTGGCCAATCAAGAATTTTACAACTTCAGAAAAATTGGCCGTAGGAGGTTAATAATAGGCCATGATGATGGTCATATAATTAGGTAAGCTAATTTAAAAAAATTCACATTTTGCACATCTTGGCTATGACCACTTACTGTCTTGCTATAAGTACATGAACTATGAAAAAGATGTAATGAACATGGAATTCTCTACCTGCTTTCATCAGGTCTGAGAGACAAAGAGAGAGAGAAAGAGAGAGAGAGAGAGAGAGAGAGAGAGAGAGAGAGAGAGGGGAAGGGAGGGAGGGAAAGATACACCAAGAAGGCAGAAGGGAAAAATAGCTATCTTAAATTTTTTAAATTATTCTATTCCTTAAATGATTCATTCTAAAGGCTTAAATGTTTCCTACAGTAGGAAACACACATATATAATAATGCTATCACATTTGCATAATGGAATTAAAGGGATTATTTAATTATTAATAATTCAAGGGATAGTTAAGAGGCAAGGGAAAGTGAATGACAACCTGACATATCACAGAGTATGACTATCAGGGTCAGTTGTACAGATAATGGCTTTAGCGACTTTGAAGGAAAAAAAATAAGTCTAGGTTATAGGCTATATTTAAAAAAAAAAATAACAAAAACCAAAAAACAACTCTCCAAACAATTCTGTTTCTCATTTTAAACCCAGAAGCAGTTGAGGGCAGAGAAATGCAAAAGTGTATCAGGAAAAACAAACACATGGGCATTTTCAAATTCCCCTTTGTATAAAGACTATATTTGTTTCCTAGGGCTGTGGTAAAAAATCACCAAAAACTCGGTGACTTAAAACAAGAGCAAATGTATTCCTCACAGTCCAGGAGGCTAGAAATCTGAAATCAAGTTGTTGTCAGGGCCATGTCCCCCCGGAAGACTTTAAGCAAGAATCCTTTGTTGATTCTTGCTTGCTAGCTTCTGGTGGTTGCTGGCATTTCTTCATGTTTCTTAGATTGAAGCTATATCATACCAATGTATTCCTCTATCTTCACATGGACATCTTCTGTGTGTGTGTGTGTGTGTCTTAAACCCCCTCTTCCTGAGAGGGCACTGGTCATACTGGATTTAGGGCTCATCCTAATCCAGTACAACTTCAGCTGAATGTGATTACATCTGTAAAGACCCTATTTTCAAAGAAGGCCATGTTCCTAGGTTCCAGGTGGACATGACTTTTCAGGGGACATTATTGAAACTAGTTAAAACATTTAGAAACAATTAAGAGTTACAATACAAATCTCAGATTCTCCAAATGTCCTTTAGTCCTAAGAAAATATAATACCTCGATCCTTGTTTAACAGGAAGAAGATTCAAGAATATTTAGGGAAAAAAAATGTTCCAGTGAATTATCCTTTTACTTGAATTGTTTTGAATATTATCTGGTTAACTTTATATTAGGATATATTGAGTTCATAAAAACATGTATTTTAGGTATATGAGAAAATATGGGATAAATATTCACTGTGAAGTTATTTTGATAAAGCATTTTCATTTAGTACTCTCGCTACTAGGCAAAATAACAAACATGATGAAAATCTTTTTGTGTTTTAAGTCATAAAGAAAAATTGCAGGGGCACCTGGGTGGCTCAGTCAGTTAAGCATCTGACTTCAGCTCAGGTCATGATCTCCCAGTTCATGAGTTCAAGCCCCATGTCGCATCAGGCTCTGTGTTGACAGCTCAGAGCTTGGAGCCTGCTTCAGATTCTGTGTCTCCCTCTCTCTCTGCCCCTCCCCACCTCACACTCTGTCTCTGTCTCTCTCAAAAATAAATAAACATTTAAAAAATTGCAAACAGAAATATGACTTTTCATCAAAAAAGATCTGATTATTTTTATCTCCTTCTCTGCCTCAGTTCAATGGACTATCTTTTGGAACTTCTCCCATTCCCCTGGTCATCTCTGAAAGTCTCTCGTTTGGACCATTGCCTTTTGTTTTTGCAGTAAAAATCCCTGAAATAGTCCCTTCTAATTCCATGACTTGAGTCCACATCTACATACCACTGACTCTTCTGAGAGGTCTCTAGGCAACTAAAATTATATCCCAAACCAAATATTACATTCTGTCTCCTAACTCTCTTCTCTTTCCAGTTCACATTGTTTATGAAGTAACTCCCAAACACCCAAAAATCATAGGTGACTGACCATCTTTCCCACATTCCCACTTAAATTTCAAATGGTGACGTTTCTACCTTCTCCATTATTCTGCCTCAAATATATTCGTATTTCTCCAGATTGCCTATCACCTGTTTACTTGGTACTAGTTATTTTCTTAGCTCTGAGCTTCCACTATGGATTAAGCTATGTGACTACATTGCTCACAATGTCAGAGGTCAGATTCTCTGGGACACAGGCTGTGAAATTCTGAGACATGCAAACAGACACACTCCTGGGTACAACATCTATAAGGAAGCAAGACAAACAATATTGGGAAAAGGGGGAAATCTCAACTATGAGGCACTTTCAAAGTAACCTAAAATAGTATTTCTTTTCTTTCTTTTTTTAATTATTTTTCAACACTTATTTATTTTTGAGAGACAGAGAGAGACAGAACATGAGCAGGGGAGGCGCAGAGAGAAAGGGAGATACAGAATCCGAAGCAGGCTTCAGGCTGTGAGCTGTCAGCACAAAGCCTGACGTGGGTTTGAACTCACAAACCACGAGACCATGACCTGAGCTGAAGTCCGATGCTCAACCGACTGAGCCACCCAGGCGCCCCCTTTTTTATTTTTTTAATTTTTTTCTAAAATAGTATTTCTTAGATGTCTGAATTGAGACAGGCCCAATGTCTCCCTTCCTGCATCAACTAGGAAAAGAGAATAATGTTAATCAGGATAGTTCCCTTTGGCTGAGGAAGACCTCAATCAGAGACTCAAGATAAGCCATCAGCAGCCACCACCCATGGCAGTCAGGGAATGGGTGCCTTGGAGGCAAAGGAATGCAGGTGGGTCTAGTCAACACACCAGAACATACGCTCTCTTTCTTCCTCAGGTATACTTGTATTACATTTTCTTTATCTGGAAACAGTTTTTTCAGGGTGGTTTGGTCTCTTTTCTCATGGAAATTCACACAAGAAAGGCTTTTGAGATATGATTGCTATTTGGCAGCTGGTCTTAGAATGGCAACTAATATTTATTACTTCTGTCTTCTTATTCTAGCTAAACTTCCATCATTCCAGCTAAATTTTCCATCATTCCCAGGTATTAGCTCCACTGGTCTTGGTGGGTCACCTGGTAGAATGATTTGAGGTATCTGAATCTCTAATCACCAGGAACTTCTCAAGCCAGTACTACCACACATGGCAATGTGCAATCAAAATAGAGCAAGAGTGCACCACGAATCTCCATTGTGCGTCACTTGGTGCCCAAATCTCCTTTCCTGCCTGCCTCGTGTAATAGCTCCTCTACCCACTCTAGATAGGGGGATTACTCCTTTCCTTGCTTCCTGGTCCCTTGCTTCTTTTCCCTGGGAAAGGTAATATCTCTATGGAAATCAGAACCTCTATATGCACAGAGCATGGAGTTCTGGGGGATGATTCCCAAGTTTCCAAAGTGGATCACTGTAAATAATGGTAAGCAGAAACACTCCTGTATTTTGACCTTTGGGCCCACATATTCTGCCTATTTGGACAAAGCACCAAGTGATCATTGATGTAATGGTCTTCCTGAATCCTGACAGTATGGTTCCCCACACAGTCAGGATAACCTGCAGGCCATTATCTCTGAGTTGGCACTCACATGCTGTTCTATCACTACCAGGTCAGTGTCTCCTTGTTATTGTTATATGTAATAAGATCGCTGAATCCCAATATCATGTGCCAGTTGTATCACCTCCTTTGCTGAAAAGTATGCCCCTTGTTCTAATATAAGTATCCTGTTCGGGTGAATCGAACACTCTCTAACCTACTTATGGTTGTTATGTGAGGCTCTGAAGGAAAGGCAAAGTGAAAACTTATCAAGAGGAATCATTGTTCTTCCATGAATCAACTTGCTATCAGTTGGATAGTTTATTTCCTTAAGATATGGTGCAGTATCTGAGTGGCAGGCTCATGCATGCATTGTACCAATCCTGAAGCTTGCTAACAACAACTAGTTGTGTCATTCACAACAGTGAATTCTCTCTGTTGGGTGTTAATATTGGATGAAAAGATACACTCATGCATAGTCTTTCTTTTTCTAATCCATTTTTATTGAATTAAAATTCACATATAATAAAATTCCCCCTTTAAAGGATATAATTCAGCATTTTAGTTTAATTTAGTTTGGTTTACTTTATTACTTTACTTTAGTTCACTTTAGTTTCATTTCAGGTATAGAATTTAGTGATTCATCACTTACATACAACACCCAGTACTCATCACAAGGGTCCTTCTTAATATCCATCACATATTGAACTCATTCCCTACCCACCTCTACTCCAGCAAGTCTCAATTTGTTCTCCATAGTGAAAAGTCTGTTTTATAGTTTGCCTCTTTTTTTTTTTTAACACCCACAAGTTCATTTGTTTGGTTTCTTAAATTCCACATATGAGCGAAGTCATATGATATTTGTCTCTCTCTGACTTATTTCAGTTAGCTAATACTCTCTAGCTCCATCCACTCATCTAGCTCCATTGCATTCTAGCAAATGAAAAAATTTCATTCTTTTTGATTGCTGAGTAATATTGCATTGTATATATATACCACATCTTCTTTATCCATGCATCCGTTGATGGATATTTGGGATCTTCTCCATAATTTGGCTATTGTTGATAATGCAGCTATAAACATTGGGGTGCATGTATCCTTCAAATCAGTATTTTCATATCCTTTGGAGTATAGTTGCTGTATCACAGGGTAGTTCTACTTTTAACTTTTTGAAGAAGCTCCATATCATTTTCCAGAGTGGCTGCATCAGTTTGCATTTCCACCAACAGTGTAAGAGAGTTCCCTTTC
Source organism: Prionailurus bengalensis (assembly GCF_016509475.1). Classification (NCBI taxonomy): domain Eukaryota; kingdom Metazoa; phylum Chordata; class Mammalia; order Carnivora; family Felidae; genus Prionailurus; species Prionailurus bengalensis. The sequence goes on along the minus strand of NC_057343.1, from coordinate 61,675,171 downwards.
TCCACATCATCCTCAACACCTCTTGTTTGCTCTGTTATTAATTTTAGCCATTCTGACAGGTGTGAGGTGATATCTCATTGTAGTTTTCATTTGTGTTTTCCTGATAATGAGTGATGTTGAGCATTTTCTCATGTGTCTGTTAGCCATCTGTATGTCTTCTTTGGAAAGATGTCTACTCATGTCTTCTGCCCATTTTTTAACTGGATTATTTGTTTTTTGGATGTTGAGTTTGATAAGTTCTTTATAGATTTTGGTTACTAACACTTTATCAGATATACCATTTGCAAATATCTTCTCCCGTTCCATAAGTTGCCTGTTAGTTTTGATGATTACTTCCTTTCTTGTGCAGAAGTTTTTATCTTGATAAAGTCTCAGAAGTTCATTTTTGCTTTTGTTTCCCTTGCTTCCAGAAACATGCCTAGTAAGAAGATGCTTTTGCTGATGCCGAAGAGGTTGCTGGCTGTGTTCTCCTCTAGGATTTTGATGGTTTCCTGTTGCACGTTTAGGTATTACATCCATTTTGAATTTATTTGTGTGTAGTGTAAGGAAGTGGTCCAGTTTCATTCTTCTGCATGTTGCTGTCCAGTTTTTCCAATACCACTTGTTGAAGAGACTGTCTTTTTTCCATTGGATAGTCTTTCCTGCTTTGTGAAAAATTACTTGACTATATACTTGTGGGTTAATTTCTGTGTATTCTATTCTGTTCCATTGATGTATGTGTTTGCTTTTTGCCAGTAACATACTGTCTTGATGACTACAGCTTTGTAATATAACTTGAAGTATGGAATCGTGATGTTTCTGGCTTTGTTTTTCTTTTTCAAGATTGCTTTGGCTATTCAGTGTCTCTTATAGTTCCATACAAATTCTAGGATTGTATGTTCTAGTTCTGTGAAAAACACTTAGAGGTATTTTGATAGGGGTTGCTTTAAATGTGTAGATTGCTTTGGGTTGTATACAGACATTTTAACAATATTTGTTTCTCCGATCCTTGAGCATGGAATGTCTTTCCATTTCTTTGTGTCGTCTTCAGTTTCTTTCCTAAGTGCTCTGTGGTTTTCAGAGTATAAATCTTTTACTTCTTTGGTTAGATTTATTCCTAGGTATCTTATGGGTTTTGGTGCAATTATAAATGAGATCAATTCCTTGATTTCTCTTTCTGCTGACTCATTACTGGTGTAGAGAAATACAACAGATTTCTGTACATTGATTTTATATCCTGCGACCTTGCTGAATTTGTGTATCAGTTCTAGCAGTTTTTTTGGTGGTGTCTTTTGGGTTTTCTACTAGAGTATCAGGTCATCTGTGAAGAGTGAAAGTTTAACTTCTTCCTTGCCAATTGGATGCTTTTATTTATTTATTTATTTATTTATTTTTGTGTTGTCTGATTGCTGAGGCTAGGACTTCCAGCCTAACAGTGGTAAGAGTATTCACTCCTGTCCTATTTCTGACCATAGAGGAAAAGTTTTCAGGTTTTCCCCATTGAGTGTGTATTAGCTGTGGGTCTTTCGTATATGGCCTTTATGATGTTGAGGTATGTTCCCTCTATCCCTACTTTTTGAAGGTTTTTATCAAGAATGGATGTTGTATTTTGTCAAATGTTTTTTCCTGCATCTATTGAAAGGGTCATACAGTTCTTATCCTTTCTTTTATTAATGTGGCATATCATGTTGATTGATTTGCAAATATTGAACCACACTTACAACCCAGAAATAAATCTCACTTGATCGTGGTGAATGATTCTTTTAATGTAAAAAAAAAAAAAAAAATGTATCCATGTTTATCCAGGATATTGGCCTGTAGTTCTCTTTTTTAGTGGGGTCTTTGGTTTTAGAATCAAGGTAATTTTGACCTCATGCAATAAGTTTGGAAGTTTTCCCTCCACTTCTATTTTTTGGAACAGTTTTAGAAAAATAGGTATTAACTCTTCTTTAAATGTTTGGTAGCATTCTCCTGGGAAGCCATCTGGCCCTGGGCTTTGGTTTGTTGAGAGATTTTTGATTACTGATCCAATTTCTTTGCTGGTTATAGGTCTGTTCAAATTTTCTATTTCTTCCTGTTTTAGTTTTGGTAGTTTATATGTTGCTAGGAATTTATACATTTCTTCTAGATTGCCCAGTTTGTTGACATATAATTTTTCATAATATTCTCTTACAATTGTTTGTATTTGTATGGTGTTGGTTGTGATCTCTCCTCTCTCATTTGTGATTTTATTTATTTGGGTCCTTTATCTTTCATGTCTGGCTAAGGGGTTATCAATTTTATTCTTTCGAAGAACCAGCTTGTAGTTTCATTAATCTGTTCTACCATTTTTGTTATTGTTGTTTCTATATCATTTATTTCTGCTCTGCTGGCTTTAGGCTTCTTCATTTGCTGTTCCTTTTCTAGCTCCTTTACGTGTCAGGTTAGGTTACATATTTGAGATTTTTCTTGCTTTGTGAGATTAGCCTGAACTGCTATATAATTCCTGCTGATTGCTGCTTTTACTGCATCCCAAAGGTTTTGGACCATTGTGTTTTCATTTGTTTCCATGTATTTTTTTTTCTGCTCATTTCCTGGTTGACTAATCCATTCTTTAGGAGGTTGTGCTTTAGACTTCATGTACTTGAGGGCTTTCCAAATTTTTTCTTGTGGATGACTTCAAGTTTCATAGCATTGTGATTGGAAAATATGCATGGTATAATCTCATGTCCAATATTTTTGGACTTGTTGGGGGCTGATTTGTGAACGAGTATGTGCTCTATTCTGGAAAATGTCCCATATGCACTTGCAAAGAATGTGTATTCTGCTGCCCTAGGATGAAATGTTCTGCATATACCTGTTAAGTCAATCTGGTCCAGTGTGTCATTCAAAGCCATTACTTCCTTGTTGCTTTTCTGCTTAATCTGTCCATTGTTGTAAGTGTTATGCTAAAGTCTCCTATTATTGCATTATTAGCAATAAGTTGCCATATGTTTATTCTTTTTTTAATGTTTATTTATATTTTTTGGCGGGGGGGAGAGAGAGACAGCACAAGTGGGGTGGAGGAGGGGCAGAGAGAGCAGGAGACACAGAATCCAAAGCAGGCTCCAGGCTGTGAGCTGTCAGCACAAAGCCTGATGTGAGGCTTGAACCTACAAACCGTGAGATCATGACCTGAGCCAAAGTCAGACGCTTAACTGACTGAGCCACCCAGGCGCTCCTCTTTATATTTGTTATTGTTTTATATATTTGGGTGTTGTCCAGTTGGGGGCATAAGTATTTACAATTGTTAGATCTTCTTGTTGGATAGGCCCCTTAATTATGATGTAGTGCCCTTCTTCAACTCTTGTTATAGTCTTTGGTTTAAAATCTAGTTTGTCTGATTTAAGTATTGCTACCTTAGTTTTCTTCTGGCATATACTTAATGGTAAGTATTTCTCCATCCCCTTTCAATCTTCAGGTGTCTTTAGGTCTAAAATGAGTCCCTTGTAGGAAACATATAGATGGGTCTTGTTTTTTGTTTTTTGTTTTTAATACATTCTGACACCCTATGTCCTTTGGTTGGAGCATTTAGTCCATTTACATTCAGAGTTATTATTGAAAGATATGAATTTGATGCCATTTTATTACTTGTTTTGTCAGTGCTTCTGGAGATTTTCTCTGTTCCTTTCTAGTCTTGTCACTTTTGGTTTCTATCCCACTGAAAGAATCCCCTTTAATATTTCTTGCAGGACTGGTTTAGTGGTCACAAGCTCCTTCGGTTTTTGTTTGTCTGGGAAACTCTGTATCTCTCCTATTCTAAATGATAGCCTTGCTGGATAGAGTATTCTTGACTGCATATTTTTCCCATTCAGCATTTTGAATATATCATGCCACTCCATTCTTGCCTGCCAAGTTTCTGTGGAGAGATCTGCTGCTAACTTTGTCTTCCCTTATAAGTTAGGGACTTATTTTGTCATACTGCTTTTAGTATTTTTTCTTTAACTCTATTTTGAAAATTTTAAATTATATATTTAACTCTATGATATGTCTTGGTGTTGGCCTGCTTTTATTAATTTTGATGGAAGTTCTCTGTGCCTCCTGGACTTGGATGTCTGTTTCTTTCCCCAGATTAGTGAAGTTTTCAGCAATAATTTCCTCAAATAAACCTTCTGCCCTCTTTCCCTCTCCTGGGGAAGAGGAGACTCCTATGATATGAATGTTTTTACACTTAATGGAGTTATTGGGTTCCCTAGATCTATATTCCCAATCCAATATTTTTCTTTCCTTCTTTTTAGCTTCATTATTCTTTCATAATTTTATCTTCTATATTACTTATTTATTCCTCTGCTTCCTCCATCCTGTGTCATTACATCCTGTTGGTTCCAAATCTCAGTTATTACATTTTTCATTTTGGCCTGCCTAGTTTTTAGTTCTTTGATCTCTGTGGTAAGGGAGTCCCTGGTGTCTTCTATGCTTTCCTCAAGCCCATCTAGTATCCTTACAATTGTTGTTTTAAATTCTTAATCAGGCATATCAATTATAACTGTTTCAGTTAGATTCCTGGCCACGACCTTGTCTTGCTCTTTCTTTTGGGATGAATTCCTCCTTCTTGGCATTAGGTCTAGGTCTCCATCTTCTTTTGTGTCTTAGGAAACCCTGTTATGTTTCTTGTTCCTGAGAGTAATGGCTTTATGAAGTAGAGAATATACAATGCCCAAAGCCTGGCATTCCAGAAAGTGTTTCTGGTGTATGCTGTATTCACTCTACTGCTGTGTTTTGGCTGCTCTTTCCCTCAGGTCAGTTCTCTGCAGAGTTTTTCCTTGCCTGCAGTGGGGAGTGTTTGGGCCTTGGCCAGAGTGTGGTAAGTTTTAACTACGTGTGCTCTGGTCTGCTTATTAAGAGAGACCTGATTCTATTTCCACTAGAGCTGAAGCTTTGCAGAACTCTATGGTCAGTAGATGTGGTGTGTGAGGGGAAAAGGGAGGGGTTTATACTGGTCTTCTAGGAAAGAAGTCTGCTGCTGTGGTTCTCAGGCACACTTGCTTGAGAAAAGCAACACCTGTGAAATGCAGGGAGTTGGGTCTTGGTGTAAGCAGTTTAGGCTGCCAGTGTTGGTGCTGTGCTGCTTACTAAAGTTAATTTATGCTGAAGGGCAGGGAAGGGAAAATGGCACCCGTAGGCTCTTTTGTCCCCAAAAGGGCAATGCCACCTCTCCCAGGTGCCCTCCAAGAAAGGGGAATCATCTTTTCAGTCCTATGGGATCCTCACATAATGCTGTTTGTCACCAGCGCTATCTGCTTTCCTTCTCCACAGCAGCACTGCAGTGTCCTCAGGGCTCCACATTGGCCATACCCTGGACCTCTAAAATTCCAGTCTTTGAGCCTTGCTGGTTGTAAAAACTCATAAAAATCACCCCCACTTGTTTTCCCAGGCAATGGCTTTGGGGAAGTATTTTCCTTGTGCTATTCCCTGTGTGCTCCTCTCTCTGTGCTTTCACCTCTCTCTGTGCCCAGGACTCCCTCCCCTCCACAGCACCACAGCACAGAAATGATCCATTTCTCTCCCCAAATCAGGTCTCCTCACCTCCTACCTTCCACAACGTGGCTTCTTTTCTGTTCTGTTAGTCCTCAGATCGATTTCTTGGGCATTCAGTATGATTTGATATTTATCTAGCTGTGTCTGAGAGACTAGGCAAGTGTATGGTCCTCCTACTACTCTGCCTTCTTAGCTCCTACTCAAGCATTATCTTCAAGTTTCAACCCCATGCCTCTTCCCCAGACCACTTTCTCTCTGATCTTCCAATATTTCCCTTCCAACCACCTCACCAACTATCGAAACCACTGACTCTTTATATATATTACTTAGAGATACTTCTCTTTTAACACACCAACAAAACATGGATAACAACAATACTACCCAAATCTCTGCCCAAAAGAAACTTTTCTTTTCTCACCTCTCTTCTGTCTTTTAGGGCCACACCTGAGTGGGACTCTAGGGTAGGAAGAGTCTATATTTTAGCTTGTACTCAAAAACTGAGTCTACAAAGGCTTAGTGTTCTTTGGAGATTGGGGATACAAGGTTTCCCAGGGCATCTACCAAAATGTTTCCAGTCCTGATCTTAAGGTCCCACACTTTTCAAGTCAGGAACATTTGCACAGAAGGCTACTTTTCATGCCTAAACATCTTTTGTTATTTACTTTTACATAGGCCTGCTTGTAACAAATTATCTCAGTTTTTGTCTGAAAATGACTTCAGTAGGCTTATTTGTCAAAGGATATTTTAACTAGATATAGACTTTTAGGTTGGCAGTTACTAACCTTCAACATTTTATACACAGACATTGATCTCTGTCTTCCTTTGTTTCTGTTAAAAGTTAACTACCAGTCTTATTTTGGTTTCTTTGAAGGTAATATAGGGTTTTTATACCTCCTCCAGTTGATTTTAAGATTTTCATTTTGTCTTTTACCAGTTTTTACTTAATGGAACTAAGTATATTTTTATTTGAATTTATCCTGGATGGGGTCCTTAGATCTTTAGACTCTACTTTGAAGGCTTTAGTTTAATAAATTATCAGTCATTAACATTTTAACTATTTCTTCTACCCTATTATCTTTTTCATAATTTATCTGGGATTTGAATTACAATTATGTTAGACCTTTCACCACATGCTATGTTCTCTTGTACTGATCTTAGTTTAGAAAGGATTTACTTTTGCTTCTGTCAGGCAGCTAGCAGATAACATCAATCTAATTAGGTATTGAGGTAATTCAAAGTTGGAACATTTATGGTTAATCACTGTCCCTTTGGTTTATTCTTAAGATCTTTTGTGTCCCACTTGAAAGTAATGGCTTCCAATTTTTCCCTCCATCCAATGAGTCTGTTAAAAGTTCTGTGTAGCCTCTCTTAGGCACCATATTTTTAAATCTGCATATACCCCAAGATTCAAGGGCCGGAATTTCTGGCTTCTTTTCTTTCCTTAATAATGCCTTGTAATGCAATTCCTTACTGCCTTGGCACCTTCCCAAAACATTTAAATAAATATTTAAAATTGTTTTGCTCAGATTTTCAAGGGGAAGCACAGGTCAGAAACAACCTAATCTGCCATTATAGAAAAAAGACTATTGACAGTATAGTGCAATATTTAGAAAATGGGACTTGGCAGCTAGGCGTACTAAGATTGATTCCTGGTTCTCACTTCTAGAAGCAGCTATAACATTGTGTTTAAGAGAACAAGTACTAAAGCCAGACTGTCTAGGATTGAATACTAAATCTCTAAGTTGTATGACCTTGGACAAGTTTCTTAATATATATCTGCCACATAGTTTCACATATAAAATGTGAATGATTCTAGTTTCTACCTATATCATTGCTGTGAAGATTAACATGTTTAAGCAATTATATCACTGACTAGTACAAATTAAACACTTAGTAAATGGTAAATTATTATTTCTCCATGTTCTCATTGGCAAAATGAAGATATGACTGACTAATAGGGCTGTTTCAGGAAATAAAGGCCTTAATTTAATATTTCATTTTCCTAGTGCATAGAACCTACTAAATACTATTATATATTAGTATGTAAAAAGTAAATGAATGAGTAGTAAATAGTAAATAAATGAATTGAGAAGTGGTTTTCCCTTTTGTATCCTTCACCTCCCTTCTGTTTTAGCAGATTGCCTTGTCAATTTCAGAGTTAAAAGGTTGATTGACTCAGATTTTTTTTTTTTAATTTTTTTCAACATTTATTTATTTTTGGGACAGAGAGAGACAGAGCATGAACGGGGGAGGGGCAGAGAGAGAGGGAGACTCAGAATCGGAAACAGGCTCCAGGCTCTGAGCCATCAGCCCAGAGCCCGACGCGGGGCTCGAACTCACAGACCGTGAGATCGTGACCTGGCTGAAGTCGGACGCTTAACCGACTGCGCCACCCAGGTGCCCCAGATTTTTGTTTTTAAAATGATTATATGTCACCAAAATCAAATTAGAAACAGTAAGAAATTAAATGATCTTTCTATACACATTGAAAGGCTTTCTCTGAACACTGGAAGAGACTTTTCCATGATTACATGATTGATCAAACATGATCTAAGGAAGAAACTTGTGTGGCCCTAACTAATTTCATACTCTATTTACATATTTCACCCTTACCAGAGTTACTCTCCTAAATTTGCAGTTTTCATGCATGTCTTTAAACATGTAATTAAAAATATTATTATATCCATAAACAATATCTACTATTTTGCATATTTTAACTGTCATGTAAATATAATACCTTAACATTATGCCCCCACGTGTTGTTGGGTTCCTCTTATAAGGACTTTGGAAGTCCTTTGGAACATGAAGTCCTAACAAGTATAAGCTGAACAGACTGAAAAAACAACTCTTCTAGGATACATAAGAGAGGGGAGGATACAGGGCAAACACTCCTCCCAAGATGGAAGAGGCAGGTGAATACAGAGAATAACAACTTACGGGCACAGAAACTCATGAACAGAGACCATTTAGGGAACTGAGACCAAGGAGAAAACCTTGAACTGTAATTGACAAATTGCTGGAGACCCAGTGTGAGCAAAGCTGAGTTAAGAACTCCAGGTGGGAGCTCCTGGGTGGCTCAGTTAATTAAGTGTCTGACTTCTGATATAGGCTCAGGTCATGATCCCACCATTTGTGAGATTGAGCCCCGGGTCGGTCTCTGCACTGACACCCTAGAGCCTATTTGAGATTCCCTCTCTCCCTCACTTTCTACCTGTCTGTCTGTCTGTCTCTCTCTCTCAAAATAAATAAATAAACAATAATAAAAAAAGAACTCCAGCTGGATTCGGTCATGGCTGGGAGTGGGGGGGGGGGGGACAGTTACCCACAATATTGTTAGATTTACCTCTAGGAGTTTAACCAGGCCCATACAGTAATATCTGAGAAAAATCCCCTCATGCTTTCAACAGGGAGGAGGGATAAAAGAACCATTTTCAAATATACCAGAGCACTATGTTCTTAAGGTCTATCCTCAGGAAAAACTAATTAACTGGAGGCCCAACCTGTTCAGGTATTATCAGAGCCTAATTAACCTGGGCGAAGGGGGAAAAACTCCAACTCACTGTAGCCATCCCATCCCACCTAAGGAGGGAGGAAAGGAAGAAATAAAAGAAAAAAGAAAACAAAATCCAAAACCAACCAATCAAACAAAACTCCAGAGTAACATTTGTGAAGTTCACAGTACAGAGGCACAGGCTCACTAAAAGCCTGAGACCTGATCATAGGACCATAGCATGCTTCTCCTGCTCCCACATCTCCCCACCACATTACTAAAGGTCTATTTACAGCAGTTATTTTTACCTATTACATCATGTTTCACTATCAAGAAAAAAAAAATTACATGGTGCACAAAAAGAAGCACATTTTGAAGACAAAGAGCAAGCATCAGAACCAGACATGGCAGAGTCATTGGAATTATGACACTGGGAATTCAAACCAACTACGACTAATATGCTAAGGCTCTAGTGAATAAAGTAGGCAGCATGCAAGAACAGACAGATAACATAAGCAAACAGGTGGAAACCCTAAGAAAAAGACAAAAATAAATGCTAGAGATAAAAACCACTAAACAGAATTGAAGAATGCCTTTGATGAGCTTACCAATAGACTGGACACAGTTAAGGAAAGAATCTCTGAGCTTGAGGATATCTCAATAAAAACTTCCAAAACTAAAAAGGAACAAATACTAAAAAGAAAAGAAGAAAAAAAAACAACAACCAGAACAGAGTACCCAAGGATTGTGGGACAACTATAAAACAAGTAATGTATGTGTAATGAAAATACCAGAAGAAAAAGAGAAAGAATATTTGAAACAGTAATGACTGAGAATTTCAACAAATTGTCAGATCCATGATATTTATTTATTTCACCTATTAACTTTATGTGATTTATCCATGTGATTTATCCATGTATTCATAGATACATGTAGTTCTATATAATTTACTTTCACTGATATATTTCACTTTACAGATATACATAATTAATTTTCCTCTTGATGGTATTTGCTTCCAATTATTTGTTGTCTAGTTCTGCAATAAATACTTCTTTTCAATATCATTGTGCATACATATGAGGGCTTCTCTAGGGCAGTGCTAATGGAATTTTCTGTAATAATAAAATTTTCTATATCAGTGTTGTCCAAAACAGTAGCCACTAGCCATATGTGGACACTGAGCACTTAAAATACAGCTAGTGTGACAGAATAACTGAATTTTTACTTTAGTTTATATAAATGTAAATTTAAACAGTCATATATAGCTAGTAACTATGATATTTGGAGGTTTTCTAACAAGTTCTGTTAGAGTAGGCAGTTCAGTTAGGTTCTAATAGGGAGCCTGGAGGCCAGCAAAGAGGAAGTCATGGTCAGTTATCTGGAAAGTCAGACGTCTGTCCTGGCAGTGCTCCAAAAAAAGCACAAGGAGCCTGATCAAACCAGACAGACCCAAGATGGTAGGTGCCATAAGATGAAACCCCCCACCAAAGAAAGAAGAAAAAGCATGAAACCCTGCTTCCAAGAAATCCCATATTCCACCCTCTTGTTAACATGGTCAATAAAACCCAAACCCTTGAGCTAACCCACTCTCATGTCTCAAGAGTGTACTTGAGACACTTTAATAAACTTTCCAGTTGTGCTGCTCATCCACTCTATTTTGTCTGTCCTTTCCCCTGACAAGACCAACATCCTCAGGTGACATCTTTGGAACAGGCTGTGTTGAGGCCTCAACAATATTAGTATACCAGAGAAGTACTACTCTATAAAAGTACTATGCTTCTAGAAGTGATACGACTATATCGTGGGTACATTTGTTTTCTCTCTCTCTCTCTCTCTTTTTTTTTTGTATATTCATATTTAACTTTATTATTTCATATGGTCTACAAAATGTTCAAACAAGTTTTCTTCAACACATATAAGAAAATCTGTTTTATTTTCATATCTCTAACAACTCTAGGTATAGTCAGTAAAAATAATGACTTCATGATTGTTTACCTTTCTTTATTTTCCCTTTTTTGAGGGGAGAAAAGGTGCTGTCTCTTTGATTACTAGTGAGGTTAAGTATGTTTTAAAAATAGCTATTTAGTCCTTCTTTGGTTACATTGCAAAGCTCTTCTCCACCTATATTTTTGCCTTGTATTTCCACTATTTACTTATCTACATACAGTCAGAAAACCAAAAAAAAGTAGTTAATGTAGTTTAATTTATTAGAATTTTTGTGAGATTTTGCTTTCAAGGGCTTGTTTAGGAAATATTTTCCTAACTAAAAACCTATTTTATGTTTTCTTCTAAAATTCCTGTGGTATAAAAATTTAATAGATAAATAAATAAGAAAGAGAAATCTACCTGTATTTTATTTATGTGACAGATATTTGTCCCAACACCATTTAATCCATTGTTGTTCCTCCTAATTTTGCAAAGACATCTTTCTTATAATTTTAAGTCATAAAATATTCATTTTTAATTTTTTTAATTTTAATTTAAGACAGAGAGAGAGAGAGAGTCTTAAGCAGCCCCCACACTCAGCACAAGGCCTGACGTGGAGCTCAATCCCACAACCCCAGGATCATGACCCGAGCCAAAACCAAGAGTCAGACACTCACTGACTGAGCCACTCAGGAGCCCTCAAGTTATCAAATATTCACTGATTTGTTTCTGGTCCTCTGGTCTATTTTCTCTTTTTCCACAAATACAACATATTAATTGCACTATTTTTATAATTATTGGTGACTGGCAAGACAAATACCTTCCATCTTGTTCTTAAAAATTATTTTGACCAATAGTGTACACATTGTGGGGGTTCCTTTTTAACTATTTTATATATCCCTCAGTTTAGATAAATTTTTGGCCTAATATCTTTGTGCTACTAAACCCAGATTTGTCCATAAACAGAAGGCTAGAATTAGCCCCTAACCAATAATGCACTAGTACAGAAGTATGAAGAGAACATCCACTGTATTATAATAGAACAACTTTGAACTAGTTTACTTTAGAGTTTTTGTATGGAACCAGTCTAAATCTATTATGGTACTTGGTCTGAATCATGGTCTTGCTTGGCTCCCTCCTTGTCTCTTACTAGTTTCTTCTTGGCATGTGTTCTTTATAAAATCACTTGCACAAGCATACCTACTCTAGAATAAATTCTTCTGAAGAACCTAATTGAAAACAGCAGCTGTTAGCTCTTTGTTCTTCCATGTACTTACATTATGTTTATCTAGTTTCTTACATACAAATATGCACACACACAAACGTGAATTATTTGGGATTTTTAATGGAAAAATAATTGAATTTATTGATTGCTTTATTACATTATATCTTTATACCCATGGATCTACATTTCTCCTTTTATTCAGTTCTATTATAATCATTCAATAAAAATTTACTTTTACATAAAGTAATGCACATCTTTTATTAGATTTATTCTTAGGTCCCTTATGCTTTTGTTGCCATTTCCAATTACATTTTGTTGGTGACTCATGGGGATTTCATTTGTGACCCTAATATTTAACAACATTACTAAATTTCCTTTATAATATTCTTTCCTTCCGTCCTTCCTTCCTTCCTTCCTTCTTTCTTTTCTTGTCTCCTCTCTTCTCTTATCTTCCCTATTTCTCTCTTTCTCTCTCTCTCACTCTACCTCTCTCATTTAACCCCTGGGGTTTGTTATTTTCTTCTTAGCTATGCATTTTAGACAATTTTTAAAAACATTTTATCAACATATATAAGTGTTATTTTATTGTAGAATTTTCAGGATATCTACTTTTACCATGAGGTTAGAAACAAAATTAAGACATTTTTAGGTATGTGATTTCTCAAAAGGACAAAAACAACAGCAACAAAAAGCCTGAACAAAATGCAACCATTTTTCCCAATCTGTTAATATTATGTACTTGACACATATCTGATTATTAAAATGTAAGTAAAAACCTATTTAATTTGATAACCTGAGGGAAAGGTAAAAGCTAGCATTGATTTTTCTTAATGTCTAAGTTATTCCAACCATGACTTCTTCTCAAAAATCTCCTGATAATTCAACTTTTAATTTTCCTCTTCTGTGCATTTGTCATAAAATACAATACTCTTTTTAAAAAGCCACCTTATATTTGGAATATTTCTGATTAGATAACACTACCCAAAGCCCCAAATCAGAGTTATAGCAAATACACTGCTAGCTGAAAGGCTAATTCTTGGTAAGAACAAAGTTACTTAGTATTGTATTACTTTAAAAAATTACATTTATTGCTGACCATCAAGATAAAACTGACAACTATAATAAAGGGCTAATATAAGAGATGTACTGAGAATGGCACTCATATCTCTATCTGTATGTGTAATTCAATTCTAAAAATTGAATTGTAACCTTACACTAGCCTTTTCAAAAGCAGAAAATCATACATAAAACCTGACAATGTCCCTAAATCATAACATATTTTTATAGTGGTTTGAAAGTTAACCAAGTACTTTTACTTCAATGATCTCATTTGACTCGATTCTCTGATTATCTTTGCGACGCAGACAAATGGAGACATTATTATCACTTGTAAAATGAGAGATCTGAACTTCAGAAATGTGGATTAAATCCACAGACCCTCTTATTTCTGTAAGAGAGGAAAATGATCTTGAAGTCACTGTCTGTCTTATATACAAAATAACAGACTACTCAAGGATGCTGTGCTTTCTGGCACATTCTGCAGGAGTTGGTCTAATGAAAAGATCATAACACAGTAACTCTAAGAATGCATGTTCTTTTTTTTAGCATAACTCTACAGCTAATCAATATGGTAAATGTACTATTACACAATTAATTTTCATTGAGTAGGCAAATCCTGGTTGAGAAATCATATTGAAAGGTAGAATATTTTCTGTTATAATCAGGGTTAAATGTAATAACTAATATAATTGCATTTTTGGACTACTGTTGCTTTTGTTATGGATTTTATTAAATATTTTTTTCCACTAAGAATAATGGACACTTTAGTAATTTTATTTTATTATCATTATTTTTTAAAGTAGGCTCCACATGGGCTTGATATCACAACCCTGAGAATAAGTCTGAGAGTCAAATTGCTTAACCAACTGAGCCACCCAGGTGCCCCTGTGGTTATTTTAGATATAAGAAGCAACACTTACCAGTTTTATTTTTTAATTTTTTCCTTCCTTACATCTTTGGCTCCTCTCTTTCTTATTTTTATTTAAAAAAAAAATCAAACCCGATGGCAATAAGTAAAAGGACTAAAATTAAAATATAAGAATATTCTAATGTTGGTATTAAATTACTTTAAAAAATTTAGAGATTTGAAAAACTTATGTAATATATTGTTTACATTTTTATCTAAAATCATTAAAAGTTTCCACAAAGAAAAGGAAATGCCAGTGACTATATGATAATAAATAAAAAGTTTTTATTTTAAATAGCACTAACAAACTGTTTCCTAGCCTTTCTCCTATATGCATTTATTTCTCCATTCTGCTCTCAGTAAAGTATAATATTTTCCATCACTAAATCCATTTCCCATTGTGGGGACCTAAGCAGCTCTGTTAATAAGGTGAACACGATGATATCATAATCCCTATGTCTCATACATCATTGTATATTAAGCCATAGCTTACAGTCATCCAAAATCGTGAATTAAATATCTGAAATCCAATTGATAAGTCAACCATGGGAAACAAAATAACTTTATGTTGTAGTGTTTGATGAGAATACATAATGAAATACAGCCTGAAAACAGATTACAGTAAATATTTCTTTTTTTTCCCCTTTGTGCGTGCGTGGGGGTGAGGGCAGTGGGGAGTGGGGTGGCAGAGAGATAGAGACGGAGAAAGAGAGAGAGAGAAAATCCCAAGCAGGTTCCATGCCTAGTACTGAGACCAACACGGGGACTCCACCTCATGATCTTGAGATCATGACCTGAGCTGAAGTCAAGATTCAGATGCTCAACTGACTGAGCCCCCCTGGTGCCCCAATAATCTTATTTTTATTGACATGAAAACATAAATAATAAGCTGCATACCATATTGGTAAAATGTATATAGATTTTTATTTATATTAATTATAAAGATACATTTGTATGTGTATCAAATATGTGTATGAGCACATAAATGAAAAATATGTTAGATCAGATCAGTATTAGTCAGATTTAACTTTATATATTTTTAAAAGTGAAATATTTAGTGGGAATATAATTTGGTAAAACTCAAGCTGTGAATAGGAACGCAAATACCTATTATATTATCTAACTATTTCACTTTTAGATAATTATACAAGATAAATAAAAGGGTATACATATAAGTACATGTACATGAATATTCCCAGCAGCTTTATTTATAATAGTCTCATACTGGAAATAACCCAAATTCAACCAATGAATGAATAAATATACTATAGTACATCCACACAGTAGAATACTACTCATCAATAAAAATAATTGAACTATTAATATAGACAATCGACAAGGATGAATTTCAAATTAATTATGCCAAGTGGAAGAAGCAGAGGAAAAGAAAAGTAGGTACTGTATGATACTAGGAATATAAATTCTAAAAATTGCAGGGGCACCAGGGTGGCTCAGTCCATTGTGTCTGACTTTGGCTCTTGTCATGATCTCACGGTTCACGAGTTCAAGCCCCAAATCAGGCTCCCTTCTGTCACTGCAGAGCCTGCTTTGGATCTTCTACTGCCGCCCCCCTTCCCCGCCCCTTTCTCATTCATGCGCTCTCATTCTTTCTCTCTCTCTCAAAAACAAATAAAACATGTTCTAAAATTGCAAACTAATCTAAAGTGACAGCATATCAGTTGTTGCTGGTGTTGATGCTAGAGGTGGAGTAGAGGGCTGAGAACAGACACAAGGAAGACATGAGGGAGAGTTTCCAAAGGTCATGAGAAAAACACTATGGATGATGGATATATTCATTATTTGGATGTAGGTGATGGTTTCAATGTATTATACTTACATGAACATTTATTGAGGTGTATATTCTAATATACATATTATACATCAACATTTCAATAAAGTTATTAAAAAAATATTGAACCAGTCCTAAATGCCAACTTTTTCCATCTGCTTCTCAGAATTAATCCAAAAGCACTTATTCAAGAAAGACAGAACTTTATACAACTGGTAGTTGTGTACTCTTTTGTAGTCCCTTAAATTTTTCTGTTAAAATCTCTCTCAGTTATCTCACAGGTGTTTAAGGGGAAATCTGGTCAGCTACCCTACAAAACCCCAGTGGCTTTCCTTGACTATTTTTGCTTCACTTCACAAGGACAGCTGACCCTGCTGGGTGCCATGCATGGTGTTCTTGCATGGTACTGGGTCACCAGGTAAGAGAACTCCCTTTCCCCATCGACACATATGATACTGGCTATCTTAGGCAGAATTTGACTACAGGAAGGAAAAAACATTTCAACAGTTTCAAGCAGCAAATAATTTACTATCAAGGGATTAGATATTAGCGACATTATTAGAAGAACTAGATGGGTGGATTCTAGACTAACCCTTTGCAGGAAGGTAGGAATCAGGAAACTATCCCCGGCACTGGAACTCTCGATTTCAATTACATGATGTCTAGGTATGAGCCATAGATCAGATAAACATTGTGCCACTGCAAAGACTTTCAACATCGGCAAAGCCAGTGACTGTACACTGGAAGGCTGTTGTAAAAATGCCTAATATCTTCATGCCTGCAAATGAGCAGGGGGATTTAAAAAAAAAGAAAAAAGAAAAAAAGGACAGCAAGATGGTCCTTGCCTCTTTCTGCCTTATGGAATTGTTTATATTTACACCTGACTCACTTGAATATCTCTAGATATTTCCCAGACTCTGGGAAATATAAACTAACCTATGTAGTATAGGAAACTATATCACAGTGGAAAGATTGTGGATGTGGATGCTGATTCCTCTCCCTTCATTCACCATGTCCACTAAATTACCCATTTCTGCCAGCTATCAGTTAGAGTCTTGGTTTTACCTAAATGGGAGGCGTGCTATTAGGAATTGTTGAATTGTAGAAGTTGCACTAGGGGGAAAGATACTTATCTTCCACTTTGTTATTAATATTTTTTCCACAAGAATACCAAAGCAGTACTACTTGTGATGGTATGCCTTATGGGATTTTTTTTTTTTTTTGTCTTACAGGATTTTTAATGAAGCAGTACTATTAAAATAATTTTACTTATATTTTACCCCCTTAATCCACAATATAAATATGAGTCTAAGAAGAGATGGATATAGAACTTAGAGAAATCCTTTTTAAAAAAATTTTTAAATGTTTATTTATTTTTGCAAGAGAGAGAGAGAGAGACAGAGCACAAGCAGGGGAGGGTCAGAGAGAGCAGGAGACACAGAATTTGAAGCAAGTTCCAGGCTCCCAGCTGTCGGCACAGAGCCCAACGCGGGGCTCAAACTCAAGAACTGAGAGATCACAACCTGAGCCGAAGTTGGGTGCTTAACCAACTGAGCCACCCAGGCACCCCTGGAACTTAGATAAATCTTAATGAGAAACTCCATCTTGTACTCTGACTTTTCCCTCAACAATTCAGGTTTTATCAGTGACTCATATTTCTCTCTTTAGCATATTTATCACATTTAACTCTTGGTTATGCTAGAAATGAATTGCCATCTTTCATAGAAATCAATCTTAAAGAGTTTGGCAGACCATGTGTCCTAAAATGATACAACTCCCATTCCATGTGCTCTTTTGCAATGTTACCTTAATGTTCTCTAATCAAGAGGTGAAGTCTATTTCATCTTTTGAATGAGTCACCTTGTGACTACTAGGACAAACAGAATTAAAAGGAAGTAGCATTCTGGAACTTTTATGAACAAGCATTTAAAATGCTTGGTAGTGTCCACCTTTGTGCTCTGGAGTTAGCATGTAAGAAATTGTGAGACCATCATGCTGTGTGAAAGCCCAAGCTAGCCGCATAGGGAGGCCATGTGGGAAAAAGAGAAAGAGATGTCTGACCAGCCCTGGACTGTTCTAGTCATTCCAATTGAGTAAAAAACAGATGAGTAATGATATCACCTTGAATATTTCAGCCTTCTATGTCAGCCCAGTGTCAATCCATATGGAACAGAGAGAAAAGCTGTCCACAGTGTAGGTGCCTGACATCATGCTTTTGATTGCCAGGCATCCATTTCAAGAATATCCATCTTGAATAAAAATACTGCCCGCTGTGTGATACGGCTACTAGCAAAATATCCAGATAAGAAATTAGGCTGCCTCCACCCTTGAAGTACCCCCTTAGAAAGCCTTAGAAAATCTAGATAGCTGCTTGAGTGGCCCTGCTTTCTTCCTTCCCATGCCCTAATTCCTACTCTTCCACTTTAAATTAGCCAATAAAGACTGAGCTTGTAGGGCACCTGGGTGGCTCAGTTGGTTAAGCATTCAACTCTTGATTTCTGCTCAGGTCATGGCTTCACAGTGTTCTTGGATTCAAACCCTGAGTCAGGGCTGTCCGTGCAGAGCCTGCTTTGTATCCTCTCATATTCTCTCTCTCTCTCTCTCTCTCTCTCTCTCTCTCTCTGCCCTTTCCCTGCTCGTTCTCTTGTTCTCTCTGTCTCTCTCTCTCTCTCAAAGTAAATAAATAAACATTTTAAAAAATAAATAAAAAATAAAAACAGGATTACATTTCAGGTATTTTTTACCTTTAGATTAAAATGTATTTTTAAAATATTACGTTATGAAATACGATATTTTAAGCATGTTTTTAACGCTCTGACATATTACTGGAACTCTGATATTTCTTACCTGAACATTTTACTGTTCTAATTTTTTGATTTTCTAAGGATACTGTCAAATTCTATAATTAGGAATAAAATGTGGTTTGCAACTTCTGTTACTGCCATTACATAAAGTTAAGAAAATAGGCTATATTTCACTTCAGTTGTATCTTAAGATGAATACAATTAGCTGTTTATAAGTTAAGTAGTCTCCAGTTGCCTGAAGAAATGGAAAGGGTGAAGTATTTGATCAAAATTAGGCTTCCTTGCAACTAGCAATTCTAAGCTAAATGAAAAGGTATGGTTATGTATTTAAAATACATTTTAAAATCATTTACAACCGTTGGTGGAAATTCACTAAGTGTGTGGAAATCTAATGTATTCTAGGAGCAAGTTTGTGTGTGTGTGTGTGTGTGAATTTCTATGTATGCTTCAATATTTTAAAGCCAGTAGGAGAAGAGTGGTCAATTGTGAATAAATGTAAACACAGCCCCTCTCATTGAGGGGTCTCTTGAGTCACACAAGTCGGCTAGGTCAGTGTAAGGACTGGAACTCTTGAGGCTGACAGCAAAGTGTAAGCTTTCACTTTTCTTAGAATCATTTACTAAGAAAGCCGCCTGAGCACAAACTGACTTGTGTTGGCAGTGAATTTCTGAGTCCTGACAAGATAGGAAAGAATATCTTCCTTTGGATTTACTCTCTTCTGTCATGTCAGGGGAAAAAAAAAAAAAAATACTGTGTTAGCCCCAGGAATAAAGTTACCAAACAGCACTAAATTCCCAAAAGAAAGAAGCTGTTCCTGGGGGAAGTCTGTAACATTTAATTGGAGCACATTTGACAAGACTCCCTCTCATTACAGCCTCAATGCTCTGAGAGCCCTTTGAAAACATTAGTGCCCCAGGCCACTCCCTGCCCCTCCCTATAGATAAGGCTGACTAGTTTAGAATAATCTTTGAAGGACTGGGTTGACAGCTTCAGATAAAAGTGCTTCTAATTTATAGGGCAGAGCTAGGAGGGAATGAACTCTGAGGCCAGGAAAAGAAAGCAAAGGTGGAGGGAAATTAGCCAGGAATGCTGCAGAGGAATTCAACATTACACTTTTCTTATCTGGGTTTATTAAAACTTTGTCCAACTGTAGCTAGCAGAATCTAAAATAAATACTATTAATATAGCATTTAGAGAGCAACAATAATGGATATATGAGAAAATGTTCCTTTAGATCACAAATTCTAAGCAAATCAAGAAAGCAGCTAATGATTGTTGCTACTTAATTATTGTCTTTCCATTCATGCTCTCTAATCTTTGCTACAATGCTGTTAGGCAAATACTCTATCCTCTGAACTCTAAGACAACTCATTTTTAGGAGGTGCTTCATAATAGCTTTTTTGAAGATCTAGGAAATCTAGGATTTTATCCAAAAGATTTATATTAATTTTCCACCTTATTTAAATTCTGCAATTTTAAAGGGTTCATGCTATTGGGGAAGTGTCCTAGTCCCAAGGTGAGAGATCTGTTGATGTTTTGTACTTTAAAATACACCACTTTCAATGGAGAACATCACTACCCCTTATTCTAACTCAGCAGAGTTATCCCAATCTAATTCCCAGGCAGTGAAGACTGTTCTCCATTCCATGGATTTTATGGCTGGTGTCTACTCTTTTTTTTTTTTTTTTTTTTTTTCCCCCTAGTAGGGTAGAATCTTAAGTTTGTCTAAATTACAAGCAAAATAATAAAACAATATATGTTACTGTATACATTGCTTATTTAAATCATTTGAAATGATTTGTTAATTCAATACAGATATGAGTCATGTATATATAATCAAATGGTAGTTGAAAAAATTTTTTTTAATTTATTTAGAAGGAGTCAAAACTCCTGGACAAAGTATAAAAGAATGTATCAGGTCATTAAGTTTAAAAGAGGCAAGTTGTATGTGACCTACATATCACTGAAGATACATGCTTAATTTAATCATAAAACATGTTTAGATTGAAACATAAAATTTAAGTAGAAATAATTAGAAACCCTGCTTCTCTAATTAAATATTAGAAGATTGTTTTAATAACAAAAATAGCAAAGTTTTAAAGGGACACATTTGAAGCATTAAATTGAAACAGAATAATCATGGTCTTTTAAATAATATAAATGATAAAATATTGAGAAATAAGCATAACGTAGGTTGAGTTTCATTTTAACTTGTTTTCCAAATCTGACTCATCTTAACTTTCAATCTACTTTTTATCCTTTTAGCACTGCAGTTTATATCATTAAAGACTTTATTCACCTATAATTCTGATAGAGTGTCTCATAAAAAACATGTACACTTACCAAGACTACACTTTCATTAAATAACCTTTAAGTTAAGGAAATGAAACCGAGGTTTGATGACTTGTTTTCTCCAAAGAGACTTTTATGAAGGAACTTAAATTCACACTTATTTACATTCGTTTTCTTAAAATATAACTTACCTTGCCATGAGGAAATTTTAAGCAGTACTTGAAAAGCATCTCATTATTGACACTGTACCAGTTAGTAAGTTTCATGCTTTCTCTTTTAGTAGACATCTTTAGGTATTTAACTAAAAGCAACTTTATATCCTTACCCCATATGTAGCAACAAATAAAACACACATTTAACTGATTCTACATAATGTTAATTTTTTTTTTTATTTATTACACTGATCTGCTAGTATGCTGGAAAATATTTAATAGCCAACACTCAAAGAAATTAAGAAAAAAATAAAGGCCTGGTATTTTAACATTTGCCAGTTTCTGTGGTGTAAATAGTTCCACAATCATCACTTTCAATCTACAACCTGACATCAGCAAACATGTAGTTTGTAAAAAAAAAAAAAAAAAAAAAAATGAGCATAATTGTGTCTGCTGATCTGATCTGAGCTGGTTTCCACACAATATCTAGAAGGTCTTTAACCAAAGACTTTTAAAACAATTCCATGTTTAACATGTCTGCTTCTAGTATTGGGAATTTCTAGGGTTATTTATCATTTTATGATATTTGCAGTAATAATCTTTTAAGAAACAATAAGAAATAATTACGACATATAAACCAATCAGACTAGACAAGAGAGGTGTCAAACCAAATAACCTCAGTTTTAGGTTCCTGCTTTACTTGTATCTATGTCTCTGTATTTTAGTCCTATAATTTTTTTCATGTTTTGATAATTTCAGATTGTATCTTGAGGCCACTGAAGATACTCATATATGTCAAAAATACCAGATAGATGTCATTATTCAGTACTTAATAAATTTTTAGCATAAGAACTTCAGTAATAACCCACTTTGTGGAATATTATATTTTTTAATGTAATAGTGAAAAATACCTGAAAATGAATATTCATCATTCTCAGTTTACTCATCTGATCCTACGTTGTTACAAATATGTCACTCCAGAAGCTATAGAACAACACTTATTAACCTAATTTCATTATAACCAAGGATTAATAAAAATGTAAATCCCAAATATAGGTTAGTGACATTCTTATTTTACAATAAAGACATGCTTTGTTTATATATATTTGTGTGTGTGTTATATAAATAATATAATATAATATAACATAACATAATATTATATATATATAATATACACATACACAAACATACTTGAAATAAGGTCAAACTGTAAAATCACATTTCAAAATTTCACATCACATGAAACTCTTTCTCATTCATATACATTTATTTGCATATTCTAATACTTCTCTGGTTTGAAAATAGCTCATGAATTATGATTTCCTCTCACCTCACTACCTCAAACATTCAAATGTCCATAAGTTAGTCCTCATCCTAGAAATTTTTGCATAACCTTCCAGACCAGGCCATTTTGTAGAGGTCTTAAGATATTAAGACCTGATATTAAGATTTGATCTCAGTCCAAATACCTCGATATATACTCTATTGCAGTGCTAGCTGGAGCCTATTCTACTAATTGCAAGACTTAATCAATTTCCTTCACCTCAGTTCTGTTCACTGGCACCATTGTCATTGGTAAACCATGCTCAGGGCCAGCAGAGTTAAGGATCTCTGAGAAGTGGGGCCGGATAATAGACCTGGCACAAATCTCTGAGCATACACACTGAGGCTTGATTTTTTTTTCCTCTTAGAAATCAAAATAAGTGAAATTCTACTGTAAAAAAAAGAATCACTCCACTGACCTTGAGAAAGCTGTCAGACATGGAAGGAACTTCTTTTCTACAAAAAAAGGAAACAACACAAAAATGACAGGTGCCAAGTATCTTCAAACAATAAAATACATTTACAAATTTTTGAAGCTTTTTCTCCTTTCAAAGTTTGCCAAGATGTGTTACTTCATTTCACTGTTTGGCAGGTGGACACCCTTCAGCAATATGTTGGTTGGTAGAAGATATTCCCTGAGCTATTATTTTGGATTCAAGAAAGTCTGGCAGGAGTGAAGTTTTTCTCTGGCCAATTAATGATTTAAGGAATTTCTGAGTATTACATTAAATTATTTCAGGGATACTTTGAAAATTTTTAAAAATTAAAATGGATCAAGACCCATTTAATATGAAAAATGCAAAAGTAAAAAATGATCCAAAAGAAATAAATTTAACTTAGAATGTTTTTTAAAAACAATATAGTTTTAACCTTTTGCCTGATAACTGATACATATCTATAAAATATGCTCTCATTCAATATATTCTAGATAAGCATTTATATATACAAATGAAGACACTAAATAAAAAAGGAAAACACACATATTTGTGATTGGCACTGATAACAGCAGTGCATTGATGTTTTTGCATCAAATAAAAATGTAAAAATTACAAAACATACATTGCTTATGGTCTACATACTTTACCAGGGACACCAATTTTCATTAATCTCACATTCATTGTGTCTTCAGAAATTGCTTATTATAAAAGTTTACTATAATATATCAAACTGCAAATAGATGTAAGATTATGAACATTACAAAGCACAGGAAATTTGATATAGTCTGGAATACTTTCTTGATTAGCTCAGGCTGCTATAGCAAAATATGATAAAATGGGTGGTTTATAAACAAGAGAAATTTACTTCTTAAAAAAGGATGGAAGTCTGAGATCAGGTGACCAGCATAGTGAGATTCTGGTGAGAACTCCAGGTTGCAGACTGCCTACTTCTTGTATCCTCAGACGGCAGGGAGCAGAGAGAGAAAGCAAGCTCTCTTCTGAATCTTATAAGGGCACTAATTCCATTAATTAGGGGTCTACTTTCTTGACCTCATCTAATCCTAATTTTCTCACAAAAGCCCCACTTCTTAATTTAATCACATGCTGGGGTGGGGGAGGGTTTGGAAGACACAAACATTTAGTCCCTAGGAGATAACATATATAACTTCTTTTTTTCTTAATGCTTATTTATTTATTTATTGGGGGGGGGGGGGAGAGCAAGAGACAGAACGTGAGTGGGGGGAAGGGCAGACAGAGAGGAAGACACAGAATCCAAAGCAGGCTCTGCACTCTGAGCTGTCAGCACAGAGCCTGATGCAGGGCCTGAATATGAACCATGAGATCACGATCTGAGCCAAAGTCAGATGCTTAACCAACTGAGCCAACCAGGTGCCCCAACATATATTACTTCTAAATTATTGCAGTTTATTCATGTGATTCCATCAACTTACAACAATCCTTACAAATTTAGAAATTATTGCATTAAAAGATTAAATCATGGATGTGGCATTTAAGTACAGACAAAACAAGGAAATTATTATAGAAGAATAAAATAAGACTGAAATTAACATAAGAGCAAGGACTTTAGCAGTGTGGGGGATTCATGAATCCTCTGGGCTAGTTTGAAAAAAAAAATTGCAGCCAAGAATTTTTTCTGCAATTCCTTGTCTGGAATACCTGGTCAAAGGTGTAAAACAACTTGTTAGGTTCTTTTCTTCTCTTTTTTTTAAGTTTAACATTATTATTACTTTATTATTATTATTATTATTATTATTATTATTATTAATTTTAAGTAATCTCTATACCCAACATGGCACTTGAATTTATAACACTGACACCAAAAGTCACATGCTCTACCAACTGAGCCAGCCAGGCACCCCACTTCTTAGCTGCTTTTGTTGTTGTTGTTCCCCTCCCCACTTCTTACCTTCTTAGGCTAAGTTTTATAATCAGGTATCTTTGTCAAGATTAAAGACCTTGCAAGGGTATCAGCCATAAACAAGTAGAGAAGTTTAGGAAAAGAATAATATCAAGGATTAAATCATGTTCTTACAGAAGACATAGATGACTTATGAAATTACTAGAAATGACACTAAATATTCTTTTTATATTTTAGAGGGCTTAATTGTGTTTTAGATACATATATCTAAAGAATATCCACTCAAAGCATTCAGGAAAAGAGGTTTTCTCACATAGATAAAGGGATTATAAGCATTCATTTCCAAAGATCTAAAATATCAAAGAAAGAGAAGAGGCAGGATGGTAAAAATCATTATGGAAAAATCTGTTGTCATAGGAATTATAATAGATGGATGCATAGATCCAAAGATGATTTGGGAAACCCGAATGGCTCAGTCATTTAAGCATCCGATGCTTGATTTCTGCTCAGGTCATAATCTCACAAATCCTGACAGTGCACAGCCTTCTTGGGATTCTCTCCCTCCCTCCTCTCTCTCTGTCCCTCCACTGCTCACTTTCTCTCTCTCTCTCTCCCTCTCTCTCTCTCTCTCAAAATAAGTAAACATTAAAAAAAATGATGTGAGAGACAGATGATAGATAATTATATAAATAGGGTAAGATTAACATTACATTATTCCAAAGAACAGACCTAGAAAAAGGAAGCTTAGAAAAATATAATGCTGTCTCCATCTTTTACTCATAGACAAAGACAATGAATTGTTTATATTTAAAGAATTAAAAATTAAGCCTAGATAGCTATACCTTAAAGTTGTGTTATATAAAAGAGATTCTTAAATTATGTAATGATTTAGATTACATAATCTTTAAATTCTCTTTTAAATCCAAAAATATTGCCATTTGCAGTAAAGTTGCTGCATCAGGAGATATCCTATGTTATTTACTCAGCATTTAAAGAGCTGAGACAAAAGGCTTCTCAAGAGGTTCATATTATTAAACATAGTGAACAGCAAACCAGGATCTCAAATGAGTTAAACAAATTCAAATTTTACAAGTCAATGGTATACAGCACCAAGAGTAAACCATAATGTAAACTATGGTCTTTGGGTGATAATGATGTGCCATTACAGGTTTATCAGTTGTAACTCATGTACCACCCTGGTGGAAAATACTGATAGAGGGGGTGATGATGCATATGTGGAGGAAGAAAGTTGATGGGGCATCTCTGTACCTTCCCCTCAATTTTGCTGTGAACCTAAAACTGCTCTAAACTATAGTCTTAAAAAATCAATAGTTGAAAGAATAATTTTATTTTCAGTAAGCAGTGTATTGATACAAACGAAATAAAATCTTCACATTATCTTTGAATTTTTAGCAAAAATAATATTCAGACATTTTTATTCAAATAACATGTGAACTAAATCTTGAGAGTGCAATCACTGATCTCCTTTTGTCTTTTTTCTGAATGCTAGTAACCACTTAATTACTTCTTAGCTTGGAATTTTGTGTTCTTAGCTTGGGATTTTGTGTTTTATGGCTTTTTAGCTGAATATACATTATGCATAAACTTTAGTATTTTTAAAATTAATGTCAGTTTTTGGTTGATTAATATGAAAACAATAGATTTTGCTCATGCATTTTCTTTTTCGTCACCTCTAAAATATTCATCCTAACTGAAGACCTCATTTAAGACTTTATCCATCACACTATCAGCAAAAACAAGTTAGGGGCGCCTGGGTGGCTTGGTCGGTTATGCATCCGACTTCAGCCCAGGTCATGATCTCATGGTCCATGAGTTCGAGCCCCTCGTCGGGCTCTGTGCTGACAGCTCAGAGCCTGGAGCCTGTTTCAGATTCTGTGTCTCCCTCTCTCTCTGCCCCTCCCCTGTTCACTCTCTGTCTCTCTCTGTCTCAAAAATAAATAAACGTTAAAAAAAATTAAAAACAAAACAAAACAAAAACAAGTTAGCTAGGACTTAAGATGGCAGAGCAGCATAGAGACACTGAGCTTGTCTCCTCCCTGAAATCCAGTTAGATCAGCACCAAAGCATTTTGAACACCTAGGAAATTGATCTGAGGATTAACACAACAATCTGCATAACTTGTGTCTCAGAACTCAGCAGATATGTGTGCACAATCCCCAGACAGCCTCCCCCAGACCTCCCCCAGAGAGTTGGTGCAGGTCCAAGCTACAGGGGTCTCTCGTGTGGGGTTCTGAAACACAACCCCCGCTGGAGGAAGGTGAACCCGGCAGGCAGATAGCTTGGACACAGGCAGGGTAGAGGCGAGGAGTGGAAACAGGCTGGGGACAAAAGGAGGGGTACTTGATCACAGGTCTGTGAGAGCACAGAGTTCCTGTGCCAGAGACTGGAGAGCTGGGTGAAGCCATTCCCACCTCTCTTGCCCACACACGTGCAGAAAGGCACACTGATCCACGCCAGCAAGCTAAGCAGTGTCACTAGTGGATAATAGAGCCATTACACCAAGCCCCACCCAACCACACCTTTCAAGCACATCACCCAGAAGACCAGCCAGCACAAGTCACTCCATCTGCTTAGTGTACGAACTGCAGAGTGCTTCATAATTTCAGTTATAGGGGAAACTGGATGTAACTTCTATTTGCTGGTTCATTTATTTGTTCATTCCCTTTGCTTCTGTTTTTGCTTAAATTGCCTTATTTTTTCTTTTTCTCTTTTCTTCCTCTTTCTTGGATACAGAAAGAAAAAAATATTTTTGTTTCGTTTTCACTTTATTTTTTATTTTTAAAATTTTTTATTCTATTTCATTTTCTTTTCTTTTATTCTATAAACATTTATTATATAAATGTTATTTTTAAAGTTCTTCTTACCTGTTTTTTTTTCTTTCCCTTTTTTCTCTATTCTACCAGGTTCTTTCAACAAGCAGACCAAACACACCTAGGAGTTAGCTTCCTTTATTTGATTTTTTGTTTTGTGTTCAGATTTTTAATTTTAATTTTAATTAATTTTTTTCTTCCTCCAAAGTGACAAAATGAAGGAATTCACCCCCAAAAAAGAACAGGAAGAAATGACAGCCACAGACTAAATACAGATATAAGCAAGATGTCTGAACTAGAATTTAGAACGACGATAATAAGAATACTAGCTGGGGTTGAAAAAAGCATTGATAACACCAGAGAATCCCTTTTATGGAGATAAAGGACATAAAATCTAGTCAGGCCAAAATTAAAAATGCCATAACCAAGATGCAATCTTGCATGAATGCCATCTTGAATGGCTGCTATGATGGCAAGAATGGATGAAGTAGGGCAGCGAATCAGTGGTATAGAAGATAAAATTACAGAGAATAATGAAGCAGAAAAAAAAAGAGGGAAACAAAGGCAAAAGTTCACAATATAAGACTTAGAGAACTCAGTGACTTATTAAAAAGGCATAACACCCAAATAGAAGTCCTAGAATATGAAGAGAGAGAAAAAGGGATAGAAGGTTTATGTGAGCAAATTATAGTGGAAAACATTCCTTTTCTGGGGAAGGACACAGACATCAAAATCCAAGAAGCACAGAAAAGTCCCATTAGGTTTATCTAAAACTGGCCATCACCAAGGCATATCATAGTCAAATTTACAAAATACACAGAAAAGGAAAGAATTATGAAAGCATCAGGGGGGAAACAAATAAATCCTTATCCTATAAGGGAAGATAGATAAGGTTTGCAGCAGACCTATCCACAGAGACTTGGCAGGCCAGAATGGAGTGGCAGGATATGTTCAACATGCTGTATTGGAAAAATATGCATCCAAGTTTCTTTACCCAGAAAGACTGTCATTCAAAATAGAAGGAGACAAAAAAGAGTTTCTCAGACTAACAAAAACTAAAGGATTCCATGACCTCTAAACCAGCCCTGCCAAAAATTTTAAGGGAGACACTTCGAGTGGAGAAAAGATAAAACAAAACAAAAAAGACCAAAAGCAACAAAGACTAGAAAAGACCAGGGAACAGCACCAGAAAAACCAACTCTGCAGGCAACAAAATGGCACTAAGTTAACATCTTTCAGTACTCTAAATGTCAATGGACTAAATCTTCCAATCAAAGACACAGGGTATCAGAATGGATAAGAAAACAAGACCCATCTATATGCTGCTTGTAAGAGACTCATTTTAGACCTAAAGATACCTGCAGATTGAAAGTAAGAGCATGGAGAACCATCTATCATGCTAATGGTCATAAAAATAAAGCTAGAGTAGCCATACTTATATCAGACAAACTAGAGTTTAAAATAAAGACTGTAACAAGAGATGAAGAAGGGCACTATACCATAATTAATGGGTATATCCACTATGAAGGTCTAAAATTTGTAAATATTTATGCCCCCAACATGGAACAACACAAATATATAAATCAATTAATCACAAACATAAAGAAACTCATTGACAATAATATCATAATAGTAGTACTCTTACAACAATGGACAGATCATGTAAGCAGAAAATCAACAAGGAAACAATGGCTTTGAATGTCACACTGGACCAGATGGACTTAACAGATATATTCAGAACATTCCATCCTAAAGCAGCAGAATACACATTCTTCTGGAGTATACATGGAACATTCACCAGACTAGATCACATACTGGGTCACAATTCAGCCCTTAAAAAGCACAAAACTACTGAGATCATACCTTGCATATTTTCACACCACAATGCTATGAAACTCAAATCAACCACAAGAAAATAATTGGAGAGACCATGAATACTCGGAGATTAAATAACATTCCAATAAAGAATGAATGGGTTAACCAAGAAATTAAAGAGGAAATTTAACATACATGGAAGCCAATGAAAATGAAAACATACTAGCCCAAAACCTCTGGGATGCTGCAAAGGTGGTCATAAGAGGAAAGTATTTAGCAATTCAGCCCTTCCTAAAGAAAACAAAGGTCTCAAATACACAACCTAACCTTACACCTAAAAGAGCTGGAGAAAGAAAAGCAAATAAAGCCAAAAACCAGCAGAAAGGAAATAATAAAGATTACATCACAAATCAATGATACTGAAATAAAGGAAACAAACTAACAAACAAAAAACAAACAAGCAAAAAACAGTAGAACAGATCAATGAAATCGAGAGCTGGTTCTTTGAAAGAATTAACAGAAATTCATAAACCCCTATCCAGACTTATCAAAAAGAAAAGGAAAGGACCCAAATAAGTAAAATCACAAATGGAAGAGGCAAGATCATAACCAACACTACAGAAATACAAACAATAGAATAGTATGAGCAATTACACACCAATAAATTGGACAATCTGGAAGAAATGGATAAATTCCTAGAAACATATAAACTAACAAAACTGAAACAGAAAGACATAGAAAATTTGAACAGACCCATAACCAGTAAAGAAATTGAATCAGTAAACAAAAATCTTCCAACAAACAAGAATCCAGGGCTGGATGGGTTTCCAGGGAATTCTACCAAACATTTAAACAAGAGTTAACACCTATTCTTTTTAAGATGTCCCAAAAAATAGAAATAGAAGGGAATCTTCTAAACTCATTCTATGAGGTCAGCGTTATCTTTATTCTAAAGCCAAAGACCCCACTCAAAAGGAGAACTACAGACCAATTTCCCTGATGAACATGAATGTTAAAATTCTCAAGAATATGCTAGCAAACTGGATCCAACAATACTTTAAAAGAATTATTCACCAGGATCAAGTGGGATTTATTCCTGGGATGCAGGGCTGGTTCAATATAAGCAAACCAATGTGATACATCACATTAATAAAGGATAAGAACCACATGAAACTCTCAATAGATTCAGAAAAAGGATTTGAAAAAATATAGCACCCTTTGGTGATAAAAACCCTCAAAAAGCAGAGATAGAAGGATCATACCTCAAGATCATAAAGGCTGTATACACACAGCTAATATCATCCTCAATGGTGAAAAATTGAGAACTTTCCCACTAAGTCAGGAACACGACAAGGATGTCCATTCTCACCATTGTTATACAACATAGTGTTGGAAGTCTTAGCCTCGGCAATCAGACACCAAAATAAAAGGCATCCAAATTGGCAAGGAGGAAGTCAAACTTTCACTCTTCACAGACGACATGATACTCCATGTGGAAAACCCAAAAAACTCCACAAAAAAACCTGCTAAAACTGATACATGAATTCAGCTAAGTCACAGTATATAAAATGAATATACAAGAAGGAATCAGTTGCATTTCTATACACCAAAAATGAAACATCAGAAAGATAAATCAAGGAATCAATCCCATTTACAATTACACCAAAACCCATAAAATGCCTAGGAATAAACCTAACTAAAGCAGTGAAAAATCTATACACTGGGAACTATAAAAAGCTTAGGAAAGAAACTGAAGAAGACACACACACACAAAATGGAAAGATATCCAATGCTCATGGATTGGAAGAAAAAATATTGTTAAAATGTCGATACTACCCAAAGCAATCTACATATTCAATTCAATCCCTATCGAAATAACACAAGCATTATTTACAGAGTTAGAAAAAAACAATCCTAAATGTTTTAAGGAACCAGAAAAGACCCTGAATAGCCAAAGCAATCCTAAAAAAGAAAACCAAATTTGGAGGTATCACAATTCCAGACATCAAGCTGCATTTCAAAGCTGAAATCATCAAGACAGTATTGTACTGGCACAAAAATAGACTCATAGATCAAAGAAACAGAATCCAGAATCCAGAAGTGGACCCAAAAATGTATGACCAACTAATCTTTGACAAACAAGGAAAGAATATCCAATGGAAAAAAGGACAGTCTCTTCAGCAAATTGTGTTGATAAAGCTGGACAACAACATGCAGAAGAATGAACCTGGACCACTTTCTTACACCATCCACAAAAATAAACTCAAAATAGATGAAACACCTAAACATAAGACAGAAGTCATCAAAATCCTAAAGAAAACAGGCAATGACCTCTTTGACCTCAGCCACAGCAACTTCTTATTTGACACATCTGGAGGCAAGGGAAACAAAAGCAAAAATTAACAATTGGGACCTCATCAAGATAAAAAGCTTCTGCACAGCAAAGAAAAATCAGCAAAAGAAAAAGGAAACTGTCTGAATGGGAGAAGATATTTGCGAATGGCATATCAGAAAAAGGGTCAGTATCCAAAATCTATAAAGAACTTATCAAATTCAACGCCCCAAAAACAAATAATTCAGTGACGGAATAGGCAGAAGACATGAATAGACATCTTTTCCAAAGAAGACATCCAGATGACTAACAAACATGAAAAAATGCTCAACATCACTCATCATCAGGGAAATACAAATCAAACTAAAATGAGATACCACCTCACACCTGTCAGGATGGCTAAAACTAACAATTCAGGAATCAACAGATGTTGGCAAGGATGCAGAGAAAGAGGAACTCTTTTGCACTGCTTTTGGAAATGCAAACTGGTGCAGACACTCTGGAAAACAGTATGGAGGTTCCTCAAAAAATTTAAAATAGAATTACCCTATGACCCAGCTATTGCACCATTAGGTATTTATCCAAAGGATAGAGAAGTGCTGATCTGAAGGGGCATATGCACCCCAATGTTTATTGCAGCACTATTGACAATAGCCAAAGTATGGAAAGAGCTCAATGTCCATCGACTGATGAATGGATAAAGAAGATGTGGTATAAATGTTCCATTGATATTACTCAGCAAAGAAAAAGAATGAGGTCTTGCCATTTGCAACAATGTGGATGGAACTGGAGGGTATTATGCTAGGCAAAATAAGTCAGTTAAAGAAAGAAAAATATGATTTCACTCATATGTGAAATTTAAGAAACAAAACAGATGAACATAAGGAAGGGAAGCAAAATAAAACAGAGAAGGGGACAAACCATAAGAGACTCTTAAATACAGAGAACAAACTGAGGGTTGATGGTGGGGTTTTGGGTGGGGGAATGAACTAAATGGGTGAGGGGCATTAAAGAGGACACTTGTTGGGATGAGCACAGGGTGTTATATGTATGTGAAATCAATATTACACTATATGTTAACTAACTTGGATTTAAATTTAAAAAATAAAAATTAAAATAAATTTATTTAAAAAAGAACAAGTTATATAATAAAGTGTGGCTTATTTTTTCTTTTCTACATTATTTATTTGGTCTCTATGTTCTGCAAGTGTTTGATTATCATTAGATAGTTAGACAGTTGAAACTCATACAAAAATTATAATGTTGGCTTCAAGACTAAAAAGTTTGAACTTCTACAATGATCCTTTAGAGCAGTGGACTGCATAAGTCAATTCTGACCAAGACCATCAGTTTAGGTTAGGCCTATGACCACTTTCCATGTTACACTGGCAGAGTTGAGTAGTAACAAAAGAAACTGTATGATCCACAAGGCTCATATATTCATATACATATATATGAAAACTAGTCTGCTGGCACTGCTTTAGAAACAAGCTGTCAGAGAAGCCTGAGACAATGGTGTCTGCCTTGGCTATTCTAGGAGCCTGATGGATGGACCAGAATTGACCTAGCCACCTCAATGATCAATCAAGAATAACCACCAAATCAGCATTAGGTCCATCGTATACAGGTCTACATGCTGGTTTATTGGTAAAAACTGGGGATCCTTGAATATCTTAGAAATTGGGTCTTGTAGAAACTCCCAGCTAATCTGATTGGATTTTTTTTTTTTTTTAAGGATTTCATCGAATTATAAAAACTGAATTCACTACTGGCTCTAAGAGGCACAACTTACTCTTCTCCTTACTCTTCACAGGCACTATCAATGTATGAAATCCAATAGATAGTATCTAAATTGTAACAAACCTGCACTTTATTTCATCCCCCTATCAGAGAGTTCAATCAGGGAGGCAGAACACTATGAGTTTTATGGAATAGTAACAGGAAAAAGTTGTTTGTGTTTTGTTTTGTTTTTTTTTCATTGAAATTGAGCTTATGCAATAGAGGAAAACTCAACGGGGATGTAAAGTTCTGAAAAGGATTTGAGGAAAGCTTTTATCAGCATGGAGCTTACAAGAGGCAATAGCTGCTAGAATGGAAATGTGAAGAAAGCTATTGAAGTTTATGGATTCTGTTGCCCCTCTGTTGCTCCTCCCTGTGATTTTGCAGCAAAATACCCGGTGGTAGGCCTGAATCATTGTTGGTCAGCAAAAGCAGCAGTTAGGAATTAGAACATGTGTTGAAGCAAAAAGCCAAGAATAAACTGGAGTTGGCAGGCCACTGTGCACTTATCCCTAACAGATTAACTAACAACAGTCAGTAGAGCTTCCGGACTGCAGCTTTATTATGCAGATTTCTCTCCTGACAAACCTAATCTGGTATCACACACAGAAGAGAATGATGGGAAACACAACTCCCATATACCTAAACTGAATTTAGGTCTTAAACCACTGCCCTGTGTTGGAAAGAATTATACAATTTAAAAATATTTGTGATTATGTGTTTGTGTGTATGGCTGTGTGTGTAATCACTCAATCAAGTACCCATTTCAGGCTAATTTAGGGAGCTATTTGGAACTAGGGGTCACTAGTAATAGTTTATAATATAGTAATATTACTATTGGTAATAGTTTTAGAACACTGTATTAACTGAGAAGATACATAATATAAGACATACATGTTAAATGTTTAAATACCTTAATTGATGACAAATTATATATAATACCAAAATTCTGATTGGATGTTCTCAAAGATTTTGGAAAAAAAATTTTTTAATGTGACATAATCAGCTTTAGAGAAGGCATAAAATATAATCAATCCTTAGTAATAGTAACAATATTTCCATGCCATAGTAAAACTTTCTTAAACAGTTTAGGTCCTTATTAAAACATTCATTTCTCTTCTCTCCAGTAAATGACACAGTAGCTCTTTTCCTACTCGATACTTGTGTTGTAGATTAATTATTGTGTTTCTTTTTCTGAAAGTTTGTTTTTATTTATTTTGAGACAGAGTGAGCACAAGCAGGGGAAGGGCAGTGAAAGAGGGAGAGAGAGAGAATCCCAAGCAGACTCTGCACTGTCAGCACAAAGCCTGACGTGGGGCTTGAACTCATGAACTACAAGATCGTGACCTGAGCCAAAATCAAGAATCAGGCACTTAACCGACTGAGCCACCCAGATGCCCCAATTATTGTGTTTCTTAATTTGAAAATAAAAATAATTGAGATAAAGAGAAAATTCTAGGCTCTGTGGTTTATGCTTATAAGTTCAATAAAATTATGATGATGCAAACATGGGAAATATTCTGGCACAACTGGGCAGACCTCATCTCTTTTTTAAAAAAAAAAATTAATGTTTATTTTTGAGATGGAGGGGGGGCAGAGAGAGAGAGAGAGAGAGAGAGAGAGAGAGAGAGAGAGAGAGAGAAAACTCAAGTGGTGGAGGGGCAGAGAGAGAGGGGGACAGAGGATCTGAAGCAGGCTCTGCAATGACAGCAGAGAGCCTGATGCGGGGCTCGAAGTCATGAACTGCGGGATCACGATAGGAGCCGAAGTCTGACTCTTAACCAACAGAGCCACCCAGGCGTCCCCAGACCTCATCTCTTAATAAAGGCTACTATGCATTTAAGTGAAGGAATACCAGGAAGGCAGAAGATTCGTATTACTAATACAATTCCTCATTGTATCTGTTGACTGGTATACAAAACTAGCTATTGTCATTAAGCCAAATATTTTATGCCCTATTTAAATATATCCATAATAAGAACTGAAGAGTACTTAAGGTGTTAAATATAGTATTCATATCTTCCATTCATTCATGCATTCACACGTTCATCAAATATGCAAATGTGGGGACGCCTGGGTGGCTCAGTTGGTTGAGGGTCCAACTTCAGCTCAGGTCATGATCTTACAGTTCGTGGGTTCAAGCCCCGTGTCGGGCTCTGTGCTGACAGCTTAGAGCCTGGAGCCTCCTTTAGATTCTGTGTCTCCCTCTCTCTCTGTCCCTCCCCTGCTCATCCTCTGTCTCTCAAAGATAAATAAATGTTAAAAAAATTAAAATAACAAAATATGCAAATATGGATGGGCTAGTTTGTGAGAAGGAGGCATAGCAGAAAGGAAGAGATAGAAAAAAATAAATGAAGATAAATCAGTAAATATTTTACATTTTTTTACAGCATGCTTTACATACCAGGCCATCTGGTAAGTACATCCATATGAAAAAGTATCAATATATTAAAATAATATGACAAAAGTGGCTTTATAGAAAGCATTTCACTTTTTTCTGGGAGTCTTCATATGAGGAGTCTGGCAATAGAAAAATGATTGCATAAAGAACTCAGAGTTCTTGTAAATAGGTTTCAAATGCTGCCTGTTGCAAGTGTGCATATGAAGACTGAAGCAATGTGTAGCTATATTTTAAATGCTAGAATTATATGATAATTCTGGAATATCGATTCTATTTCGATCCTACAAATACTTGCAAAGTAAACTTACTCAAGGACACTCAGTGAACAGATTATTTGTGGATTTCAATTTTCTCTAACTGGATGTTATCCATTGATCTTTTCACTAGCTTTTTTTTTTTTTTATTTTTTACGTTACAATGTTGATTAAAGGGAGTTGTGTTTGAGACACAGGATTGCTATTTTCTGTTTCTATGGAAAATATCATCTATCATTCCTATTTATTTTCTAAATGGACTGAAATGTGTGGGATGACAAGGAATCCCTCCAACTTGCTATTATATTCAGCAGCTGCACATAAACATTCTGTTAAAGGAATCTAACTATAATCAACTATAATGTTATTTCCAAAACAGTTTTCATTATAGTCCATCTCACTTAATATGTCACCCTCATTCCTGGTACATTATAGATAGAGATGGGCTAGGCAAAATCGTATTAAAATAACAATGTGATAAAACACTAGATTAACTACAAGAACAATAATATAAAAAACATGCAAAAATAAATGCCATGCATACCATGGACTAATTCTTTTTTCAAATAACTTGTTATTTGAAGAATATATGAATATAAACAATATGAATTAAAATACCATATAGCCAAAAATGATTGACTAATCTTTTTTAAAAAATTAACATTTTTATTTATTTTTGAGAGAGAGAGAGAGCAGGGGAGGGGCAGAGAGAGAGGAGGTGAGAGAATCCCAAGCAGGCTCTGCACTGTGAGCTCAGAGCCCGTGTAGGGCTTGAACTCATGAACTGTAAGATCATTACCTGAGCTGAAATCAAGAGTTGGCTGCTTAACCAACTCAGCCACCCAGTTGCCCCATGAGTGACTAATCTTGACTGAAAATATATTCTTTAGAATTAAGAGTTCTTTAACTTTATAAGTGCTATTCAATGTAATCCTATGATTATTAACCAGAATTTTGTCATTATCTTTTATATGTATACTGTATTGTTCCATCAGATTCCCTATTAAAAACCAACACACTTATGCACTAGCTTCTGGGAAAGTCTTTCATTCATATTTGCATCTGTATCCATCACTGAGAATTGCCTCTGGCTATAGATAAAGCTATCTCACTCAATGTCATTAAGGGGTAAATGCCAGTGATAAATGATGAATGGATTGAAAGATATAGACTCACACCCTGTGACTCAGTCTGAGACACACAAGAGGAGGGGCCTTCCAGCTCTAGAACTCCCGATAGCAAATATGAGAGTTGCAACCACTTTGCCTTTCAGTTTCTTCTACACAATCCTGCCTACTTTACAGATTTATCACCTGAATTCTTTCCATGATAAAACTCCTGAATAGACTTCTATGTCCAGATGTGATAGTTAATTTTATGTGTCAGCTTGGCTAGGCAGTAGCACCTCATATTCGGGCCAGGCTGCATATTGTTGTGAAGGTATTTATTGGAAATGATTAATATTTAAATCAACAGACTTAAAATAAAACATATTATTCTCCATAATACTGATGACTCTCATCCAATCAGCTGAAGGTGTTAAGAGAAAAGACAGAGTCCTGAAGTAGAACGAATTTTATCTCTGGACAAACTTTGGACTGAAGACTGCAAGGTCAACTCTTACCAGAAGTTCCAGACTGCTGGCCTGTCTTGAAAATTTCAGACTTGGTTCTCTCCATAATTGCCTGAGTCAACTCCTTCAACATGTCTGTCTGTCTATCTGTCTGTCTCTCTGAACACTGGTTTTGGTACCAAGAGCGGTTCTACAGGAACAGATTCTTCAGGAATTTTTCTAAGGTTTTATGAATTGGTTCTAAGGTTTTTAGAATTGGTTTTCTAATCTGATTAGATTTAAAGATACTAATAACTCTTTTTCTAGTAGTAAAGAGAGCACTGAGCGTCTATAGTATGATATAGCTTAACACACACTCAAAATACTACAATTGGATATTCCAAATTAAATAATTTGAAGAGGCAAAGTTCTAAGTGATCATCTATTGATATCTTGGAATATTTTTGGTCCAATTAACAACTCTAATGAGACTGGCATACTGCTCCTAATTGTGCTGGACAAAGTAGAGAAAGAAAAGGATGAGCTCAGGGATTCAAATTCCCAACCCAAGTGCCTTATAAATGATCTGGAAGTGTCTATGTCTGCCATGAAAGAAATCCTTATCTCCTGTGTGGCTACAGAGCTAGGACCGCTGGAAACTGAATGCAGAGTCTCATCCTCTGAGTGGTGGAATTAAAATGCAAATTGTACCCCCAACCCTGCAGAGTGTCTGCTCTTAAAGTGAAGCCACTGAATGGAAGGAATGGGATCCCCAAAATTAGAATGGGACATTTGGGAAGATGCTGATGAAGCTGGAGACACTGAGCCT
Source organism: Prionailurus bengalensis (assembly GCF_016509475.1). NCBI lineage: Eukaryota > Metazoa > Chordata > Mammalia > Carnivora > Felidae > Prionailurus > Prionailurus bengalensis. Next base: position 61,636,620 of record NC_057343.1, on the reverse strand, counting down.
TTATATTGTACTAAGTCTTTTTGCCAGTAGATAGAGTTATTGTACCCCTGTCTGAGGAGATTAGCCATAGTTTGCTTAAGGAAACTATGATGGCCTTCCATGAGACAGTTGCCTTGAAAGACACTGCTGATTCTCCTCTGTAACCACTCCTACCTTTCCTTCTGTACCTATAACTAGACACGAATACCATAGATCCTGAAAGTGAGGTACAAAATGTAACCCACGAGGAGGTGAATTACACTCCAAAAGAACTACATGATATTCCAACTTCTACAGGCAGAAATCTGGAACACATGTCTGGGGATGAATATTAAGGGTGGGGAGATAATGGTGGAAGGAATATAAAGTTGAATCAAGTCATGTATATTAATCCTCTGCCCAGTATCAGATTTTTTTGTAGATTTAATGTTGCAGTATAGAGGCTTTAAAAGGCCTCTAGCAATTTGGTAGGTTGGCTAAAACATGGACAGCACAGTAGCCTAAATGAAGTTAAACAGAATAGTATAGAATAGTGTTGGTCACTATACGGAAAGGATCCAAAGGTTGAGGGAAACTGGAATGTTAAAGTAGTGTTAGCATTTAAGACCTGGTCACCTACCCCAGGAAGATACAAAGGACATACTTTCACCATGTCTGTGAGAAATAAATTTGTGAGAAGAGTCTCAGGATTCTTGAAGAGCTCTGTGATCACTCTTCTCTGTAGGTTAGAAATTACAGTGGGAACTGTTGCCACTGAATTGAAAGACCTAAATGCAAGTAGAAGAGAACTAGCGGTGGCACAAAATCTCCAAAGGAAAGATGTACTCACTATAATGAAAAGCTGATTCAAAGAAGTAATCAGAATAGTATAACTTTCAGAGACCTATGTCATTGGCTAGCTGATCATGGTGTTCCTAGAAGTGAAAAAGATGAGATGTATACAAAATTCTTCCTTAATCAATATAAGCACAAGAGTTCTTGGTTAAATGAACAAGTTTTACTTGAACCATAAAATAGGGCATCGTGGTCACCCAATCAATTCCCAGACTCGAGGCCACTCATACAATCGCACTGATGCAAGGTCAGGTATCTTTGAAGGACTCTGATACACTGCCCCAAACTTCAACTGCTTGTCTTTCTCCCAGCTTCCCCCATAAGGATCTATGGACTTTTACCAGAGAGACTATGCACTGGGGGAAAAGGAAATAATCAGAAGGTAGAATTGAGAATTATTGGACACTGGCTCTAAACTGATACTGATTCCAGGAGACCCAAAACTTCACTGTGGTTTAGCAGTCAGAGTATCAGCTTATGGAGATAAGGTGACCAACTGGGTTTGGGTTTAGATCTGTCTCACTTGGAATCCAGTAGATCCCTGAACCCATCCTGTGGTTATTTCCTGTGGTTATTTATTCTATTGTAAGTTCTAGAATTTACAATTGGAATTGACATTCTTAGCAGCTGGCAGAGTTTCCACATTGGTTCCTTGATCATGGAGTCAGGGTTTTGTGGTGATAAAAGCTGAGTGGGAAACACTAGAACTGCCTCTACCTAGGCAAGAAATAAACCAAAAGCAAAACCACATTCCTGGAATGATAATAAAGATTAGTGACACAATCAAGGACTTGAAAGATATAGAGGTAGTAATTGCCACTTCACCCCCTTGCAACAAATCTATTTGACCTATACAGAAAGCAGATGGATCTTGAAAAATGCCAGTGGATTATCATAAACTTAACTAAAGGACAGCTCCATTTGCAGCTACAGTACCAGTTGTAATATATGGTATATGGTTTCATTGGTTGGGCAAATTAACACATGCCCTGATACCTAGTGTACAGCTATTTATCTAGCAAATGCATTTAGTGAAGACGCCAGAAACAGTTTGCTTTCAGCTGGTGAGGCCAGCAACACACCTTTACTGTCCTATTTCCAGAGTATAAAAAGTCTCCATGTCCTATGTCATAATTTAGTATACAAGGAATTTGGTAACCTTTCCTCCTACAAGACATCACACTGGTCCATCATCAGTGAGTGACATTATTTTGATTGAAGCTATGAACAAGAAGTAGAAACTACTCTCTAGGTTTATTGATAAGATATCTGCATTGTCAAAATACTAAAAATAAATATCAGAACAAATTCACTGAGGCCTTTTACCTCAGTGACATTTCTAGGGATCCAGCAGTATGGGGAATGTTGAAATATACCTTCTAAGGTAAAGAATTACTAGGGAAAAAAAAGCAAACTAAATGATGATTAAAATACACACACGCAAAACAAATAATAGAAAAACAACAGAGAGAATCAACAAAAACAAAAAAAGTTATTTGTTTGAAAAGATCAGAAAAATTTAATATCTGTTAGCAAGACTGACCATAAAAATAGGGATACATTCTAATGACTATATATCAGGAATAAAAGAAGAATATGAATAGTGACCTGACAGTTATAAAAAAATGATTGTAAGGTGATACTATCAACAATTGTATTCCAACAGATTAGATAATGGACAAATTATGGACAAGTGGACAAATGGACAAATATGACTAGTGACCTGACCGTTACAAAAAAATGATTGTAAGGTGATACTATCAACAATTGTATTCCAACAAATTAGAATGCAGAATAAATGGACAAATTCCTAGAAAAACACAATTTATCAAAACTGAAGAACAGCAGCATTTCCTAAACTCTGCCAAAAATAGAAGAGGAGGGAACACTTCCTAACTCATGCTATGAGAGCAAAATTACCCTGATGTCAAAGTCTGACAAAGATTTCACAAGGACAAGAAACTGTATACCCAAAACCCATTACAAATATAGATGCAAAAATTCTCAACAAAATGCAAGAAAACTGAGACCAGTAAAATATTAAAAGAACTCCACACCACAACAAAGGAGAATTTATTCCAGGAATGCAAAGCTTGTGCAACATAGATGAAAATCTATCAATATAATAAAACATAATAATAGAAAGAAGAAAAATAGCACATGATTCCCCTCAACAAAGAAAGGAAAGACATTTGACAAAATCCAACAAAATTTTTATCATGGTAAAAACTAACAGCAAACTAAGAGTAGGAAAAAAAAAAAAACTTCTACAACATGATAAAAAAAATATGAAAAATCCATAGCCAATATTAGCCTCATAGTAAAATAATGAGTTTTCCTTCTCAGATCAGGACTAAGACAAGTATGTCTACTTTTGCCACTATTCAACATTGTACCAGAAGTTCTAGTCCGAGTAATTAGACAAGAAAAGAGAAATAAAGGCATCCAAATTGGAAAAAGAAATAAAACTATCCCTATTTTCAGATGCCATAATTATGATATAAATATACATCCCTCAAGAATCCACAAAAAAACTATTAGAATAAAAACAAAACTTCAGGATATATGCTCAATATATAAAATCAGTTATTTTTATACATAAGCACTGAAAAATCAAAAATGAAAGCAAGAAACAATTTAATTTGCAACAGCATTAAAAATAATGAATTTCTGGGGTGCCTGGGTGGCTCAGCGGGTGTCTAACTTCAGCTCAGCTTCATGATCTTGTAGTTTATGAGTCTGAGCCCCATGTCAGGCTCTGTGCTGACAGCTCTCAGCCTGCCTTGAATTCTGTGTTTCCCTCTCTCTGCCTCCTCCCTGCTTGTACACTGTCTCTCTCTCTCTCTCAAAAATAAACATTGAAAAAACAGTTTAAAAAATTAAATTTCTTAGGAATAAACCAAGAAACTGTATGACTTGTATACTAAAATTATAAAACCTTGTTGAAAGATATTAGGGAATATCTAAATAAAATGCAAAGGGATCCCATGTTCATGGATTGGAAGACTTAATATTATTAAGCTATCAATACTCCTGAAATTGATAAGGAGATTCAATGCAATATCTACCAAAATTTCAATTGTCTTTTTTACAAAAGTGAACAAACTGCTCTTAAAATTCATGTGAAATTACAAGTAACCCAAGCTATACTAAATCATCTTGAAAATGCAGAACAAAGTCAGTTCACTTGCACTTCTCAATTTCAAAATGTATTGCAAAGTTATAGTAATCAAAATAGTATCATAGGGGCATAGGATGTATATATATATATGAATATATATATATGCATATATATGTATATATATTCATATATATATATGTATATATATATATATATATGAAATAAGATTGAGGGTACAGAAGCAAACCTCTATTCCAACAGTCATTTGATGTTTTTTTTTTAATTTAATTTTTTTTTTTTTGAGAGAGAGAGAGAGAAAGAGACAGACAGACAGACAGAATATGAGCTGGGAAGGGTCAGAGAGAGAGAGAGAGAGAGGGAGACACAGAATCTGAAGCAAGCTCCAGGCTCTGAGCTGTGAGCACAGAGCCTGACGTGGGGCTTGAACCCACTGGCCGCAAGATCATGACCTGAGCTGAAGTAGGACGCTTAACTAACTGAGCCACCCAGGCACCCCTCATTTGATATTTAATGAGGGTGTAGTTGGGGAAAGAACAATCTTTTCTACAAATGATGCTTAGACACCTGGAGTTCCATGTGCAAAACAGTGAAGTTGGACCTGTATCTCACAAGAAATGTAAAAATTAACACAAAATTTATTAAATAAATTTAAGTGAAAAACTATAAAACTCTTAGAAGCAGACGTGGGTTTGATATTTATGGTCTTGGATTAGGTAACAGTTTATAAACATAGAAAAACAAACAAACAACTTTTGTACTGTGAAAGACACTAGCAAGAATTTGAAAGATATATATATATTTTCATTATTCATAAAAGGACAGTTGAAAGAAATTTAGGAAAATAATATTTACAACACATTTAAGTGGTAAGGATTTTGTATTCAGAATATAAAAATATTAAAAGAATTCCTACTACTGAGGAATAAAAAGATGAATGGCCCAATTAAATAATAGACTTAAATAGACATTCTCTAAACAAGATATATAAATGGCCAACAAAGGCATGCAAAGATGCTCATGTTTATTGAACATAAGGAAATGAAAATCAAAACCATAATGAGATACCACTCACATTCACTAGGATGACAATGATAATAATATATTATATATAATAATATAATATAATATAATATAATATAATATAATATAATATAATATATAATATTATAATAAAAAACAACTAACAAGTGTTGGTCCGAATGCAGAAAAAATGGATCATACATTTCTCATGGAAAATAGTTTAGCAGAGCTACCAAAAATTTCTCTTATATGTATATAACCTATGATAATGAAAAGATGTGTTCATAAAAACACTAGTATATAAATATTCATAGCAATATTATCCATAATAGTAATAAAGTAGAAGAAACTCAAATGTCTATCAACTGTGAATGGATAAACAAAATACTGTGTATTCATAACATGTAAATTACCTAGCTATAAGTAATGAAGTGCTGATACATACCACAACATGAATGAATTTTGAAATTATTATGCTATGTGAAAGAAACCAGACACAAAAATCCACATACTGTATGATGATTCCATTTAGATAAAAGAGATCTAGAATGGGAGCATCTATACAGAGAAAAAAAGCTGATTAGTGGTCAGTAAAGGCTGAAAGAAGGAGGCAATGGACAGTGATTGCTAAAAGAGTTCATACAGGTTTTCTCTAAAATTTTCTCTGGAAAATGCTCTGAGTTATATAATGGTGATAGTTCCCTAACTTTTGGTATACTAAAAACTAGTGAATTGTGCACTTTAAAATGGTTAAAATGGTGAATTTTACAGTATGTGAATTTTACCTCAATAAAGTAACTCTCACTTTTCTTCTTCTAATGTTTATTCATTTTTGGGAGAGAGAGAGAGAGGGAAACAAAGAATTCAAACCAAGCTCCAAGCTCTGAGCTGTCAACACAGAGCCCCATGTGGGGCTCAAACTCACAAATCATGAGATCATGACAGGAGCAGAAGTCAGACACTTAACCAACTGAGCCACCCAGGTGCCCTGAAACTCCCCCTCCCCTCCTCTCCCCTCCTTTACCCTTCCCTTCCCATCCCTTCCCTTCCCTCTTGCTTGCTTACTTTCTCTCTTTCTCTTTCCTCCCTCCCTCCCTCCTTTCCTTCCTTCCCTCCCTTCCTTTGAGAGAGAGAGAGAGAGAGAGAGAGAGAGAGAGAGAGAGAGAGAGAGGTGGGAAGGGAGGGAGAGAGAGAGAGAGTGAGAATCCTAAGCAGGTTTTACACCTAGCACAGAGTTGGACTCAGAGCTCAGTTCCATGACTATAAGATCATGACCTCAGCCAAAATCCAGAGTCGGACTCTCAACCATGACCTGAGCCACCCAGGCTCAACCAACTGAGCCACCTTGGCGCCCCAAAGAAACTCCCATTTCTAATAAACATTTTGTTCCACTGCCATTGTCAGTTACAAGCCCACATTCTTAACATTTCCTGCAAAGTTACTCTAATGATTCCATCCATATTGTCCAGCTGCTATTGATTTCATATATAGATTAAAAAAATATTCCCATGTGCTCCATGACTACTTTTTTGCTTAACAAAATGGTTCTGTGCTTCCCTACTTGACTTTGCACCCTTCTACTTATTGTCTACTCCATAATTATCCAAAAATTTACCCACCAGTCAGAAACAAATTCAATCAAATCATACCAATTTCTTCACAGCCTATCTTAAGCAAGATTTATTTATTTGTTTGTTTGTTTATGCTGAAAAATCAGAAATGCCACCAAGAGGCTGGTGTGTAAGTGCATTCTTATGAAGTTCCCACATGATGATTCTCACCTCTGTACCATTTGTTTCCTACCCCCACCTTCAATTTAGTATAGAGTTATATTAAGATGTGTAAGAGAAATACTTCTCATTTACATTACTTGTTTTTAAAATGTATCTTTAAAAATGTCATGGATCCCATACAATTAAACAAATGAGTTCTGCTAGGTTAGAGAGAAGTCTCAACTTTTTAGGATTAAATGTAACATAAAACTTGTTACAAACTTGCTACATAAACCTTTCTTTTCCTGCTGGTGAGCAGATCCCACACACAGCATCTCAGTCCAGTTGTATAAATTTTCAGCTATTTGGCCATTAAAACAATTACCTCTGGGTAAGTCACTCCTGTTCTTTTCTCCTCCTCCTCCTCCTCCTTCTCTTGTTCCTCCTCCTCCTCTTTTTCCCTCCTCCCTCCTTCCCTTTCCCCTTCCCCTTCTTCTTTTTCCTTTTCTTCCTCTTCCTCTTCTTCCCTGCCGCTGCCTCCTCCTTCCTCCCTCCTCCTCCTCCTCTTTTCTCTTTCCTCATCCTCTTCTTCCTTTTTTACCTCTTCCTCCCCCCCTCCTCCTTCTCCTCCTCCTGTTCCTCCTCCTTTTCCTTCTTTTCCTTCTCCTTCCCTTTCTCTTCCTCCTCCTCCTCATCCTACTTCTTCTTTTTCTTATGGCAATAAAGAAAGTGAAGAGGAAAATGTTGTTTTGCCAGCAGTAGGGAACCACTGAAATGTTAACCATATTTTTTTTAAAAAAGGACAATGGTCTGGTGGCTTGAATGGCGTTTACTCATTTGTTGGTAATGAATTGAATTTAAAGGAGTATAAAAATGAAGTCGGTCAGCATTAGCACAAATGGAGAAAAGTCTTTTGTATTGAGCCAAGGTGATATTCTCCATTTCTGCTGAGTTAAGTTTTTGAAAGAGTGTTTGATTGTTAAGATGTTGCTGTTGCTTTATATTTACAGCTTTCTGACTTTAATCCTTTTGAAGATTTGACCTGTAAAACAGCATATAAAAATGATAGCTCATCAGTATCTAATGCGCCAAATTATTTACTCTACAAACTATCTTCCTACCTCCTAAGTCCAATCACACAAATTGAAGAAAAGAAGCTCCATTGTCCTGATTAAATCATTGATATCTCAGGATGAAGGATGTTGTGGGCTTCTCATTGGCTGAACAACTTGAAGGGAGGTCTTCTCCATTCAAGCTGAGCCTGCCTAGGTAGACTACGACTGTAGAAGTAGAAAGGGAACACTCTTTTGGTTAATGTACTAAACCTGTATCCTGTGAATATCCCAAACATGGTAACCACAATGCTATAGTATTTAAATATTGTTTTGTTAGTTTTGTTTCATCAGATGTGAGCTCTCAAGGCCAGAGATTGTCTTTTCATGTCTATTCTCCAAGACCAGTTGTCCAGAGTAGTCAATTAATGTTTGTTGAATAAGCAAAATAAGTGTCAAGCACGATAACTCTAACCTGCCAAAAGCCAAACCCAAATTTTGTCTTTTAGTGGATGGCACAACAGACAGCTTTCCAAAGAACCTGAACATTCTCTAAACCAGCACTTCTCAAATTTTACTGTGTGCCATAAGTTACCCGGTATCTTGTTAAAATGCAAATTCTGATTCAGTCGGTCTGAGGTGCGACAAAAGATTCTGCATTTTTAGCAACCTCCCAGGTCATACTGATGTTGTTGGTCTGTACACTTTGAGTACCATAGACCCTGGTCTCTGCCTCGTTTCCACAAGTTAATCTATCATTATGTCTTACTGATACTTTCTCTTCTGTCCCAACTCTGACCACTCATCTCTGTTTCTGTGGCCACCATTTTAGCCAAAGTCTTCATCATATTCTCTAGGGATTGTGGCAAGAGCTTTCACCTAATCTCTCTGGCTCTTTCTACTCCACCCCATTCTCTACACAGTAGCCAAGATAATATTCCTCAAATACGTTTATTTCCCCCACATTTAAAAATGAGTGTTTAAGTTCATTTTTTTCTTTTTACCTCTTGGACTCCTTCACCCATTTCTCCCATCCTCTACCTCTGGCAAACACCGCTCTCTATCCCCTATGTCTATGAGCTTACATCTTCCTTCCTTCCTTCCTTCCTTCTTCCCTCCCTCCCCTTTCTTTCTTTCTTTCTTTCTTTCTTTCTTTCTTTCTTTCTTTCTTTCTTTCTGTCTTTCGATTCCACATTTGAGAGAGATCATATAGTATTTGACTTTCTCTGTATGACTTATTTCACTTAGTATATATGCCCTTGAAGTCTACTCATGTTATCACAAATGACAGGATTTCATTTTTATGGCTGAATAATATTCCATTTTAGTGTGTGTGTCTGCCACAATTTCTTTGACAATTAATTAATTAATTTATTAATTCATCAGTAGATGCTTAGGTTGTTTCCATACCTTGCCTATTGTAAATAATATTGTAATGAAGTATAGTATATTGTCATTATTCTTAAGAATGACTTGTATCCTCTTACCTGCTTACAGAAACCTGAAGTATGCATATATATGAAGCATTTAATTGATTACATATAATTAAAAAATAATTAAGCCCAAATTATTCTCTTGTATTTCTCAAATAAATAACTCTTATTTTGTCTACTAATAATTTTCTAGAGTACACTGATGAACAACTGAAGTACGTGGAAAATGCCCCTGGGGAAAAAAGCTACTATAAATGCCCAACTTAGATAGTTCTAGTGTAAGAGAAATCCTTAAAAGTAAAGACCACATGTATGAAGAGAGTTAATTTAACCCTGAAACTGAAGCTGCCCTAACACTACCTATTAGTGCTCCAAGGCCTGGAATTTTAGTTCTATTAGTTCATGCAGAGATCAAGAGACAAGACAAGAACCTGATTAATATTGCATACTGAATTAAAAATGCTTTTCAAATAGCCAGGGTAGCAAAAATGATACTTTATCTGTGTAAACTAGTGGTAGCAGGAGGAAAAGGAAGAGGAGAGGGAAGGAGATGGGAAGAAGAGGGGGGGGGAAGAGGGGTACAAGGAACAGGAGTAGGAAAAAGAGAAGGAGAAAAAAAGAGGAGGAAGAGAAGCAAACCTGAAGAACTATTCATGTCAGCCTTGGCTTTGAGTTAAAGATAAGAACAACAATGACAAAAATGTTTCCCCATTCCCTGAGAAACTGGTAGCACAAGCTGACTCCTCATGTAGGTATAAATCCAGAATTCATCATAACTCTGAAGTTCTAGTTCTACAGACAGATAGTCCAGCTTAACCTGGTCCAGGATTGTTATTGCTTTCAGGTACCCAGTAGAAGTAATGCAAAACCCATCAAGAGAAAGTTACTTAAAACTTGACTTTTTTTGAGGTCATATACATTCACCATAAAAATGAATAAATAAATACAAGACCCATGGAATACAAGTCTTACTCAAAGGAATAAAATAATGGGAAGAATCTATATATAGTTAAGAACTAAAAGTACTGTTATTAGAAAATATGCTTTAGAAACTATGTTTTAGATACATTAACCTATAAGGAGGAGCTAGACACAAAAATTGATTGCTCTGAAAATTTTAAGAAATGTGTTTCTATTAATAGTAATTTCAGTTTCACATGGAACAACAACACTAATTTATATGTTCTGGAAATGAGACTTTTAAAAAAGGAGAACTTTTATTTCATTGGATTATGAATGGTGACTAATACCTACGCACATTGAACAGAAGATGAGAGGAAATAATTCAAAGAAAAATAGTTTGATTTTCTCAAAGACAGCCTAGATTCCAGGAACTTATTGAAACAAACAAACAAACAAACAAACCATAAAGCTCCTGATATATAATCCATAGTAATAATCCATAATAAGAACTTTCAAAAGCACCTATCCTAGATGATTACAGACACAAAAAAGAGGAAGACTAATTGGAGATAATACCAGGAAAATGTATGTGTGATATTTCTAGTATTATTGTATGTTACAAGGTGACACAGTTAGTGTGAGACAGTGATATAGTTACTTATTCCTTTTGTCCCTAGAGATCCCCCACTAGAATATGTTAGAGAACTACAGGAAGTAAGAGAAAGTATAAGACAGAGAGTAAAGTACAAGACAGAGAACAAAATAGGTTAAATCCAATTTAAGACTAGTAAGATAAGAAAACAAAATTTCAACGCAGAGAAAAAATATGACCAGCTTAAGAGAGATATAAATTTTTAAAATTCAGTTATGTCTAACTAGTAAGAGTAGAGGAAAAATGGATAAAAATGAAATATAGGAGGTGGGCCCCACAGCCACACAAAATTATACGGCAAAAATGAATCTTTATATGTTCCTGAATTATCAATGCATTCTAAAGGCTTAGGATAATCAAAATCCATGGAAAGGAAACATATCAGGGGAGAGCATCTGGCAGAAGTCATGATTCCCACTAGGTACTCAGGAGTCCATATTCTATAGGCACTGGCATTGACAACAGCTTCATTTCAAGAAAGCACTAAGAATAAGTCTCCTGCTGAATCAAATGCAGATTCTGAAGGGAGGACTTCCCTATCATACATATATTGTATACCTAAGAAACTCTACTCCAAAATTTCAAGGTAGCAGATACTACAGCACAAAGTTAAAAATGTACTGGGTCTCTGAGGAAGGAGAAAAACAGAAAGAAAAAAAAAATTACAGGATTTGAGATATGTAATGAAAGCACACTGTGAATGGAGAGTTGGCTGCTACAGATGCAATTTACTCTGCATAGTGGAGCGAGAAAAGAAAATGTCACCTGACAGAATTCACACTCAATTTAGCATTGAAGTGCCTGAAACAAAAGGTTCAAGCAGACATGGAAATTTTGAGGTTCTAAATATGCAAAGTAGAGAATAAGACTGGAGTTCACCACTGAACATTTTTTTCCTCAGTTTTAAAGAAAACACAAATAAAATTGCTATACAGAAAAGAATTTAAAAAAATAAAAATCCTTTATATGATTAAGTGAACTTCTATACTTACCTTACTGATTACAGATAGCTTCCAATTAGGTTACATTTCCCAAGTCAGGGACATTAGTAAACTATCAGAAACACTTGAGGCTAAAACTAACATGTTCCCAATTTCTCTATTGTTTTTGCCAGATTTCATGGAGAGTGTGCTATCAACTTTTAAAAAGTAGCATCTTTCCATATTGTTCTATGTCCTGGTTCTGAAAACATCATTTTGTTTGAGACCATGGCTCTAATAACTTATCCTTGAGTTTTCAGAATATCACAGGTGTGGGGTGATACTTTGATGATTTTGACGTGGAATCTAAAGCCTAGGGCTTTTGAGAATCTTGGTATTAAAGAACTTCAATCGAGATTTCACAGAAGCTGCCTCACTGACTTAGTAGACAATTCCGGTGGCAGCAACTGATGGAACAGAGCTGATTGAGGATCAAAGCCTTTAGAACCTTAACTCCCATTTACATCATTGAACCAGGGAAGGAGCATATAGTGCTTTGGCTTACATTCCTCTATGGAAATTTGATAATGGGGCAAATACTTAATGTTCAAATTTGGATCAGTCTGATCTCTTGTTCAAATGCAACAATAACTAGTGATAAATTTACAAAACCAGGGATTTACTGAAAGATTATCAGAGATGCATGGAATCATGGGAGCAGAAGTCCTGAAAATGAGCAGGAATGAAGATAACCATGGAGGAAGGAGAGGAATAATTCCAACAGCCATGTTTTAACCAAAAGAGGCTGGCTTGGCTATTGCACTCACTAGTATTGGACATCACAGCTGGAAACACCTAATGATACATGTTACTGCACTTGCCACCACGGTTGTAGTTGCTGTTTTCACTTCTAATAATATCTTTCTATGTGTCACCTGCTCCAGATTCAATTTTGTGATCTCCAGAAACAGTGAATTAGAGATCTAAGCCTAGATCTTATGCTTAATGCTCTGCCTGCTGGAGTTAGATGGTGGTGTAGAAGGATGACCTTTCTCTTTTTGATTTTTGTTATAGAAGGCTGGTCCCTTCATTACAGTAATATTGGATACAATGGATATTTTTAAAAATCTTCCCCAAAGCAGTTGTGGAGTTGGATTTTTATCAGCCCTTTGAACACACATACACACAAATAAGTTATATTTTATAAATTTAAATTATCAATATTATATAAATATATATAAAATACACATATATTTTATATATTTGAATACATATTTAAATTATACTATGTATATGTTATATATATATATATATATATATATATATATATATATATATACACCTGTTCCTTTGCTATTGAGTGACCATATATATCACCCTTCCAAATCCCATCTTAACATGAATAAATTATGCCAAAAGTATTGCCAGTGAAACAGATACTAAAATGGAACAAAACTGTAAAAGCTTTATAGGGAATAATAACTTTGAAGGCAGCAGAGATCAGGCCTGGACAGATGAAAGTACTTGGCTATGATAACCACCTGAGAGTCTGCTCCAGAGCAGAGCCTGTCCACCAGAAGAGTACTTCATTAGAGAGACATAGCTCGGCCCTTGTTTAAACTACTTGTTCAGTCATTGGCCGGGAGCTGCCTTGAGAAGAGCAGGACTTTGTTTAAAAACTGAGGCAGGCCCTGAAAAAATCTCACTCTAGAGACTCAGTTAACCATACTCTTAGCAGATAAGCAGGGTATCATTTTTTGAAAGGGGTGCTGAGTTTCACATTTCTGTGAAACTAATAACTAGCTTTAAAATAGCATAAAATAATGATTCTTCTATAATGGATATAATGGATATTATATATCCATATAATGGATATCTAACTAACGTTCAATCTCAAGGAAAATAATCCAAATGTTATTAATTTCTGCATTAGGTTCACAAGTTAAGATTTTTATATAATTCCTATATCTACTCTAATACCATCTCAGTTCCATACTTTTATAATTCAAGTCACAGCCTAAATTTGAAATTTAACTACCATCAATACTCTCTATAAGACATTGAGGAAAAAAGAAATGAAAATGGCAGAGCAAATATACATAATACAAATTAAAGAAAATAATTCAGGTAGTACCTTTGTGTGTGTGTGTATTGGGCTGCTGGTTTTTGTGACTTTCTGGTTATTAATTAAAATTTCTTTTCTTTGTCTTCAGGTAGCACAGAATGTCAAGAATATTTAAAAATAAAAGCACACATGTAAGCACAAAAATTGTTAAGATATTTGGCCAGATACAAAATTACTGAAAAAAAAAATTGGTAGATTTAGGAAAAAAAAAATGTGATTGAGACACAATGATTGACATCTTTACTAACAACAAAGCCCTTATCAAAAAAGAAAAAAAAACACAATCCCCTTTTCTTAATGAGCAATTTATATAAGAGCACATTCAAATGGCTACAAATCATACTAAAAATACTTATATTTAATATTATAAAGAAAATACTAACTGAAAGTTAAATAAATATAAGTTTACAATCAGTCCTTTTGCAAAAATTAAAATTACATTAAGGTTGCTTCCTTGTTTTTAATAATTTTCCATAATTTTATAAAATCTATGTATATAATGTTTGTATGAATATCAGTGGCATATCACTGTATGAATATCAGTGGCAATGTTAAAAAGTAGAGTTGGAGAATGACCCATGCCAATGAAATAATGCTTTAAAATACACATATTTGTACATAGTTTTACATATGTGTATATGAGTCAGGTATGAGGAGCTTGTGATGAATTAAGTGCTGTGGATTAACCTGGCTTGACTTCTGAGTCTAGGTTTAAAAAGGTACTGCTGCTTCCACCTTGTACTCTCCTGTGAGATACTCTTAGAAGCAACCACCATGTTGTGAGAAAGGTCAGGTCACATGGAGAGGGTCTAGCTTGCAGTTGCAGCTAATTTCCCACTGGATAGCAGGAAACAGCTGAGAGAATGAGCCTGCAGAACATTCCAGTCCCTAGGCTTTGAGCCACCCCAGATGATGCCGCATGGAAGTGTTTACAGGCCAACCCCCTAAACCTTTCACAATTTGCCCACTGTTGTCATTGTTTACAGACATTAAATTTTAGGGTATTTTTTTGAGAGATCAATAACTGGGAAACTTGTATATCCCACAAAGACATATTGCATCAAAAGATATAAACCTAATGGGGCAAATGGGTGGTTTAGTTGGTTAAGTGTCCAATTCTTGATTTAGGCTTAGGTCATGATCTCACAGTTCATGGGATCGAGCCCCACATTGGGCTTCATGCTGATAGCAAAGAGCCTACTTGGGATTCTCTCCTTTCTCTCTGTTCCTCCCCCTGCTCACACATGCTCTTTCTCTCTCTCAAATAAATATCTAAAAGAAAAGTTATAAACATACTTAATTTCACTAAGTACTACTGCTATGTGCTCTCAAATATCTGGAAAAAGTTGACTGGAGTACCAGTGCAAAAAATTTGCCACTTTATCACATTTATGTTAACATTTTAAAAAATAACTTCCTAATTTTTTTCTATGTAATGGGTATAATGTGGAACATAATCACTGTTTTGATTTGTTATTTCTCTGAATGCAAATAAAACTGACCGTTTCATTCTGGACTAAGTATTCAATTTTTTCATTATGTAATTAGTTTATGCATAACATTTGCCTTTTATTCTTCTGATTCTCTTTGTTTTGTTCATCTACAGACATTCCTTGCTTTACTAGATACGATACAATGTTATGTATGGCTGCTGCAATTACCTCACTCAGCTAGCTAATGATTAGTTTTGATAAGTGTGTCTCTGTAAAGTAAAAAATATTAACTTTGTTATTTTAATATATTTCTCTCTCTCTACATTATGCTTATGCTTTCTGAGTATTTATTTTTTTCCCCATTCCAAGTTCACAAATTGTTATTCTACACTTTTTTTCTATTTCCTTTCTCTTTCACATTTAGGTCTTGATTTTCTCTACATTTAACATGTTTTTATGCTATAATCTCCAATAAATGCAGTATAAAGAAATACTTAACAACTATGAATTTTATAAAAATCCAAACAAATATATCTCCTCTCTCCTGTTCTTTCAACATAGCTGTAATCACCAACTGTTTGAGTTGACTAAACATATTTTATAATATATTATATAACCACATCTTAGGAGGGAAAAAGTTCCAGTGGTATGACTTGCAAGAAACTATTTTATTTATTCACATATTTAAAACATAAGTTGTTTTAATTTATTTAAGAGAGCCAAGGAATGCATTCCCTTGGATTGCTTTACATATTTTTTTTTGTCTTGTGTATTTAATATTAAAGACTTCAATAAAAAATTTCTCAAAATTATTCACAAATTGAAGACTTGCTTGGTTACATGGAGCACACTGTTTCTATGCCCTGAGCTTGATATGTTTTTTTCACTTATGATTATAAATAGTATTCAATTATACGATTCTACCCATGATCTTCAAAATCATTTTTGAACGGTCATTTTCTAAGCAATACAGTATTTGTGAGAAAGCATTAATGAATCAATGTTTGAGTATCTTTTATTAATTGTTAATGTTTCTCCTCTTTGAATAAAATAACTTTTTGTTATCAGTATCAGGGTAAAATTATTATGTTCAGAAACAGTGTATGGCTGAAGTAGAGGGAGGACACATCAATGATTTTCCAGACTAAAAGAAACACAAGAATCACAACCCATAACCATATTTCCTTACAATTTACAGAACACTTCCCTATATAAAATTTCATCCTGTCCTCACAAAAACACTGGGAAGAACATGTGTTTATTATCTTCATTTTACACCTGGCCAGAAAAAGCTTTATAAAAGTTATATTATTTATCTACAATCACAGAGTCAACTGTCAGGATTAAAATCTCCATGAACAGGCTCTATTTAATGTTAGGAAAAGTCAGGCAAAGGTAAAAATAACATTTATGGGAGATTTACAAATGGTATGGATAGGAACAGAGATAGGTTAATGAGCACTTTGGAAGCCAATTGGGGAGGATGAGCTAAGAATCGGTCCTGATTTGTCCAGGGAAGGACAAATAGTGTTTGATATAACATAAATCAGAAAACTTTGGTTTATGTTCCAACTCTTTCACTGTGACCTTGACCACAACAACATTTAATTTCACTTGGCAACAGTCTCCATATCTATAAAATTGGGTTTCACCAATACAAGCCTCTAAATCAGTCACCACTTTATGGCTTCATTTTAGAATGGATATGTTTAACAATAAAGCCAATTCTTCAACAATGCAGTGATTCTATCTGTCCTTCTGTCATGATAGAGTCGTCAAAAATCACAGTCAAATTTGAGGACATCCCTCATTTACCACCTTTCACAGATCTTGACATCTATGCATTTAGAGGTACCTATCATTGTAGACATTAAAATATCTGCTAACATACAAGTATTCCTAGAAGGCGCTACCACACTATGCCATTACCATCTATAAATTAACTTGGTTAGCATAAACTATTTTTGATCATCAGGTATTGAGTTAGTTAATTCAAATAAATTTCAAAAGGAGAAGCAGCAAACAGATGCTAAAGGATACAGAATGTGGAATGTTCAATGTCAAAAATTTCTAATTTTTGTACAGGCTCACCTTGATAAAATTAAAAAAATTATATATTTTAAATTTTATATTTTATAATATATAATAAATATTAATTTTTTAATCTTTAAAAAATATTCAAATATAACAACTAAAAACTTTCCTTTCTCTCCTCATGATTCTAAAACATTTGATGTTCATGGGTGATATACTCACTCCTGAGCCTATAGAAGTTTGATTCTGCCCAATATATTCCATAGGCACCATTGTCCCTGTGGTAGCAGATGATTCTTCCACTCTGTTTATTAAAGTGAAAACATTATTTTACATCCTACTGTTATTTGTTGTCTTAATAGATAAATCTACCCACTGCTGTTTTATTTTCTTGTTTTACAACTAGCCCCCCTTAGCTTTTGTGATTTACTTGTAACATTACTGACTACTTTGTCTCAATCGCAGGTGGGGAGTTCCTGTCTCTGTTCAATCTGTGCATTTAGATTTTTTCCAGGTGTTCTTTCCCAGGCCTTCCATGTTTCTGACTTACCAACAATGATTATAAGCTAAACTAGACCCAAAATTCCTCCTAGAAATACGTTAAGATTCCTTTATGCTCTTGAAATAAAAGATGAAACATTTCTATTTCAGGTACATAGAGATGCAAAGTAAATTAATGGTTGCCTTAGGATGGGATCAGAGGAGAACTGAGAGCTTTGGGATATCTTGTTGGGACTGATAAAAATTCTCAAATGAGATAGTTGTAGTGATGGGCAACATTGTAAATATGCCAAAAGACTAAACAAACAAATAAAGTAAAACAAAAACTGATTTACATACTTCAAAATGGTTAAAATGGTTAATTTCATTTATGTTAAGTTCACCCAAAACAAGTATTGTATCTGAAACATTTTGTCTAAAACAACATGTGTCATATGTTTTATATGTTTTATATGGTATATATTATATATACATAACAGGGCAATGTGCCGAGGCCTGAGAGACCTTGAGAAAATAGCCCCCGGAGGTAGGAAGAACAACAAAAAAGTGTTATTAAAAAAGCTGGGGAAAAATGACCCATACTGAGTAGAGGTGGAAGTTTGACAACACATCTATAGTAACACAGTAAACAAAGAATTTGTATAGTGAACTTGTCATTGTGGCTAAATATTTTCAGAGATATTTAGACATAATAGCACCTTCAACCCAGAAGGTGCTAATTAGCTTTTTCTAGCTGTCTAAGGTAATGTATGAGAAGAAACACATGCCATAAGAAGAAATTTTAAAAGTTGTAGAACAATTTAGAAATATTAAGGATACTAAATCATTTTCCGGGCAACAAATGTTTTAAAAAAGAAGTACCCTTAAGAAAGTTATGAAACTCAGGGTATGGCCGAGGGGGGGGTGGGCAAAGAAGAGTCTCACTTTTAAGATACTGTAACATCTTTTCTTAATACTTCATAAAAATTAAAGGTGCTACTTCATAGACTATTAGGGCAGAAAAAAAAATCAGAAAATCTTAGAACATGCCTCTTCAATTGTTTTGTTAGAAATGAAGTTTTCTAGGAACCCCACATAAACCTGACTTTCAGCCTTAATTATAGAAGGGCCTGTGGTGAAGATTTATGTGGTTAGAGCTTCTAACTGAATATAATAATTTCATACACACAAAACTCATACAGTTTTCAACCAAAGTATACTTGCTAAAAAAAAAAAACTAGCAAGTAAACAAGAAAATATATTTGCTAAGTTTTCAAGATCTGCTGTGTGGCATTGTCCTATAGCTGACGATACTATACTGTACACTTAAAAAAAAATGTTAACAGGATAGATCTCATGTTAGGTGTTCTTAATAAAAAAAATAATTCAATATATTAAAAAAATAGTAAAATGAAATGGGCCTGTCCTTTCTCAATTTAGCACAGGCACTTAGCAGGCTAAGAAAGCTAGTCAACTGCCAATAGCATTCAAAAAGGAAGAATGCCAATAATTGAGGAAAACCACATTAGGAGGCATAGGTATTGGTAAACTAGATAGCAGTCTAGATATCTGAATTGCCATGGAATAGTGTCTCCCCCAACTTAAACCATTTAAAGGCAGGTGTTTGTTCCAATCACCCTGTTCTTTTCTCAACACTGTATGTTGGAAGCTTTTGAGTTCACAAGTCTTTGAGTTCACTGAAATGCACCTGAGGTGCTGAAGCAAAGGAGCCATCTACACTCTGACCTGATTTAAATGATAAAATCTGGGGGCACCCAGGAGACACAGTGGGTGAAGCACCGGACTCTTGATTTTGATTCAGGTCATGAGCTCATGGCTTGTGGGTTCAAGCCCCACATTGGGCTCTTCACTGACAGCACACAGAGCCTGCTTAGGAGTCTCTCTCTCTCTCTCTCTCCCCCTCTCTTTCTGCCCCTCCCCCCACTCTCTCTCTCTTTCTCTCTCTCAAATATAAATAAAACTTAAAAAAATAAATAAGATCTTGAACCTGTAAATAATTATGTAATTAGAAGAGAGGGAGGAGAGAATGCGTTTTCATATGGAAATTAATTACTGTAACAAAAGATTGAACAATAGTATGTAGTTATTAAAAATAATATCCCCCAAATTCTTTCCTTCCCAAATAAGCGCCTGGATCTAAGACTGTCCCATAATAATTTGATGAGGAGATTGTGACAGAAATGATATCAAGAGGTTTCTGATCCCAAGTCTTAAAGTGAAACACAGATCTGTTTATTATCTTCTGGAAATTTTGATCTTGGGACCACACCATGCAGAGAAGGAACAGAGTGGGAAACAGGCAGTCTGGCTGACCCTGTCAGCAGAGCTCCCAAAGGAACACCAGCATTAGCCTCTAGGCATAAGAGTCAATTGCCTTGTACATATCGGCCCATTCATGTTGTCCCATGACTGTAGCCCAACCATCATTCACTGGGGCGGGAGACTCAGGTAAGCTGAGTCCATGCAGATTGTGAGACATAATGAAACAACTGTTTTAAGGCACCAACTTTTACTGCCCTCTGCAGCAAGGAATTACTTAAATACCTACCCACAGTAGCTTGCATAAACAGTCTTATTGTCCTTCAATAAAATATGAGAATGCATAAATATAACAATATGGAAGAGACTCATGACTGTGATGCTCAACAAAAGAAGCCAGACACAAAACATTGCCTACTGTTTAACTCCAGTAAGATATTTCTCTCTACCAGGAAAAATTAATCAAAGATGTTAGAAGTCAGGCAATCATTTATTCTTGAAAGGAGGCAGTGACTGAAAGGGTGAACATGAGGGCCTTTAGGGATCAGGCAATGTGGCAGTACTGTTTTTTGATATGGGTGTAGGTTACAAGTGTGTTTTGAGTTATAAAAATTCATCAAATTGTACACTATGATCTGTACACTTTTCTGTATATTTGGTATAATTTAAGAAAACTTACATTTCACTGAAAAACTTATAATGGCATACAACTTCATTTCTATCTGATTAGCAAAATTTTGAAAGAATGATAGTATAAAGTGTAGCAAGTATTTACAAAAACAGGAAAATTAATGCACTGCTAGAACATACACAAATTACTACAACCACTTTAGAAAGAAATTTGGCAAAAGATAACATGGGAAAATATACTACTACAAGAGCCAGAGTTTTGCAATTCTATTTATATGCCTTAGTGAAGTTTGTGCATGTATGCACGGGTAAATACGTATAGGAATGTTCTCTCAAGCATTTTGTAAAGTAAGTGTTTCAGAAAGAAACAAATAATTATTCATCCATAAATAAAAGAATGATAAAATAAATTGGGGTATGACTGTAAAATTGAATACTATACAATAAAATGAATAAATTATAAACAAATGTATCAGTATGAACATATCTCAAAAGCAGAAAGTTTAATTATACAAAAGCAAGACAGACTGATATAATTTGTAAAATACTTAAAACAAAAACATAATACTTTTTAATAACTTTTTATGGATATAAACACATTTAGTGACTACATAAAAATACTTTTGTGGGTTATGTTAAAAAATATAGGGGCACCTGGGTGGCTCAGTCGGTTGGGCGACCGACTTCGGCTCATGTCATGATCTCGCGGTACGTGAGTTTGAGCCCTGCATGGGGCTCTGTGCTGACAGCTCAGAGCCAGGAGCCTGTTTCGGATTCTGTGTCTCCCTCTCTCTCTGACCTTCCCCCATTCATGCTCTGTCTCTCTCTGTCTCTAAAATGAATAAACGTTAAAAAAATTTAAAAAATATATAGATTAGTTAATATCATTGGAGAAGGACAGAAGAGAATTGAGAGGAGAATCCATGAGCTTCAGTGGCATCTGTACTATCTAATACCTAAAAGATAATCTGAAGTAAATATGGCAAACATCAAAAGTTGATGATACAGTTCTCATATGCAGTTAAAATTAAGTATATAGTTTCTCTAACTTAGAAATGCAATTATTTATTAAATGTCTATTAACTTATTATTTTTGTCTATCTGTAACATTTGACACTTAAAATCCAGCCTAATATACTTGACTATGTGTCAAGATATGACTTTAAGAAAATATGAATTTTAAATCTTTACAATCAACTTAATGAGGACTTTCCTTGACATAACTCTCACTGATATATTTTTATTTCAAGTAGTTTGAGGGCATGACTTTACTTATGCTATCTGTACTCAAAAGCATTTTGTCCAGATGAAACTGAATCCCTTTGGAGAATCCTGAAGGAGAGACTGAAGAGCTCACAGATAATAATGGAAATGCCATTTTGGTTACTAAGTAATAGAAAACACCTTTATGATTGGTATCTAGTCCGAAAGATTGCCTTTGAAATTCAGACAGAACACTGAACCTAGACCCCACCAAAGTCCTGGTGCATTATCCCCAGTTGTGCTAAATGCCAAAGGAGATCAATGAGTTTTTTGATCTGAAAGACCTCTCTGTGGTTTCTGTGTTCGGGCAATTTGTTGTGACATTCAGTATTATTTATTCCCTTTTGGTGGTAGACACACTCCAGTGTTTACCTGAATAAAGTTTCAGTGCTCTATAATTATTTTGACTACTACTGGGATTACCACTGTCTGCCATTATTTGGTTTTTTAAAAAATCACATTTCCAAAAATCAGAATTATATTATCAGAATTATATTATAACATAGCTTTATGACAGTTTTTGCATCCCAGTACTCAGTTCATAAACTGATAAAAGAAAATTTATTTTTTACATTAACTCTTTTATAAACTTTTGAAAGGACTCTGCCTCAGGAGCTGGAAAATAGGAATTTGAGTATTCATTCAATAGAAGTGTATTGAGCTCCTAGGTATGACAGGCTGTGAAATGCTTGTCCTTAAGAAGCTTATGGTCTAGTGGTGCATACAATTAGGAAATAGGTACGTAACTATGCAGTTAGTGGAGCATACATCTAGGTAATAGATGCATTACTATGCAATATAATAAATACTTAGACAGTAATAAGTGAATAGTCAGTGAGTAGTCATAGACAGATACTCAAAGAAGATTTTGGGGGTTATGCCTGCAATCACAGGAGAAAAAAGCAAATCCTTAAGGGGGTAATTGAAGGACATACTCATGTTAAGTTTGAATTGAGAGTTGAAAGATGAATGTTTTAAGATGGCATAGTATCATAAAAACATAAGCAGGCTCTGCATTGTCAGCACAGAGCATGATGTGGGGCTCAATCTCATGAACCATGAGATCATGACCTGAGCCGAAAGCAAGAGTTGGATAGTTAACTGACTGAGCCACCCAGGTACCCCTATAAAAAAGTGATTTTTGCAAGAGTTTACTATCTACAAAACATTCTGAAAATGCAATATCCACATCAATTGAAGGAATATAGTATTTTGTTCAAAATTATACTACTTTTTCATCATCTCAAGAGAATATATTATCATGGTAATGCTGCTTGTGATTTGAAATTTACCATGTAGTGTTCCTATCACATTTATAGTTAGGCTACACGTAGGTATAAGTACACGGTGACTTTTTATGTCTTTCAAGCTAGTTGGGATACACATGTAATAGTGGAATTCATATTACTTAACTGTAAGTTGCTTTCTTTTTATTTCAAATTTATATTAATCTAATAAATAAACTAAAGGGACTATGAAAATGTATTTGACTGTGGTTTTTATTAGCATTTCTCTAATGACTAATGTAGACCATCTTCCCATGTGCTTATTGGCCATTTCTGTATCATTTTAGAGAAATGCCAATTCCTTTGTCCATATTTATTTGTCTTTTAATTGTTCAGTTGTATACTGAGCAATGTATTTTATATTTAATATAGGTTTATATGTTTAATAAACACATTAATACCTTATATATTTAACTTGTTTTATATATTCTGAATACTAGATTCTTATCAGATATATGGTAAGTATTTCCTTTCATGTTATGCATTTTCTTCTTACCATCTTGTTAGTGTCTTTTGATGCACAAAAGTTTTCTGACATATATGATTTTTTTTAATTTAATTTAATTTTTTTACAAATAAGGTTAGGTCAATGCCCTTTCCAAAGCTATATAATATGACATAAATTTTACTACTTTTAATTATGTTAAAGTCTATCTTCCCAGAAAATTACAGCTATGTTTGACTTTTTTGGTAAAGCAAACATTTTATTTTCCCCCTTTAAAAGAGATACATAACAAATATTGTTATTTAGCAAATTAATAACTGAGCTTTAGAGAACAGAATATTTCATTTTACATTAGCTTTTCATAGATTATAACGTAAAGTCATTTTTTATTTATATTAAATTCACACAAATATACCTTTAAAATAGAAAGAAAAATATTTCCTTTAATGGAGAGTAAGGTCAATAAACAGGTCATAATATCTGAAGGCCAAGTTTGTAACCATAAACATGGCAATCTACCTCGAATAGGAAGCAGGGAGCGGAAGGGCAGAGTGGAGACCAAATGCCACCCTCTCCATAAGACAAGACGTGTGGTCTTTAAATAAGTTACTGCTGGGGAACCTGAGAGGTTCAGTCAGTTAAGTGTCTGGCTCTTGATTTTTGCTCAGGTCATGATCCCATGGTTCATGGGTTTGAGCCCTGCGTCGGCTCTGCACTGACAGTGAGGAGCCTGCTTGGGAGTCTCTCTCTTCCTCTCTCTCTACCTCTTCCCTGCTCTCACTCACTCTCTCTCTCTCTCTCTCTCTCTCTCTCCCTCAAAATAAATAAACTTAAAAAAAATGTAAAATAAATGACCGTGAAGACAAAACATTTCTATCTACTCTTTTATTTTTCTTATCTAATCTTGTATACCACTGTTCTCCATTTCCACTTTACATCCTTCATTAGACCATGCATTGTAAGGAATCATTGTTTCTTAACTCACAATATCAGACAAAGCTTTCTCTCTCTCTCTCTCTCTCTCTCTCTCTCTCATTCTGTTTCTTTCCAGTTTTGAAGGCTATGTGTACTCTATTTTGAGATGACCCCCCCCCAAAAAAAAGACTCTGAAGATACATATTTACTCCCAATGTTATATAACTATGCTATACAATATAGTAGCTACTAGGCACATGTGGTTATTCAAATTAATTAAAATAAAATGAGGGGTGTGTGGTGCCTCAGCCAGTTGAGAATATGACTTGATTTCAGTTTAGGTCCAGGGTCATGAGATCAAGCCCTGTGTTGGGCTCTTTGCTGAGGATAGAGCCTGCTTGGGATTTTCTTTCTCTCTCACTCTCTCTCTCCCTCTGCCTCCTCCCTCTGCTCACACATGCTCTCTCTCTCTCTCAAATAAATAAAAATAAAAATAAAAATAAAAATAAAAATAAAAATAAAAATAAAAATAAAAATAAAAATAAAAATAAAAATAAAATGGGGCACCTGGGTGACTCAGTCAGGTATGCATCTGACTTCAGCTTAGGTCATGATCTCACGATTCATGAGTTTAAGTCCCACATCGGGCTCTGTGCTGACAGCTTAGAGCCTGGAGCCTTCATCAGATTCTGTGTTTCTCTCTTTCTCTGCGCCCTCCCCCCCACTCACACTCTGTCTCTCTCTCTCAAAAATAAACATTAAAAAAATTAATAAAATAAATAAAATAAAATAAAATAGAAATTTTCTCCCTCAGTTACACTAGCCACATATCAAGCATTCAGTACATGTGGTTAGTGACTACCACAATGTACAGTAAAGTTATTAAAAGTTCCCATCATTGAAGAAAATTATCTTGGATACCACTGTTCAAGGTTATAACAGTGTTAATATGCATTATTTTAAGTAACTAAATTATTGCCATTCAATGTGGGAAATAGTTGGGGACTTCATAAGAAAAATAAATAATTACTAAAGTATTTACTGAAAAATGTGAAAGCATTAGGAAAATCCTTCAGTTTAATTTTCAGACTCTCACATATTCCAACATATCCTATAGCCCCATATTTCCAAAAGTATTGCAATGGTTTGAAAGCTTTTACATTGAATAAAATTGAATATAATTAAGGATATTTACAAGTATTTTTCTAACTTATCAAAAATTATACACACACACGCACACATGCCATATATATATATGTGTGTGTGTGTGTGTGCGTGTGTGTATAAAATTTCTCAAAATAAGTTAACTTATATAAATCAGTTACTAATTTTAGAAAAACAGAAGAAATATTTTGAGTTTAGATATAGTTTTGTGAAAGAATCCACAGTTTCTAAAATTGCTTGTCTCTCCCCAGCTGTTGCTTTCAAATATATCAGTGTTCAAATACAAAGAGAAACAAAATAAAAATAGAATATTAACATTTCTTATTTTTTATAGCACAAATCTCCCAAATCATTTTAAAAATAGAGGACCACAAGTAGATATTTTTCTGAATCCAAATTCTTGAATATATAAGTAACTAATCATGAGAAAATTTGTTGAATTTGCATCAAATTGTTCAAGTCAGGAGGGAGCACACATTTTGCATTCTAAAAATATCTAAATATAGTTTTCAATAACAGATAATATACTGCATTGATGATTGAATCTTGTATAAACATACAGACTATATTTAGCTCCAAGCAATGTACCCAGCTCAAAACACGCACACACACACACACACACACACACACACACACACACACACACTTAATATTTTCTGAGTATTATCTTTGTTCACTAATCAGAGGATTTCATTTGTGTTTTAAGAATTATTTTCCTTACTGTTATTTTTCCTTACTATTTTTCCTTACTGTTATTTTCCTTACTGTTATTTTAATTTTATCTTTTTACATTTATAATTAATTTCCTCAGCTCACGTCTTATAAAAAAAAACAGTCACCTATCTACATCCAGTGCCTGGAGGACTGTTTGAGTTTCCACCTGAATTTTGTTTCCAACTGATCCCTGGAGTTGATTCTCTTGATCTGAATGATGAGGTAGATTCTCCATTTTTCCTACAGGCTTATATCATGAATACTCACAGGTCCACTCATAATACAGTTTGAGGATCTCCTAAATTTCTCCAAAGAAGGTCTTATATTCTGACTTTAGGTAATACATTTTTCAATTCCACTCTAAGGTGATAGATTACAGACTTTCCTTGCCCAAACTAGGTTTCTGTGAGCAAGTGCACTTTGTAGCTCAGACTAGAGACATTAGTCTAAGACACTGAATAGTGCCTTTGGTGGACATGTCAGAAATTATCATACAATAGGGAGCCATAAATAGTGACAGAATAACTAGCAAGTAAAGTAGAAGGAAAGAAAAGAAGAATACAATAAGATAAAAAAAATTGGCATTTTCCTCTGAGTAGCTCTACTAACTTAGGCTATACCTTTTAGAATCAGATCTCAATTCTTGTTTCTGTTTCAAGTAAAGAAAATTTAGAAAAATCATTTTTTTTTGCTGAAGACCCATAATTTTTACCAGGTATACCTGTCACTTAAGGTGTTAAATAATACTTAATGCTATAGAGAACAAAGTGATGGTTTCCAGAGAGGAAGTGGATGGTGGGGTGTGTTAAATAGGTGATGAGGATTAAGGTGGGTACTTGTGATGAGCACCAGATGATGTATGGAAGTGTTAAATTACTATATTGTACACCTGAAACTAATATAACACTGAACTTAATGTTAACTAACTGGAATTAAAATAAACTTTCCAAAAATAATTAATGAAATGTTATAATTTATATTCTTCTAGACTTATTCCTTACATATATGTATGTATATATATATATATATATTTATATAGCAATATATATTATCATAAATGTTTTATTTGTATTCCATCCCATGACATCCTATTTCAACTACAACAATTATTTTAGTAATGTGTTTCAATAATTATTGCCTCGTCCACCATCAGTTATAAATTATACCTTTTCTAGTTCTTTGTATAGCAGACATAAAATATGTCTTCAAAATGATTATTTCAATGTCATTATGCTTTTATTATTATTCATTAAGTGCTTATTGAATGCTTGGCTTGTGCTATGCACTAGATGTATAAAACTAAGTATGATTACTGACCTCAAATATTTCCAATTAATTATATCCAATTGAGAAGGAAACACTCTAAATAATTTACTTTTGACAATGTGTTTTCCTAATAAAGAATCTCAGTTTTCATAGAGCAATGGCACCAATTTTCACATTTTTTTTAAAATTATCACGTTGTACTCACTATCCAATTGCCACAGAGCCAGTGGGACTTCATGGCTCATACTGAACTCATCTTTATATTCATTAGAATGCTCTCAGA
This sequence comes from Prionailurus bengalensis, assembly GCF_016509475.1. NCBI lineage: Eukaryota > Metazoa > Chordata > Mammalia > Carnivora > Felidae > Prionailurus > Prionailurus bengalensis. The sequence goes on along the minus strand of NC_057343.1, from coordinate 61,608,655 downwards.
TGCACAAAATATAATTGTCTCCACTGAATTGTAGAAGTAAGGAAAGTATTTTTTCTAACAGAGCAAGAAGTTCCAAGATAGGTGTTACCAGAGCTCCTAACGACTCAACAATAGCACTAAAGTCTCCATTTCTTTCCATTTACTCTGCCAGAAGCCTTGCTGCTTCCCATCATATTGTAAAAGTGGTTACTGTGGTTTCAGGGGAAGGGTGAGGATAGAGGGCTGAGGGGAGGAAAACACTCTTCTGAAGTGTTTTCATCTTCTCAGTGAGAAAATGCTTTTAAAAATTTGCCAATTGTGTTCTTCCTATATAATGGGCAATAATTATGTCATAGTTCCACTCCTAAACCAATCCATGATGACAGTATTGGACCATCATCCTTAGCTTAGACCAAGAGGATTTTATTTTGTAAACTCAGTTCTACTCCCCTGGAGGACTGTGGCCACATAAAGTAGGGTGGATCCTTCAGAAACAAACAAATAAAATATTACGGCTTGACTGAAGAGAAAGAGAGGAAGGATATATATTTCGTGATGAAGGCAGACAACAACAGGGTCTTGTACCCTTTGATCTGTCACATCTCCTCCATCTGGCAGGTCTTACTAAACCATCTGTTTTAAAGTTTCAAAGTACTGTGAGGGTCTATTTATCCTGCCTAAAATTACAGAAAAAAGAGCTACTCATTCCACCACCAATAAAACTATTTTCTTAGTCACCAGTATTCTCAATCATTGAAGTCCTTTTTTTAAAATAATATTTAGTTTCAAAATATCTCCCCAAACCTCTCACAGCTGTTGAGCAAAGAAAAACATAGCTTTACTTAATATGCAAAGATTGTAACACAAATTACTGCTATTTCTTAATCCACTTTAATTTTATAAATTTAAAATTCTTATTCCTGCTTCATTGGTAAAGAAGATGGGATTCAGGGAGTATAACAAATTGCCTAACAGCTTCATTCCCCTATCAAAATATTTCCCTTTTTGGTGTTTGCAAGGCAGGGGGATGCTTACAGGGCAAATGTCCTTGCTAAATACACAAAAGCTGCAGTTTGTGTGACAGAGCAAGAGAAAATCAGTTTTGAAACTTGAACCCAAATTTTCTCATTAACTTCTATGTTCCTCCAGAACAACATTATACACAAAAATCATAACTAGAGGTCCAAGGGCTGATTATTTCCACCAAAATTACCTTGAATTAATTAGGAAATTAGTTAAGATACAAAAAGAATAGGTTATAGACAATCGCAAGAGGCTATTACTCCCATCCTAACCCCAAAAGCCCCATGTTTCATAAGCTACAAAAAATTTGTTTTTTCCCTCAGGGAGCTGACAATTAAAAAAGAAGAAGAAGAAGAAGAAGAAGAAGAAGAAGAAGAAGCAGCAGCAGCAGCAGCAGCAGCAGCAGCAGCAGCAACAGCAGCAGCAGCAGCCGCCGCCACCGCCTAAAAGAGCTAAATGCTAGAAATAAGAAGCACTGTATGAGAGAATAGATTGATGACTCTCCTTCATACTGGTAGAGCAATGAGAGAATCAGTCAGTTGGGTGTGAAAAGAAACCAGAAAACACGTGGTTGAACTTTTAATGCAGGTATGCCAGAATCCCAAGGTTCTCCAGGCAAAGAATGAGTTGTAACACACACAATAGTTTTCTAGGATCTTCACCAAGTGATTTGGGGCAGTTTGCCAAAAGACAGGGCTCAGGCCAGAAGATCTGAGAGAGATCTTCTCTGAGGCAGTTGAGGCTCTCCCAAGTCAGGAGAGTCAGGAGAAGAAACCTGAGAGAAATCACACATGAGACCTTGTAACACAGGAGGCAAAAATCAATATTCAGTTATGCATATATTAATTTATGCATTTATTCTTCTCCTGCCTCAATAATATTAATAATCAATCACCAATTGGATACTATATGCCAGGCATTGTGCTTCATGTTTTTAAAAACATTGTATTTCTAAATCTAGCATAAGGACTCCAAAAACCCAAAGTAGAAATTAAGATTTACAGGATTTAAGTAACTTGCCCAGAACCATAAAGTATTAAGTAGTGGAATCATAATTTGAGGCTGTGCTGTGCTTGAATAATTCGGAGACAATATATCCTCCACAATATTTGAGGTTCTTATTAATATGAGCAAATAACAAAGGACTGTGTATTTATATAATATGATGCAAATTGATGTGCTAACATATAAAAATGGGTTCATGTTTTAAAATCTTCTAATATCACCTACGTACCTTAATCAAATTTATATTACATAACTGATATTCAGAGGTTTATTTTTTTGAACATTTTTTTTGAACTGATATCTTGTTTAGTATAAAATATGAAATTGTGTGCCTTTAAATAAAATGAGATTCATCTTTATGCCTTAGAGATAGTATTTGTTTCAATTTATTTTGATAATTAATGTGATTAAAATATTAGAATGCATGACGGAAATATAAAGGTGCTACCATAACATTCACTTGATTCAAAAAATTCACCCCTCAGGGTATTTTTGTTTTGTTTTGTTTTGTTTTTCTTCCAATAGTAACAGCTTACCAATGCCATCAATAGAGAATGATTTTAGGTCCTGTTGATAGTCTAACAAATTTGGCTAGGTAGGAATTAGAAATAAAATTAAGCAGGGAGAACTAAAAGTAAAGTTGATTTAGTAAGGGCATGAAAGATACAACTAAAATCTGCTTTGTGTGTGTATGTAAGTTGTCATTCCTTTCTTGTATCTGTGCAGTGTGTTAAACACAACCTCCTAAATTAATCTCTCAACAATGTAAACCACAAGTAATATTCGTGTTTGTCAAGGTTAATCTTGGCTCATTAGAGAACTGAATTAAAATGCCTTAAGCCAAAAAAATGGAATAAAAGAACAAAAGGGAAAGAAGTTTATGAAAAGGATGCAGCAGTATTTCGTGGGACACAAGGGCAGGCAGTGCATTCAGACCTCCTGAGGGCTGAGAATTGAGATGTGGAAATCTATCAAGGATCAAAGCTTCCTCATCATCAGGCTTTCCCTCTCTCCTACCCTGGAGCCACATGACCTCTCATCTCCGCACCACTTTGTATGTTTGCTTCTTTCTTTTCTCTATACACTGGCTTTCTCTGCCCCTTAGCAGATGAACACCCCTTTGCAACTTAGGTTATCTTGATTCCAGACACAAATGGAGTTTTACAGAATCACTGAATTGCAAGTTTAAGTTCCTGGGACTATAATACAGTGGGTTTAATAAAGTTGCAACACTTTACCATGCTTGATATATAAGATATTAGACTTAATGTCCAATTGTGGGGAAACAGGAAATTCAAAGGAAACACTCTAATCATTAGACTGATATAGTAGACTCCAGTACACCCAAACATTTTGGACATATATCGTTTGAGATACTGTTAGCAAAGCCTTCACTGCTAAACAAGCTTTAGAAATTATCAGTCCTTAACTTTATGTGTAGAGCTACTTCTTTTCTACTGAAGAATTTGAAAAAAAAAAAAGAAAGAAAGAAACTGATAGGACATCACCAAATACAAGAGTTTTAAGTCTGAAAATGCAAAGATCTGATATGTATAAAGGAGATACCCAAAACAATGAATATGGGATATTTCTTGAATCTCTATTCATCATTTCAGAAGAAATAAAAGTTCTTATTTATAGATGAGAATAGTAGAAGCAAATAATAGATGCAAAATAGTGAGATAGATAAATGTCCTTGAGATGAGTCCTTGGTGCTGTCCTTCTTTCCTTCCCAAGACTGAGCATCACAGAGATTAGACTGGAGATACAAGAAAATACCAAATCAAGCAGTGGAATCTTATGTCTCCCTTTATAGGGGGTGGGGATAGATTTAGCAAGCCTCCCCATAATCCTATCAACAGAGGAACAGAAGGGGAAGCTGAGCCATGATGTACAGAACACTAAAAACAAAATGAAAATCCAAAAAATTTGCAAAGAATTAAGAATGGCCATCTTCAAATGAATGAGAATAGTTGTCACCAGAATTTACACTAGCCGAGATGTGCAACACAATGAAATGGAATAAACTATAATTCTATACTGGGATGCCTGGTGGCTTAGTTGGTTTACGTGTCTGACTTCGGTTCAGGTCATGATTTCACAGTTTGTGAGTTCGAGCCCCACATCAGGCTCTGTGCTGATAGCTCAGAGCCTGGAGCCTGCTTCAGATTCTGTGTCTCCCTCTCTCTCTGCCCTCCCCCACTCATGCTCTTTCTCTGTCTTTTAAAAATAAATAAATGTTAAAAAAAGTAAAACTATAATTCTATACCAAGCTTAACTCTATTTTAATATGAGGCCTATGAACATATACTAAACAACAGAAACAACAAAACCCTATGTAATATGTACAGCCTACATAGTATATCTCAAGAAATTCCAAATAAGATCAATTAGGTCACATCCAATGACCTCAGTGTATTAATGCCATATAAATAGAAAATGGTTACAATGAACAATCCAAATACACCTGTGAACAGTTCAGAGAATTTTATAATAGTGTTTGATTTATAAGTGAGACAGATAGAAATGAAAATAGAAAACTAGAAATACACACAACAAGTAGATTATATACAATAACTTGGAGTGAATCTTCATAGTTTAGGACAGCTATCTCATTCAGACATGGGAAACAACGGTAGATTATAATAAAAATAAAAAGACAAAATATAAAATGTACCTAACAAATAGTTCACAAATGAAATAATGTAGCTTTACAATGTCTTAGAAAAAAAATGGACAAAACTTTAATATCAGAAATCTATGAAAAGACCAACAAAATAAACTAAAAAATTGAAATAATAAACTTGCAAAGCTATGATGAGAAATTAAGGAATCTACTGCTAACCAAAATTGTAGAGACATTAATTAAAATTTAAATTGACTATGTGAAAAAAAATATACACATAACTTTCTCAAGTTTAAGAAAAATATATAGCATACATGCATAAATACATATATTAATTATAAAGTATACTTTAAATTTAAGATAATAGTGCATATATTTATATTCCAATATAATTTCTGATTATATATTATATGGGCTATTTTCCACTGAATTATAATTTATAATTAGGTTGAATAGAGAGAGTAAAGGAAATAAACCTAAAAGAAAATGAAAAGGCAGTACAAGTTCAATTCCTAAAACCCCTGAGTCCACATGTCTTATTTAACTCATTCATTCATTTTGTAAAGTTATGTTCATGTGGCTTAGAACATAAACAGGAATCACACATTACAAAATCAAAGATGTTACTTAATAAAGGAGAGGAAAATTTGAAAAAGATTACATCTTACATCATGTCTAAGAATAATTTCAAAGTCTCATGGGTGTCTTATTTTATGAAATATTAATTCCAGTTTAAAAATTATAGATTGAGAACATGCTGGAATTTATACTTACAAAAATAGTTTATAGATGGGGCACGTGGGTGGCTCAGTGGGTTAAACGTCTGACTTCAGCTCAGGTCATGATCTCAGGTGCCCCACGTCAGGCTCTGTGCTGACAGCTCAGAGCCTGAGGCCTGCTTCAGATTCTGTCTCTCTCTGTCCCTCCCCACTCACTCTCTGTCTCAGAAAAAAAAAAAAAAATTAAAAAAAATTTTAAATAGTTTATAAAAAGAAAGAAAAAGATACACTAAAGTATATTCTACAAATATAAGAGTTCATAGATAGCTTCAAAGTAAAGAGATTAAGGAACTCTTCTGTGTTCTAAAGACTATAGGTACCTGCATATCTGAAGAGGAAAACCAAGGAGAAGGCACCCATGAGGCCGACTCTTCCCACAGCAGGAGGGTGTGCCAGTTGCTATGCTCTCAGCCAGGTCAGGGCTCACCCTGGATGCTAGAAGCCCAGCTCCTTCTGATCTTGCCACAAATGTGTGTTCTGAAAAGCACAAATTTTTAAAATGAGAAATTGAGTCCATAAATCTTTAGGACACAGTATAAAAATTTAAGAAATGAGAAAATAAGTTACTGGCAGTTACAGCCAGGGCTCCAAAAGTTAGTAACAGGGGTTCCAAAAACAAAGAAAAGGAGGAGAAAGTATTTGAAATATTGATGGACATTTCAAAATTAAAAAGGATAACCGTCTTCCCTTTGAGAACTAAAATCCTCATGATTTGTGCTCTAATAGGGTTTTTAAATAATTAGAACAAAGAGATTATCTTTTTTAAGTTTTTTTTTTTCTGGAATAAGTACACAAGACTATCTAAAAGCATTTGTCAAAGAACAAGATTTTTGCCTTATCCAATAAAAACAAACAGTATATAAAGATATAATTATTTATAAAATTATTTATAAAATATACTATTATACAATGACATATATGTCTCTTTGGCCCTTTTTCCATCTTTAAAGCCAGATGTATAGAACTTTCAAATCTCTCCCTGCAATGCTTCACAGTGCCTTCTCTCTTATAAAGATCCTTGTGATTACATCGGACCCACCCAGATAATCCAGTATATCCCCCATGTCTCAAGATCCTTAACTTAATCAGATTTGCAAAGTCTGTTTTACCATTTTAGGTAACATATTCATAGACTTGGAGGATCAGGATATGGCAGTCTTGGATGTCATAACTCAGCCTCAGCCTAATACAGCCACCTATATCTTTGCGTTCTCGAGATAGCATGCAAAATCCATAAAGATAAGTATTGCTAAATTTGGTGGCATTAGTATTTAAACTCCTATAAACCAAAAGCACCACAAAGTTACATCAATAAGCAGATGAGAAGAAAAAAACTGGTATACAGACAATAAATATTATTATATAACAAATTAAAAAATCACCAATAAGCTAAAAATTTAAAACAATCTAATAGTAACATAGTTGAATAAAATATAAATGAGGAATAAAAATCTGAAAAGCCAGCACCATGCATTGGAAGAATCCAAACTAAATTATTGCTTTTTTACCATCAAAGTCAAAATGCAAATATATGGAATTTGTAATTGTTAATATGTTGGAAGGGAAGAAAACATTTTCTCTACCATCCTAGGTTCTTTTTAGCTAGCCTATTAGTTACATTGACATAAAACAGATTCACAGGAGAAAACCAGATTTAATTTTGTATGTATGGGAGCCTGACAAAGACATGAGCAGCTGAAAGAGAGTCATGCAATTGAGATTTATATGCCATCCTCAACTAAGGAGTTGGGGTTAGTAGGGGAAACCATGACACAGGTGGGTTTGGGAAAGAAGTTTGCCCAGACTACATACAGAGTGAGAGAGCAACTCAAGGGACATCATGGTATGATCAGGGAAGTGTGTGAAATTCACTGTTAGGAGTCTTCACACATTTTTGTTCCCATACCACCCAAAAGAATTTTGTGAAACTATATACCACCTCGGTTATCTGGCTGATACCTAGAAATTTCATCATATATTTTAAATATAAACATCTTAAAAAATTAAATTGTATCACTCATTTAAATATATATAATCAAACCTAAGATAGTTGGATTTGATTGGATATGTATTAAGTTTGACACCCATGTCTTACATCATCCTTTTCACTCCTGACCAAATGAGTCCGTCCCATTTCCTCCACAGACTGGTATATCAAGTAATATATGTCTATACTCTACAGTCTTTAATCAGTGACTACATTAAAATGATATTCCGGGCACCTGGGTGGCTCAGTTGGTTAAGCATATGACTTTGGCTCAGGTCATGATCTCACGATTTGTTGGTTTGTGAGTTCGAGCCCCACGTCAGGCTCTGTGCTGACAGCTCAGATCCTGGAGCCTGCTTCAGATTCCATGTCTCCCTCTCTCTCTGCCCATCCCCTGCTCACTCTGTCTCTCTCTCAAAAATAAATAAACATTAAAAATTTTTTTAAAAATAAAAAATTACATTCAAAAAATTTTATATGTAAATTATAATTCAATTTTCTGTGATCATAAGAATATAAGTTTTAAAAAGTTCTTTGGAATTGAGTTATTATAATTACTGGTAGTTCATGGTGAATTAGAACACTAAAATATGTTACAAGCTTTCTTTTTTTTTTTTTAATTTTTTTTCAACGTTTATTTATTTTTGGGACAGAGAGAGACAGAGCATGAATGGGGGAGGGGCAAAGAGAGAGAGAGAGACAGAATCGGAAACAGGCTCCAGGCTCTGAGCCATCAGCCCAGAGCCTGACGCGGGGCTCGAACTCATGGACCACGAGATTGTGACCTGGCTGAAGTTGGACACTTAACTGACTGCGCCACCCAGGCGCCCCACAAGCTTTCTTAAATATTTAATATAATACTTTAAAATTTTCTTAAAATAAATCCCTTAGTGGGATCAAAAGGATTTTTTTTTTTTTTGGTCATAGTACTTAAGTGAATGCTACTTATTGCTAAAATAAGACAGTATCCAGAACAATTTTATTTCTATATTTCTTTCTGTCTCTTAGGTATACATTGAGAAACTATGCTTTAAAAAAATGTTTTTAATCTTTATTTATTTTTGAGAGAGAGACAGAGTGTGAGCAGGGGAGGAGCAGAGATAGAAGGAGACACAGTATCCGAAGCAGGCTCCAGGCTGTCAACACAGATCCTGACGCAGGGATCGAACTCACGGACTGGACATCTTGACCTGAGCCAGTCAGATGCTCAACCGACTGAGCCACCCAGGTGCCCGGAGAAACTATGTTTACATAAATAGATGGTAATGGAAACTGTTTCATTTTGTTGAGAACTGTTTCTCAGTTCTTTGAACTTAATAGTTATATGCCAAAAATTATGTAGCTACTTATTTCCGAAATTATTTTTAATAATCTATCATCTGACAACTCCATTAGGTTTTCCTTCCACTGTGTTGAAAGTAAATAATGGTAAACCTGAACAAGGGGGTTTATTATTTAGTCATTAGTGTCATTCACTTTTGCAATACGAACCTTAATACTTCTAATTATACCTGAGGGTGCTTCAGTTAATCGCCCTCTGGGGCAATGCATCATAGTAAAGGTGACTGTATAGTTTACCATCCAAACTGAGAATAAACGTGGGCAATATAAACAAACAAGCAAGAGAAACAGGCATAGTCCAGACTGGCAAACTAGCACATCACTGTCACATTGCTGATTAAAAAGTAGATATATTAAAGACAGACAAGAGGCATGTCATTCTCTGAAAAGTTAGGGAAGGGAGTTTGTAGGGAGAAAGATGAGAAAATTGCAGGCATGTTTTATTAGATGCATGCATTTTTACAATAGGTACATTTTACTCTTAGAAAATTGCATATGTGAGACATCTTAAAATGCGCAGTCATATATGCCAAATTTTGAAGACAATCTCTAGTGATTAAAGAACATGAAGAGTAGAACATGTGGGTCCATGATGCTAATGCATTGGAAACTTTTACATTCAGTAAGTGGAAATTATGTTTTTAGGCAACTGAGATCATGGACTCTAGTTGTATATAACTTATAACAGGGTATGATGTATTGTTCAAGTGTCTTTGAGGATGTACTGGTCAAAGTACACATCCCAAATTAATGAAATAAATCACTATCCCAGTCCACCTTTAACTCACCCAGGAAATTTTGCACAAGCATTTTACACAAACCTAAATTCAGGTGACATCCCTCCCAGTTGATGCCCTCCCACCACAAACTAGTGGCTGCAGAGTATGGCTGGGGTAGGAGGAGCTTAACAGAAATAAGACTATAAAAGAGGAAAGCTTCCTGTTGCAAATTTTTCTTTTCTTCCTTCCTTCCTTCATTTGTTCCTTCCTCTTTTTATTCCTTCCTTACTTCCTTCCTTCCTTCCTCTTTCTTTTTCCCTCCTTTCCTTTCCTTTCCTTTCCTCAAAGACTTTTTTTTTTTTACCTTGTTTGAAGAACATGTTTCATCATTTGGTATTTCAGATAGGTCATGAACAGACTCCTTGTTATTTCCACGCCAAACTGCAAAAGCCTCAATAGTTATGTTATTTAGATTCAAACATATATGATCCACCATTTCAACCCACATGTAACCTTCTTACCAGCATAGTTAGTAAACTTTGTATCCCCATACTAGTGGAGGTATTCAACTCAATTTTCTGGGAGGCAAACAAAAGTGAAAAAGACAGATTCCTGAACATTTAAACCATACTGCTTAAAATGCTGGTCCTATTCTGCCCTTCCTTTCTTTTCCTCTTCTCAAGGACTTCATTCCATCTCTCTAATGGATCAGTTTCCCTTTCCAGGAATAGTCCTTAGTCCTTAGTATGTCCCCTGTGGAAGAAGACAAAAATTGTCTTCAGCAATTGTATTTCTGACCTAGAAAGACCCACGTACTGGAATTTCTTCCGTTTCCATTTCAACAGTGTCTGCAGTCCCCAAGTGCACGTTCATTCTCTATCTATTCCTTTCAGGAAAATAGCACTGATGGGCAAATCCAGTCTGCAGTCCTCTATTCTCACTTGACCTCAGCACGTTCACACATACTTTGGCCACACTACCTACAAAAAATTCACTGTGAGCTAAATTGTGTTTTTGTTTTATTTTTCCTTAATAATTAGAGCTTCCTATAGTCAGAAATCTTTATTTTTAATTCACTACTACAGAAAGATATTTTATAAAATTATTATATTGACTATATTGAATCTAGAGATCTATAACTGATGCAGTGTCACAAACTTAATGAGCAATTAGAGATAAATTCATTTTAGTAATTGTTGAGAGGAATAAATATAGGTTTTCTTCATTTTCTCAATTGTAAGTACCTTACATATTTCATTGACCCTAAACCTTTACTTATTATTTCCTATTTCCTTGTTTCTCTCGATTTGCTCTGTTTTCTTTTTCTAGTTTTATTCTATTTTCAAATATATCCATTTAAGGCTGTAGATTTCTCCCACTGCCCCGTTATAGCTACAACCAACATCTGTACCATATCACACTTTTGTTAATATTTGGTTCAAAATATTTCCTACTTTCTAATGATGCTTCTGTATAAATTAAGTACTGTATTTAGTACTTACTATTTAGTACTGTATTTAGAAGTACATGGGTAATGTCTAAACATACGAAATTTTATAGTTGTCTTTTTTAAACAATTGATTTGTAATTGAATTTATCCCTTGTCACAGAACATGAAAGAGGCTGATATTCATAATCTAATTTTGAAAAAGTGCTTCACTGGTACATTTGGTACCACCTTTGCATAATCTCAAGTCAGCAGCTATAACTTTTTTTTTCTTCCTGTGCTTGCTTCTAGCGTCACCCCCTCACTGCCTCCAAATTGCTGCTTTTAATTTTCTGTGTGCTGGGAAATCAAATAGGCAAGCATTTTTTTTTTTAATGGTGTCTAAAATAAGAGTGTGTAAGACCTGAGGGACTTTTATACGAAGAAAGTGCTTGGCTTTTAGTTCACAATTTATGTCACATTTATGTCTCTTGAGGCCACTAAGAGACATGTGTTTGTTGACTTTCAGGTTCATGACTCTGTGATCTGATTAGTTGAGTTTATCAAATTTATAATGAGTGCCCACTAAATGGCAAGCACTGGACCTGAGCTGAATTTACAAATGTGAATACAACAGTATTCACTGTCTAGGCTCTTAAGAGTTCAGGAGGGTATAAAGCCACACACACATACAGAAAACATCAATATACTACAATTGCTGTGAACAGGCTCATGGATGGAACTAGGCATCTAATGCATCCCAGAATGTGAATGCGGATTGAACTGGGACAGAGGAGATAAGAAAAGGAATTGTGGCAGAGATGACACTTGAAAGCCATTCCGAACAGAAAAGACACACTAAAAGTATAGAGAAAAGCAAACAAACAGCACAGTGCCTGTGGAGTACTATAAGCCACACACTATCGGAATGTAAAGTATGTATCAGGACAATAAAAAAGGCAGTGATCACTGTTTTGCTTGATCTCTAGTTAAAATGCTATATCTACAGAGAAGGGATAAGAAAGCTGTCAGTAGATATTATTATATGATTTAAATCATTTGTAAACAAAACACACAGAGCTAAACTTTTTTTTTTTTTTTTTTTTGGTCTACCCCTAAAGTTCAAGCATTAAGTAAGTTCTGGATCCACTAACTTGGTGGAGCTGTCCAGATGTCCTTTTTACAATTTTCATTTTCATGGTCCTTAACAAGTTTAGAAAATCTTATGAATTGGGGAGTCTATAGCTTTGTGGTCAAATGTTTGAAATTTACATTTTATGGTACAGTAAACTCACAGGATGTTACAGAGATTTCTCTGTAGGTAACCCATCTCAGATAATTCATTTTTCCTAGGCTGATACTTCATGTCTCCCAGCAACCACTGATATTTTATCCTGGCATTTTGGAGGTAATCTAAGTACCATCATGGCCTATTTCCAACCAACGGGCAATCCTCATACTAGTGCTTCTCAAACTTTAACAGGCATAGTGAATGATTACCTTGTGAGAATACACAATCCTGTACTACATTTCAGGGATTCTGATTCCACAGATCTGAAATGAAGTCAGGTAATCTAGATGCCTAACAAGCTCTCAAGTGATGTTGATGAATTTGGTACATGGTCCACTTTACATACACTGCCTCATATCCTAATTTCAATAAGAAAGCTCACATGTCTTGTAAAATCATATTAGTTGTGTATCCTATGTCTATTTTAAGTCTGAAATAGCCTGTACCAGTGGTTTTTGTAACTACTACCAAGTTTCTTCCTGGCTCTATGTGGTTAGATTAGTACCTAAACACGATTTAGTAAATATAGGGTACTGAATCATAGGAAAACAATCCAAGAACCACACACTCAAAATTCTACCTTGAACCTGACTCTTCCTCTCTTGACTTGAGGCTTCCCCCACCAATTATGTTAATTGAAAGAAATAAAATTCCAAAATAAAACAAAATGTACTAAATTAAAGCTTTACTGAAGTCTTTCCAAAAAGCAAAAGTGAAAGCTTGTTTATAGCATACAGAATAAAGACTTAAAATCTGCTTTCTTCATCTTTAAATTAATATAGATGAAAACCTGCATCAACAACCAACATTTTTCTCTTCTAATATACCCAAGTTCCTCATTAAATATGCAAAGTCTCTTTTCTCACCATGCCTTTTTCTTCTGACCCTAATTTATGATGTTTCTTCCTCTCTCTTTCTTCTCCTTTCCTATTATGTTTTTATGAGCCACATACTCTTGAGCTAGACTAACTGGGTTTAAAGTCTGGCATAGGAAGCTACCACACAATGCATGTGGGCAAGTTTCTCAAACTCCCTGTGCCTCAGTTTCCTCATGTGTAAAATGTGATTCTAATAATACCTTCCCACAGGGTTAGTGTAGAATTAAGTCAATTAATCTTTGTAAAATGCTTATAAGAGAGCCTTGTATTCGAAGTGCTTTGTAAGTATCCATTATTATAAGGTCTACCTATCATAGTTTCTGTGTTAGGCATATTTATGATTTTCAAAGAGTTAAAGACAAACTTATGTAGCTCCTACTGATATATTATAAACTAAGAGGTGGCTCCAAAGATAATTTTTTAAAAATAGCAAATTTCCTAAATACAGTGATGATGAGTGATTTAAGATAAATTATTACAACACCACAATTCTTTCTTCTCAATTATTTCCTAAGATAGTGCCCAAGGACCTGAACGATTACCCTCATTGGTTATGCCATAATGAGTGAAGAATGTCTGATGACTCACATAATGCTTTCTTATTCACCCAGAATCTCTTCTCCCATGAGGAAGAAGCCAATACGAAGGCTCAACTCAGATATCCCATCACAAGAACCTCCAGGCCCAACCTGTACACAATTAAACCCTTGTACCTACTTTTTCTAATAAGATTTCTTCTCAGAATTGTCTGTGTGGCATTCTCCCTAGCTGCAGAGAGGCAACAAAACTCATTTTGCTTTTTTCCTAAACAGATTTCTTTACTTCAGATGGGTACTTTCTATACTGGCCACAATTAAGCAATTATAGCCCATATTTCTACAATTAAGTTTATACTTTGTGTATGGGAAAATTTCAGAAGCTGCTTGAAGACATTTATAAAAGAAGTTTTAAGAAAAGGTAAGGTTGCAGGTGAGGTGTTCCTGGCGTGGATGAAATGTGATCAGAAAATCTTAGTTAAGGCTGGCTTTTGATAATGAGGAGAGATAGGCAGTGTACTTTAATGAGGAGCAAATGCAGTATTTTCAATAACACACATAGATCTATAGGTTCTTTCTAAAATATACCATAAAACAGAAACTTCAAAAATGTTGGGTGTAGTTTTGAAGACTGAGGTTCTGTAACTCAAGCTTCTAATCAACACTGCTAGACAGGGAGGAATAAAAAGTTCTCTCTATGGCTATAGTATGTGGTGTCAAGGTTCCCCCTGAGAGAACTTTTACCACACACATATAAAAACTTTGAAAGCAAAAGCATATATTGGATGTATTTGTAAACACCTCTATTGTTTTATTATGAAGAATTTTGTGCTGGCTCAACTAAAATCAGTAAATTGGTTACTTAAGACTGTAGGATTATAAGTGTTTTGTTTTGTCTTTTCCTGTTGGAAAATACTGAAGGGAATGTATTTTACCATTTTGGTGAAGAGAAGAAAAATACTGAATGACTCGAATTTAACTTTCTCTTCAGGTTGGCTTTCAATCACTGCTTTTAAATTAAAATTATAAATATTCATCAAACAAATGTTCTTTCAAAATCCTATTGTGACATTTATACTGATTTAAATGTACTCTTTTGAGAAATACATAAGGATATGCCATAAGAAGTTGGTGAATGAATTGTTCCTATTGCCATTAATTTTTTTCCAAAATAAATTTCACACAAACAATAAAAAAAAATATTTAAGTGGCTAGGATTTCTTTTAGAGAATTTACCTCTAATCAGAAATATTTTTCTATGATGTCCAAAATTCAGCTTGGTTTTTCCATCTGAATTTCATACATTAAAGGATACTTATGTAATTGTCAATATTGCATTTATTACATCAAAGTAGATTTCCATAGGATTAACCTTTCATTTTAAAACTTACTGCTTAAATAGAATTGATTTTCTTTCTTTCTTTCTTTTCATAATGGTAAAGGGATCTTACGATTACTGTTTTTTTAATGTTTTTTTTTAAATTTTATTTTTAGAAGAAAGTGAGACAGAGCATGAGCGGGGGAAGGGCAGGGAGAGAGAGGGAGACACAGAATCCAAAGCAGTCTCCAGGCTCCGAGCTGTCGGCACAGAGCCCGATGCAGGGCTTGAACTCAAGATCATGACCTGAGCTGAAGTAGGACGCTTAACCTGACTTGAGCCACCCAAGCGTACCTTATGATTACTGTTTTTATGTAAACAGCCCCTACTTACAAAAGAAACAAAATAAAACTTTTGTGCTTTTCCTAAAAAAATTACGCATCCGTGATATAAATGAAAAGTAAAGAAATAATAAAATGCTGAAAGCTACATTGTACTCTATAGGCTGTAAAGAATTATGTCATTTCTAGTAGCTGATGTCACAGAATATTTATTAGGACTGACTATAGACTAATGGGAAAAAAAGATAAATATGTGAAAACTAGTATGCAATCATTTTACGCATATTACCAGTGGCCCAGGAAATATTTTAAATTATATGTTAATAATTATGTTCATCTGTATGACAAAATTAAAAAAAAAACATACACTATTTGACCTAATAACTCCATTTATAAAAATAAATTTAAAGATAGAGTTTTAATTTTTTTTTTTTAATTTTTTTTTTTCAACGTTTATTTATTTTTGGGACAGAGAGAGACAGAGTATGAATGGGGGAGGAGCAGAGAGAGAGGGAGACACAGAATCAGAAACAGGCTCCAGGCTCTGAGCCATCAGCCCTGAGCCTGACGTGGGGCTCGAACTCCCGGACCGCGAGATCGTGACCTGGCTGAAGTCGGACGCTTAACCGACTGCGCCACCCAGGCGCCCCAAAGATAGAGTTTTAATTTAAAATGTGGATGGGGAGCCTGAGTGGCTCAGTTGGTTGAGCATCCAACTAGGGCCCAGGTCGAGATCTTGTGGTTTGTGGGTTCAAGCCCCACATCAGACTCTCTGCTGTCAGTGCAAAGCCCACATCAGATTTTCTGTCCCTCTCTCTCTGCCCCTCCCCTGCCTGCACTCTCTCAAAAATAAGTAAACATTAAAAAAAGATAATAAAAATGTGGATATTAATTTAGGCAAGGAATTAATCACTTTATAACAGTATTATTTTAATACTAAACAGATAAGAAATAACCTAAAAAATAAAAGCATAAAATTGTTAATACTACATTTATTCTTTTAACATTTTACATATATTATAGTAATATAAATATTCAACGGCATGGGAAAGCTTTTAGTGCATAAGACTATGAGAATCACAAATATAAGACTAAACTAATGCTGAATATGTTACAGTTTGTGTGTGAGTAGGGTTATAACACATTTTAAACAAATTCTGAAAAGCAACATACATTCATAGTGTTGAACTTTTTGGTAATGTTATTTGGAGTGATTTGTTTTCTTCTTTTCTATGTAATTTCCATATGAGTAATTTATATTTGACATAAACTAATTGCCTATTCAGCTAAAAATAGTGTTTTAGAATATACATCTACTTTTATTAAAAAAGATTTTTATACAATATTTCCTACAAATACTTTTATTAATGTGTTCATTTCCTACTGATAAAATACAGACTTGAACAAGCTAAAAGAAAAACAAAGTGAAGTGAAACTGAGGAAAAGAAGTAGTACTTAAAAACTGACTGTATCTACGCCTTCTGAAAATATTATAAAATTCAAATTATTCCTAAGTCTGATTATGACTCTCCTCCATGTGTGGAAACTTGTGAAAAAAAGAAATGATGAAAGCCGCTCACTGCTTCTGTGCTGCAAAAGGATGAGCCAGAGAAGTGTTCTTTCTTTAGCAGATCTCATTAACATTCAAATGTTGGGAAATAAAGAATTAAAGGGCTTTGAAGGTCAAGTTGAAAGAAAAAAAGAACTGGGAATAAAACAGGGAAAGAGACGGTACTCTTTGTACTGAATGAGGAAATATGCAGCCTTAGTACACACTTTGTAGTCATCCTATAACCACAAGAGGGACCAGCCATAAAATAAAACTTTAACTGTGACGGGCATATCAGAACATGGTAAGATTCTGGTTTCTCTGCAGCTAAACTGCTGGAGGACTCTGTCTCTGGAAGTCTTTTTATGGGATATTATACATTTCCTATTTGTTTAAGCAACAGAGTTGATACTGTAACTTGTGGTCAAAGGCATCCTGGCTGATATATTATTTTCAGGTAACCTCAGATGACAACTGGGTGTTAAAGGAAGATAAGGTATCGAGATAACACAGTTGCACCTCCAAGGGGACTAGAACCAGAAACAAAATCTATTAAAAAATAGCACCAGAGCCTCAGTCCCCCTCTCTCTCACCCTTTCTCTATCTTACCCTCCCCATGTCTGTCTTTCCCCCTCTTTGGATGTTTTCCAACATTACATTACCTCACCTCTGATTTGAATACACAACAAAGCCTGATAGAAAGCCTGGTTTTAAACTTCAAATTCCCACCAAAAAAACACATTTTCTGAATCACGTTTGCCTCTTACAAAAGAAAATTTTTCTTACTATTTTATGTGGAGGAAAGAAAATGACTAGAGACAATGTTAAAATCTGTTTTTCTAATCTGCACATCCAACTGATAAATTGTCTTCAACTTTTGATAGTGGCAATTATACTTACATATTTATTGAAAATTTCTATACTAGATGCTTCTTTGTTGAAATTCAATTGACATTACTTTTGAGTGAAAATAACATCTAATTATCTTTTCTACAATAAAGATGGACTTGATACTATGAAAGTATTTTTTATCAAATTTAGGAAACACAATTAGGAATTTACTACCTGAAGACTTGGTTCAAATAAGGAGAGAGGTAGTTGGTGCTTGTTTTAGTTACTAATGTTGCATAAACATCTACCCACATTTTTAAGCATAAAACAGTCATTTCATTGTGCTTGAGGCTCTGAGACTTAGACATTCCAGAACACAGCAGTGATGACTTACTCACTGATAAGTTTGGGCCTCTTGGCCTGGTTGGACTTAACAGACAAGGGCTGGCATCATCTGAAAACATCTTAATTCACATGTCTGGCAATTGATGACTGCAGGAAGTAGAATCTCTACTGGACTGTCAGCTTAAATGAGTCCTCTCCATGTGATTTCTTCATGTAGGCTAGTTTGGGCTTCCTTACAAGATGGCCACAGCTGAATTCCAAAAGCAAGTGTCTCAAAGGGGCAAGAAAAATCTATGCTATTTTGATGACCTAGTCTCAGAAATTACTTCAATTATACTGGAGGCAGTTGTGATACTCCATGTGGTCCAAGGAAAAGGACAGTTGGGAGGTATGCCAAAGTTACATTGTTAGAAGAGCATGTGGGATAAGAGATGTTATTCTGGTCATCCTTGAAAAATGCACTATGCCATAGGGCTTACATGTAATCATTTTTAATGACACAGAGTTGAGCACTGTAAAAATCACAGGGCTCTATTAGTAGAAGCAAGATGGACACAGGTGTGCCTCGGTGACTCAGTTGGTTAAGCTTCTGACCGGAGCTCAGGTCATGATCTCAGGGTCCATGAGTTCCAGCCCCACATCGGGCTCTGTAATGACACCTCAGAGCCCAGAGTCTGCTTCGGATTCTGTCTCCCTCTCTCTCTGCCCCTCCCCCACTCATGCTCTGTATCCCTTGCTCTCTCAAAAATAAAAATAAACATAAAAAAAAATTAAGGTGGGCACAGCAATCTGCCTGAAGTATGAACAACATACGATTGGATTTCATAGATGTGGAGCTCTGAGTCAACACAATGTAGTCTGCTGAATATCAGCATGATTATAGGAGTAGTCAATAAGCTTCCAGTAACAAGTATATAATTTTGGAAGGTTTGTACATACTGCCTTTTAGTTTCAATTAAAAGGACATTTCACAAAACCATATATCATAAATATGCACCTATCAGGGCAGCAACATTTTTCAGATTGTACTGGTCTTGAGCTACTCTGTTTTCCCACCCTTTCTTCAATAGTCCCACAAGCAGCTAAGCATGTAACTGTGATAATGATCTGTTTACATAAAAGCTTTCTATAATTGCTATGAAATTTGCCATTTGTTCTACCACCTCAGGGGAAGAAAAACTTTTTCTTAATATTTGTACTTTGTCTTCTATTTAATTTTATAATAAACTTCTTTCCTTAGAACCAGATGAAAAGTTTCTATTGTTTCGCATGTTCGTGTCTCTGTGGAGATACACCATGGACTTACAGGAAACTTAGAGGTTTTTAACAGTTGGAAGGCCAACACTCAATATTTGTCCTGAAGTTGCCATGGCTACTAATGCAGATAAAATTTGCTGAACAAGTTCAAGTTAGAGATAGCCCGTAAAGCACAAGGGGTCTCATTAATGGTTTCAACGATTAACCACAGTGAAAATTAGTGAGTGAATGTGCTGTCTTGATTTCCTATTCTGTTGATCTTGCTCATGATAAAGTGAGACTATGTAGGGAAAAAAAATGTACATATACATAATTTGATAAGTGTCATTCTTATTGTTGACGAGATGACAAAGAGAAAATTAATCTTACTCCATTATCACTTAAAATCATTAATGTAAACAACATCTGGTAATGTTCTTTACCTAAAGCCAGAAGCCCATAAGCCTCTGCTATTTGCTAAATATTTGTATTATATTTTTAACTGCATTAAAATATTAGTAGAAAAACATACTTAAAAGAGATATTATATATAAGTATATGTGTGTGTGTTTATCAAATATTGGCTTATTTAGGATGAAAGATTTCTCTTCTCAGGATTGGCCTATCTTGGCTTTGTTTTTGTCATGAAAAAAGTTATACTTGTCCATATTTCAAATGCTAAATTGTGAGAGTCTGAATTTTTTAAAGAGGAAATACAGTCATATAAGCAAACTCATTTTCAATCTTATTCAAAGGTTTTTGCTACATAAGTAACTAATAATTTTACTGTAGAATTATTTTATTCGGTTAGGACGGATGCACTCAGTTGTTAAAACAGAATATCCAAATGCTTGCAGCTTAAAAACATAAAGAAAACAATCTAGAAGAGACTAAAGAAATTTAGATCTAGATTCTGAGCACTAATTCATTTGATATGGAAGAATTCATGGGTAGAAGACTTCCCATTTTCCATTCTTTCTCATTCAGTATAACTGTAGGATGGAACATGTGGTATAGTCCTTGAAGTCCAGAGGTTTGCCCTTCTTTATCATATCCTCCTTCCTCCTGGCTGAAATGCTGGCATGATGGCTGGACTATGAGACACATGTTACAAAGTAAGGAAGTCAGAGCAACAAGGAATGTAGAAGAAACCAGGTCCCAAATAAAGGTCTGATCAGCCAAATCAGTCCTGGACTGATTATTTCTGGACTTGATGTATATAAAGGAGAAATAAACTTCTATCATGTTAACACATCTATTAATTTTATTCCTTAGACTTTCCTAATCCACATTAATATACATAATATATAATATTGTATAATATTTTCTAATATTGCTGTTTTTGAGGCTTTAGTCAAACTACAAAATTATATATAATATATAGTTATAAAATATAGGATAAAATATATATTTATTGAATGAAATAGATTATTGAAAGGCTTAGATACTATTTGGTAGTTTTTTCAATGACTTATTTAATTACTAAAAATAGTGGTTCATAGCAAATTGTAAGATATATAAGTAATTCAAAGTGACAATAAATAAAAAGTGACAATAATGCCATCCATCAAGTTCCAGATTTTGAGAAGCTTGTGCGAATATAGTTGAATACTGATGGAAAAAAAAATGGTTAGTGTACCCATGTTTGGAAGGGCATATAACTTTGGTGGATATGTAAATGATTCAACCATTTAGAAATATCACAAAACTTGTAACTATCATCATTATAATTTTTTAATGTTTTTAGACAAAGACTTTATTAGCATACCCAGTGTTTCTGTAGGCAAATGGAAACCTCCTCAATTAAGCTAGTAGTGATATGAAATCATTTTTGGAAGTTATTCAATATATACACAGATAATTTATGTTATGTCCTAACTTAGGCTTTAAATACATTCATATTTAAATTCATTGTATTGGCTATATTTTCTCTGTTAAAACTCTGGGTTGAAAATATTTAACTGTTCAGGGTATTTGAACATGATTTACAGTATTCAAGATATTGAACTAATAAAACTCAAGGTTGATAATGTTTTTTGGCTTTTGAGTAGCACTTTAAGAATTGGACTATAACTGTTAACAATAGTCTAGGCACTGATTATTAACTAATAGTATAGAGGATGTAAGTTTGACAAATTTTAAACAATATAACCCCCTTGCTAATGAGTTATGGTATTGGGATTCTATCCACATTTTCATTTTGGGGGATTTATATGAAAAAATATTGGGTGCTTGAACAACTAATTCCTAACCAAATATAAGAGTATAGTCAAAATCCTCACCCAGTTACATCCTCATAAAAATGCCAAAGATACAATAAAAAAAAACAGCCTATATAATTAGCACTAGTACCTTTTTTGAAGGCTTTACATGAATTCCTTTGTTTTATAAGTCTAAAACCAACTAGTGATGTAACAGATATGCTCAAATGGGAAGGCATATTTAGAAGATATTTAACAATAAATGATTTCAATGGTATTCTGTGATTCAGATAACAAATAGGGTAAAATGGAAATATATGTTTAATGCAAAATAAATGAGATATTATTTAGGTTTTATTTCTTTACTTTCATACATTCATATGCTATTGTATTTTAATGTATTGTAGATTACACAACAAAATATAGTTAGTAATACCTGGGCCTATATATGCCAATTAAAATGAGCATTTTATGAAATTATTATTATACATAAACAAATATACAAATAAAAATAAGGCACTCTTATCAAGGTTCAGATTTCATTGCTTACTCTTGTTTCAAATTTTGATTATTGTCAAAAAAAAAATCACGGTATATGTTCTCATGGAGATCAGGTTTGTGTAAGATCATTTGCCAAGATTGAAAAAGGTATTTTGGGGGGTACCTGGATGGCTCAGTTGGTTAAGCATCCTACTTCAGTTCAGGTCATGATCTCACAGTCTGTGAGTTCACCTGAGTTAGAGTTCCTTGTCAGGGTCTGTGCTGAAAGGTCAGAGCCTGGAGCCTTCTTTGGATTCCATGTCTCCCACTCTCTCTCTGCCCCTCCCCCTATTCACTCTCTTTCTCTCTCTCTCTCTCTCTCTCAAAAATAAACATTAAAAAAAATTTTTAAGGTATCTTTGTACTAATAAAGAAGATATCAAAGCTCTATTGAGCTTTGATGTTTCCTACATAACAACAAATATTACAAGAAGGGAAAATGGATACTTTGGTAGAAAAGTGAAAGAAATAATCAAGTGTACAGTAAGCACAATTTAAATGTAGATGTTAGAACATTAAAGCAAAACTGTGAGATCATGACTAGAGTTTTCATTTCTAGTTTGAAAATTGAACAATAAGAATGCCTCCAGTTGACAGTTTTGGCAAATACTTTTTAATCTGTATTGAATGATTGAAATGGTCACTATTTATTTATGTTTGTGAATCTGTCAATTAAAATGAATAAGGATAAAACTTTTTGTATTGTCAATATTTTGCCTTCTTTTTGGTCTGCTGTTGAAAACCATCATCATTGTAATAAAATAACAACTTTATGCCCACTCAAAATGTGAAAGTTTAAATTTGTCTATTTTAATTTTTATTTTTTTACTAGAATGACAGTGCAAAGTAATAACTTCCTTTCAGTTCATAGTTACCCTACTTGTTGGCACTCTCATATCACAGTATAAAAATGTGACCAAAGCAAGCTTTACAAATTAACAAAACCGAAAGAAATCATAGACTTAGGAAGTTAGACTTTTTTTAACCATAAACTTTTTTTTTTAATTTACATTGCATAGATCAAACTAAGATGTAGCAGGTCAACATTGCTTATGAGAAAAGTTGGGATTATGGTAGATATTAATGTGTCTAGGTTCTTTTAAATGAAACATTTTATATAGCATTGTGGAAACATATCACTAAATTATTCATATACTTTGTATATATCTCAAAAATATATATTTTAATGAAAATTCAGTGAATTTAATTTTTTAACTAATCTTGGATGTCCTCATTTTGAAAGTCTAGGTGGCTAAAAAAAGCAAGGCTGTGTTTTTCTGGTTTTGGAACATGTATTATTATCAGTACACTTAAAACTTAACAACTAAAATAAAAATAATAAAAATACACAGAAAAAAGAACTGAGATAACTGAATTAATGAGATTAATAGGCAATAATGAAGAATGAAAAACATCCAGAATTTAAAGGCATAGGGTAATAAATTAAAGGTCATTGTAACAGGCAAATTGGAAGTCCTAAAAGATCTTTGTATTTCTTTTTAGTGATTTTTTATAGTATAAAAGAATATATATTAATTAAAATACATTAAATGAAATGCAACATTTGAAAATAAACAGATGGATATATTTTCCAAAGAGTAAAAATGTTGATTAACATAATTAATTGTTAATGCATATTTTTATATAGCTCAGAATATAGAGTATATGTATCTTGGTATTTTGTATTTTCACCAACATTTTCCATGTTATTGATTTTTAAGTAATCATAATTCTTTTTTTTTAAATTTTTTTTTCAATGTTTATTTATTTTTGGGACAGAGAGAGACAGAGCATGAACGGGGGAGGGGCAGACAGAGAGGGAGACACAGAATCGGAAACAGGCTCCAGGCTCTGAGCCATCAGCCCAGAGCCCGACGCGGGGCTCGAACTCCCGGACCGCGAGATCGTGACCTGGCTGAAGTCGGACGCTTAACCGACTGCGCCACCCAGGCGCCCCAGTAATCATAATTCTTAATGGTTTCATTACTAAGTGGATATATAGTAGTATACTTAACCTCTTTATAAATGCAGATATTTAGAAGATTTTTACCCACATTCTTCAGTATTATAAATATTAGTGTAAGGGGAAATTGTATGTTGTTTAAATGTATATTATTTTCTTAAAGAGTTCTTGCATTTTACAAAATATTTCTATTTTTTCCTTCATTGTTTTGGCTGTTCTTCCATAGTGTATTATTATTTTTAATATTTTATCTTAATACATTGGCTTCCATTTCATCTGTATTTTTGTTGTTATTATCATATGTTCTGTGATGAAGTTCTAAGTCATCCTAAGGTAGTACTGACCTTAATTAGTATAATGACATTTTTATTATGTAACAATAATGGAAATACGCCTTTCGTTTATTTTTCTATTTTTTTTCTAGAGAATAATCTAGTATATTTGGTAAACTGCATACCCAAAATCTTCTGTAATTGGGATTAAAATCTCTTTAAATATATAATTAAATTTAACAAAACTTGACACCTTTTCAATAATTAATTTAAGGCATCAAAGGCACTAATACAAGATAATATACAGAACAATAAAAGAAACACAAATCACAGTTATAATTAAGATAAAAATTTCTGGATTACTTAATGCAAGACCTAAAGATTCAAATCTTCTGTGATAAATTAGGTTATACTGTGGAAATTCTACACAAAAATTAAAAATTCCATGAAAACCATAAAGAAGTTATTTTATAGCATTCTAGTCTTACTGGTTCTTATTTGTTACGGATACACAATTTTAAGATCAACTAGTAATCTGGATAGTTTTCTTCTCTCAGTGGGATGCTTTTAAATGTAGCCTAATGCTATTATTATTACTATTGCATGGATCACTTATAACACAATTATGTTTAATAAATTCATGGCACTTCTGGTCAACACTATAAATGGGAGAATAATGAAGAAATAAGAATTGGATGAGAATAAATAAAGGTGTTGTTATTTAGGGATTATATAATCTATATACAAAATCTCAATATAATCAAAATACAAACTATTAAAACAAGGGACTTTCAGGAGCACCTGGGTGGCTCAGTCGGTTAGGCATCTGACTCTTAATTTCATCTCAGGTTATGATCTCATGGTTCATGAGACTGAGCCCTGCGTGGGCTCTGTGCTAATAGCATGAAGCATGCTTGGGATTCTCTCCCTTCCTCTCTCTCTACCTCTTCTCCCACCTGTCTCTCTAAATAAACATTTAAAAAAATAAAAAAATAAAATTAGAAACTTTCACACATTTGCCAAATTTAAAATCAGACCCATAATATAAAAGTATTTCTCAACACCAACAAGTAACTACAAACTTACTAAATAAAAGATACCATTCACAAGAGTCCATGTTATAAAGTATCACAGAATTAATGTAACCGAGAATTTATAATATCTCTAAGGGCAAAGCTTTTAAAGCTCTAAAAATTATGTTATGTGTTCTAAATTTTCCCATTTTATTACATCTTCAAATTGGGAATGTGTTATAACCAATGAGGTATGAAGACCTTATGTCATAATTAACAGTATTTTTTTTTCTTAATTGCCTACAAAATAATAGTGTATCTTCCAAGCAATATCATTTTAGATTCAGTGATTCATGGTAAAAGATACAAAACATTCTCTGAATTAGTGGACACAGATTAAAATTTTTTCGATGAGATTAATATTATAAAGATGTCTACTTTCCCTAAATTAAGTTACAGAGTTGATACAATCCTAATTCGAATCCAATGAGGTTTTCAAAAAGTTGAAAACTTTAATTAAAATTCACATGAAAAAATGAAAGATTACAAAAACTAGTCATTCTTATTTTTTAAAAAAGTGAGGAACTTGTCCTACCAAACACTAGAATATGCAGGTACTCCTCACTTTTCACAGTGGTGTGAGCGCACACACACACACACACACACACACACACACACACCTATGCACGCACGCACGCACACGCAAATAATCAGAGACTATAATCATAAAAAAAAAGTCTAAATAATCAATGGGATAAGTTACTATTGTTCCAAGATTTTTTTCCTCACAATATTAAATTATAGTGTTGGTTATAAATATACAGAGAAATAAAAATAATACAACTAGTATTCATTGTACTGTAATATAAAGCATTAGATACACTGAGAGGTAAAGTGTTCTGTGTATTTGTGAAAAAAAAAACACATCAAAAATAGCTTGAATGTTGTTTGCCTCCCCCTTCTATCATATAATTCATGATATGGAGTGAACATCTTCTATGCTTTTCTATGCTAAGATTGTTATACTTCTTTTTAGGTTTGGATCAGCTTCCAATATTTTATCCTTTGCACTTCCAAACCCTTGAAATGCCTATGTGAGTTTCTTTCATGTGAACATTTTGGCTGGCAACATTTCCTCTGGAATATCTTCATCCTATTCATCAAAAAAACTTTCTCATTTATGCTGATAATTCCATGTTTACTAAGTCCCTCTGATTGTACAACTACAGTTGTACATGGACAGTTATTTCTTCTATAATTCCATTGACATTTGGTTCATTTCCAGGACTATAACTTTTAATTTCTCAGCTGCATTTTCATTTTTGTGGGATAATTTCTTTTCATTATCCATTTTTTATAAAATGTCATATACCAGTGAGACACTAAGAGACAAAACAAATTAGCTGCATTGCTGTGCTGTGTGTGACCTGAAAAATAGGTGTATGGTGACCAATCACCAACAGATTTTGAAGAAGCGAGATGATGGATCTCTGATTATGACGTGCAACTTTTATGTACATAGTGTTAAGTGAAATGAAAAGCTAACAGTGAAATCTGTGCATCATACAACTACTCACAAGCAATTTACCCAGGTAACTAAATTTTGAATTGTGTGATAGGAGGACTGGTGTTATTTAATTTACGTGGTCCTTGAAATTGATGCATATCAGAACCATGCAAATCAGAACCAAAGGCTTGCCGATACTTCAAAGGCAAAGTAATACAATGGCATGTTATTGTCACAACAGACCAACAGAGAAATATAGAAATAATAGAGAGCTCAAGGTCAGCTGCAGGCAAAACCAATCAACAGGGCAAGAAAGATTTTTTTTTTGTAGATGAGGTTAGACAACTAGATCTCTTCATGGAGAAACGTACAACTGGATGCATCCTAATACAAAAAAAGATGGAAACTAAAAAGACTAAATTTTTAAGTACTGTTTTGAAACAAAACTATAAGCTTAACATAGAAACATATAAAAATATTTTTTGAATGTGAAGTAAAAGGACTTTTTCAAATCCATTTTTTTGTTTTCCCTCATCCTTTTCATTTATGACTATGTGAAATGTTAATATGGTTTTAAAATCAGATCTATACAAAAAATATTCTCAGAGAATGTCCTTCTGTGCATCCCTTCCACTCTAGTCATCACTCCTTTCCTGCCCACTATTTTGTTCTGCATGGACATTAAAGAAAGTTAAAGGATATCGTAGACTGAGAAAGAACATTGAGAGTATATGTGATTGGAATTCTAAAGCATTTTTAGATACAAATTTAAAAAGTCAGCAAACTAGTAGAAAAATTGGTATTAATCTGAAAAAATGTGAATATCCAATAACAATATAAAAAGGGGCTAATAATCCCCATGATGTTTAGAAAAATCATGTTTCATCCAGATTATTAAAAGTTTTAAGTGCAGGGCTTCTGGCTGGCTCAGTCAGTAGAGCATGCAACTCTTAATCTCAGGGTTGCAAATTTGAGCCCCATGTTGGGCAAAGAGATTACTTAAAAAATAACACCTCTAAAAAATATATAACAAATAAAAATTTGAAGAGAAATGTTGATTTTTTTGTGAATATGCAGTCTGATGAAAATGCACACACAGTGTTTTGTTGTTGTTGTGGAAACTTGTACAATCACTTTAGAAAACATCATCCATTTCCTATCGTCTACTCCATCTAAAAATGTGCGCTACCTATTAAACATAAATTCCATTCTTGTTAAAAATGCTAAACACAAAATTCAGAATAATGGTTACTTCTGAAGCTGGAAATAAGGAAGGATGTAAATGACACTTTGAATTTAAGAGAAATGATTCGTTTAACAAACTGGTTAGTAGATATGCTGTTCATCCTATCACTAACTGTGTAAGGCAGAATGATTCACCAAAGATGCCCACCCCCTAATCCCTGGAACCTGTCGATATGTTAGGTTTCTTGATAAAAAGGGGTTTGCAGTTAATACTGAAGTTAAAGGCTTCAAAACAGGGAGATTATCCTGGATTATGTCAATGGGACAAATCTAATCACAGCAATTCTTAAAAGCAGAGGATTTTTTTTCAGCTAGAGTTAAATAGATGTGGCAGGAAGATATTCAAAGTACGAGTAGGACCCCTCCCTCCTGTTGCTGGAGAGACACATGGAAAGCAGGACTCAGGCAGCCTCTAGGAGCAAAGGGAGGGCCTCTGCTGACAGCCTGCAAGGAAATGAAGGCCTCAGTCCTACATCTGCAAGGAGCTAAATCTATCCAGTCAACTTAATGAGGTTGGCATTGGATTCATCCCCAGAGCCTCCAGAAAGCACAGGTCTGCCAATACCATGATTCTGACCTTGTGAAAGTTTAAGCAAAGGACTCATTTGGGCTATGCTGTAATTACACTTTATTTATTTATTTTCAGAGAGGGAGAGACAGAGACAGAGAAAGAGGACACATGTGTGAGTGCATGGTGGGGGGGGGGGGGAGAGGGAGGGAGAGAGAGAATCCCAAATAGGCTCTGTCATGTCAGCACAGAGCCCAATGTGGGGCTCAATCTCACGAACCCATGAGATCACGACCTGAGCCAGAATCAAGAGTCAGAATGCTTTAACTAACTGAGCCACTCAGGCACCCATGTAATTACACTTCTGACCTACAGAATTATGAGATAATATATGAGTGTTTATGTAAGCCACAAAATGCACAATAATTAAGCCAGCAATAAAAAAACATATGAACTACTATTTTCATGTTTCACATATATTTAAACAATTATTGTAATGCAGTCACTGTGTTATAAACACAATTTACCAAAACCCCAAACTTGTAAAACCTTAATTTTTCTTGCATATTTTGTGTCAATTCAAAAGTTAGAATTCCATCATGGTAACTTCATGGTGTAAAGATCCATCAAAAACAAATTAATGATGACCAATTATAAAAAACATGCATAACCTTGCAAAACTTGAAAAATACATAATTATGAAATATTTTCAGAAGTTTTTAAAAAGCCTTTAATTGAAGAGAAAGTTTGTCAAAGAAAGTATGGAGAGTAAACAATTATGAAAATTTATATAGAAACATCCAAGTACCTAAAAATTATTCCATAAAGGTCACTATGCTCTAGAATTTCCTATTCCATATTTTTAGTCTTTCCCTTTCCTGTTTTTTTTTGATTAATTGTTTCATTAGTAGCTCTTTCAATTATACATAAGACTGCCTAGTTTTGCTCTATAAATTCAAAAGTCAAAACAATTAAATTGAACAAATATATATGTATCTTTTAATGTATGAAAGGAAAAATAAGCTTCTAGCTTATCTTTATTCATAGAATTGCTAGAAGAAGAAATCATGAATTGATTTCTCTGGAGTAGAAAAAAAAAAGTGAAAGCCAAAATTGGACCATATTCTAAGAGAAGTATAATTAGATAAAGTTAATGTTCCAAGCAGGATCTATATGTTCTATTTCTACTTTCTAATCTTCACAGAGATTCTAAATCTTTACTGACTCCTGGCATAGATTTAATCATCGCTCTCCTTGAATATGATTTGAAATGAATTATATAACAGTTGAACAAGGAAAGCCTCCAAGACTAATCAAAGCCTAAGACAAATAGATCACAGTATAGAAATAAACAATAGCCACCATACAGTATGTATAATTAGAATTTTATTTGTAAACTTTTTTCATAGGTCATCAGCATTTGGAGAAATATATTTAAATTAAAATAGGTATTATTATGCCCTTCTGACTTTTTATGTCTTATTGCTGCTAAAAATAGATAAATATATAGAATGATTGGTTTATCTCCACTAAAATGGAAAAACTAAACTGTTATATGGTCTTTAAACATTTACCCCTGACAGACTTCCTAAACTTTCCATTGGATATTCAGATAAGGAGGGCATGAGCATATGTAACTATGAATCTTGTTTGTGGTAGTTTGTGATGAAGACAGAAGTGGTTTCATGGGAGAAGATAGAGATCAGAATATTTTACTCTGGAAAGCTTGAAAGTTAAGTTTATTTTTTCCCCTTGTCCTTAAAGTTGTGACTTAGTGTTCTATACTTGCATGGAGTTAAGAACACTTCCATGTTTAGGAAAAAAGTATCCTTGCAAAGAATTATTTAAAAGGGAGGAAGCTAAGAAGGAGAGGCCCAACAAGCATTTATTATTTATTCAATATACAGTAAATTCTTACTAAGAAGCAAGGTACTGCCATTTCTTGGGATGGGTGATCTAGAACAATTTTGTACTGCACCATTTGCAACCTGTGATTTGAGTCACCTGAGGCACACGAGGCAGTACCTTCTCAGAGCAGCTTAGCAATTCTAGTCTATAGGAAGTTAGCATGTACCCAAGAAGAAAACTTGGAATCAGCTGTGGTTGAGGATTTGTATTCGTTGCTGGAGAAGTGTTATTATAAATCCCTGGGAAAAGACAGTTGAATTGGCAATTATGCATGTATGCCTGGGGTAACTGAACCAAATAAAACAATGAAATTTCTCTGAATCTAAATGTAAAATGGGGGAACCTTTTTTTTTTTAACTTTAAGAGGGTATTACGAGGGTTAAATAGCAATGTTTGAATCTCCAGCCTCTTGTATGCTTCTATACCCTTTATTATTTTCCTAACCAGTCCTCTTCTTTGAGGTTTATATATTGCTCCTCTTCCTTCGTGCTACTAGAATAGTATATCAAGAATGTAAATGTGATTACACCACAATCCATCTTAACACCTCAACAATGGCATATAAAAAAATCTTTAAGATGGCCCTGCCCACTCCCTAACTTTTATATTTTGCTTATAAAATACCAAATCGCCTGCGTTTCTAAGCAGACACTATATTTTGCACCAGTGTCTTTCCACTTCCACCAGCATCTTTATGTTCCTCATTCTCTGGCATATGTGCATGTGGGTGGAGGTGGGGGGGGTGTTTCTATCTCAAGTTATCAGTGATCTAGTTATTCTAATCCTTTAAGAGACCACAGCCCTCATGCCTTTAGTCAATGGTCCCTGATATAACAACCTAACACCAATCACTCTTCACCCAAAACAAGGATAACTAGATTATATGTTATTCTTCTAGAGTTTTAATCCAAGCTTCATAGAAAATATTTGAATAGGTTTGGCTCTTCATGGTGGTTATAAAATCTTTGAGGGCAGGGAGGAATTTACCACGCAGTAAATGAAGTTAAAGATTCACAGCTCCTCAATGAATAGGTACCTTCAAAGGTCTCTAGCAATGTGGTCACTTTGCTTTTATAATGTCTTTGTAGAATCTGTAAAATTAATATGGCTCATCTTATTACTCTCCCCCACTCCCCCATCACACTTAGTGTGTAGCATAAGTGTGGATGCTGGTATTATGAGAATACATATATGGTGAGGGGAGTAGGAAGGTACTTGTAATATCATTTACATGAGATATGTTTACATTGTTACAGACCTGTCTACTCACAGTTAATTTATTGCTAGAGTCCTCAGTTTAGAAATTGCTTTCAGGAATCAGGATGGAGTAGTTCCAGATATATTTATTCATGAGCTTTATAATTTATTCAATTATCATTTAATTTATTCAACTATCAACTATCCTTTCATTGGTCAGGAACCATGCTAGGAACCAGGAGTATAATAATGTACAAGAGACATAACCCCACACTGATGTTACCGACTTCATTTCTAACAATATCTTTTGTTCATTCTGCTCTACATTTATGTACCTTTCTTCCTGTTCTCATTCTAGTGGCATTGTGACAACTTCTGGTGTCCTAAGTGCGGATTATGTGTTCACTTTTTGAATGTCGTGTATATCAGTAGTGATGGAAGTCTGTAGATGTGAAGAAGAAAAGATCTTTCAAAAGACTGAATTTTCTTTACATTATCTCTATAGAAAATATTTCAAGTTATTTTCATAAGAAGAGGTGATCAAGGAGTATTCACCCAAATAATATATAGGGAGTAATATTACAGAGGTGCCGGGGGTAAATAATAGAGTAAATGGTATTTTTTCTGGATTTTATGATATTTGTGACAAATTCCAATTTTATTAGCTTTGTAATTCACTGTGACTTCTCTTCATTCTAATACTGATGTGCATGCCCAATATTATTTATGATACATATCCTTTATTTTATATAAGATTCAAGGCCCACAGAAAATCTACCCGTAGATTACTGAGGTAATTCATTGTTTATACAGCATCTTTCATACAGTTTCCCATCTAGTGCTCTTGCAAAGGAGGATTTTGCAACCACATGTTGCAACCGAGTAAGAAATTAAAGTTCAGATATTTAAAGACATTGATCCCCTAGGGTCATTTGAGTGAATTGAGGCTCTTTTCACTCCAAACTATGTACTCTCCCAAGCACAAAATGTTTCCCTAATTATACTATGAAAAAAGACAGATGAATTTTCTGGATTTTGTAGAGCTGGGCTATTTATTTTTTTAAACACATTCTTACATAATAATAAAGTGTTTTTAGACATTATTGCCTTGACTCTCCAACAATATTTCTGACAGTGCATAATGCATACTCTTGCAGAGCGTGTTTGATGAATTGTCTAAGGTAATGGATATGCTTAATTTTGACTAGAATCTTTGTACTTAAAAAAAATCTCCTAACAGAATTCTTTCACAAGATAATCATATGCTCCTTGAGAAGCAAAAGAATGTACACCCGAAGAATTTTCAAGCGTTTGCCAGTATGCAATTAGAATTTACCCACAAAACTGCAGTGAATCATTTTTATAATAATTTATGACACTGTATCTTTGTATTTCTAAAGTAAGATTTTAATGTTTTTAACCACTGAGGGAGGAGTAAGGATTAAGTCAGTGAACTGGAAAACCATAAAGCTCATTGTACATCCAATAGTATTTCTTAGACAAGCTTTTTATGAGCAACTTGTTCTAGTAAAATCCAAAGTAAAATGACAGCATACCTGTGGAAAATATTAAACTCTATTTCAATAATTCATAATTCAATAAGATAGTGGTAGTGGTAGTTTTTTATACTAGCATATGATAAAAGAAGATAAATTTAAAATTACACACACACACACACACACACACACACATATATATATATATATATATATGGTATAGAGACCATGTATTTAAAATATGGAAAGTGTAGCATAAAGGGACTTGTTGATCAGAAAAACACTAAAAAGTGCAATTTGGTATAAAATGTAAATGCCAGAGGAAAAAATAATACAAGTGAATAATTTACCAAGTGAGAAATAAGGTAAATTAACCCAAAGCATATTTTAGTATAACAACTTACTGATAATTTTTATCATATACCAACATTTATTCCTCCAAATACACTATGCTAAAATTAAACAACAATTATAATCTATGCTTTCTGGTGTTACATGTAATTGCCATAAAACATTAGCAAAAATGAATAGAACTCAAAATTTCAATTAAGTTAATATTCCACGTTTTCCACAGAAAAAAAATAAAGTTTGTCATCATTAATATTTATCAGCTCCCTTGTACATCTCTAATTCCTTCACTTCTGGTCTGTACTTACAGTGGACTTAACTGCTGTAGTGCAGAGGACTTTCCTCCCCGGAAAGTATGAGCCCTTTATGGCCTTGCCTTTGCTGGGCTAAGGTTACTGCATATTCTACTCACAGTTATTTGTTGAGGCACAAAGCATCAAGAGACACTGTAGAGAACCTCTTGAGTTTATGATGTACTTCCAGCTTTCCAAGGATACCAGGATCAATAACTTCAGCCAGTGTGATAAATCTTCTATTTACCTTTAACCCATTGGCAGGAAGAGACCACATTGACCAGGTGGTTGTTCTTCCCAAGGGAACCAAGGCCTCAGGCTTGGCAGAGCCTATATTAGTAGTGACAAGGAACACATATTCCACAAGGTAATGAAAAGGTATGAAAAGGACAAAAGAGGAGCCAAAACTACCTTCACTCCATGGTCTAGTTCTAAGTCCTCTAGATTTGGGGGAAAGGAGAGCGTAGGATCACATATTGGCTATAGGTATAGGGCATGTATTTCAACCTGAATAAAAGCTCCCTAACCTCACAGGTGTTTCCTGTGCTGTAGGTTTTAGCTAAATCTTTAATAGACTACACCATCATCCTGTATTTAAATGTGGCTTCTGCATCTGATGTGATATTTAATAAGGTCTCTTGCTGATGAGTCAGGCATATTGTAAGTACTCACATTGTGGTGTTGGTGGAGGCAATGCTAGCAGGGAAAACTCATCTTGATCCAGAGTAGGTATAAATTCCTGAAAAGGCAAATTGCTAGAGCTCTAGGTAAAAGACTTGTTGCATCCTTCTACTTGGCACCAAGGTGCTAGCAGGTCTGTTGAGGGATTGTGTAGTATCTATGGCTTAGTGCTAGTCTCTGCTCCTGGCAGATTAGACATCCAACAATCACAATAGCCTGATAAGAGGGAGTTCTTATTGCCTATGCATGTCCTCTCTCCTTGCTAGTACTGTCAGGCCATTTTGCAATCTTTTAAACACTGGGGTGTTAGAAAAGAGAGGTCAGCTGACAATGAGAAAATGATCCTTTCTGCCCATTCTTTATTGAATGCATTCTTTGCAATTTTTTGATGCTCTTTGATGGGTAATAATGTGAGAAACCAAAATTCATATGCTTTAGACTCACCCCTATAAACAAATTCACATGCTTCTTTTCCAGACTGATTTGTTTTTGATATTCTCAATTGTCTAGCCCCTGTTAAATTAGTTACATCTTTAGCTATTGACTAGAAGTGTGGATATGCATTTGAAGTCAACTGCCCTCATGTATAAAGTTGATAACTAGGTCAACTCCTCTCACATCTCCCCATAGAAGTATATGCCTTCATGATCGTCACTTGTAGAGGCACCTCTGAGTGAGTCTTTACAATATCAATAGTTCATGTCAGGTTCCACATATCATATTTTGCTTGTGAACCAGGGAAGATTATCTCTTCCTCCATAAGAAAATCATAAGGAATATTTACAGGAGACTAGTTATATATTGAAGGAAAGATGTAAAATAAACGTATGACATGAAGGAGTCTAAATAGATACCTGTTCTTGTAAATTTTGCCTTCTGGACATTTTTTAGGCCTTATCTTGAATGTGCCATTTCTACCACATGATGTTTCCTGGGTTGAGCCTAACTCTAAATGTATCGTTTCAATTTTGTGATGTTTTATTGCTACAGTGCCCTCTCAACACTAATTATTTCATATATCTGAAGACACCCAATTCATAATGGGAAGCTGCCACTGCATAATAATTTTGATGTCTTATGGTCAGGAGCTCATTGCCAATTAGTTTCCAATAGCATACTAGAGGCTGATTTTCAGACAAAGGATAGTTCTCTGCCACAGAATGCACAGTTTGCTTCAGATTAGTAAAAGTCTAATCTTAAAATCACCTTTTGAATCTTTCCAGAGACTTCACACAGCATCCATTCTCACCATGGATGTCTACACCACCAGCAAACATGCTGAGTCACATGTTTTCAGAGGTAGAAGTTTACCGAAGCTTGATGCTGCTACAGAGTCCTCTATAGTTCTAGACCCTGCTCTAAACTGACAAACTTCTACATCATCTAATAAATAAAATGTGATTCGGAGGTGTGGCATATATTGTCTTAAAATTCCAAATGGATATACTCCTGAGTACTGTATGTCGTACTCAATGTGGGGAACAAAGAGGGGTATGAGAAGAATGGAAAATACAATAGCTTGACCATTACTTTAGGGGAGATGTCCTGGAAATTCCCAAATCATTGGACCTAAATGTTTCTCGGGAGTAGTAGACCTTTGAATTTTTCATGAATTCTTTTTGTTTGCAAACTGGGGTATTAGAGCTTATTGAAAGTGTATTAAGAGTGTGTGCCAGGTACCATTAGCAAAAAGCCATCAATATAGCAGAGACTACTGAGTTCAGATAATTTAGTTTCCTGTAGTATATACAGTAACTGAAACATGGAAAGCCTTAGGGTAAAGTAGTGAACGTGAACTCCATTTGACCCTTCTTACTGAGGGAACTGAAAAGACGACAATTGCCAGTTGCCAGTTTAATATCTCATAACATGTTTTACATTATTACCAACAAAAATATCACTTCTGGCCTAGCAACCATGAGTAGGGTTATGAATTCTCTGTTTAACTTATACTTATCTGTTGCTGATTTCTTTTAGGGACATACACAAGAGTCGAATGGGGAAATGGTAGGTACCAACACCCTGGAATCCTTTCAATCTTTCATGGGGGCCCAGATTTCTGAATTCATCCTGCAATGTGGTATTGCTTATAACTTCTGATTTACTTTCTTGGCCAGGTTGGGGATCAGGTTTACAGATCAGGTTTCCTACCATGATAGTTCTTATTCTACAATCAGGAAAAAAGTATGGGAGTTTCGTTTGCTCCTATGGCAATCATACACTCTAGAACTAAAGAAATGACTACCGTGTGGGTCCACAAGTCCGTTAGGCTCAGGCAAGGTGAACCTGCAGGAGGACTTCACAACACAGACAGATAGATAAATTTTTATCTTGCCAAATAAGCCCCTTTTTTGTTGTTGCTTATTTGTTTTGAAAGGGAGAGAGAGAGAGAAAGCAAGGAGGGGAGGGGTAAAGAGAGAGGGAGAGAAAGAATCCCAAGCAGGCTCCACACTGTCAGTGCAGAGTCTGAGGTGGGGCTTGATCCCAGAACCATGAGATCATGACCTGAGCTGAAATCAAGAGTTGGACACTTAACCGGCTGAGCCACCCAGGTGACCCAAAAAAAAGCCCTCTTCTTTATTTGTATTTTTTTCTTCATTGTTTAATTTAAATTCCAGTCAGTTAACATACAGTGTAATATTATTTCAGATGTAGAATTTAGTGATTCATCACTTACATACAACACCCAGTGCTCATCACTACAAACCCTCTTCTTTATTGAAGGACCATGATATCATTTGGATCCCCTGGTACTTCAAGCTCAAGTTCAATAGCATTCACTAGGTTTTACAATTTTCCTTCCTTCAATGTACAGTTCCCTAGTAAAGGCCTATATACAGTTTAGGGGAAGACTTCATATAATTGAGGTGATACTGTAGAGAGCTTCTGTAAAAGGATAAAATATCCTCTTTAGTCTATGAACTGTCTTAGACTTAGAAACGAGGCAAGGGACCAGAATTTTCCATTGCAGGATCTGACTCTTTTGTTTCTGCTTGTCACTTCGTACTATTTTCAGGAAAATAAATATAATCACGATAAAATACAACTATAAAGTACCATAAGTTAAACTATACTTGTATAGTTCTATAGAGCTCATCTGTTCTAATTATCTCTTTTTGTTTAACAAATTAGTCCAAAACTTACTTGCTTAAAACAAATGTTTAATTTTGCTCACAATACTGTGAGTCAGAAATTCAGAAAGGCTCAGCTCATTGATTTGTCTTTGATTCATGTACCCACCCGGGCCTGAGAAATTTTCAGTTATGATTTTTTTTTTTACTCATATTTCTAGTAATATGGCTCACTAGCTTCTTTTTGTGTCTCTTTCCACATGGCATCTCATTCCTGGCCTTTCTACATAGTTTGGACTTCTCATATCAGAGTTTTCTCCAAGCACACATTTCTACAGTAAATCTTCCAAGAGATAGGAGAACATAAAAGCTGTCTCTTAAGGCCTCAACCTGGAAACTGGCACAAGGAGACATCTATCATATTCTGTTGGTCAAAGATGTCACAGAAGCCACCCAGATAGAAGTGGAGATAGTAGGGTAGACACTACCTTTCAGCGGGAGGAGAGCCTGGATCGATCTTTAATATACCACACTATTTTGCCCATGTGAAATCTATGGATTAAGGTACTCTGTTTGCCACTCTAGATCTGCTGTCCCGCATTGTAATTATAATCTTAAAATGCTATAATATGGCCTCTGCCAACTTAAAAAATATATAATTTCCATTAATACAAGGAACCTAGGTCCATGGTGGCATTTTTAAAAGTCAATTCCAGCCTACATATTATAGCAAACATTGTCATGATCTAAAATTCCAAGGCCTCCTCACCAGTGCATCTCTATTGCCTCAGTGAAGAGTGTATCCTACTGAAGTAGGAGGAATTCTTCACCAGCATATAATAAATCCCTTCTAACATCCCCATCATTTATGTAAGCTTATGAATTCTTCTTCAATATTTTACTGTGGCAATTTTAGCATTTCACCACATTAACAGCAGGCCACGATTATGTTCACAATTGACGAACCATCTCAGTACTGGGAGTTTTATCACCAGCTCCAAATGTCCTAAGTAAAAAGTTAAACACAAAACATGAATATTTTCTGTCAATAAGTTTCTCTTGCCAAGTTTTAAATTTTGCCCACCTGTCCAATTTCAACAAGATCTATTCGTTCACATGTTCCTTTGTTTTCCTTCTGGTTTGTGGTAATAGGATCTCTAACTCTTCCCATGCAAGACCCTTCCTTAGAGCAAAAACTCTATCATCCTGTTGTGTGTGCTGAGGCCTGACTAGTTATTGTTCCAGGAGGAAATAAACAGAAGTAGAGGGGGACCTTGACAAAATAAGTATCACCTTCTATTTCTCCAACAAGTGAAGTCCTTCACCCTGTCTGCGGGATTAATGAGAATTTGCAGGTTCAAAATTCTCACAATTATCTACTGAGATATCCCAATCACAGATATCTGAATCTTTCTATTTTCCTATTGAAGTCTGCGTAGCTAGAATAAGATGTCTGCAAAAACTATGCATTCAATATTTTTTGCTGCTCAGCCACTCTTAAAATTAAAACTAAAGCCTATTTTTGTCCACAAAATCTTTGAGGTTGCAAGAAATATGAATCTCTTTAGCTCATCCATGGAAGCTTCTAGGTTGCCCAACATGTCTTGAGATTTTAGTTTTAATGGCTTTAATTACTGGGTCACCCAATGCTTTCACCTTTACATGTACCTTATCAGAAGCCTCCACTCATGACATTCTAGAAAAGTGTAATCATTTTGTATGACTGGGTGAATCACCACATCACTTATCACCACATGTGGTCCTTTGGTCATCAGGTAGGTACGTGGACCATGTCCAGAATCCTATGTTATGCACAGTGGGCCTGCTTTTTGTACCAACAGTCAGTCTGGATTCCCTTCCTAAAGCTCAGTTCTAGTTAATGTGTAGCTTACAGGCTATTTGTTTAGAATGTGATTCCAGATAGAAGGAGTGAGAATAAAATGAAAGAAAGTAGCAGAAAAGGCAATACAAGGATGCATTATTGGGTTGAGAATCCCTGTGGGGGATCGGTGTTCTAATCCTCTAGAAACCTCTGAGGAGTCCTACAAACGTGTCTCAGCATGGTCTGCTGAGGGAAGGAATGGAGAAGTCATCATCATTTTGTCTCTCTTCTGACTGGTTGGAGGCTTCCCCTAGGCCACCGGCTCTGCTGCACATGGGGGTTGCACATGTGTAAGTGTCCAGAGGGCTCCTGTAGACACCCGGAACCACATCATCAGAGATGTTCTCAACAAGTCAGAGAAATGTGGCAACTGCTAAAGTGAGACCCTTTCAGTGTGAAGTATGTCAGAGTCTGTGCAGAAGTGTTTTCTCTGTGACTTGAATTGGAAGTGAGGTGAACAATATCTTAGAGATTGCTTAAGACCCTGCCTGGGAGAAAGTCAAAAAAAGAGATGGAAAATGATAACAGATAAATTTTACTTTTTTAATGAAAATTTTTTTTAATTTAATGTTTGTTTATTTTTTAGAGAGAGGTAGAGAGAGAGAGAGAGGGAAACAGAGGATCTGAAGCAGGCTCCATGCTGACAGCAGAGGGCCCAATGCAGGGCTCAAACTCATGACCTGTGAGATCATGACATGAGCCGAAATCAGAGCTTAACCAATTCAGCCACCAAATTTTAAACATTAAATAAAAACAACAAAATTTTCCAATGGCTTTAGATGGCCAGTATAGAAGACAGGAGTATTCAAATATTTTGGCTTTTGGAACCATGTGTATGAGAAAGGCTGAACAAACACAAGTTTTGGATTAAAACAAAACAAGAAAAACAAAAACAATTGCAATAGGTTCTACATAAAGTACCTGCCCCAAATGCCCCAATTTCATGCAGGATTCCTACTTAATGATTCACAAGAAGGTAAAATAGGAGCCTAATTTCCATCCTCTGAAAATTGGTAAGAGTGGCACATAAATTTCAGGGACTTTAAGGAATTTTGCCAAAGAAAGTATTGATGGGAACAAATTTGAAAAACACAGAAAACTTCCAGGCTCATCATCAGAGAATCACTTGCCAGATTAAGCAGCACTGCTTTAGCTAATCCAGAATGAGAACAAAGAGCAGAGCCACTGTGCAAAGTTATCTCCTCAATGCCAGAACAAACCAGGAAGAAGCTCTAATAATCACAAAGTTAAAACTCCCTGCCAAAAAATCTTTCAGATCTAGCTTTCTCCGGTTTCTCCATAGGAGATTTTTTGAAATGGTGAATTTAAGCCTGTGTCAGTTCTTAAAACATTTAGATAGAGAAGTATACGTAGTTCTCTAAATCAAAGTTTCGCTTCCAATTGTAGACAGAAAAAAATATATCCCCCCATAGAGATAAGCAAAGGAAAAAATAACATACACTGAGCATAAAATATAATAGCACAAAACAGTTGTACAACTCCATGGTCTTATAAATCTCTTTTTAAGGTAGAATCAATGTAAGAAAACGAGGCTCATATTTCTAAAAGGAATGCATATGTTTTTGTGTGTGAAAAAATCCAAAAGATTATACAACTACGAAGCTAGTTGAGAGAGAAGAGGAAATCTAGGAATGAGGATAAGTGGCTTGAAATTAAAAGCTATATTTAATAAAGTAGTATACCTAAATCCAAAACAGATTGGGTTCTGGAGCCATTTTGAAAATCAAAGCAGATGCTTCTGAAATTAATGGAACATATAAGAAAAGGACAGAGATGAAAAAAGAATACAGAATAGAAGCAAAAGTTATTTTAAATAAGAATTAAAGATGGAAAATAATCAAGGAATGGGGAAATTATTTTTAATAATGAAAAGAAACTTTAATGAATTAGAGAAATGAGTCTGAATATTAGTGATCAATTTCTTGTCTATCTCAAAGAATGGTTAAAATTATAAAGTAGACAAGAAAAGGCATAAACAGGGGCTCCTGGGTGGCACAGTCGGTTAAGCGTCCGACTTCAGCCAGGTCACGATCTCGCGCTCTGTGAGTTCGAGCCCCGCGTCGGGCTCTGGCCTGATGGCTCAGAGCCTGGAGCCTGTTTCCGATTCTGTGTCTCCCTCTCTCTCTGCCCCTCCCCCGTTCATGCTCTGTCTCTCTCTGTCCCCAAAATAAATAAACGTTGAAAAAAAAAATTAAAAAAAAAAAAAAAGAAAAGGCATAAACATTAATTCCTGCAGGTGTCATTACAATGGAAGCAAGTTAACTGCAAATACAAAATTAAAATAAAAATAGTTTCTGCTCTAGGTTTCACCTGTAACAGTAAATAACAAAATCAAATCAAACAAAAATTTAAGCAATGAGTTTCAGAAGATCCAGCGAAATCCAAAGGATTTTCATTGATTTCAATTTTTAATTTATCTAGGTAAGTAGTAGAAATACATTTTCATGTGAGTAAAAATATAGGAAAGAAAGTGCTCACAGTTTCAGTAATTTTATTCACACGCTCACACACACACACACACACATACACACACATACTCACACACACACCTTAAACATCACATCCAATAGTCAGAGGACAATCTAAAGACAGACTCAAAATCTTTGATGACATCTATAAGTTTATATGCTAATTATATAAATGAATGCATGGAAGTGCCCCAAATCAGAGATTTTAAAGCATTGCTTGTCTATTCTTACAGTAAAAATAAATGTAGCCATTAATAAATGTTGTAAAAGTGGTAATGTAAATGTCAAAAGAAAAATGGTTGTTTAATTTTTTTTTCTCTTCTAAGTGCCTACAGGCCTGAATGAAGTATAGTTATTGGCTTTTAGCTCTGCAGGAAAAAGTTTATATACACCTTTTAAAAAACAGAGATGCCAGTATAATTATTATTAGTGAGGCAGATTACAACACAAGCAAATCAGTCTAAATTCTCTAACTTTGGAGAATAATTGTACTTTTCAGAGAAGAGACTTGCTAGAAATATGGAATATTTTCCTTAAATGTCTATCTTTTTAAGGCTCTTTATCTCTCGTTTTTCTGATAATTTAAAGTATATTCTTAGTGGATCTTACTTGTTTCATATCTAGATGAGTTATATTGTGAGGCAGTTTTAAGTCTTCAATTCATAGCACATTTTTGAAGAATTACTGCTTAATATGGATCATTTTTTCCAGCACCACTATTACCCATTATATAATTTTATCCCTAAGTTCCTGTAAAGATGATCTGCCAAGGTGAATAGATGCTATGTGTCTTGTAAAACATAGCATCTTCCTTCTGGATATGGTTTGAAAATTCATGAACATATTTGCATTCATTTGAAAATGGAGGCAGCATTCCTAGTTAATAAGAGAACTCACTCTTTCCTTTGCTCTAAAAGGTGAACAAAGCCATGTAATTCTGTAAGTCCATACTTCTGATGGAAATCATCACAATTTTAAGTAGGCTCAAGGCATGTCGAAAAGGGATCCTGTATCATTGACCTGTTCTAAAATATATGCTAAGTATCTCTTGAATAGGCTCTGCAATGCCATAGGAGAGTGTTACTTTCCCAAATTTGGTGTTCTATTATAAAGTCATGGGTGTTGTTGAACTTGTCCTTAGAAAGGGTTGGAGGTTTGACACAAGATAGGAGCAAAATGGTGTACATATCAAGAGCCAATCCAAACATAGGGGAAGTCCATAAAGGACATACATGCCATTGTAAATCACCATACTTTCTTTCTTAAATCTGTAAGTCACATACAGAAACAAAATGGCATGGTCCTTTGTAAAGGCTGGGTTTTCAATATAGCCAACAGAATGACTACATACACTGACTCCTTTTAACAGGTTACCATCTTTCACAGAGTACAATTCAGGGACTCTAATAATTGCTAAATAAAAGCAAGCTTACAACTTGCACTTTGGCAAAGACCCAAAGACAAACAGGAATGGGAAAACTTTATAGTGGAAAAAGGGAAAACCTCAAGTATGCCTTGTTTAAAGGCTGTTAGCATGGGAAGGCTGTAGGTGGATTGCCTACAAGCACAGCACCTGATGTGATTGGTTAGGGGTAAATATTTAGCTTTCTTCATTTGGTCTTAAGTTGGAAGGTAGGAGGGAGGTTAGGGAAGCTGTCAGTAACAAGTCCTGCTCATTTGGGGTCAACTACTACATAGGTTATAGACTGGCTTCCTGGAGTGGTTGCTAAAGGTAATAGGTTGACTTCTAGGACTGATTGATACAGATACAGTTGGCTTCCTGGACTGGATGCTGCAGATTGTGGGTCAGAATTTTATTTTTATATATGATATGACTATTGTCCATTTGTATCTTCAGTTTCTCAATTTACTAGTCACTCTGTAAAAGACTGTATGTATAATAATTTATCATGGTAAAAAGCTTATAATACAGGTACCATTACCACCCATATTATAAATATGAGGAAATTAAAACCTCTAAGAATTAAGAGAT
Source organism: Prionailurus bengalensis (assembly GCF_016509475.1). Taxonomy (NCBI): domain Eukaryota; kingdom Metazoa; phylum Chordata; class Mammalia; order Carnivora; family Felidae; genus Prionailurus; species Prionailurus bengalensis. Next base: position 61,564,838 of record NC_057343.1, on the reverse strand, counting down.
AGTTTAAGGTCACTTAGCAAAGAAGTGGCGGTGATATACTTTAAGTGCTTTAATGTATTATTTATAATTTTTATAGCAGTGCTAACCAATAGAACTTTCTGTGATGAACAAATATTAATAATTTATTCTGTGTAATAAGATAACATGGCCACATGTGGCTAGTGAGCACTTGAAATATGGCTACTGTGACTGAAGAACTTAACTTTTAACTATACTTAAGTTTAATTACCTTAAGTATGTATTCATATAGTTCAAGTATGTATTCAAATTCATGGCTCCTGTATGAAAGAACACAGCTCTATATAATACAGGTTCACTGAAAATAGAGGAGTTTTGAGGGAAATATCTTAGTTTAGGCTGCATTAACTGAAAATCATAGACTATGTAACATAAAAAAGGAAAAAAAATATTCTTCATGGTTCTGAAGGCTGGGAAGTCCAAGATCAGGGTGCCAGGATAGTCAGGTTCTCGTGAGAGCCTTCTTACTGGTCTCAGACAGCTGTTTTCTTGCTGTGTCCTTACATGGAAGAGAAAGATCATTTCTCTCATATCTCTTCCCATAGATAAGAGCACTAATCCCATTTATGAGGGATCCACCTTCATGATCTAATTATCTCTCAAAGTCTCCACAGCCAAATACCATCATTGGGGATCAAGTTTCAATATATGAATTTTGGGAACATAACTATTCATTCCAAGAAATAAAACATCATTTTTAAACCTGAGAAATCCATTTAGGGAAAAAACAAAGTAGAACTGCATTACATCATTTATATGTGTATATGTATATATGTATGTGTTTATATTATATATTCTCTATATGTCTATATATTCTGTATTTCATGTATATGCTAGTGTGTTGATATAAAATAGAGTTATAGTAGCTATAAGAATAGAATAGAATAGAATAGAATAGAATAGAATACTACTAGTAGTAGTAACAACGGTAACAAGGAATAAAGCTGATTCACTATAATACTGAAAGATTAAGAATTCCAGTTGTTGAAGGATCAAGGAGGTAACTGAGTTGCAAAAGACCTTTCTACATCTCAACTGTGCTGTAGTCTCCATAGGAACAGTTGTCACTGGGTGCATATGACATTTTTGATAATCTTACTTCTATACCCCATTAGTTGACATTACTTGGTACTCTCAGATCTTGAAAATCAAATGAGCCAAATACATTACACTTAATGTGTATAATTTTTCATTGAAACTAAACACTAATTTCCTCTTTAGTCCCATAAGCCTTTTTATGATACACTATACTGTAAGTGGTGAGACATAGATATTCTTTCTCCCTATACAGGCACTTAGCACACACACACAAAATGGTAATCAGATACATAAAATAAAAAAAATTAAATGCATAATTTCAGAAATAAGGATCTTAAAAGTTGTTATATCTCAATACATACTCTACTAAGCTAATATTTTATACTTTCCTTAAACCCTAAAAAAATTCTTAATGGAATATATATTCTCCTATTATTGACAAATGCTAAGCATCAACTTCTCTATCCTTTTATTTTGAATAATAATATATATTTGCATAATAATAGATAATAATAGATAAAAGCATATTGCTTTAAGGATAACATTGCTTATGCCTCCATAATGGTAAATCTTACTTTTGAATCTACAGCTATAGGAACAATCAATTATGTTAATCCAGATGCTGCTTCTAGAATCTCATCTTTTATATTTTATTTTGTTTTAATGTTTTTATATAATTTATTCTCAAATTGGCTAACATACAGTGTGTACAGTGTGCTCTTGGGAGTGGATTCCCATGGTTCATCACTTACATAGAACACCCAGTGCTCATCCCAGCAAGTGCCCTCCTCAATGCCCATCACCCATTTTCCCCTCTCCTACACTGCCCCCTCATCAACCCTCAGTTTGTTCTCTGTATTTAAGAGTCTCTTATGGTTTGCCTCCCTCTCTCTCTGCTTATAACTATTTTTCCTCCTCCCATCCCCCCGGTCTTCTGTTAAGTTTCTCAGGATCCACATACGAGTGAAAATATATGGTATCTGTCTTTCTCTGACTCACTTATTTCACTCAGCATAATGCCTTCCAGTTCCATCCACATTGTTGCAAATAGCAGGATTTCATTCTTTCTCATTGCCAAGTAGAATTCCATTATATATATAAAGCACATCTTCTTTATCCATTCATCAGTTGATGGACATTTAGGCTCTTTCCATAACTTGGCTATTGTTGAAAGTGTTGCTATAAACATTGGGGTACATGTGCCCCCTAATGAATCGACACTCCCGTATCCTTTGGATAAATTCCTAGTAGTCCTATTGCTGGGTCATAGGGTAGTTCTATTTTTAATTTTTTTTGAGGAACCTCCACACTGTTTTCCAGAGCGGCTGCACCAGTTTGCATTCCCACCAACAGTGCAAGAAGGTTCCCATTTCTCCACATCCTCGCCAGCACTTGTTTCCTGATTTGTTCATTTTAGCCACTCTGACCAGTGTGAGGTGGTATCTCAGTGTGGCTTTGATTTGTATTTCCCTGAGGATGAGTGACATTGAGCATCTTTCCACGTGTCTGTTTGTCATCTGGATGTCTTCTTTGGAAAAGTGTCTATTCATGTCTTCTGCCCATTTCTTTACTGGATTATTTGCTTTTTGGGTGTTGAGTTTGTAAATTCTTTAAAGATTTTGGATACTAACCCTTTATCCAATATGTCACTTGCAAATATTGTCTCCCATTCTGTCAGTTGCCTTTTAGTTTTGTTGATTGTTTCCTTTGCAGTGCTGAAGCTTTTTATCTTGATGAGGTCCCAATAGTTCATTTTTGCTTTTAATTTCCTTGCCTTTGGAGATGTGTCCAGCAAGAAATTGCTGCAATTGAGGTCAAAGAGGTTGTTGCCTGCTTTCTCCTTTACTATTTTAATGGTTTCCTGTCTCACATTTAGGTCTTTCACCTATTTTGAGGTTTTTTGTGTGTGTGTGTGTGTGTGTGTATGGTGTAAGAAAGTGGTCCAGTTTCATTCTTCTGCATGGTGCTGTCCAGTTCTCCCAGCACCATTTACTGAAGAGACTGCCTTTTCTATCGGGTAGTCTGTCCTACTTTGTCAAAGATTAGTTAGCCATATGTTTGTAGGTCCAGTTCTAGGTTCTCTATTCTTTTACATTGGTCTATGTGTCTGTTTCTGTGCCAATACTGCACTGTCTTGATGATTTCAGCTTTATAGTGGAGGCTAAAGTCTGGAATTGTGATGCCTCCCACTTTGTTTTTGTTTTCAATATTACTTTAGCTATTCAGTGTCTTTTGTGGTTCCATACAGATTTTAGGATTGTTTATTCTAGCTTAGAGAAGAATGCTGGTGCAATTTTGATTGGGATTGCATTGAATGTATAAGTTGTTTTGGTTAGTACTGATGTTTTAATAATATTTATTCTTCCAATCCATGAGCATAGAATGTTTTTCCATTTCTTTGTGTCTATCAGAAAATACTAAGAAAAATTATGTGCCAACAAACTGGACAACCTGGAAGATATGCAAAAATTCCTAGACAACCACACACTACCAAAACTCAAATGGGAAGAAATGGAAAATTTGAACAGACCCATAAGTAGTGAAGAAATTGAATCAGTTTTCAAAAATCTCCCAACAAATAAGAGTCCTGGACCAGATGGCTTCCCAGGTGAATTCTACCAGATCTTTAAAGCAGAGTTAATACCTATCCTTATCAAGTTGTTCCAAAAAATAGAAACAGAAGGAAAGCTTCCAGACTCATTCTATGATTCCAGCATTACCTTGATTCCCAATCAGAGACCCCAATAAAAAGGAGAATTTCAGGCCACTATCCCTGATGAACACGGATGCAAAAATTCTCAACCTGATACTAGCATATCAAATTCAATAGCATATAAGAAGAATTATTCACCATGATCAAGTGGGATTCATTCCTGAGCTGCAGGGCTGGTTCAATATTTGCAAAATAATCAATGTGATACATCACATTAATAAAAGAAAGGATAAGAACCATATGATCCTGCCAATAGATACAAAAAAAAGCATTTGAAAAAATATAGCATCCTTTATTAATAAAAACCCCCAAGGTGGGATAGAAGGAACATACCTAAACATCATAAAAGCCATATATGAAAAGCCCACAGCTAATATCATCCTCAATAGGGAAAAACTGAGATCTCTCCCCCTGAGATCAGGAACACGACAGGAATGTCCACTCTCACCACTGTTGTTTAACATAGTGTTGGAAGCCCTAGCATCAGCAATCAGAAAACGAAATGAAATGAAAGGCACCCAAACTGGCAAAGAAGAGGTCAAACTTTCACTTTTTGCAGATGACATGATACTCTGCACGGAAAACCCAAAAGACTCCACCAAAAGGCTGCTAGAACTGATACACGAATTCAGCAGTTGCAGGATACAAAATCAATGTACAGAAATTGGCTACATTTCTATACACCAATAATGAACAGAAAGAGAAATCAAGAAATTGATCCCATGTACAATTGCACCAAGAACCATAAAATACCTAGTAATAAACCTAACCAAAGAGTAAAGGATCTGCATGCTAAAAACTATAGAAAAACTTATGAAGGAAATTGAAGACACAAAGAATATTTTAAATTCTTCCTTTTTCCCAGTTGTGGGTTTTACTCCTCAGAATTTATAGCAATCTTTCATATGTTTAGAGACAGAAAATATTTTTTTTAATTTTTCTTTTTTTTTAAATTTTAAGACTTTAAGTAATCTCTACATCCAACATGGGATTCAAACTTACAACCCTAAGATCAAGAGCCACGTGCCCCGAAAGCACAGAGAATCTTAATGGTTTTATATTTCTTCCATCACTTCAAGTTCACCACCGTTGCTTAGTGAATACTGTTTTTGTGCACTGAAAATAATCACAGTCCTGATCCTCAAGTTAATTCCTTGGATATGGGCAAACAGAGAGTAAACTTTTGAAGAAGCAAATTTTTGCAATAGAATGCTATGGTAACACAGATATACAGCACTTCAGTAAACTTTTAAGTTTAAGGAAAGCTTTCTAAGAGAAGGACTATCATATAATAAAGCTAATAATAAATCACCAAAATATTAACACCAAATGAAGTAAAACATCTTTTTTTGCTGTTTTCAGTTAGCCTCCAGTTATTTTGGATGCAGAAATTATATGGAAATTATTCAAAAATATTGTTTGTACCATGAATAAGAGCTCTGAAGCATTGACATGCATTTGTTACCTTAACATGGTTTTGAAAATGGATAATCAATCTGCATTTATATTTTTGACAGTTTAGAAACAAAGTGAAACGAAGTAAGTTAATTATGAATCAAGACATGATAAATTACTCGTGCATAATCCCATTTTAGCATTTCCAAATGTTTCCTTGTCAATTCATAATTAATAAATGTAAATATATAATAGTAAAGTGACTGCTTGTTATATATTTCCTGGATAGAAGACTCTGGATCATCAAATTAGGTCAGAATTACATTTTAAAAGTATTAACTAACCCAATGATATAAGAATACATTAAGTAAGAAATAAGCTAACGTTTACCACTCATTGACTAATTAAATGATTCCTGCAACAAATATTTTCTGAGCAATTTCCTATGTATTAAACACTTCTAGGTGCTAAGTATTTGGCAGTGAAAAACAAAACAAAGAAAAACAGGAAAATTATCTGACTTCCTCAAGTCTACTTTCTAGATGGGGAGGATAAAGTAAACAAATGCATAAATACCATACAGTATATTTTGCATGTGAGTGCATAAATATGAGTAAAGGTTAATACATGTTCATATGTATTAAACACACTTTGATTTGGAAAACCTACATATCCTTCTAAAAATGTCGGTGTTTATGAGGACAGTCCTTTATTTGAAACTTCTTTGGAAGATAGTCCATGTTAATATGTCTTTTGACTTCAGATGAGACTTTACAGGCTATTAAATGTTAACAAAGGCCAAGCTGCTATTCAGATTTAGAGGTCTAGAATTGCAATTTATTCCTTAAGACTAAGAGATGATAACCTGACTGTTCAATTTGTATAATGTGTCTGAACAGGAGGAACAAATTGCAGATAGGTTGTTTGATAAATTTAAAATAGGATACTGCCTATCCTTTAGAGCTATTTTCATAGCACGTTTGTAAGTAGCTCTGTATCATTGTGCAAACACTTCTTTAAGGATCAAAAATTTAAGCACACTTAACAGGGATGAAAAGATACAGAAAACTTCTCAATCTTTTATATTTCCCTATTTGGATATCACACGGACTTTGGTATAATAATTCTGCTATGTTAAAGTATGCAAATTTGGGTCTTTTTTGAGGTCTGAACTTTGAAGATACTCTTTAGTCTTTGACAGAAAATTTAGGATTATGTAATTGTAAGAAACACCCATACTCTTCACTCAGACATCTGCAAATCATCTTCAGATTTCATTCAAACTGCTTACATATTTTACTTATTATTTTTAAAATTTTTAATAATTACTTACGTTTTCAGAGAGAGAGAGAGAGAGAGAGAGAGAGAGAGAGAGAGAGAGAGAGAGAATGAATGAATGGGGGAGCAGTAGAGAGAGACAGAGACTGAATTTGAAGCAGGCTCCAGACTCTTGAGTTGTCAGCACAGAGACCAAAGCCAGGCTCAAACTCGTGAACTGTGAGATCATGACCTGAACTGAAGTCAGACGCCTAACTGGCTGAGCCACCCAGGTGCCTCTTATACATTTTATTTTAATACTATTTTATTGTTTTCAGTTTTAAGGAACACATTTTCTCACTCAGTGCTTCAACTTTTAGTGTCCAAATACAAATGATATTCCTGAATTTGTTAAGATAGACGTAGAATTCATTAGGAAAATACAATGAAAAATGTGGTAAAGGAACATTCTCATAGAGAAAAGAATGTCAGCAAAGGTTTACATTCTTATAGATAGGGCTGATTAGGAGCTCTGATAGAGATAACTTCAACTTGCTGCTTCCTAAAAAGTGGAATAAGGAGTTCATTGATCAGCCTTGTTACCAGTATGCTTGATATCCTACCTCAAAGGCAACATATAGGCTTTCCCACTGCCAAATTCAGGAAACTCCATGAGTGATTGGTGTGTTTCCTGTAACTATGGGACACAATTAATTCTGCTTAATTTCCTCCTTAAAGTGGGGAACAATGGTGAATCAGTTCACTTCTCTGCTGATTCAGTTACTCTTCAAGATATAGAAAAATGAAGCAACCCACTTTGGCCTTAGGAACTAATTTCAATTTTCTACCTAGACTACCAGAAATTCTTCAGAAGCATTAACTACTTCTTTGTTCAATCATTTCTTTATTTCAGTATATTTATTTTATACTTTTGGATCTATTCTATTCTATTCTTTTCTAATAATTCCAGCTTTTATTGTTGGGAGCTTTACAATTGGCTCCTATATTTTTTTGACATGCCCTTATCATTGTATTGTTTTTCCTTGTTTTATTGAACACCTTCTTATTTTCTGGAACTACAAGATGCTTTAGATGCTTCTTATATATCTCCTACCCAGTCCTAAAATTAGTCATTTCTCAAAGGCATCCTGTCAAACACATAGCAACTATCTCTGATCTTTTTAATGTCTCTATAATTCTACTTTTCCCATAATGTCATATAAATGGAATCATACACTATGTAACTTTTTCACACTGCTTCTTGCACTTAGAAATATGTTTTTAAGATTTACCTATATCTTTTCAAGGCTGATTGCTCATTTTTTAAGTAATTCAATAAAATTCCATTAATGGATATATCAAGTTTATTCACCCATTCCCCTAGTGAAGTGTACCTAGTTGCTTCCAAATTCAAGAAAGGCTGAGTAAAGCTGCTGTTAATATTCCACATGCCAGTTTTGAATAAAATTTTTAAATCAGTTGGTAAATACCTAGGAATACAAGTGCCATCTTATATAAAAAGTCTATATTTTATCTTATAAGAGCCTGCTAAACTTTCTTCTATACTGGCTTTTCACTACCATCAGCAATAAACGAGAATGCCTATTTTTCCAAAATCTTTCCAGCAATATGTAGTATCTGTTTTCTAGGTTTTAGACATTATGATAGGTATTAGAATTGTTGTTTTAATTTGAAATTCCCAGATAACAGAGTTTTGAGCATATTTTCAAATACTTATTTGCCTTCTGTATATCCTTTTTGGCCAGTTGTCTGTTTAGAACTTTGGCTCATTTGTTAACTTGGCTGTTAATTTTCTTACTGAATTTTTTGTATATTTTGAATATAAGTTCTTTTGCAGATAATTTCTCTCCATTTGTGGTATTTTCTCTTCATTCTCCCAACAGTGTCTATCACAGAGTAAAAAGTTTTAAATGTTAATAAGATTCAACTTACGTATTGCTTGCATTGATCATGGTTTGAAATTGTATTTAAAACTCATCATAAAACACATGTCCATCTATATTTTTGCTTACAGTTTAAGAAATTTAAGAGTTTAGCATTTTACCTTTAGCCTTATAATGAATTTTGCATTAATTTTGTAAAAGGTGAAAGGTCTATGTCTATGCTTATTGTACACATACACACACACACACACACACACACACACACACACACACACATATATATATACACACTGTATATAATTGCTCCAGCATCGTTTGTTAAAAAAGACTTTCTTGGGGCACCTGGGTGGCACAGTCGGTTAAGCGTCCGACTTCAGCCAGGTCACGATCTCGCGCTCTGTGAGTTCGAGCCCCGCGTCAGGCTTTGGGCTGATGGCTCAGAGCCTGGAGCCTGTTTCCGATTCTGTGTCTCCCTCTGTCTCTGCCCCTCCCCGTTCATGCTCTGTCTCTCTCTATCCCAAAAATAAATAAACGTTGAAAAAAAAAATTAAAAAAAAAAAAAGAAAAAGAAAAGACTTTCTTTCTCCATTAAATTGCCTTTGCTTCGCTCTTTCGTCAAAGATCAGGTAGGTACACTTTTGTGTGTCTATTCCTAGGCTATCTGTGCTATCCCATGGATCTACTTGTCTGTTCCCTTGTCAGACTATGCTGTTTTGATTACTGTGACTTTATAAGAAGACCTAATATCAGGTGGTATAAGTCTAACCCTGTTCTTTGTCAGTGTTGTGTTGTATATACTAGGTCTGTTGCCTTTCTAGTTAATCATTTCAAACAGTTTGTTGATATCTACAAAAGAGCTTGCTGTGGTTTTGTTTGAGATTGTGTTGAATCTAAATATCAGGTTGGAAATTGACATGTTAACAACATGGAATCTCCTGATCCATGAACATGGAATTAGACCTACAGTGTGAGGATTTATGTTAATCTAGCAAGCAACTGGAATTTAATATTTGATGTTGCTGTAGACACCAGGACATTCAAAATTATAGTATTTGTTTTTTCTCCCTTCTCAACTTTGGTGTACCCTAAATGCTGGGAGGACAAAGGGCAAACTGAGGGCAAAAGGCAAGCTGACACCTCATGTGATACGTATGACATTCCTTGGATACTCATGGCTACCTAAGAACAAAGGCAGGAGAGAAACAAATGGTGAAATGATAAAGATCACAGTCATGTAGGACATGAAATTCTATCATAGTTTGTAACTGTCTTAATGATTTACTAGAAAACCACAATTTTAACACTAGTCAGACCTTCAGGAACCTATAGACTCAATTTCCTGGAGCCCTAGTGTCATCTTCACCCCCACAGGACAGAAAACTATATATAATCAATCACTCCTCATTCACAATCACATGTGCAGCTCTTTTTGCCTGTGGGTCATATCACTCTGTTAAAATAAAAGCACCTTTTTGGATGGTAAAACATCTCAAGAATTCTCTTCTGACCCTTGTGCTCTAAGACACCACATCATAAATACTCCTGTTAGAACTTTTTTATACTAAAGCTCTTTCAGCTCCAATCCACTATTATTATTCTGGAGTCTTATAGGTATGGTGGTAGGGTGCCCGGGAGGGGTCCATTCTATATTCTTACAATTATTAGTCTGTTAGCGGTCCTATAATTCTGGACTATGACTTTCAGAGATGTTTCTTCTAGCATAGCCTTCCACCCTTTGTTGAGACAGAAAGGCTAAATGGGGGTGGAGTTAGAAAAAGCCTTGCATCTCATCTTTGGCACAAGATTCAAGTAAAGGCTTTGCCTTGAAGAGTATGCCTTCATTATGGAGAAGACTCTTGTTATATTTCAACCAGGGTGATACTTTCCTTCCCTCAGTGAGAGCCAGAAAGGGATCTTTTTAGGATCTTCACTTTAAGAAATTGGTGGGATCCTGGAAGTCAAGCCCATTAAAGTGTGAGGCTTCTTCTAAGACAATGGCCCCCAGGAAATCCTCATTTTTAGTTTAGTTTATAGTTAGCTTCCAGTAATTGGTCAAATTTACAATATAAGTTCCCCTACCAATTTATTTCTCCAATGACTTGTATTCTAGTTTAGCAGAAGTCCAATTGTGACTTTCTAAATTCATCTTTCCCTCCAATTTGGGGTGACTATTTGCCCTTCAAATCTTTTCTCTGAAGGGTCCAAGAAAAGCTATTGATTTTCACTTCATGATCTTGCAAAATCATTGATGGATTTAAAAATCATAGGTATAATTTTTAAAATCTTTATAATAATCTATAGTTCCATGTACAAACTGAAACTGTAAGCCATTTAAATGCATTCAATAGGTAAATGCTCTTTTTTTTAAAAAGTTCAATTATCTGATTTTATAGACAAAACAATTTTACGAATCACATAATTATTTTAATTTCAATAGATTAAAATGATGACTCTGAGAAACCTGTTTTAATCTAAAAAATTCACAAATCTTAATAAATTATTCAATGTATTTTACACTGGAATTGTAAGACTGTTACTCTAATAGATCAATTTTTCATATACATTTTAATATATAAAATATCTAGCATTCACATATTCTTTACGATTATGGAAGTTCAATACCACGCTTTCTATTTTCTTAAACTTTTGGTAATGAAAAATCTACGTGGTTATAGAAGATGCACAGCTGCTAAAGAAAATTACCTCCCTGATTAACTGATTTATTGGGAGATATTCTATCTGATTATGAGCAATGGAGCTACAACCATTCAAAGATTCTTCTCATTTCTATGACAATTGTTGTGAGTTCCTTTACAATATTCACTTTGTCATGATCTTTCCAACTTAAAAGTTGGGTGGTTTAACTTAAAAGTGTGGGTTTGGACTCACAGTTCAGTGAGCCTATGTCCTGTGATTCATGTCGTTAACATTAATTTATTACCCCTTCTATATTTTCTAAGATTCACACTGGCACCAACTGATGTAACAGAAAGAACAATGTCCATCCTTTCAAATAGAATCTTGTTCTATAAGGTTCACTCTTCTTTGCATTATTGTGGCTTTTTCCTCATTAATCTCATGACAATTATACTACATTCAGTAGATAACATTTGAAGAAAGTCCACTTCTGAAAATAATTGATCAAAGATGTCCAGTTTTGTAATAAATATAAAGTGAATAGGGCCAAACACAAAAGTGAGTGACTGACTTGCCTGACCTTGTGAGAAAATGTCGTAACAGAGGAGAAATTAAGAACACTAAGAGAGTAGCAGATAATTCTCCAATCATCTGTCATACCTGACCAAAAATATTTTAAATCCTAACTTTAGCAAACTCTGTCTTCTGTAGTAAAATAAAACATTTGATCTGATGCAAAATAGATACCACACCACTCTGTGAGGAGCTTAGGGGGATAGAGTGATGTGAGGAAAAGAGTGGGCTCCCTTCTCTTAGGTACAAATTTGGGGGGGGAGGTGGATAATTAGGAATAGCCCTGTTAATCTGAAAAAGAACATGTTAGCATATGGGAAAGGGAGGTAAAGACACCTTCAAAGGCCTGACTCTAGTTATAAGATGAAATGTGTTGCACAACATGTTTGCTGACATTAGATTTGGCAAACAATTCAGCAGCAGCAGGAGGAGGAGGAGGAGGAGGAGAAGGGGAGGAAGAAGGAGAAGGAGGAGGAGGAGGAAGAGGAGGAGGAGAGGAAGAGAAGGAGGAGGAGGAGGAAGAGGAGGAGGAGAAGGAGGATAAATAGGAGGAGAAAGAGAAGAAGAAAGGAGGAGGAGGAGGAGAAGGGGGAGGGGGGGAAATAAAAAACAGAAAACATGCAGGCCCAGATCCAAGCTTCATTTCTATTATAGGACTAGAATGAGCACTTACTGTATTCAACATACCGACTCTGAAGAAATGTTTCTGGGCTAGAAAGGCATCCTGAGTAGGATCAACAGTGTAAGAAAGGATGTGTAATTCGAGTATCTCTCTTGTCAGTTGCAGCAAATAAATACTGCCTTTTCCTTTTGCACCTTACATAACTACTCCACCTTCATGTCGTCCTTTCCTCTCCTCTCCCCCTTTGTTTTCTCCTCTCCTCTCTTTTCCTTATCTCATTCCCTTTGCTCTTCTTTCCTTTAAATCAAACAAAAAGAGTGTTTAATTTACTGAAAAATGTGTCGCGCCATGAATGATTTATACAAACATTTCATAATCCATTTTGCAACAAAATCCCTGAAAATTAATTGTTTTCACCCATTGTTGACAAGTTAAGGCTTTACAGAGTCATTTCACATAGACTGAATAAAATTTGAATTTGGCTGGAAAAAAGACGAACATTCTCTCCTGTAATCTCAATAGACTTTCCTGCCAGTGGAATAGAACTCAAGATTCCCACAAAGGGTATACAGATAAACTGCGCTCAGTTTAAAACAAAACAATACAAAACAATATCCAAAAATAAAATTCAAAGGTTGTTCCAACTTAGCAAGTAAAGTGTTTGTACAAACAAAATGTATTAGAGGCACTGAACTAAAACAAAGATGAAGAATTAATGTGTAACTTGCAGGCTAAGCTGGAACATAGAAAGGGGAGAGGAAGAAGAGAGTTTCAGAAAAACATTGTACCACCCAGTTGGTTTTTCTAGGCATGCTGGATGAGAATTTGATAACTTCCCTAGAGATACACAACTGTATACTGGTTTAATGACACACTGCATACCCAATATAACTCATTGTTTAGAAAAACAGTTAATATATACTCTGTATTATTATTATTTTGGAGAAGGAATTTGTCATCTGCATAATTTCTGGTAACAAAGAAGCTCAACTGACACTGGTATATACATTCACGATATTGATATATCAGCTATTTGAACCAAATATTAGTTCTAAAATAGGCAAAATCAGATTTTGTCTGTATGAATACTCCATGTCAGTCTTAGTCTATGATAGATTTGTTTTTCTTCTATTTCTCTAAATACAATTAGTTTTCTTTGGTCAGGGAAATATTTTCATTTTTGCTTCACGAAATCCACCTGCTTCAAGATAGACTGTGGATATTAAGCAGGCACCAGTACTTCTTTTTTAAATTAATGTTTATTTATTTTTGAGAGAGAGACAGAGCATGAGTGGGGGAGTGGCAGAGAGAGAAGAAGACACAGAATCCAAAGCAGGCTCCAGGCTCTGAGCTGTCAGCACAGAGCCTGACACAGGGCTTGAACTCACATACCATGAGATCATTACCTGAGCTAAAGTTAGATGCTCAAATGACTGAGCCACCCAGGCACCCACCAGTAGGTTGGTTTTTGTGTTTTTTTTTGTTTTTGTTTTTTTGTTTTTAAACTCAAGTGTGAACCTTGCTAAAGAAGCCAGATTCCTTCCTGAACTTCTGGGTTGAGTCAAGCCATGAACTGCTAACTACTCAACAAACCTTGTTGTTTTTTCAGTGATAAAAATTCCAGAAGAAATTCAGGGGCTTATTTCCAATTTTGTTTTGGCTCTCCATACAGATTCATACTAGTCCCACTAACCCTTTCATTAATGCATTTAGTAGATTGAATTTATTTCCACGGGCCATGAAAGACTGTGAGGCATCCTATGACCCCAGGTTCTTCTCTATACAGGTGCAGATGGTAAAGAAAAATCCTAAATAGGATATGACTAGTGAGTAAGGTGCCCTTATCCCCAATCTGCCATTGTAGGTGCCTGCTAACCAGCTCCCCCAGAATTCACAGTTTGTGATTTAATTCCCCAATTCCACAAATACCCCAGAATGGATGTGAGAGTTCTGACATTTGGCAACAAGGGCATTGACTTGTTTATAAAACCACAGGCATTACTGAAAAATCAGTGGCTGATTTTGGCAACATGAATGTTTTGATCTCAACCTGGATCTTACAAATCTTAAAAAGACTAAGTAACAAAATACAGGACCTTCACATCTGAGGAATGTGATTACTATGCTTGCCTGTGTCTCTTTCTGAGGGGGATAGTTAGAACTGACATTTGCACATTTGTTTAACTTTCTTGAAACCTAATGACCATCTTGTGATGTACACACATTTGGTTACAAGTCCTCCAAAGGCAGCCTTAGTGGGTGTGTGGACTAATTATGAAAGTACTACAAGCAATAGTCTACCAGTTGTGATAATCTGTAGTATTATGGTATACTGTCTTATGCCACAGTGGAAGAATCTTAATTAGCAGTCACCATGCTTGGACTCTCCAGTCAGTAACAATCTGTTGCTAGTAAATCCATTAACATACATCCTAGGCAGGATTGCTTTTAAAAGAAAAACTCATTCTAAACTAGTTCAAAGGTGATTGTTCTTATACACATATGTATATAAATATATGTATTGTATACACATATACATAATAAAAATACTGACACAGTTAAAAAGTATTATTTTTGGCACTAACCAAGGACCAACCACCGAGATGATAATTTAACAAGGATTCTCTCATTGAATTCTCACAAAAAACCTATTTCTGTGTTCATTGTACAGTTGTGATAACCAAGACACAGCCATTTTTAGTCATTTGTTTATGTTATAACAGCCAAAAACTAGTTGGAAGAGGTTTCTGTGTGCTTATAATCACCATGGAATAGGAGCATGCCATAGAATCTGATTTACCATAAATGTATCTTATCTCCATTGGAAGGAATAAATTAATAGGCAGCTCCTTTTCATAGTATCTCATGCTCAATTTCTTGTCCAACTGTTGTTTCCTCACTCTCCCTTTCCCCACCCCCTTCTCTCCCCTCACCTCTGCTTCTCTCTGCATTTCCCCCCTAACTTCTTCTCCGCATACAAGCCTCCTCTGGTAAAAATTCCACAATCTGAATGGTTTTTCTGTCTAACCTAATTGGATTGTATACCTCATTTAAAAATTATCAAAAGACAACCAACTGTTTAAATTAGGTTCAGAAGATGGCTGCTTACCATGTAGATATTTAACCCTATGAAACTGGTGAAGTAGTCAATTAAAAAAAGTGATTTTTAACTTATGAGTGTTGATATGGTTTTACATTTGATATGTTTGACTTATAGCTTAATGGAAAACCCAAACTAGATTAGTCAAATATCTTTACTTAAAAGCATTTATTCCAAGTGTTCTAAAAATTTAGAAATCTTATGTAAATCTTTCAATTGTATTACTTATATCTAAACATCCGTAGGTATACAATAGTAAACTGTATATCTATTTTGAATCCCACTTCAACAGTGAGTCACTTCATGCTCATATTTTTCTTTCATTTACCCTAGAAACACCATTCCGTTCCTTCAAAGTACATCAGTGTCTGTAATTTCTTCACCTGCCCCGTTCAGCGTTTAGAATGTAATAGAGATCAGGTTGACACCCTTGTCTGTTCTGCTATATTCAATTTCGCAGTCGTTAGCAATTCCATACAAGAGCCTGTCATTACTCTGAATCTATTTCATGTAAAAACTCCGGAAATTTATCTCAGGCTGTTTATTTAAAAGACAGACACCCTGAATTGGGACTGGGATATACATGTTCACCTCTATTCAATATTTTTCTGGCATATGCTATGACAAGTAAATTTCTATTTTGAAGTTGATGTTAAGCAGCCTCTAAGCAAGAAGCAGTAGTATTAGCAGCATAAGGCAAATGCAATAATCCCATTATCAATCCCTTTGCTTCTAGTTTATTCCCCACCAAAATCAATCATTTTAACTGCTGCTATGTAATCTTCCAAAATATCACTTTCATCATGTCATAATATTGGCCAAAATGTTATAGTTGTCAAAATTCATTGTCTCAAAGAATCAGAATAATTTCCTTCCTAGATTTTTTCACAGTTTCCAAACTGTCTTTCTAATTTATATACAAATATTGTAATATCAATGTTTTCCACACTAATTGAAGAGTTTGCCTTAAAAGCCTTCATACTTCATCTTCCTGATCTCCTAACACTCCCTGAAATAACACTGAAGATATGCTTCTTTATAAGTCACAACCTTCTCTATTTTTGCATGGGAATTTCATAATAGATATTTATCTTTTTCTGATCCTACCTCCCCGAAAAAGTCTGGAGTTGATTTGGTTACAAATTCTCTAGCCTCTACTAACTTGCGTGTTAAAGGATAATATTGTGCACTGTGTCTTAAATTATTCCAGGATTTGTGTAATGCAGTGTATGTCCTGCCAAACCACTAATGTTGTTTTAGTCATGTAGAGCCTGGTTACATTATTATTGGTGATGTTACAACAGGGCAAAATGATACAAATTAAAGGACTAAAATACAGTTATAAAATCATTTAAATATGTTGCTTGTAATACATCCCCCTCTCTACATTCATATAATATGCATACTTATCATGTTATGTTGTAAAGAGAATAAAATTAAGACAATTTGTTAAATGTGTGTGTGAAAATACTGGCCGTGACCAACACTGGTTTGGGTAAAACTGAAAAAAAAATCACATCACAGGTTTTAGCCTTAGTATGCACAAATTTATATATGGTGCTTGGGTTTCATGAAAATAATACATTGCCCTTGCCAGGTTGTTTTTATCTTTGTTTTGAGTATGACAGAACATGAATGAAGCATGATTTTTCAAACCGTGTCCTGGAAGTTCTATCAATGTCACATTAGGTCACATCTACAACTATACTTCATCCATCAAAATTATTCTGACCTTCCCAATACAGTATCATAATATTTTGATTTTAAATCCTTGTAATCTCAATCTGTCCCTTTCTTTAGTATAATGATAGTAATAATAGTATATTATATGTTCATGTCTTATTTCAATATAAAGATGAGTTTTGAAGGTTGGAATCTTGCCTGGAGTCGGTATGTAGTTAGAAGAGTTCCAAATATCTCTTATATTGGTTGTACCACTTTAAGAAATTTGCTCAATCTCTATACTTTTATCCTAAATATATATAAAATATGATGTAATAATTATTTATTTGTTCACTTCTTAATTTAATAAATACTTACTAGCTACACTTATATATCAGGTACAATGAGTAAAGTTATGGGAAAGGCAGAGTTCCCATCTTCAAGGTCTTACACTCTTATGAAAGCCAATGGCTAAAAATAAAAATCTCAATTTCTGACATTCATAGGCAGCAAGAATAGGATAAATGAAAATGTAGGCTCTGGCAACTTCCCAACCTGATCAGGCTGGGGAGGACACAAATATAAGGAAGCTAGTAATAATGGAAATTAGCATTTGTTGTTTACCATACAAAACAGAATACATTATCTGGTTTAATCACACAACAAAATTTCAGGTATACTGGCATTCTAGATAGGATACTGAAGGCTAGATAAGTTCAGAAAACTACACTGGTGCCAGTATGTTTAACTAGTAGTTATACTACATGCTGTCAGAGAGTATCTTTACACTGAGGTCTGAATGATAAGTCTAAGAAAGAAAGAAAAAAAAAAGAGTGAGGAGGATAGATTCTATACAGACCTATGTCACGTTCAAAGGCCAAAGGAAGGAAAGCAAACTGCACACTTGGAATAAAAGTTTTTCAGGATCAACTGAATAAAGATTAGAGTGAGATATAACTCTAGTCTAGATTTCAAGTGTCATCATTACATCTTAAATTTAGAGACAATTTAAAGAAAGCAATGAAAGTGATACGAAGGTAATACAGATTTTAAGACAAGGCTATGGTAAGGTTTATAGGAAAGTATGCAGAAAGATCATTCTGCCTGCAATGCAAAAAATAAATTGCAGAAAGTCTCATTCTAATAAAAATAGGTCAAATTATTTAGAACCTGAAATGAGGAGAATTCTACCTAAACTTTAAAGGCCTAACCTAAAATTTTAAAGAAATGAAAAAAAAAAAAAACAGTTTGAAATTTCCATGCCAACTTACAGAGAAAAGCCTGAATTTATAAAGGTAAACAGAGCATTGAAGCAATGAATTCTTATTCTGATGGCATTTGTGGATATGGCAAACTCAGACCTTAGTTTCAAAACTTTCTGTAGTTAGGAGGAAAAAAGTCAAAGCCAAAAAAACCCAAAAACAAACAAACAAAAAAACCAAAAAAGACCCCACCAAGGTAGGAAGTTTCTACGAGACTCTGCCCTGTATTACGGTGATAGCACAAATCATAGTAGTAGCAGCAGAGAAATACACCATCCTACCCTATCCACAATAAAACTGAGTTGGTGCTGAGTGGGGCAAAACGTCACAGCAACAACTATCAAGTTGAGGAATGGGAATTCCTAAAAAGCAGTGACAGCAGACAAGCAATGTACAAATTCCTGCCCTAGATATACATGGCCTGTGCCAATCAAGAAACCTGAAGTAAGGGACTTGTATCTTCCTAGTTTCAGTCTGGTTATACCCCAGAAAGCAAACACAAGGTATTTCAAAAGCACTTCTTTTTTCCTTAGACAATGGTCAGCACACAAAGAAACCAGGTGCACAAGGAGGCAAAGGAACCGACAGAGCAACACGTTTTTTGCATATTCACATTGTCAAATTACATAGTAGCCTGAAAAGATCAATATGAAACAACTTTGGGCAAGTTATACTACAAGGAACATTACGAGGCTTTATTTAAAGATATTTAAAGAAGAATTTAAGTAAGTATATTTTTCATGCTCATCAGTCTGAAGACTCAATTATGTAAGGCTATAGTTACATACAAAATTCTTAGTAGATTCAATTCAATATTAAGTAAAATTTCAACAATTTTTTCATGGAAATAGATAAGCTAAAATTTATGAGAAAACCCAAGGAAGAGCCAAGACATTCTTGAAGGCTAAAGAACATTATGAAAGAAGTTACTCTACCAGATACAGAGATTTACTACAAAGCAAAATGAGTAATACTTTTGTTTAGTCACAAAGATAAATAAATGTCTGAAAGAGGAAAAAAACAGCCCCTAAATAAACCTATGTATGTACGGTAATTTGATGCATAACAGATGTGCCACTGCAAATCAATAGAGAAAGAGTCTTTTTATTTTTTATTTTTTTTTAAATAAATGGAGGTTGGCATTACTACACTACTATAAAGATTTTGTAAGACAGAATATTTTAGGTAGCATATCAATAAATTCAACACTTGGTAGGAAGAGAAGTTTACAAAGAAAACTCAAAAGCAACTCCAAGGGACTAAAAGCAAATGAACAAAAAGAGAATGCCACTTAAGGAGACGAAGTGGGCAGAAAAACGCAATTATTCAGGAGGTAAACATTGTCAAATTTTTGAAAATATCCTTTGGAAACTTCATCAAACATGATATTCAAATTGTTGGTGCAATTTTTATTGATGTGAAAAACTAACCTATTGTGAGGAATTCCTGGAGTGATAAAGCCAATTGTGATTTACTGTAATGGGCTCCATGTATATGTGGAGGACAGCTTTGATTTGGCTTCTGTTACATTCCTCTGAGATCATTATTTAGTCACTGTGAGCAGAATATGTAACAGGATTGTCACATGTAGAGTGGAGTAAAGAGCAGATATCAACAATTTCCTCCCTGTTACACTACAAAAGAAAAAAAAAAAGGAGAAAAGCTAATGAAACAGGTAAAGACAATTTCCCTGGAATTCGGAATTTGCTGAAGAGATAATTCCTGATCTGAATGGTCAAGCTCAACCATGATTCTGCAGCCTCTGCCATGGAGAACACCTCCCATGCTTCACACTTTAAAACTACCAGAAACACTAAGGCCTTGATCTTGCTCCTTCCACCTTACATGCAGACAAGTATGTGGTACCTCCAGGGAAAAATAAGTTCATAATCCAAAACAGCAGGTACTAAGAATCAACCTACAATAAAGAAAAAGACATCAGAATGAAAAACCTACACTACATAAACCAGATATTATGGAACACATGAAAATATAAGAATAATATAAATATGAAGAATAATACCTCAAGGAGATGATACATCATAACACCATGAAAAAGAAAGAGCTAGTTATAAACAAAACTGAGAATAAATATTAGGGAAAAATAATGATTTGGAATAATTCACTAGATGGAGAAATAAGAGAATTAATAAGATTTAAAAATATAAATTAAACTGGAAATTCAATAAAGAAACTCATAAAGTTCACATGAAAATAAAAGAATAGGTGAAATATAATAAAAAGTATTAGATGTGTAGGACTACTGCTAACAGAGTCCAGATTATGAAAAAGAAAAAAAAATATGTAGAATTTCAAAGAATTATAGGAACATAAAAGACCTCTGATTAAAAGGAATATCATACTTTCAAACAGAATAGTTACAAAAACCATATACAGAATAATATCATCAAAGGAAGAGTAATTTTCCAAAGCTGCTAAAGTTAATACAGTCTTAAAGTAAAAAAAAAAAAAAAAAAAGAAAAAAAAGAAAAAAAGAAAAAGAAAAAAAAATCAAATTTTGACCAGGAGTCATAGTAGTGACAAGGGAACAAGAAAACAGTCAGTAATCTTTTCTAAATTTTGATAGAAAAAAAATTGAAATACTGATTTTATGCCTAACCAATGTATTAATAAAACATGAGTATATATTTATGTTCTCTATATATGTAAAGTTTAAAACGTTTCCCCATATCAATCTTTGGTAAAGACTCTTGATAGAAACAATGAGAGAGAGAGAGGGAGAGGGAGAGGGAGAGAGAGAAATTTTTCAAAGAGAGAACTAAAAATATAAATAGGAAGTACATATGAGCAAATATTTGATAACAAGAAGAAACAAAAATGTTAGATAAACCTCTTTCAATACCAGCCAAGTAATGATGGGAAAAGAATCAAATAAACAAAACAGAGTTAAAAAAATAATATAAATCAATAAATATTAAAAAATAGGACAGAAGTTCATCCAAAGAGTGCCACAGGCATGGCCATGCGCAAGCAGCCCTGACAGGGGTTAGCACCACCTCAGAGCCGCTATTGCTCTGGAGAGAGGTGAAGAAAAAACACACATATCAGTTCACTGCAGCCACTGCAGCAGGGAAGGGAGCAAACATCCAGTCTAACAGCAGGCCGCGCCCACCAAGGACAGCTTCTCAGGGCACAGCACAGGGAGAGCATCCTGCATTGTAGTGCCACGACAGCTCTGGCAAATGCCTGGTCTGACTCAACTCAAGCACAAGGTAGTCCCAGACTGGCCCACTAAGACTTACCTGACTTTCCTAGCACACAGAAAGAGACACAGAGAATCAGACAAAATGAGGAAACAGAGAAATATATCCCAAATGAAAGAACAGGGTAACATCACAACAAGGGTGGAGATAAGGAATGTGCCTGATAGAGAATTTAAAGTAATGGTTATAAAGATACTCACTGGGTTTGGGAAGAGTAAAGGACCTCAGTGAGACCCTCAATGAAGAGATAGAAAATATTAAAAATAACTAATCAGAGAAGAAGAATTCAATAACTGAAATTAAAAATGCACTAGCTGGAATAAATAGTAAACTAGAGGAAGCAGAAGAACAGATCAGCAACCTAGAGGAGAGAGTAAGGGAAAGCAATCAAATTATGATGAAAGAAAAAAAATAAAATAAAATGAAAATGGATTCATGAACTCAGTGACACCATCAAGCATCACAGCAATCAAAGAGGAAAAGAGAAAAGGGGAAAGGAAACATATTTAAAGAAATAATAGCTGAAACCCTCCCGAATCTGGGGAAGAAAACAGAAATCCCAATCCACGAGGCACAGAAAGCCCCCAATAAAATCAACACAAGGAGCTCCCCACCAAGTCACATATTAATTAAAATGGCAAAAAAGTAGTGATAGAGATTTTTAAAAGTAGCAAAAGAAAATAAATGAGTTACATACACAGGAAACCACATAAGCAATCAGCTAATTTTTCAGGGGAAAATTTGAAGTCCACAAAGAAGTGCCGTGATATACTCAAAGAAAGGAAAAAAGAATATTCAAATAAGAAAACTCTACACTCTATCCAGCAAGGTTATTATTCAGAACTAAAGGAGAGGTAAGGAGTTTCCCAGACAAATTTAAAGGAGTTCATCATACTAAACCAGCCCCATAAGAAATGTTAAAGTGGACTCTTTGAGTGGAAAGGAAATACCATAAGCAGAAGTAAGAAAAGTAAGAAGCATAAAAGCAGTAATATTAAGTATATCTACAAAAATCAGTCAAGGGATTCACAAGATAAAAAGATGTAAAGTACAATACCATCTACCTAAAATGTGGGAGAGAGAAGTAAAAATGTAGTGCTTTTAAAATGTGTTCAAACTTAAACAGTCATCAAGTAAATACAGATTGCTATATGCATAAGATGTTATGTATAAATCCAATAACCACACAAAATAAACAACTGGTAGGGGTGCCTGGGTGGCTCAGTCGATTACGTGTCCAAATTCTGCTCAGGTCATAATCTCGCTGTTCCCAAGTTCGAGCCTCGTGTCGGGCTCTATGCTGACAGCTCAGGGCCTGGATCCTGTTTCAGATTCTGTGTCTCCCTCTTTCTCTCTCTGCCCCTCCCCCACTTGCACTCTCACTCCTCTCTCTCTCAAAAATAAACTTTTTTTTTAAAACTTGTAATATGTATACAAAAAATAAAGAGAAAAGAACCCAAGTATAAAAACAGCAAAATGTGAGAGAAGGGGGGGAAAGAAAGGAACATAGAGAACTACAAAAACAACCATAAAACAAGCAACAAAATGGCAAAAAGCCTATCAATAATTACTTTGAATGTAAATGGATTAAATACTTCAATCAAAAGACATAGGGTGATGGAATGGATAAAAAAGCAACACCCATCTACATGCCCAGTTCAAGAGACTCTTTTCAGACCTAAAGACAAATGCAGATTGAAAGTGAAGGAATAGAAAAGCATTCATCATGCAAATGGAAATGGAAAGAAAGCCAGGACAGCAATATTTATATCTGACAAAATAGATTTTAAGTAGGCTCCTTGCGCAGTGTGGGGCTTGAACTCACGATCTTGTTATTGAGAGTTTCATTTTCTACCAACTGAGCCAACCAGATGCCACTCTGACAAAATAGACTTGAAAACAAATACTGTAACAAGACGCAAAGAAGGACACTACATAATCATAAATGAAACAATTCAATAATAAAATGTAACAATTGCAAATATTTGAGCAGTGAACACGGGATCATCCAAATACATAAAGCAGCTAAAAACAAGCATAAAGAAATTAATCAATAGTAATACAATAATAGTAGGAGACCTTAACTGCCCACTAACATCAATGGATAGATCATTCAAACAGAAAATCAACAAGAAAATAATGGCTTTGAATGACACATTGGACCAAAGGGAACTACGAGATATATTCAGAACATTACATTACAAAACAACAGAATATAGCTTTTTTGAAGTGTACGTGGAACATTCTACAGAATATTAGACCACAAAACAAATACTAAAAAATTTTAAAAAGGCTGATGTCATACCATGCATTTTTTCTGACCACAATGCTATGAAAATAGAGATCAACCATATGAAAAACTCTGGAAAGAACACAAAACATGGAGGCTAAATAATGTGCAACTAAACAATGAATAAGTCAATCAAGAAATCAAAGAGGAAATAAAAAAAGTTACATGGACACAAATTAAAATGAAAACACAATTATCCAAAATCCTTGGGAGGTAGGAAAAGATGTTCTAAAAGGGATGTTCTAAATACAGGCCTACCTCAAGAAGCAAGCAATTTCTCAAATAGGCAACCTAACCATACACAAAAAGGAGGTAGAAAAGAAAGAACAAACAAACCCAAAGCCAGTAGGAGGAAGGAAATAATAAAGATTAGAACATAAATAAACAGACTAGAAACTAAACCTATAACTGGAAACATGTAACTTTCCAAAACTGAATCAGGAAGAAAAAGAAAATTTGAACAAACCAATTATCATCAACAAAATTGAATCAGTAGTCAAAAAACTCCCAACAAAAATCCAGGACCAGATGTCTTCACAGGTGAGCACTACCAAACATTTAAAAGACAGTTAATACCTATTCTCAAACTATTTAAAAAATATAGAAAAGAAAGCTTCCAAATTCATTTTATGAGGCCAACATTACTCTGATACTAAAATCAAATAAAGATAGTACAAAAAAGAGAACTATAGCCAATACCTCTGATGAACATAGATGCAAAATCCCTCAACTAAATATGAGCAAAATGGATCCAACAGTATGTTAAAAAGTCATTCATCAAGATTAAGTGACATTTATTCCTGAAATATCAGGGTGGCTCTATATTCACAAAACACTCAATGTGATAAATCACATCAATAAGGGAAAGGATAAAACCACATGATCATTTCAATAGATGCAAAAGAAGCATTTGACAAAGTAAAACATCTGTTCATTATCAAAAAAAAAAACACTCAATAAAATAGATTTAGAGAGAATATACCTCAGCATAATGAAGGCCACATATGAAAAATCCACACCTAAAATCATACTCAATGGTGAAAAACAGAGTTTTCCCCTAAGATGAGGAACAAGACAAAAATATCCACTCTTAGCACTTTTATTCAATGGAGTACAGGAAGTCCTAGCCACAGCAATCAGAAAACAAAAAGAAATAAAATACATTTAAATTGGTAAGGAAGAAGTTTAACTTTCACAATTTGCAGACAATTCTATAGATAGAAAACTGTAAAGACTCCACCAAAAAAAAAAAAAAACTACTAAAACTGATATTCAATAAGATCACAGGATATAAAATCAATATGCAGAAATCTGTTGCATATCTGCACACTAAAAATGAAGTAGCAGAAAGAGAAATTAAGAAAACAGTCCCATTTACAATTGCATAAAACATAATAAAATACCTAGGAATAAACTTAACCAAGGAGACAAAAGACCTGTACTCTGAAAACCTAGAAAACATTGATGAGAGAAATTAAAGACAACACAAATAGATGGAAAGATATTCCATGCTCATGGATTGGGAGAACAAATGTCATTAAAATGTTCATACCACAGATTTAAAACTATCCTTTTCAAAACACCAACAAATTTTTCACACAGCTAGAACAAATCATACTAAAATTTGCATGAAACCACAACAGACCCCAAATAGTCAAATTAATCTTCAAAAAGAAGAAAATTGGAGGTATCACAAACCTCAGATTTTAAAATATGTTACAAAGCTATAGTCATCATAAAAATATAGTATTGTCACAAAAACACACACATAGATCAACAGAACAGACATCCTAGAAGTAAAGCACAACTATATGGTCAATTAGTCTTTGACAAAGGAGGCAGAAATATACAATGGAGAAACATCTCTTCAACAAATGGTGTTGGGAAAACTAGATGGCTACCTGCAAAAGAATAAAGATGGACTACTTTTTTATACTATACACATAAATAAATTCAAAATGGATTAAATGTGAGTAAATGTGATCTCACCTAAATGTCAGATGTGAATCCATAAAAATTCTAGAAGAGAGCATAGGCAGTAACTTCTCTGATACCGGCCATGGAACCATTTTTCTAGATATGTTTCCTAAGGCAAGAGAAACAAATGCAAAAATAAACTATTGAGACTAAACTAAAAAGTTTCTGCACAGCAAATGAAACAATCAACAAAACTAAAATACAACCTATCAAGTGGGAAAATATATTTGCAATGACATATCTGATAAAGGGTTAGTATCCAAAATATATA
Source organism: Prionailurus bengalensis (assembly GCF_016509475.1). Taxonomy (NCBI): domain Eukaryota; kingdom Metazoa; phylum Chordata; class Mammalia; order Carnivora; family Felidae; genus Prionailurus; species Prionailurus bengalensis. Next base: position 61,538,895 of record NC_057343.1, on the reverse strand, counting down.
AAGAACTGACACAACTTAATACAAAAAAAAACCACACAAAAACAAAACAAAACAAAAACAAACAAAAACAAGGAATTCAATTAAAAACAGACAGAAGCCATGAACAGACATTTCTCCAAAGAAGATATCAAAATTACCAATAGACATAGGAAAAGATGCTTAACCTCACTCATCATCAGGGAAATACAAATCAAAACAACAAAGAGGTATCACCTCACAACTCTCAACCTGGTTAAAACAAACAAACAAACAAAACACAAAAAGTAACATGTCTTGGCAAGGAGGTAAAGAAAAAGGAATCCTCAGGCACTGTTGGTAAGAATGCAGACCGGTAAAACTACTGTTGAAAACAGTATAGAGCTCCTTAAAAAACTAAAAATAGAATTACCATATGATCCTACAATTTCACTACTGCATATTGACCCAAAGAATACAAAAACACTAAACTGAAAGGATATATGCTCTCCAATATTTAATGCAGGATTATTTATGATAGCCAAATTATAGAAGCAGGCCAATGTCCATCAATAGATGAATGGATAAAGAAGTGGTGCGTGTGTGCACACGCGCGCGCGCGCACACACACACAGGAATATTACTCAGCCATAAAAAAGAATGGAATCTTGCTATTTGCAACAATTTGGATGGATCTAGAGAGTATAATGTTGTTAAATAAGTCAGAGAAGTACAAATACCATATTATTTAACTCATATGTGGAATTTAAGAAAAAAAACAATTGAACACAGAAGAAAGAGAAAAACAAAAACAGGCTCTTAATTATGGCAAAAAAACTAGTAGTTACCAGAAGGGAACTGGTTGGGATGATGGTTGAAATAGGTGAAGTAGATTAAGAGTACACCTGTCATGATGAACACTAAATAATGGATAGAATTGCCAAATCACTATATTGTACATTTGAAACTAATAAATTAAAAACAAAAACCCTATGGGCATAGAAAAATATATATGATGAAAAAGAATATTAAAAGAAACATACACTAAATTTGGATCTTTATGAATTAGAGGTAACCACTTGAAAAATAAAAAAAAAAATCTTGACTTTCAGATGGTCTCAATAATTTCCGACTCTGTTGTTCAAATATTTGTGTAATTCCCTACACTTGAGTGTGTCTGAGAACTGTACATTGCTTCTAAAAAATACGGCATGACAAAGATAAGTGGGTGTCACCTCTCATGGTAATGTTATATTAGACTCTATCTGGCTAGCAGACTCACTTTAGAGATTCTCCTTGCTAACCAAATGTTTATAGTGAATGTGTTCCCCTCAAATTCATATGTTGAAAACCTAACTCCCAGTGTGGCTGTATTTGTAGATGGAAGCTCTAAGGAAATAATTAAGTTTAAATGAGGTCATAAGGCTAGGGCCCTGATCTGGTAGGATTAGTGTTCTTATAATAAAAGATATGAGAGGTGTCTCTCTCGATGCACTTGCACTGAGGAAAGGCCATGTAAGGACACAGAAAGAAGTTAGCTGTCTACAGTCCAGGAAGAGAGTACTTCCAGAAACCAAACTTACTGGTTCTTGTTCCGGGGTTTGCAGCCCTTAAAACTATGAGGAAAAGAAAAAATTGGTTAAACCACCAAGTCTGTGGTGTTTTGTTATGGTACCCTGAGAAAACTAATACACTGGATGAGAAAAAAAAATAGCCATGGTGAATATAGACCACATGGGAGAAACTGTAGGCAGCTCCCAAGAGGAGGCAGCAGAAACCTCAGGTTTAAGACAGCAAGCAAATGAATTCTATCAATGAATGGAGGAGTCTTAGAAGCAGATTCTTCTTTAGTCAAGCTTCCAAATGAAATCTAACAAGAAACAAATTCAGCAAAGTTGCAGGACAAAAAACCAGCATACAAAAATTGGTTATATTTCTATACACTAACAGTGAACAATCTGAAAAGGAAACTAAGAAAACAATTCCATTTAAAATAACACCAAAAATAAAAACTTAGGAATAACCAGAGAGCAGAAGAAAGAAAAAAAGAAAAAGAACAGAAAAATTGCTTGAAAAAAGGACCAAAAAAATCTCAATTTGATTAATGACAAATAGCTACACATTTAGAACCTCAATAGTTCAAAACATGCAAAGAAATCCACACTGAAATCCATTACAATCAAACTGTGAAAAGCCAAAGATAAACAGAATCCTGAAGGCAATAAGGGAGAAGCAACTCATCCCAAAGTACCCTTAATACAATTCATAGCAATGTTCTTATCAGAAACCATGGAGACAAGAGTGATTGGTGTAATATTTTCAAAGTGCTAAGAGAGATTAGTGGCAACCAGTAATAGCAAAACTAACATTCAAAAATCAATCAGAAATTAAAGCATTCCCAGTAAACAAAGGTTGAGACATTTGGTCACTAGAAGACCCACCCTGCAAGAAATGCTATTATCTTTCAGGGTCCGACAGTAGACAGTAACTCTAAGCATATGAAGAAATATTGAACTCTGGTGAAGATAATCACATAGGTAAAAGTAAAAACCACTACTGTATTTTTGGACTGAAAAACTTCCTTTCATTTCCATATAATTTAAAAGACAAAGCATAAAACAATAATTATAAAGCTATATTAATAGTCACATAATGTTTAAGAATGTATTTATGAAATAACATGATAAGGAGCTATATAGAGTGGAAGTGTTTTTACGCTATTCAAGCTAAGTTGATACCAATTCAAAGTCAATTGGTATAAATATGTGTTGTTACTCTGTATGGTAATCACTAAGAAAATATCTAAAAAATAAACACAAAAGGAAATAAGAGGGAACTAAAAAGATATACTACAAAAAAATAAATAAAACACAAAGAAGCTAGTGATAGAGAAAATGAGGAACACCAAAAGGTATATAGCACACAGAAATCATAAGATAAAATGACAGAAGTCTTTCCTGACCAGTAATTATTTTAAATGCAAATAGACTAAACTGTCCAAAAGCTAAAACTTATAGTAAAACTGTTAAAAGAAAACACAGGGGCTAATCCTCATGACCTTCAATTTGACAATTAATTCTTAGATACGACACCAAAAATATAAACAGAAAAGGAAAAAGGAAAAAAAAAGGAAATATAAAAGGAAAAAAACAGGTAATTTTGACTTCATCAAAATTAAAAACTTTTGTGCATAAAAGCATATTATTAAGAAAGCGAACGCACAACATAACAAATGGGAGAAACTATTCGCTAATCATATATATGATAATATCTAGTATCCAGAACAAAGAACTCTTACAACTCAACAACAAAAATATAAAAATCCAGTTTAGATGTAGGTGAAATTTAAATAGATGTTTCTCCACAGAAAATATAAAAATTTCCAACAACCATATAAAAAACGCTTAGCATCATTAGTCATTAAGAAAATACAAATCAAAAGCACAATAATATGTCACTCACACACACTGGTACAGCTACAATCAAAAAAGAAACCAGTGTTTTTGAGGACATGAAATTAGAAACTTTTTACATTGCTGATGGGAATATAAAGTGATTCAGTTATTGTGGAAAATGATTTTTGGCAGTACCTCAAATAGTTAAACACAGAATTATCAAATGATCCAGCAATTTCACTCCTAGCTGTACACATAGATACACACGCGCGCGCACACACACAATCAAAATGGATAGACAAATACATGCACATGCATGTTCAGGACATCACTGCTCATAGTAATCAAAAAGTGGAATCAACCCAAATGTTTATCAACAGATGAATGAAAAAATAAACTGTGGAATATACATACAATGGAATATAATTCAGCCATATACTAAAATATGATATACAATATGTATGAACCTAGAAACATTATGTTTGGTGAAAGAAACCAGAAACAATGTGTTACATATTTTATCATCCACTTACATGAAGTATCTACAGTAGGTAAATCCGTAGAGGCAGAGAGCAAATCAGCGATTGCCAAGTCCTTAGGGAGAGGTAATGGAGAGTAACTACTTTAATAAGTATGGGGTTTCTTTCGGGATTGATGACATTTTTTGGAAGCAGATATGACTAGTTGCTGCACAACATTGTGAATGTACTGAATTTAACTGAATTGGCCACTTTAAAAGTTAATTTTTTGTTATATGAATTTCACCTCAAAAAAGAAATCATAAAAAAAATACAAGAGTGGAAACTATACACTGGAAAAATATAAACAAAAGGCCGTGCAAGCAATTTTTTAAACATATACAGTGAAAAAAAATCATGATTTGATAAATACTAAAGAGAAATGCTATACATTCAAGTGTAAAAATACTAGTAAAGAAACAAATTAAAAAGTACAAACACATGTATCTAACAACTTGATCTCAAAGTACAAACAACAACAGCTAGCAGAAAAAGAGATACAGGTACATGAATCAATATTTGTAGTAAGATATTTTAACATGCATTTAAAGAAAAAAAAGAAACATAAGTGAAAGAGATAGGGAATGAGAAAATAATGAAATGGAATTTATACACAAATACATTAATCTGACATTTTTATCTCAATTTTATTTTTTTAATTTTTTTTAAGTTCATTTAAAGAACTTAAGTTCATTTAAAGTTCATTTTGAGAGAGTGAGAGAGACTGCACAAGCATGAGCAGGGGAGGGGCAGAGAGAGGGAGAGAGAGTATCCCAGGTAGGTTCCATGCTGTCAGCACGGAGCCCGGCAACACTGTGGGGTTCAATCCCACCTACTGTAAGATCATGACCTGAGTTGAAATCAAGAGTCTGACACTTAATCAACTGAGCCACCCAGGCGCCCTTTTATCTCAATTTTAAATTTGCATCTTTGTGTTTTGCTCTTATGTGCTACAATTACACAATGTAAATTTATTTAACCTCACATCAAATATTTATAAAATTAATAACATTAAATTCATAATGATATTCTAAATACCTTTGAAGAATCAGCATTGTATATGTTGTGTTCTTTGACCACAAATGAATTAATTATAAATCAAAACTGGACTTAAACTGGATATAAACTACATAGCTAATAGCAATCCTTATACTTGGAACCTCAATTATATATCCTATAAAATATTAGGCAAAAAAGCCAATACTTAAACTAAGCAAAAATAAATATATTTTAACAATTTTAATAATAAAATAACATTTCAGTAATAAAAATGGCAATAACAAAATGGCTGGTGAGACATACATTAGGAAGTACTTAAAACAGTGTTGTCGATTACCTTTCTCCCAAAGAGAATAACTGATTTTAAAAAATACACATTAAGTTTAACAAGTTAGAATAGGGAAATTGAACAAATAACTGAAAACAATATGAAGAAATAATAGTACTAAGCACATTAAAATAACTGTCTTTCAGGGAAGCAGGGACATCATATTGGAAATAAGAGCAATAGGGTAAAGATAAAATATACAAGAGCATATTGAAAAGCCATGGGCATGCATAGGGATATCAATGATTTCTGAAATAAGGAATGAAACTGGGTATTGTGATAGTCAAACTTGAATACAAGTTGTTAAGTTCTTTATTAGTGGAACTAGCTGACAGAAACATACAGTGTATATGGTTCTTTTAAACATAGGGAACACATAGAATTCACAGTTAAAATTTGGAAGACATAATTTGGTAAGGAAAACTTTGAAGATGAATTGAAATATATGAAAGTCAAATAAAGTTCAAGACTTCAGCTTTTTATGAGAAGATTTTGGTGTCAACATTATTAAAAATAGAGCTTTTGGATTTTAGAATTATAATAATGATTGTGGCTCTCTATACATTTACTATAGAGACAGATATATTTTATATATATATTTTATATAAAAGTTTTGATATGTAGTATTTTTGTTGTATTTCAATGCTATGTTTTTTTTCCTAATTTCTCTTTGATTATTTTATCCATCTATGGGTTAACATTCTATTAATTTATAATAGTCTCATCCTTTTGATATTTATGGTATAATTTTTTATGGCCAAAATATGTGGCCTATGTGATCCATCTCATCAAAAGTTTGTTGAAACTTGATATATGGTATAAATGGATATTTCTCAGTGGATAGAACTGTTTCAGATGTGTTTAATATATATTGTCACTAATTGTTAGGTTCTCAGTCCTAGACATGTCCATTTAATTTTGTTAATTGCATAATTTTTTCCTTACTCTTACTGACTTTTTATGTTTGATTAATGAATGGCTGGAAGAGGTATGTTAAAAAATATTAGACAATTTTGGTAAATTTATTGATTTCCTTTTGTGTTCTAATACTTTGAAAGGATTTAACTAGGTGCATGCAACTGAAAAATTATCATACCTTATAGTGAACTGAGTCTTAAACCATAAGATAGTCCCTTTATCATTAGAAATACAATTTGTCTAAGGTCTTAGCTTCTTTTGTTATTAATGTAACTATAGAGCTTATTTTTTAATATTTCTGTAGTATGTCTTTTTCTACCTGTTACGGGCTAAGTCATGTCCCTTAAAATTAATAATGTTGAAGTTTTAACCGTCAGAACCTCAGAACATGACTCTATTTCAAAACAAGGTCTTCAAAGAAGTAATTAAGTTAAAATGAGGTCATTAGGGTGGGCCTTAATGTAATATGACTAGTGTCTTCATTAGAGGAGGAAATTCAAATAGACCTATACAGAGAAAAGAGGATATATGAAGACACCGGGGGACAATGACCATCCATAAGGCAAGAAGAGAGGCCTGGGACACGTTCTTTCTTGTGGCCCTCAGAAAAAAACAACCATGCCAACACCTTGACTTTAAACTTCTGGGCTCCATATCTGTGAGAATATAAATTTTTGTTGTTTAAACAACCCAGTCTTTGGTACTTTATTATGGCAGTCCTAGCAAAGTAATATTCCATCCTTTTTCTTTCCACCGTGTGCACTGGTGTTTCTCCTGTATGCTGCATCTAGTATTTTTTTTTTTTAATTTATTTTATTCACCTTGAGAGAGAGAGGGAGAGAGTACAAGTGGGGGAGGGGCAGAGAAAGGGAGAGAGAAAGAATCCCAAGCAGGCTCTGCACTGTCAGCAGAGAGCTCAAACTCACAAACCCTGAGGTCTTCACCAGAGCTGAAATCAAGCTTTGGATGCTTAACTGACTTAGCCTCCCAGGTGCCTGGCATCTAGTATTTTAATGCAATCTAAGTCTAGTTGAATTCATTTATCTTGTGAATCTGACATATTTGAATTTTTTCTGCTTTCTATTTATCCCACCTTTTCTTTTTTGACACAGATTTCTTCCTTTGATTGCTTTATAATTTTCCTCATTTCCTTTTTCTACAACCATTGATGTAGAAGATACACAATGTTTTTGTTACTTTAAGGATTACCCTGGACACTTTACTAAGTGTAGCTTAGCATATTCTAAAATGAATCAGTAGTTTACTCTTTTCCTGAACCAAAAAAAGGAATCTAGGATGCAATAATTGGGAGCACACCTATTCTAGTTTATACAAAATGGTTTATGTATCTTCCTCACATTAATCTTACTTTTAAAATTCTGCCAATTAGGATTTGTTACTTTTGCTTTATATCACTCATGTTAGTTCAAACTTTATTGTGATTAAAAACCTGTATTTACCATTTTACTAGCACATAATCTTTTTGAAAAAAAAAATTTAATGTTTATTCATCTTTGAGAGACAGAAAAAGACACAGCATGAGCGGGGAAGGGGCAGAGAGAGGGAGACACAGAATCTGAAGCAGGCTTCAGGCTCTGACTTGTCAGCACAGAGCCCAACACGGGGCTCGGACTCACAAACCATGAGATCATGACCTGAGCCGAAGTCAGATGCTCAACCAACTGAGCCACCCAGGCGCCCCCACATAATCTCCTTTAACATGGCCAGCTTCTTCCTACGATTTTTCCTCTTTTGAAATTTATTCACACTTTAGTAATGGTTTTGGCTCAATATAGGTCAGAAAATGTCTTTGTTTAGGTTATACTCTGGAGAAAGAGTTTTGCTGGCATACAATTTTAGGACACAGATTATTCCCATCAATAATTTGGAAGTATTATTCCCTGTCTTCTCACTGCGAGCGAAAACTCAGGGGTCCATACATTTTCTTTTACTTAATAATCAGCTTTTGTCCCCCATCTGTTTTTAAGGGCTTTTGTTTTCATGAGCAACCCTGTGGCTTTACAAAGATATATCTAGGTGTGAATTTCTTTGTATGATTACCTGTGTGAGATTCTTCTTTTTCTGAATTCTGGGATTGTATATTTCACTCACAATGATAAGGTCTGGGCTATTATCTCTTTGGATATTTTCTTTCCCTTGTCATTACTAATTTCTAGAATTCTTAAGAGGTATATTTTGGACCATCTCATCTGCCTTACTGCTAAACCTTCATACATATATTTTTTCCAAGCTTTTGTGTTTCTGTTTACACCTCAATAATTTACCTTACTTTATATGCCTATTGGTTTTATTGTCACGTATTGCCTAATATGCTGTTTGACCTTGTAGCTATGTTTTAACCTCAGTGTATTGCACCTTTCTTGGGTTTCTCCATTGCCTCTTTAATTTCCATATACACAATAAACATCCTTCATACTTCTATATTTAGTAATTTAATTAAATCAGATGTTCATTTATCTGGTTCTGATTTTCTTTAAATTCTCCTTCATTTACTTATTTCTGCATTTTGTATAGTTTTGCGTTTTTTTTTCAGTTTTCAATTATTACTACAATTTCACATTTCCTGGAATTCTATCTATAGAAATATTTTGAGAACCATATTGAGGAAGCATTTCTTTTAGGGGGGTATATGTTTGCTTATATCAATTGCCTAAGAATACTATAGTCCTGTGTTAAGTTTCAAAAAGCACGTAGCTTTTGAGACTCCTTGAGAGTCAATAATCAAATTATATGAGAACTAGTTAATATTAACACATTCTCTGGGGAGACATTTTTTGTTTGTTTGTTTCAATCTTTACTCAGAACCAGGGATAAAACAGAAAATCTCCTTTGCTCTTTTGTCTGTACGGTAAGAATTTTTTAATTCACTTTTTGCCTGAGAGAGATAACCTTTCTTTGGACCTTGATATATATAAGGTGGTGTTGGATCCAAATTCACACTCTACTCAGGACAAGGTACTAAATTTCTGGGCCACTACCATTGATTTATATGTCCCTTGGTATCTGGTAGTTATAGAAACTGTGTCACTTTCTTGGACCAGAGAACTGTATTTCCATCCATAATGGATTTCCCTATTATCTTTTAGGGTCTTTAAAAATATACACACACATTATTATTATAATTAGTATTCCTATACGGAAATTAGCCAATTGCCAAGATGTCTATCTTACTACAAGCAAAGGTCAATGCAATTCTATTAACATTAAAATATATTATTACATGCTATTGTGACTATATCACTACTGCAATAATTTGTAAAAAGCTGAATTCTACATTTTTCATTGTTATTCATACAGCAAAGTACTTTACATAAGTAGGTGTCTTATGGTGACTGTTGAATCAAATACAGAAAATAATAAAGCTCTATGGCATGTCATTAGAAATATACTTTAATTTGGCCAATTCATCAATGATTGTTCCTATAAGACGTTTGTGCATGAGCCTCAGAGACACTGTGTGATGATCACTATTTCTGTAAATAGCTATTTGATATGTGGCTAATATAAATCTCTTTGAAACCCACTTTGAATGGTAGTGTAATTGCCATAGGATTTGCATCTTGTTCTAAAATAGGTCAACTGTCAATATAGAAATATACAATTTTGTGATTCAACATGCCTTTAAAGCATGCATAATTCCTAAAATTTATTGTTCTGCATTTCTTTGCTAAAAGTATTATCTTATTCTTTCTTAATAGAAATGCAGTAAGCAATTGTCTCAAAATGTGAACAATGTTATGATATTGTCTACTCTCATCCTATTATTTCTGCAAAATTAAATTACCAGTATTTAGAACAGGAAAGATACCATTTGACGTTTATTTATTTTTGAGACAGAGAGAGACAGAGCATGAGCAGGGGAGGGGCAGAGAGAGAGGGAGACACAGAATCTGAAACGGGCTCCAGACTCTGAGCTGTCAGCACAAAGCCCGACGCGGGGCTCGAACACGGACCACGGACCGTGAGATCATGACCTGAGCTGAAGTCGGCCGCTTAACCGACTGAGCCACCCAGGCGCCCCGGAAAGATACCATTTAGAAGCTAACAAAAAGTTGTTGATATATTATAGAAATGCATATGATTAAATGGTTTTTGAGAAGTCTAAATCGTTTTTTTATTCCCTAAATAATGCAATGATTTCAGCTAATTTAAATATATTTTTCATTTGTTTTTTAAATAATGATTTTATATTTGGAAATTATCTTCAGTATCTATTTAACAATTGGATAATAATGACCATATTCATCTGGGGACTCTAATTTTGATAAGTATTTTCCACTTTAAAACATTAGGCAAATACAGTCTATTCATCTTTCTATCATTTTTTCTCTGAATTACAACTTTATTTTTACTTTGTTATTTCAGTTAATGCCAGCTATTATCTCCTCAAAACTATATTACTAAAATAAATTCAAATTTTAAGCTTTTTTCATAGAAGCTCAAAAGGCTATAAAATTCACCTCCTTTTAATATTACTTAAAAATGATATTTTAATACAGACATAACAAGTTATAGATGGTTTTTTTGTTTGTTTAACATGACCAGTGAAGCTTACTTAAGTTATCATTTAATACACCCATGGATAAGTTCTATTTCATGTTTGTTGCAAAAGGTATAGCAATAGTTATTATTCTAGGCTTTTCTTGGCATATTACAGGATTAAGGTATTATAAAATCATCACAGCTTAAAGCCTGAGTTTATCTACTTAGCATACTTTTATTGACTGAGTATGTGCCAGGCACTGCTAAAGGCACTGAGATTATGAAGAATAATATAGATGTGGGCTTGAGCAGGGTATCAGTTGCTGAGCTATCAAAAATAAATAAATGTTTTAAAAAGTAGAGATATAAATCAAAGAATCTTATATTTAAAATAAAATTAATGTATATATTATTTTAGAGAGAGAGAAAGAGGGAGCAAGGGAGAGGGGAGAGGAGCAGAGGGAGAGGGAGAGAGAGAATCTTAATTAGGCTCCATGCTCAGCGCAGAGCCTGACATGGGGTTCAATCCCACAGTCGTGGGATCGTGACTTGAGCCTAAAACCAGAGTTGGTCACTCAACCAACTGAGCCACCTAGGTGCCCCTCAGCTTCTCTTTTTAAATTCAAATCAGTAAAATAGAATAATGTGCATAATATTATGTTCACTCAGATAGGAAGTGCACCTTTAAAAAGTATATGGCACTTGGGGTGCCTGGGTGGCTCAGTCAGTTGAGTGTCCAGCTTCAGCTCAGGTCACGATCTTGTGGTCCATGAGTTCAAGCCCTGCGTTGGGCTCTGTGCTTGACAGCTCGGAGCCTGGAGCCTGTTTCGGATTCTGTGTCTCCCTCTCTCTCTGCCCCTCCCTCACTCATGCTCACTCTCTCTCTCTCTCTGTCAAAAATAAACATTTAAAAACATGTTTTAATAAAAAAAAGTATGTGGCTCAGATCACCTTTTCTTTTGATAAAATATCTGTAGAAATTTCACAAAAGTCTAAACCATTCTATATGTTGATTCCTAATTTAAAAAATTCAATTAGTTTCTGTAATAATCTATTTACTGAGGATACTTTCTTCTTTATCATATTGCTACTTCTTGATGCAAAACAGTAACACTAGCAACACTTTAAGAAGTTTTATAACGATTTATATGTGTTCTGGGTTTAGCAAAACACATATTTCAGTCTGAATTTTAAGCTACAGTGGTGATGAGAAAGAATCATGGAGCCTTGTTTCCCCTACTCTCAGCATCAGAAAATCCTAACCATGATATATGCAATGCAATTACATCATATATCATATTCTATATCATACCATATGTATTAGTTTTCCAGAGCTGCCATAAGTGTACCACAAACTGGGTAGTTTAGAACAACAAAATTGATTCTCTCAAAGTTCTGGATGCTAGAATTCTGATATCAAGATGTCAGCAGGATTATCTTTCCTCTGAAGTCTCCCAGGAAGAATTCTGCCTTGTCTCTTTCTAGCCTGTGGTGGTCGCCAACAATTCTTGGTGTTCTTGGCTTACGTCTGCATTACTCCAATTTCTGCCTTTGCCATCAGATGGCCTTCTTCCATCTGTGTTATGTCTCTCCTTTGTCTCTCTCTCTCCAAATTCCTCTCTCTTTGAAAGGGCACTAGTTATTGAATTTAGGACCCACACTAATTCAGCATGACCTCATCTGAACTTGATTACATTCACAAAGACTATTTCCAAATAGTTTCTAAGTGGATATGAATTTGGGGGGAGGGGCATTGTTCAACTCAGCATATCATATTGTATCAAATCACATATTCTATCATACAGTGTTAAGAGATTTTTAACAACTGTGATTTTGTTAAGTGGGTACGGATTAAGAACTAGTCATAGGTTTACCTATAATAAGTTTCTTAATCTTATCATTAATGACATTTGGGACTAGAAAATTTTTTTGTGTGGTGAGTTGTCATTATAGGAGGTTTGAAAGCATCCCTGACCTCTACACACTAGATGCCAGTACACTGCTTCCCTCTCTTGAGGACTGTAATTATTTTCATAATCAAAAATGTCCCCTGACATTGCCAAATGTACCCTGGAAGTAGAATCACTTCTAGTTGAGAACCAGGATTGAGAAACACTGGACAGTTTCATTTTTCTCAGTAGAAATTACAATACCACTAATTCTTATTTAGACCATTATCCTGCAGGATATCTAGTTTTTGTTTTCTTTGAGAGAGACAGAGAGATCCTTATTATGCTATCCTATCTATAAAGACAATTGTTACATGTGAGAAAATAAAACAAAAAGTGTTTTTCAAGAAATGATATATGAGACTAAAATGGAAGTACTATCAGTATAAAGAAAATGCTATGTAAACCATATGCCCATGTTGTTCTGGCAGCAAATTATTTCATTTTAGGATATCTGCATGAGGAGACAAATTATCAAGGATTTGACCGCTCTGAATCTGATTAGGGAAATGTACTTTGCCATGTAAATTTCCTACCAAATTTGCCAATAGGGATATACCTGATGTGGCCTTGAAAGCCTATCATGGCAAAACAGAACACCTGTTTTCCCAGATGAGCTTTGTATGGGAACATCCACTGTTTTCCTTTAATTGTTTGTTAATATCTATCACTTCCTTTTTTTTTTCTAATTTCATTGCTGTGTAGCTCTTATAATTACCACATCTTTCTTTTAGGCGTTTTATTATTTTAATCTTAGTTGAAAGAATGATGTTGATCTGTAGCCAGATGACTTGAGGGAAATATTTAACGTCTTAAATTGCCTCATAGTCAATTCTCATCCCCGTCTTGACTGCATTATTTACTCTTTATAAGACTATTTAAATTGCTAGTTATTGAAAACAGGTAACTTACACACATATATGCCATCTTTCCCTAGCAACCAACAATACCTATATATTTCCCACAGAAAAAAAAAAATGGTTAATCTTAAATCCTGTATTCTGAATAAACAATTAAAGAAATCTTTGGTATTCATTATAGGTCGCAGATTTCCAGGATACATTTTATCATTGTATGCATTTCAGCAGCAGTTTTAACAAGGATCTCTAGACATCTATTCCAACATAGTTTTTTACTCACCACTATAGCTAATCTATTCTTGTCTTTATTATCAATAAACAACTATTGTATTTAGCCCACTAATGCATGTCGCTCATTCTCTGAAACAGTTCTTCATGTTTTTCCTCCATCTTTTTTCAAATTATGCAGACTGTCTCAGACCTAGTTCTTGGTTCTCTTCTTGGTCTCTGCTTACTCCTTTATTGGTCTCTTCTTGTATTAAAGGTTTATATAAATGCCAAGAAAAGCCAAATCATATCTCTAGAACAAAGTTCTCTATAGAATTCCTGCCTCGTACCTCCAACTGCCTACTTGACATCTTGGCTTAGATTTCCACTACACATCTCAACCAAAGCCCTTGTAACCAAAGCCCTGTCCTTCCTCCTCAGACCTACACTATCTCAGTCTTCATTTCTGTTCCTCCCATTGCTCATGACATACTTGAAGTTATCCTTGATTCCTTTTTCTGCTTTCTTCACCTCACATTCTGTTCATCAGCAAACCTTGCTGGCCTGATCTCAAGAACACATGAATTCTAATTACTTCTTACCGCTGATACTGATGACACCCTGGTCTGAATCACCATCACCCAGTCTCCTTCATCAGTGAGATGATCTCCTATTTGGTATTTCTGTTTCTATCATTACATCTATAATCCATTCTTGAGATCAAATCCAAATGAATTTAGAGTGAATTATATTTCAGAATGTGTTATTCTTCTATGCTAAACCTTGAAGGGGCTCACTATGTAGCCTTACATGGAACTTACATTTCTAACTTTTTGAGATTGAGATGCATCTTAAATTAAAATTGCTTTTGCACGGATGGATTGAAGTTATTATCTTCAATATATGATTTGAGTTTGTGCAAATCGTGAGGACACTCAGGTTATATACCCTGTAGGAGGTTTTGGGGGCACTATATTTTTATAAATTTAAACCTTAAATCTGAATAAGTACTACTCTACAGTCCTAATAATCAAGGGAGTTTTTTAACCCCTGGTCCCATCTTTTGTCATGATAAAGATAGCTGAGTCTCCTTGCTATTGTTTTCTATTTTGTCACCTTTACAGTGTGTGAAATTATACCTCCTAATAGACTCTTAGTTGTTTCTCTTTTTTGATAATTTGGTTTTTAATACTAAATGATGGTAAATGATGGATTTGGAGAATTTAACATGAGATACACACATTCTAATCCCCGCTCTTTGGAAATGCAGCCACTGCTCAGAAAAATTTGTAAAATCTATTTTGCATTCTTATGATCTTCCGAGAGTCAAGGCACACACAATGTTCTGTGTTGGATTAACATTCCACTTATAGTGGAGCCTCAACACATAAGAACTGAAATCGATTTAGTTTTAGGATTATATTTCACTACATTTTAGGAGAGTTTGCCAATTTTTCAGTTTTATTTTTACAAAAAATAGCTCAATCAGATAATTATAAAAATTAAAAACATTAGGACCTGTTATTTCCAAATAGACTGTTCACAAGACTGAAATCATCCAGCTAATTTCAAACAATATTATCCTATGCTCTTAGACCGGTGAACATATCCAGGCAGGAAGTTTCCTGAACCAGGAGGAAACCTATATAACAAAGTATTGACCCGAGTGACAGTATTATGAAGAACAGCATTCAGTTGTGTCAAAGCACTGAATTTTGGATGCCAAAGAAAGAAATTACCTATGTGGTGTCTGCATACTCAAAATCCCATGTAATGGTTTTTGTTATTTACTTTCTTTAGATCTCCATTTCATTCTAGTATTTCTAAAGATGAATAAGATATAATCAAGGACAAGTCCTTTGTAAACAGTCCACTGAGTACTGAAGAGGAGAGGAGGAGGCAACAAGTAAATCACTAACACGTGCATTTAGGGAACCAGGTCTCAATAATATTAACTAGGTCAGGGAGTTGTCAAGGACCCATAATTCTAGAGGCATACAATGTAACATATTGATTCAAAATCTAGTTTGCAGTGGTTGATACCTTCATTAACTCGCTTGAAGCAAAAAGGTCTTCAATAAGTGAGTTGCAGCCCTGTGATTGGAAAGCAATATCGTTCTGTCTGTGTGAATTAAAAATAAATCAGCCATGTTTCAGGTCAGTCTTCCCTTTTAGGAGTATCCTGGTTTCCAGTAGTAACTTTTGACATTTGTTTTTTTAAATGTAAACTTTTAAGAATCTCTAAGAAAAGCAATGAAAAAAGCATATAAACTTTCATTCTTGCATAAGGTTTCAAAGGATTAAAAAAACAAGCTGAAGTCTTCTCATGGCCTCATGGGGGTCCATAGGTCAAGGATAAGAATTTCTGCCTAAAGGATTCCAGGCTAATGAATACCCTGAAGTGCTGGTATTATGGGGCTCTTTTCCAGTGAGAATCTTTGTAGGATATCCCTTATATACATAAAGAACACTAGAATAGAGAGTACGATAGTATTTTTTTTTCTTAATTCACTTGTGGATATTAAAACTTACTTTGTAGACCTAATTAAAATTAGAATATAAAAGATCAAATTACAAAAGCAATGTAATATTTTCAAACGTAGAAATCTACTTAATGATGTATATTAAGAGCAGTGCTGGAAAATATGTATATACATGCATAACATACACTATATATAATACGTATTTTCTATTATTTATTTTTAAATTTACATCCAAGTTGCGTATTGTGCAATGATTTCAGGAGTACAATCCAGTGATTCATCCCCTACATATAACACCAAGTGCTCATCCCAACAAGCGTCTTCCTTAATGCCCCTTGCCCATTTAGCCCATCACCCCACCTACAAACCCTCCAGCAACCCTGTTTGTTCCCTATATTTAAGAATCTCTTATGTTTTGTCCCCCTCCCTGTTTTTATATTATTTTGCTCTCTTCCTTATATTCATCTGTTTTGTATCTTAAATTCCACATGAGTGAAGTCATATATTTATCTTTCTCTGACTTATTTCACTTAACATAACACACTCTAGTTCCATCCATGTTGTTGCAAATGGCAATATTTCATTCTTTCTGATTGCTAAATAATATCCCATTGTATATATATATATATATCATATCTTCTTTAGCCATTCATCTGTTGATAGACATTTGGGCTCTTTCCATATTAGGCTATTGTTGATAGTGCTGCTATAAGCATTAAGGTGCATGTGCCCCTTTGAAACATCACATATATCTTTGGATACATACCTAGTAGTGCAATTGCTGGGTCATAGGGTAGTTCTATTTTTAATTTTTTGAGGAACCTTCATACTGTTTTCCAGAGCAGCCTCACCAGTTTTCATCCCCATCAACAGTGCAAAAGAGATCCTCTTTCTCTGTATCCTCACCAACATCTGTTGTTGCCAGAGTTGTCAATTTTAGTCATTCTGACTGGTTGTGAGGTGGTATCTCACTCTGGTTTTGATTTGTCTTTCCCTGATGATGAGTGATGTTGAACATTTTTTAAGTGTACATTATCACATCTGCAATGAAATTCTGAATTTTCATTTTTATATCGTATCTTTCCTGGATATATCTTTTTTATCATATCACTCTCACCATCTTACCTATCTCCTTAGAGATTTTTTTTTTAATGGGTAGCAGATAATCACTTGCAAATGCAGGCAGAAAGCAAGTAAGACATTTATCAGGAGATTTTAGGGTTAAAAAGAATGGCATACTTAGAAGATATCAGGCCTACCAAAGAAAAAAAATTATCAAAAGAATGTGCCACTGGGAACTGGAAAGTTCCAAGCTTTACAAGGTTAATAGGAATCCATGACTTACCATCCAGGATAATAAAATTCATATCTGAAGGATTATTATCTAAAATGACTCTTTTTATTATTATTTGATTCAAAACATCTTAAATTTTTATTTAAAGTATTTTATGATATTGTGCCAACCTACCACCTTAGATCCACAGTCCTATGTTTCTTTGGACATCTGGCTTTCTGCCATGGCCAGGTTAAACTTTTACTTCTTGCTAGTGTATCTTCAGGAAGTTATTTAACTTTTCTCTGCCAATATCCTCATCTGACAAAAGACGACCAAAGTGCACATACATGTGCACATGCACACACACACACACACAGACTGTAGGGAAGATGAGTTAAAACACGTAAAATTGCTGACACATAGTAAATACTTAACAAATATTAGTTGGCATTTCTCTCATATCTGAATGTTTTTGCTATTTTCTTATACTAAGGAAATGCCTCCTTATGTCATACATGTCTTATTTAATTGACTAGACTATTCATAATGTGACGTGTCTATGAAACATAATTTAGCACTTTGAACATGGTATATGAGTAAGGTGACTGATTACCAGATTTAGAATGCACGTGTCTATACTGGAGGTATGTGTACAATGTGACTCTTATCCTGGGATCCTGTTTTGAATGATGATTTGAATATCTATGTTAATAAATTTAAATTTATTCTAAAATGCAGCTTTCAAAACTCCTCATATGGTATATAAAATCTTTATTTACCATGTGGAAACAGTGTATATAAAAGCCAAAGGAAAACTTATTTCTAACTGTAATGAATATAACCCTGGGTTGTAGAAAATTCAAAATTTGCTTTCTACAGTTACAACATAAACAATGACTGGTTACATAGAAGAAAATATGTCTGAGATGAAAAATAACATTTTTTAATATTTAAATACATTCATGATCCTATGTGACAAGGATATAAATCAAATTAAAAACTCAAGTCATGTCAAGGTTGAAATATGCAACAAATGATACTCATGAAAATTATGTTTATGTGTCTTTTTTATACTGTGCACACACAAGCATGTGTTTACACACATGAAAAAGGCAGGGACCACAAGAAATGTGAAGATATACTAAGAGTAATGACAAAATTACTTATGAATAGAAGTAAAATACAACAAAAATTGAATATAACAGTGCTATGAAAATGGGATACACACATTTTTATTTGATATTTTTGCATAAACCTTTATTTAAAGCATTTTAATGAGTTAAGATAAAGAGAAAATAACACTAAATGTAAAAATATTTTAATGTAATAAAATCCCAATTAACCTTCTAGTTGAGCTAAGGCACTGGATGCCTGGTTAATGTTCCAAATAACCTATATCTTAGTTCTGTAAATCTCATTTCATAAGCTCCACTTTTTTTACATTTAAATAGATTTAATTTTTCAATGGAAAATATAATAATGATACATCTTTATGGGAACATTTTCTAGAAGGCAGCTACTGTATCATTTCTAGAAACATCAATACAAAATAACCAAAAGGTGTCTTTTATCTAGTATTTTCTGTCATATATAACTTTTGAAAACCCTTATTTATATGTTGACTCTATTGATATATCACGTTATCTATTTCATTAGAGTCAAAAATTTTTTAAGCAGATAATTTTAACTAAGTTCACTCTCTTCTATATAATGTACTAACTTATCACATTAGGGAAGATAATAAAACAAAATAATGCATCTTTAATTTATGTACAACGCATAGGAAAAATAAAAAGTTTGTTTTCTGGAATGATTTTCAGAAATGAAAATAATTCCGTGTTCTCAGAATCTGACAAAATTGTAGAATACTGAGATAGTTAATTAGAGTTAAACTATATAACATGTTTTCCTATTGATTTCACCTAGTGTTATTTTCACTGGCATACTGCTAATATATTTTACACATTTTCAAAACAGAAAATAGGAAATAAATGTGAAATTATTGATGATAAAATCATGAATCAATTGCTAATGGACAAACTCTCAGTCTTTGGGTTTTTAAGATTTCTTTTCAATGGCCATCTCTTTTCCCAATTTTAATAGCCACTGCTCTCATTTTACACAGATAAGCAGGAGTCTAGGTAGAGTGCTTGCATAAATACTTTACTAAAAATGAGAGTGCTTGATGTTTTCTGGGGTAGGTCATGTTCACCTAGGTAGGAGACTTAGGTTTTGAACTTCCTTCCATGGACTATCCCTTTAGGAGAAACAGATGCACATTGTGGAAGAATATAGAAAAAGGTTCCCTTCCTTATTTTCTTTAGAAAATAAATACACACGTTTTTTAAAATATATTTTCAATGTGGATCTGATAACAGTATTATATTTCATAATTGCAGCTTCACTTACTTCAGTCATTTTTCCTGTCAAAAAATAAGTGATTGATAGGGATAAAGCATGTGTGTAATGGGTATTGGCCACTATGACTTCTTTAATCTCATCTTTCTAGTTACATTAGCTAAAAGCAGTTATGAGTAGATGAGCGGAGCGAGGTAAATAGCACTGGATACTGTTATACACACCAAGAGGGCCAAAGGCTTTTAAGTGGAGTTGGGAGGTGAGGCCAAAAGCGAGATCACATCAAAAACAAACGTTTCTGATCTAATTGACACCGGGTCAACCTTCATTATCCATTACTGGAAAACCATAAAGCCTAAGGCATTTATCATTTCTCTATCCTGTCTTCCTTTTGGAACATACCAATTATTTAATTTGTTTTCAAATGCTATGGATATTCTTAGAATCAGTGAGTGATTACACCCTAAAATGGAGAAGAGATAAGTTTATTACAAAATCATAATGTATCAACAGAGGTTGAGAGAGTAAAAGGAGGAATTCAAATCCTCTTCACTTGGAAAATGACAGATCTTCAACACGGAAAATGTTTTGAGAGAAAGCTGGATAAAACCCCAAATAGATGGCAGAATGTAGGACAGAATACAGAAAAGGCCAGGCATTTTAAACATCACAGTCAATATATATGTTAAAAAAAAAAGGAAAACAAAACAAAACAAAACAAAACACATAATGCTTGGAATTACAATAGGAATGGGAATTATCTCATCTGAATGTCGTTTCTTGTATTTTTAGCATATAACTAAATAGGAATTGTAAAGACTATAAGTTTCTTCTCAATGACCCATAGTAGAGAGAAGATAATAAGATTACAAAACTATATATTTTTGTATCATATTTTAATTCTCTCAGGTTTATGAACAATGAATTCAATAGCAAGCCATTAAGAAGATGTAGACAAATTTACCTGGGCCAGTAAGGGGGAAAGTGAGTGTCCTGTTAATATGATTTTCCATCTTGCTGAATGAGAACATATCTGTGCATGTAATGATCTTACTTTCACAATCTTTATATCTACACAGGAGGGGAATTTGCTGGATCAAGAGTTGATTCATAAAAAGTTATGTTGACAACTGTCAAAATCAGCAGACATACAGCAAGGAGTGTTTATTCGTTGGCCTGGTAAAGTAGATCCCAGAGAATCTTATGAAGTGTGTATTTAGAAAAGTCTTCTATTCCCAATATGCAGGAAATTACTCCTTAGATAGTTGATGGTAAATTCACTATTACTTCACTCTAATTTTTTTAAAAGGTAAAGAAAACTGTATATAAGTAATTTGGATAACCCTGAAATAATAAATAAGAGTTCACTGTTGAAGAAGTTAGATTTTTCACTTAATTTGTAAATTCAAATAAGATTTGACTTTTATTTCCAATGTCATTATTTGAAAGCCTCAGAAGAGGGACATTAGTGGTGCCTGGGTGGCTTGGTCAGTTGATTTCAGTTCAAGTCATTATCCCAGGGTCATGGGATCGAGCCCCACATTGGGCTCCATGCTGAGTGTGAAGCCTGCTTAAGATTCTCTCTCCTCCTCCTCCTCCTCCTCCTCCTCCTCCTCCTCCTCCTCCTCTGTCCCTTTAGCCCACTCATGGTTTCTCTAAAATAAAATTTAAAAATTATTTTTAAAAAATGAAAAAAATCAAAAGAGGGAAATTATAAAATCTATATATGACTCACAAACATATATGTATGTGTGTATATATATATACACACACACATATATACCTTTATATGATATGTATGTGTGTGTGTGTATGTATATATATATATATATAGTGTATAATAACATACAATTATGGAATAATTATTAAAGAAATTAAATTGCTACTTTGATCTTCAACACAGAACTGAAGAAAGAAGCTATACTGAACTGTATTATATTCACTTATTGAACCCAGTTTTTCTGGTTGTATTCACTTAAAATAATTAATTACTAGTAAGTCTTTTATTTGAATGTGAATTATAGAAATATTCAAGATAACACTGTTATAAAGACGATAGAAGGATATTTGTTACTAATGGTCAATAAGTACAGAAGTAGTGAATCCAGGCCTCTAATCCACTTGATTTCAGATGGATAAATTACTTTCCATCATGGTATTCTACTTATCCTGGTTTCTGTTCCAAGGCCACCACACTGTACAGGGTAATGGCTAAAGATTCACCTGTTATGCTTGCATTTCAGCCAGTGAGAGGGAATAAGAGAAAAAAGATACAGGCCCCTTCCCTTTAAGAATACTCATCAGAACTAGGGAGCCTGGTGGCTCAGGTGGTTAAGTGTCCAACTTTGGTTCAGGTCATGATCTCACGGTTTGTCAGTTCAAGTCTCACATTGGGCTCTGTGCTGCCACCACAGGGCCCACTTTGGATCCTCTGTCCCCCTCCATCTCTGCCCCTGTACCACTTGCACACACATGCACATGTTATCTCTCTCAAAAATAAACATTAAAAAAAATTAAAGAATACTTATCAGAATGGTTTTTATATGCCACCAGTAAGAATTTAGTCACATGATTAAAACTGTCAACAAGGGTCTCTGGGACATCCAGTCTGATCTTCATGTCTATGTATCCAACTAAGAATCATATTTTCATTATTAAAAAACAAAGAGCACGTATTTTTGAGATAAGCAATTCCTCCTTAAAAATTCTCATAATAGTATCTAATACTGTAGTTTTCTACATAATTTATATAAGAAAGTTTATATAAGAATTGGCATCTTAACACATGTATCACTCTATAAAACTTTAATGGTATGTGATAGCCTAAAGGTTATCTGAATGCTATCTTTCCAAGAACATCTCATCTCTTTCTTTCTTTCTTTCTTCTTTCTTTCTTTCTTTCTCTCTCTCTCTTTCTTTCTGAACATCCTTCTTGCTTCATCAGTAATAATTATATTGACACTAGTGATGCTCTTTCCTCTGTCCTTGTCTTTGGAAAGTTACTTACTTAAACCTAAGTGAAATAAATAATTGGAGGTGAAGTCTCACACACACACACACACACACACACACACACACACACACACACACAGGCCTAAATCAAGGCACATTGTTCTAAAAATCTAAAAAATGGCATAAAAGGAAGATTTGAAAAGCAATATACAGAAAGAGGAATTTGGGTCACTTACAAAAGATTAGGGATCTAAATAAGTCATGTAAAGGGTTTAAGAATCTAAATGCCATAAAATTTATTCATAGTCTAAAAGATAATGTGCAAATGTCTTCAAAATTCTAATAAAAAATGATCACCAACCTGAAAGTCCCTAGGTGGAAAAACTACAAATCAAATATGGTAAAATAAAGCCATATTAAAACATACACCACCTAAAATTTTGCCTAACATGCATAAACATATTGTAAGCACAGACATACTAACACAGTTAGTTTTCAATAGAACTTTGAGTTAACAATAATGTATTGGTTCATTAATTGTGACAAATACACCATACCAATGTAACACGTTCATAATGTGCTCAGTGTTTCACATGTATCCAGGCAGAGCAGTGGAGTTGCTGCCTTGCTTCATCTAACTGCCCACAGTTAAATTAAAAAGGAAAGACAGGAGTTTAAAATAAAGAATTTTTCAGTATTCAAACAAAAGTCAAGAAAATAGAAAGGCAGCAGAGATTTCTGGGTTTGAAATTTAAATTATTTCTCATTTCCACCTACTCAAGGTTTTCAAATAAAGAATGAGCTTCAGAACAAAAATTAAATTCAGCATGTAAATACAAGATCATTGGTAAAGATCTCAGAAATAATTCAAGAATTGCCTCAGAAAAGTGTTCAATTAGGTGAAAGACCCACAAGTGATCTTCTAGATGTACCTCATACTTTCCATTTACCTTTAGAGTGTCTGAAAATCTTAAGAAAGTTGTTCTTCAATAGACTTGCAGGAAACCCAAGGCAGGAAAGTTCTTACATTGGAGAAAATTTTTCATATGGTTTTTGTCTAACTGAGATTATCAATTGATTCATAAGAATTCACAACATTTTTATAAAGAGTTATTTCAGCTTAAACTAAAAAGGACAGAGTCAGTGCAAAATGAAAAGGGAACTTTGGATCCTCAAACCTCTGAAGGACAGCAGTTGGCCCACAGAAGTATTTAGCTGGCAACCTGTGTCCAGCAGTGTTTCAGAATTGCTAGTCAATCTGTTGCACCTATGAGATGCTCCCCGTTACTCCCCTTTTTGAATGGGAGTGGTTATAGTGATTATTCTACTCCTGTTCCAACATTGCATTTGAGTTATGAGTGTCAGAGAACTTGTCTTTTTAGCTTTTGGGTGTCAAGATTGAGAAAAACTAAATTCACAGAGTTTTATAAAAGGAACCCACTTCCGACATTCTGATTCAGATTAGCAGATCCTGGACCTCAAGCATGAGCATTATGCAGTAGATCACAGGTCCACAAACCACAGTCAGAAGGGCAATTCTAGTCCATGTGCCTTTATAAATAAAGTATTATTAGAACACAGCCATATATGCTCATTTGCACATAGTCTATGTATGTTTTCAAGTTTTTTTTTTTTAATTTTTTTTTCAACGTTTATTTATTTTTGGGACAGAAAGAGACAGAGCATGAACGGGGGAGGGGCAGAGAGAGAGGGAGACACAGAATCGGAAACAGGCTCCAGGCTCTGAGCCATCAGCCCAGAGCCTGACGCGGGGCTCGAACTCCCGGACCGCGAGATCGTGACCTGGCTGAAGTCGGACGTTTAACCGACTGCGCCACCCAGGTGCCCCTGTATGTTTTCAAGTTCTAATGGCAGAGCTGAGTAGCTTTGACAGAAACTATATGTCATACAATGATAAAATATTTACCATTTCATAGATGATTCTTCAGAGATGGGTCTTAGGAAGTGGTAAATGCATTTTTCATGTGAAAATAAATACTGCATAATCAAAGAGTGATGGTTTTAAAGCATATCTGCACACATCAATTATCCCACAAATATTTGAGTATAATTTCTCTCTCCTCAGAGTCCAGACTTAGTTTCTCATTTCTAAAGAATAGACTGCAATAAAAGTAACAGTGTCTAAAGCAAATACTGTATCTTTGGCTTGGCTTAATCTTTCTTAGGATACAAACTATTGGATCCAAATTAATGTGCTTTGAGGAAGTCCAGATTAGTTTACAGGGAAAGAAATATGGAGAAGCCCAAGTGAAGACAAATTATGAGACTACTTCAAAGTCACTAACCACCACCAAACACCAATGGGAAAAAGATTTAGATGATTTCAGCTCCATGGCAGAGAAAGTATGAACACAGATACAACATCACTGATTTTACCACATATCTCACCATTCAAAACTTGCCATAACTGAATTAGTTTGCCATCTTAGGAAAGCACCGTGTGAGTTGGGGCATTTTTCTCCTGTATGCAGTGTATAAGCTTACACATAGCATTGTTACCCACATAGCTAAAATATGTGAGTACAGGAAACAAGGAGTGGAAGTGATATTGGCCCCCTCTTTTAACCACCCCCTGTGATTTCCTATAGCTTTTGGCTCTGCAAATTTGAAATACTCTTTGTTCGTTTTGTTTTTAATTAGAAGTAGTGAATTCACATCTATTAAATAGAATTAAAAGGATTACAATAGACCTTGTTTGTTTCTTTGTTTTAGGATTATAATAGACTTAAATCTATGAATAACACCTGGTCATTTCTATCTCTCTCTCTAAAAGATGATTAGCAAGGGGGGGGAAAGTTACTTTATTATAAAGTCCATCCAGATCCAGATCCGTATAACCATGAAGGGTTAAGGTACTTGTACACAATTGTAGCAGGAACGGTATGTTTGGAAGTCAAGAAATTCATCAGGGTGCCTCTAGGTTCTTCCAGATGTGTGACAACAGTGAATGACCGATATCAGTGATCATGGTGCATCATAAATAATTGGACATTTTATGGATAAAGATGCAAATGACTACATCAGCCAAGAAACCTAGACATGCCAGATTCTTGAAGGAAATAAAAATGTTCATTTAAGGAAGAAGAGGATGTAGATCAATTAAAGCCCCAGAACCAGTTGCAGTAAGTAACAGGAACTGTTGCATATAGCATTAGGCCTTTTGTATCAGAATCTTAGGGAAATTGCTATTAAGAATTAATTAGAAGGGGCTCTTGAAGAATTAAGCTTAATGGTAGGCAAGAGTTGATTTATGTTGTCCAGCAAGTGGATTATATTTATTCTCCTTATGTAACAATTAAAGTCCTCTCAGTTCCTCTTCTTCCAGCATAACCATCATATCATGCAGGGTTGAACTGGTTTCATATGAGTGGAAACTGGCCGTATTTTGTCTGATATCACTTCTGGGTACCTCATACTTTTTGTTCTGGATATTTTCTATCATCATAAGGTAGGATGCCAGCATAAAAGTATTCCACCAATGCATGGTCAACTCCAGAGTGCAGAAGTGTTACCAGCTATAGAATTTATGATATATAAATACTGTTCCCTTAAGCCCAGAAGTATAGATACAGATATTATGTGTGTGAATATGTTCAATTGTCTGTATTTACACATATGCCTAAACTCTGGGTTTATGTCACTTCATTTTAAATACACTCTGTATGAACTTCTTGGAGGCAAGTAGAGTTTCTGATTTACCTCTGTACAAATTTTTAATTTACTCTTGCTCAAAGTGATCTCTTCCATACCCACCCCACACACGCACATACACAAAAAGAGCAAAAATAATAACAACATAAGCTAATGCACATAATTTAATATTCAGTCTGACAACCTGTCCCTAGTTAATTCATATTTTACTGAGACTATTTCTTTAAAAATAATAAATTCAAGAAGCATATCAAAGGTATATTTTTTGTTGTGCTTTAGTTCTCTTTCAGATATGTTAAAGGAACACTAACATCTTAGATGTTTTGTATATATGGGAAAAAACCTTGGAGAGTTTTTCCTTTTAATTTATAAAATATTGACATATACTCAGGTGAAAAAACAGGTGTTAGAAGAAGACTATTGGGGTGCATGGGTGGCTCAGTCGGTTAAGCATCCAACTTCGTCTCTGGTCATGATCTCATGGTTTGTAGGTTCAAGCCTAGCATCAGGTTCTGCGCTGACAGTTCAGAACTTGGAGCCTGCTTCAGATTCTGTGTCTCCCTTTCTCTCTACCCCTTGCCCACTTGCACTCTGTCTCTGTCTCTCAAAAACAGATAAACATGAAAAAAAAATTTAAAAGAGAGAGTCTATAGGTTGTTAAAAGACAAGGTATAATTGCCTCCTTCAATTAATTTTATTCTAAGTCCTTTACCTATCTTTGTCACAGAAGTAAGAACATGAGCAGAAAGAAAGGCCGTAAGCCAGATCACACTTACAGGAATAATACACAGAGGGGAACTATACATGAAGTTATATTCCTAAGTAGTTGATAGTTTAGAGACAACCAATGCCTAAGGGGTCTTGTAAATTCTTTCTAAAATCTGAAACATTTTTACAGAGCTAAATCATTTAAATATTTGTATCAGGAAATATTTGGGATAGTTAAGATAAATGTGGAAACAAGTAAAACATAAAGAATACTTCCAGTTTACTTTTTATATTCCTCTGATTGTATACTTTGATGTTAACTTCAAACATTTCGGTCTTTCAAACATATGTAAGTATAGAAATGTTTTTATCAGGAAAAATACTCACAAAAACCACTATTGTAATGTCATTAAGTTGTAAGTTCAACTCTCAAGTAGACTGTTCAGTGGACACTGTTATTTTTTCAAAAAGTAAAAGGCAAATTGGTGAATTAATGAACAGACATCAATGTATGATAATATGTGTGCATATGTAGCAGAAAGAATCACTATGTGGCAGGTGTATATCTGAACCTGTAGTCAGATTTTTACATTCTTTTCTAGTCTGCCCATTGTATTTGTGGTCATAAATTCAAATACACTGGCCAAGAACCAAAAGTGCTAAATATAAAAGAGGCATATTGTCATTTTCAGGTACTAAATTAAAAAAAAACTTTCATCTTGAAATTTATAAAATCAGCATGTAAATCTATTCTCACAATTGAGGTAAAGTGGAAATGTCATTTGGAATGACACCACTACATTCTATCCTTTCCTATGATTTCACACACTGATGCAGACATCCAGTCTTTTTCTGTCCTATTACACATTAGCTCTTTACTCCAGCTTTGTGCTGCCTGTCCTGTCACCCAGAAGATTCTGTACATAAAACAGGAATATGTGTTGTGTCCAGAGCAAGTTTGTAAAAAGGCAAAACAAATGACTATTCTCAATTGCACCATATTTCCAAATATGAGGCAGCAAGCTTAAAGCATAGGCTGAAAACTGTATCTGATTGCACACGCACATTGTTTTTCTAGATTTGAAATTACATGTTCTATCAAGGATGAGTTTGATCTTCCTTGGGTTTGAAGTGAATCCTCTAGACAATGTCTGACATAACCATTTCCTTCGGTACCAATCTTTATTTCACTGTCACCACAATTCCACTGCACAAAATTCACCCCTATTCTCTTAGGATTACTTCACTGGCTGATATTAAAGCACTGATTTTTCATCAGGATGATATTCACTATATTAACTGATGATACTCCTTTGAGTATCCTTTTCATTTTCTCTTTCTTATTCAGTTAGCTTGTTTTGTTTTGTTTTGTTTCCCTCTCAATAGTTCACTGAATGGATAGCATGATAGAATACAAAAGGGTCCATTCTTCATTTTTTACTAAGAGAATGGTTAAAAAAAAATAAAAAATTCTTCAATATGAAAACTAAAATACTAGAGTCAAAGTCAATAATTTTCATGCCATACATCACAGACGGGAGGAAAAGGAAAGAAACGTCTTTGTAGGAAACTGATGTATATAGTCTTGATAAAGAGAGAAGAAACTTCTTCCTTCATCCTTCCTTCCTCCACTTGCTCCAAAGGTAATTGGAGAGGAGGTTGAGAAAGTATGTTACAGAATAAAACAAGAAATTCGGGGGTGCAGAATATATATTAGAATAGAGCAGTGCTGCCCTCCTGGGTAGATTCTGGGGAAGTAGCATGGCTGTGCTCCCATTATGACTTGTCAGAAAAGCAGAGTAGCATTGAAATGGTAGAGATGTCCTCTTATGAGAGTAGGTATTTTCCATATCTCTGGGGGCAGGAGACACCTTTAGGAGGATTTTTGGTGAGGTACATCAGTCTGCAAATAATATAAAGACATCTACTAAAAGGATTTGTCACCAGTATTATTAGATGGCAAAGAAGGACAAAGATCTGTGCTCTTGCCCTGAAAGAAAAGAACAAGAAACAAGCAAAAAAACCCTTCATTTTTATTCTTCTTAAGGAACCTGTAAGATCAACATACCCTATCAAGAATGAGGTGAGAAGAGACCTTGAATTCATTGAGACTAAATGTCTAAGGCCCAGCAAGAGGAGATTCTAAGTAGAATTTAGATTCATTTATTAAAACACAAAATGCTATTTCTTCCCAATCCCTATGTATGATTTTTAACTGCTATATGTGCAAATTTAGGCATTTGAACACTAAATACTGTAATGGAAAAATTTTAATGTTGAAAAATATACTTTGATATAATACATTTGACTATTGCATGAATATGGCATTAGGTTGGGACACAAAGCTAAGTGTTTATAGATGTGTTATTTCAAAAAAAATAACAAGTCTTTGTTACAGATCTCATAATGTTCTCCTATATGTTATTGGCTCTTTAAAATACACAGGAGGTATCACAAAATATAAATGCAAATTAAAATCAACTCAAACTGACTGAATTCATCAGTCTGGGCTGACATGACAACATACGACAGACTGGGTGTCTTAAACCATAGGAATTTATTTTCTCACAGCTCTGGAGGTAGACGTTCTAGATCAAGGACTGATCTAACTGGTTTATTTCTGATGAGGGATCCTCTTGGCTTGCAGACACCCCTTTTTTTATACCCTCAAGTGGCCTTCTCTCAGTGAGTGCACACAGGGCGGGGCTGGAGTGGGGGGTTCTCAGTATCCTTTCTTACAAGAACAGTAATCCTATCAGATCATGTCCCCACCCTTATGACCTCATTTAATTTTAATTATTTCCCTACTCCAAATACAGCCACAATGGAAGTTAGAACTTCAACATATGAACTGGGAGTGGGGTAGGGAGTGGAATATAAATATTCAGTCCTTGACACTCACCATCCTGAGGCTAAAACAATAAATTTATGATTTTTGTAATGAATTCCATAATACAGTTTGCATATTACACACAAAGCTTTTTACATTTATTTTATCTTGAACACGTATATTTACTAAGAATATATAAGAGCATTTTTGATGTTAAGCATATATATTAGTACTGGGAATATAGATCATTTTTTATTGTCACCATACTAGGAGACCATCCTTGCATTTAATTATCGGAGACTAATGACTCTAAGTGTTCTACACAATACTGGGATAGTCCTGCTCAACAAAAATTGCCATGGCCAAAATATAAGTAAGTAATGATTCAACTTAGTAACAACATTTCAGGATTTTGTTTTGTTTTGTTTTAATTCACTTGTCCCCTCAAGTTATCCCCTATGCTAACCACGACCTTTCCATCAGGTATTCAATAATAGCAACATGGTACCTATATTCCATGCTTTGGGTTTTTTTTTGATCCAATGTGTTCATAACACACTACATGGCTTCCCTATTGCCAGAATAATGCTGATAACAAAGCACACCAAAATTCAGTGTAAAAAAATCAAGTAATTACTGAGTGCACAACTCTAGAGTTTAAGCAAGAATTTTTTTGTGGGCTTGCTTTGGCTCACTTGTGCATCTGCAGTCACTCCCAGTCAGCAAGGCAGTGCCGGTGATCTTGGCTGGACTCTCTCACACACCTCGGGCCTAAGTGGCTGTCCATTGTTTTACTGTGGCCTGGGCTGCAATGGGACACTGGGGAGAACAACTGTGGTCCATGTGTACTTTCCTTCAGCATGCTAGCTCAGGAATCCTCTCAAACCAAAGAAAGAATATAGCAAGAGACTAAACTGAAACACACACGTGTTTATTCCATCCTTTGCAATTTACCGACTAGAGTGGGTCATGTGGATGTACTGAGTGAGGATCAAGGAGGGATCCTGCTCCTCTTCATTGGAGGAGCTGCGGAGCTACATTGCAAAAGGAGTGAACATGGGAAGTGGCAAATAATCTGGCCATTAAAGCAATATATGTATCGTACATGCATGTGTGCACACATATTTACAAATGGGGTCTGTCATTCTTTTTTCTGTATTAATGGAATCCTATTATCCAAAACCCCTTTTTTTTCAATTCTTACCAGTAGACTGGTGGATATTTTTGCTGGTACTATCTAAGTCTTTCTTTTATCTGCCTGTGTAATAGTTGCATATACTTATTCTCTTCTAGATAAATAACCAAATGTACTATCACTATTAAGTACATCTTTTAATTCTCAAGACATATATTTAAAGTCCATATATACTTGACTATTTTTCTAGTCTTTTCCATTTATCAGAAAATAATAGCAGGAGTAAGCATTATTTTATTATTGTATTAAACATAGGAAATAATAATAACAATACTTGATTCAAAATGCTGTGATAATATATGTAAAGTCCTAAAACAGTTCTTTGTATAAAAGTATTCTATGTTGGCTATTGACATTATCCCTAATATAATAATTATTATTCCAAGCAATACAACTTTGAGAAAGTACATAAGTGCTATAAACTTCAATCACTATTTGAAAGTGGCACAAATCATAATTTTGCATGTTAATTTAAAAAATAAGTGATAAAATGTAAGTATAGACACTATAGACATTTTTTCTATTGTATTATTTGCTTAACATACTAATTTTTAAAAATGAACACCTAAATAATTACAAGTTCATGTTTTTTTGTTTAACTTTAGGATAAAATATTTTAAACTATAAATTCACATTTTCATTTATTTCCATTTGTAGTTTTGTTTTTTCAAGGAAATAGCTCCAAGTAACTATGACTAAGTATACTATGGACTGTGTTAAAAATAACTTATGTCCACTGAATTCACTGAAATTCAAAGAAAATGTAAGTAAGATGTGTTACTAAAACTAAAATATGACATATCTGTAAACTGTATTTTACTGTCAGGACATGTGTGTCAGTATAATTAACACATATACATGTTCACATGCATTATATATTATTCAGCTTCTAGCCCCAGTATAATTTATTTTAATTAGGCAAATCACCTCATTATATTTTTACGAAAATTATCCTTTAGAGATTTTTAGCTATGAACTAATTTTTCAGTATTTTATCAGGTATGTTATCTTGATCTTAGAATTGTGACAGGAAAATAGCAGTTGAGCAGATTTCCCAAAATTTGTCAGTAAATATGTAGATACTTGTAGTCAACAAACTTCTACTGGTATTTTGAAAAGGTACTTTAAAAAGATGCATATTTTGATGTTATGACTTATGTCTATATTCTAAGCTTGGGATAAATGCATGAGTTAATTAAAATTTAAAATTTTATATACTTATTTCCTTTTCTTCATTGAATGGAATATTACCACTGATAGTGTGTCAGCCTCTACCCCAAAGCTTAAAACCTTGAACTAAATACATCTTTTATAGACTCATGCATAATTTGCATCTATGGATAATCTTAGACAACATTCTTGAAATATTCATTAAGGTTATTATCTAAGAATTGTCATGTCTCAACATTTCATTTTGTCCTAAAAATAATATTTGTGGTTACTTTTTGTCTGTTTTTAAAATCTTCATTTTGTTTTGGTGGTCTCTGAAATTTTAGGAGCCCTAAGGCTTTAGGAATAAACATTATTTCTTTTTGTAAATAGTTAAAAAGGATTTTGTAGTTTGTGAACATCAGGTTCCCTTTCAACCAGAATGTCCTCATGTTATTTTGGGAAGGCAGCTAAGCATAGGTATTAACAGTGCCATCTATGCACTCAAAACCATCCAAGGTCCTCACCCTCCACGCTCCAGAGAGCTACTGGACTTCTGAATGCCTTAGTTGTGTCATCCCTAAACAGGGAACACTGATAGTACCTGCTCCATAACATTGTTGTAAGGATTAAAAGAGTGTCATTGTTTATGTTGTTAGAATACTTTCTGGGAGATAGTAAGAAATAAAAATGTAAGTCAGTTACTATTGCTTTTGTTGTGTTTGTGCTATTAAATGAAATTATTGCCAAATGTAGCATATAGGTTCTGCTTTTATAAATTTGCATCTGTTTTGAAATATATCTGAAAGCTATCCACACAGACTAAATATGAACTCTTATAGCTGTGTGTATGTATGTATGTGTGTGTGTGCGCATATATATATATATATATATGTATATATATATATATATGTTACCCCAATGTGATGACTAGATGTATGATGTGTCTGAATTTCAAAAATGTAAATTGTTCTCCCAGGGTACAAATCAGTTGTGTTTGGAAGCTAATTTAACAATCAGTTAATTACTTTCAAACTTTACAATTTCAGTAAACCACATACTTTTTGTGTATATGTGGAAGTTAAATTTACTTGTCATAAAGTGTCCTTTCTATTAGCAAATACATTAGAGACTTAAAAACCTTTTATGTTTTGTATTTATTCAGGTTGATATTTGTAATAGCGGCAAACTTAAAATACTTAATTAACTAATGATTAATCTGCATCATATTCTTTACTTCTCTAATGAAAGAACAGTATTTTATCACATCTGACATTCATGTTTTAAACGACCATCATTCATCATATTAAATCCATTTTCACATTTTCTCAAAATCCATCCAAAAGTGATCTTTTTAGTAGAGTTTACCAGCTCCTTTATCTTCCCACCTTTGTACATAAATTAATGGAATCTACCACATCTTCAGCATGTGGTCTGCACAGCACATAATCTTTAATTAATACAAAAATCTGTCAGTAATATTGTTCACATTTTACCTACACTGCTATGAGTAATACAAGGTTTTTGGCTGCCAATAATTAAAAAGAAAAAACAAGACTCATTGGTTTAAATACATGATCTGTCAAAAATGAATCATAGGCAATTAAATTTGACACTTATAGAAATATGTTTTTTTTCAGTTTCTCAAAAAGCAGAATGATTCCAATTTTTTTCTTTTAAAGACAATTCAGATTCTAAGTACTAACATATATATGTATTACATATATATATATATATATATATATATATATATATGGTATAAACACATATCATACCACAAATTATACCACAAATCACACTCATATTTACTATAAGAATGATAACATACTGGATCCATAAGGAAACTTTGTGTATTGTGTATGTGTGTGCATATAAATATCCTTCTCTTTAAATCATAATGATAGGACTACACCAAAGCCACCTATTTTCAATTTGCTGCACCACTACTTAAAGGGACTGAGTGATCAGCTTCTTGTTTAATAAAGTTTTAGAATTAGAAGAGATCTGGGGTGCCTGGGTGGCTCAGTTGGTTAAGCTTCTGACTTCAGCTCAGGTCATGATCTTGTAGTCCATGAGTTGGAGCCCCACATCCAGCTCTGTGCTGACAGCTCAGAGCCTGGAACCTGTTTTGGATTCTATGTCTCCCTCTGTCTCTGTGCCTCCCCTGCTCACATTCTGTCTCTCTTTCTCTCAAAAATAATAAACTTAAAAAATTTATAGAATTACAAGAGATCAGATTTGACTTAGCCCCTAATACAACCTTATTTCACAATTGAATACAATATACTTTAGATTAAGCAGGTAAACTATGTTGAATGAAGTGGATTATATTTCTCAGTAACACAAAAATATTAATGAGAGATATAAAAAAAAGTCTCTAGAATCCCAATAATTTTTAATATGGTATCTAAGGCTACAACCAAATTGCCTGTGATAAGAGCTAATTTTAATTTGCTTACTCCCAATAATTTTTAATATGGTATCTAAGGCTACAACCAAATTGCCTGTGATAAGAGCTAATTTTAATTTGCTTACTAGGACTATATTTAATTACATACATGTATAAATATATACATATTTATATGTATATATTTGTATACATATATGTACATATAAATATATACATAAATATATACCACATCTACTTGGAGACGAAAGACATTTTGAAAAGTACATCTTCTCTGATCCAGGTTTCACCTCAAGCAATATGCAAGACTTTTTATTACTAATGGGGTTAACTTCTACCTGCACTTAGTCACTGCTTTTGAAAGATGACAGTCATCAGAAGACATCATTTAGGTTTCTTTTAAGAGCTCTGCATACCAACAAAATTTTAATTATTTGGTTACTTATTTCATCTCTAATATATCTCTTTTGCATTATTTAAACTGTATAATTTATTGACAGCATATCTATATTCCATCAAACATGTGCCTTATCTACAGATAACATTTATTTCCATAGACAGAATTATTATTGTGATTTTCTATAGAGGAGAATATTGTAAATAACTTATATCTCCATGTGGAATTTTTACTCAATGATCCCAAGGTTCAAGAACAATAGTTGGGATGGGACACCTACGTGGGTCAATTGGTTAAACATCCCACTCTTGATTTCAGCTCAGGTCATGATCTCACAGCCTGTGGAGTCGAGCCCAGTTGAATGCTGCTAACAGCACAGAGCCTGCTTGGGATTCTCTTTGTCCCTCTCTCTCTGCCCCTCTCCCACTTGCACTCACTTGCTCTCTCTCTCTCAAAATAAATAAATAAACATTAAAAAAAAGAATAGTAGTTGGGGAAATTATATCTTTAATTGTTAAATTGTTAATATTATTCCTTAATAATTTATTTTGCTCTGATGATGTGTAAGTTTTTATGTGTTGAAGCCGTAAATAATCTTTAAGATTCCTTTCAGAAACAGTGAATACTAAGAAATGAAAGAGCATCATC
Source organism: Prionailurus bengalensis (assembly GCF_016509475.1). NCBI lineage: Eukaryota > Metazoa > Chordata > Mammalia > Carnivora > Felidae > Prionailurus > Prionailurus bengalensis. Next base: position 61,503,188 of record NC_057343.1, on the reverse strand, counting down.
TTGTCACTTTTAATACAGATCTGTATATTCATTAAGCACCACATAGAGTCAATTCTCCCTTCTCAGCTATAGAAGAAAAAATGTATTAAAAAGAGAACAAAACAGAAGAAACTCAGCAAAAGAAGGCATGTGGTAGGAGGAAGTGGGGGGCAAAAGAGAGGGATCAAGAGAGACTGATTTTCTTAAACTCCATTTCTGAATGACACAATCGCCCTCCCCTTCAAGACTGACATATTATGGTTGGTATCTTAATGACTGATAACTGGAGTAATAGGTGAAACAAGATTAGCCGTGAGTTGATAGTTTTGAAGACATGGAATTCAAATATGAGGTTTTGTTATATCCTTCTACACAATGTTAAATACATTTGAATTTTTTCATAATAAAAAGTGAAAAAATATAAAACTATTACACAAAACTTTTTTTTAACAAAACTCTTATGAAGCATGTAAAGTAGATGGCAATCTAACCCTTACATTTTTCATTTTGGGGATTTATGTTACTAATCGCCTGGATTTATATATGCCTAACAGAACTGATCTTCCATTAAGATTGTCAATCTATTGTGATGTAACCGGGCCACATGGTTCTTCCAGGAGAAGTGGCAAAAATTATTCCATAAACAGGTTTAAGGAACTGTAGGAAGCAAGAATATAAATCTGTACTTAAATCGGAATCAAGTATATCTGGGCATGAGCAATGGAATGCAGATTCATCCCATAAGTGGTACATTTTAAAGTGTTAATTTGAATGCATTGTATTAGTCAGCTTGGGTCTCCATAACCAAATACCATAGAGTAGGTGGCTTAAACAACAGAATTTTATTTCTTCACAGCTCCGGGGTCTGGAAGTCTGAGACAGAGCTGGGTTTCAGTGAAAGAACTCTCTTTCTGGCTCATAGCTGTCAGCCTTCTCCCAGTGTCCTTACATGGTTGATAGAGTGATCTTTCTCTTCCTCATCTTACAAAGCCACTAATCCCATCATGAGGACCAGTGCTCATAATCTCGCTTAACTTCCTCTTCAAATATTATGGCATTGGGGCTTAGAGTTACAACATATGAATTTGGGAGAGAACAGGTTCCTCCATACATATGTTTTTGTTTTTAAAAAGAGGAGGAATTTGAAAATGCCTTCTGAAAGGAATACAGTATGATACATATGATAGGAGTACTTTCAGAATCTGATTTCTTGACTAACATCAGATGGAGGCATTGGTTGACCTAAACTTAATGACTTCTACAATACCAAGACAAAGGAAGAACAAAATATAACTAGAAAAGTAAAGATAGATGGTGAGATATTTTTTCCACTTCTGCTTGAAATTCACCACAGTGTAGCTAAAACGAGGGCTGTATTGCAATTTGGACTACAAGGTAATCCACAGCTTATAACCTTGAAACAGACATATCTTTCTTCAACTTTAGAGGCAGGGTTTGCTTAATGGCTTCCAGGTGACTGGAATTTATGCACTGGAAATCTGTACATGAAAGATCCACAGGGTAAAGAGAGACTTTTTGTGAAGTCAGATTAGATGGATACCCCCAACAACTGAATGAGACTTTTGGGCAGAACTACAACACCTGAATTACACAGTTGGAAACTTGGTCCCAGGAATTTCAGTTACTCCTGTGAATGTGATCTCATTATTACTGTGTCTTTTCAGCTCTGGAAGAATTCTGTTACATGCCAAAAAAAAAAAAAAAAGTGCAAAAACATCCCAAGTCTGCTATGCAAACACAGATCAAAACTACAAAGAACTTTTTTTTTTAAAAAAAGAATGATAGTTAATAGTTAAGGGGAAAGAAGAAAATAACACAAATTGTTTGTATTTTCAGTACTGCACCTATTATTGGTGTATTCCTACAATCACAGAGGATCTAATAAAGGTATACATTTTTTAAGTGGTGGTAAAATATTAACAGATTCAACGTCTAGTTTACACTCCTTCTGTTATTTGTTCAACCCCAGCATCTGCTCTGCACTTCCAGCCTGCTTCCAAAAGGTCATTTCATCAGTGTCTCCTAGGGACAGGGCTGAACTTTGTCCTGGTCACCATCATAGCTGCAGCAGTTCTAGAACCTAGGTCTAATTTAAGTAAGAACCACACAGGCTCTGGCTTCCCCAGGGGCTGCCAGGCAGGGCCAGTAACGCAGCACAGAACTGTGGGAGTGTGAAAACCATGAGGCAAACCCTGAACCAAGCAAGAGAGCTGACGTGAAGTAATGGCCGTATGACTAGCTGGATCCTCCTTCTCTCCCACCCTAATGAACAACTCCGGATGCAGTAATTTCATAATCCTCTCCAGAGATGTTCTGTGTGCCTGTATTCCCTTGTTATTACCTTGTGAATTTGTGGTCTTCATGCTTGTTCACAAACTTCTATTTCTTTCTTTCTTTCTCTCGAGTATCCCTCATACTTTATCTCAGTCCTGTCACCCTGGTAATGCAGTGATCCTCCCACCACTAACCACCATCCCCAAACAAACAAACATAAGCTACACCTCTGGCTGGATTGGAAAAAAAAAAAAAAAAAAAAAAGTCTGGGCTAAGACAACTGGTTACAACAGTGACCTTATAAATAAACCCTCAGAATGAGAGTTTAGGCTTACATTCTTATTGATCTGAAGTCAACAGAGATACGTATGTTATGTGTGGATAATTAGGTTGAGTAATACTCCCTGGCATTCACTGGAATCATATTTACTAAGGCTTTCAGCAGTGTTTAATTAGGCAGACGCTCAGCTGCAAGATAAGGAGTGGGGAAGGGACTGAACTTGATTAGGGTAAAGCTGATGATAATCATAAGACATGTTATGTGACGTGTCTGCTTTCACCAGATGTGGAGACCTTGCAAGTGTGCAAGCACAAAGGCATGCATGTACACATGCATGCACACACATATGCCTGCACGCATATACAGGACTAGGAAGGATTGTCCCTAATATTAAGCATGCTATGAAAAACTCAAGAATTCTTTGGTAATATTAGAAGAAATTCTTAACAATTTCAGCTACAAGGGAGATTTGCCAAAAGCCAGAGAGCGGTTATAAGGTTGTGAATGCTGCAACGAAGTCTAAATAAGCGGATGTAATACACCTGGACTATTATTAAGGAAGCATGGGACCTTGAGACCCATAGGGATATTTGTGTGAATGGGATTAAAAGTATCGAACACACATATTTTCTTGAATCCTGCTGCACTGAGAAGCAGTACTCTCCTCTTTTGCTAAGAAAGGCCTCATGCAATGACCTGGTCTATAGCAAATGCCTCATGGACCTCTAGTTCTCCACTGATTTCCTGCCACTGTAGGTTTAAAAGGGTCAGACTCAGCACAAATTGAGGAAATGCAAGCCTATAAACCAAGAAATTTCAGGAGCTAGTAAATATAGCAGCAAGAAAAAAGGGGCCTGGAGAGTTTAGCCTGGGGGAATGGGATGGTAAATAAGAAGAGGGCTGAGGTTCTGCCTGCCTTATGACTTGGGTCATAGGACAGTACTTGATGGTACTCTAGGAATCCATGGAAGATCTCGATGCCACATAAATCAAAGGTTCTGAATCAAAGCCAAGCAGCACAACATGTATTCTGTAGGGAACAGAGCCTAAAACATAGTTTATACATGGGACTTTTTGGTTTCCTGTGGATTAAATTAACCATTCTTGGATTGCTTTTCACAACTACACAACTTATTCAGACTTTTGCAGCCAATCTTTTTCTCCAATAAATTTTTGGGAAGATTTTTAACCATAGTCAGAATCATTTTACAGTAGAGGTATTACTGATAACATTAAGCCTGAGCCAAATAAATCATTTGAGTCTGTAGATGAATATGATAAATCAATAAACCCTTGGGTTAAATCAGAATATTACTTTATGACTTTTAACCTAAAGCATGTAAGGCTTTACTAAATGTCATATTGTATCTAAGTAAAAAGAGCAATGTCTCTTTAGAAACTCTCCTATTGATTCATTCACATCAGTAGACATCTGACTTAGCATGTACCAGCACAATTCAAGGCCTTGGTATTATAGTGAAATACAGCACAGACATTATCACTTCCATTTTGGAAGTCACAGGCACACTGCCAAGATACACAGTTCACATAGTAGTAACGTGAAAATATGTCACCCAGAGCGATGCAAGAAATACTGCATCTTGGATATTAAATCTTCAAACACACAATGAATAAGTGACTTCGGAGAATGATCAGTTTGATGAAAAATAAAATGGTCTGACTGTGAAGTATATGGAAAGAGATGTGCTTCAACTAGAGAGATCAGCTGAGAGCCAGGTCAGCTCATTTGAGAAGACCTAGCAACAGGGAGATACAGGGAAGAACATTCTGAGCATAATTAATTGCCAGTGTAAAGGTCAGGATAAGTTTGGAGTGTTTGAGGGTCAAGTATAAAAAGTAATGGTATTGCTGGGGCACCTGGGTGGCTCAGTTTCTTAAGCATCCAACTTCAGCTCAGGTCATGATCTCATGGTCCGTGAGTTCGAGATCCATGTTGGGCTCTTTGCTGACAGAGCCTGGAGCCAGCTTTGGATTCTGGATCTCCTTCTCTCTCTGCCCCTTCCCCACTTGCACTCTATCTCTCTCAAAAATAAATAAATATTAAAAAAAAAAAAAGTAATGATTGCAGATTGGGAACCAAGTGACAGTACTGCTATATGAAGAGAGGAGGAGGAGATAAGGCCTTACATGTCACAGACAGAGACTGGCACTTTATTCTAATTGCCATGGAAATCCACTGGTGTGTGTTTTTTTTTTTAACTTTATTTTTGAGAGACAGAGCATAAGCGGGGCGGGGGGAAGGGGGCTGAAGAGAGAGACACAGAATCTGAAGCAGGCTCCAGGCTCCGAGCCATCAGCACAGAGCCCGACGTGGGGCTCGAACTCACAGAATGTGAGATCATGCCAAGCCAAAGTCGGACGCCCAACCGACTGAACCACCCAGTATTTTAAGCATGTAAGAAACATGATCTGAGTTGTACTATAAAATTGTCACCTTGTTTGCAATGAGGAGAGGAAGCTGTAGGGCAGTATGAGTAGAAGAAGACTGTATAGGAAGGCTGACTCACAGTTGTCAGTCATCAGCAACTGGCTGGTGAAACCATTTTGAGATGGAGAAGGCCAAAGGAAGATGGAACAGGTCAGGAACTGGATTCTCTCCTAGATCCCTCCCCAAGTAATGCGGCCCTGCCAAACCTGGATTTCAGCCCCGTGTGAAGAACTCTAAGATAATAAAGTTGTATTTTTTAAGTCACTAAGTCTTTTTTTGATTGAGATATAATTGATACATAACATTTCATTCATTTCAGGTACACAACATGATTGAATTTTAAGTCACTAAGTTTTGGTAGTTTGTTAGAATAACAGTAGAAAACTATTACAGTCATGCTTTCTAAAACTGCAGTCTCCCCCCTAAAACCTCATATTTGGTGTTTTCTGCTTTATTTTTCCCACAGGACTTATACTCTTCTGAAACTATATATTTTTTTTAATATTTATTTTGAGAGAAAGAGAGAGAGCAGAGCAGGGGAGGGGCAGACAGAGAGGGAGAGAGAGAATCACAAGCAGGCTTCATGCTGTTAGCACAGGGCCCCACGCAGGTCTCTTCTGATACTTTTTTACTTATTAAATTATATTTATCACTAGATTATATATTATATAAGGCAGGAATTTCTGTGTCTTTTTTTTATTTTTATCTCTACCCCAATAATCTTGAAGAGCACTTAGTGCACAGGAGCTCCTAAATTAATATTGTTTCAAATAACTAACAAATTAGGAAATCCAATCAGGTTTTCACTGACTTAAGTAAAATTATTCTAGCTCTGACATCCCCATGGCAGAAAATCAATGGATACAATTTTTTTCCTTTTTTGAAAGAGAGAGTGTGCACTCACAAGCACAAACAGGGGAGGGGCAGAAGAAAAGGAGAAGAGAGAGAGAGAGAGAGAGAGAGAGAGAGAGAATCTTAAGCAGGCTTCATATTCACCATGGTGCCTGATGTGGGGCTCAATCTCATGACCTGAGATGATGACCTAAGCTGAAATCAAGAGTGGGGTGCTTAACTGACTGAGCCACCCAGGAGGCCCATTGGACACTTTTATATCCTTATCTTTCTTGACCACCTAGAAGTCAAACTTCACACCAGAGAACCATGTTTATGTTACTGAAACACTTTTGCATCATCTTCCATGACATCACATTTTCCTAGAATTCTTCACTTTCTTTACTAAAAATCTTCAAGTAAAATGTCCTTCAGGCCCCAATGTAGGTTCTCATCTCTTTGTATACATGCTCATTTTTGCTAATCTCATTGATCCCTATTTTAATAATAATACCTACCTATATGGTAACCACCAAAAGTACCTCTGTAGTTCACACCTGCTTTCTGGACTTCAGACATCCAAATCCAAATGTGTACTAAAGATTCCTTTGGTCGGTCACAGGAAGACATGTCAAAGGATCCTGTCCAATCCCAAATCTGATTATCTTCTTGGTTGGATGGAGAAAAATTTTACATATTCAGTGCAAAGTTTATAAACCACTATTTAAATCTGCAATCACCATGGGCATTTTATATTTATACTGTAGTAACATAATTTTCAATGGAAAATCAAAAGCTTGTAAGGTGCTAGAGTCACGTGGCTTTAACATCATTCTGATAAGGGAGTAAAAAAGTATCCCTTCCTTCAAACACACAGTTCTCTTTACATTGTTTAGAATAAAGGACATTTCACCACTTCTGTCTTAGAATACTCACCGCTCATAGACATGGAGAGAAAGGAAGGGAAGTTAGGCTCAATTAACCTATTCTCTGTCAGTCATATACTTTTATCGAAACTTTCAGTTAAGGCAATTTTTCTTTTTGGCTTCCAGCTCTCCTACCTTGGCTTACCTTCCTGGTTAAATGATTATCACTTCTTCAGAAACCACCTGTCACTGGTGTCAGGTTATGTAGTGAACTACTAACTGAGGCAGCTTGCTGGTGGAATGCTCCTAATACTGGACTCATTTAGAGGGAAAAGTAATTGTATTCCTTAATATGAAGAATTGGTGAAATGGAAACAATACTGATATATAATAAAATAATTTATAAATCAGAACATTCACCAAATATCATAGGCTGTCTCCCACCTCTCAGTTTCAGAGGAAATAAATGAAAACTAAATTGGTAAATTACTTAGTTCTGGTCACATTGTTAGACAAGTGAAATTTCAACTAAATTTTCCTGACTTTTTATAAAGTGATTTTTCCAGCAAACTATTATTTTGTTCCTTCAGAGCTCTGGGGAAAGAACTCACCTCTATTCAAGCATGGGACTACTGGTATTATAGTAAAAACAATCATAGTGTTTATCAAACACTATGTGCCAGACTTTGTGCTTCAAACTCCATGTTTGATATAATTTCTTTAATAAAACATATTACTTTAATATTTTTGTTTTAGAGATGAAAGAAAAAGCACTAAGAGATGAAATAACCTTTAAACAATCATTCAACAATTGTAGTAAATGGCTGAGATATATCTTGACAGGGTGACATTCTCAAAAGGAGTACATCCTATGAGCAATATGGCCAGTGGGGCCGTCGTGTTGGTTACTAGGATTCTAAGTTGAGATGCAGAGAATTCAAGCTCCCTATCCTATAAAGAGAATCATAAATACTTGCAATGTAGGTATTTACTCTAGGGATAATCAAGAGTTTTGCCAACCCATACTGCATGTCCTAGATCATACAAGCAATTCTACAGGGGGGAAATGAAGAGTTTAGGAGAAGAGTGGGGGGGGGGTGTCATGGATCTAGTAAGAAGTATCTTAGCTTTTCCCTCCTATCCTTTGTCTTTGCTAAGATATGTATGGTCCTCAAGATTGAAATTACCTATCATGTTTTCTCTTAACTCTCCTTAACCAAACACATTAAACAATGTAAAGTCTGTAAGACAGAATAAGCTTCCTTCTACTCCAAGGTGAAACAGGAGGAGTCATTAAAAAATAACACTGAGATCGACTGATCTGTCTATCCATCTTGCTCTCTCTCTCTATCCCATACTGAAACCTGGAGAGTTTGTGGAGGTGTGAGTAAAAATCTGAATATGAGACTGACATTTTGAACCAGATACTAGATGATACATTCTGAGATACTATAATCAAATATAATCTGAAGCTTGTGAAATCTTCCCAAAATGATAGTGAAACATCACCATTACCATATTATGATCCACAAAACGTTACAGGGTGGTGATGAGATAAGGAGCTCATGCCAGAATGTAAATAAGCATACTGGGATTTGTTTGTTTGCGTTAATGTGTTAGTCAAAGTCATATTAAAACAACAAAAATTAGGGGAACCTGGGTGGCTCAGTCAGTTAAGTGCTTGACTCTTGATCTCAACTCAGGTCATAATCTCATGGTTTGTAAGTTCGAGCCACACGTCGGTCTTTGCACTGACAACACAGAGCCTGATTGCGATTCTGTCTCTCCCTTTCTCTGTCCCTCCCCCACTCGCTCTCTCTCTAGCTCTCTAAAAATAAATAAGTAAAAATTCACAAAAATTAGTATAGCAAAGCTTTAATAATAAGAAAAAAATAGTTATGCCCATACCTTTGCATACGTATGGCAATTGGGTACATTGGTTTATTTTCTGCAATGCTGGTGGTTACTTTAACATTTTTGCATATATTGTATATATTTGCATGTGTATATATATACATATACCTATGTGTGTGCAAAATTCCAGAACCTTTAATGGAAACACACATACATTTGAATGGGAACTATGGTTTATGAAACAAGTGGCTGGAAAATATAAAATATTATATACACATTTTATTTTTATTTAAGATTTCCTGGAGTCCCTGTATCTCTTACTTTCTACACATATGTTATTTTATCATTTTTTAAAAATTTTGGCATATTTTACTAAATTTATTTCCCAATAAATCTATTATGATATTTTAAATTTGGAAACCATGCTTTCTTGTTCCCAAATACATCTCTTCTATTATTTCATTTTCATATGATTCTTTTCACTATGAATCTATGATCTTTGCAAATTTTCTAATATTTGGAGTTATTAAATTTAAAAAAAGAATTACCTTCTACTCATCACATATCTATTTTTTAAAGTCAACTTTCCTGTAGCTTTAATATTGGTATTTTGCCTTCAATTTTAGACTTTTTCAAATACATCATAAATGTTTTTGTGTTTCTATGGCTCTTATCTTAGAAAACTACTGGTACATGGCAAGTAGTAAATAAGGAATCCTTTAACATTACTAATTTTTTTGTAATAACAAGAAAAGCCTAGCTACACAGAGATTATCCCTTACAGTAAACATAAGAACTGCCCCATATATTAAGGTCTATCCAAATGTCAGAATAAGAAAGGCTATTCTTAAAGCAGCTACACTCATATTAACTATCCACTCTTTCTTCTGAGAGATTATATAATACAGCAGAAAAGGATCCTACTTTTTTCCTTGTGGTAGGCAAATTCCTGGCCGCCCTGCAATCTCTAAATAAAGGCAGGGGTGGGAAGTGCGAATGCATAATACACTGTTATATAAATGACATTCAAGTCTTCAGTTAGTACTTCTGATTCCTGCCTCCACCTCTCACTCCTTCCTTCAGATATACCTGCTGTCTCCAAGTCCAGAATCCCTTTGGTTCCCAAAGCAGCTCAACTTTTGTTCTTCTCAGTACCCTCCATGTGTGGACAAGCTGTGATGTTCTCTGTTTCATCAATAAATAATCTACCATCCAGTTTTCAAGTTGCAGAAATTGGTTAAAAGTTTTCATATGTTGAGATACTCCTTTAAATGCTATGAAATCATGCTTCTTAATTCCTATAATATTGATTTGGTAAGATTGGGAAATAATGTTATGAAAGCATGGACTTAGACTATCATTTTATTCTGGAGGTCACTCTAAGTATATTTATGCCTTTAACTGTTTATCATTTTTGCAGCTTCCAACCCAATTCTAACCCAGATTGTGGAGTCCTGGAAGGAGAATCTCTGCAAATCTTACAGAATGAATGAATGAATAAATGAAGTTAGATGAACTAACTTCAAAATTACAACTTCAGCCCAGAGCCCGACGCGGGGCTCCAACTCACGGACCACGAGATCGTGACCTGGCCGAAGTCAGACGCTTAACGGACTGCGCCACCCAGGCGCCCCGAACTTTTTTTAATCCATTGAAGGGAAGAAGTCACAGAGCAACCAGCTAGTATGAAATCTTTGAGAGAGAGTACATGCAGAGAACGAAGAATGTAGGGACTTGGTCATCTCGGGCAGATACAAAGGTGAGTTTAGTTAGAATAATTATAAGTGATGAAAGCTGTGTGTGGGCTGGAAAAACAGTTGAAACTTCTGGGAGGTCTATGTCCTCTTGCATAATTTCACCATGAACTCTACTGGTGCTCACAGAAAAGACTGGGAGGAGGGGGAGCGACCTAAGAAGCACCCACAAGGTGCAGACCTGGCCTAGGATTAAGCAGCTGTGCAGATGGGGAAAGAAACCCATGCGGACCCTCTTCTCTACCCACTCCTGAACAAAACCCACACTCTTTGGGAATGAATGGCAACTAAAAGCTGCAATCCCTAGGGCACTGATGAAAACTCATCACAAATCAGGGCTAAAAACAAAAGAAAAAAAAAGAACAAAAAACCAAACTCTACACACTGGCAAATGTCAGAGGCGAGCTGCGTAGGGGGTAGGGCATTGAGTGTACTTACCTTGATGAGCACTGGGAAATGTATAGGGTCGATGAATCATTATATTGTACACCTAAAACTAACATAATACTGTATGTTTATATTTAAAAACAAGCGAACACTATTTTTTGGAGTAGTTGGATTATGCCTTAGGCCCACAGCTAGAGTCAGGGAAGGGGCAGAAGACCCAAGAGACTATACCCTCACACCCACGGCCCAGAGTGAGGCTTAATTAGAACATTAGAGAATGTATCACTAAGACTACACCACGCCAGTAAGTGAAGAAGCTTCAATTAACAAGTAATTACCGAATATTGTTGGAAGGGGGGTAAGAGAAGAAAAGAGCACACAGAGACTCTGAAGCATGTCACAAGGGAGTAGAACTCTGCACTGGAGACACCACTTTAGAAAACCAGCCCCATCCTTTAATTTTTGTTTAATTAAAAAAAAATTATTATTTTTGAGAGAGAGAGAGAGAGAGAGAGACAAAGCATAAGGGAGGGAGGGGGGGAGAGAGAGGGAGACACAGAATCTGCAGCAGGCTCCAGGATCCCAGCTGTCAGCACGGAGACTGACACAGGGCTCGAACCCACAAACCGTGAGATCATGACCTGGGCCAAAGTCGGATGCTTAACCGACTGAGCCTCCCAGGTGCCCCAAACCAGCTTCATTCTATACACAAAGCATTTCTACAGCAATATGAAGGCTGTGCTACACTGAGGATAACCACAGCAACAACTCTACAAATCCAGCCCAGCTCTTAACTATGCATGACTTGATCTTTGTATTAAAGGCCTAGCCGAGAGTTGTGCCCATTTCCAAGTATATATATTATTCACCTCAGTTTTTCTCACCTTCATATGAAGTCTTCATGAACATGATATGGCATGTATATGTAAATGTAAGAGTAAACACACTAAGAATAGGCAAAGTAATAATCAGACTCAGACTCAGATATGACACAGAGGTTGGAAATGTCTGACAGGGAATTTTAAATAACTGTAATAAATGTTAATTAATATGCCAGGTGGAAGGGGAGAATTGGCAGACAGAAGCAATATAGCGAAACCAGAAAGGAGACATTCTTGACTGTTCCTTTCCCTGATGTGTCACAATCCAGGGAATGAAAAGAAACTTGACCCTGGATGAGCTTCATCCTGAAATTTTCCTTCCACCAAGTCCTTCCAAGGTAGGACCAGCTGCCCATTCTAAGCTCAGAGTAGCTTCTTCAGTCATAATGAGCCTTACCTGGCTTGTCAGGACACAAATCCTGACCCTTCAGATTGGGCCTGGCTGTTTTTTTTTTTTTTTAATGTTTATTTATTTTTGAGAGAGAGAGAGAGACAGAGAGAGAGACAGAGAGACAGAGAGAGACAGAGACAGAGCATGAGCAGGGGAGGAGCAGAGAGAGAGGGAGACACAGAATCTGAAACAGGCTCCAGGCTCTGAGCTGTCAGCACAGAGCCTGACACAGGGCTCAAACTCACAAACCGTGAGATCATGACCTGAGCTAAAGCCAGACTCTCAACCAACTGAGCCACCCAGGCACCCCAGGCCTGGCCGTTCTATTTTGTACCACTTACTGGAGAATAGTGTCACCTTCTTAGGAGGTTGTAGTTCCTGCTCTAGGTTCCCATCCTCTCCCTGTGAGGGCCAAACTAACTCTATATGTAGTCACACACACACATATATAGCAGCACAGCAAGATGTAATTAAGGGCTTTGAACTTGGCTGCCCTGGGAAAGAAGTGGGGTAGACAGAACTGTCTTTCCTTCTGGGATGTCTCCATCTATCCCTACCTTTCCATGCCCCACCCTACTCCCACCAAAAAGTATAAAAACAAACAGAAACAGAAACAAAACCCACAGGATGCTTTTTCCTCTCCATTGCTTTGTCTTTTAACAAACACTTAAAAAAAGAAAAAGTTCTAATTAAAAAGCTGAGCAACATGTAAGATCAAAAACATAGTTTCAGCAGAGGGATAACAACTATATGAAAGATCAAACAGAAATGGTAGTAAACAGCAATTGAGGGGTGCCTGGATGGCTCCATTGGTTAAGCATCTGACTCTTGATTTCGTCTCAGATAGTGATCTCTCAGATGAGATCAAGCTGCATGACCAGATGTGCTCTGAGTGTGGAGCCTGATTGGGATTCTCTCTCACCCTCTCTCAAGATAAACAAACAAACAAAAAAGAAAACAGCAATTGAAACGAGGAATGACTCTGATTGGTTCATCAAAAAAATTTTTTTTAATTTATTTTAAGAGAGGAAGCAAGCACATGTGTGTGCACGACTGACAAGGGCCCCCATCCATGAACCCTGAGATCATGGCCTAAGATGAAATCAAAAGCTGGGCCCTTCAAAGACTGAGCCAACGAGGCACCTCCCACTCATCAAAAACTTGATGCACCAGAAGAAAGACTGAATTTAAAGAGAGGTCAATAGAAATTATGTAAATTGAAATACAAAGAGAAAAATAAAAAACAGAAAGTTCAAGAGCTGTGGAACAATATTATGTGTTCTAACTTAAGTGCAACTGATATCCCAAAAGAAGAAAAGAGACTAGAGAAAGAATATTAAAAAAAAAAAAAACACACAGAACTTTCCAGAATTAATGAGACGACATAGCACATATCCAAAAAGCTTAGAGAACATTAAGCAGGGACAAATATCTTAAGTGTATCATATTTAAATGGTAAGGACCAAAGACAGAAAATCTTAGGGTAACCAGAGAAAAAGAAACATAAAGAGAGGATCAAAGATAAAAATGTCAGAAATTATGCAATCCAAAGATAATAGAGAAATATTTTAAAATGCTGATAAAAAGCAACTCAATTTTCCAATCCCCAAATCTATAATTTCAACCATGAAACCTATATCCAGAGAAAGGATCTTTAAAGATTAAATGGCAATAAAGTCTTCTTCAGAGAAACAAAAACTCACAGAATAGACTACCAGCTGACTTTCTCTACAAAAATGTTAAAAAAGGTTCTTTAAGCAAAAACAATATGATGTCCGATTAAGATATGGATCTACAAAGAAATGAAGAGCTCTGGAATGAAATAAATGAAGGCTAAAGAATTATTTGTCTTTTAAACTATTTTTTTTAATTTTTTTTAATGTTTATTTATTTTTGGGACAGAGAGAGACAGAGCATGAACTGGGGAGGGGCAGAGAGAGAGGGAGACACAGAATCGGAAGCAGGCTCCAGGCTCTGAGCCATCAGCCCAGAGCCTGATGAGGGGCTCGAACTCATGGACCGTGAGATCGTGACCTGAGCTGAAGTCGGACGCTTAACCAACTGAGCCACCCAGGCGCCCCTGTCTTTTAAACTATTAAATATAACTGTTTGCATGTTCACAAGGTAAGTAAGTACAGGCCATGACAAAAACATCAAAGAGATGGGAAAGAGGACTGATAATATACTATGGTAGGTTCTTTCACTAAATATAAAGCAGTAGAATATTGAGGGTAGACTCTGATTATACTAACATGTACACTGTAAATGCTCAACCACCAAACTTTAAGTCAGTAGAGGTCATTAAGTGAGATAATGCCCAATAGCACTGGAAAATGCATAAAAAGAAAAAAAAACAAGAATTGATGCAACATGTATAAAAAAGCCAACACAACGGTCGATTTAATATAACCATATTACAAATAACAATAAAAATAAGTGATTCTTGTTTGTGAATGACTTACTTCACTTAGCTTATGTTCTTAAGGTCCATCCATGTTGCTGCATATGGCAGAACTGCCTTCATTAAGGCTGGATGGTATTCCATTATGTATATACATTGCACTTTCCTTATCCATTCATGGGTTGATGAACATTTAGGTTGTTTGCATTTCTTAGCTATTGTGAGTAACGCTGCAATGAATATGGGAGTGCAGGTGTCTCTTTGACATCCTGATTCCAATCATATGAGGTATCTAAAATAGTCAAATTCATAGAATCAAATAGTGAAATGGTGGTTTCCAGGGCCTAGGAGTAGGAGGAAATAGTCATCAGACACAAAGTTTCAGTTAAACAAGACCAGTAAGCTCTAGAGATTTACAACATTGCATCTATAGTCAATAATAAGGTACACTCAATATTTTGTTAAGGAAATAGATCTCATGTTAAATATTCTTATCACAAAATTAAATGTAAAAAAGTAAATGAGTCTAATAGTTCATGTAAAAGATTATCAGATTTGATTAACAAAAAAGAGCCAACTGTATGCTATCTAAGAGAAACTCACTTGAAATGTAAAATTTTAAAGATGGGAAAAGATACATCATGCAAACACACACACAAAACTAATAGCAATACTGACATCCAAAGAGTTGGAATTCATAACAAGGAACACTACCAGGGATAAGGATAAAGATTAAATAAGGATAAAGGAGACTACATCTCTACAAAGACCTATAAATCCTAAATGTGTATGCATTTAAAAAATACATATGGGGGCACCTGGGTGGCTCAGTCGGTTAGGCAATCGACTTCAGCTCAGGTCATGATCTCGCCTTACCAGAGTTCAAGCCCCGCATCAGGCTCTGTGCTGACAGCTCAGACCCTGTAGCTTGCTTCAGATTCTGTGTCTCCCTCTCTCTCTGACCTTCCCCCTCCACTTGTGCTCTCTCTCTCAAAAATAAACAATAATTTTTTTTTAAAAATACATATAAAAGAGTATCAAAATTTGTTAAGCACAAAGCTCTTAGAAATTAAAGGAAAAACAGATAAATCCACAATTACATGCAGAGACTTCAGCATTATCCTTTTCAGTCATCAACAGAATAGGCAGATGATTGGAAAACAAAACAAAGAAAAAAAACAAAAACAAAAACTAAACCAGACCATCAACTAGACCTGACTGTTACAAAATGCTTCTTTCTCAAACAGCATAACTTCTTTTAAAGTGAACATAAAACAAAGAACATTTTCTAAAGAAAGTTCATATTGTAAGACAAATACACAAATACTAAACAAATTTAAAATAAAACAAATCAAGCAAATATGTTCTTTGACATATAACAGAACCAAGCTAGAAATAAATAGCAAACACATATCCATAAACCATAAAAATTAAATATCTTAGCATAATATTTTGGAGATATCAAATCATTTTTTTCTAACCTCATTAATTTCTAGTTTCTAGAAATGTATCTGGAAATGTATCTAAATATCCAAAAGCTATGAACTTACATCTAAACAACCATTAGATCAAAGAGGGATTCTCAAAGGACATTTTAAAACATAATCTGAACAAAAATGAAAATGCAACGTATAAAACTTTGCAGCTAAATCCTTGTTGTGTGCAGATAAATGTGCATGTTTATGTATGTTTGTGAGGTATAATAATAATACACAACTAAAATTAAAAACATTTGTTTTACCCTTCATTACTTTAGGAATTACTTGATCTTTTATTTTAATGTCATAACATTAATGAATAGTTGATATTCCAGATAAAATGCACACTTGCATATGTGTATTGTGTGTGTTCGCACTGACTAAATTTTGATTACTAAAGGGCTTTCAGTTTTTTCCTGTGCATTTATTACATTAAAACCTTGATATGCATTCAGCACTTCTTTTAACCATATATTTCTTACTCTTTATTAAATATGTATACAACACAAAATTTTACACAAATTATATTTCCTGACAGTGAGGCCCATTATCATTAAAATGAAAACAAAAGTTAAATGTTCCTCTTTAGAATAGAGTAATCCTTAAAACAAAAGAATACATTCTAAAAGTTTTTTTTAACATATTTTTTTAATGTTTTATTTTATTTTCGAGAGAGAGCGTAAGCAGGGGAGGGCAGAGAGAGAGAAAGACACAGAATCAGAAGCAGGCTCCAGACACCGAGTGTGTCTGTACAGAGCCAGATGTGGGGCTTGAACCCACGAACCGTGAGATCATGACATGAACCGAAGTCGGACGCTTAACCAACTGAGCCACCTAGGCGCCCCCTAAAAGTTTTTTTTTTTATTAAACTCAAAGATTCTATAATTAATTTTATTGAGAATGGTTGTTTTCATGCTTGAAATGCTCATGAGGAAATAATAGTGAATAGAATATCTTTTCTCCTGTATGGAATAAACTGTGATCACATTTGATCAGGCATATACTTTGATATGAAAATTCTGGAACAAGTAGAAACTAGAAATTGATGAGGTTAGAAAAAAATGATTTGATATCTCCAAAATATTATGCTAAGATATTTAATTTTTATGGTTGAATTGCAACATACATTATAAAATAAATAGCAGGTGGAAGGATGGCTAGTCCAATAAAAGCTGTGGGAAAAAAGAAGTATTTAGAAGTGAGAGGTGTGAGGATTTTCCCTCTGGCTTGAAACCAGAGTAAGACTTCTAAAATGCAAATCAACCATGTCTTTTCCTTGCTTTAAACATTTCCAAAACTTCCTATTGCTTTTAAAATAAAATTAAAATTACTTTATATGGTTATATAGAAGTCTAGCCTGTTTACCTTGCCTGTCTTTTTTTTCTCCAACCTTCACCTTTACCTCCCCTATTTTAAGCTATAGTTATATTGAAAACCTCTCTGTTATAAGTATAAAATGTCTTCTCTAGCTCGTGGATTCTCAAAATAAGCATTTTTTACTCTGCCTCAACCAATTTTGGCCTTTCTACTTCAGTTATCAGATTAAATATATTCTTTCCTGACCATCACATGACTGGTGTGGCTAGGTAATATTTTTACGTATAATTCGGGGAGCTTTTTTTCTTCCTGCCTAAACACATTTTCTTCTTTGTCTATCTCCAAAATTCTTGGAATAGCAGTTCTCATGCCTTTCTGCCTCAGGGGAGTTGTCTGCCAGGGGAAAATATAAGTAGAACAAGTTGGCAGGACTTCTGGGCTTTTGTCCTCAAAGTCTTAAAATCTTGAGGATGGATGGGATTTCAGTAAAAAAGAGTATATTAGAAAGAGTAGAAGGAAGAGAGTGGGCCCTTCCAGCAATTATATGAAAAATGACACCAGGAAGGGAGAAGCGCTGGATGAGTCCTGGATCCCTAGCTCTCGATACCTAGACTTTGTTCTCTCATTGACAAGAAGACCAATCCTCAAGACAGCTCATGCCCTGCAATATCTCTGGGGTATAGAAGGTGCAAGAACCGTAATAGTGCTCATTATAGATACTCAAGCCATATTCTTTGACTGAATGACTGTACCAGAGTATAAACCCAAAGCACGATACCACTAGAATTAATGAAACAGCATTTATTAAGGTCCTAGAGGCATTGAAGGCTTGTAGGAAAACTTAAATTAACTATAGAAGATAAAGTGACATGTCTTATACATGTGCATTTGGAGACCAAGCAGTATTGCTACAGTAGCATATTGTCCCATAGCAATCTATCATTATTGTAATAGAATCTATTGCATTTTATGTCTATTGCTTAATCCTGTATTTTCCCCTAGAAAAGGGACTGTCCCCAAAGCTATGCTGGTTTGGATTTTATTCCAAAATGTCTAACATTAAATGGCAATGAAAGATCTTATGTTTAAAGAATTGGAGAAGAGACTACAAATTAAGTTTGACCACTGTAATGATTTCTATTCAAATTATATTGTTACAAGAAATTTCAAAAAACATCTAATTCAGAGTTTTATGTGAGCCATATCATATAATCTCTTCACTCTGTAGCCCGTCCCCCTTTCTAAAACTGCACCCACATGCCCTGATGGCAACAGCCTTGTAAAACACTAAGGCAGTGTGTACATATTATTTATTCTCATCCACATTGAAAGAGAATATTCTCTTTCATCAGATTTTAAACTTATTTAGGAAGTAAAAACGCATATGAAGATCTATTTAAGAAGATGGCATATAGGGGAGCCTGGGTAGCTCAGTTGGTAAGCGTCCAATTTCAGCTCAGGTCATGATCTTGCAGTTCATGAGTTCAAGCCCCACATCGGGCTCTGTGCTGACAGCTAGAGCCTGGAGTCTGCTTAGGATTCTGTGTCTCCGTCTCTCTCTCTCTGTCTCTCTCTCTCTCAAAAATAAACAAGCATTAAAAAGAAATTAAGAATATGGCATATGTCTATCAGCAAGTGGGCTTCATAAAACATTAATTCCATTGCAGACTCCCTCTTTGGGTTCCCCTCTCCTATAAAGTTTTCAAAAGGGTAATAAAGAGGTAGCTGTGTTATCTGCAAGCTGGTAGCTAAGAAAAAGAGAAAGTTATTGAGCCAGAAATTTCTAGTTCATTCTTCCCCAATTTTTCAGTCAAATATATGGAAACCCAGGCTTATCTTACAGTCACTGAAGGCCAGGCAGCAAGTGGAATTTGTCATCATTGTGTGTGCATAAGAAAGAAACTTTTAAGATACATGTTAGCAGCTGCAAAGAAAATCCTTCAGACAACAGTAAAGTGCTTTCTTAAGAAATGTGTCAAAAAATAAATAAACGGGGGAAAAAAGAGAGAAATGTCTAAAACCAACTCTCTTGCTGTCCCAGATGATATTTTAGGGAGAAATAAAAACATTACTAACTCTGAGTGTGAATATACATTTTGGACATACCTTCATTCACTTTTATTTATTTATGTATACACAAGAATTTTACATTATAAATATCTAGATCTAAATAAACTTAAATTAGTTTTACAAGTATAAAACTAAATGCAATGTGGTCAGAACTTTTTCCATAATTATATCTGTAGTGCCTTTTCTTTTTTTATTAGTGTCACATACAATAATGGAGTGCCTTGCAGTTAATGCCATCTTGTATTAATAGATCATTAAAATATACTTATAATTAACTAGTCAATATAAAGTGGGATCAAATGAAAGTAGTACTTCTTTGGTATTCCAGAGGTAACCAAACACCAGGCTCTTCTGAATAACTGACTATGGATATTAATTTAATTCAGATCATCTAAGTTAAAAAGGCAATAAAGAAAATTCTATGTGAACCAGGATTCATAAGAAACTTGCTGGACATATGACTATTAATAACTTAAGAGTTATTAATCCTCTTGTAAATAAATTCTGGCTTCCAAAACAGTTCTGTCTTCTAGAAAAAGAGTGTCAGGATCCATTTTATTTTCTTTGCCCCTCTGGTGCAAGAAATAAGATATTATTAGACCGGGCAGACTAATCTTGGCTATTGAATCCATACAGTCTTATAGATCCCTTTCTTACAATATAAGATTTACATCTTCTTTTATGACTAATCTGATTTCAGAGCCTGGCTTCATTTTCCTTAATTCTTGTTCAGTGTGCACATTTTGACCTTACACTGCCCTCCCTGGCTCCCAGCACTCTCACATTTCAATTTTACTTAAATGTGCATGTGATGGATTCTGCATTCTCTACTACAGATCCTCCTTTTTATTACAACTCAGCCCTAATCTTGGGTCAAAACCCTTTACTGAAATCCTGGAACCCACAGCTCCTGAAGAGTCCTCCATCTTCCTGGCAGACACCACATTTCACCATGAAGACCCACTAGTGTTGGTACTTTAACCAATCTCCTCCAATCTTCCAGTAATTTAGACAAATAAATTTCAACTAACTTCTCTAGATTTCTAGCCATCTTAATTTTTACAGGAAGAATTAAGCCACTAGAGTATGCTTAAGAACTGTTCTAGTTGTGCTCACAAATAGAGGTTATCTTTTAAAGTTCCAGAGCAGTACAGTGTCGATTCATGCTGGTTCTTCAGTATCTAGCTTAATATAATCCTGGAACTGTTTTTATAGAAGTGCTTGGCTTATTGGAGTAGAAATGACTACTTCACTTTATGCACATAAGATCTCACCTTGAGCTGCTATCCCTGTCTAACTTGTAAACACTTTTGACCTCAATGACTTTATAGGAATTACAGAAATCATTTTTTTTAACAAGGAGATTCAGAGATCATATATATAAATAAAGTACACACACACACACACACACACACACACACACACACACACACAACCTTAGGACCTTTGGTTTTCCGGTGACTTCCCAGTGCTGAAAGAGGAATGGCCTAGTCCTCAGTATGACCTTCCTCACCCTGACTCCTCATTTCCACTGTAATCCCCAGGCCCTGCTCCCCACCTGCCACAAGGTTCTCTTGTTCTAGTGAAATGAACTACAGTCACAGATTTCTTCTAAAGCCGAACTGTTAAAGAATTACTATTTTTACTGTAGTAAAAACAAATTATAAAATTAACCATCTTAACCACTTTTAAGTGTATTATTCAATAGTATTTTTCATTTTCATTGTGAAACAGATCCCAGAACTTTTTCATCTCATAGAAATTCATTACGCAATGACTCTTCTCTTTCCCCTTCTACCAGCCCCTTGGAATGACCATTCAACTTTTCGCCTCTATTATTCTGATTTCTTTAGATGCCTAATTTAAGAAAAATCATTCAGCCTTTGTCCTTTTGTGACTCGCCTATTTCACATAAAGTCCTCAAGGTTCATCCATGTTGTAACAGGTAACAAGGTTTCCTTTTTTTTTTAAGACTAACATTTTATTGTGCGATATGTATACAACATACACCCATATATCACACCATATATATCACTGTTTATCCATTCATCTGTTGATGAACCATTAGCCACAGCCCATGAACAGGTATATAATCATGATTCCTGCCATTTCTCCTTACATGTAAAATGAACAACAAGGTGCACTGCTCAATATTCTGCTGAGAGGATATTTCTTCACCATTGTCTTCAGGGATCTTCTAGAAAGGGGCTGTCATGATACAGGACTACACTTTTTGGTGATGACTACATATTGTGCAGAATCATCTATAAACCAGGCCTGAGTCTTCTCTTCCTCAGTCAACTGATCACAGAAAATTCCCCATGAGGTAACAGGTGCAGGCTGGGGGAGAGAAGGCAGTGTATGTAGTAGAAATGGTAACTATGCACATTTGGGCTCATGCCTCATGTAACTTACAACTTCAGGGTCTGCTCAGGCCCAATCTCATATATAACACTTCTATTTGATGAGGAGTGCTGCTGTACATAATCAAGTTATGTCTTTGTGGGTCAGATAACTCCCAGGACAAGATGGGAAGCTCAGATAACGTGGAAACTTGGTGGCCCATGGTTAAGCATTAGGTCTGTACTAAAGCCCAGTGGCAGCTAAAAGCTATAGCTCACAAGGGGAGTAGTTAAAACAATCTGCTTAAAAAATGGGCAGAAGACCTGAATAGACATTTTTCCAAAGAAGACATACAGATGGCTAGCAGGTACATGAAGAAACTAATCATCAGGGCAATGCAAATCAAAACCACAATATCGCCTCACACCTGTTAGAATGCCTATTATCAAAAAAATCACAAAATACCAAGTGTTAGTGAGGATGTGGAAAAAAGGGAACCCTTGTACGCTGCAGGTGGGAATGTGAATCGGTGCAGTTATTATGGAAAACAGTAGGGAAGTTCCTCAAAAAATTAAAAATAGCTCTGCTATATTATCCATTGATTCTACTTCTAGGTATTTATCTGAAGAAAGTGAAAACATGAATTCAAAAAGATACATACACCCTCATATTTACTACAGCATTATTTATAATAGCCAAGATACAGAAACCACCTAAGTGTCCACAGATGGATGAATAAAGAAGAAATGGGGTGGATACACAATGGAGTACTATTCAACCATTAAAAAAAATGAAATCTTACCATTTGTGACAACATTAATGAAACTTGAGGGCATTATGCTAAGCATAATAAGTCAGACAGTGAAAGACAAATGCTGTTTGTTGTCATGTATATGTAGAATCTAACAAAACAAACAAAAACCAAGCTCATAGACACAGACAACAACTGGTGTTTGCCAGAAGGAGGGGGAGTGGATATGCAAAATGGGCATAGGGGGTCCAAAGGTACAAACTTTCAGTTACAAAGTCGGTCAGTCATAATGTAAGGATAAGTCATTCTACAGCATGATGACTATAGTTAATAATACTGTATTACATATCAAAAAGTTGCTAAAACAATAAATCTTAGAAGCCCTCATAAGAAAAAAGTTATAACTATGTATGGTGACGAGTGTTAACTAGACTTATTGTGGTGATTGTTTTGGAATGTATACAAATATCGAATCATTATGTTATATGCCTGAAACAGACATGTTGCCAACTACACCCCTAACAAAAAGGCAAAGAGTAGTTATATGCGGAGAATGACAGAATTTTGCCCTCAAATCCTAAGAATCTGTCCTATGATTCACACACAGGAGTTTGCCAAAGTCTCTAAATAGCATTCCTATCTGCCACTAACACTTCACCACTAAAACTCCTCGATCATATGTCCCAAAGTGGCAGAGCAGCGTGAACTACTACTACCTTGAAGAGGCTTCTTCTGTTCTGGGCTCCACTCAAAACTAACAGCTTTTTTAGTCACTCAGTAAATGAGCTATAGTAACATCTCTTAATCTTTTTTTTTAAGTTTATTTAAGTTTTAAAGAGAGAGAGAGAGAGAGAGAGAGAGAGAGAGAGAGAGAAAATGAGAGCAAGCTGGGGAGGGGGAGAGAGAAATGGAGAAAGAGAATCCCAAGCAGGCTCTGCAATGTCAGCACAGAGCCTGACATGGAACTCAAATTCAGGAAAAGTGAGATCATGACCTGAGCCAAAACCAAGAGTCGGACACATAACCGACTGAGACACTCAGGTGCCCCCTGTAGTAACATCTCTGAATGAGGAATATGTTCCCTCAAAAATCCATTGAGGTTCACAAAGTGTTGTGTTTCTTTCTTGATTGTAGGTGGGACCACAGGTAACTACTTATCCTTCTTCTCAGAAGGGGTATCTCAAGATGTTCCACATCACTGGAGCCCTGGAAATTTCACTTAGAAGGACCCTGAGTTTTTGTCAGATTTATTTTCCATCATTTGACACACACACACACACCTATCTTGCCAATCATTCTAGAGTACTTGCTACTTCTCACTACAACTGTGTTCAAGTCCTATATCCTTGCTTATCTTCTGTCTTGTTATATCTATTGTATCTATGAGTGATACTATTTCCACCTTTCTACTCCCCTCAGTTCGACCATGGTTTATATTATATATTCAGGAGCTTTGATGTTTGGTGCATGAATATTTCCAATTGTTCTATCTTCTTAGTGTATTTTTTTAATGTTTTATTTTTACTTTGGAGACAGCACAAGCAGGGGAGGAGCAGATAGAGGGGAAAAGAGGATCCAAAGTGGACTCAGTGCTGCTGACAGTGAGACTGATGTATGGAGCTCAAACTTATCAACCACAAGACCATGACCTGAGCTGAAGCTGAATGCTCAACTGACTACGTCACAAAGGTGCCCTTTAATTCTTTTAATTTTAAAAAATGTTCTTTATCTCTTGTAACTTTTTTTTTTGTATGGAAGGTCCATTTTGTATGATATTAGCATAGTGATCCTTATTCTCTTTGGGATACCATTTGCATGAAAAGTGTTTCCAATCTTTTGCTTTCAGCCTATGTGTACCATTAGATCTAAAGTGAGTTTCTTGCAGATGGCAGATAGCTAGAGCCTGTGCTTTTGATCCATTCAGCTAAACCAGGTCTTTTGTTTGAGAAGTTTAATCCAGTTAAGGTAATTACTGTTATGAAAAAATTATTCCCATTTATTGTTTTCTGCATATCTTGAAGCTTTTCGTCCCTCCTTTGTTAATGCCTCCCCTTGTGTTTTTTGTTTTGTTTTTTGCTTTTGTTTTTTTGTTTTTTGTTTTTTGTTTTTTGTTTTTGTTTTTTTTTTTTGGTGGTGACATGCTTTGATTGCCTTCTCATTCCTGTATCTGAGTGTATATCTCACAATAAAATGTTTATTTCCATAGGAATTATATCTGTTTCATAAATGTTTTAATGCATTTTTTAAAAACAATCAATTCCCATATAGTTGTTATACAGTGCTATATTAGTTTCAGGTGTACAATACAGTGAGTGATTTAATAATTCTATATATTACTCAGTGCTTATCCAAATAAGTGTACTCTTAACCCCCTTCACCTATTTCACCCATCTACTCACCTACCTCTCCTCTGTTAATCATCAGTTTGTTCTCTACAGTTAAGTGTCTGATTTTTGGTGTCTTTTTCTCTTTGTTCTTTTGTTTCTTAAATTCCACATGAGTGAAATCATATGGTATTTCTCCTTCTCTGACTTATTTCATTTACCATTATACTCTCAAGATCCATCTATGCTGTGGCAAATGGCACAATTTATTTTTATGTCTAAGTAATATTCTATTGTATATCTGTGTGTATGCATATAGTGTATGTGTGTGGATATATATATATACACATACATACATATACATACATATATATAAAACCCCCATATATGTGTGTGTGTGTAATCTTCTTTATCCATTCATCTAATGATGGTCACCTGGGCTTCTTCCACAATTTGGCTCTTATAAATAATGCAGCAGGAAACAAAGGGGTGCATATATCTTTTTGAATTACTGTTTTCACATTCTTTGTGTAAACAGTTCAGTTACAGTAAGTTCAATTACAGAATCACGTAGCAATTCCATTTTCAATTTTTTGAGGAACCTCCATACTGGTTCTACAGTGGGTGACCTAGTCTGCATCCTCACCAACAGTGCAAGGGGGCTCCCATTCCTCCACATCCTCGCCAGCATCTGTTGTTTCCTGAGTTGTTGATTTTAGCCACTCTGGTGTGAGTGGTATTCCATGTGGTTTTGATTTGCATTTCCCTGATGATGAGTGATGTTGAGCATCTTTTTACATGACTGTTGGTCATCTGGATGTCTTCTTTGGAGAAATGTCTATTCATGTTTTCTGCCCATCTTTTATTGGGTTATTTCAGTGCTTCTGATGTTGAGATTTATACGTTCTTTATATATTTTGGATAGTAACCCTTTATCAGACATACCATTTGCGAATATCTCCTACCATTCGGTAGGTAGTCTTTTAATTTTATTATTTCTTTGCTGTGCTCCTTGTCATTTCCTTTTGTCTATGCTCTGTAGACATTTTCTTTGTGGTTATCACTGTAGTTGCATAAAAATAATTTTTTCTAAATTATTTAAATATTTTAAACTGATAAAAGACTAATTTGAATAGTATGTGAAAACTATACTATTATATAACCATGTGCCCAAATTTATGCTATTGCTGTCACATGTTATATCTTTCTTTGTATACTGTGTGCCAATAGGTTATTTTTTGTAATTTAGTCATTTAATTGTATATAAGAATTGAAAGTGAATTTATGCACCAAATTTACCTTAATAGAGGTTACTACGTTTGCCATGAATTTACCTTTACCAAAGAACTTTGTATTTTCCTTGGCTTCACATTACTGTCTACCATCCTTTGCTTTCACCTTGAAGGATTCCCTTTTACATTTCTTTCAGAGCAGGTCTAGCGGTAATGAACATCCTTAGCTTTTATCGATCTTGGTAAGTTTTCATTTTGGAAACTTTTCATTTCATTGGAAGGATATTTTCTGAACACAATATTCTTGGTTGACAGTTTTTTTTTTTCTTTCAGCAATTTGACTATGTTATCTCACTCCTTTCTGCTCTGATACATCTTCGCTGAGAAATCTGATAATCATATGGAAGCTCCCTTGTATGGGACAAGTCACCTTTCTCTTGTTGCTTTCAAGGTTGTCTTTTGATAGTTTGATTGTAACATGTCTCAAAGTCAGTCTCCTTTATTTGGTTGGAATTCCTTGAGCTTCTTGAATTTTATATGCCCATTTCTTCTTCAATTTTGGGAGTTTTTCAACCATTATTTCTTCAAATAAACTTTGTTTCCTTCTGCAACTCCTATTAATGATATTAATGATAGCATTAATGATATTAATGATATATTGATCTGATGATAACATCGCATAACACCCTTAGACTCTCTTCACTTTTTTTTTTCCATTTTGCTCTCATGATTTGATGAATTCCAAAGAACTGTTTTCAAATTAACTGATTCTTCTCCCTATTCAAGTCTGCTGTTCAGCCCATCTAATACATTTCTCCATTCACTATGTTTTTCAGCTTCAGAATTACTGTTTGGTTCTTCTTAACATCTTCTATTTGTTTGTCAATACTACCATTTTGTCCATGCATCATTTTTCTAATTTTGTTTGCCTAATTGTTTTCTCTTTTAGTTCAATAAGCATCTTTAAGATAGTTATTTTAACTCTTTTTTTTAAGGAATGTCATAAATTTGCATTTCTTTAGGATTGGTTTCAGGAGACTAATTTTGTTTCCTTAGGCTAGGTTTCCCCATTTCTTAGAATGGGATAAAATATTTTAAAATTCAGATGTATTATAAGGAATTTGTATCTAGAATATATAAAGAACTCTTACAACACTGTAATTAAGAGAAAAATAACCCAATTAAAAAGTGGGCCAAGGATGTGACATTTCTCCCAAATAGGATATACAAATGCCCAATAAGCAAATGAAAAGATGGTCAACATTCTTAGTCACCTAAAAAATGCAAAACAAAACCACAATGAGATATAACTTCACACCACTAGCATAGTGAAATCAAAATGTCAGAACAAGTATTGGTGAAGATGTGGATAAATTAGAATTCTCATACACTGTTGGTGGAAATGTAAAATGGTGCACAGTCTCACAATTCCTCAAATGATTAAACACAGAGTAATCATTTATCCAGCAATTTCTACTCCTAGGTATATATCCAAGAGTTTGAAACATGTTCACATACAAACATATATGAGTATTTACAGAAACATTACACATAAAAACCAAAAGATGAAAACATATTGAAAGTCTGTCAACAGATATATAGCATACAAAATGTGGCATATCCATACAATGGAATATTATTCAGCCAATAAAATAAAGGGAGTATTGATGCATATTACAACATGGATAAGCCTTGAAAACATTATGCTAAGTGAAAGAAGCCAGGCACAAAAAAGCACATAATATAACATTGCATTCAAATGAAAGCCCAGAATAGGGAAATCTACATACTCAGAAAGTATAGTAGTAGCTGCTCAGGGCTGTGTGGTGGTGGGGCTGGGAGAATGGGGAGTATGAGAGTTAAAGAGTTTAGATGTGAAGTGATAAAGATGTTCTAAAATTGAGTGTGGTGTTTGCACAAATCCATAAATTTGGTCACTGAATTGTAAACCTTCAATGGGTGAGTTGGATAATGTTAAATATATCTCAATAAGCTATCAGTAACATTCCTAAATGGGTAAAGGTCTCAAGTGAACATTTCTCCAAAGATAATATATAACCAACAAATACATAAAAAGATGTTAAACATCATTCATTCTCATGGAAGTACAAATCAAAATACAATGAGAAGCCACTTCACACCAACTAAGATAACAAATCAAAAAAGTAAAATTAATGTGGGCAAGAATGTGGAGAAATTAGTACCCTTATACATTGTTGGTGGGACTGTGAAATGATATAGGTACTGAGAAAAACAGTTCAGCAGTTACTCAATAATTTAAATACATAATTACCATCAACCCAGCTATTTCAATTCTAGATACCCGTAACAACTAACGACACGTTTTCAAACAGAAACTTGCACACAAACAAAGTTGTATGGGGCATACAACTTTATGGGTATGGGTTTTCCTTTAGGGCAAAGAAAAATTCTGGAACTAAATAGCGGTGAATGAGCTAAATGTTAATAAATTGTACACTTTAAAATGTTTATAGTAATTTTATGCTATGTGCATTTTACAATAAGTAAAAATTGGTTTGTGTATATAGCAGTATATAAAATTTAATCATCTTTATCTTATAAATTAACACGCATTTAAAAAAATTAATGTTTATTTATTTTTGAGAGAGAGACACTGAGCATGAGTGTGAGAGGGACAGAGAGGAGAGGGAGACACAGAATCTGAAGCAGACTACAGGCTCTAAACTGTCAGCACAGAGCCTGATGCAGGGCTTGAACCCACAAAATGTGAGATCATGATAGGAGCCCATCAGATGCTTAACTGACTGAGCCACCCAGGTGCCCCCATTGTAAGAAAATGAAAACTGAAGAAAAATGGATTTAATTCATTGTTTCAAATGAATTTTCTTCCAGATATATAATGTGAATAATGTTGAAGGATCTTTAGAGTT
Organism: Prionailurus bengalensis; assembly: GCF_016509475.1. Classification (NCBI taxonomy): domain Eukaryota; kingdom Metazoa; phylum Chordata; class Mammalia; order Carnivora; family Felidae; genus Prionailurus; species Prionailurus bengalensis. The sequence goes on along the minus strand of NC_057343.1, from coordinate 61,474,393 downwards.
TTCTCCTTCATTTGTTCAAATCTGTTCATATTTTTGAAAAGAAAACAATTCTACCTATTTGCCTTTGGCTTAATCACTGAGTGGCTCATTTAACATGAAGATTTTTATTTAAATTTTCACCTTTCTCATATTTGTCAAGGTGGGATAGCACAGTGTTTTATCCATTTAAATATGAATTATTAAAATAAAGGCATAGGATGATTTTCTAGTGTCAGCCTGCCAAATATTTTTTGTCTGGTTTTGATTTATGTTTAAGGTGAATATAAGTTGTTGGTAGTGTTTTCTAGTATGTATGTCAAGTACATCTCAAAGATTAAATTAAAACAGAAGGATAATATCCCTGGTTTGTGAGGCAGAACCACTTAAACTATTCCCATTAGGATAGTGATCTGTGAAAACGGGATAGGGTCTATGTTATGTGAATGATATTAAATCATGGTAACAAAGAATCCAAGGCATGTAAAATTTAAACTTTAGAGAGTGACACGAGCAAGACTGTGGACTTGGAAGTTTCGGGCCCTCCTTCTCTCACATAGGGACCAAGTCAGCAACAATATGATGACCAGAACACATTCGTGAGAACTCTAGAGACCAGTCGAGAAGCTACAGCACACAGATCAATGTAAAACCAAAAAACTGGTCCAGAAAAAGAAGAAAATCTGTGGCATTTTGTATACCCTTCCATGCCCTTTCCCCTATTTGACTTAAGTGGTGAAACCAGGAGGAAACCTGCCACACTGAGGTTTCTGGCAAAGAAATCTCAACTAAAATGTCCTCCTTTGGGACAGAAACAAGACAGCACATCAAAAGTCCAATGTTCTGGTTAGTCTGGGGGCTGCCCTGAAGGACTGAAATCCATCGCACTTGACTTAAAGCACTGACATGACGGGCAGCATCTTTTGGAAGCCCCTGAAAACAGACTCAGTATTACTGTATCACGTTAGAGGTGTTCTACAGGCACAGACCAGGTGGAACAAGAGATGGTGGGTTTCTGAAAAGAAGCACTGATAAATTATTTGGGAAATTTGAGAGAACTAAAAGCATATTCACACACTAAAAAAAAAAACAAAAAAAACAGACAAGGTTTAAGAGGTCTTAGACCTCTAGTTGTGCCCATCAGGGAAGGTCATCCCCTCTACACTAAGACAGCCCATAAATAGTGGGAGAAGTGGTTTTTTTTTTTTTTTTTTCAAATGTTGTGGTCTCAATACAAATCACAAGGCATGAAAAGAAACAGGAAAACATGACCCAATCAAAGAAATAAAATGAAGCTCCAGAAACCTAGCCTTAAAAAAGGCAAATTTATGAGGTGCCTTACAAAGGATTAAAAATAACTATCTTAAACATGCTCCCTAAGCTAAAGGAGAACACAAGTAACCACATTAAATCAGGAAAAAAAAAGATGCATAGGAAAATTTATATTATCAACAAAGAGAAGCTATCTAAAAGAACCAAACAGAAATTCTGAAGCTGAAAAATACAATGAATTCAGAAATTCACTAGATGCTTGAACAGCAGATTTGATCAGGCAGAAAATAGAATCAGTTAGTTTAAAAACATATCTTCTGAAATGAACTTAAGAGAAAAAAATGAAAGAGTGAACAGAGCCTAAGGGAGTTATGGGACACTGTCAAGTATACCAGTCTCAAAAGGAGAGAAAGAGAGGGGGAAAAAAAAAAAGAGCCAGACATGGGGCTCCATCTCACAAACCATGAGAACATGATCTGAGCCAAAATCAAGAGCCAGACGCTTTATGAACTCAGCCCCCGGATACCCCAAAACAAGTTTCTTTTTTAAAGCATGCACTCTTTGATTACTTCTGGCAAATAAATCTGAGTGGTTGGTGGCTCAGTCACTTAAGTGCCTTTGTTTCAGGTCATGATCTCATGGTCCATGGGTTCAAGCCCCACACTGGGCTCTGTTCTGACTGCTTGGAGCTTGGAGCCTGCTTTGGATTCTGTGTCTCCTTCTCTCTCTGCCCCTCCCCCACCCACACCTCTGTCTCTGTCTCTCAAAACTAAATAAACATAATTTTTTTTAAAACCTCAACTAAAATGTTCTGTGATTTTACTGAATTTTATTATAAAACATAGCATATACATACATAAAACGGAAAAAATATAGTCATTTGTACATATATTCTTGGGGGATCCTTTAATGCTACCTCCTTTCAAGCAAAAATAATTTCAAGAACTACATTACATACTTTAATAATCACCACTGCTGTGTAGGGATAACGGGAAAGAACAATGAACAAGTAAATGTGATGACATTCTTGAGATCCTGTGTTATAACTGTGGAATGCGGGAGATACAAAAAAGGCAAAGAAGCCTGTGGCATAGAATAAAATTAGAAGTGCAAATATGAATACCTTCTATATATATTCGATGAAAGAACCTAGAAGCAAAACCACCCTGATAGCATAAGAACAGTTAGCATGCAAATTTTGGATAATTTCATTCCCCACTAACGAGTCTGAACTTCCTGGAAAAGTGACTAATTCAAGTGCTAACACAGGCAATAACTAACATGAGCCTGTGGTAGCTCACATTTCAGAAAGTAAAAAAGTCCTCTTACAAAATGAAATTTTAATAGGGCATGTTAAAAGGGGACAAGAACCAACTTGAGGAGTTTCCTCTAGCCGAATCTGGGACAATTTGAACATTACACTAATTAAAAAATAGTGATGAATTCTAAATGAATGACAAATAGGAAGGAAGGGAGGGAGGAATAAAATATATATACATTCTTTTTTTTAATATTTTTATTTTTGAGACAGAGAGAGACAGAGAATGAGCAGGGGAGGGGCAGAGAGAGAGGGACACACAGAATCTGAAGCAGGCTCCAGGCTCCCAGCTGTCAGCACAGAGCCCAAGGCAGGGCTTGAACTCACAGACTGTGAGATCATGAACTGAGCTGAAGTCAGACGCTTAACCAACTGAGCCACCCAGGCACCCCTATATACATTCTTGATGGAGAAGGTAGGGATCTTTAAAAAAATATATATTTTTCATAGAGAGAGCGAGCATGAGTGGGGGAGGGGCATAGAGAGAGGGAGACACAGAATCCAAAGCAGCTCCAGGCTGTCGGCACAGAGCCTGACGTGGGGCTCGAACTCACAGACCACGAGATCATGATCTGATCCAAAGTCGGACATTCAACCGACTGAGCCACCCAGGCGCTCCAGAAGGTAGGGATCTTTCTTACAGGAAAATGGTGACTGATCAATTGGCAGAAAAATGAATTTGCGAAATAATTTTGTAAGCATCATAGAAAGACTGTCCAGGCATGAATAATGAATGAATAATAAATTACTGGGGACAGTGGACAGAAGCTGTAAGGAGAATATTTCCATCATCTTAAATGTCTTCCTACAGACTGCTTGTCATTTGCAAGGAGAACATACAGTGGAGAAGCCAGAAAACACCTTGACCAGGTGATCAAACTTAAAATCAGAAATGAGGGGCTACTGAGTGGCTCAGTTGGTTAAACATCAGACTTCGGTTATGATCTCATGGTTTGGGAGTTGGAGCCCCACGTCAGCCTCTGCGCTGACAGCTCAGAGCCTGGAGCCTGCTTTGGATTCTGTCTCCCTCTCTTTCTGCCCCTCCCCCACTGCACTCTGGGTCTCTCTTAAAAATAAACATTAAAAAAATTTTTAAAAATCAGAAATGAAAAAGAAATGGAAGGTGAAAACACCCATTATTTATGAAATATTCTGAACGGAAGGATCTGAATCTAAGCATGGATTGTTTCAGATTAGGCACATTTATCAAAAGAATACATAGCAAATGAAAAAAAATAAAGTTGATAAATATACTTGACCTCTCATGATATGGAGCCCCACACTGATGAATAAAGATTTTGCATCACCTTTGGTATTCGATCAACAGGTAGCGTAATTCCTTCTCCAGAACACTTCCCAATTACTTTGTGGTATTATATTTACCTCAAGTGTGTTTCCCATAACAGAACTGGTAGAATCCATACCAGAACCAAAGAAGTGTGACTTGCTTTAACCTAAGTTCAAATTAAACTCATGGAAAAGACAAGTAAGACATTCAGAGGGCTTAAAAAGTGGAAAGGTTTTAAATTACCCCCAAATAATTTTAAATTGTATCAATTCTGTTGTATCTTTAACATTTCAAATTGCACATTTACTGCTGCTTACATGTAATACAATAATTTGCAACACGTAGCTACCTTTATTGAATTATATTTACTTCTATAATGTGGACTCTAGTGATAACATACTTATATGACTTACAGGCTTTCTGTGTTTGCTGTGATCTTTTCATAAAAGGTATAGGTTTTTAATTACATTGAGTATTTTTGCGTATATTTCCTTGTGAATATTTCTGGGAAAGATTTTTGTTGTTGTTCTTTTTTTTTGGGGGGGGGAGTGATACTGAAAATGGCTGTAAAGATTCTGTGAATTTCATTCCCTCTATATAACCTTCTTTCCCAGACTCAATATCCATAATATTTTTTTTTTTATCTCTGTGGCTTAGTGTATTGCTAGAATATATTTTGATTTAACTTTATTAAATTTTCCTGAAACCAGGTGATACCTATCAATCTACAGATTCAAGCCTTCCCTTTTCACAATTGTGAACGTTTTTTGTATCCTTTCTTTGCTAATTTAAAGATATCACTTATCCAGATGTTTTTATTGACTGTCCTTTTTTTATAACCTTTATTCTTTTATTACATTTATGTATTTTTTCTTGTTCCTTTGCATTCTGTGAAGTTTCCTCAAGATTACCTCATTTTCACCTTTCCTTTGAGTAACTTCCATACACTGTTGTAAGAATTTGTAATACTTCTACTTACAATGCTTATGATAATAGTATTGCTTTTTTATTCCAATTTTCTTTCAGATATACAGAGAACAGGTAAAACCAGATTTATAACATCACAGATCATAGTTACCTGATGTCTCTGCCACGGTTTTTTTCATCATTTAATTTTAATCTTTCTCTTCAGATCTTATTTCATCCTATGTTTTAATGCACCCAATAAAATATGATATATGGGTTCTTAAATAGTATTATTTGCTGTATCTTTTTTTAAATTTTTTTTAATGTTTGTTTGAGAGAGAGTATGTGTGTGTGTGTGTGAGCAGGGGAGGGGCAGAGAGAGAGGGGGAGAGAGAGACTCCCAAGTAGGCTCCGTGCTGTCAGCACAGAGCCCAATGAGGGGCTCGAACTCATGAATCATGAGATTATGACCTGAACCAAAAATTAAGAGTTGGATGCTTAACCAACTGAGCCACCCAGGCTCTCCTCATGTATCTGTTTTTAATTTTCATCAATGATACTATGTTACAAACTACTATCTATTTTTACTTTTTTTACACAAGTCTTGTCTTTTGTTCTTTCTTTATATCTTTTAGCTATGTATCCATTTTCCTAGTAATGGTAACTTAGATTACATCCAAATATGTTCTACCACACACAATACTATTATAAAAATCTTGTTTTAAATCAAGTAATGGAATTTCAGTTTTGAAGCATGCACATATTGGTTTACTTGAATAATACCAGATTATTTTCCATAACATATGTACCAGTACAAATTCTTACCAGACATGGATAATAGTATCAATCTCTCAACATCATCACCTATGTGTATTATCCAATATAAAAAGTTTCACAAATTGATAGCTTTAAGGCAATACTTTGTTTTAATTTGCATTCATCAACTTATTAGTAATAACACAGATAATCATCATATATAGCATTTAGTAAATTTATCTTTCCCATCTATTCCTCTGTATCATTGTCTTTCCATTTCCATAATGTGTTTCATTTATCCACTTGTGATATGCCACCTGAAGTTTCTGTCCAGTGTTTCCTTCCAGATTTGCCTTTTCCTTCTTAATTTATAAGGTTGCAAACAAAAAAATGGGGTTTAAAAGCATCATATATGTTATATATATTATATATAAAACAAATTACTTGCAATGGGTTTATTTGATATGAATTTGAAACACACTGTAGTTTGTTTTATAATATATTCACCTTTTGTCCTTAGTTACTATGAAAGCTTATTTTGGGGTTCAGAAAATGATTATCAGGCACTGCCAGCTTTTTATTTCTCACTAGTGACATTATCAATGACAACCACCACAGAAAATGAAACCATCTAAAGTCCAAGAAAATCCTCAATCTCTATTACCCACTTATGGATAATCATGAATTAACTATATATATTAGGGTGCTGATATAAAAAGTTCCCCACTGGACCATTATTTTACCCAGTAGTGCAAGGTTACCTTTCAAGGTACTATGAATTACACACTACAGGGAGTTTCTATAAAGAACAAGATTAACTTAGGAATAACAAGGTTTTAAATCTTTGTTGGAACCCTGAAATCCTGGGAGCACACTAAGAATATAGTTTCATAGCCACTGGCGTACAAATACATAAATCACGAAGGTTTATGTAAACAGAATAATATACACAGAATAGAGAGATTTTCTATGTCCAAGGTAAGTAACTTTTTGTGCTTGGACTATATCTTAAAACTTATAACCTAAAATATTAGCGCACAAAAGCAGTTTGAAATGATAAACTTTCAGTTTTAAATTTATAAGTGAAAAATTATTAATGATAAAAAACACTCCACTATATACTCTGTTGATATTCTTCTTCCTGTCATTTCCCCCAGCCCTTTCAGGAGCTTTAGGACAACTACCACCCTTAGTTGAGTGAGGGTATTCTGAGATGTGATTATTTAAAGTTGAATCTCTTGGAAATCCTGAGGAAGTTAATACTGTATGTAAATATTTTATTAAGACATGTGACATTTAAATTCTAATCTTTGCTCTTCTTTGTTTAGCAACTCATTCCTCTGGCTCCAGAAATACTTATTATCTACATATACCTCTGGAATCTAGGTGTTTTAATAATCTCCTTTCCTTTCCATTTGTCATTGATGTTATACTTTCAGACATTCTTACTTTCCTGCTTCTTTTAGACTAGTCTCAAATCATTTGTGATACACCTTGACACTTTGTCCTCTTGCTGTGTTTCACACAGGCTACATACATTTTGATACAGTTATAATTTAGATTTGTTTCATGCTGAGACCATTCAGCAAATTTAGTTCAATTCTATTTGCATCTACTGAGCGTCTATTACATGATAAAAACTGAGTTAATTTTGAAGTCACAAAGTTGACTAAGGCAGTTGCTACTGTTTAGTATATTAACTAAATTAGATAACTAAATATTAATTGTGGATAAAGATAAATGCCAAGCTTAGGGGAAAATATTGTACTTTGTCGAACATGAATTGCTTGGACATATTTACATGTTGTCATAAATCTAACGAGTCCCTCTACTTTTAGTCAGAAACATGGAGGAGATAATCCAAATTTAGGCTGAACCCTATTAAAAAAATCAACTGGTTTACTTGATCCTAATATAATTTACCAACTGCCAACATGATGTCAAATTGAAAACTTGATAAAAAAAAAAGTAAGTTTCTATCTTAAGGCTTCTGGGAAATGTATTCCATTATATCGAACCTAAAATATTTGTGTAATTGAAAAATTCAATATATTCATATTTAATACATATTTTAATAACATTATGATAATATGAATAGGAAACTAATTTCCAAGAAAATATAAAATTATCCAAAGTGAAAGAAATTACATTGTACCGTAAAAAAAAAAAAGATGTAATATTTGTTTTTCAAAAACAGATGGCGTGAGTAACAGAATGTCATGAAAATGAAAGCAGTGCCTCAGGCACAGACAATGTAATATATCAATACAATATATTGTTATAGGTAATGGAATCTAGAGACAGGAATCATGATACACAATATCAATGAAGACAGGATTAGTGATAGTAACTCCTTAAATGAAACCTACACTCTTAAATTTACATTCAATATGATTTCATTTTTAGTTTTTTTGTTTTGTTATAAATAAGTAGAAAAGAAACACAGTCAGTTATAATCTGACATCCCAGACACCTGCAGTACAGACATGAAATGGTTCTTTGTTTTGGTTTTGCTTTTAGTTGTAAAATATTTCACAAATTAAGGGAATGCTTATGCAATTACATCATTTTAATTATATATGAACATATATACACACATACATATTTGAAAATCTTTGTGAGGAGCAAAACGTTAACTTAGTTGTTACTGATGCTAGCTATTACTCTCTTGAAAATGTTGAAAATCTACAGCAAATATGGTGAATTTAGCTCTGCACTAGAGCATATGATTTAATACTTCTTAGAAAACATATGCCTCCCCCCACCTCACACACACACGTGCACGTGCGTACGTACACACACACACACACACACACAAACTGAATTAACAGAGGGTACCTGTTTGCATGTGTACTAAACTGGAGGGTAACAATGAATGCAGTTAAAAGTGAAGAATATTTATCTCCCATCACATAATAGCAATTTTTAACTAATTATATAATACTATCAGTCACAGCATCAAAGTCATATTGTTTGTGTTATGTCAGAGAAAGAAGGAAATTATTTTCTTTTTTTCATCTGTTCTGTCAACAAATGTTACACTCCTTAGAGAGTGTTAATGGGCTAAAGAATGAGTCCACCAAGTGGAGTATAGTTGAGGGGAAAACTCCTATCAAAGCAGAAAAAATAACTACAGCAAAAGAAGTAGGAATCCTAAAGGTGTATTTGATTATCATAATAGGATGATTAGAAGCTGTGTTTCCAGATGTAGACTTAGCAGCATTTACATGGCAGCAAAGCCTATAACCAGATCAATCATAAAAATACACAACAAAACAGAGATTTCTGTCCTCAACAACACATGTCAAGAGATTGTTATCTGGTTGAATCACATACTGTTGTAAAATAATTCATAGATGATACAATATATGATTAAAGTCAAGCTACAAAATATCTATGAGAGCAAATACTCCATGAAAATAGTCACATCATTCTTATTAGCATCAAAGGAACAACTTGCCTAACTTATATACTAACTTTCTGATTTAATCCAGTCACTGAAATTCCCTACAGTCATTCTAATCTAAGAAGGTTGTAGTTCCTTCATGTTATGAGGAATTAAAATGTCCAGAAAGAGGTAAGAGACATTGCATAAAATGCCCACTTCTCTGGAGATGTAGTCTTAAGTAACATCTGGGAATAAATGCAGTGGTTAGATAATTCATGTGTGTCACATTAATGAAGTTTTCATAATCATGCAATCTGCTTGTTGAAAATTATTCTGTAACTTATCACTCCTATAGTATTTACTAATTAGATCATAGGATATTTACATTATGTTAAAACTTTACAGTATAGGGGTGCCTGGGTGGCTCAGTCGGTTAAGTGTCAGACTTTGGCTAAGGTCATGATCTCACGGTTTGTGCGTTAGAGCCCTGCATTGGGCTCTGTGCTGACAGCTTAGAGCCTGAAGCCTCTTTGGATTCAGGGTCTTCCTGTCTCTCTGCTCCTCCCCAACTCATACTATGTTTCTGTCTCTCAAAAATAAACTTAAAATTAAACTTTATAGCATGAAATAGGAAAACTTATCAGGAAACCAAATCCCAGTATGGATTCACTTGCAAATGAGTATGATGATGATGATTTCTTAGTTATCAGTATGTTATTTATCAAGTGATTCTCTCTCCTTTTCTCTCTGGTCCTATTGTCACATTAGCAACCCAGTTTATAGAATACATATATAGTCAACCATGTAAACCAAAGGAAATTTGAAATGTACACCATGCACAGTTCAGTTGCAGGAACAATTCCTAAGTCTTTCAATATACTTGAAATTGACATAGTCTGCTCATACACCCATAACAGGCCACTCTGAGTATAAAAATTTACTCAGACTTGTTGGAAAAAGGTATCTTACATTTTCACAGGTAGTATGCCACTGCACTTTCCGGGCCAAATATTATTTACTTACCAGGGAAATTTTAAATAATTGAAAATTTTATCTATGTTTACATTGCAGAAAAGAAAAAGGGTACAATTAACAGCCCATCAAGTTACAATTTTTGGAAGTGATGAAGTAGATTGAAATAGATTAAAAGAAACATTGATCAGCATCAAGTAACACTGGAAATTATTTTGAAGTATTTTGAAAAAAGTTTGCAACAACATAAAGTCATGATATTATGTGTGTCCATTCGGCTAAACAGTTCCATGTTTGTTTTATATATTTAGGTTTCTTTAGAAACTGAAAATCACTCAAACATTACCTTATTTTTATCCATAAAAATTCAGTGGTAAAATGTTTCCAATTTTTAAGTAATTTATTAAAGACTGCACAAATAATAATTGAGAACTTAAATTCAAACCCCAGCTTTTGGGATCTTTTGAGTTCATGATACTTGCTCCCAAATAGCACTATCTGTATAAATATTTCATAATAATAACATATACAATATACATATTATATAAAATACATATTATATAAAATTATATAATTTTTGTCTGAATGTTTAAGATTGCTAGTTTTGCCTCAACTTTTCTCTCCTTCTTTTCCAGAGAAAGACTACTGAACAGAGTACCATGCACTATTTCCATCCCAGGGAAGAACTATAAACACTTCCATCTATTGCAACTTGGTATCAGAGTTGCCAAAGAAAACAGAACACAGACAATAACTGGGTGTAGCAATGCTTTATTAAACATAGAAAACAGACAACAAGATCAGTTTCAAAGGTGGGTGTTGGTTAACCAGGGACAGGACATCTCTCATAGAGATTTTTTTTCTTTTTTCCAAAATGTTAGAGAGAGAGAGAGAGAGAGAGAGAGAGAGAGAGAGACGCACAGAGAGAGAGGCAGAGAGAGGGAGAAAGAAAATCCAAAGCAGGCTCTGTGCTGTCTGTGCAGAGTCAGACATAGGGCTTGATCTCACAAAGTGTGAGATCATGACCTGAGTTGAAATAAAGAGATGCTTAACTGACTGAACCCCCCAGGCACCCCTCTTTGTGAATTTCCTTATGCATATCCCTTTCATACCACAGTGGAAGGAACACTGTCCTCTCCCTAAGGAAGACAGATGTAACAGTGGGGTTGACCAGGTATCATGTAACATACGTGCTTTAAGAAAAGACAAAAGAATACTAAATGAACATGAAACAAGAAAGATACCCACACAAGGTGGTCATTCCAGCACAGGCTGTTTAGGCTCTTTATCTCAGAAGTGTTCCAGGCCCAAGGCCCATTCTAATGTGGCTGAGTAAAGGTAAAAAGACTGTGCACATGAGACAGTCATTTGGATTAAAAAAAAAAAAAGGTACAATTGGAAATGTGAAGTTAGACCGGAAACCCTGTGAAAAACGTTCTCTTAAATAAGCTTTTAGTAATACGAAAATATACATTCTCTAAGAAAAGATAAAATTTTCACTGCTGTGATGTTACAATTCCAGGGGCAGAAGGAAGTCATTTTTATTGTTTGTAACAATAATTGGAATATCAAACATTTCTAGCTATTGTCTGTCAAATCTGTATTCATTTTCTTCTTAATGTCCGTTTCCAAAATAGTACTGTCAGGTATCTCTTTTTGAATGCAAATAATGTCGTAGTCTGAAGGTGAATATAAGGTCAACATTTTTTTTTAAGTTTATTTATATATTTTAAGAGAAAGAGACAGAGAGACCAAAGGAGAGGGGCAGAGAGAGAATAGCAAGCAAGCTCCATGGTGTAAGCACAGAGCCCAGTGGATACAGGGCTGGAACTCATGGACCATAAGATCGTCACCTGAGCCAAAACCAAGAGTCGGACGCTTAACCAACTAAGCCACCCAGGCGCCCCTCTTGGGGACTGATTTATAGAAACACCCCAAGTTCTTTTATTTTTTAGTTTACCTCTTCTAGTTCCCATTAGCCCAATCCCCACCACTGTCCCACTTCTCTCTCTTATTCTGTACCTTTCTATAAAATTCAGAAGTGAATTTGTAATCTGAATTTGTAAACCACGCTGGTGAGAGCTTACATGCTGCATGGATAAGTTCAGATTTGCCTGATCCTTTTTTTTAAAGCTACTACTTATTTAGAACAATTTCACCACATGGAGTATCGGGTGTTTATAGTAATTATTTCTAATTCTCCCAAGACTTTTGTAAGAAGTGTGTGAGGGAGCATGCGTGGAAAGCATGTGGCTTGCTTGGTTTTAGGCAGCTAAGACGCAACAAATACTTGTTTCACCTCTGACTTATAGGACTCAAAATCATATGCTATTTTCAAAAGATTGATAGGATCTGGAAAAATAAGAGGAGTAAAAATGCACATCTTATAGTTTAAAAGCTCTCATTGTGAAGTTGATAGTAGGAAAATTAAAATACTAGAACAGGGGTCCACAGACTACAGAGTCATCTGTGAACAGAAATCAGGGAGTTGTGAATTGAAGTGGAAAGTATAAGTATAGCTTCATTTTTATTAAACTAAAAGAGAAATATATCATTTCTTTCAATCATAAATGTAAGAAATAAATAAAAGTAGCATATTTGTCAGTAAGAGAACTCAAAAATATTTTGCTTCATCAACTGAGCTACCCGGGTTCCCCTGAAGTCAACATTTTTAAAAAACACAGCTAAAGGTAAAAGAGATCATAGTGCCAAACAATTATACCATCATCTTTTACATCAAAATAAAAAATTTCACTGTTTTTCAAGGTTTTTTTTATTCTACTTACACATTATTTTTAAAAAGTTTACACAGTACAGAATGATTTCAACGAAAATAAGACTTCAAACATTTGGGATGATAGGAAGTTATTATACCATGTTTCATCAAGGAAATATTTCATTTTTTTTTTAATTTAATACCTTCCCATCTATGACTCATTATATTTTTCCAGTTTTATTAAGCTATAATGATACAGAGCAGTGTATGTAACATAAGGTATACAACATAATGATCTGAATTGCATATTTTATGAAACGATTACCACAATAAGTTTAGTTAACATACATCATCTCATATAGATACAAAAAAAACTACCTTGTTATGTGAACTCTTAGAATTTACTTTCTAAACTGTCATATAGGTATACACATATATATATGCATATACAGACACCCATATCATACAGCATTGTTAACTATAGTCATTTTGTTAGACATTACAACTCTGGAAGGTATAACTGGAAGTTTATAACTTTTGGTCACCTTTCTCTATTTCCCCTATTCCCACCACCCCTTGCCTCTGGTAATCAGGAATCTGGTCTCTTTTTCTATGAGGGTTTTTTTTTAATTATTATTTTTTTGAGATTCCACATATTAAGTGAGATCATACACTATTTGCCTTCCACTGACTTAGCACAATGCCTTCAAGTCTACCCATGTTGTGTCTCAAGATATAATTTCTTCTTGTTTTATATCCTGATACTATTTCATTGCACATATCTACATATACCACATCTTTTTCCATTCATCTGACAGTTGTTTCCGTGTCTTAGTTTTTCTAAATAATGCTGCTATGAACATAGGGATGCAGGTGTTTCTTCAACATAGTGATTTCGTTTTCTTCAGGTAAATTACTAGAAGTGGAATTGTTGAATCATATGGTAGTTCTATTGTATTTTCTGATAAGCATCCATTCTGTTTTCCATAGTGGCTATGCCAATTTACAGTCCCACCTCCAAAGCACAGGGTTCCCTTTTCTCCACATCCAGCATTTGTTACCTCTTGTCTTTCTGATGAGAGCTATTCTAACAGGCATGAGATGATACCTCACTGTGGTTTTGATTTGCATAATAACGTCAAGCATTTTTCCACATATTTGTGGGCCATACATATATCTTATTTGGAAAAATGTCTACTCAGGTCCTTTGCCCATTTTTAAGTTGCATTATGTATTTGTTTTGCTATTGAGATGTAGGAGTTCTTTATATATTTTGGATATTAACCCCTTAACAGATAGATGGATTGCAAATAGTCCTTACTACCCCACAGGCTGTCTTTTCATTTTGGTGATCATTTCTTTGGCTATGCAGAAAGTTTTTGGTTTGATGTAGTCTCACTTGTTATTTATTTTATTGCTTTTGTTTTAGGTGTTATCTCCGAAAAAAGATCATTGTCAAGGAGCTTTTTTTCTATGTTTGCTTCTAGGAGTTTTATTTATGGTTTCTGATGTTACATATAAGTCTTTAATACATTTCTAGTTAATTTCTATAAGTGGTATAAGATAGGGGTCTAGTTTCATTCTTTTAGCTATGCATATACAATACTCTCAGCACCATTTACTGAACAAATTGTCTTTTCTCCATTAAGTATTCTTGGATCCAATGTTAACTACTAGTTGACTGTGTATGCATGGGTTTAGTTCTGGGCTCTCTATTCTGTTCCATTATTCTATGTCTGTTTTTATGTCAGTAGGATACTATTTCAACTACCATAACTTCATAATATAGCTTGAAATCAGGAAGTTTGACAGTCATCATTAAGATTTTTTAACATAGAAGTAAATTTACCATGATCTTTCTAAATGATCTTCAACTCTTAATTTATTCTTTATTCTCTTTTAAAAATGTAAATACTCACTTTAAATAATATTGGGAATTATGTATCAATGCTCAAAAAGTGAGAAGGCATAAAGTTTGGATTAACTATGCCAAGTATACAACTAAAGAGAAATGACATAAAAATAAAAAGCAATGGAGAGATTGAAGAAGAGGATTTCATAAAACTCATATATTAAAACAAATCTTTGTCATCAAAATTTTACAAGCCCTTGAATACCAGCTTCTTAATATTAAGAGTCCTAACGTCTTACTCTTTAGAAAAATATGGCTCATGCATGTAGATGCATTCTGCCTTTAGAAAGTTCATATTTGACTCTATATAGAGTTAACTCAACCTCTAAAATATGCATTTCCTGTTATCATCTCCCATAACAAAACTATAAGGCTAGATTCCTTCCCATTTCTTTTTCAAATGTGGTCCATAATAGGCTTCAGTGATGAAATAAAATCATTATTATTAACGAGAAATCAGTAAGATATTGACACCTACAACATGAGTTTATCACACATATATTTATGTAAAACTGTTCCATTCCCATACTTTGTCAACTATTTCCTAGTATTTACTCACATAATCTGGATTTTGAATCCAAACTACCAAACATTATCTAAAATGTGCTACTAAAAGTACACTTGGATTCCCATAAATGTCACACATTCAACAATATCTTAGCAGCCTAAATGCTTCAGCAACTTCAACAACTAAAAATTGCCATCTAATTCCTCCTGTATACAGCATTCTCATTATCAGAAATAAATAGGAAACCACATCTTTAGATACTCAGTTTGCTAAGGAAGACTTACCCTATTAGTCATGGTAACTACTAAGTAGTTCCATAGGCTGCTGTTTTGTTTTTTTCCCCACAATTGTTCAAGGCCTTAGATGCTACACATCACTCATTAAGTAACACTTACCTGTGTTTTAACCCAAATATTTACTTAGCAAAGCAATTTCCACATATACATCCAGACCAGACAATCCCAAAGTGAAGCAAAACCTTCACCCATAAAACCCATAATAAATGATAGAATTTTTTTTCTAAATTAGAGAAAAAATACAGGATCTAATGTAGTATAAAACAATCCGTGTAGCTCTTTAACTATAAAAAAGTAGGATACTATAAGGATTACCAAATCATCATAATTAACATAATGCCACAATAGTCCATTTGCTTATACACATTAAGAAAACCATAAAACCATATTAAGAAAGAAGACTCAGTATAAAGGAAGTTAATGGTAGGCCATGGCCAGTAATCAGTTCTTTTGGATTTTATTTCCCCCATATTTTAATTTCTTTTCAGCAAACGACTTTAGTTACAAACCTTGAACACTTCAGTATAAGAGAGAACGAAGTCACTGGACTTCTTTTAGCCTCAACATTTCCTCCTAGAAGAGTCTTTCATTCACTTTCTACTCACAGCACACAGTGATCCAAGATTGAACTCCTTTTCTTTTCAACACCAACTGTTTTTCAGTCAAAACTCTAAATCTCATTTCTGTCATTTTAAATTAAATTATTTATAGGAAACTTTATTTAGGTATAATTACATTATCCTACACACAAAAAAAAACGGTTACCACATCCTGCTACTTTCTATTTTAAAAAGTATCCAATTACCATTATGTCACAAATTCCTTCCAAAAGGATATTTTACTTTTCTTTCTTGTTTCTAACAAACTTGAGAAAACTATTTTCTTTGATATATATATATATATATTACATATATATAATATTTGACCCTTTATAACACTGTTTTCACCTACCCTGTTGTACGGAGACATCTTTAACTGCTATGCTTTGCTCTTCAAGTTTGCCTTTGTTGTTGACATAATCACACCCTCCTGTCCCACTGGCCACTGCTCCATCATCTTGTTCTTCTGTCATCTCCTGTTGAACCTGAATATCCCTTAGAGAGAGAGAAACAAAATAAAACAGGTTTAGGCAACACCTTTTCATGTGGTCAAATACAATAGAACTTGTACCCTACTTTGATAAAAACGTGTATAAATTCAGGTAACAAGGAAGACACAAAAATATTAACATGGAGATATAATTATGTATACTGAAATAAGACACTTTTCTAATCAGTAAAACTGTGATTAAGAATCCTGTATATCTAAGAAAATTTAGACACACTGTTTTTCTTTCTTGACTCTAATTTTTTAATTGGAAATGTACCTCATATGCATTAATTGAATTTAACTGCATTAAGTCAAAATCCTATAAAAATCTAGTCATGGAGTTTTTAAGTCACCTAATAATATATATTTAATATATACAAATATTAAATATATGGAAGGAGAAATTACTCTTCATTTTTAGATATAACTAGAAAATTTACTATAAGCAGTTAATAATAAATATTTATATGTAGTCACTCTCTCTAAAATAAAGGGTTATTAATCAGAGAGTAAATATATATATATTAAAAACATTAATTATAATAAATGCTACACATCATTATGAATGAAACCAAATGACTCAGAGTCTTATACTGCAGTGAGAATCCATTTGAGTGTTAATTCCCAATATGCAGGAGCCATTTGAGTTATTAAATGTGCCCGTTAACTCATAAATACTACACATTACAGGTTGGATTGTGTTTCATATATTGAAAGTCCTATTCCTCAGTATCTCAGAATGTGACATTATTTGAAAATAGGATTGTTGCAGATATCATTACTTAAGATGAGGTCATACTGGAGTAGGATAGCCCCTAATCCAATAAGACCTGTGTCCTTATTAAAAGGGGATATTTGGACACTGACAGGCATACAGGAAGAAGTCTGTATAAAGATGAAGGCAGATTTCAAGGTGATGCAGCAGAAGCCAAGGCAATGCCAAAGATTGACATTAAACTACCAGAAGCTGATAGAGATACCTGGAACTGATGTTCCTTCCCAGCCTTCAGAAGGAACCAGCCCTACTGACAGGTTTATCTCAGCCTTCTAGCCACTGCAACTGTGAGACAATGACTTTCTTTAAGCTGACCAAAAGGGCCTTAACATTCCCCTCAGCTTGACTAAACTTTAGGCAGGTTTCTTCTTGAGTTTTTGTGCCGAGCTTCCTTATCTTAGCACATTTACTTTAGAAAAACTTGCATTTATATATATTTTCTCTCTATTCCTTGGAGATGGAAATCTTCTCCCCTCCTCCTTCCAGTTTTACAAGCCAGGACAATCTTTCTCAAGGACCCAGGAGACATTCTTTTGAAATGTAAACATCAAGAACAATAGGGTCCCATTATCCCCAGGCTCTGTAGGGGAGAAGGAGCCAGACTTCTTTAAGCAGCAAACAGGGATGACCTAATGGCACTGACCAATCTATCCTCCATTGTCTTGTACTTGGCTACCTCACCCCAGTGCTGAAAAACTCTCCTGCCTTTTGTCTGAACAAAGGTGACTTCAATCTCTCATCCTTACTGCATTAGTCTTAAATGAAGTCTTACTTGACTATTTAATTCTGTCCAATTCTATTTTTCATTGGCAAAGCCACCCAATTTGCGGTATTTTGTTACGTTAACCCCAATAAACTACTATAAGTAGTATCTATTGAATTTCTGGTAAATTAACAAGGCATAGAGCTTCAAATACTACATTTAGAAAGAGTGGACTTGGAGCAGGAGTTCTCTGTCTAGAATTTTATAGTTAGAATTACACTTAGCTACCATTTATATATACTTAAGAAATAGCATTAACAGCTGAAAATAGTATAAAAAGACCATCAACCACAATGTTATATGGAAACATAAGTCAGGTAAGATAGTATTTAGGGCAGAGTTTAGCATCTATTTATAATCTCAATAAATCTCAATATATATACATACACATATACATTTCATCCATTACTACTAAATATACATATTTTAAGTTTTGTATATAGGTGGGTATAATTAATATTATATAAATGTAAAAGTACTGAATGATAATCTGATTTTTTTTTCATTTTCATTTTCTTTATGGGTAGATATTAAAGTACCCTTAAGATCTCATTGGCTTATAACTCTTCAGTCAATCCTTATCACAGACCAAGTCAATAAAATCAGCAAGTACAATGAAATCTTCCTTAGATACTATAAGCATCAGATCTCACAGCTCCCCACTATGTTCTTGCAATGTGCAAGTATCTGCCCTGAGTTTCAGTCATACTTTTCAGGTCACCCTTCTTTTACTCATGCTATCCCCTTTTCAGGAAAGTCACTGGCCACTTTCCTTCACCTACTATGCTCTCATTTCTCCAAGTCACCTCAGAGTTCCATCTCTTCTACCAAGTCCCACCCCAGAATGTACAAGCTGGGACAACTGCCCTACTGCTGAGCTGTGGGGGTACTTCTGGGCCTTCCTTCCCCCTCCCCCTACTTTCCATCTTACATTCAAAAGATCAGATTATATGCCTCAGTCCCCTCATATAACTGAAAAACACTTGAGAGCATAGTCTAAGGCTGGTATGTAATAAATGCTGAATAAATGTCTGTGTAAACAAATACCTATCAATTCTGGTTTTTCCTAGGTAACATATAGGTAAGTGATTATTTTTTTCACTTATGATAACATCAGTTGTCACTCTTATATCCAGATTAATAAAACAGGATTTTAATGCATACCATTAGAGACTTATAATTTCAACATCAGCAACCAAACCGTGTTCCCAGAAGAAATAGCTTTTCTTCCCCTACGACTTTCTACCTCTGTGACAGCCCTCAAAACATTCAGTTTATTTTCCAAAAGTTCTTCTTCCCCATTCCTCCCAGGAATGCTGAAACTTTCCAACTGGTTTCAGTCGCCATGTGTGAGTTTAAACAGTGAAAATAAATCATTCTGTGGGGAGGGGAATGAGAGAACATATAGTGTGTGTGTGTGTATATATATATGTATATAAAATACTGTATATTATACAATTTAATCTTAGATATTTGATATCTAACCCATAGTCTGATCTATTGATACCAGTTGTCAAACTCTGCTTATCCTTCTTACCCTTCATTTCATGTAAGAGACCACACTGTAATTCACTAATTAGCATCATGCACTAATTAAATTACAAGGGGTAAGATTTTCTTCTTGGGTAATGATTCCAAGTAAATCAATGTTCCCAAATATATCCTCTGGCTTCCTAACCAAGCCACCACTCCCTTACACTGGACAACTGGAACTGCTTCTTAATGCTTGTCTGGGCCTTCTCATTTCCACTCCTATAATCCATTCTCTACACAGCAGTCAGCGTGAAATTTTACCACAGAAATCAGATTATGTTATTTTCTTTCTTAAAAACCCTCCAGCGGTATTCTATTGCCTTGAAATAAAATCCAAACTTCTTCCTACAACTTGAAGGCGATACAGATGGGGCCACTGCCTATTTCTCCCACTTCACCTCCTACTTCTGCCCTCCACATACCAACCTGTAGCCTGTGGGCCTCCTTCTGATACTCATGTACACCAAAGTTTTTATGCAGGTGTCTTTGCATCTGTTACTGTTTCCTCCCTCTAGAAAAATCTGATGAGGAATTTTCCTGTCTCCTTCTCATTATTTCTAATCAGGCTGGTTTATCCTTAGTCTATAGGATATCTGTGGTCACTTTTTATTCCCTTGGCTGTGTTCACAGTGTTTCTTTACCCATGTTACGGCATTAGCTTATTGGTACAATCATTTACTTCTCTCCCCACCTGTAGAATGTAAGTTGCACAATGGCAGGGAATTCACCTGTCAACTTTATACCTATGACATCACAAGGCACATGGTAGCTGCTCAAGAAATATTTGTTGAGTAAATGAAAAAAAGACTGGGCATTTAAACATCTTTAAAATAAATCACGGGCGCCTAGGTGGCTCAGTCGGTTGAGTGTCTGACTTCGGCTCAGGTCACGATCTCATGGTCCGTGAGTTCAAACCCCGCGTTGGGCTCTGTGCTGACAGCTCAGAGCCTGGAGCCTGTTTCAGATTCTGTGTCTCCCTCTTTCTTTCTCCTCCCCCACTCATGCTCTCTCTCTTCTCAAAAATAAATAAATGTTAAAAAATAAAATTAAATAAATAAAATAAAATAAAATAAAATAAAATAAAATAAAATAAAATAAAATAAAATAAAATAAAATAAATCACAATTCTCTTTCAGGACCATTGGGACATTCTTATTTGTATCCTTGCCAATGACTGGTATATAGTAAGCCCTTAGCAACTAGCTAACACTTACCAGGTTGTAACTATATGAGGCAGTGTTTTAAGTATTTTACATGGATTGTAATACTTAACACTCAAAATATGCCAAAGAACTAGATACTATATAATTATCTTCTTTTTACCAAGGAGGAATTTAGGTACAAAGAGGTTAAGTAACTTGGCCAAGATTACACACCACGTCAGCGGCCACACGAGGATACATAAATAAGTGCCTTTATTAGTACACTCCATTACAATGGGAATCTTTTTCTTCCACTATTCACAGAGCACAGTTGATTCATGTATTAAAGCAGAAAGTATGTAACTGTGAAATAACAAGCCGATACTACTGTAACTTGAAAAATCTTTGCTAATCAAGGTCCAGGATGAGTAGATGTCTATTCTTAATAATGAATATTTGTTCTCATTTAACTTTCCATATGAATAATTGCACATCTTACATTTCTATATACATTCGTGGTTTATTTTCAAGTACATCTTTTGATCTTAGAGATCACAACTGAAGTCACTATGCATAAAATAATAATGAGATGTATATATAGGAATATAAACATTCACTTACTGCTTTGTGTGTGCACATGGATAAAACTGGGAAAGAAAAGGAGGTGATAATAATGATATAAAGGAAAAATACAGATGAATAAAAAATGCAGATGATTATACATTTCCAACAGATGATGCTAAATGGCAATAGTTGCTACATTTTGTGGGAAAGAGCACAGTTGGCTCAGTGATCCCAGTATTCAAGAATAAATGCATGGTAACCGGCACAGTATGAAGGAATGCTTAGGGTTTTGACAGGCAGAAATGAATAGGAACCAGTTTTGGTTTTGCCATTATAATACCTCTGCTAGGACAGGGAATTGACACAGGGAAGGGCTAGATTCCCAAGAAGCTAAGGCACCAATGGATGATCTAATTAACCTGAGAAGGAAATCACCCTGGAAAGCGAACTTGTAAATATAAGTTCTGTTCTCTACATCAATACATGGCACATGACAATGGTGTCCTGTGTGCATGTCGCAATCAATAAAAGGCTCTGAAGAAAAGGAGAAAGAGCACAGAGATGTTATCTCCAGAAAACAAAAACAAATGGATTAAATCTCTCTCCATTCCCTTCTTTAGAATGAGGAGGAATTTAAGAAGAACCATGGTGTATATGCAAATACACAAGGCCTTGATAACTTGCATTTGATAAACTGTGTTGACTATGAACTGATTAGATCCCAATGCATTGTCCCCAGGACATTGTCCCACTGGCCATTGTGGGAAATGATATCTTTCCTGGAGAAGAGACAAAAGAGCATATTTAGTAGGGCTCTCACAACTACAAATCTATGAGCAATCATGAAAAGCACTTAATTCCACATTTCACATATGGAGAAGGTGAATATATTTGGGGGACATTAAAATATTTTTGTGACAATGGTTGGTTCTACATTTCACATAATTCCAGAGGTGGTGTTGAAGAATCAAATATGTTTCTGTGATATTTTACAAATTTTTTTTTAGTTGCAGGTACTACAGACGTAGACTTAGGTTTTCACTACTCAATTCTTTTTCAGGAAAGTGCCTGCTGTTTGAGGCTCAGCCTGGCTCCGGGCAGGCTGTGCTACTCATGATTAGGGTCTGTGGTGTCTGCAGGAGCATGTCCCTTTTGCTCTTTATCAGTTCAGAAGCCATAAAGCCACTTTCCACTTCAACTGTAACTTGGAAGAGGTCACATTTATCTTTCTCAGTTTGGGTGGAAGAGGGATTCCGCCTTCCTAAGTATTTCTCATTTTCAATCATGGTCTGATAACCCCTCAGCTAAACACAGCTGGCAAAAATCCACAGAGCTGAAAAACACTTGATTATGTTGAGAGAGAATGAAGAGAAGGTGTTCTCTAGAGCAGCCAGCATGTTCCAGTTTTCATCTTTCCTTCTGGAAAAATAAATCCCAGTTGCTGTGAAGGAGACTACAGAAATAGTAACGGTGAGTCAAGTTTGTATAACTTGGTTCACACTCTCCCATAGCAGATTTCCTCAAAGTGCCAACAGATCTACTCCTGGACCAGAGCTACTTAGTTTTTGCTATTATGTAGATCCCTGAATCAGATCACCCTTCTTTGAATTACAACATTATCTATAGAGGAGAGTGTGGACATCTGTATTGTTTAATACCATCCACAACTTAGGTTTACACAAATTATTGAAAAAAAGATTGTTCCAAAACTTCTCATCTGAAAGTACAAATTCCGGGGCACCTGCATAGCTCAGTCGGTTAAGCATCTGACTTCAGCTCAAGTCATGATCTCATGGTTCACAAGGTCAAGCCCTGTATGGGCTCTGTGCTGACAGCTCAGAGCCTGGATCCTGCTTCAGATTCTGTGTCTCCTTCTCTCTCTGCCCCTTCCCACTTGTACTCTGTCTCTCTCTCCAAAACAATAAAAACATTAAAAACATTTTTTTAGAAGTACAAATTCCTTGGGTCAAACAGTAAAATAAATCAAAAACTAACCCCAGCACTTTTTTTTTAAATTATCAGTTTCCTCTTCATTTTATTTAACAAAAACATAAATAACATTCATGATATGCTAGCCACAGTTTCAGGTACTTTACAAATGTCAAATGTCATGGAAGTTCCACTATTTCACTACAGTTGAAACAGTTCACTATTTCAAATATATATATATATATATATATATATATATATATATATATATATATTAAATATATAGTTCACTATGTAGTTTTCACTATACAGATACAGTACACGCACATGCACACACACAAATCAAGCAACCTGCCTAAAGAGGAATCAGTATAACCAGTATATACATACCCAAGCAATGTAGCTTTTCAGCCCCTCCATGTTTTCCCCTCCACTACACTATTTTATTACTTGAAACTCTACATACTGAATGTATAGGGTTTGGTCCAACTTACTGGATATGGAACTTTGGGAGACCTTTCTTTACTATATTATTCCTTTTTGGAAGCAGACATTTTTTTTTTCTTTATCCAGAGTTGGCATTTCTTGGATATGAAATGTAAATGCCTTTCCTTGGTGCAGCCTTTCTCAATCCCTATCTTCATCTCCAGTGATTTAGAAACCTCCCTGCTTTGTGAAAAATAAATAGAACACATATTTCACAGAGTAATATATCATCATATTTAAAGTATGGTTGGTATTTGAGGAAATTCTCTGAGAACCATAAAGTGAAATATCAATATTAAAGTACAGAAGGATAAAACCTAAAGTTTACTGAGATTAGTATGTGTCAGATATTACTCTCAGTTGCATTTTTTATATATTTGCATATTATGTCCTATTAACAATACTGAGTTAGGTATCTATATCATTTACTTTTTTTCATATAGCTGAGGAAAATGAGGCACAATGAGGCTAAGAATAATAGATCCTAAGAACCAGAATTTGAATGCAGAGATTTTGACTTTAGGGGGCAAAAATTCTCAACAAAATACTAGCAAATCAAATCCAACAGTACATTAAAAGAATCATAACCACAATCAATTGGGATTTATTCTTGGGTTGCAAGGGGGTTCAATATTCATAAATCGAACAATGTGATACATCACATCAATAAAAAAAAGCATAATAACCATATGATCCTCTTAATAGATGCAGAAAAAAACATTTGACAAAGTACAGCATCCATTCTTGTTAAAAATCCTCAACAAAGTAGGGATAGAGGGAACTACCTCAACATCATAAAGGTCATGTATGAAAGGCCATCATCTTCAATGGGGGGAAATTGAGAGTTTTTCCTCTATTGTCTGGAAAAAGGTAGGGATGTCCACTCATATAGTACTGGAAATCCCAGACTCAGCAATCAGACAATAAAAAAAATAAAAGTCATCCAAAACGGCAAGGAAGAAGTCAAACTTTCACTATTAGCAGACATTATACTCTATATAGAAACCCAAAAGATTACACCACAAAATTAAAAAAAAAATTTTTTTACATTTATTTTTTAAGACATATAGAGAGACAGAACACAAGTTGGGGAGGGGCAGAGAGAGAAAGAGACACAGAATCCGAAGCAGGCTCCAGGCTCCGAGCTGTCAGCACAGAGCCCAACGCAAGGCCGAACTCACAAACGGTAAGATCATGATCTGAGCCAAGGTCAGACGCTTCACCAACAGAGCCACCCAGGCACCCCAGAAAAACTTTTAGAACTGAAACACACTTACTTCTCTTTACTAATAAAACTTTGCAAGATTGTTCCTAAGGTGTGTGTTTCTTGCATATATATATGAGATTATATGTGAGTATGTACCTGTTTATGTGTACATGAGTACTTGGTATATTTAAAACTATTCTAAATAGTTTATTTTTATCTTGATTGGATTCTATTTTAGAGCATTATAATTTGCAGGTGGAGACCATATTTATTCTGTGTAATATTTATTGTAGAAAATATGAAAGCTTAGTTTAGATTGAAAGAAAATCTCAGGCCACAACTTGTCTCTTCTGTAGGTTAATCTACATGATTGACACAAATTGGTAACTCAATATTCTGAGGGAATTTAACCTATTTTTTATTTATGGTTAACTATATTCTTAAGTGGATATCTATTTCTTGTCTATATCCAGAGGAAACCATATTTAATATTGCCTGTGGAAAATTTAAGACTTTGTTTATATTTTCTTCATACATGTATGTACTTCCATCTCTGCAAAACCCTAATGGTTTTATTATCATATTAACTTCATTTAGAAATCCACAAAACACCTAACATAAAGGTAAAAGAGAAAGGAAGGTACTGGGCATATGACAGTTTTGTGTTGCAATAAGTTCTCCTTTCCCAGAAAACAACCTGGGATTTATTATACAAGGTCACGTCCAGAAGATTAAATACTGCAGCACCATTAAAGTCTACAATAACTGCTCTCTTGCACCTTTATAGAAGTGCTACATGATTGACACATTTTATTAGCTAGCTCTATGCCTGTAGCTTTGTTACAGCAATTGCTAAATTAATTTACAAATTTCAACTTGTTGCGTTTTTATAACTGTCTCCCTGAATATCCTTCAAAAGCAATACTAGAATTCCCCTCCCTGCCCCCCCCCGCACCCCCCTTCCAGACAGAACAGTGCTGTTCAAACTAATCCTTCCCTTGTTAAATAGTTGTGTTCTTTTGATTGCAGCATAGGTCTAAAGAGTAAGCTTCTTTTCAACATGTGCTATTTTGTCAATGATTACTTCAGAAAGTCATCAAACTGCAATGTGTATGGGATGAAACCTTTACCCTGTATTGTGACAAAAGCCATTGTAATTTGCTGTTTACTATAATATTTAGATTATAATGTATTGGCAAATTAGACTCTAGGTAGAATAACAATGATACAAAGTGAAGATAGGCTGGTGGTTACAATAATATTTATAAGGGAAATGTAGTTTTTAAATAAATCTAATAGTTTTGGAAGAATATTTATCAGAGGAAGTCTGAAACATTGGGTAGGGACAACAGGACCCTTTTAGTTTCCTACTGACATCATCTACTGCAAGAAACCAATTTTCTCTAAAAATAATCAAATTTCATATATCATTTATTCTGCTTTAGATGAAACCTGATTTCTTTGAGATCTATCTGCAGGAACATAGAGAAATGTAGAAGACATGCCGGGATTGTCTTTAGACCACAAATGCTTGAACCTAAGTTGTTATCTGTGGAAGTTTCCTTTTCTCTCTCAACTTCGTTGAAAATACTCTCAGAAATTCATGGGGAGAAAGGAGAGGACAACAGGAGTATTTTCATGAACAGCGGGAGGGAAATGTAGGAAATGGGGTTGTTGAGACCAATAAGAGAACTTTAATGTAGTGATAGGTTTTCTTGATGGTGAAGAAAAACTCTCCCCAATAGGTCTGTGTGATTTTCCTTGTTGATTCCAAGTAGGCAGAAATAGACTCCGGTATTTCATTTAGACACAAAACCACAATAGCAGCAACAAACCCAGAATCTCATAAAAATATCTGTGTGAGGCCCTTTCTTCCCTTTCTAGTTAATCACACATTTCTAGGGTGTTCCTGGGTGCTGGCATCTGACCTTGTGCATGGTCCTGAAGACCCAGATTTGCAGTTGGGTATCATCATCTCCTTCTTTTGAGATTTTTGTGAAACACAAATTTAGTGAATACTGAAATAGACATTGTCCATAAATTATTTTCTCAACAAACCTATCTGTAATTCAGTTCTCAAAAATTCTGTGTGTAAATAATAAAGGAATAAATTGAAGTGCACCAATATTAAGCCACATAGCCAAGGTAATATACCATACAAGTTGCAAAACCAGAGGAAACACCCAAGCCTGGCTGATTCAAGACTTTGTCTTTTTCTCAAAACACAACTCATTTTCTGTTAAGCTTCTTCTATGTTTAAGAGTCACCAGGCATTATATGAATTTCACCTTTTTGAAATTAGGTCTTATTATTTTTTGCATGATTTGTTATGCCATCAGCTAGGCCAGCTAACCATAATTCAGTTGATGAACTTTAGGCAATGAATTAGAAAAATAACTCCCAGTTTGATGCTCATATTTAAAATCCACTGTACAAGAAAATACTGCATTCACCCTGATGTGCAGCTCCATGTTCAGAGTCCCTCCTTCAGTACCCTTAAAGAGTCAGGTAACTTGGATAAAAGGAAAACTGTAAGAACAGCATAAATTTGCTCTATGCTCCATAGCAAGGGGTACACAAAATCTAACTACCCAATGATCTTGAAATCTGAAATCTAGGTACAAATATAAAAAGAGAAATATTTTGTGATAAATACCACAAATGATGCCTAAATCCTATAGGTTAGAAAATGAAGGATTCACTTCTACCTGAATGGATCTAAGAAACTGAAATTGAATCTTAGTATCAATTTTACCTTTTTTTTTTTAAACAAGAATAAGATTGTGAAAACATGAAGGTCTTATACTCATTCAACAAAATTAAAATACCCAAATTTATGAAAATAAAATGCTGCATTAAAAGTACAAATATATAGTGCAGGGGTATTTGCTTAACATGGGTTGGTTTAAAATATCAATCCTGGGATGCCTGGGTGGCTCAGTTGGTTAAATGTCTGACTTCAGGTCAGGTCATGTCCTCATGGTTGGAGCCCTACGACAGGCTATGAGCTGACAGCTCGGAGTCTGGGGCCTGCTTTGGATTCTGTGTCTCCCTCTCTCTCTGCTCCTCCATTGCTTCTGTATTCATTTGTTCTCTTTCTCTCTCAAAAATAAACATTAAAAAAAAATACAATCCAATGACACTGAAATTCAAGTTTATTTTTAGCAAACAGCTCCATTTTAAGGATATTATATTTAGAGATACATGCAGTATAAGGAAAAAAGTGCTAATGGGGAGAGGATATGGCAATAAAAATTAGGTAATATTAGCTTAAACCACATCAGTTACAGTGGGAACAGGTATAAAGAAAGCACTGGTATTAGTTGGTGCCTCTCAAATTCTTGTACTTACATAAAATGATGCAAAAGGAGTAACAGTAGAGAAACTGGTTGCCTGGTATCGTTGAGGGTCCCACCAAAAAGATAAGACACACTCAAAATTGAATAAAATGATAATTTCTTTACTTGGGAACTTGTGGTAGGTAGAATAACGCCCCCCTCAAAAAATAAAATGTCCCTGTCCTAATCCCCAGAACCAGTGGACATGCTACCTTACATAGCAAAGGGGATTCTGTAGATGTGATTAAGTCAAGGCTAAGGAGATGGGAAATGATTCTGGATCATCTAGATAGGTTAAATGTAATCACACAGGTCTTTGTAAGAAAAAGAGTGAGGTGAGAGAGAGAAGGAGACATGATGACAGAAGTAAATGTCAGGGTAATACAGGGCCATGGGCCAAGGAATGACAGTAACCTCTAAAAACTGGAAAAGGTAAAGAATCTCTTCTAGAATATCCCAAAGGAAAGCATGCCAATGACACCTGGACTGTTAAATAATGATAAAAAATAATAAATGTGTATTATTTAAACAACTAAGTTTGTGGTAATGTTACAGCAGCAGTAAGAAACTGATAGAGAATTCTATATACAGTATATGCAGGGGAACTTAACAAGTTAAGGAGGCAACCTGAGTCTGAAGGACAAGGGAAGAGAAAAATTACCAGAATCCATAGATGCTGAGTTCATACCATCAGCACCCCCACAAAACAAAACAAAACAAAAAACAAAAAAACAAGTAGTGACCTTTGCTTGAGGGATCAAGCCACTTAAAGGTGACCTTGAAGGTTAAGAGCGAGGGGAACAAATATGCCACCAAGCTCACTTTCCATCTGTATTTAGTGTCCTACTAGGCCTTCCCAAGTGATGACTCCAACTGAAACCATCCTGACAGGGAAGGACTACCAGGACTGCACCGCTGTAGGGAAGAGTGGAGACAGACCTGGTGCACCTCCCTCTGGCATTTACACATGCTCACAATGCACAGTGTGTGCTGAGTTATCAGTAATAGGTCTGCAGGTAAGCAATTCGCTGCTTCTACCTGCCTATGCATGCAGCAACAAAACACATTTTCTGATCTTGTTTCTGAACCCTCTTCAGGACTTTTTATTACAAGGAGAAAAAAAAGGTATTGAACATCTAAGGAAATGTACTCTTGGAATTTTCTAAATAGAATGAAGAGACTAAAATAACAATAACAGTATTACAATTGGAATAGATAACACTTGCCCAGAACCGTGCCGGCCACTGTACATAGTCTATCTTTATGCCTCTAAACCAACCTGTGATTTAGATACTGTCCATCTTATAGTTTGTTTTTGTTTTTCAGGAGGCATTCAAATAGTTCAGTAATTTGTCCCAGATCACACAGGTAGTATATGGGACAGGTGGACTACTAAGCCCATGTGTTCATCATCAACATGTGTTCATCAACATCATCTATGCATCTATGTGTAGAAACACCATCTCTATCCTTTTCCAATCAAAAATGGAATATGGGAGCACCTGGGTCGGTTGAGTGTCTGACTTTGGCTCAGGTCATGATCTCAAGGTTCATGAGTTTGTGCCCCGCGTCGGGCTCTGTGCTGACAGCTCGGGGCCTAGAGACTGCTTCGGATTCTGTGTCTCCCTCTCTCTCTGCTCCTCCCCTGCTCACATACTCACTCTCTCAATAAATAAAGATTAAAAAAAAATTTTTTAAATGGAATATGAACACATACTCAGATTGGCCAGAAGTGTTTCATAGATATTTAAGCAAAAGAATGATATTTTTCAAATACCATAGAATGTTAAAGGAGAAGCTCATGAACTGTGCCTGAAATTGTAGCGCATACCCAGGAATCACACTGATCTACAATGAAACTAAGAAAAAAAATAGTATTTATATTAAGGGCATGCTTTATACATTAGTGACTGTGATTTTCCTCCAACATGAGTTTTCCAATTATTTTAGCACTTGTATGCTGTCTCCCTGCAGCTTCCTTTACTCCACTCTTCGTGCAGAAAAAGTGCTTCATGGTGCATATTTTTTCAAACTATTAAATCAATTTGGAATTCTCTTAGAAAATAATTCTGAATCATTGGAGATGTGAATGGCTGTTTCTAAATCCCTACTCATGTCCTGTTTTTTTTTTTTTCTTTCCCATAGGAAATATAACTAAACTCATTGTGTCTCTATGTATGAGGTTTCTAATCTATATGCAATGCAGGAGAAATCAAATAGCTAAGCAGGTTCATCCTAGCTATTACTGAAGGGCATAGGAAATTTCTGGATCTAACAAAGGCCACTGTGTACTGGCTGTCCCCTGAACTCAAAATTAATCATATTTGACAACTGACTACAAAATGCAGATTACTTGGCAGATAGCACCTTATGTTTCATGTAATTCTCCTTCTTCTCCTTGAAGTACCTGTTTATTTTCTACTTCATGAACTTGGTGTTTTATACATAAGCTATTTCACAAAGTTGCTTTAAACATTTGGTACTTATGTTTCCATTTAATTATCTGATATGTTAGCAACATGTCAAGTAAGTTCAATTACAGTGAAGGATATATGATTTCAAGGACACTTATTTTGTTTGCCAAAGAGCATAATGCATCTTTCCAAATGTTTATAGAGTCATACTTTTGAAGCAGGAAGATAAGACATTGAATTCCTCTGCCATATTACATATCATTTTTGGATCATTCCAGAATGGAATTGATTCTTGTGTATTAATTGTAATCAAAATAATTTTCACTGTCAGAAAATTTATTTTCAATATACAATGCTGTATGTACCACTTAAAATCAACTGTCCATGATTTAATTTTCCAAGTGTTATTTTCTAAAAAATACTGGAATTAGACCAAAAAAAAGTTGGATATTATCCAAAGTTGGTAGGTGATTTGCAGAATAGCATTTATTTGAAATAAATGTGGTGTGATAGGAACTGGAATTACATAAGTAATGAAACAGTGGAAAAAAATTAAAAATGAAATAACATTCATATAGCAAGATTATGATAATATTCAAGCAAATGAATAAATATCCTCTTCAACATACCTGCAATTTTCTATTGCTATTTGCTTATTGATTGTGCAAGGCTAGTAAAAGCATGCAAATGGATTATTGTTTAAGATAAATCAATTTAAATATAGTAAACCAAAAAATGTTCATTAATAAATGAATTTATTCCATTCAAGTGCAGGAACATATGTCACTATCACACATTGGAGGAGCCATTTTTAGGTATGCATACATGGATTGAAACACTACAAAAAACTTTTGGCTATTATTGTTCTTCCGTATTTTATGACTAATCAATAGGAAACCAGCAATCTGAGTAATTATTCTCAACTTTTATTTTGAAGTACACTGGAGTATTGCAGACACTAATGCTACTTATAGTAATGACTAATTTTAATCAGTCATTTTATGGAAGTGGTGATAAAAAAAGATGATTAAAAAATCTCAGAGTGAAGTATTTCTTTAAATAGAACATTGCATAAACAGTAAAGTCAGGACATATTCTGGGTCTAAGGGCAAAATCAGCAAAATTGAATACTATAGATAGTACAGCATTTGTAGCTATAATGTATATGAAATATATTCAAAGGCCATATACATGCAGTTATACATTTAAATCTTCTGCAAAGACTCTCTTACCTCAAGTCAAAAGGTTGTGATATACATCCATATACTTTTGCAAGGTGGAAGTAATTCTACCATGAGCACAAAGGAATACTTAAAAACTCTTCAAAATACTGAAGAAGGATTAAGAGAATGGTTCCTCTTTGCCCTAGTTCAGTCACAAAAAGAAAGCATTTACCATAGTATGCCACCACCAAATCTAAGTAAAACGGTGGCATAGTGTGCACAGTTGTGCCCACCGAGCTACAGCCACTTTTATTATTTATGTCTACGGTCAGGATACCAGATGAGTTCATTTGTTCAATGAAACCACATGGTCATGGTAGCTACAACTGGAGTCACCATCTGGTGGAGTCTATGATAATCTACTGTAATTCTACAAGATCCATCTGCCTTCTACACAGGACAGATAGGTTAACTGAATGGGGATGCAGTGGGAATCACCATCTCTACATCCTTCAAAGTCAAGACAGTATTACAAATATTGGCAATCTGTCCAGGACTGTGATATTGCCTCTAATTTACTATTACCCTAGGTAGATTCAGTGCTAGTGGCTTCCACTTGGCCTTTCCTATGATAAATAGCCCTTACTCTACAGATTAGGGGACCTATGTGGAGATTCTGCCAACTACTGACTATGTCTATGCCAAATATGCATTCCAGAATTGGAGAAATAACAAGATGGGTCAGGGACTCATTAGGTCCACTGTGAGACACACCTGATCTCCAGAGCCTCACCTCTGGCTGTACTATAGTGATAAAATTATTTCCTAGAATTACTATTAGTTTGGGGGCAGTGTCCAATAGTCTTCAAAAGTTGTGACTGTTTCCTTTCTCTAATGCACAGTTACTCTGATGAAATGTCACAGATCCTTTTGAGGAAGGCCAGGAGTAAGTATAAAATTTTGGCAAGTTATTGGGGGCCTTCCTCAAAGGGTCCTGGGTCTGTAAACTGGCCCAAGTACGGGAAATGATTGAGAAATCATGACTGATTATATGATTCGGGGTTAGACATTTGTACACTCAACCTAGAACTTTTCTGCTTATACAGATCAAGTAAGAATTTAATAGGCTTCTATTTCTCTTCTAGAGACACCATGATCAGCTAGTTATTAGACCTGTGT
Source organism: Prionailurus bengalensis (assembly GCF_016509475.1). Taxonomy (NCBI): domain Eukaryota; kingdom Metazoa; phylum Chordata; class Mammalia; order Carnivora; family Felidae; genus Prionailurus; species Prionailurus bengalensis. The sequence continues at coordinate 61,441,503 of NC_057343.1, read as the reverse complement.
GAGTCAGACTAGTCTATTCTTCGACTCTGCCATCCACTAGAGTAACTATGCCCACCTTGCCTTTGATGATTGAATGTTGCCATTTGGCCCCTGCTACCCTGAGATGCCATTCCAATGCATTTCATTTTCCTGATTCAATCACTCTAGTCCCACTGTAAGAGCTAGACTACAAAGAAGAGAGATTTGGTAAGTTCTTCAAAGATGAGAGGGCTCCCCCTCACAAATTTACTTCTCACAGTTTGGTGAAAGGTAAGTCTTTGAGATTCCAAGTCTGGATAAACAAATCTTAATTATAAATCCACACTAAAATTTTAATCTCCATAACCTTATTAATTAATTTTTCTTCTACATTAAACCAAGGCAGGTTTGGCATTTCCAACTCACTAACTGTAGGCAATCTACATGAATTTCCTCATGAATCATGCTTACTACCTCACCTTTAGGAGTCAGCTAGAGAATGAGTCTAGAAAGCAAAGAGAGGTGATGGGGTGGGTCCCAGGAGGAATCCACTGTCTTGCATGACAACTGCCTTAACTGGTGCCACTATAGGCTCCTTAGTCAATGCAGGGTTAATCCCCTCACACTGTAGGTAGGAAAGCTGCTTCCAGGGTCAAAGACTATTCATTAGATATAGGTGCTCAGTGTCCTAGGTTTCATCAAGATCCTACCACATGTACATATTCCAGTTTTCAAGATCCATTTCTTACCAATCAAGGTATCAGTAGACACCCTGAGAAGCTGGGAGTTCAACTTGCATTGTCTATCAGCCTGATGCAGGATGAGATTATGAGTTTGATGGCCAGTAATCTCAGCCCTGCTGTTACAGGAGATAAGAGTCTGCCCTTCAGGGCACACACGTAGGTTTCAGGTCTTTAATATAGCACTTGGACTAGGAATTTGAATCCCTGAACTCATCTTTTTCCTTTACCACTTTGTTCAGTGGGATGAGTAAATACCAGACCATCTTATTACATTTGTGAGTTTGTAAAAATAACTGTCATATACAGTTACCTAGCCCCTTGCTTTTTATAAGTAATTAAAAGTAACCAATGGTGACATTTCACCTAACTCTATGCCAGATCACAACCATAGACAATCAGTTCTCTCTTTTCTACTAGAAACAGAATTGTTAGCATCTTTAAATCTATTCAGATTAGAGAGTCAATTCAAGAAACCTTCTCACTCATAGGAAGGGTGGGCTTTTTATTTTTACCAGATCTTCAATTGATTGGAAGAGGCCCATCCACATTACAGAGAACAATCTGCTTTATTTATTTTCCCAATTTAAGTGTTTATCTCACCCCCAAAACACCCATATAGAAATACTTAGAATAATTTATCATGAAATATCTGGGTACTCAATGGACCAGTGAAGTGACACATAAAATTAGCCAGCACAGACAATAAGTATTAGCAATTTCTACTAAATGAGAAAACAATTTGTTCTTATACATAAATAGGTTGCATTTCCACTGCTGTGTAACAAACAAGTTTAGTGACTTAAGGCACATTAATTGTCTCATAATTTCCATGGTTAGGAATCAGTGCAGATCTAAGGTGGGTCCTCTGCTGACAGTATTTCAAGGTTGCAATCAAGGTGTTGATTGGGCTGGGTTCTTGAGAAGCTCTGGGGTAGAACCCACTTCAAAACTCATTCTAGCTGTTGGCAGAATTCATTATCTTTGGCTGTATGATTCAGAGTCCAGCTTCTGTCTGTTGAATATAGGTCACCTACAGGTCCTATAGTCCTTGAGCAGTTACTTGTCAATTGATCCTCTCCACTGGCTGTTCACAACATAGCTATTGACTTGCTTCTTTAACCACAGATGAAGAGTGTTTTTCTCCATTCTTTTAAGAAAGAGCCTAATATAATGAATCATGATGTTGGGCGTTCCATCCTATTGTCTTTGTCATGTAATGTAACCTAATAAAGGTAGTGACGTTCCAAGATCACTTTTGTCATATTTTATTGGTTAGAAGCAAGTCACAGACCCCATCTGCAATCAAGAGGAGGACATCATACAAAGTGTGACTCATTATAAGTTACTTTAGGATGTGTCCATCACAGTAAGAAAAAACTGTGCTTTTCTTCTATTTGAAAACTTATTAAAACTAAGTTTTCTTATGTGCTTTGTTCATTAATCTACTCATTCTGAAGTTTACCGAGGATCGACTATATGTCAGATATTTCAAGACAGAGGATAAAATGGGAAAAAAGTTACGCATGTAAGTAAAATTGCTATTTACATTTATACCGTACTGCTATGTACAGTAATCTGAGACAAAAGCAATACTGTGACAGGGAACAAATGGATGGTGTGGTAATTTAGATCAGGACTGTCAAAATGAGATGTGAGCTGAGGAGTGCATTTTCTTTTCCAAAGTCAATCACAAACTATTTATAAAGATTTATAAAGATTTTCCAAAGTCAATCACAAACTATTTATAAACATGACCAAATTTACATATTCAAAACGATGCTCTACTTATAGAGAATGTCTACGAAGAATGGCAGTTATGTGGAACATTGTAAAAGTAGAACATTAGTTAAGAAGACGGTGCACAGTTAATGTTACAGACAGCTGTACCAGGATGGAGGTAAAAGAGAAAACAAAACATCCAGAATTACCCTATACACCAGATCTAGAGACTTGACAGGTTTGATGCTGGAAGTACATCCTTAAGGCTATTAAGAGAAAACTAGGGGTAGCTCTCAACTGTGAATGTTCCTCCTACACCCTTAAGCAAAAGTGCATTGACTACATCTCCAGATTAGAAAAGAGGTGAAAATATTTCTTGATATAGTTACTGTGGTTGTGAAATAACCAAATAAAATAGAAAATTACTGTATCGAGTAGAATATATGTGTGCACATATTAAGACATCTGCCAATGTATCATAAGTGAACCCAATAAGCACTGAGATCATGGCAAAAAAATGATGTTGAGCTAAGATGTAAAGAATATTTTAGAGGCTGAAATAGTCCTAAGAAAAATCATCTGCAATATTAAGTGTCCTTCCAAGTAGAAGTCATGTCCTTCCAAATCCAAGAGAAGAGAGGATATCTAAATAATCACATACACAGGAAATACATGTTATTTTTGGAGGTTTCTGGAAAAGGACTGAATGTCCAGTAATTTGGATATTGTTTCATGTGTTAGATTTATATGTAGCTGAGCTGTTCATTTTATCAAAAGAAACATCTTCAGAATGTGTTTCATCTTAAATTTGCCTCAAATGCATTCTTTCCATCTATTATATTTTTAAAGAATTCATGAAATTGTTTGAATATTTGTGACTCTAGAGTGAGGACAGAGATGATCATAGGTCACTTTTATTACTTTATACCTTCTTTGAATTCAAACTTAAAAGGAGATATTAAGATTCATGCATAAACTTCTGCCTGGGGCAACTGACTGAATAGAGTTTTACTTAATAATAGAATGACCGAAGATTAGATTGTATTGTTTCTTATTTTAAAAAATTATTTAGTGAGAAAATATAAGATATATCAAGTAGAGTGTAAAATATGTGGGCCTAAAGTAAAATCCAGATAAGTATTATAAACTTTGCAATTATTAGCATACAACTGGAATATGAAACACAAGAAATAGGTTACTACAATTTAAAAATCACCAGAGAAAGGCTTACTTGGAAGTTAGGTATGTATCCAGAGAAATGAGAAAACTCAGGATTTATGCCACCTAAGGCTGGTTCCATTGACAGGTGACCGGCGATCACACAGGGCCTCATATTTGGCATAATGCTTTGCCACCATTTAGAAATTTTTAATAATTTATGAACAATGCACTCCACATTTTAACTATTTCCTGCATTCCATAAATTACATGGCGTTGGTGCTATGGAAGCCAAGAAAAAACAGGGACCTAGAATATGACCTTGAATATGACAGGGTCTAGGTCTCACATGACCTAGAATATAAATCTCTAATAAGATGTGGATTATAAAATGTCTTTGGTTCTGACATGGAAATCATTATGGACTTAGCAAACTATCTTTGAGTGAAGATTTTGAGGGTGAAGCCATATTGCAATGAATTGTAACACAGATTTTGAGAGACTACTGTAGAGTAAAAAGAAAAACATGTGAACACAGGATGAAAGAGAAATATGGGTCAGAGAAAGATTTTTGTCTGTTTCTACAGAGAGATGATCGTCAGGTGTGTTGAACGTGATGGGTAGGAATACAGTAGACAGAAGGTGAAGATACAGCCAAAGAGAAGGCTAACCAAGAGTGAGGTCTGTGAAAAAAATCAATGGAATTATATGTAAAATGTGTGGAAATGTTGACTTCTCAGTGATGAGAACCTTTTCCTTTGTTTCAACGAGAGAAAAGACAGTTACCCAAATTCAGGTAGAATTTTAGATAGGGACATGGAAACATGATGTATTTCCAATATGAGAGCCTGCATGCTACGAGTGATCAGTTCACAGTGAGAAGATAGGCAATATGTTGAGAAAAATCAAAAAGACATAAAATAATCATCACAGAAAGAGTGTGGTAGAAATAGTTTACCAAAAAAGTGATGGAACTACTGCTGGGTTTTAAGTAACTCTCTGCCATTGAATCCTACTGCTCAAGCAGAAAGTATATTAAACACTTTGTATCCCCACCTTCATATTAAACTTGAGAATTAGTCCCAGGTAAATTCCACCATGGTAGTAGTATTTAAAAAGTGGAATCCCATTAATAAATAAGAAAATGGATCTTTCAATGAAACCATGTGGTAAAAGAGAAAAAAAAAACAGGAAAGCAGGAGTATTTATGAATGTTAAGATACAAGTTATACTTTATGTCATCATTCTTTTCCTTATAGGAAATTACCCAGATAATTTTTTTTCTTTTAATTTTCTCACACTGACACTGGTAGTAAAAGACATACTTAAATATTTTAACTGTATCACAGCATCCCATATTGAGAGGTATAAAGCACAAAAAAAATCATAAAAAATATGTTTCACCATTTTTTAAAAAACAAAGTTATCTTAAATTATGTTTTTTGTGTTTTTTTCTAACAACAAAATAAGAATTTGACTTTTCTGGATATGACCAGTCGAATATTAGAAATTTAATATGGATTCTTTTTATCCTGTGGTATGTATGTATGTATGTATGTATATACTGCAGTTTGAACTTTTTATTTAAGTATAAACCACTTCTTAAAAAACTCATATACCATATTCTACTGCTCAGAGAATTATCACAAAGTAAACATACTGCTGAAACCACCTGTGGTAAAAATAAGTCTAATAACCAGCACCCCAAAAGCCAATTCATCCCATGACATCACCCAATTATTCTGCCTTTGTCCCCAAAGGTAACAACTCCTGAGATTACACCCTAAATATGTTTGCCTCTTTGAACATTACAAAATTGGAGTCTTAGAACATATATTCCATCTTTGACTTCTTCCGCTCAAAATTCATCTTACAATTACACCATGTTGTAATTGTAATTAATTAACTACACTTATTAGCATTCCATTTACAAATCATTTATTTATATACTCCACTCTAGGGCTGCTTGGGTGGCTCTGTCAGTTAAACATTTGACTCTCAATTTTGGCTCTGGTCATGACCTCATGGTTTGTGAGTTTTAGCCTGCATGGAGAACCTGCTTGATATTCTCTCTCTCTCCCTCTTTCTGCCCCTTCCTGCTTGCTCACTCTCTCAAAATAAATAACTTAAAAAAAAAATTATGTATTCCATTATACATGGACATTTGAAACTGTTTTCCATTTGGATGTATTGAAAACAATTCAACTACAGGGGTGCCTGGGTGGCTAGGCTGGTTTAGCATCCAACTCCTGATTTCAGTTCAGGTAATGACTTAATGGTTCATGGGTTGAAGCCCCACGTCGGGGTCCATACTGACAGCACAGAGCCTGCTTGGGATTCTCTCCCTCTGCCCCTCCCCTGCTCATGCTTTCTCTCTCCCTTGAAATAAAAACTTAAAAAAATAAAAAAACATTCAACTACAATCATACATATTTTTCTTGTGCACTGGAACACATTTTTGAAGTATAACAATATTTCCAAGATTAGGGTGGCAGCCTTTAGAATTCTTATTTTCCAGGATTACACAGTCATACACTGAACTTTAAAGATTCACACATGAGAATAAGGTGGGTTGTGTAGGTGATGTAGGTGTAAGCAGCAAGGCACAGGCAATGAGGGCATCCACTGTGCCCACGATCAGGAAAGGCAGTGTTTATTAACATTCTTTTCTTGTTCTTTCAAATCTCCAGGATAGACCTGAACCATAAAACATGACAGTGATTTCAATCAGGTCTATGGAAGCAGAAGTCAGATGTAGGAAGTGGGAAACAGAAAGTTACAATACTCTGTATGAATTTAATAAAATGCATGTATCATGAGCATTTGTCTTTGTTATTTTCTATAAATAAACCATGGAATGCTGAAAATATTTAACCTTAGGATATATTAAGGAAAATATGCCATTGTAATTACAAAAATGAAATTTGCTTAATTTTTGGACATATCACAACTCTCCACCTGCCCCCCCACCCCCCAGGTTTCCTAAACTTTCAGTTCCTATTACTGACTCAACAAATATTATGCATAGAAAATAGCCTTGAAAAATTTAAGATGTATTTTCCTTTTCCAATGAAAGAATGTAGTATTTGATATAGTTGCATTGATGTGTGTCTCAGAAATGAGTGTTATTTTAATTAGGTAATTATACATAATTGTAATTATACACATGTAATTATAATTATACATAATTTGAATTATACTGTATATTATGTAATTATACATAATTTTAATTATACATTTGTCATAAAATCTAAGAAGTTAGAGATAAAATATCTACTAGGTCACCTAGTCGGTCCTTTTCTTAGAATTCTGCCCCAGAGATTTTCTTAAGGATTATTCTTATCCTTCAAATGAGTTAAATAATGAAGCTGATTTATGCTCAATGATCTTTCTTTATAGTCAATAAGCAGCTCAACTTTTTTTGTTCATCCGTTAAAGCCTACTATTACACCTCTCAGGGCGTACTGTGAGGAACGTTGTGATGTGTTTATTAATACATACATTTGAAAACTTCAATGTATTGAGTCTCATTTACAGATAGATAAGTTTTATAAGTTGAAGCTACAGGAGAGATTCCTTTCCCTAACTTGATTGATACCTTGATGCTGACAGGACAGAAATGTATAGAAGAAGCATTGCTAAGGAATCATGACTTAACAGCACCCTTGCCTTGCATTATAGCTGGCCCTGACCAGATTGGAAGCTTGCTTTTCTTCAATCCTGAACTGATGGCACAGCTATTCAGATCCTATGGCACTAGTGGAGAAGGTCAAAACTGATACTACACTCACAAATACTAAAGGTGCTATTTATTTTATATGCTGGGTTTTGATATCCAGATCACTGGGCAGATGATTTTTAACTTGAAAATAAGTTTAAACCATAAGGTGAAGCTTTGTGCAAGCAGCATTAACTTACATGATCAGCACTTAGAAAATCACCTCAAGGCTGACTGTTTGCAGTATTCACATGCAAACACTATGGCTACATTAGAAATAGGTACACGTCTCCTTTCAATGGAAGGCAAGGTAAGTCTCTGCCTCCACTCTGTCTCTCCACCTTGACAGATGTGCACGGATATGTGTTTGTATACTTGCACACTTTTATGTTTGTATTATAGTAAGTGTGTGTATACATATCCATTATGGATAAGAGGCTATTTTCCTTTTCTATGGATCTGTTTAGGATATCTATCCATTTATCTAAAATCACAATCATCATCCAGTGGAAATAGTTTAAGTAAATTGTACATATATGTCTTAATCTTTCAAGTAAAAAAAAATGGAGGTGTTCTACTGATAGCATGGACAGTGATAATTACTAAGACAACTCTTTCTTAAGTAGGAAAGTCAAATTACATTATCTTCTACTTCGTTATCAATAAACTAAGTCCTAATGGACATATGATACCAACAGAATGTGTTCTATCTGGCAGTGTGGTCAGGTGCAGTGAAAAGAAAATGAGCTTTGGATCCATGAGGAAATGTCTACCATTGAATAATTAACATAATCAATTTGAGAGACGTCTCTTTATCCATGAATGAGAATTGGTTATACTTTCCCTTCTGAAGCTTGGGTAAGAGTTTTCTCTAAGGCTCTACCACAGTGTTTAGCCCAAGGTGATTATTCAATAAATGCTGATTTTTTTTTTTTTCCCCTATGTGTCTAGTCACCATATTCTGTTCAAACCTGACTTACATGTTCTGGCCCTGACTGAGCCATGCTTCTGGTTACCTTATGTATTTTGACCTGAACCCTTTTCAAGGTATCTATATTTGTTAGTGCCCTTAATAACCTTTGGCATTTGGTTGCATCCACTGTGCATCGCAACTATGGGTTTAGGGTTCACACAACAAAAACAAACAAAAAATTGTGCCTTGGATATGCTTGTATTTTAGTAGAGGACTTGGTCCTCAGCCTAAGATGAGCACTGATGATGTCTTATGCAGGGAAATAAGGTAATATAAAAAATAGTATCTACATCATCATGGACATTATATCCTTTTCCAAGACAGTTTCCATTTTCTTTTCTGTAAATTAGGAATAAAGACGCTGCTCCACAACACCTTTGTTTGTGAAGATGGAATGAACTAGTACTATATGAAGTGCACAGAGCAATTTCTCACATATAATAAACTTGTAATGGTTTGGAAAAGGAGAGAAATTTTGTTTTAACTCCTGGATTAAGACTTTCTTAAAGAATTAAGCCAAACTAAGTGAAGCAGGCACTAAGCCAGGTAATCTGAACTTGCTAACTTGCCTCTGAAGCCCTCTTGACTTTTCCCAACTTACATGAATAATTTACAAAATAAGCTCTTATGTGTTCTAGTGATTGTACATATTGGCTAGCAGCATGCTTTTTTTTTAAATTTTTTTTTTAAAGTTTATTTATTTTTGAGACAGAGAGAGACAGAGCATGAACGGGGGAGGGGCAGAGAGAGAGGGAGACACAGCATCGGAAACAGGCTCCAGGTTCCGAGCCATCAGCCCAGAGCCCGACGCGGGGCTCGAACTCACGGAGCGTGAGATCGTGACCTGGCTGAAGTCGGACGCTTAACCAACTGCGCCACCCAGGCGCCCCTAGCAGCATGCTTTTAATTAACCAACTCAGTATTGTATGTTAAAACGTGTACCGTGTCTGTGATGTATATTAACTACCTAGGGAACAGTCCTCACCTAAGCGGTGGAAGCACAAGGGGTAAGAGGAGATATTTGGAAATTCATTCTGGTTATTCTACACTGAATGCAATCTGAATCCAAGAGGAGCTTTATCCTTTTCCTTTTATCTACCTGAGTTTCTTAAATTTTAGTCCACAATCCCTTTCTTTATACACTTAGGATGATTGTATTAGTAAGTCATGGCTTCAAGGATGCAAGTTCAAAAGTTGGCACCATCTGTATTGTATTGCTAGTGGTCTGTACAAGAATCACTATTAATGATGTTAGAAGCTACATATTTCAGATCTATTTCCTAGGTTCTACTGCCAGGTTTCCAGGGCCTACTGGATATTATCCGTTGTATACCCCATAGGCATAGGCATCGTGAACTCATTTTGTCCAAAACATAAATCATCACTTTTTTTCACTTGAACCTAATATATTTCTTATCTTATTTAATAACACTGTCACTCACCCAGTTGCCCAAGGCAATTTCTTGGGAATCATTCCATATATATTTTTTTCTCTCTGCTTCTCAAACATAAGTCTCCTGTCTCTGATCCTCTTCAGCTCCAATGAAATTGTCCTATGGCCATTCTATCTCTAGTCCAAATTATGATAGCAACATGCTGCTGGTCTGCAGCTCTCCAGTCTGTTCACTATTTTCTCAATCATCTACAATTCCATCAAGGCCTCTTCATTAAACACAAATACAATTGTCACTGCCCTACTTAAATTGTTTCTTTTTCCATTTCCTACAGGCTAAAAATTAATTTCTTAGAAAAGTCCGTAAATGATCTATGATTCATTGCTTGTCTATACACTTTGTCTCATACCAGTAACAACAACAACAACAACACAAAGAGCTTAAGGCATTCTAAGTGGCATGAATTATGCCAAATGAGACCTATCGCCATCAGACCTCCCATTTTTAATGCAGGTTTTTCTTTCAGCCTGTCATGTTCTCTTCTACTTTTGGTACCCCCTGTTCCTCCTTTAAAAATCTGACTGAGGGTTTCCTACCCTGTGAATCCTTCTTAAACTGATGAGTCATGTTTATAGTCCCTTTATATGTTCTCCCATAACTGCTACAACATAATTTAGTTACAAAAACTAACATATATTGTAATTGTGTGTTAATGGGGTTTTCATCATATCTTTTCTGTGAGTGCTTGGTAAGCAAAGACAGAGTCCTGCGCCTAGTATTTGAAGTTCAATAAATGTTACTTCAATGTATTAAGAGTTATCTAACTTGAAAATCAAGACTGTGGAACAGCTTTTCAATGTCAAACTGGGGCAGGATATAACAAGCTCACCCATAGATGAATTAATTCTTTTGAGAATTTATCCAGGTCTGACTTTGTTATTTATTGTTTAATTAGAGCACTGTCACTGTGAAGTTACATTGTTAACCTGGAGATTTCTATTCAGTAGAAAAGACAGCTCCAATAGTTAGGATTGCATTGTCCTTTAGGACATTAACGAGTTTTGCATTGAATACAGAACGTAAGAAGTGAACCTCAGCCAACAGAAGAATGATTCAGGTTACAGGCTAAATGGATACACCGAAATGAAATAACTATTTAGGTGCTATTATTTCTTTGAATTTCTTATCGCCAATCAGCCCAATCATATTTATTTCCTGTTGTTTTCAAGAAAATTGATGGATATATTAAATATGAAATATACCAATTTCAAATTATAACACATGACCATATGAACAAATGTCTCAGTTTTACAAGTCTCTTCAATAGTATCATTTGAAAATGCCACAAATTAGTGAAATTTCTGATAGTGTGACAGACAATAAATAAAATATTCAAACAAAAAACATTTCTTTTTTTTTTTTTTTTTTTTTTTTTTTTTTTTTTCAACGTTTATTTATTTTTTGGGACAGAGAGAGACAGAGCATGAACGGGGGAGGGGCAGAGAGAGAGGGAGACACAGAATCGGAAACAGGCTCCAGGCTCTGAGCCATCAGCCCAGAGCCCGACGCGGGGCTCGAACTCCCGGACCGCGAGATCGTGACCTGGCTGAAGTCGGACGCTTAACCGACTGCGCCACCCAGGCGCCCCATAACAAACAAAAAACATTTCTATCAACACTCCTGTCTTCCTTCCAAGAATGTTTTATTCCCTATATAAAACCCAATGCTTCTTATAATTACAACTGAAATTCTTCAATATTAATTTGTATTCTTCAATGCAATTTATCCTATAAATAATAAACCATTAGAAAAATTCATAATGGTTAAAACTCATTACATTAAAAGAGTTTATTTAATAATTTGGTGTATAACATCCAAATTCAAACTTTTTAAAAAAGATCTATGTAGCAAAAATAGAATTCATCTGATAACAAATTATGGACTGTAAGAAGCAATTAGCAACTAACTATGCATTATATTCAGGGTTAATAACAGGGTTTTTGTTTAGAGACTCAACAGTATATTTCTAGCTACCTCTATCAACCTGACTATTCATATTATCACACTTATTCTGGCCAATATTTAATAATAATTTAATAATTTATTTTTCAATTGCACATCCTAAGAATAACACTCATTTTGCTGTTTCCATTTTGCAAAGATACAATTGAGACAGGAAGTCATTTCAGAAATTCAATGTTACCTATAAAGAGCAATACACTGTATTTCAAGGCAAGTATTTTCTCTAAAATTTAAATAACCTCTATTAACTATGTTTGCAAAATACATGAATAAATTAAGAAGAGTCATTTATCGAATTTCTTTAAATTGACAGATTTCCAATGTAGTTTACAATATTTTCAAAATCACTAGATTTTAATCAGACCCAAAACTTTCTCAGAAATTCCCTAGACTGATTATTAGAAAGCAGGAGAAGGAAACCAATTCATAGCTGTTACAGAACAACCAGGGATAGACTGTAAATGGATCAATGAAGTGTCACAGCCACCCAGCTCACATCCTGTCAAAAGGTCCTCACAAACTAGTAATGAAAGACAACCTCTGTCAGCAGTAGTCATGGGGCTGGTAGACACTTTTAAAAGAGCAATTCTGAGTTCACAATGTGCACAGAATCTTACTTGAAATGGCTCAAATGAGTCCAGTTATCTCAGGCGAGGCTATAACTGAATTAAGAAAATTTTTCCATGCACATTAAGTTTTAGACTCCAGGTACCTTTAAACGTCACTGTCCCTGTTTTTACTTCTCATGAAACTCATCTCTACCAAAAATTATGGATGAGAATGACAATGGGAATTTTGAATAATATATATTAATATATACATATATTTATATAGACTTTTTAAAAACTAACTTATAAACTTAGCAGAGAATATTGGCAGTTCATAATTGACTGAAATAAAGGCATGTATTTAAATGGAGAGAGAGGAAAAGAGAGCCTGTGGAAGGCAGGGGGAGGGGTGGGGGAGGAGAAGGGAGGGAAGAGGAGGGTGTAGGGAAGCAGAGGGACAGAGAGAGGAAGGGGGAAGAAAGAGAAAGGTGAAGGGGGGAAGGCAAGAAAAGGAGAGGGAGGAGGAAGACAAGGTAGGGGCAGGGAGAGTGGGGTGGGGGAAGAGGAAGGGAGAGAGGGGGAGGGAAAGAGGAGAGTTTGTATCTTTTCTCCGATATGACTTTCAGATGTTCAACTCATCCTTTTTCTATGGGTCTACCCAGATCCTAATTTTTTATCTAAAAATATCACATATCTCTTCAATTCATACATGACTGTGTATTTGAATAAAAGAAAGAGAAAGATACCCTCCCTGATTAACAAACTATACAACTTCCAATTAGCTAAAGCCATTTCCCACATTGAGATTTGCTTAAAATCTGTGTCAGTGCACAGTACCAATCTCAGCTGGAACAGCAATTACTGTGCTACTTATATGCGCTGACACTATCCTGCCTCCTACACCTCATCCCACCCATTAAATACAGCTATATTTGTGATCGCATGTGTGAGTGCCTTAAAAAACAGGAAGAATAGAGAGGAATACCCCTTCCTCCTTCCCCACAGATCCACAATACCTATATAAACAAATACTTCCTTAGATAGCTATAAAACCAGTTCAAGCAATTTTTCCCACTAATGTCAATACACTGTGTAAAGGCACAGTGCACTGATGGCTGCAAAAGGTAATAAATGCTATTTACAGATGTAGATAGACTCAGAAATTCTGATTTTTATACTGCAATTGTAAACGAATAGTGCAGTATAGAACTATGCATATATTTTCCGACTTCAGTTTCTAAATCAGCAGGTACAGAGTATAATTGACATCTTTAAAGGAGAGTTGAGCTATTACTTAATAAATCCCCCCTTCTGGCACTGGAAAACTATTAGTCATCATTTTCCCCGTGAATGTATGTTAATACACCTAGTAAACTGCGTGGCAGTTAATTGTTCAATGATGGCTAGCAAAACCTCCATCTGATTCAGCTTATTCCGCAAGAATTTCCAGCACCATATCACAAAACAGTATCCATCTGCCCCCGTATCCATTTGTAAATTGAGTGATACTGAAAATATTTAATGATAATGGACAGAAACAGGCCAATATTATTACCCACTGTTACCCATACATTGAAATAGACTCCTTGAAGTATTTTGTGATTTCAAGGGTTAAAAAGAACCTCCTGGAGGTCTTCAGGGAGGGGACAGTTGATGAAGGAAGAGCAACGTGGGAGCTAAAGTGACCTTTTACAACTTGCATGGGGATGAATTTAAGTAATTGAACAATTGGTATGGCTGTACTGGTTCATAGAGACTTAACATAAGCCCTACTATGAGAACATCTTCATCTCTAAATCTGTAACTTGTTAATTTTTAAAACACATAAATATACAAATTTTACCTTTTCCCAACTAAAGAGTATATTTATACCTAGAAGAGCTTCAGCTAAAATATACTTTGCATTCATAAACCTGAGTTCTATTAATCATTTCTTATCTTAGCAACTACCTAACCTTAGGCAAGTCATTTAATCTTATTATACTTCAATTTTATCACTTGAATTACAAGTTCAAAATAATATATCCTATATATTATGAGATTTAAAAGACATTATTATTGTGTAGAATATGATTAAATAATAAAACTTTACATTATATTGTAAAACAAAATAGCCCTATATTAACTAAAATGTATTCAGGGCATACTATATGTAATAAACTTGTCTCTTTTTCTAGTCCTCAAAACTTTTTGGAGTAATACTGTTTGTTTATTTTTGAGAGAGAGAGAGAGAAGCAGAGAGAGACAGAGCACGACTGGTGGAGGGGCAGAGAGAGAGAGGGAGCCACAGAATCCGAAGCAGGCTCCAGGCTCTGAGCTGTCAGCACAGAGCCAGATTCAGGTCTCATACTCACAAACTGCAAGATCACAACCTGAGCCAAAGTTGGATGCTTAAAAGTAAATAATACTTTTAGCTGCAGATTATAAAATAAAGAGTAAGTAAGTTTCTCAAGCCTGAACAACTAGTAAGTGGCAGAGCCAGTTTTACTTCAAGGTGTTTGGCTCAGTACCCTAAACTAATTATTTTACCTCCTTTCCATGCAAATATTTAGTATGTGTATATATAATGTTTTATATAAACAAAGAATAGGCTGACAGAACTAAATTTAGCTAAACTATTATTCTGATTATAAACTAAATTTTTTCCACTGATAGTATTCAATATCAATAACTGATAGAATTAGAGAGTCAGTAAGTATACAGAAGATTTGAACAACTCTAAACACCAACTGAACCTAACAGACATTACAGAAAACATTTATCCAGAAGCAAATGGATATACATAGTTCTTAAATGCACACAAAATACTTTTGAAGATTACATTATGGTCTGGGCTATAATACAAGTTTCCACTTCATTAGAAGATTTTTGTTATACAAAGTATATTGTATGACCACAACAATATTAAAATAAAATTCAGTAACAGATAAATTCATTTGGAAACTAACACATCTAAATAGCTCATAGGTCACAAAAGAAATCAAAAGGAAATTGTAAGTTGTATTTACTAAAAGGAGAAGCACAACGTATTACATATTCAAAAGTGCCACTAAATTTATATCTAGCATAAAAACTTATAGGATCAAATACCTATATGAGAAGAGAGGTCTGAAATCTGCTTTGTCAGCTGGCTTCATTTTCTACCTTAGGGAAACTAGAAAAAGTAGAGCAAATCAAACCCAAAGTTGGAGGAAGGAAGGAAGTAATTCGGATCAGAGTAGCAAAGAACAATGAAACCAAAAAGTAGTGAAGAATATAAAATGAATTGATAAACAACACATCTCAGAAAAAAGAGACAAAACACAATTTAGTGTTGTCTATAGAGACCACAGGAATAAAACAAAACAGATATCATTTTTAAATAAGAAAATATAACTTTATGATAATGAATTATAGAACTTAGGTAAATTGCTTGAAAGATACTTTTAAATTTCACTTAAGGAAAAAATGGACAATCTAAGCAACCCTGTGTATATTTTAAAAAATTTGTACTTGCACATAAAATATATTCCAGACCCTAATATCTTCACTGTTGAATACTATGAAATATTTAATGATGAAATAATGCAAGTTGTTTGCTACCTCTGTAATAAAACTGAAAATAAATAATTCCCAACTTTTCTACAATGGACACTGTTTCCATGACACCAAAAAAGGTGGCAATAAAATTTCAGATTAATATTCTCTAATGAAGAAAGATGCAGAAATTTAAAAAAATATCAAACCAAAGCTAAAAATATATAAAAGTGATAATGCATCATAGTCAAGCATATTGTGTCCCAGAAATGAAAAGTTGATTTAACAGTAAAAAGAAAAAAAAATCATCAATGTAATTCATTATATTAATAATCACAAAAGGGATTGCATCTCAGTAGATGCATAAAAGTCATTTGACAAAATCTAACATTCATCCCTAATAAAACTCTCAGCAAGGGGTGCCTGGCTGCTACAATCACTAGAGCTTGGGACTCCTGATCTTGGGGTTGTAAATTCAAGCCCCATTTTGGTGATAGAGATAACTTAAAAATAAACTCTTAAAAAAAAAACTTTTAAGGCACCTGGGGGCTTAGTCAGTTAAGCCTCTGAATTCGGCTCAGGTCATGGTCTTGTGATTTGTGAGTTCAAGCCCCTCATGGGGCTCTGGGCTGACAGCTCAGCCTGGAGCCTGCTTCGGATTCTGTATCTCCCTCTCTCTCTGCCCCACCCCCGCTTGCACTCTGTCTCCTTTTCTCTCTCGAAAATAAACATTAAAAAAATTAAAATAAAAAAAACCCTCAGCAAACTTGGACTAAAAGGAAATGTCCTTAAAATGATATAAAGAGCATCTACAAAAGTCCTAGAGCAAACATCATACCTCATATTGAAAGGCTCTAATTTTTGCCTTTAATATCAAGGACTAAGTAAGGATGCCTGTTTTCACCATTTTAAATTTCATTGTATTAAAGTTTTCAGTCAGTGCAATAAGCAAAATAAATAAAAAATCATCTCAATTAAGAAAGAAGTTAAATTTTAGTCATAAATGGCAGGACTGTCTATGTTAATAATTCGAGGAACTTCGCAAATAAGCTCCATTAACAAATGAGTTCAGCTTATACCCAGGGTATAAGATCACTATGTAAAATTCAATTCCATTTCAATATACTAGGGACAAAAAACTGGAAATTAAAACCTTTTAATATACCATTTACAACAGCATCAAAATGCAAATTATTTAGGGATAAATCTCATCAATGCTGTGCAAGATTTGTAATCTGAATACTAAACATGGCTTAGAGAAATTAAAACAGACCCAGTAAGTGTGTCAATATACCTTGTGCAAGGAAGACTAAGTTACCTTTCAAATACAGCTGAAACACCTAAAGTGAATTCTGAATTGCTTTTTACTTCAGGAATGAGAGTCTCTAATTTGAGTTGTAACAAGTTAACTTCCACCAACAATGCTTTTTTAGAAATCAATAATCTTTGGAGCAATTAAGAGAATTCTATATCTCCACAATATAGCACTTATATCAATGATGCAATAATGTAAGGTTCAAAACGTAAAGACCCAGGAACCATAATAAATTCTTAAGTTTCAAGACAATACATGTCAATCCCAAAATGACACAGTTCAAAAAAAAAAAAAAAACCACACATTTAGAGTATAGTAACTACTCTCAGTGTGGTAAAGTAATAACACATGTCAGTGAATGTAAATCTAAGAAACTCAGCAAAGAAATATAGAAAAGGAAATTTTAGAACTAAAAAATATGTGGAAAATAAAATAGCAGAATGAAGATGAAAAACAGTTACATGAAGAAAGATAAAGTATCCAGCTTGAGTAGGAAAAATAAAAACATTGGTGAAATATAAAGGTAGCCTCATGGGCTTTGGGACTATATCACATCTAACATGAGAGAGAAAATGAGTCCAAAAATATAAATGAGAAAACAATGGACAAAAACTTCCCCAAAGTTTAGAAAAACACAGCTCTTTATACATTCAATAACTCAGCACAGCTCAAAAGGCTATATTTGAAGACCACATCACCTAGATAAACCAAAGGAAACACCTGGAAACCAAAGATAAAGAGAAAAATCTTGACAGAAGCCAGAGAAAACTGATAAAATGATAAATATCATTTAAGCTTCTGATCAGAAACAATGGAGATGAAAAGTTCATGGTGCAATATTTTTGAGATGCTTAAAGAAGAAAAGTCTGTGCTTTTTCTAGATCTGGCAAAAAATCCTTCAAGATAAGGTCAATGACAGGTATACTCAGATAAAAGAAAAGTAACATCTTGGTTCCATACTAGTAGTATAAGAAACTCTAAAAGAAGTTTCTCAATCTGAAGTGAAATAAAACTAAAACAAAACTATATCTTCAAGGCTGACTGAAAATAATGGAAATGATAAATATATTGGTAAAATGTGATTTTTTTTAATTTAAATATGATTGCCCAAAGCAACAATTATGAAATGTTATTATAGTGTACTGGAATAGATGTAGATGTACTGTATATGTCATAGACAACATAGAAGATTGCAGGGGAAAGGACTCATGATTGCAAATTTTCTATATTTTATCTGACATAACTCTAGATATACTGGGAACATTTAAGTATAATATTGTACTCCCAAGATTATTTATAAAATAAAACAGGAAATCTGCATTGCAAAATATAATATATAAACTAAATTAAAATGTAGTTACATAATTTAAAACATAATAAATACGAAAACAGAAAAATAGTAAATACTAAATGATTTATATAAATTCAATCATACCAATAATTACATTAAATATTAACTAAATCCTGAAATAAAAAAGCAGACATGTTGAATCACTACTTTTTATACCTGAAGCTAATATAAACTGTGTTGACTATACCTCAATTAAAAAGATATTTTCAAAAGAGTTCTGAGATAATTTTTTATGAATAGATTTCCATAAATAAGCTAATAAAAATAAATATCAGATATAAAAATAGGTAAAAACATGAGACCCAATTATATATTATCTATAAAAAATTCATTTTAGACATGTATGTACATGTACATACATGAAAACCATAAACATAGAAAGTCTTGGGGTAAACATAGAAATAGTTGGGGTAACATCAGATGAAATAAATTTGATAACAAAAAATACTAAAAAGAGAGAACATTTTAATAATGATAAAAGGATCACTTTTCTCAGCAAGACTGAAGTATCCTAAATATATACACATCAATTAGAGACAATGATCATTTTTAAAAAGGCAAAAACTGAAAAGAATCAATGGGAGAAATAAGTAAGTGCACATAGATTTTAACACTCCTTCCTCAGCAATCAAAAGTACTAGTTGTCAGGGGCATCTGGGTGGCTTAGTCGGGTAAGGGTTCAACTTCGGCTCAGGTCATGATCTCAAGGTTCATGAGTTCAGGCCCCATGTCGGGCTCTGTGCTGACAGCTCAGAGCTTGGAGACCACTTCAGATTCTGTCTCTCTCTGCCCCTCCCCCACTTGCACTCTGTCTCTCTGTCTCTCTCTCTCAAAATATCAATAAACATAAAACAATAAAAATTAAAAAAAAGAAAGTTAATGGTGGAGAAAAACCAAAACTAAATTTGAAAAAACATAAGCCACTGAAAAAAAAATTTTAAGTACTATTTGTCAAAGAATTAAAAAATATAGAGTATTTGAGCAACACTCTCAACTGTCTTGGTCTAAATGATACATATACATCACTATAAAAAACAAAGGCAGAATATTCTTACAAGGTGCAGTCACCAAGATAAACATGCTGGACCAAAGAAAAAACAAAATGAAAAAAAAAAAAAAAGAAAAAAGAAAAGGACTTGGAAAATGTAAAAGAGTTTGATGTAATACACAAGTAGTAAATCAATAATCAATAATAATGAATCTGGTAAAATTTCAAATATTTGGAAATTATTCCTCATAGTTTGAAATAATGCATGGGTCAAAAAAAAAAAAAATCTCCAGTAAGTAATTTATCCATAGTTATGCCCACTGATTGGAGAAAAGTAGTTTTGCTTCCTTGGTGGCACAGAAACATAACTACTAGGAGCATGCTTCCTCTCACTTTATGTTCTCCTCCTTCAATTTTCTCTAATTCTAACCAGCATTCATCTCTAACTATAAAAATGTAGAGTCTAAGATAACAAAAATATAACAGAAGAATTGAGTGAGGCAAATAAAGAAGTATCTAGAGGGAAATTTATAGCTTTTAACGTTTATATTTAAAAAGAATAATTATTTTATAGTTCCAAAGAAGTCCAGGTGTATAGGATTCTACTAAAAAAATTAAAAAAAAAAACAATGAAAAACAAAAATATAAATTAGAAGGAAGAACACAATAAATGTTAGAAGTTAATGAAATAAAAAATAGACATGAGAGATAACAAAACCAAAGCTAGGTCTTTGAAAGTTAAAAAATGATGTGTATTAGACAAGACAGAGAGGAGAGGGATGGAAGGAACACAAAATACAAATATCAGGAATGACAACATTGTTATTATCACAGATCCCAGATAACAGGAAGTACTATAAAAATATAATTAATATCAAACTAACAATCTCATATTATCTTTCCAACAATTCAACAAATTAGGGAGTGCCTTAACACTTCCGTACCTATTAAATAAAATGAATATGTAGTTAACTTTCTGGACAAAGAATAGTTGTGGCCCAGAAGGTTTCACTGCTGAAATCTACAAAACAGAAAGAAGTATCACCAATCGCAAATTGGTTCTCTCATAAACACAAGACAGAACAATTCTTGTGGTAGGCAGAATAATGTATACCTTATGTCCTAATTTTTGGACCCTATGAATATGCCTTGTATGGCTAAAAAGATTTTGCAGATGGGATTAATGACCTTGAAATGGGAGAGTATATTGGGTTGTAGAGGTGGGAACAATGTAATCACATCAAAATCAGAGAAGCCTTCCCCAGCTGAGTTCAGATGGCACAAGAAAGAATAGTCAAGGTGTAACATAGCTAGTGTGAAGATGCAGGGAGGGGAATGTGAGTAGTCTTTAAAATTGGAAAACGTAAAGAAACAGATTCTTTTCCAGAGCCTCTAGAAAGAAACACAAACCTGTCCACACCTTAACTTTATCCTGGTGAGACTAATGTCAGACTTAAAACCTACATACCTGTAAGACAAAAAGTGTGTGTATGTTTCATGTGGCACTAATTTGTGGTAATTTGTTATGGAAGCTATATAAAACACATTAGTTTTAGATTCTCTTAAAAAATCACCATTATGCTCTTACCAGAAACAAAGGAAAACAAAAGAAGACAAAACTTCAAGCAATATCTCTCAAGATTATAAATGAATAACTTTTAACTAAATTTAATGATTAAAGTAACATATGAACAATGAATAACTGGGTTTTATATCTCAGGAATGCAAGGTTGATTTAATAGGCAAAAATCACAGTATGTAACAGTCTGTTAACAGAAAAAAGAGATAAATCACATCATCATTTCTAAGGACACAGAAAAGGATTTCATAAAATTCCACACACATTCATGATAAAAAAACTCTCACAAAACTAGTGGAACGGAATTCCCTTCATCTAATGAAGACCATGCACACAAAACTGCAACAAAAAACTTCAATGCTCTCCCACCGAAGATGGTGTAGAAACAAGACTGTCCGTTCACTTCTACATACCATTATGTCACCATTATTAGCCTTTCAGATAAGGTGGAAGGAAGAAAGGGGCTATAAAAATTGAAAAGCTAAAACTTTCTATTTGTATTTGATGTGACTTCTTTTGAATTCAAGTTACAGGATTCTACAAAACAACTAATAAATTTTACAAAGTCAGGTTACAAAGTTCACATACAAAACTGTATTCATATATGAAATAAAAAAATTAGGTAAATGAAAAAAAGAACAGTTTGATCCATACTGGTGTCAAACAACATGATATACTTACGAATAATTTTTTTTTTTTTTAATGCACACACTGCAAACTACACAGTCCTGAGATACATTAAAGACCTAAAATAATTGAAGAGACTCAATATCTGTAGTTTGGAATATTGGTAAGATTTCAATTTAACAAAATGATCAGCAGTTTCAGGTAAACTCCATACAAATCCAGCAGGCATTCTGGATTAAACTAGTAAGTTAATGTTTTAGCTTATATGAAAATTTAACTACCAAAACAAATTTGAAAAAGTAAAATTAGGGGTGCCTGGGTGGCGCAGCCTGTTAAGCGTCTGACTTCAGCCAGGTCACGATCTCGTGGTCCATGAGTTTGAACCCCGCGTCAGGCTCTGGGCTGATGGCTCAGAGCCTGGAGCCTGTTTCCGATTCTGTGTCTCCCTCTCTCTCTGCCCCTCCCCCGTTCATGCTCTGTCTCTCTCTGTCCCAAAAATAAATAAACGTTGAAAAAAAAAAATTTAAAAAAAAAGAAAAAGTAAAATTAAAGTTCTTCCTCTGCTGAATTTCAAGATTTATATAAAGAAATGCAAAATTAAAAATTGTAGAACTGGTGAAATGAAAGACATATAGATCAATGAAATTGATTAGGAGTCTAGCAACAGAGCCACACGTGCATGTTCGATTGCTTTTTGACAAAGTTACCACATAATTCAACATGCAAAGGAAAGCTTTCAAAACAGAGTCCTATGGGGATAAAAGGGACCATCCACACTCAACTAAAGCTGTATTTTTTCAAGTTTAATCATAACCCTAAATGTGAAAATTAAAACTAAAATATCCTAGAAAATTCTTTCTGACACATGGGTTTCTTACATAAGACACAGTAAAACAAAGTGAAGAAAAATAAACAATTTGAGCTTTTTGAAAATGAAAAAGTTTGGTTTTATAATGTTATCATTAACAAAGAGAAAAGGTAAACTATATAATGGGAGAAAGTATTGCAACTCAATATAACTCAGTAATAAGATCAACAAACCACTGTTGATTGAAAGTAACATAGTACTTACATTTTGGAAAAGTTCAGAAGTATCTTATAAAGTTAGCAAGCACTTAAAACCCAGAAACCCCACTCCTAGATATTTAACAAAGAGAAATAAAAATATATTCTATTCAAATACCTATACATGGACATTCATAATACCTGTAATCATGATGGCCAAGTTTGTAAATAATACAAATGTCCATTAAGAGGTCAACAAAATATACTGTGTGTACATGACGGGGCACTAGTCCATAGTAAAAAGGAATGGACTGTTGATACGTTAAAGCACCAGGATGGATCTCAAAGCATTAGGTTCAGGGAGAAAGAGTCAATCGGAAAAGTTTAAATACTCCACGATTCCATTTATATAACATTACTGAAATGACAAAATTATAGAGAAAGAGAACAAAATAGTGGTCGTCAAGAGACACGGATGGTGGGGAGGTGGGACAGGGTGAAAACATAAAGGAATGGCATGAAGGACTTTTGGTGACAGAATAATTCTATATGTTGATTTTGTTGGTAGTTACACAAATCTATACACTGGGCAGAATTGCATAGAACACTGTGCACACACACTTACACGACTACATGTGAAGAAATGATGAAAACTGAATAAGATATGTAGTTCACTTAAATATATCATGTTTCTATATCATACTATGGTGATGCAAGGTGTGAAAAATGGACATGACTAGAACAACAACTGCAGAGAAACTGCCTTACCTGCCTTTGTTTGAACTGAGCAAACCTTTTGGGCTGTACAAAACAGCAACTGTTTTAAGCAACTGCTTGAGAAGTCAGCAGGACAGACATCCTGATCACAGGACTCGTGGTTGTGGACTTTCTGAAGATAGTCAGTGGTCAGTCAATGCATGATCCAGAGTAGCGTAGCTTGTTAATCCCCATAGAAGAGTGTGGTTTTTTTCCTTTGACTCATGTAATTTCCCACCTTCCTTTTCCTCATGAAAACACTTTGCTTTCACCTTCCGAGCAGTACACTATTTGGGTTTCTACTAGAATCTATGTTTCCTGAATTGCAATTTTTTGATCCCAAATAAACACCTGTCTGCCTCTCATTGCACCCATTTTCAGGTTGACAAAAGCGTCTCCTGTGGGAGTATCTGGGTGAAGCATTCACACGGACTCTAGGTGATGAGTGAATATTACTCAACCAGCTTCATGTACAGTGTTGTAAAGTAGATGTTTTCTGTCTATGAATGTTATAGTCAGGTCAAAGAAAACTATCAAGAGAAACTTTTTTCACTGAATAATATGGTCAGAAAAAATTTTTTTAATCATCACTATTTATATAAGCATTGTTGGATGGAGGTGTGGGGAAAATAAACAGGTGAATCCTTAATGAAAGCATATTTATGTATTTGTGGCATACTATTCATTTATCTTTTTTTTTTTACTGTCTTTAGATTTTACTCTAACTGTGGTTAATCTCACAGTAAACATGTGGAACATTATTTTTACAATGAGCTGATTTTAACAGACTCTATCTGGTGTTTTTCAAACACTGAATTCCCCAGGAGCAGACTGTGAGATTAGAAATTTTAGGGGGATGGTTTATTAGAGAGGAAATAGAATTTCCAGGAAAGGCCAGAATAGGGTGGGAGAGCAGGCTTAGAGAAGAAGGAAATTTGTGGCATTAAGTCTCACTCAGCTCATAACACAGTACAGGACATGTACTTCACTTTTCAGTGAAGTCCAAATCAGCAGTCCCACGCCAATCAGACATGAGTGCAGGAGTGCTCCGGAGGGGATGTCAGTTCCCAGGCACTTTCAGGTACTACAGCTGCAGAGAACAGGATCTCTGGGTGAGGAAGGGGAGCTCCTCCACGAAGGCACTCTGAGAGGGTTGCTGCTAATAGAGGCCAGCTGGAGAGCAAGCAGTGTGCACAAAACTGATGAAGGGGAATGGCAAGGCATAGAAAAGCAACGCCAGCATCTGCTTCAGCCTCAGACACACTCATGCTTCACACTAGATTCTCTATACTGCTTCTTCAAGGTTGTTACTAATCATGATTCCAGAAAGAAACAGTACAAAAACACAATCACTGTGATGAGCTGTAGTCCCTGTTGCTGAGGTTGCTGCCAAATCTGTAATTGCCACAAAATATTTCAATCTTGGTTAGGAAGAGTCACTGCCCTTTCGAACCACCCATTGTTATTTACCTCAAGACTGAGCCAATACCTTTGTAGTCAATGGTCTTTTCTTAGTAACCTGCACTGCTGACAGCCCCAAGCCTGATTACCATTCACTTGTCTGTTAGTTGTCTATTTACACTTAGATCATACTTGGGAGCATACAGAGGTGCTCAGTGGATTCCCTTGGTTTCCAGACTTAACATATATGGACAATACTTCAAACAGAAATCTGCTCGTATTGTCCATAAACAGTATCACCCACAGTGTCACTTCCTACCCACACTAAGTATCTAATATCCTATCTTCTCCTGTGATCATGAGTAAGTATTCCTTTACTTGCCTACTTGCTTACTGTAATGAGTATCTAAAAATAACCATGAGGCAGCAATACATCTATTTTCAATAGAAGTCTTAATCTGTCCCCTGGTGTTTTCCTGGATCTCTAGACATACCAAATTTTAGCTTGTGGAGACAGGAAGCACACATTTTCCAATTAACCCCTATGGCTTGAAGATGAAGGGAGATGCTCTTAACATCCAACGCTGGGTCTCCAGACAATTTTATTCCTTTTCTCATACACATAGAACCACATAATGGCCATTGAACCCTGGCATGTGTTGTGCCTTGAAGAACGAACGGTATCTTAGTCTCATGGATACTTCAGTATTGCCCTTAAGTATTTCCAATATTCTATCATAAAGTCAGGTCTAGTGATTCACCACAAGGTATGACCAATAAGTCTCATGATCATGCTATCATACTCCTCTATGAAAAATACACCTCTTGGACTACACAGGGAAAATGTTATATGGGATCCCATGATAGTAAATCAGATACTCTTAGCCCTTGGATACTAGTGCTATAAGGCACTGTGGTGGGAAAAGCAAATCTTTACACAAGATACAAGTTGGTCCTGTTCACAATGAATTACCACCCTTTAAAAGCTTAAATAGCTCTAATGTACTCAATGTGATAATTCCTGGTGAATTTCTTTAAAGCTCATATTGAGATACTGGGTCGGATATTACAATTCACAATTTAGATTTTCTGTAATGGCAGTGATGTTGGTAAGGAGGAGACTATGTTGTTGGGCCCATGCACAGCCCTATGACCACTTATTTTGGAGCCCATTGCTCAATTACTGAGAAAAGAGGCTGGCTGATATCTATGTGATATTTCTGCCCCTATGTATTTAGTGGATAATCCAAGTCCTGCATTAACCTGAGATTCAACATTGCTCACACTTTTGTCCCATTCCTACTGGTGCATCCACATGTCTTTTCTCCAGACCTCCTTTATCCCATTCTTCCAGTACTTTTCCTTTCAGACCCCCAACCACCAAGCTAAGCCGTTAGTCACCGAATAGGAGTTCAGATACTCTTACCTAAAGCACTTTATCTTTTTACACACAGTGGCTAGGCACATCTCCAAAGGTCTGCCATTGGGAAGACTTCCACTTACCCCCTATACCCCAGAGACCTCCACACTTGGTATTGCTGCTTTCTGGTAGCAGTCATTTTCAGCTGATAAAAACATTCTGAGCTAAGCTAAGCTCTCCTCAAACCAGAACTTTATTTTTCTTCCACCAGTGGATCCTAAGGAACCTCTATTAGGACATAACTGTAAGCTGATGCAACATCATTAACTAAGTCTAACAAATGTACTTAACCTGGAGCTTTGGCTACCTATTCACATAACTTTTTTGGTCCTTTGGCTCTGTATGCAAAGGACAAAATCTCTATCCTAGGTATACGTTATTTTTACAAACTAATAGCTTCCATGCTTACTCAAACTTTGCAAATGATATATAGTCCTTGTAATAGACAGCATGACCTTGGTCTTAAATCCTACATGTCTATACTGTAATTCCCTATTAAAGCTTTTGAAGTTTCCAAACGGCATGCTATCTACCACCAATCTGTCTAGTAGCACCACTACATGTGTTAGGTTGCACAACAAAAGAGAAAGTGTGATCGTACTTTCTCACAATAGACAGCCTTTGAAATTACTCAATAAGTATTCAGAGTAATATTACCAAATAAGCCAAAAATCCAATCTGGCCTACCAAGCACAGAGCGGTGGTGATAGTAATTGCAGTACATAAAAACTATTCTTTCAACTTGGAGAATACTTTTTGTCAAGCTCCTTCCCTTTGTAATCCTAATTTTCTACAATATAGAGGGCCCCTAAATTTTCACAGAGTCTATTTTCCATCCTTTAGACTTTATATAGCTTTCAAGAGGATCTGCAGTAATTACCACTTTCTGTTCTTCAAGTCCAATTAACATAGTATCACCAATGGACTTCTGTGGAATGTCCAAATTTTTAGGTCCCTCTGGGATACATTGTAGCAAAGGGCAGATGAGTAAGTACAACCATGGACAGAGACCTTCCATGTGAAGTACTGTCCATTATACATGAATAATTTTTGTCCTAATGCATTTTGAAAAGAATACATATGCCAGACACATACAACATCCAACGTGCCAAAGAAGTTGTATTAATGTCTTCTAGTAAAGATACCACATCAAGTACAAAAAATGGTTAAACCTTTTAAGTTTGTAGTGGTGTACCATCACCTACCATGAACTGCCTCCCCCCTCCCACCCTCCCTCTCCCTCCCAGGGAGCTAAACTGTGAATAAATGGGGACATGATAGGGACAACCAACTCTTTATCCTTTCCAGCTCTGAAAGGGGCAGTAATCTCTGACTTTTTACTCAGTATATGGCATGCTTTTAATTTGCAATCTTGAGCAGAGGAGAAATTTCAAGAGGCCTTACTCTAGGGTTCAAGGAAACAATTGTTTTTCCAGATGCTAAGTGTATCCGTTTAAATACAAGCTCAGGGACCAAGAAATAGTTACCTCACACATAGTAACCACTGAAAGACACACTTTGGCCATCCCTCCATTTACTCTCTGGCTTGCACTGACCTCCCTGCAAAATGTTAACTTGGATACAATGTTAAAAATCTCTTGAAAAATCTTGGCTTTTCTCTTCCCCTCCCCCTGGTATACAATTTCTTAGATGAATGGTCATGGATCCTTTGGGGTAAGGACCAGGGAGATTATTGTTACATACACTTTGTTTCATATCATGATCCTTCAAGGGATATTAGCCTCTTCAATTGATTGTCTGTGGTCTGAGAAATGTCTCAGACATGGTAATGTATGAGATTGTGATTTTCCACTGGAGCAGCTATCAGCCTTCTAATCATCCACTTCTTAAAATCAAATGTATCAACTGATATTTTTGGCTGTCAATCCATATTTTCCCAAGGAACACTATAATCAATTGGCCAAGGTTACAACTCTCTATGGGTCATGTCCTACGATTTCCATCTGATCTCAAGTCTTTTATGTTAATTACATCTGTTGTGCCTCTAGTGGTTAAATGCTGCCGTTGGGTCTCAGCTTTTCCAGAATTGTATTTCCTCTACTGACAGGGAGCCCAGGTTTAGAACATCTCTTAAAAATCTCCCTTGGTCTACAGAGCCTTAATTTAGACACAGGTAATTTTATAAAGCTTCAGAGTTAGCTTTCTCTCTAGTTTTCTAGACTTATGATAAAGATCTTTTGAAATGTTTTCACCAAGACATTTTGATATGCTCATTATGCCCTGAGTTGGTAATAACCTGACTTGTTTAGTTTTCCTTATTCTGGGAACCAATCAAACTTAGCAAAAAACAACCAACTCCATCACCTTTATAATTACCATTTTTTTCACATTTATCCAATGCTAGCAATTTTTCACAAGGTAGCAGATCCCCTTCAAACTGAATCATATCCAAATTACCTTAGCAATGAAGCATACCTTTGTAATATAGTATAATGCTACAACATAGCAGGGCTAAATAACTTACTGTGAGCAATATGGCCCCTGTTTTAATCTGGCCAGAAAGGGATCCAACCCCAGAATCCCATCCTGAGAGTCTGCTAATTAAGAGCATTTCCAGAACCAGCTGTCTCAGTTTGGGTTCCTAAGAAACAAATGCTGAAATACAAATTTATGTGGCAGGTGCACAGAAAATGTTCCAGGAGAAGGCTGGAGTACTATGAGAGTGGGGAATTGAAACTTAGAAGCTAAGGACCTCAAGCAAATATGCAATAGCAAGCAAATCCACAAAAGGTTACCGTGATTCAGTGCTACATTGGAATTTTGGTGACAATGTAGATCCTACATAAATTGTACTAATCAGGAGCAAGGAAGCTAGAATATTTACACCCCTATCAATCATTGTTTAAGGGTTTTTTGTTGGGGGGCATGAATTCCCTGGCACTTAAGCCTCTCAGTACACTGGTTGCACAATGTAATCTAAGGGACTAGGACAGATTCCTGATAGAGAGGCAGACGCTGATGCTTGAGAATCAAAGCGCATCCGACAAACAAGTACAGTACGTGAAAAAGGTAAAGGCATCAGAATTAATCATGGTGGAACACTGATATCTGCTCTCATGATATTTAAAGTACTTTGGAAGTTTCTGGATTTCTTTTAATTCCATCAGTCTCAATAGGATATTACAATAATTTTGGTGTCTCCAACTCATTCATGATTATTTTTAATGCTCGGAGATAAAAATCATTTGTGTAAGTCTGGCACAGGAAACAGCTTATATGCTTATAACATCACATAACCGGAAATAGTCTGACATTATTTTCAACTTGCCTTTAGTATTGTCTTTACACAAACGTACAATTGTGCAGTTTAAGCAACCTGGATAAATCATTCAAAATATGTCTTCCCCAGAACAGTTACTAAGTGGTACATAAAAGTTTCATTTTCAGTAAGTCCTATATTTGTATATATAATTAAAAATAATGTAATAGCAATGTTCCTGATGAATTATATAACATTTTACTCCACAGAGATAATTTTTACCATTAAAAAATAACTACTAATACAAATGTTAAAAATTAGTTATTTTAAGTACTATATATTACACAATATAGTTATAGCAATAAACTGATATAATCAATAAAGTTATGTATTATTTATCAAAACTGGAAAACCAAGAAATCATAATTCAGCATATGTATGGTTATATTGAAACACAGTTTCTCTACAAGTACAGTAATGGCTGTATTGTTGAGTGTTATTGGATAGGAGACAGGGTTGACTATAATCTAAAGGAAGTTGAAAATGTTGAGCTTTTTTTTTCTGCTTGTTTTAGAGATACTTCAAGTGGCTACTGAGAATAAAATTTAAAGTAATTAAAAATATCAATACCAAATTTTAAGTGTATACATATTTACTACAATATACTCTTCATTTTCACCAAGAAAAAGTTTCATGGATAAAGGTCAATAGTACATAATAGTGTTTCTTTAGCCATTCAGCATGTACTAGAGTAGAGAAAGCCTGTCAGTTTTCAATGAAAACATCTACTGGAACTGAGTCAAAAGAGATTTTGGTATAAGCAAATAAAATACTAGTTATCAACAAGGCAAAGAAGAAAAAAGAGGTATATAGAATAAAATCAAAGATGGGTAGAATTGTATTGGATTTATGTCATGAATAGATAATTGCACTTGAAGAGGCAATTTACTATATAGTGACCCCATTCCCTGTCCTCTGTCAAATTCAATTCCCCTCACCCAGATGACATTACCTATTCGTAGGTTCTGTCTATACAAAGTAAAATGGGCAGTTGAACATTTATCCAGTGACTTTAATCAATGCAGATAGATTCTTGGTAAATTCTTCGTTTTTAAGAAGAAACCATTTGTTTTTCATTATCTGGATAACTGTTTCCATTTTTCTCTTAAGTATGACCCTCCAAATGTCTTCTTAGGCACTAATTTGTTCATTTGTAATCCAAAATTCTTCTACTCTATTCTATGAAAAACAACCGGATAATTTTACATATAAAATTCTTGTCAAAACCCAATTCTTTGCCTATATATTTAAACGTTCTCACATTTTAGAAATGAGCTAAAATAAGAATCATACCATTTGAAATGTCTAGTTCATTTTTCTTATCACATGATTTGGGTACTGAGTGTGGTGTTAACTTCCAGAAGCAAGTTCCAAACAGAGTAGCTGGCCGTTAGTTGTCTTGGCATATATTTGTGTCTGCCAACCTCATAAACACCTTTGAGATTCATATTTTAGTATGATTTCCTAATATATCTGTTCACAACACAGTTTGACTTTGACATGTAATATATCATTTAATAAGATCTTTAATAACTGACATCTGACCCAATAGAAAAGAGAAACATCTATGGAACAATGGTATGCTTCTAAAGTTTCCAAACAAAATTTGAAAGATGAAAATACAATTTCTCTACTCTCACTAATTTAAAAAAAAACTCTTTCCAAATGCATGTCACAAAGCCGTATAGGCCTCTGATATTGTATTTTACTCTAACAATATATCACCATCTATTGAAGGATTAGTAGTGTCACATAAAAGATCTTGCTTACATAGGTCATTAAGTCTAAAGCAGGAAATAAGTTGGCTGAAGAAAAGGAAGAAGTAAAGGATACAGAGAAATCTTGATCAAAAGTCAACTTTTTAAAGTTTATTTATATTTGAGAGAATGTGTGAGTATATGTGAGCTGGGAGGGGCATGAGAGAGAGGGAGAGAGAGAATCTCAAGCAGGCTCCTCACTGTCAGAGCAGAGCCCAATATAGGGCCTCATCTCACCAACCGTGATATCATGACCTAAATTGAAATCAAGAGTCAGACACTTAACTGAGCCACTAGTCAGACTTTTGAGCCCCAGAAGTCAACTTAATAAGAATTCACTCCAGCTAGAGATGGAGTCAGAGCACTGACAGAAGCCCTGCTATACTTCAATATATTAATAAATATGGTTTCTCTGAAAACTTGTTGAAGAAATAACACAATAGTGTTTGGAGTAATCCATATGAATAGTTCCATAAATGTAAGAAAGAAGATTCAGTAAAGTAACTGAACATTTTCACCTTTACTAAAATTTCTAATTATGGTCAAAACTGAACTAATTTACTTTCATTTTAAAAGTGCCTAAGTGTTTACATGTCTCCAAATTCCTATTAGCTCCTGATATTACCAAACAGTTCTCCCCATCTGAAAGGTATTATATAGCATATTATTTTCTTATAAAATGAATGAAATATAAAATACATGCAATATTTATGTGTGGTTTATAACTAAGATGAAAATATGCCTACTCTTATTAAGAGATAGAACCACACCAAACCCTTGTAATACAGTGTGCACATCTTTAGTTTATGACTCTCCATTTCCCCTAAGAAGTGCTTTTTATCCTGAAATTTTGCTTGTTTGTACATCTTTTCTTTCTTAATCAGATACAAATATCTCTTTATCCAAATGGAATCATACTATATTAATTTTTGTTCAACATGTCTTTTTATTCAACATATTTAGGATTTTAGATTTGTGATATTTATAAATTCATATTTTAGCTGTGACTTAATCGTTTTCATGAGTAAGCAGCAGTCCTATGCTAATATTGAACAATACATCTATGAATTCTGCTGGTAGACATTTGTTACTAAGGTTTTGTTCTTGTTGTTATTTACACATAGTATTTTTTTTCATGGCTTTGGAGACAATGAAACAAGAATTAATGATTAGGAACCAACTGTTGAGAACAAAGTCACCTTATAAGTCATATACAGATGAATCAAAAAAGTTGGAAAAAAAAGATAAAAGGGAAGCTTGCAAAATGGAGCCATGAGAAATACTATAGATTTTGTCACCATTTAATGCCCATCATTACAAAACTATACTATTAAGAACAGAAGAAGGTTTCACAAAGAGTACTTCATGCACAGAAAATAAATAGAATTTGAGAAGAATGATCAGGCAATGGATAAGTCTGAGAGGCGCTTTCTTAATTATCCCCATACATCAGCCAACTGCTATTGAGAGATTAGTCTTCCTTCCTCCACCCAACCCAGGGTAAAAGGGTGGAAGCCTGACTCCAGGCATGGCAGACTGAGAATATCAGGACCCAAGTGTTTGTGAGGTAGGAGTTCCATGCTGAGAAGGCTAGCTGAGTAAAACAGAGGCTATTATCTCCAATCCATTGCCCTGCTCATAAAAAGTGGCAGTCACTGTCCCCACTCCTGGCTCCAAAGCAAGGGATCTGCGATTGTGGGCAGGAAGAGAGGCATTCCATTAAAACAGAGAACTCTAAAGTTCTCCCCAGGCAACTGACTATTTGAGACAGTGTTGGGAAATTCAAATCCTAGGGCACTATTAAAATGATGGTGATTTTGGTGGTAAATAATTAAGAGTAATACCTAAACTATAGGCTAGTTTACTAGAGGAGACCCAGGGAAAGAGAGAGATGAAGAGTTTTGGGTCAGGAAAAAGCCTCAAACACTTGACTAAAAAAAGTACCCTTTCAAAGGAGCTGAAGCTTAATTAGGTCAGATAGTGAAGTAATTTGTGACACAGAGAATTTTTGAGAATACAGCAATCAGCTGACAAACAGTGGAACCTAAAATTTAAGTGTGATAACAACAGAGGCAGGTGGCTTACCAGAGAGACCAGGGAAAGAGGTCTGGATTCTAAAAGCTGTCATCCAAGGATGATTGGGAAAAGCACAAGGCTGTATCCTCTGTGAATGACATCAGAGATTTAACACTAAAGGGAAAACAGTCTTCACTAGAATAGCCCACTCAGGGCCCTAAACAAGTAACAACAACACAAGAACTGGAGTGACAGGTAGGAATCAGTATCTTAAGTGGCTACATACAGCATCATACACAGAAAACAAGGCAGGCTTGTGAAACCACTTGTGAGCAGGACCAAATCCTGGATTTAAGACATCAAATCAAAGGAAAGCATGATAATAGTGTCTTAACAAATAAAGAAAATCAATAAAGAGACAGAAATTATAAAGAAGAACCAAATGGATATTTTGGAGTGGTCAGCAGATTTTATCTGGCAGAAAAGTGAGATATATAGTGATTATATAAATTGAATATTCCTAAAATTCCCAGATAAGGTAATCAATCTTCTAATACTTTCAATGCATCAAAACAAAAATACTCACAGAAACCAATCTAAAAGTTTTAAGAATTCCATAATTTACACAAATCTTTGGCAAACAAGATTAGTTTACAGTATTGGACAAATAAAAATAGCTATGTTTTCTGAGTTGCCAGTATTACGTGGAATATAAGCATATTTTTTTATTGTACCTATGTATATATTCTTCCTAAATTTTCAGGTTTGCTGACTGAATAGCTACATTATACCTACTCAATGTTTGAGATTATAAAAGATGTAAGCTTACGTTTAAATTACTATTGTGACAAACTTTATTCCAACAGTGATTATTTTCTAGCATGTCAGCTTGTTTCAAAGATCTTTAAATAACTAAAAATATTGGATTTTTCTAAATGCATATTAAGTACATAATTTCTACAACAGACAACTGAAATATTAATGAATAAGCATAACATTAAGTTTCTTGCACTTGTTCTTATTTCTAGAGGGTACAAGGAGGTGTGTACATGTTTGGGTATGTTAATGTGTTTATTTTTGCTATATTTGAGAAACTGTACTCTAAGGAAGCATATGGCTATAAAAAGTTGTGATATGTTCATAAGTACTGCAAGTCTGTGCAAAATGCTGATTTACTGTGGACAACTGAAATGATCTACATCCTGGTTTTATGAAGATGAAGTTACTGTGGTTAGGCACAATTAATATTATAAATAAGACTCTACTAGGACTAACAGTGGCAAAAATCAACTGTGTATGTAAGATATGCTTGCTGGTTGTGTTTTATTAAGGAAAAAAAAGAGTAGTTTTGTCCTAAAGTAAAATGCTTGTTTTCAGAATGAGAAATAGAGAGGACAAAACCTGAATGGATACAGAAAGTTGTAGAAAGCTCACAGAAAGGGAATTTTATTTGTCATATTCAAAGCTAGCCAAAATGTGAGGGTTTTTTTTAAATACATGTAGTTTTAAATACTGCAATTATGCAAAAATAAATTTGGTTTTCTCTGTTTAAAAAAAAAAGGAAAAAAAAAACAGGGAGATGACTGAGTAGGAAGATACTAAGCACACATTGTCCCATAGATAAAATTAGACAACACCCATTACAGTGTAAATAACCCAGATAATGACCAGGAGACTGTAAGAATAGACTCTCCAAAGCTAAATGCAGAGAAGAAGCTACAGTGAAGAGGGTAAAAAGGGTGGAGACAGGGTCAGGAGCTAAAGGGACCCAAAGAACTGTCTGCAGGAAGGAGGGAGAGATGCTGTGGGCTCAAAGAGGGGAGAGAAAGGAACCCCCACACCAGGCACCCCAGGCACAGAGAAGCCTTCACAGGAAGACGGATCCCCATAACACTTAGCTTTGACAACCACAGGGGCCTAATCTCTCCACTTATTACAATCAGCAGGGCTTAATAAGGTAGAACTTTAATAGTCAGCAGGCGGGGCTCTGGCAGAAGGAAGAAAGCAGTAGGAAACAGAGTCCCCACCCTTAAGCGACAGCACAACAAACAGTCCCACTGAAATATACCCTAGAAGCAGCAGTTTGAAAAGCACCTGGGGTATAAGAGAAGGAGATTCACTTAATCTCCACGTGTGTGCTGGACGGGCAGGGATCTTTAGGAGAATTCTCTGGGAAAAAAATTGCTGGTGGGCACCATTTCCATCCCCTAACCCCCAGACTAGACACACAGACACCTGGCTAACCAGCACAGTACCAACACTTTCCACCTAAGTTGCTCACAGGACACCCACTCCAGTCTTCTGCAGACATACCCCTTGTGGCCAGGCCTCAGCTTCAGGTCTCCTCCCACAGCAGAAGTGAGTAAACTTTTCTCATTCCTACCTGTGTTCTGCAGAGCTGCCCCCTTTGACCCAGCAGGCCTTTTCCCGGGCAGTTGCAGGTCCCCTCCCACAACACACCTGCACAAACCTTGGTAACACCTCAGGACCAACCTAAAGTTCTCTTGCAGACCTAGCCCCTCCAGTAAGCAGAGGCTGGAGTCCATCCAAAGAAGTGCCACAAACCTGGCCACGTGCAGGCAGTCCTGACAGGTGCCAGCACCACTCTGAAGTAACTCCTGCCCTGGGGAGAGGGGAAGATAACCACACACAACAGTCCTACAACAGTGGGCTCAACAGTGGGCTGGGTGGGGGCAGAAATATTATCTGACTGCAGGCCCCACCCACCAACAAAAGCTCCTCAGGGGCAACAGGGAAAAAGCACCCTGCATTTCAATGCCACTGCAGCTCTGCCAAACACCTGGCCGGACCCAACTCAAGCCTAAGGCATCCCAAGACTGGCTCACTAACAACAATGGGACCAAACTTTGCTCACAAGTCAAGAAGAGCCATTGCAGGTGACTGGACTGAAGGCCAATGAGCTCAGCCACAAGAGCAGGGCACAGGCAACACACACAGGACACTTGTAGCTCCAGGTTCTGGTGAATGGGGACACTGTCCTGCACGGTACTAGAGGACCTCTTCTTCATAAGGCCAGTACTTTCAAGAGCAGGAGACATAGCTGGCTTTCCTAACACGTCAAATAGACACAGAGTTACACAAAATGCGAAAGGAATATATTCCAAATGAAAGAACAGGACAAAATCACATCAAGAAACCTAAATGAAAGGGAGATAAGTAATATGCCCAATAGAGAATTTAAAGCAATGGTCATAAAGACACTCATTGGACTTGAGAAAAAGAGTAGACGGATTCAGTGAGACCCTCAACAAAGAGACTGAAAATACAAAAAAGGAATCAATCAGAGATGAAGAACTCAGGAAATGAAAGAAAAAAATATACCTCATGGAGTAAACACTAGACTAGAGGAAGCAGAAGAACAGATCAGCAACTTAGAGGACAGAGTAATGGAAAGTAGTCAAGCTGAACAGGAGAGAGAAAAATAATAATAAATAAAAATTGACTTAGGAAACTGAGTGACACCATCAAACCTAATAACATTTGCCTAATAAGGAACCCGGAAGAGAGAGAAAAGGAGGCAGAAAGTGTATTTGGAGAAATAATAGCTGAAAATTTCTTGAATGTGGAAAAAGAAACAGAAATCCAAATCCAGAAGGCATAGAGATCCCCCAATAAAATCAGCCCAAAGAGGTTCACAACATGACACACTATAATTAAAATGGCAGAAAGTAGTGAAAGACAGTGTTAAAAGCGGCGAGAGAAAATAAAATTGTTACAAGGGAAACCCCATAACGCTGTCGATTTTCTCGGCAGAAACTTTGCAGGCCAGAAGGGAGTGGCATGATATACTGAAAATGCTGAAAAAGAAAAACAAAACAAAACAAAACCAACTGCAACCAAGAATACTCTATCCAGTAAGGCTACTATTCAGAATGGAAGGAGAAATAAAGAAGCTTCCAGACATACAAAAGCTAAAGGAATTCATGGCAAATAAACCAGCCTTACAGGAAATGTTAAAGGGGACTTTTTGAGTGGAAAGGAAAGACCATAAATAGGAGCAAGAAAATAGGAAGCATAAAAGCAGTAAAATTAAGTAGATCTATAAAAATCAGTCAAGGCCATTCACAAAATAAAAGGATATAAAGCAGGACATCACATTCCTGAAACATGATGGGGGTAAAGGAGTGAGGAATGGGTTCAAACTTGGGGCACCTGGATGGCTCAGTCGGTTAAATGTCCGACTCCTGGTGTGCACTCCAGTCATGATCTTGATCTACAGTATCGTGAGTTCAAGCCCCACTTCAGGGCAGCCCTGATGCTTGGGATTCTTTGTCTCCTCTCTCTCTCCCCCCACTCGCACTGTCTCTCTCAAATTAAGACTGTCTCTGTCTCTCTTAAAATAAATAAAATTTTAAAAAAATTAAAAAAAGAATACGTGTAAACTTAAGCAACCATCAACCTGATATAGACTGCTATATACATGTTATACAAAAATTAATGGGAAAGAGAAAGCAATCCAAGTATATCACAAAAGAAAGCCAGCAAACTGTGAGAATAGAGTAAAACAGAGGAACAGAGAAGAATTACAAAACAACCATAAATAAGTAAAAAAATGGCAATAATACCTATCAATAATTACTTTGAATGTAAATGGACTAAATAAATGCTCTAATCAAAAGACTTAGGATGACAGAATGGATGTTAAAAATAAGACCCATCTATATGCCACCTACAAGCGTCTGATTTCAGACCTAAAGACACATGCAAATTTAAAGAGAAGGGATGGAAAAGCAATTATCATGTGAAGGGGGCTCCTGGGAATATCACAAAGGATTTATTCTTTCACCTTGTATAAAGAGAGATGGTAGAAATAATTAGGTGATTTGATATGAGTTAGAGTGAAAGTGCTATCAACTCAGAAGAGCAAATAACCCTTCACAGGGTTAAATTTGAGTAAAATGTTATTAATGTAGTAAATATTGCAGAAATCCTATGAGATTTCCATAGCTTTGTCACTGCACTGTTTCTATTTGTTTATCACTGTCCTGGTATTAATTTCCCTGATATTAGGCCATGAGAGTTTAGTATGATTCATCATAATTCCTGTCGCTATTAAAATATTGATTTGGTCACAATTTTACTTATTAAATTGAATCCAGAATATTCTAGTGGTTTTCACTTGGAGATTCACATCACTTATGAAATTGATACACAGTTACTTAGTATCTTCCTCAGGCTTACTCTTTTTACTTGATAATCTTAATATATTCTTGGTCTATTATGATACAGTAGATCTCTGGGTTATTATACATCAGGTATTTTTTTCTCTGTAAGGAGATTATGTTCAACTTTTTTCATAAATTAGATGTAATATCCTGTTCCTTGAAATAGAGACTTTCATTTTGTTTATAGATATTTTATATAAAACTCTTTTTGACTGACTTCAGTTTGCTTTGCATGTCACAAAAACAAGAAAATTTTCTTGTCAGTTACATTGTTCCTACAATAAAATCTCATCAGGTCTGTCACTTTTGAAATTTATCGTTAGTAAGTCAACCACAGTGATTTTAGATCTTTTTCATCTACAGAGAGTTGTTTTACTCTGATGCTTCCCTGAAAGTACTTGCAAATCAGCTACCACAAAGTTCTTTAATAAAAAGGGATTCAGAGACCCTCTGAAAATTACTATCCAGTAAAGTAGTTTTGGGTAGAGATTCCTGAAGGCATTTCATAAATAAGTTGAAGACCACATAATAGAATAAATTTTTCCATATTTCTAGTAGAGAAGCAAATGTGGTCATGAGATTGCTAAACCAAGATCAAACAGAATAAGAATTAAATACATAGGACCAAATGACTAAGTTATGCTTGGAGTATTGCTAATATGATAATATTCTATTTTCTGGATATATGGAACCACTTTCTCTTCTTTTAAGCTATATATAACTCAAAAGCAATTTAGGAGACTATGGTTTTACAAACAGAAATAAAATGTTTGTACTTTTGTCTTTGTTGTACCCTCCAGTAAGAACGAGCAGGGGAGGGGCAGAGAGAGAGGGAGAGAAAAAATTCCAACAAGTCTCCACACTGTCAGCACACAGCCCAGTGGGGGGCTCTATTCCACGAAATGTGAGATCATTACCTGAGCAGAATTCAAGAGTAGAATCCTACTACCTACCTACCCACCCTACCACCCAGGCGCACCACCACAACTTTTACATGAATATTTGTCTCTTCCATTTCATGTATCCCTCTTTTAAGAGGTCTGATCTCCAGGACTGTAAATCACCTGATGTTTTTTATTATGCCTCAAGAGGTTCAACTGGCTTTGGAGTTTGTGAGAGATTATTTGTTAGGCCCACATTAACCCTACGCAGGAGGTTTATGACTGCTTGAATTTTTCAGTGATGAATGATAACCATCATGAACAAAAGAAATGGCTATTTTGAACTTTGAGATGACATACCAAAACTTATGATACATAACTAAAGCAGTGCTTACAGGAAAGTGTATAACTGCAAATAAGTATTTTAAAAAGAATTTAAATCAATAACCTAAACTTTCCCTTTAACTGAAAAATAAGAGCAAACAATACTAAGCAGGTAGAAGGAAGGAAATAACAAAGATTACAGTGGTGACAAAAGTCACATGTTACCTGATACAAGATCCTGGACAACAGCAAGTCTCTCCATCCTTCTGTGTTCTGAGAAACAGATTTCAACCAAAAAGAAACCTGTCCCAAATAATTTCAGTGAAATGGGGTGTCCATTCCTCCTCATGACTACTCTAAGACTCAGGGACAACTCGTTTACCTGTGACATGGCCACACAGATATTTCCCTTTCATCTGAACATGCTGACAAGCCAGACACACAGGACCACCACCTCCATTTTTTATCTCATGAAAGATGAGCTGAACTATTTGTCCCTGTGAAACTAGCTAAGTACACAGATAAACATGTCCTATCATCCAGCGGTTTGAGACTTCCCATGATCACAAAAAAAAAATCCAATTTACCCAGTTACAACTTAATTCTCTCTGGGATTTTCCTCTTATTGCAATAACCTAAATAAAATAAATTTCCTTATTTGATCAGTGGTACACTTGGCAGTATAGTGAAAATCAACAAAACTTCATCTAGACGGTTACCTTTTATTGTGGCGATGGTATTGTGGGTATTTGCATATGCCCAAACTCATCAAATTGTACATATTAAATATATATAGTTCTTTAGCTATTCCTCAATAAAGCTGTTAAAAATTATATAATAATTATTTTCAAGAGGAAATAGAATGTATTAGTAAATTTGGTAAATTGCTTAATATAAGACTGTTTAAGATGACTAATAGAGTGTACTCTTCAAGCTTATTTTGTTGGAAACATGTACATAAAATAGGGCAAAAGATTAATGATACAGAAGGCTAAATTGAAAATGTCTATGGATTTAAATATAATTATTACTGGAAATAAGTCTACTATTTTACTTAAGTAGACTGTGAAAACAGGATTAAACCTCAGGTAATTCTGTAACAGTGTTGCTCTACAAATGACAATTCATCCAACTCCATCATGGTAAATTTTAGAAGCCATCAATGTGGTGTAATTATTTGCATTTTGGAACACTAAACACAAAACCAATAGCTGCTTCCTTTTAATATTTGACATTAGACCCCAGCTACACCAGCTTCTCAACCTGCCTCCAGACATGTTAACTTGGCACACTAAAAAGTCTTTTCTTATTTGGGGAGGGGGAATTGTAATACATGCTATTTGGTCTCATCATGGAGAACTAGAATTCATCTTCTAGATTGAGGCTGATGTAAGTACAACAAATTTACATGTGGTAAGCAGCCACCTTGGTCAGAAAGATGTCCCAATTTAGAAAGCCATGATTTACATTTAAAATTCTAGTAAGAACTTAAAAGAATTTCTGGGGAGCCTGGGTAGCTCAGTCAGTTAACGTCGGACTCTTAACCTTGGCTCAGATCCCAATCCTAGGTTTCTGGAATTGAGTCCCTTGCCTGACTCCATGCAGATTGTAGAGCCTGCTTAAGAGTCTCTCTATCCCTCTGCCCCTCTCCTCTACTTATGTGCTCTAAAATAAAATGAAATATTAAAAACAAAAAAAAGAATTCCAGGGGCACCTGGGTGGCTCAGTCAGTTAAGTATCCGACTTTGGCTCAGGTCATGATCTCACAATTTGTGAGTTCAAGATCTGGTTTGGGCTCTGAGCTGACAGCTCCGTGCTTGGACCCTGCTTTGGATTCTGTCTCCTTCTCTCTTTCTTCCCCTCCCTTGCTCGCACATTGTCAAAAATAAACATTAACAAAATGAAAAACAAAAAACAAAACAAAAAACAAAGAATTACTGTTAAACGACCCAAAATGTTTTCTTTACTATATTAAACTTATCTAAGGTAATAATAATGCCAATGATTAATGATGTATTGAGCACTTACATGTATTAAGCAATATGTAAATTTAGAGTTACTTTTTGCCACTAAGCCATTTGCAATTGTAGACAATTGAAACAAGGAACAATTAACGTCACTTTGGTTAATTGCATTTATGTGAAAACCTTAGTGGGACTGACAGAATTCAATGGGCCTATCTTTTCAGAAGTCATGAATCCTGTGAATTTGGAGAATTGAAAAGAATACCTTTTATAAAATTAAACATTAAACTAATTTCTATAGTAAGTATAAGTAAAATAGTCATCACTGAAGCAAACACAATTAAGTTTTAACACAAGCACATTTCAAACCAAATGTAGTTTGATTCCCAACACAGCCTGTGTTCATTTCCCTAACTTTTCACAATCTATTTTTTATTTATTTATTTGAGTAGGGGGAGGAGAGGAGAGAGAGAGAGAGGAAGAGGAGAGGAAGAGGAGAGGAAGAGAGAGAGAGAGAGAGAGAGAGAGAGAGAGAGAAGCGGAAGA
The DNA here is from genome assembly GCF_016509475.1 of Prionailurus bengalensis. Lineage (NCBI taxonomy): Eukaryota > Metazoa > Chordata > Mammalia > Carnivora > Felidae > Prionailurus > Prionailurus bengalensis. The sequence goes on along the minus strand of NC_057343.1, from coordinate 61,399,358 downwards.
CCAGAGAGAAGATCCCAAGCAAGCTCCTCTCAGTCAGCACAGAGCCAGACTCAGGTCAGGATCTCATGAACTGTGAGATCATGAACTGAGCTGAAACCAAGAGTCAGATGATAACCGAATAAGCCCCCAGAATTCAGGTGCCCCCAGAATCTAGTTTTAATGATCCTTTAAAACAACATAAAGGGTGCCTGGGTGGCTCAGTCAGTTGAGAGGCTGCCTCCTGATTTCAACTCAGGTCATGGTCTCATGGTTTGTGGGTCTGAGCCCCATGTTGGGCTCTGCACTGACAGTGTGGAGGCTGCTTGGATTCTCTTTTTCTCTCAAAATAAATAAACTTAACAACAACAACAACCTTAATAACAACAACAAGGTAAATCCCATCACTATTTCCTCTTATTCTTGAAGTCTCCACATGAAACCACTAGGAGTTCCTTCCCATTAAAACTTACATTTTAAAACGGCACTCCTGGGGTAAATGTAGATGTTCACATGTAGACATGACTGTTTAATTATGCTATGCCTCCTTTGCATATTATAAAGGGCCATTTGTGATCCTGATGCCTTAACTGGATGTGAAGAACTTGTTTACAAGTAGGTTTGGACTGAGGAGAAGGGCAGTATGGTGGGATATATGTCTTTGGAATACAAGTAATTTTGCTCCTTCAGTTTCCCTGTTTTTAAGATTTTTTATCTTATTACCAATACAGATTATGTTTGCTTCCTTCCACTGCCAATACAACAGTGGTTATTTCTCACTAGAAATGCACTTAATATGCATATAATCTTATAACTCTGTCCTCTCAGGTCTCTATTTGCAACAGTCTAGGAATTTTCTGAAACTCTAACACTCCATTGTGATACTCCACACGTTAACAATTATACTTCAGTGAAAAAAAAATACATAAGAGGCTTACACCATAGGGTTTATTAGTCAAATTTTATACCTGATTTATACAGTAAGTAAAATGGCCCACTGAACATTTGGCTAAGGGATTAAAGAAAAATTATGTACCATAATATTAGGTGTAACTTTATTTGAACAAATGTTTCATATATGGTGCTTTTCTAGCAAAATCATAATATATTGGTCTCAGAACCAACCAATTGCTCTGGGAATTGAGGTATCCTCCTACTGCCCCTATTCACACTACACACAGGATAAATGCTTTTAATTTCTGTGACTAATGAGAATATTTCTATTCGTGTACAGAAGTTTTCAGACTAATGGGCAGGGACATTTTAGCCAACACACAATAATATTTGCTCTTCTTTAGAGGCTGATAGTGCCACCTAGCATAGATGAAGCAAACTGGTAGAATGTGAGATGCTGATGGAATTATTTGATCTTAGACAACTCTCAGGAATGATGATTTTGGCTCAATGTAGAAAAGGTTTCGATTCAGCCAAAGGCCCACTTGAAGACAGGAATAAAGATAATGGGAAATGGAACATGAGAGTCACAAATATCAGTTTCATAGAGAGGCCACTTCCGGTTTTTCCTTGCTTGCTAGATACACATGCATGATACACACATACCAAGCATCTATTATATATGATAAATACATAATATAAGTTATTATTATTATTATTATTATTATTATTATAAATAATATCCTTTTCTCTCCCTTTTCCATGCCATTGTGATGAAATCACAGGAGGGCTGAGGCCAATCGGAGACTACATCATCAGAGGTCAGTGAACCCATAAAAGTGTCTCTGGCTGTGACTTTGTATCCTGTCCTAATAAGACATTACATAGCCTCCATGAACATTTTTTAGAATTATTTAATAGTGTGTATGCACAGGTATGTACACGTGCATTTGCTTGACAGCCAAGGGGTAAAATGTAGGGAACACTTGTTTGTTTGTTTGTTTGTTTTAATTATGGTTTTATCTCAGCATTTATCCACATAAGGAACTGCTCCTGCTATCTGCAGAAAGGTAAATACGCGAAATGACACAAAGGTGTCTCCACCCTTCTAGGACTTGAATACTGAGTAGAGCATCTGAAGGAAACTCTAGTTGAATTACCCAAAGAAATACTGCAAAACCCCCTACACAAGCTCCAACCACCCTAACAGCCCAAAGCTCTCTTCCTCTGTAGTTTTCATGGAATCTTTCCTCAATTGTGTGAACTGTTTCTTTCTGATACAGTTTTGCTTATGTTAGGTTTGATTTCTAATTAATAATGTGGAGGGGAAAAAAAGAGCCCTCCATGTTTTGATTTTGATTTTTGATGAACTATATTTTCAAATGTCTGAGTTTAAATAGTATGTTCTGGTAAGTTTCTACTAAATAGCCCGTATCACTTAGAAATCCCCTTGCCTTAATGTAAGAGCAAACCTGATTTTCTGTGGCTTTTACAAATGTGAGACTGCTACTCTTACACCACATTTGACAGGTTCAACGGGGATTTTGAGTTAAAATGTGGAATGTAAATTTATAAAATCGTCTAACTTTAGGTTCTGTAAATCTAAAGCTCCCGGTTTCTGGAAATGAGATAGGACCACATACCACTGGATGTAGTATGCAGCCCAGTAAAATTAAAGTGACTGCTGCTAATGCTCATTTGGAGCTTTTATAAAAGTAGACATGTATGTAAAGAAAGGAGTTACTTTCCAGTCAAGAGAAATGACCTCTTTATATACTTATTATTATAAATAATCTTATAAACTATATAATAATAATAATATTATTAGTATGGAATGTTTCTGCCACAAAATGTGAGCAGTGAGAGGTAAATTCAGTGGATTCCATGAGTGTGTGCTTGACTCTGCAGTTGCAATACTGATGGCCTGACATAACATTATAACTGGGGGCTTAGATCCCTAGGAATAAAGATCTAGGTTACCTACTGAGAAAGCCACCCAGACCAGCAGGTATGCTTCTGAGAGTAAAGAGCCCTAGAACGGGTGGTAGAAGATGATGAGGCCACTGATTACTGACTTGGAACCAACTTCATCAATTGACAGAGAATGCTGATTCACTCAATAAACTCTCTTTTTAAAGTTATTAATACCCACTATACAGAATCAGCAAAAATACACTATAGATTTGATATGTAGTACATGACTGGCTTTGAGTAGAGCAAAGATCCTGCCTCTGACCCATCCACATCCCCTCCACTTCTATTTCTATAAATACTGGCCCAACGTCTACCTACCAGCACTTATGTGATTTTGGCTGAAAATTTTGACAGCGCAGTCTTCTCTGACTGCAAGGAGGCCAAAAGTACTGGGACACTGACTTTAGAAGTCCCTTACCAATGGACAAACACACCTACTTTGTCGCAGCTCTGGCCATATGACCGAATCATGCATCCTACTGACTCTTAAGAAGTAGCCCACAGGGGGCACATGGGTGGCTCAGTCTTCGGCTCAGGTCAAGATCTAACATCTCACAGGTTCGAGCCCCACATCCAGCTACTGTACTGACAGCCCAGAGCCTGGATCCTGCTTCGGATTGTGTCTCCCACTGTCTCTGCCCCTCCCCTGCTCGCACTCTCTCTTTCTCAAAATATTAAAAGAAAAAAAAAAAAGCCCACTGAATTTTTCTCCAGGTGCTTATCACAGTAACATCTGATAATGCACTTTTTGCCTTCCTTCTCATCCTTATCTCATTTTACACTCACCACTCTTCACTGAGACCTTTTCACATGTAAAACACTAGCACCCAAATCATGGTCTCAGGGCACTTCAAAAGAATATGGATGCCATCAGCATATAGTTACGTTACAATCAGAAACTTGGAAGACACTGCTTATGGAGACTTGGTAAATCATAGAGGTACAAAGATTCATAGTAAGAAACAACTTTTATGGACAAAGGGGAAAAGGTCTACAATGGTCCTAGAAAATAATCAGAAAAACTGGAGAAAGATAGAGTTTGCTATTAATAAGCTAAAAGCTGGCCAGGAAGGCAGGAAACATACAGTGCTAACAACTGCAGAAATGCAAAGTATTTTAAGTAAATATTCTCTATTGTTTATAGCATCACTGATAGTATCTATGGCATGTAGAGGCAGGTCTCTGATTTCAGTTAATGGGAAGTAAAAGAGGTTCATTTGGTAAGTGAATGACAGAAGCAATAGAGAAAAGCAAAATTTGTTGGCAAAGGAACTATAAAATAGAGAAATGTTGAAGAGACGAAAATAGCGAAGACGGACAATGAAATGACTGGGGGACAAAAAGGGACACTAGGGATATCAGGTCAAAGATATCTGGGTGAGAGTACAGTGTGACAAAGCAAAAAAATATGAAATGGTAATAGTCTGGGGAAGAGAATACCTAAAACTAAACTTTAAAAGAGGAGAGGTTGAAAAACATTTTTTCTATCAGGATATACTTTTCAAATGAAAACTGTTTTTGTGACATGCAACCAAACTCTTTTAAAGATGTGACAAAATATAAGGTCCTTCTTCAAATAGATAAACCACATAAAAAATACTTAATGAGAAATACTTTTTTTTTAAACTGAATTTCAGGTAGTCACTATCAAAATAGCCAAAGATTTATGAAGTAAATAAAAAGTCTCCGCTTAATTAAAGCTCACTGAGGCTTAATTAAAGCCCCTGAAGGGATCCTTGAGTAACTGACACTTGCCAAAATTATTCTAGACAAGTCAGGGGGTATAGAGGAGTCGTCATTCATGTAGGATTTGGGGGCTAAATAATACTGTTTGGTGATCTTTATCCTAGGTTTACTAAATAACTGTCACGGTTTCATTTAACTTTTTACTTAGTGACTTGCTTTAAAATTTTTAAATTGTAAATTATGACCTGTGTACAAAGATGAATAACTCAAACACAGAATCAATGAATTTTCAGAGTGAACGCATGTTTCACTGCTACTCAAGAAGAAAAAGCACATTGCCAGCAATAGAGAGCCACCTTCTTTCAGCTTCAATCAATATCCACTCTCTACTCAAAGTAACTAATTTCCTGATTTCTAACATATTTCAGAATTGCCTGATTTTGCACTTAACCAGAATCATATAGATTTCTCTATATATGACTTATATCCAACATTACTTTTGTAAGATTATCCATGTTGTCTCATTCATAGTTAGTGCATTACTCTAAACTAGAATATCCTATAGTGTGAATATAGTCTTATTTATCCATTCTACTTTTTTTTTTTTAGTTTATTTTGAGAGAAACAGCAAGCGAGAGGCAAAGAGAAAGGGAGAGAGAATCCCAAGCAGGTCTCATGCTATCAGCGCGGAGCCCAACACAGGGCTCAAACCCACCAAACATGGGATCATGACCTTAGCCAAAACCAAGAGTCAGGCTTAACTGACTGAGCCACCCACCCAGGCACCCAGATCCATTCTACTTCTGATGGTAGTTGGAACTTAATCAATTTTGTGCTGAAAATTTCTTCTCCCCCTTTGTGGTTTAGAATCGTTCTTTAGTGATGCCATTATGTTCAAGTATATATTCCATCTTGAAAGAAATTTGTGCATGTAATTTCATACAAATTAGAAATACAGCTTTGAACATTCTCACACATGTCCCCCAGTGTGCACAGAATTATGAGGTAACAGATTACACACATGTTCAACTTTAACATGGAAGGTCATCAGTGTTTGAGAGTTTATTTAATCCTCACAGCTTGGCTTTGACAGTTATTTTTTAGCCATGTTGGTTTGGCATTTATTTCTGCAATTTGGACATTCCAAAGCAGGTTACATACCGGTATGTTAAAAGGATTCAGACTCACTAGTAAATGTAAATCAGATCAAATCATCAGTCACAATTGAACATATAACATTAATACGTGGGCATTTTGAACTAGAAAAGATCATACAATTGGTCTAGCATAACCTTTCTGTACACACAAAAGTATTAATCTTTGGAATTAGACTGGAGTTAGACCTGAAGCCTACAGGCAAATTATGTAACATCTTTGAATCTAACTTTTTTTTCTTATTTAAAATAAGACTAATAGGATCTAAGTTTTAGATAATTTTTGACTGAAAATATCTATTAAATAATCAAACAGAATGTCCTTGAACATTATATGTAATCAGTAGATCTCAGATTCTTTATCCCTTTATTTTGCAAATGTAGAAACAGGATCAGAGACTTAACTGAATCTACATTACCAAAAATCCTTAAAAGATGCCCTGGGGTAAAAACAGGACCTCCTAAATTCGCTTCCCCAAGTATTCTTCTAATGAACCTTGTGATTCAACTTCACTGCACATGAAATAAAGAAAAACTCTGACTATGGGAGTAAAATATTGATACTTTAACTGAAACATCTAACTCTATGCAACTTTCCACTGAATTTTCATTCTTAAATATGAGGTGCTCTGAAAAAAAATGATAAAGTTACTAGTGATACAAAGATACATTTTTAGATTTTACATAAAATTATTTTCCATTTATTTACAAATGTTCACTAAATTTTGATTAACCAATTACTTATAAAACTCAAACTCAGCAGTTTTACATGTCAGGCCTATGACTTCTCTTAGCATCTTTGGAATACCTTCATTACTTCCTGTTACTTACAGGAGACATCTCCATCTATGTGCCTGGAATTTTTTTTTTTTTTTTAACCTCTTGCATGAGCCCATTGTTTGTATTGTGTATGTATTTGAGTATGTCTTTTTTGCAACAAAGGCTTATAAAAAAGGTATAATTCAATGTCTAACAGAGTTTTGGGAAAGCATTTTTTATTCCTGTCTATTATGCTTTGTGGTGTTTCTACACCTTTGCCCCAATTAACCAGGGTATTGTAAGTTAGCCAGAGGGAGGCTAACTTAAGTCAGATGAGCTAGCTTAATCAGAACCTATATGCATTATGAACAGAAGACACTAACAGCTCATCTGGGCTGTGAAAATATGAGATGGATTCCACAAGAATATTCTCGTGCCAGCACTGGGCTCTGTCATCTCAGCACCAGTGTGAAAAAGAGAGCAATTTCTTCTACAAAGATTTAATTTAGATCTAGCGTCCATCATTGAAAGAGCTTTTTTTTGTTTTGTTTTTTACATCTCCTTGCAAGCCCCTGTTGCACATTCCAAAAAATTCTCTTTTGCTGCAGTGCTTACAAAATACATCTCATCAGCACTGTGCATCAAAGCCCAGCACTTTGACTGTAGTAAATATATGCAGCAAATTTTGTATCCATATTCTAGTGATTCTTCTCTTCCAATAAAGCATAGCTACATTTTGAGGTTAATTTCTCATTGCTATTAACCATCAGATTCTGTTCATCCTCATTTCTCAATCCTACAATTCCTAAGGGTTTTGTGTGTCTTCCACAAATCCTTGGCTCCAATAACATTACCTTGGTATGTATTTTAAACAGAGCACTTGCAATTATTTTATCCTATAGAATGCTTGAATAAAACATCAAACACATTTCCTTCCTCATTTGTTCACATGATAATGTGAAAGACTAAAACAACAATTAAAAAAAAAAAAAACCAGCATGGGTTGCTGCTAAGATGCTCAGGACATTTTTCCTCTGAAGGTTATATTAATAATACAAATTTAAGATAACCTGTATGCTTAATGAGAACAATTAACCTGTCAATTTGCTATACTCTTACATCTGACCTTCTATGGATGAAGTTATCACCTAACTAACACTTTTATTAGCTTTTGATTTTTTTTATAATGCACATTTTAAAGTGACAATAAGTCACACACCATGGCCTAATGATGCTATTAAAATTCAAACCACTGCTCATAAAACAGTTTAAGTCTCTTTGCCCTTTATAAGCCACATTTCTGTAGACACATCAGTTGGAGGTGGAGAAGTATAAAGGTGTCTTCAGGCTTTTCTCAGCAGGTAAGCATGTTTCTCAAATACTCATTGGCACCAATTCCTTCTGTGCCACTGATTCACATGGAGGTACACAAATACAGGCACAGATGAGTTCAGTCTTCAAGGACTACTCTGGCTACATCTCTGCATTTTCATGAAGGTCTAATATCTACTTTAGAGCTTCACCTTCTGCAGCCTTTCCAGAAAATGTATTTGGATCAGATATTTGCTTAAAAGCAGCCATTATTAAAGTTCTAATGTCAAGTGACTTAAAAGTATCCCAAACACTTCTTAGAGGTAGTGACTGCTCAGGTGCCTGAAAAGAACTGAGGGACACGTTTAATGTAGAATACCAGTGACATTTCAAATGTTTTCATGAAACAGAACTTGCAAAAATACATGGATGATCCTCTTTAACTTACACGTCACTAAAAAACTAGCTTCCAGAGAGGGCATTCTATAATAGTGGTATTTTAGTCTCAGTTCAAACCTGATCTTTTTCTATCCTGGTTGGCCTATCCATTAGTTTTCGGTTTCACTCATAACTTAAATTGTCACCCACATTCAAAATAGTGTTTTTCTTTTCAAGGTCAAGGATCAAATGTAATCCTCTAAAAAGACCTATACCATTTCTCCAAAGTCATATTGTTCCAAACATCTCACATATTTACGAAAAAATCAGATTATGCTAACAAAAGTCTTATCTACACTTATGAAGATTTTCTTGATTTCTAAAATGCCACCACAATCACATATAAAGATTGTGTGCATATGTTTATAATGTTTCTGTGTATGTGAATCTTCTCTGAATAAACACACATTCACCTTCATGAATTATTTTCCTTCTAACATCTCATTCCCATTTCTTGTCAGATTTAATTGAAAGACCACTATAAGACCTGCTAATAGAAAACAATACCAATATAATTGAAAGACATGCATCTGTCAGGAAGGAGATTCAGGACCATCAGGATAAATCCAACATGAATTACTCGACTCCTCTATCACTTGCCTTGTCTAGGGTAATTTTGGAAAATGCCAATTGCTCAAAGATCTCTTTAGAAGCTGTATGGTTTTCCATTTTGTTAATTGTGTAGCATTTATTTATTCATTTATTTTATTTTTATAACAATATTATAACTTAGGCAGAGAAGGTACTTCTACCTCAAGTAAACAGATATGGAAACCGAACATCTGGAATATTGAAGCAGATTTTAAAATGCCATCTGTCAGGCTGCCCAGCTACAAAATACAAAAAAAAAAAAAAAATCCAAATACCTGGGATTAAAATAACAATATAATTAAAAATACATAATTTAAATATTGTCTATTTAGGTTTGGCATGACAACTCCAAGATATTTTTCAGTTCCCAGACTCTCAGTTGCTACCAATTATTTTTTTTTAACATTTATTTTTGAGAGACAGAGAGAGACAGAGCATGAGCAGGGGAGGTGCAGAGAGAGAAGGAGACAAAGAATCCTAAAGCAGGCTCCAAGCTTTCAGCACAGAGCCTGAGGTGGGGCTCAAACCCACAAACTGTGAGATCATGACCTGAGCTGAAGTCGGACACTTAACCGGCTGAGCCACCCAGGCACCCCAATTGTTGCTACCCATTCTTAACACAAAGCTCTTGCCTTGACAGGCCAATATAACAGTTGAACTTCCAATGAAATAAGTAATATATGTTATTCACATATACCATTGTCTAAATTTTAGTATCACAGCCACATCTAGCTGCAAATGAAGTGAGAGAATATAATTTCACTGAAATAATATAATCAGTGCTGACTGAGGTAAATGGTGAGATCACATTTTTGAGTAGGCCACTAAAATAATTTTCAAATATGAATGAATTAGAACATATGTCTCTAGGATTAGAATCTTCTCTTTCTGTTGTTAATCTTCCCTAAATATTTCATAATTATTTGCTTTTCTCCCTAAATTCAAACTCTATTTATACATGCTTTCACATATCCTAATAATTCAGATAAATATTCAAGTAAGGAAATCTAATAGCAGCAGATGGCTAAAAATAGTATGTATTATTCCTATTATATATTATTTCTATAGTAGTATGCTAAACTATATATGTATCTAATCACATATGCTATTTTTACATGTAAGGGAAATAGGCAACAGATTAATAAATTTAAAGCCATATATCTCATAATAGGAATAAAACCAATTTACTATAATGAATCATTCTTGGATTAAATTTCAATTTATTTACTTATAAGGAAACCTAAACTCTTCACTTTGTTTGAAAAACAGAAGTCAGGGGCACCTGGGTGGCACAGTTAAGCACCTGACTCTTGATCTCAGCTCAGGTCATGATCTCATGGTCCTGAATTGTCCGCTGACAGCACAGAGCCTGCTTGGCATTCTCTCTCTCCCTTTCTCTCTGCCCCATCCTTCTCATGCATGTGTGTGTGTGTGCGCGTGCTCACTTTCTCTCTCTAAACAAGGATTAAAAAACAAAACAAAACAAACAAAAAACAGAAGCTAGAGGGGCGCCTGGAAGGCTCAGTTGGTTAAGGTCCAACTCCTGATCTCTGCTCAGGTCATGATCTTACGGTCCTGAGATCAAGCCCAGCACTCCATGCTCAGCATGGAGCCTGAGTGGAATTCTGTCTCTCTCCCTCTCCCTCTCCCTAGCTCACACTCTTAAAATGAATAAACATCAAAAGAAAAGAAGCCAGAGAAGCAATAAAAATACTTAAGAACACAAAAGTGAAAAATCAATACCTAAAAGAATATATTACATGTTCTTTAATATCTCTGAATTTTTTTTTTATGCCTGGATTACTTATAAATGATCTAACAAATTATTTCACAGTCAGCTCAGTACCTGATGTGGTTAGGATCTGCTATACATCAGACCTTAGTTCAGTAACCAGCAATGACAATAACATTAACAGACCACTTTAAGTGCTAGCAGTTAAAAAGGTTTTCAATTACTGCATAAGGTTCCCTACTTTGCATTTGCATTTCATTTTAAGTAGAAAAAATATTTTTCCCCCTAAGGAAAAATTTTATATGTCTGATTTTCTCTTAAGTAGGTATCTTTAGACTCCAGAATCTTTTAAGAGCCAGTGATATTCCTTTGTATGTGAGCAAAATTTATTCTTCAGAGTTTGATGCTCCCTCAGGAATTTATTTCAAACCTACTACCTTCCTGTAATCCAGTTACAAAAAAAAATATATTGCTATTTTCCTTAGAGATTTTATCCAAAACATATTCCTAGTTTTACCAGAGACAAAAAAAAATCTAATGTACAACTTGAATTCTTCTCACTAAAAATTATATATATAGGACACAAAATTAGAATTATAAGGTTACAAAAATATCATCCAACTTGAAACATATTCCTTTTAAAGAGGCCCTATTATCGACTAGAACAGAAACCATGATCTTAAATTGTCATATCAGAAAATTCTAAATGTTATTATAATTTAGTACAGATTTAACAATGAGATTAACAAACGTAATCAAGCGTGGGGCACCTGGGTGGCTCTTTTGGTTAAGCGTCAGATTTGGCCAGGTCATGATCTCGTGGTTCGTGAGTTTGAGCCCCATGCAGGGTTCTATGCTGACGCTCAGAGCCTGGAGCCTGCTTCCGACTCTGTGTCTCCCTCTCTCTCTGCCTCTCCCTTGCTCACACTCTCTCTCTCCCCCTGTCTCTCAAAAATAAACATTAAAAATTTTTAAAAATGTAATTAAGATTATTTCCAATGTTTTCTTTAGGAGAAAATTAGCAGAAAATTTTAGAAGACCCTTAAGTAAATCTAACTTAACCTACATGATTCAAATGGTTAATCTTACTGCATTATCTAGCACAATGAGCACTAGAATAGACATTTTAGACAAATTGAGGGACCTAAAACAGCTCCAAAATGTAGCAAAAATGCTCTTAAGCTAATACAGCCAGACTTCTACTAAACACTCTTAGACCAGACCAATTATCCCTGTAAGAACAACAAAACATGCAGGACCAAATTTTTAAAAATCGGTTTGACGTCATTAGGGCATGGCAAATTAGAACACTGAACTACCTCAAAGGAGAAAAAAAAGAAAAGAAAAGAACACCGAGCTACCTCTATGTACCTAATAGATGGCTAAACTCCAAGACACTGACCACACTAAGTTCTGGCAATGATGTGGAGCGACAGCAACTTTCATTCATTGCTGGTAGAAATGCAAAAATGGTACAACCACTTAGGAAGATCGTTTGACTCTTAAAGATCTCATCATACACTTACCATAACAGCACAGTTACCAAAGTAGTTAGAAACTTACATACACAAAATATGTCACCAAAGGAGTTGACAACTTACATCCACACAAAATCTGTAAACAAATAGATATGTATTTGTCATAACATGAATGGACCTTGAGGACACTATGCTAAATGAAATAAATCAAAGACAAAAGACGTACATATCCTCATATATGTACTAAAGCCTTTTTCTGATATAAAATATGCAAAGAAAGAGCTGACAATACATTTGCAGAACATGAGTACCTTCTCTCTGTACAACTAGCTGTATAGGCGATTGCTGGTACCTCGTCCAGCCGTCTGTGTTCCTGTGCTGATCTCAACCAGCCACCTCTGTCTCCTCCAGAGAGACCCTCAACCCTTATTTTTGTGCTAGCCATTAGCCTTGCTCTGCTTTATAGTTCTACTACATGTATGGATATCTCATGCTTACACACTGTTTTTACATGTTATAAAGGAATTCTTAGAGTATATGATCTGCTAGCTCTTGGGCTTCATGTTCAGTAAGATAGGTTTTTAAATCCCTTCATGTGGTAAATGAGTTCTAGTTGATTTTTTTCACTGATATATAATATTCTACAAATATTTTCCCAACATTTTATGAATGTGCTGGAATTTATTCATTCTGCTATTGGTGGGTATTTGGTTTCTAGTTTTACTTATCTAATTTTGAACATGTATAAGTATTCTGAATTGTCTTCTGTTACACATTTTAAAAGTCACACACACACACACACACACTCCCCCCCCCATATATGCAACTTCATCTTTCAAGTCTTGTGAAAACATGATTTTACCTGTAGTAGAGGATTACCATTTCTCATGTATAGCCCTAACACTTATTATTGCCCAGCTTTCCCAGGGTTTACCAAAACGGCTAGTTTATATGATATTTATTGTGCCTTTAGGTGTCACTGTTTCCACCACCTTTTGTTTACCCTTTTGGTGAGGAAGTGACTCTACCTGGGGGTTATGAGGATGACACTGGACATTAGAAAGAGAAGATCAAGACTAGTTTTTTTTAGTTTACTAGTTTATCACATGAACTCAGGGCATAGGTGTGGGGGACACAGCACGTCATGCAGGGTTATATGTCTGGATGCTGGACTCAAGAACATGGTGAAAGGCCAGGGGATATGGTGGGGAGCAGGCTTTGTAGCATTAAGAGGGTGAGGTAATCCTTGTGTCCTGCTGAAAGATGCAACTGCTTGGTTGCACAGTTCTGAGGGCTGGTGAGGAACAAACCTCACCATAAGCAGGTTATGAACTTGTTCCATTTGGTAATAAGGACTTTTTAGAAGAGGAACCATGGGAGCAGAGTGAGAAGGGGAAACTGGTCAAGCTGTGGCTCTCAAGATCTTAACGGCTATCATGGCAGCACATTATAGTATTATAGTTCTTTATTCTTTGCACGTTTATTGATCACTTATTGATCTTCTCTGAAATGCCTGTTCTTGATATTTTTCTATTTATGGTCACATTTTTATATCTTGCTGATTCAGATATACTTTATATTCTGATTATTATTGTCTTATTGCAATTGGATTTTTTTTTTGCAGTATTTGGTGTGTCTTTCATTTTATGATATTTTTTATGTATAAATCCTAAGTTTAAATATTAGAATATTTTCAAATTTCCCCATATTACTTGCAAGCTCTGTCATAATACATCCTTAAAATTACTAATTTCTGTACTACCTTCTAAAACATACAACTTGCACTACCCCCCACACCATAGTTTTTTTTTTTTTTTTTAATGTTTATTTCTGAGAGACAGAGCATGATCTGGTGAGGGGCACAGAGAGAGGAAGACACACAGAATCCAAAGCCGGTTCTACACTCTGAGCTGTCAGCACAGAGCCCCATGCAGGGCTCTAACCCATAAGCCGTGAGATCATGACCTGAGCTGAAGTTGGACACTTAACTGACTGAGCTACCCAGGCTCTGCTAATTTTTCTGAATAATCTACAGTAAAAATCAAATCTCATTTTCTCAGTCATTTGTAAGGCCAGCTCTGCAATAAATCAAATGTGTATATTTATATATCTATTTTGAGGTCATTTTGCCTTTTGTTTTCAAATTTTTCCTCCATCCTTACACGAATGTAACCCAATACTAATTCATATGGTCAAAAGTCTCAATATGTTTTAAGGCAAATATCTTGCTTTGTTCTCACTTTTCTTCTTGGCTATCATTGATGCTATCCTTTCTTACAATATTAGTGTGAGCTTGTCAAGTTACAGAAAGCTCTTCAGGAAGTTTGATTGCATCATATTAAAAATATGTGTGTTTTTTCTTTTTCTTCCTTTGAAATGCTCTCAGTTCTCTGGTGACAGTTTTTTGTTTGTTTGTTTTAATCCAGGAGTACAAGCTAAAAGAGACCCCTCACACCAAAAAAAAAAAAAAAAAAAAAAAAAGACATAAGGACATACCAGAGTTTCCTAATCATCATTTCATCAGAATGTCCAGGTGTTTCTCTGCCTCCTTAACTTACTCTTAAATTTTTCTCCTTCCTCCTGACATTTGTATTTTGTTTTACTTTTCTATTCATGTTTTCCCTCAATTACTAAAAAAAAAAAAAAGATCTGCTCAATTTGCTGAAAACTACATTTTTTTAAAATTAGCAATTAATCTTTGGTATGAATTCAGTCAATGTTTAAAAACAATACAGTTCAATATTGGCTGAGTTCTGTTAACCTACAATAACATAAGAAACTTTGAAAACTAATTTGCATAAACTTTATTCATTAGACTCAATATTTAAATTCAAATTTTCAAAGATAATCTCTATAATTAAAATACATTTATTAACGATACCTAAGTATCCTAGAGTACTTTTATCTTGCTGATGAAATTAATTAAAGTCATACTACATATACCAACTTCAATATGCTGGGCAGGAACAGATGTGAGCAAGTCAGTCAACTGCATTAACAAGTTATTCTAGCCACCCCACCCAGATAATTATTCATATGTATCTTAAGACAGGTGTCTCAGTGGTTACATATAATGGTAGCAATATATTTACTGTATGACAATGATGAAAATTTAGGGAATTAACAGACATGCTAAACTTTTTCAGAAAATAATGTTTCATGTAAATATTTAAACTAATTCAAAAGTTCATTACAGTTGTGTCTTTTCATGCACACAGTTTCAATTTTTAAAGATGAAAGGCTAACTCTATGATTTACTAAATGGTGAATGTGATGTTAATTAGGATTTTGAAAATGTATATAAATAGCAATATAATTTCTTTTTAGGCTGACTTTACAGACGAGTTGGAAGTAAAATGAATACTCTGAAATCTCTGAATACTAAAATTCAGGTTTATCTCACCAAACAGGAAAAACTGGATTTTCACTGTGGTTAAAAATAACAGTCAATAGAAGTATTTTTATTTGCCACTTTCTAGCAGTTGTTTTTTCCTTCAAATAAGCTCAAATCTGTTTGTATGTTTTTTGCCTAATTATTCATTTCTATCAAATTTCTTGGCAAGGAATGAGTATCTTTTTGTCATAATGAAATCTGACAAACCACGATTAGAACAATGACACATTTAGCAAGTGCACACTCTGGGTTCTTTTCAACTTAACAGTGGTTGTTATTTTAGTGATTTATTGTAGTTAGTATTTTACCATGTATACATTCCAGTATTTTTCCATGATTTTAGATTTTTAAAAGAGCATTTATGATCTTGGCATCACATATTATGATGTTTGTTAATTTGGCAGCAAAGTGACTTACATAGAAATATACAGATACTGTGGGTCATTGTTGCAAATTGTATTGGGTCTCCTATTGGCATGAATATGAGATATAACATCAATTAAAGTTTAGTGGGTTTATCATCATTAATGGAAATTATGCATGAGAATCAAATGGAGTAACATTAGACTTCCCTAACTTAAACCTTATAACAGCATGAGTATTTAAATTAAGAACAATTATTTCCAAGAAATGCTTAAAATTGAAGCATGGAATATTAGGGTTTTAGGTAATTTCCCCATAATATATGTCATAGAGTGTACATCGTTCTTATTCTGAATTCATGATCTCTACCATATAAATCATTTTTTCTGCTGGCAATAAAAAGTGCCAAGTGCTTCCTATTTAGCACACCAATGCTATACAACACAAATTAGCTTAATGCCTACTCATTTTTCAAGGTCTAGCAAAAATGCTATTGCCTTCCGGAAGCTTTTCCAAAAGCCACCATTACCAGACAAATTCAGTTATTAGTAAAACCTGAGGTGTTAACATATAATGTGGCATTCACATCTGTATTTAAATATAGAATGAAAATAATACCTACAAATTATTTTAGAGGGAAATTTTTATATGTATATAATTATTTGTCATATGAAAGGTGTTGACTTGGCAGAAGCCCCTTGTAAATCGAAATAAAATTCCTTCAACATAAGCAGCTAATTTTAGACATCTTGGAGTTCAGTAGACTATTCTTCAGTATATACAATATGAATAAAAATATCAGAAAAAAAGTAGATATTAGAGATTAGACAATAGAATGAGATAAAGGTACATAGTGTTATGACTAAAAAAGAGAATATAAGAGATATAACACATACAGTCATGGGGCACTTGGGTGGCTCAGTTGGTTTAGCATCTGACTTCGGCTCAGGTCATAATCTCAGGCTCCTCAGTTCAAGCCTCACATCAGGCTATGTGCTGACAGTTCAGAGCCTGAAGTCTGCTTGGGATTCTGTGTCTCCCTCTCTTTCTGTCCCTCCCCCACTCACACTCTCTCTGTCTCAAAAAGAAACATTATATATACAAAACAAAAAAAACCCATACAAATCATTGTTCTCTTTAAAATACACAGTTTCAAAACACAATCTTTTATTACTAAGTGAGAAAAACATCACTTAGTCATGTGTTTCCCTTTGGGAAGAGAAAAGCTGTCAGATTCATAGAAAGTTTTATCTGCCAAAGGGAAGGAAGTATCTTGCCAATTTTTTTTTTTTAAAGACTCGGTGTTCTTTAAAAAGAGAATTACAAGTATCTAAATGTATCATTTGAGTGACAGTCTCATCTAGAGTTGCCTACTTGATAGGAGACTAAGATTTCTAATCATATTATACTAATTTTCTCAATGTTTAAATGGATATCCTTAAATAAGTTATATAATCTACATAACATTTTTGATCCAAAATCTCCCTATTCTTCAGAAATCAAGTAATGTTCAAGATTTTTGTGACTTTCAACATAGTAATTTAATTTGGTTTCCTTATATTGCCTTTGCTTTTCCACAATTTTCATTTGCCCTTCCAAAGCAGTGCCTTTTTGGCAGCCCCTTTAGGAAAGGTTTAACTTATGAATGCACATCATGCCATGTAAGTAGATGTGGAAAGTGTAAACAGACTATATATGTCAATATAGTCACTGTGCTGGTATCACCCATGAATCCATTCTAAGTAACCATATTAATATACAGACTAAATCACATACACCTAGTACTTAGCTTTTTAATGGTTAACCGGGACTTCTGGAAGCTGCCACAACTATCTAGGCCAGTAGGATAATATTTTCTGCATTCAAGCAGCTTAATAAATTAGACAAGTACAAAAATCTTCACTGTACCAATCCATTTGTAAAGTAGTGATGACAGCCGAAAAGGCAGTCTAAATCCCCATGCATTGTTTTATTTGTTCTTCAATCAAGTATTACAGGCTTAATGTTTTAGGCAATGTGACATTTAAATATTTTTTTTAAACTAGGCACAAAATTCAATCTACAAATATCATTCTTACTTTTAAAGAGGAGGAAAATAGGCAGAGATTACTCCCTCTCCTTTGTCATTATAACTATTAATTATCGAAGATTTTCTCTTAGCTCTATGTAAAACTAATAATCAAATGCTAGTGAAGACCTTGGATTTTCTCACTTGAGAGTCAGAATATCTGAGTAAGTGTAGAGAAACCATCCATGGATGCTGAAATGTAAGGTAAGATTCTCCACAACTGACATTTTGGTTTAATCATAAATTGAGCAAGATGGCCACAGTATAAGCAAGAATAAGTACCTACTATAGAAATCTCTTTACCTGTGAGATTGATAATCTACTATGAGTACTAAATTTAGTCTAGATGTGAAAAGTTTTGACTACTGCCTCTTATTCAGGGTAGAATTCTTGGGCAATCTCCTCTGGACCACCCATATTGTGTAAGGTAAAATGCAAGAAAACACTACCCTTGCCTTTCCCAATTAGTGGAAGTGAAAGCAAGTCTGGGAAATGGGTTTTAATAATCAAACCCTTTTCCTGACAAAGTTCTATAGCCAGTTGACTCCATGACCACACCTGAATTCCTTAAAAAAAAAAAAAAAAAGTAATCAATGCATGTCTTCCTCTCTTCTTAAATCCAACATATAATGGTCACAAAAACAGTTAAACAAAGTCACTGAAATACAAGGAGACAGTTTAAACCTATACCGTCTTACATAATGAATAATTAGTGAGGCAGAAAATAAAAACTCAGAAAGGGATGACATTGGAACACTCAAGAGAGACATATAGATGCAGGGAGATCGACAGTCTCCTATCTCCAACCAGTGCTTAACAAGAGGCATAAACTCAGGTACAAAAAAATTCATATATATATTTAAAAATACTATATATATATATAGTATTTACCTGAAAAATAAAGCCATTTAGCAATGTGTAAGTAGGATGAAAAGCCTGGTACATGCATCCTGGATACTAGCTGTGTGAAAAGGCAAATAAAAATTGTTGTCTGGTGGCAGTTCATGCCCTGCTTTTTTTTTTCTCTTTCTCCCTCCCTTTAACAGCAAAGCTTATTCTACCTCAACTTTCACTCCATCCAGTGACTTCAACTAACTATATAATCTGGATACCACAAATGTTAATTTCTCCGAGGTGAAAACTGCTTTGTTACTCAAAGTGAATGGGAAACAGTAATTTAAATCCTAGTTGTCCCTTAGTCTTTCAGTAGAAAGCCAAAAGATACTTAATGTTCAGTTACATTTAAACTATGTGTAAATGACATTTCAAACAAGACGTATCAAGTGTCAATAATTTGAATTCTCTAAGAAAAAAATTGCGTCTGGGTGGCTCAGTTAAGCATCTGACTTTTTGGCTCAGGTCATTGTCTCATGGCTCCTGAGTTCAAGCCCTGCGTCAGACTCTGCGCTGACAGCTCAGAGCCTGGAGCCTGCTTCAGATTCTGTGTCTCCCTCTCTCTCTGCCCCTCCGCCAGTTGTTTGCACTCTCTCTCCTAAAAATAAACTTTTTAAAAAGGAAAGAAAAAAATAGCTTTAACAGAAGTCTTATCTTGTAACAAAAGCTTAATAGAAAATGTAAGGATACAATCTGTTTCTGTACTTGATATCATCACTGGCCAGTATTTGCTGGGAGCCAATAGAAGACAGCTGTGAGAACCCCCACTACAGATGTTATCATTCCACCTGAAGTCATGTTTCAATCCAAATATTTAGTTTATACCCTAAGAACTAAATACTTTTATTGCATCACAAATCTCAGCAAATACTGCAATGAGGCTCCTTAGTAATCGAAAAAATAACGCTGTGATTATTCCACTCTTGTTTGAGCAAAATATTTTAAGTAATTTGGCTAATCAGAGTTTTGGCACCTCATCAAGTGTAACATCAGTTAATGCACTTGGCTAAAAGGAATTTGTGCATAATAAATGAGCTACTTATTGAGGAATTATTTTATGGAAAACTGGGAAATAGTTTACCTTATTTGTGGTGATATGAATTGATGCTTTATTTTTCAGTGACCTAATATAGTAGCATCAACAAGTAGTGTTGTTTACAAGTGTCCTAAATCTGCCATAAATCACCTCATGTATTAGAAAACCTAAAACAAAACATTCTACATTTATGTTTTGTTATAACCATTTAAATGTTTTTTCCTGTTTTCTTTCAAAGCTATTTTTGTAGTAATAGTGATAATAAAATAGATTATCTTATGTGCTCATCACACTATTCTAGACTACTTCAGAGAAGTCAACTGTATTGTAGAGATGGCCTTTCTTCATGCAGAGGTCATTTAATTATGGTTAAATTCTGCTTTAGTATATGCTCATGGATAACGCTTTTTACACTTAAGAAACTCACATTATGCAAATCTGAAATGGATGATCTGTTTGGCAACTAAGTAGCAAAGACTGTATGGCCAATCATCTTTACCCATATCTCTACTTATGCTTATATGTGTCTCTATCTTATTTCTGTAAATACACACACACACACACACACACATACAGGGTATATAATGTATGTGTGAATTCATGTCTCTGTTGATACCCTATCAATAAGGGATACTTGTGTGTGTGCGTGTGTGTATAGATAAATCTGTAACTATGGCATTCAAATCATTGTCATTGCATAAATACTGAAACTTAATTGACCCTGGGCTTTTTGTATTGATGTACTAGAGTAATAAAATGTTACAGTTACCACACATATGCCCACCTTATTTGGATTAAGTTTCTTAAGTCACACTTCCATGTGACTAATAGAAAATTACTCCTGCTTGCCTGTTAAATCACATCCACTAGCACGATTCTCCAGTTTTACTGTGATGTTCCATTTCTGACTCCACTATTTAGTACATCATTATCCCCTTTCTTCATCTCTTTATTTCTATGCTCTGTAACTGCAAAAGCACACTTTAAAGTACATTAAATCTCCTTGTGCCTGTTCTCATAACACATGTATATTAGTTTGAACAGGCTAGTGCGAGGTAAGAAACATTTAATACTAATGACGGTACATTCTAGTTGATTTGGCCCATAGCTTGTTCTAGTAAATAAAGTTTTGTAGAACACAGAAATGTTTATGTGCTGTCTATGTCTGCCTTTGCATTAACAGTCACACAGTTGCATAGTTGTTACAGAGACCTTATTAGCCAACAAAGCAAAAACTGTTTACTATCTGGTTTTATGACAAAAAAAAAATACTATTGCTTTTATTTAACCTAAATTTATTTCCTGCTCACAGAAAAGTCTTGGTTTGTCGTAAGTTTCATTGGGTACCTCTCTTTCACGTGGTCTTTTATGAAACTTGTTTGGTGGTTGCTGTGCCATATATAGCATGTGGCTGTCAAGATTGCCTTGCTATTTTTATTTCACTCAGATGAAAGGAAGACCACAGAAGACTGGATGGGAATATTTGATGTGTCAGGCCTGAATATGCCTAAGATTAATTTCACTCACATATCTTTGGCTGGAAATCAACCACTAGTCAGTCCACTTGCAAGGGAGGATGGAGTTAAGTGACCCAGTTTTGTATCCATGAAAAGAATTATGCTGAACAAGTAGTATTTGCCACAAGCTCTGAGAATTTCAATCCTGGAAGAAGTCAATAATTTGATTTTTCCAGGTCTGCCACTGGATACCCTAACAATGCAATGGAAGTTTAAAAAGGAGGGTGGATTATTGCCACAATAAATAAAAAGCCATAATTCTCAAGTGGGTTGTCAATCTGGCCTGAAAATCATGTTCTATTTCTCTGGTGAATGCTGATACTTTCAAAGTAACAATTACAAATTTCCCTTACTCTGTCCAACCATTTATGTCTCTTCCATCAGTACCATCTCCTCTGTCTTAAACAAAATTGCCTCTGATGTGGAGAAAACAAACTATCAGATGTTGCCTCTTAACCTGTGTGTTTGTGACATCAACTTACTGCAGCCATACAAGCACCCCTTCCCCTCTTTCTTCCTTTCACAATACGGGAGTAGTCCAATGTCTAACTAAAGAACAAAACTTATACTAGAGCCATGTATTTTCAGTTAAGAATGTTACCTATTTTCCTTCAGGCTTCTTTTATTCAAAACATTCTTCTCAAATAATGATTCCCCTTTGGAAAGTCTATTTTATTTTAGCTAAAACAATAAATTATCCAGCAATTGCCATATATATGTGTGTGTGTGTGGGTATATATTTATATACATATATATGTATATGTATATATGTATATATGTGTATATATATATACATATATATATGTGTGTATATATATACACACACACATATATATGTATACACACACATTTTTTTTTCCATCTTTGCATGGCCTCTAATTGGTACCATTCTTCAAAACTGAAATTCCACTCTCTTCTCTCAAGTCAGAGAGAAGGTGACTCATTTACAAAGACTATCTACCTATAGCTGTGGCCAAGGTCAGCAGTCTCCTCTCTGAATCTGTACTCGAGATTTATGTGTTCTATTGTGCAAAAATATTCTAAAGGTCATCCTAATCCTATTTTTTCTTCCATGGTCACAAAGGTCAATGAATACAAAGACCACTCAATCAAGCTGCACAACCCAGAAAACAAATAGATCTAAACATAATGAACCTAAATAGATCTGTCATCTTCAGATCTTCCTTCCTCTGCCCACTGACTCCATGACATGTCCATTGTAAACACACATGAACTTCAAAATATACAATATAAAAAACATCTCAAACAGTTCCTTCTGTCTGGTCCAAGCTATCATTTACTTCAAATGGCAGAATAATCTCATCTCATTATATCCATTAGAAAGCCATTTTTTGCTCATTTCTAGCCTCCACAACATAGGCACAGCATTAGTATGAAAATACAATAATTTCCCTTTGCATTAGTTCCTTTCCCAAATATAAGTGTTCCCCTTTAACATGCTCAAGGCCAAATTTAAGAAATTTGGGGAAAAAAGTGTTTAAATAGACAAGCTACTTCTCATCTTCAAACTCACCCTTTATCTGTTATGTCCCAGCCTCACACATCTTTTCTCCATGGCACCTTGAGCATTGTTTCTTCCTTTAGTTGTCACTTGTCCTACCCCAAGATGTCACCTCTCTGAGGAGTTAACATTTGTTCAGACCTCAGCTCTAGTAATATTTCAAGGAAAATTAGGATTATACCAGCTTCCCGGCTCCCCAGTAGTATACCTTTTACTTTACTTTCATAGCAATTACTAGAATTGACAGCTGGTTTTAATGTGACCACTATTCACGTACTTATCCAATTCATGTTTGTCTAATTCTTTAGACTGTGAACTCAGGGAGAGCAAGACCTTTAATTTTGCTCTCCAGTTTAATTACAGCACCCAGAATAGTGCTTGAAATTGGGTAGGAAATGAACAAGTCTTTAATGAAGTATCTCATAAACAATATGATCAATAAAATCAAAGCAATTCAAATTGTCACATGAATTCATGGTGCTGTCTTGCCCAAACTTAATAAATTTTTGACTCTCTACTTTCCCATCAGATACCCAGATATTTTTCACTTGTGCATTACTGATGAGGAAGTAGACTTTAAAAAGGCAATACATTCCATGGACAACCTGCTTAATATGCTGGAGCAAACTTTGCTCTGTTGCATTAGTATCTTTCTAAACTGCCACTATATCATGCCTTCGTAAGAGCAAAGCGGTGTATGCTCTGTTGACATGTTTTTATATGTGATTATATAGTATCTTCTATATATAGTTCTTTTCTATAATAAGTACAAATAAATAGCTTTCTATTTCTATTCAAGGTGTCTTAGTCTGTTTGGGTTGCTATAGCAAAACACCATAGACTGGATGGCTCATAAACAAATTTCTCACAGTTCAGGAGGCTGGGAATTCCAACATCAAGGCACTGCCAGATTCTGCAACTGGTGAGCACATGCTTCCTGGTTCATAGACAGCCACCTACTTACTATGTCTTCACAAGGCAGAAGGATGGACGAGCCCTCTGATTTCTCTTTGATAAGGGCACTTCATCCCATTAATAAGGACTCTAAATTCAAGTCCTTATCTACCAAAAGCCTAATCTCCTAATACCATCACTTTAGGGATTAGGTTAACCTATGAATTTTGAAACTACAAAAGACCATGAATAGCCAAAGTAATTGTGAAAAAGAAAAGCTGGAGGCATCACAATTCCAGACTTCAAGCTATATTACAAAGCCTTAATTGTCAGAAAGTATGGTACTGCACAAAAAGACATAGATAAATGAAACAGAATAGAAGACCCAGAAATGAACCCATAACTATATGGCCAACTAATCTTTGACAAAGCAGGGAAGAATATCCAATGGAAAAAAGATGGTCTCTGCAACAAATGCTGTTGGGAAAACTGAATGGCGACATGAAAAATGAAACAGGATCACTTTCTTATACTGTACGTAAAAATACATTCAAAATGGATGAAAGACCTAAATGTGAGACAGGAAACTATCAAAATCCTAGAGGGGAACATAAGGAGAAATCTCTCTGACATCAGCCACAGAAATTTCTTACTAGACATGTCTCCAGAGGCCAGGGAAACAAAAACAAAAATGAACTACTAGGACTTCATCATGATAAAAAGCTTCTGCACAGTGAAATAAAAGGCAACCTTTGTAATGGAAGAAGAAAATTCCAAATTACATATCTGATAAAGGGTTAGTATCCAAAATCTATAAAGAACTTAAACTCAACAATTAAAATCAATCCAGTTAAGAAATGGGAAGAAGACATGAATAGACATTTTTCCCTTTAAAGAAGACATCCAGATAGCTAACACACACATCACAAGATGCTCAACATCACTCATCGTCAGAGAAATACAAATCAAAACTACAATGAGATACCACCTCACACCTGTCAGAATGGTTAAAATCAACTCAAGAAACAAGTGTTGGCGAGGATGTACAGCAAGGGAAACTCTCTCACGCTGTTGGTGGGAATGCAAACTCATGCAGCCACTCTGGAAAAGAGTTTGGAGGCTCTTCAAAAGTTGAAAATAGAACTACTCTATGATCCAGCAATTACACTTCTAGGTATTTGCCCAAAGAATACAGAATACTGATCTGAAGGGATACATGCACTGCAATGTTAATAGCAGCATTATCAACAACAGCCAAATTGAAGAAAGAGCTCAAATGTCCATTGACTGATGAATGTACACAGAAAAAAATATTACTCAGCCATCAAAAAGAATAAAATCTTGCCATCTGCAACAACATGGGTGGAGCTACAGTGTATTATGGTGAAATAAGTCAGAGAAAGACAAATACCATATGATTTCACTCATATATGGAATTTAAGAAATGACTATGCACATTGGGGGAGAAAGAGGCAAATCATAAGAGAGACTTTTTTTTTTAATTTTTTTTTCAACGTTTATTTATTTTTGGGACAGAGAGAGACAGCATGAACGGGGGAGGGGCAGAGAGAGAGGGAGACACAGAATCGGAAACAGGCTCCAGGCTCTGGGCCATCACCCCAGAGCCTGACACGGGGCTTGAACTCACGGACCGCGAGATCGTGACCTGGCTGAAGTCGGACACTTAACCGACTGCGCCACCCAGGCGCCCCAAGAGAGACTCTTAACTACAGAGGACAAAATGAGGGTTACTGGAGGGGAGGAAGGCAGGGTATGAGTTAAATGGGTGATGGATATTAAGGAGGGCACTCACGATGAGCACTGGGTGCTGTATGTAAGTGATGAATCATTCTATGCCTGAAACTAACACTAAACTAGATGTTAACTAATTTAAAAATTGCATAAAATTATATAAAAAATTGAAAAAAATTGTTCTTTATAATTCAATTTTCTTTTCCCCATGTTGAATGGAAGTCGTCTTTATAATACTTTGCTCACTGGAGAAGGGAAAAGAACACCATGCTGAATAAAATATTTTACTCTGGAAAAAATACGAATTTTGGGGGCAAACATTCAATCTGTAGCAAAAGTCCTATATTTCTAATAATATTTATGTAGCATTGAGTTTGAGCTAAAAAATGTAAATATCAAACTGAAATTGAATTAAGTTCGAATAATTAATTTTTAAGTCTAAGAATTACAGGCTCAAATGAACATGTAACAATACAGAGATGACATGTCATTTGACACTTTCCCTCAATGGCAACATTCTACAAAACCATAATGTCATGAAGATATTAATATTGATAAAAAAAACACTGCTCTAGTATCCTGATATTTTAATTTCATTTGTTTACGTGCATATATTTAGTTTTTAAAAATTTTACCAAATGTACAGACTCATTTATCCATTACCACAGCCAAGATAAAGAACAGTTCAACATATCTATCCCTTATATTCGCTGATAGCCATGCCCATGATCTCCAATCTTCCCCGACCTTCATCACTAACCTCTGGCAATCACTAATCTGTTCTCCTTTTCTAAAATTTCATCATTTCAAAAATGTTATATAAGTGAAGCCATACAGCATGTAACCTTTTTGAAACAGCTTTTTACAAGCAGAATTCCCTGAAGTTAGGTTTTAAAAAATCTATAGTTCATTTTATTGACGAGTATTCCAAGGAGTGGATGGGTAGGTGTGGGTATATTTGTGTATCAGAGTTCAACCATTTATTCTCGAAGGGATATCTGTGCTATTCCCAATTTAGAGCTATTACAAAGAATGCTGCTATGAACATGCATGTACAGTTGACCCCTTGAACAACATAGGTTTGAACTGCATGGATGACTTACATGCAGATTTTTTTTTAAGAGTTGACAGCAAAATCTAGAAGGCATTTATTTATAACTGCTCACCCCACTTTCCACAAGACCAGTTCAAAGACAACTAGTGCAGAAGTTGCACCTGCTGCCCTATGCATCAACAGTGAAGCCCACCAAGGCTGTTGACAACCCACAAGGGCCTGGGAAATGGGCAGAGCTTCAAGTTGCCCCCTTGTGCCTATGGGCTGTTTGGTGGAGCTCAGGCTGGCAGGAAAAATGCTGGGCTGAAATGGAGGAATGTGCCCAGAAAACAGGAATCTTACTGTGCAAGACCTCAGTACAATGGGCTATGAGGCTGCACTGGTATGGCCTTGGGCCCTGGCCCTGTGGCCTCTCAGACACCAGCACACTTGTGTAGCTGCACCTGCTGATGGTCATTACCTGGAGGTACACCTCCAGGCACATAAGGAGCTTCACTTCCTGTGCATCCACCTTGAAGCCATTACTGCTGAGGCCACCAGGCTGCAGAACATCACTATCCCTGGGGCAGGCCCACCGCTGCCACAGCTCATGTCCCAGATGGCCTGGTTCATCCAGTCCACATCTACACAGAATTTTAATAAATAGAAGTATAGTTCTGTTAATGTTTTTTTTCCTCTTTATGATATTAACATTCTTTATTTTATTGTAAGATACAATATATAATGCATAGAACACAAAAATGTGTTAACGGTTTATGCTACTGATAAGGCTTCTAGTCAACAGTATGCTATTGGGTTTTGGAGGAGTTAAAAGTTATAGATTTTGATTTTCAACTGTACACAGAGTCAACACTCAACCCCTGCTTCATTCAAGTGTCAACTGTATATGATTTTGTGTAAGCATATTGACTATGCTCTGGGATAAATGGCAAGAAATGCAGTTCCTGGGTTATATGGTAATTGCAAGGAATTATTTTTTAAAAACTTCTCTCTAAACTTTCACAAATTGCCATAAGTATTTTCTGAATAGCTAAACTACTTGAGCACTTGAAGACTATTAGCATCTTTAAATAACACGTATTTGCAAATCAAAAATTAACTTGATATATTGAGATAAAAGGTCAACTCACAGAAAGGATAGCTTTTATCCTCAGCAAAGTTTTACTAATAGTTCAAAGGATTAAGACAGTCATAAAACACAGGTTAACAAACTTGGCAACACTGGAGACCAATACTGAAGCTTTTCAGATAATTTCTTCCCGTATTAGAGCAAGCTCTTATTCAAATTTAATATACAAGCTCCCAAAGACACATCAGGGCATCACCTACACAAATGGGGTCATTTTAGTCATACAATATCTTCATTTATACTGTGATAATTATAAGCTGTCAC
Organism: Prionailurus bengalensis; assembly: GCF_016509475.1. NCBI lineage: Eukaryota > Metazoa > Chordata > Mammalia > Carnivora > Felidae > Prionailurus > Prionailurus bengalensis. The sequence continues at coordinate 61,371,478 of NC_057343.1, read as the reverse complement.
TGACATTTTCTAGCAGCCTATGCCCTATACATCCATAATGTTGAGGTTTATAAACCATTTGAACAGACAAGGTATACCCTGTTAAAAGTATTTGATAAAAATTCTACATTGTTTCTGCTAGTAAACAACATCAAGAGGTAAGATTAGCTTCTTTACAAGGAGGTCTGACCACATCACTGATTTTTTTTTTTCTTCGTGAGAATTATGAGAGCAAGGAAAATAGATTGCAGACCAGTTACTAAAGCCACCTTTCTGGTCCATAGGAGCCCCCTGAAAGTATTTTTACAATAAGTATGAATGTAGTAGAATACACACACACATACATGAACAACTTCTGTACTTTTCATCTGTGTTAGGAAGAAAAATGAACCGTCCGTAACTTCTCTGTGTAGATTTTTTTTATAGCATAATTTACCTAGGATTTTTCAGAGAGAAAAATACTGATAACTCTCACCATACATGCATTTTCAACCTTTCCTCCCATCTCTAAAACTTGCTTGCAGTTCTGACCTACACACAATATAAAGGCTAGCCTTTCTTGTACTGATGTTTTTTTCCCTTCTTCAGTCTGTGGTCATGTTTTGCAATGCCTATGGATAGGAATTTTATATCAGCTACTAATAGTTTTCTTAGGACTCTATAAGACATTTTCATTTAGTATTTAATAAGAACTTTATAAAATACAAGTACTTCAGTGAAAGTGGCAAAAGGCCAATAGTAAATGAAAATATTTAAACAAATGGGCCTATGTGTGAAAAACAACTGCAATCAATGGCTTGAATACCGAATGTAAGAACAAACCCAACAAACAAAATTTTATAAAGATGACCACCACAAATCAGGAAATTAAGGTAGTCACTGTGCTTTGAATAGATCCACAGGTCAAGTTGAATTCCATATTGCTTTGAATGTATTGCTTTATATAAATCAATATGCCATGCATGTTGTTGTGATGGGCTTACATGAAGTATCATATAAATATTTTTCTATTTCACTGGTATATGCAATCTAAAACTGTTCATTTCAATTATGAGAAATAAAGCTCTATCTCATTAAAATCATATGTAAAAGCTAATTTTGACAGTGTGAGTAAAAAAAAAGACAACAAAAAAGAAAGTATCAGCCAGATATAAAATTTGCTGTATGAAAAATTAAAAATTTAATTTTCTGAAAAACAGAGAGGTGCTTTTCACCTTTTTAGTTTTTTAACGTTTATTTATTTTGAGACAGAGAGAGACAGAGCATGAAAGGGGGAGGGGCAGAGAGAGAGAAGGAGACACAGAACCTGAAGCGGGCTCCAGGCTCTGAGCCATTATTAGCCCAGAGCCCAAGGTGGGGCTCGAACTCACGGACCGCAAGATTGTGACCTGAGCTGAAGTTGGACACTTAACTGACTGAGCCACCCAGGCGCCCCTTAGTTTGTTATTTTTATTATACACTTATTGTACAAGAAGTAAAGCAACACTGAATTTAACGTTTCACTTTTGAGTATATTTTGTATTTAATACACTGAAATATACCCTGTCTTGATTTTCTTTTTACAGTCTTGATTTAAAAAATAGAAATGGGTCCAAAGTTCTCATAACTTATTATGTTTTTCATAAGCAAGGTCATTATCTCTAGCTGTACAAGGACAAACCACATTTAAAACCTTCAACTTCGTTTCTTTTTGAGTATTGTAAGAGAAATCCTTGCTCTGAAACTTCCAGGATTTCCTACAGAGACAGTCTCTCCACAGTACCTACTGTGAAAGATCAGGGGGCCTACAGAAACTAGAAATTCCAAAATAGAGTATAGGAGTATATTATCTTTAATACACCAACCACACCTGGTTTTATGTTTCTAGGATTGTCTTAAATAATAATGATATTAGTACTAGAATATGTAAATACCCAAACGGTCCCTAAGGAACTATGATTCTGAAGTTTTGTTACACGTACCCCATTCTTCCAACATATCTATCGAGCTGATCACTTTACTATTCTTATAATTCCTCTTCATTCTCTCTCCTCCAAACCTCATTAAGAACTTTAAAACGTAGCTAGTATTGCTTTTAAGGGTCATATCAATATGTGAGACACAATTCAAACTCATTACCTCAAATTTGCTTTTCTTAATCTCTTTCTCATCTCTATAAAAATTAGGCTTGCAAAGTTTGTACAGTTCTTGCCATATTTATTGGATTGCAAAGTCCCCAACTATGTTTGAGTTTCTGGAAAACAGCAATATTTGAACCATCTTGGTAGCCTCACTGCCCTTTCTCCATAATACATGCTCCTCTTCCATTCAGTCAACTGAACTGCAAAATATCCAATGAAAAGATCCTTCCAAACAGGCCTAAAGTGCCAACATTGCATTTGTGCAATCTCGGGTGTCTTCACTTAACAAAAGGGTCCTTTTGAAAATACTGAAAGTTTCCCAAAGGATTGTTATAAAGTGTTAAATGTTAAATAGTCTTTTTTGTTGAACCCTACAACTGTCTCAAGAAATAAAAAAAATTGTTAAAGGCAACTGAGAAACTAAATTTTTGTTTTTGTTTTATTTTGGTGACCCAAATTCTCTTTCCAGAACCCCTAACTTAGGTTTCTTGAGTTAAAACATTCTATTGTAGATATTCATATTTGTGGTGTGAGTTTTTTTTTTTATATGAGCAAACAGAAGTAATATTTCCTGATTATTTTGGCATGCCCACCTCTAACTCAAAGAGTACATTTTCTGTTTTTATGTATTATTTGGGTGTGAGAAATTAATTTCAAATGTCCAAGGTTTTTGCTGTTTTTTAATCTAGCTGTAGGTTAAACTCTGCCAAATTAGACATACATCATAATGATGCCTTAATGTTACAAGATTAAAATGTCTGCACATGGTCTCATACTCATACGTAGCATCCTTGTTGACCTGAATTGTTTGAATTTGCAAGCCAGGAAGCTGGTGGTTCTACAGACTCTGGGTCATTTGAGAATTCCAGCTGTGCTAGCTGTGTACTTGCCAATAAATCCTGACATCACCTAGGGCTTTTCCTAAAATCTGTGCTGACATGGATTTAGAGGCCCACTGATAAATGATACGAACGCTTGATAAAAATACCACCAGTTAGCTTAGTCCTTTTTTTTTTTTTGTCATCATTCTTACAGATTTTGTGACAGAGGCAATAACCTGTATTTCTCAGTGAATGGATACAATTTTATCTTTAAAAAGCCCCAAGTTAGCTTTATTACAAAGACTTCTGTATTTTTTGTGTGCTCCTGAGGATATATTAGACAGCAAGAAATACAGGACTGGAAAATCTCCCCTGCCAATGAAGTAGATGACCGTCTAAGCCCTCTGCGATGAAGAGAGTGTATCACTCACTAAACACAAGCTAGGCAGTGATTACATGAAACAGACATTAAAGGGATGTTCTTAGAAGACACTACCATATCCAACTGATCCATGGGAACAGGGTACAGTTTTCTAGGTTGAAAACAAAAAACTAATACTTACACCCTATGTAACAGTTTGCACAACAAATTTTGGAAGCATTCATTTTTATATTTCAGGCAAAGAAAACAGTATGAACAAATCCCCACATTTCCCTACAAACATTTTTGAAGGAAAAGACTTCAGTTATGAGGGCTTATTTACACATAAGGTAAGGTAGGTTTTACCAGCATTGCAATATGTAAGCATGTGTAGCAACTCTAACATACAAAAACTTGACCTGCTTATCATATGATAACACAGTACTGGCACACATCAAGTAGTCAATAAACATTTGTTGTCGAATTAAAGCTTGATATCCCAAAAGGGTATTTAGTATCAGAGGGGTAATTAACAGCACTTTAGGGACTCTTGGGTGGCTCATTTGGTTAAGCTTCTGACTTCAGCTTAGGTCATGAACTCTCATAAGTTTGAACCCCATGTCTGCACAGACAGCACAGAGCCTGCTTCAGATTCTGTGTCTCCCTCTCCCTCTGCCGCTCCCCTGTTCGCACTCTCTCTCAAAAATTAACATTAAAAAAAATCACTTTAATCCTTGAAAATGGTTATGCTATTCCTTTTATTAACAGAAAAATGTAAAAATATTTTATCAAATATCACAATGTGTATTTATTTCTTCAGTAAATACTGGGCAAATTCTATGTGTCACAAACAGATGAAGGCTAAGAACATGCCAGTGAATGGAAAGAATGACAGAAAAATAATTCTTCCCATGACGCTTGCATTCAGATAATTGTTTTAATCATTTTCAAATAGAAAGCAAGTATTTTTTTAATAAACAAGGAATTATTCACACTAATTTCTTTATAAAAAATTCGAGTGTTAGAAATCCCTAATTATAGATCGTGAAGTCATAGCAAGAAGCTCCTAAGTGAAAAAGCCCCCATGTTGGCACTGTTCACTTGGTCACTGATATTTCCCTGCAAGATGATTCAGATGCGTGTATCTATATTTGTTATGTGAATAGAAAAACATGTAAAACATATTTCATAAAGAGGCTTTTGATTAATACTAAGACTTTGACTTAATATTAAGACTCTGACTTAATATTTTGACTTAATATTGGGGTTATATCTGAAGTAAACTTATGTGATGTTCTGGTAAAAAAAAATACATCATCTAACTTTCCATTAATGTCCATTCATGTGACATGATTAAACTTTCAAAATTGTAGAATTTTTGATAAAATTCCTAATGCTTTGCTTACAACACTAGTTTGTCATTCTATATGCAAATTTTGTATACCATTTACAGAATCTAAAAGTCAAACTGATTCATTTTCTAAATAAGACACTAGCAAGATACTTGGAGATGAAGAATATGGTTTATATTCTTGAGGTATCAGCAATCAAGGTCCTTTTGAGTAATGCTGAAAAGGGATGCTTAAACTGATGAATCACTCCAATAAAGTTTGCTCATCAATCATCATGTAGGCTAAAATAAAGACAATAATCTAAATAAATCTTTAGAAATTATTACTAGCACTTTATTTTTATGAGAAAATTTTGGGTGGGTAGATAATGTGAAATTTTGTTTTAAAGGTTGGATTATAAAAAATCACCAGGAATATTTTTTCTTTTTTTTGGTACAACAAAATTTTATCACTTACCTGGATTCTAACTCTCTCAGCTTTTAGATGTTTGAGACCTAGTATATTGCTATAATTGTTTTTTTTTTTGTTTTTTGTTTTTTGTTTTGTTTTTTTTACAAACAGAAAATCTGGATAAGTCTCAATGATAAAACAGGTGATTGACATTTGGGGGCACTGAGGTAACAGGGAGATACTGTGATAAAAAATGATAGAATTGATCCAAATACATTAATCAAAATTCAAGTGATACATTCTCAATTCTATCATCTGCATATACGGTTATTTTAGGTAGAATGTACATTTATGAGCTTAATTTTATAAACTGAGATTAAATAATACTAAATCATTTCACCTAAATGTGTGCCTTTATAAACATATCAAAACATCAACTCAGATGGACAATGGACACATGAAAAGCTGCTTAACATCACTAATCATCAGGGAAATGCAAATCAAAACACAAAGAGTTATCACCTCACACCAGATTGGCTAGTATCAAAAAGACAACAAAAAGCAACTGTTGGTGACCATGTGAAGAAAAGTGAACCCTCGAACACTGTTGGTGGGAATAAAAATTGGAGCAACATCTGTGGAAAACAATACGGAGGTTCCTCAAATTAAAAAATAAAATTACTGTATGATCCAGTAATTTCACTTCTGGATATTTATCCAAAGAAAACAAAAGCACTAATTCAAAAAATACATATGCATCACTTTGTTCACTGTAGTATTTACAATAACCAAGACATGGCAACTCAAGTGTCCATAAATAGCTGAATAAAGACGATGTGGTATGTGTGTATGTATGTGTGTGTGTGTGTATATATATATGTGTGTGTGTGTGTGTGTATATATATATATATATATATATATATATATATATATATATATTAGTCATAAACAGGATGAATCTTGCCATTTGCAACAATGGACAGACCTAGAGGGTATCGTGCTAGGTAAAATAAGTCAAGAAGACAAATACTATTTGATTTTACTTAAATGAATATTTTTAAGTGACTTAGAGTCTGTTCACTACTAGATCATATATCATCCTATGTTGTATATAATTATACTTTCCTAGTTCTAAAATGATTCATATATCAAAATCGGAAATAAATACATTTCCTAAAGTTATTTTTGGCCTTTTATGGAAATTACATTATATATATTAACACAAAAATTATAATTTTTTAAAGTGCTCAGCAATATGTGTGACAAATTAAAAAACAAAAAAAACCCAAAAACTGGGGTAGTATGAAACCACTCAGAAGAGACACTTTCAAAAGTTAAAGAAATTCTTGATGAATTCCCCTCATACTCTGAAACTTTGGTATGTGTGAAAATTTGGAATCTTCCTTCAAAATAGAACTGTTATAGAGGGTAGGTAGACCTAGAAGTTTAAGATTCAACTCTTTATAGAAAATAGAAAATGAATATGCCAAAGTGATTTAAAACAAATTTTTAATATTTATTTTTGAGAGAGAGAGAGAGAGCATGAACAGAGGAAGGGCAGAGAGAGAGGGAGACACAGAATCTAAGGTGGGCTCCAGGCTCTGAGCTGTCAGCACAGAGCCCAACTCGGGGCTCAAACTCACAAACTGTGAGATCATGACCTGAGCGGAAGTCAGATGCTTAACTGACTGAGCCACCCAGGCGCCTCCAAAGTGACATTATTGGCAGAACTTGAACATACCACAACCATTGTGTCAGGAACAAAACAGAAAAAGAACCAGTTCTTAATACCACAGGGTTCCCAGACCAGTACCTACGTCAAACTTATTAAATGATTATGCCAATATATAATACATAATAGTAACAGCTTACTATGGCTGTAAAGATGAGGAAATAATTCATCTTCCCCAAGAAATCTCCAAGTAGCAAATTTACGTATAAAGATATCCAGGCAAATCATGTAATAGCTAATACATGTAAAATTAACCATGACACTTGGTACAATAATCTTAGTTATTACTTCATATCAAATAATGGAAAATAGAATATCTAGGTTCAAAAGCATAGTGTATTTACTATTTATCTCTTACCCACCAAATTCATTTGCCTTCATTCACATAGCAAAGACCCTTTCTACCTCAGCTTAATTACATCTGAGAAGCCCTAACATTCAAGTATTTAAGTGACCTTCAACACTGTGCTTCCAATTCGCACTCTAAATTTTTCTACACTGATAAATGCTGTCTCTCATGGCATATATCCCCTATTCAACTTTACTTTTGTGTGGCATAACCTTTAATGCTAAATTATTTTTCTCCTGAAAAATAAACTTTTACACTAAATTATTTTCTCCCTTTGGTAAATTTATGCATACCCTCCTTAAAAAAAAAAAGTACTATGTTCCTCTATCTGCCTTAGCTGTTTTTTCCCCAACCTGTTGTCATTCGTTATAAAATCCACCTAGACCATATTTAGAAGAGCACATACATTTGTTATTTTATTAATTATAGTAACTAAAATACAGAAAGATATCTGCCCAAAACTTGATAGGATGGCATATAAGAGCACCTCTATATCCTACACTGCCAGTAGGACAAATTTATCTGTTTTTACTCATCAATAATCTTTTGTGATCATAAACTCCATTTTATGGTTTTTACTGGTTAAAATGAAATTGAAGTATTTTTGAGATACATGGGTAAACTAATCATTGCAGTCCTGAATATCTGTGTGTGTTTGCATGATTAATCCTTTGTATTATTTGCCTTGCAGGTACAATTTCTGCCAGTATGCGTGGCTTTACTACAAGAACAACCCCAAAATGAAGCACATCCAGAAGTACTTTGGACCATAAAATGCCATTACACCATTTACAATTAGCTCTACATGGGCACCCGGGTGGCTTGGTTGGGAGTCCAATTTCGGCTCAGGTCATGATCTCATGGTTTGTGAGTTTGAGCCCCCCCAATGGGCTCTGTGCTGATAGCTCAGAGCCTGAAGCCTTTCACCCTCTCTCTCTCTGCCCCTCCCCCGCTCGCAGTCTGTCTTAAAAACAAACATTTAAAAATAAATAAAATAAAATTAGCTCTACATTTTCAAAATCCATTTTGGTTGGTCTTTGTAACTATGGGAGAATATAAATTAAGCTATATAAAAGTAGTTTTGAACATCGCTGGTGTGAAACCATTCCTAATCTATAGCCTAACCTCAAATATATAGGCTTTCAAAGACCTGGTCAGAATATATGATTGGTAACACCGATGGTCTGAAGTGGCAGCGACGGACTCAAGTCTGTGTCAGCAGAGTCTCAGCTTTTAGTGGTGTATGTTCGGTCAAACCCTTAGGAACAGATACATTTAGAACAATCTAAATAATTGCACAAGGTAGTTTGCATCCTTCATTTTTCAGAGGGTAAAGATTTTTACAAATTTGTTGTGGAATAAAATAAATGCAGTAGATCAATGTTTTGAAAAGATTAGATTAGGTCTCCCAAGCCACTAAGGCCACCTAACCACATGCTGGGCATCTTTGCAATAGCTTGCATGTAGACTATCCTTCCTTATCCATGTAGACGAAAAATACTGTCGTAATTTTCATGTTAGAATGTCAGCATGTTAAAGATTACCTTTACTGTTTCTCCCCCAACTCTTTCAATATTCCTCTTTCCTCCTTTATCTGAGGACACATTTTCTGCTGCCCTGAAAGTAAAAGAAGTTTCCCTCTATGCCATCCAGCCAGAATGCTCTTTAGTTAGCACTTAAGCTTCAAAATCATTTGAAATTATTGAAATAATTCAAAATTATTTGGAATTTAAAATCCAACAAGCTACACTAATGAACATAAAAAAAAAATGTAAATGACTCATCCTATTCCTGAAGTAATAGCTTCTGAGAGTTATTTACACTGTTAACCCAGAGGAACAAGTATTACCTGGATCAGAGTGGAGAGATCAAGTTGTATGTAAGGAGCAACCTCCTATGTAGGTTTGTAATTTCTCTGCTTATGGGGAAATTGTTCTCTGTCTGTAGAGTTAGAAAATACTACAAAGCTATAATTTTGTTCTATTTCCTTTTGGTCTAATATAGTTTACATCTAGAAGACTTTTAATACTTTACTATCTTTGTTACCATGGATTGAGGAGTGTGGTTACCCCTGAGAAAACAGAAGGGAAATGCCCAAGAGCAAATAATCATTGTTATACAAATGATTTCAGTTTATTAGTAAAGTTTCATTTGTTGCATTGGAGTATTACACAGATGGGTTGTAAATACATTGTTACTTATAAATTTATAGAATATATTTATAAAAATTGAGAAGGCCAGTCTTATCCCAGACATCATTAATTCTAATATCCAAGTATGTATGCATCTTTAATAAGATCCTCAATGCTTCTCACATAACCAAAATTTTAGATTCACCAATTTAAATACAGCTTTTCTCAGTCTCTGCTGAATTTCATTAGGGAAATGCAATAATTTTTCAAAATTATAATTAGCGAATACACCAATCCCCCTTTATCTGCAGTTATGTTTCCAACGTTTCAGTGACTGTGAATCATGGTCCTTAAGCAGATGATCCTCCTGACAAACTGTCAGAAGGTCAACATCAGCCTAACACTGTGACACAGTGCCTATGTCACCTCATTTCATCTCAACACATAGGCATTTTCTGATTTGAGAGAGAGAGAGAGGCAGAGAGAGAGAGAGAGAGGCAGAGAGAGAGAGAGGCAGAGAGAGAGAGAGGCAGAGAGAGACGAAGAGAGAAAAAGGGAGGGAAAGAATCCCAAGCAGGATCCTTGCAGTCAGCCCAGAGCCTGATGCAGGGCTGGAACTCTCAAACCAGGAGATCATGACCTGAGCCAAAGTCAGACACTTAACTGACAGAACCATCCAGGCACCTCTCAGAAATGCCCCTCAATAAGCATCTTATCCTCTCACATCACTACAAGAAGGGTGAGTACAGTACAGGAAGATTTGAGACCATAGTCACATAACTTTTATTACAGTATACTGTTATAAATTGTCCTATTTTATTATTGCTAACCCCTTACTGTGCCTAATCTATAAATTAAACTTTATCATACGTATATGTCTGCATAGGAAAAAAAATGCAATACATATGATACATATGGTACTACCCCTGGTTTTAAGCACCTGCTAAGGGTCTTGGAATCCATTCTCTGCAGATAAGAGGAGACTACGGTGCGATAAAAATTTTGACCACAATGTGGTTTAGTGTTTTACTAATTTTAGAGATGGTATCTCCCTGGTGCACTAGATCATGCATAAATTATAACAGCTGCCACTGAGTTGATGTTTCCACTCGCTTCTTAATGATGTCTGAGTTTTTGCAAAATATTCTAAGTCAGATATTAATGGAGGAAATATGACTTTCTATAGTTACATATGCATATATATGCTGTCATTTATATGTTATTCATCCTTAACACAGACCTTTTGATTTATGATTATTATAAATATTCAAAGAAGTACATCGTTTTAAGTGATGAATACAGGGACACTATTTTCCTGGAGAGGGGGCTGTCTAAACAATAGCATATTATGATAGCATTATATAGATTGCCTAAGATTTGAAAAGCCAGTCATTTGTGCATGCATCTTATGGGTTACATTTTGAGGAAGCTTAATTCTATGACAGGTAGACAGCTTAAAAATATTAACTAAAGAAATAATTGAATGTTCTTGAAGCCACTTCATATTTACATATTTGTCAACCACCAACACAGTGCCACTTGATAGCATAATGCAACTAATTAAAATGATATGGAAAACAAAACATTTTCTATAAAACCAAAGTCAGAGTCATATAAATTTGAGGTGAACTATTCTGTATACCTCTAAATCATTTTCTGTATCTTCCTATCTTCTAGTGGTGATTGTTTTCATTTAAGAATGATAAATTTAGCCTATTATATTTGTACTATCCAGGCCAATACACTTTTAATGAATAGTAAGCACACAACTGTAATTGGAAAATATATTTATTATTTATGATATATGTTCTTGACAGTGATAAAGGAGGAGGTATCAGGTGCATAATCAAGGCAGTTAAAATATTGCCAATACAAAGTGGAAAAAAAAAAGAAAATTTAATGTAGTCTAAAGTGACATTAGCTATTATGTTTATCTAAATGTGTAATTAAAAATAATATATGGCTTCATTACATGTCCCAGATTTCTATGTGGTATATTTCTCCTAATTATATGTTAGGAGAAAGTGGCAAAAAATGAATCTGGAATTACTGAAGCAAATGTGTCTCCTGAACATATATCTTAACTAATGGGATAATTTACACATTGTACTTTTTCCTTTTCCATTCTCATAGTAGGGTGAGAATTCTTCCAAATAATGAAGCTTCTTTACCAAAAAATTCTGTACTGTCACTGAAATAGTCCATCTGACATATGTATTATGACATGTGTTTTTTCTTATCCTTTAATGAAACTGGATGATTATTTTCAATGTTTCCATTTTTTCTCAAATTGATAGTTACGTAAAACTTCTATTCTTGCAAAAAAAAAACCTCAATCATCTTGTTTTATATTATAAAATGCAAGAGAATTCTCAAGATGTTATCCTATTTGGTATTATGATTTTAAATAATAGTAAATGATGGAGGAATGGGATAAAACAAAATTTAAAACTAAAATCATAAAAATACACACATATTTTTATACACAAAATGTATTTTGACACATTCTCAGAAACTATAAGTGTTGCATCTTTTCTTTAGGAGCGAAGAGTCTATTTCTTTTGGTTACCTTTCTTTTTCTGGCACTTATCTACCTAAGACCATACTAAAGTATTCCTTGGAGATTTTCATTTATATTAGCATAAACACTGGGACCACCACTGAATCCTATCCATAAAGGAAAGTGTTTGTTATTTGTTTTATCATTGGTTTCCTTACCCCATTTCAACATACAATCTTCAATCATTACCTATTTATGCTTGTTGTAAACTACTATGTGGATCTTACATAAACTCTTTTTAAGTGCATTATATAACAAAAGTCACATTTAAACCTAAAATTTTAATCTCTGTAACTTAAAAACTGGAATTACCTCTAGGATGCAAGAATGGTTCAACATATGCAAATCCATAACTGTGACACATATTAACAAAATGAAGGGGGAAAAATCACATGATATCAAATACAGAATAAGCATTTGACAAAACTCAGTACTTGTTCATGATAAAAATACTCAAAAAACTAAGTATAGAAGGAACTTATCCCAACATAATAAAAACCCACAACTACATCATAGTGAATTGTGGATAATGGATACTGGAAGTCCTTACTAGAGCAATTAGGCAAGAAAAAGAAATAAAAAGAATCCAAATGGAAAAGGAAGAAGAAAAATTATCTGTTTACAGATGGCAGGATCCTGTATGTAGAAAACCTTAAAGATTTTACCAAAAAAAAATGGTTAGAATAAATTTAATAAAGTTGCTGGATAGAAAATCAACATATAAAAAGCAGTTGATTTCTATACACTAACAACAATCCATCAAAAAAAATCCCATTTAAAATAACATCTAAAACAATAAAGTACTTATACATTAAAAACTACAAAACAATAGATGAAATTAAAGCACACAGACATCTTGTGTTCATGCATTGGAATAATTATTAAATATTTCCATACTGTTCAAAGTGATCAACAAATTCATACTATCTCCATCAAAATCCATATGCCACGTTGTACAGAAATGGAAAAACAAGGGTGCTTCAGTGGCTCAGTTGGTTAAGCATCCAACTTCAGCTCAGGTCACAATCTCATGGTTTGTGGGTTCTATGCTGACAGCTCAGAGTCTGGAGCCTGCTTCAGATTCTGTATGTTCCTCTCTGTCTCACCCATGCTCATGCATGGTCTCTCAAAAATGAATACACATTAAAAATAAATTTAAGAAATGGAAAAGCAATCTGAAAATTCATATGAAACCACAAAAGATTAAGAACAGGTAAAGCAATATTGAGAAAGAAGAGCAAATCAGGAAGTACCCCACTTCCTGATTTCAATATGTATTACAAGGCTGCAGTAATTAATATTGTAGGATACTGGCATAAAGGACAGACCCGTATACCAGTAGAATGGAATAAAGAGTCTGGAAATAAACCCACATATACAGTCAACTAATCTTTGACAAGTATTTCAAGAATACACAATGACGGAAAGATATCTCTTCAACAAACGCTACTAGGAAAATTACACATCCATATGCCAAAAAAAAAAAATGAAGCTGGACCCCTATCTTATACCATGCACATAAAGCAACTAAAAATCAATTAAAGATTTAAACATAAGTTCTGAAGCTGTAAAACTCCTAGAACAAAATATAAGGGGAAATCTTCTTGACTTTATTCATATCAATTTCTAGGATATGACCCCCAAATCATAGAAACAAAAGCAAAAATAGACAAGTGGGATGATCAAACTAAGTTTCTGTACACCAAAGGAAATAATCCACAGAATGAAAGGTTACCTATAAATAGGAGAAAACATTCACAAACCATGTATTTGATAAGGACTTAATTTCCAAAATATATAACATACAACTCAATAGCAAAATTTATCCAAGAGATACAGGTATGCTGTTTCAAATGGGCACATGCACCCCAATGTTTATAGCAGCACTATCAACAATAGCCAAAGTATGGAAAGATCCCAAATGTCCATCGATGGATGAATGGATAAAGAAGATGTGTGTGTGTGTGTGTGTGTGTGTGTGTGTGTGTGTGTGTATACACAAAAATAATATAAAAACAGGGAGGGGGACAAAACCTAAGAGACTCTTAAATATGGAGAACAGGGTTGCTGGAGGGATTGTGGGAGGGGGTTGGCTAAATGGGTAAGGGGCATTAAAGAATCTATTCCTGAAATTGTTGTTGCACTATACACTAATTTGGATGCAAATTAAAAAATAAAATTAAAAAAAGTTAAAAAATTTAAAAAAACAATCTAAAAATGGGCAAAGAACCTGAATAGATATTTTTCCAAAAAAGACATACACACGGTCAATAGGTACATGAAAGGTGCTCACCATCACTAGTTATCAAGGAAATGCACAGTGAAATATCACATCTATTAGGATGGATGGTTTTTATCAAAAAGACACAGGTATCAATTGCTGATGAGGATGTGAAGAGGCCCCTGCTACACTGCTGGTGGAAATGTAAATTGGTACAGCCATTACAGAAAACAGTATGGAGATTCCTCAAAAATTAAAATAGAAACATCACATAACGCAGCAATTCCAGTTCCATCAATAACTGAAGAAAACAAAATCAGCATCTTGAAGATATAGCTGAAGTGCATACAAGCATGTTCACAATACCCAAGTTATGACAACAAACTATCTATTGACAGATGAATGGATAAAGAAAATGGGGTGTCAACACACAATGGGTTATTATTCAGCCTTCAAAAAAGAATGAAATGCTGCCATTTGCAGTAAGGTGAACCTGGAGGACACTATGCTAGGGAAAATAAGCCAACCAGAGACAAATACTATAAGGATTCCACTCACATATAGTATCTGATTAAATTAATAAAATTAGAAAAAAGAACAGTTATTGTCAGGGGCTGAAGGAAATAGGAAGCTATCCAATGGACATAGTTTCAGTTATTCTAGATTCAGTTATTCTAAGTTCTAGAGAACTGCTCTACAACACAGTGCTTTTAGTTAATATGGTATTGTGCATTTCAAAAGTTAAGACCGTAGATCTCATGTTAAGCATTCTGCCACACACACACACACAAAAATAAGGGATGACACAGAAAACTTTGGGAGATATTGGATGTGTCTATTCCTTGAATATGGTAATGGTATTACAGATATTTGCATAAGTCAACACTCACCCAATCATACACATTAAACATATGCAGTTCTTTTGTATACAGTTCAATAAAGCAGTTTTTAAACAAATATACATGACATGAGTTTTAAAGAATAGGCTCTCACCTTAGCTGAAAAAAATTTTGTTTCATAATCTAGAAGAAAATAACCCTGGACTCAGTTTGATCCAACCAGACCCAATCTGAACACTTATCATATAACTGAACTATAAATGCAGTTACTACATTCATGTTAGTGTAATTAATTGTTGTAATTTCTTACATATGCACATTTTCCTTTTAATATATTGTGAATTTATTCACTCAATACACATTGAGCATACGCATATTTTGGACCTTAAATATACACATTTCAGGACAATAAACTCCTGTTTTTGAAATGATCATACATGCCAACACAGAGTACATATGCATTAGGGACATTTATAGACATATTCTATTGCTATTTCTTAGACTAAATGTTAAATGTAGAGGAATCTCATAAACCATAAGCCTATATAGAGGAGAAGCTCTGCTCCAAACAGGTAGTGGTACAGGAGGAAAGGAATTCTAGAAGTAGTGAAAGTTTAGCTAATGTCTGAAGCAAACAGAGACTAGCAGATAAGGAAACATGAGAAGGGAGTTTAAGCTTCCTAAAACACATTATTGTTACTGTTCTTTTTACTGTGAGGGAAAATAAAATAAAGCAATATGGAGGAAGAGTAGTAAAGCAGTTACTAAAGAACGATATGGTAAATAAGGATATTTTTACCTTGCTATTTTAGCATCTGCTCAATGGAAAAGGCCAATAGAGAAAAAGTGACAAAAAAGTCAAAAGAGGGGCTAGGAGATGGAGAACATTTTATAATCATAAACACGAAATTCTGATATTTTTCTTAGATTCATCTCAAACATAACTTCTATAAAGAGGTTTCCTTGATTCCCAGGTAATTAGCCTCATATCAAAAGCAACTGTACCCATTTCTGAACTACCAAAGCCTTTAATACTCTTCTATAACAGCATTCATTTATCATTCATCTTACCTTATTTCTCCCACTAAACTGTAAGATAATTTGCAATACCTTACATTAACTTACATTACTGAATTGTACAATTATCACATGATGATTATATTTTCATGCATTTAGCTAATCAAACTGGTGAGCTCACAGTGTGCATTGTTGGTAACATACATCTTTGGTATCATGCCAAACACTACAGTTGACCCTTGAATGAGGGGTTTGAACTGCACAGGTCCACTTATACAAAGATATTTTTCAATAAATGCATTGGAAAATGTTTTTAAAGATTTGCAACAATTTGAACACACTAGGAAACCATGTACCTAAAAAATATCAGAAGTTAGGTATGCCATGAATACATAAAATATATTTTATCATTTACTATGATAAAATACATACAAGTCTATTATGAATATTACAAATATACACAAAATCAGAAATTTAAATATATAATCAACAGTATTATAAACATACACAAAATCTATCATCAAAACCTACATAAATCTTGCAGACCATACATGGTGGCAATTACGGTTGAGAGAAATGTAAACAAACATAGTAATGCCATATTAAATCACAACTGCATCAAATTGTAGTACCTACTATACTAATATCCATTTTGGAGCAACCTCCTGTTTCAACTGCAGTAAGGTCAAGTGTTGGAAATATTCCCTTAAAATGACATGTGACACTCATCTCTGCATGAGCAGCTCCTTTCTACAATAAATTGCATAATGCAGTTTAAAAATGATCTTTCCTGGCTCTCACGTATTTTTCATCATATTTAGGCAAAAAACACAAACTCCAATAGAGCCATGAGACCCATCTGAAGTACCACCAGTGATGCTGACAGTGGCTCTACAAAGCAGAGAAAAATTGTCACATTACAAGAAAAAGTTGAATTGTTTGATGTGCACCAAAGACACACTGAGGTCTGCTACTGTGGTTGCCCACCATTTCAAGATAAATGAATCTGGCATAAGGACCATTGTTTAAAAAAATCCATAAAGCTGTCACTGCAGCTACACCAGAAGGCCCAAAAATCTGGCACTTTTTTGCAAAACACCATTTTATCTCATGTTGAAAATGCAGCTTTTCTGTGGGTGCATGATTGTTATAAGGAACACAGACTGTAAGGAACGTATCTACAGACAGATATAATTTGACAAAAAACAAAGTCATATGACAATTTAAAACAAAAGGTGAAGGATATCTAATGCCAGAGAATTTAATGCCAGCAACAGATGGTTTGATCATTTTAGAAAAAGGGTTAGCTTTTAGAATGCCTAGATAACAGGAGAAGTAGCTTCAGCTGACCAAGAGGCAACAGGTGAGTTCCCAGATGCCATTAGGAAAATAATAGAGAAGAGGGACTCCTGTGTGGCTCAGTCAGTTGAGCAGCCAACTCTTGATTTCAACTTAGGTCATGATCCTAGGGTCATGGGATAGAGCCCTGCATCAAGCTCCACGTGAGCATGGAGCCTGCTTTGGATTCTTTCTCTTTCTCTCTCTCTCTCTCTACCCCCCCTCCCTCCCTCGCTGCCCCTCCCCTGTATATGCAGAAGGGCTCTCTCTCAAAATAAATGAACATTTTTAAAAAAATGATTGAGGGGAAGCCTTGGTGGCTCAGCTGGTTAAGCATCTGACTTCAGCACAGGGAATGATCTCAAGGTTCATGAATTCAGGCCCCACATTACAGTTTTGCTGATAGCATAGAGCCTGCTTCAGATTCTCCTTCTTCATCACTCTCTGCCCCTCCCCCACTAGTACCCACATGCTCTCTCAAAATTAAATAAATGTTAAAAAAATCATTGAGGAGAAATAATATCTGCCTTGAAAGGTTTTGACGCAGATTAAAGTACCCTATTGTGGAAAAAAAAAAAAGCCACAATGGACTTGATTAGTAAGGAACAGAAGCAAGCATTAAGATTTAAAGCAGAAAGGGATAAGCTAATTCTGTTTCATATAAATGTAAATGGGTTTACGGTCATGACTGCCCTTAACTATGAACCTGATAACCCCCCGAGTCTTGAAGGGAAAAGGTAACACCAGCTGCCAGTCTTCTGGTTGTACAATGCAGACTGGACAGCCACCCTTTTTTTCTATATTCCATTGCATTGATGCTTTGTCCCTGAAGTCAGGAAGTACTTCACCAGTAAGAAACTGCCTTTTAAAGTTCTTTTGATATTGGACAATGCTCCTGACCACTCAGAATCCCAGAAATTCAATACCAAAAGCAATGAAGTGATCTAGGGTGCCCCAAATACAATGTCCTCAATTCAACCTCTAGATCAGAGGGTCGTTAGGGTCTCCAAGGCTCTTTATACACAGTACTCTATGGAAAGGATCCTCAATGTTATGAAAGAGAATCCTAATATAGAGTCAATTGTGAAAGTCTTGTTAAGATGCCATCATGGCTATAGAAAAATCCATGAAAGCCATCAAGCCTGAAACAAGTTGCTGCTGCTGAAAATTGTATCTAGATGCTATACACGACTTCACAGGATTTATGCCAGAGCCAATCAAGGAACTTGGATTATGGATATGACCAAAAAAAAAAAAAGATGGGGTATATGCGTGAAGGGTTTCTAGATACGGATTTTAGAAAAATTAACAGAAGATGACTGCACAGAGAAGAGTGCTTCTGATGAAGATGAAGAAGTTCCAGAAAACAAATCAACATCACACAATCTGGCATAAGGACTCCAATTATTCAAGGCTACTTTTGACTTCCTTTTATAATATAGACCCTTCTATGATATAGGTATTGAAATTAAAGCAAGCAGTGGAAGGACTGGAAGCATGTAGAAATATTTTTAGAGAAATGAAGCAAAAAAAAAACAGCAGAATTTGTCATTTTCATAGTTACACCAAGTGTACCTGCTTCCCCTGGGTCCTCCTCCCCCTGAGATAACAAGATCAGTTCTCCCCTTTTCTCCTCTTCAGCCTACTCAATGTGAAGACAACGAGGATGAACCCCTTTATGATGATCTGCTTGCTCTTAATAGTAAATAACCATCATGCCATACAATTAATTTATATTGTATATGTGTGTGTCTTCATTTGAAAGTCTAAAAACTGTACAGAAAGAACTGTAAGATGTTTTTATGATTATTGCCTAAGTATTTATCATATAGAACATCACGTACAAAACTTGTATAGAAGTAGATAGCCTATCCTCATACTGGCATAAAGTAAGTGATATTTAATATGAAACTAATGTGTTTTTTTATTGTTTTATAACTTTGCTATGGAAGAATTATATCACCATACAATATGCCTCTTTCTCTCATAGAGAAACTGCCTATAAGCCAATGATCACAGGTAAGTGCTTTTTTAAAAAAAAATGTGAAAATCTATCCAATACTGTATTATGAATATGACTGTAATACTGTATGCCACAAAAAAATTATGAATCATTCATTAGTGTATAGGCTAATTGACTCCAAGTATCAATCATATTATATTAGGCTACCAAAAAGCAACCATATTGCTGCTGGTTATCAATGCATAAATGATTATATCAGTAAATAAATATGAGTTTTAACATCTTTTCATTCTTTTGAGTGAGAGAGAGAAATAGAGAGAGAGAACTCATGTGTAAGTGGGGGGAGAGGGGTAGTGGGAGAGAGAAAGAATTGTAAGTGGGCTCCAAGCTCAGTGCAGAGCCTGACATAGGGCTGGATTCCACAACCAATCCAAACTGGAACATCTATAATGATTTGTATCCTATAAAACAATAGTGAAGTGTTGACAATTTGTCTTGTAGAGAGGGCATAAATTTGCTGCAGCAATAAACACAGTATGGTACTGTAACTGTATTTTCTTTGCTCTAGCTTACTTTATAAGGATGCAGTACAGAATACATATAATACACAAAATATGTGATAATAAATAGCTTATGTTATTATAAGGATTCTGATCAACAGTAGGCTATTTGTTAAGTTTTGAGGGAGTCAAAAGTGCATGGATTTTCAACTATTATGTGGAGGTTCAGTACGCCTAATCATCACATTGGTCAAGGGTCAGCTGTAGTATGGATATTTTTTAATAAAAATGTGTACTTTAAAAATATTTTTTTAACTGGCAAACATTCTAGAATATGAGATACTGATACTTTCCATGAAAATGAGAAGTTTGAATTTAGAAATTCAAACGTATAGTAATTATTATTGTATCATATTTACCTAAGAGATACAGAAGCAAAACCATGTGAAAGTTAACGAGGCCAAATGAAAAGAGCAAATACATTTCTCTTTTCTTCTATGCCTGGTCCTTGCACAAAAGTGATGTATTCTCATACAGATGTTATTCTCATACAGATGTGTTTTTGTCTTATCTTTAAGTCATGAAGTGTTTGATTTACTAATCACAACTTTGACCTATTTTGTTCTCCTTTATTTGTTAAGAGTCTAATATTTCACTCTTAAAATCTTTCCCTTTCTTCATTTATCAAAAAATATTATCAGATAGTTTTCTATTTAATAATTTTAGTATTATGAATATATATGCTTAAAAAAGATATTTCTGCTTTAATAGAATATTCATTTGTAATCCATTACCTAAAACTACTCTAACCAAATCCTAGTACTATTAGCTTAATGGTTTCCTTTGTTTATATATTTGTTGGGTTTGCAGAATGAATAAAGCATCCATGCCACATCAATAAGAGGAAGTAAAACACTTAAGAGACGTACAAGCCTCAGCATACATTCAAATCCTTATATCCCATGTAAACTCTGAGTTTACTGTAATATAAACAAAACACTTTGACAATTCAGGATTATAAAATAGATGCCTAGATTCTGCTTCTGAAATGGTGGTATAAGCCCTCAATAGAGTAACCATCTCAAAAATCAACCACAAACTGTGAAATACAAAATAAAAATAAATTTTTCAATGGAAAATGGGCAAAAGAAGTCAGTGTTGGTTTGTGTGTGTGTGTGTTTATATGTATGTGTGTGTGTGTATATATATATATTCATTTATTTTTTGAGAGGGAAAGACAGAGTACAAGCAGCATAGGGGAAGAGAGAGAGGGAGACACAAAATCAAAATCCAAACCAGACTCCAGGCCCTGAGCTGTCAGCATGGAGTCCCATGCAGGGCTTGAACCCATGAACCATGAGTTCATGCCTTGAGCTGAAGTCAGACAGTTAACCAACTGAGCCACCCAAGTGCCACAAGAAGTCAGTTTTGAGAGGAGTAAAACCTTATGAGGACAGTTAGGACCATTAGGTGAGCACCATATTTTGTGGCAATGACATGAGGCGAGGCTTCAGTTGTATGGGACAGGAATGCTAAATCTCTAATCGATAGTCCTGCTGCCTTTTCGCAAATGAAGAACCAAGAGATGGAGTACAGGCAACCATGACTGCCAAAGAGCTGGTCAGAGCAGAAGTAGGGTACCAGATTTAATTAAGCATCAAACTGATGCTGACATTTTCCAGCTAGAATATAAAGAAATTTTTTAAAATAGCAACGTTCTTCAGAATCTTCAGAAAAATGTAACCCAGAGCCCTCAAAACTTAATATTTACAATGTTCAGTGTACAAAATGTATTAAAGAATCAGGTAAATATGGGTCATTTTCAAGAAATAATATAATAAGTAGGAGGTGGCCCTGATATGACCCTGATTTTGGAAAAGAGAATTTTAAAACAGTTACCTTACAACCTAGTGAGGTGAAGGAAAAAACACCCATAGTAAGTGAAAATTTAGGAAATCTTAGAAGAAAACATATGGAAGAATCAAAGGAGAGGTTAAAATACAAAAAAAAATGTCTTAAACAAGGAATTTGGGGGTTTATTAGCAATATAAAGAGAGAAAAAAGACAACAAAATAATGAAATTCTGCATCTGAAGACAAAAAAACAGGATGGAAAAACCACGAATTTCAGGCACCAAAATACACAAAGAAACATAATCATATAAAGAAGTCTTACCTATCAGCAATATATATAGTTCCAGAGTGAATGAAGAGAAAGTGATAGAAAAAAAAAATGGCCAAAAGGTTACTTAATTTGATGAAAGGCATAAATTTAGTGTTTCAAGATGCTCAATGAATCCCACCGCAAATACAAAGGAGACCACACACAAACATGATTGTTTAAATACTAAAATTCAGACAGAAAATCTTGAAAGTTACAAGAGTAAGTTTAAATAACAGAGCAAACAGTGGACTAACGGAGTTTCTTTCTCATCAAAAACTATGGAGTCCCTCTACACTCTTCTCCAGAACGGCTTTCCCAGTTTGTATTCCCACCAACAATGCAAAAGGGCTCCCCTTTCTCTGCATGCTCACCAACATGTTGTTTCCTGAGTTGTTAATTTTAGCCACTCTGACAGTTGTAAGGTGGTTTTCATTTGTATTTCCCTGATGATGAGTGATGTTGAACATCTTTTCATGTGTCTGTTAGCCATCAAACAGAACTACCCTACAACCTAGCAACTGCACTACAAAGGATTTATCCAAAGAATCCAAAAATGCAGAGTCAAAGGAGCACATGCACTCCAATGTTTATACCAGCACTATCAACAATAGCCAAATCATGGAGGTGCCCGAGTGCCTCAGTCAAACAACTGACTTCAGCTCAGATCATGATCTTGCAGCTCATGGGTTTGTGCACCATGTTGGGCTCTGTGCTGACAGCACAGAGCACGGAGCCTGCTTTGAGTTCTGTGTCTCCCTCTCTCTGCCTCTCCCTCCTCACACTCTCTCTCAAAAATAAACATTAAATAAATTAAAATAAATAAAAACACAATAGCCAAATTATGTAAAGAGTCCACATGTCCGTCAACTGATGAGTGAATAAAGAAGATGTGGTATATACATACAATGGAATACTATTCAGCAATCAAAAAGAAGGAAATCTTGTCATTTGCAAAAACATGGATAGAACTAGAGGATTTTAGGTTAAGTGAAATAAGTCAGAAAGACAAGTATTATATGATTTCACTCATATGTGGAATTTGAGAAACTCAACAGATGAACATAGGGGGAGGGAAGAAAAAGTAAGATAAACAGAGAGGGAGGCAAACCATGGGAGACTCTTAAACAGAGAACAAACTGAGGGTTGCTGGAGGGGAGGTAGGTTGGGGAATGGGTTAAATGAGTGATGGCCATTAATGAGGGCACTT
The DNA here is from genome assembly GCF_016509475.1 of Prionailurus bengalensis. Taxonomy (NCBI): domain Eukaryota; kingdom Metazoa; phylum Chordata; class Mammalia; order Carnivora; family Felidae; genus Prionailurus; species Prionailurus bengalensis. The sequence continues at coordinate 61,348,434 of NC_057343.1, read as the reverse complement.
TTTGGAATGGACACTGAGTGTCATATCTAAGAGATGAATCATTGAATTCTACTCCTGCAGCCAAGAAGACTATAAGTTAACTAACTTGAATTTAAAAACAAAACAAAACAAAAACAAAAAAAACTATGGAGTACAAAAGAGAATGAAATAATGTTTTTAAAGTTCTGAAAGAATCAAAACAGCTGTCAATGCAGGACTCTAGATTTACTAGAAATATCCTTCAAGAAATAAGGCAAAATAAAATCTTTCCATATAAAGAAAGACTAATAGATTTACTACCTTAAATCCTGCATGACAATAAATGCTCATTAAAGTTTCTTCAGGTTGAAGGGAAATACCAGATAGAAATGTCAACATAAATAAAGGGCATCATAAATGTTAAGTATCTGTATAAATATAAATTTTGTGTCCTTTGATTTCATAATTCATATTACAGGTTAAAGAATAAAAACATTGTCAATGTGGAGTTTATATCATCCCTACAAATAAAACCAATACAGTATAAAGAATAAAAGATAAAAAATCTTATATTTTTAAGTTTTCTACATTTCATAAAGTGTACAACACCAATTCTAAACACATTATAAGAAGTTATGGCTAAGGAGGGGCTAACATGGCAGAGATATAGGAGGATCCAAACTTCCTGCATCTCTCAAACGAAGAAGGGTTGAAGCCAAAGGACTTTGAACCCCAAGAGTCTGGGAGGAAAAGAGACTGAGGAGATACCGGGACAACCTGACAGGCCATGGGTGGGTGACTGCTAACAGGGAGAGAGAAAATGGGCCCACATAGGCATGGAGAGGAGGGATCCCCATTTGTGGAGAGACAAAGGGAAGGGAAGAGAAAGTGAGGTTGTGGAAGCATGGGAGTGTATCTGGACAAGAGAAAAACCTCAGACTGGATGGAGAGGGATCCCATCTCTAACTGTGGGGGCTTTCTCCAGACTGGGGCTGGCTACCCTGTTCCCACACCTGAGGAAGAGTGGAGCCACCCTGGGCTTGGTGGCTAGGTCAGGGGTACAGTCCAGAATAGGAGAAAATGACCCCTTCCCTGGAGTGCTGTGGGACAGGACAAAGCCTGCCTGTGTCTGCCACCCCTTGGCTAGGAGGCTAGGTCAAGGGCACAGCTATGTAAGGTTGGCATGAGAGGCAATTCACCAGTGCCAGGATGCAAAGAGCCAGAGTTTGGATTCCAGCCAAGCACCAGGGCACAGGAGTCGCCTGAGACAGACTTCCTCCTCTGCATCCACGGCACAGTGAGGACAGCTCCAATGGAGTGACTTAGGACACTGCTTCTGTGGAGAAGAGACTGGTGGGTCACCATTTTTGTCCCCATCACTACCAAGGTGGGGACTCGGGGATCAGACCATAAGGCCCACGGTGTAGGCAGGACCTGCCTACACCAAACCATGCCCCACCACACCAGGTAACTGCATATCAACTGGAGGATAGATGCTGAGGAACCAGAAGGCCCCCTCCTCTAGACCAGCACTGCTGCATTGCCTGGATCAATTCTAGGACAATCTTTGTTATTTACATATATTCCTCTTTACTTTTCTCCTTATCTCTTCCCTCCTCTAGACTGGTTACTCTGGTTGTTGGTTTGTTTAAGCAGACATATTTAATCCAATCTCTTGATACATGTTCTACACCTCCTTCTTTACTTTCTCTCTCTCTGGAATAATCAAGCCATGTGGTTTCTCTGGGTAGCTTTATCTTCATTTCTTTTTCTCCAACTCCTTTATTTTTCTTTTCCTCTGTCTGAATTAAGCTGTTTAGTCTGACTGGTCAATATTTATTTTTTCTTTTTCCCCCCACTCCTGTCATTTCTCTCTTCGTATGTGCTCTTCCATCACCACTGCCTCCACCCTGTTCTTTACTTGTAGTTGGTGTTTCTGGTTTTTTGCTTTTGGATTGTTTTTGTTTGTGTGTTTTCATTTTTTTTTTCCTGTTTGTCTGTTTTCTTTTCCAGGGCTACTTCAAGGAACAAATCAAGGCACATCTGGTGGAGGGTCCAAACCATCACTACAAGTAGGGAAATAAAGTAACCAAAGTCACAACAACAGAGATCAAGTAACACTCTCCAAAAAACACCTCCTGAAGGGCCAGACCCTGACTGTGTATGACTCCCTTTTAATATAGCAGTGCTCACAGATGCAGAGCACACAACAAGCTTTTAAAATGCCTAAGGTACAGAAAACTAGCCAAAATGACAAAACAGAACAATTCTCCTCAAAAGAAATTTCAGGAAGAAGTGATAGCTAAAGAATTGATCAAAACAGATATAAGCAATATAACTGAACAAGAATTTAGAATAATAGTTATAAGATTAATCACTGGGCTTGAAAAAAGCATAGAAGAAAGCAGAGAATCTATTGCTGCAGAGATGAAGAAACTAAAAATAGTCATGATGAATTAAAAAATGCTATAAATAAGGTGCAAGATAAAATGGAGGCAGCCACAGCATGGACTGAAGAGGCAGAAGGGAGAATAGGTGAAATAGAAGATAAAATTATGGAAAAAGAGGAAGCTAAGAGATAAGAAAAATCCAAGATCATGAGGGGAGAATTAGAGAAATGATACAATCAAATGGAATAATATCTGTGTCTTATGAATTCTAGAAGAAGAAGAGAGAGAGAAAGGGGCTGAAGGTGTACTTGAACAAATCATAGCTGAGAACTTTCCCGATCTGGCAAAGGAAATAGACACTGAAATCCAAGAGGCACAGAGACATCCATCCAGACATAACTAGAATCGATCTTCTGAATGACATATAATAGCAAAACTGGCAAAATACAAGGATAAAGAGAGAATTCTGAAAGCAGCTACAGATAAACGGCCTTAACATACAAAGGTAGACACATTAAGTGTAGTAGCAGACCTATCTACTGAAACTTAGCAGTCCAGAAAGGAATGGCAGAAAATCTTCAATGTGATGAACAAGAAAAATATTCAGCCAAGAATTCTTTATCCAGCAAGACTGTCATTCAGAATAGGAGGAGAGAGAAAGGTTTTCCCAAGCAAACTAAAACTGAAGGAATTCATCACCACTAAACCAGTTCTACCAGAGATTCTTAGGGGGACTCTGAGTGAAATGATGCAAGGACCACAAAGTACCAGAGGCATCACTAGAACTATGAAACCTACAGATAACACAATGACACTAAACCCATATCTTTCAAAAATAACAGTGACTATAAATGGACTAAATGCACCAAAAGACATAGGGTATCAGAATGGATAAAAAAAAAAAAAAAAAAACAAGACCCACCTATTTGCTGTCTATAAGAGACACATTTTAGACCTGAGAACACCTTTAGATTGAAACTGAGGGGATGTAGGAGTATCTATCATGCTACTGGAAATCAAAGGAAAGCTGCAGTAGCCATGCTTATATCAGACAAACTAGACTTTAAATTAAAGGCTGTAACAAGAGATGAAGAAGGGCATTATATAATAATTACAGGGTCTATCCATCAGGAAGAGCTAACAATTATAAATGTCTATCCACCGAATTCAGAAGCACCCAAATGTATAAAAAAAAAAAAAAAACTAATCACAAACATCAACAATCTTATTGGTAAGAATGTGGTAATTGCAGGGGACTTTCATACTCTATTTACAACAATGGACAGATCATCTAGACAGAAAATCAGTAAAGAAACAACAGCCCTGAATGATACACTGGACCAGATGGACTTGACAAATATATTTAGAACTCTACATCCTAAAGCAGCAGAGTATACTTTCTTCTCAAGGGCACAGGAAACATTCTCCAAGATAGATCACATACTGGGTCATAAAACAGCCCCCAATAAATATAAAAGAACTGAGATCATACCATGCACATTTTTTTCAATATATGAAGTTTATTGTCAAATTGGTTTCCATACAACACCCAGTGCTCATCCCAAAAGGTGCCCTCCTCAATACCCATCACCCACCCTCTCCTCCCTCCCACCCCCCATCAACCCTCAGTTTGTTCTCAGTTTTTAACAGTCTCTTATGCTTTGGCTCTCTCCCACTCTAACCTCTTTTTTTTTTTTCCCTTCCTCTCCTCCATGGGTTTCTGTTGAGTTTCTCAGGATCCACATAAGAGTGAAAACATATGGTATCTGTCTTTCTCTGTATGGCTTATTTCACTTAGCATCACACTCTCCAGTTCCATCCACGTTGCTACAAAGGGCCATATTTCGTTCTTTCTCATTGCCATGTAGTACTCCATTGTGTATATAAACCACAATTTCTTTATCCATTCATCAGTTGATGGACATTTAGGCTCTTTCCACAATTTGGCTATTGTTGAGAGTGCTGCTATAAACATTGGGGTACAAGTGCCCCTATGCATCAGTACTCCTGTATCCCTTGGGTAAATTCCTAGCAGTGCTATTGCTGGGTCATAGGGTAGGTCTATTTTTAATTTTCTGAGGAACCTCCACACTGCTTTCCAGAGTGGCTGCACCAATTTGCATTCCCACCAACAGTGCAAGAGTGTTACCGTTTCTCCACATCCTCTCCAGCATCTGTAGTCTCCTGATTTGTTCATTTTGGCCACTCTGGCGCCATGCACACTTTCAAATTACAATGCTGTGAAACTTGAAATAAACTACAGGAAAAAGTCTGGAAAACCTCCAAAACCATGGAGGTTAAAGAACATCCTACTAAAGAATGAATGGGTCAACCAGGCAATTAGAGAAGAAATTAAAAAAAATATATGGAAACAAATGAAAATGAAAACACAACATCCAAACCCTTTGGGATGCAGCAAAGGCAGTCCTACCAGGAAAATACATTGCAATCCAGGCCTATCTCAAAACAAGAAAAATCCCAAATATAAAGTCTAACAGCACACCTAAAGGAAATAGAGTCAGAACAGCAAAGACACCCCAAGCCCACCAGAAGAAGAGAAATAGTAAAGATCAGACCAGAAATAAACAATATAGAATCCAAAAACAACAACAACAACAACAACAAAAAAACCAGTAGAACAGATCAATGAAACTAAGAGTTGGTTTTTTGAAAAAATATACAATATTGATGAACCTCTAGTCAGGCTTCTCAGAAACAAAAGGGAGAGAACCAAAATAGATAAAATCACAAATGAAAATGGATTACAACCAATCCCTCAGAAATACAATTATCAGGGAATACTATGAAAAATTATAATAGAAAATTTGACCAGACCTATAACTAGTGAATAAATTGAATCAGTTAACAAAAATCTCCCAACAAATAAGAATCCAGGACCAGATGACTTCCCAGAGGAATTCCACCAGACATTTAAAGCAGAGTTAATACCTATCCTTCTCAAGCTGTTCCAAAATACATAAATGAAATGAAAATTTCCAGACTCATTCTATGAAGCCAGCATTACCTTGATTCCCAAACCAGACAGAGACCCCCACCCCCCAAAAAAAGAGAACTACAGACCAATATCCCTGATTAACACAGATGCACAAATTCTCAACAAGGAGATACTAGCAAATCGAATTTAACAGCATATAAAAAGAATTATTCACCATGATCAAGTGGGATTCATTCCTGAGCTACAGGACTGGTTCAATATTCTCAAAATCAATGTGATACATCACATTAATAAAAGACATCATAAGAACCATATGATCCTGTCAATAGATGCAGAAAATGCACTTGAAAAAATTCAGCATCCTTTTTATTAAGAAAGTTGGGAAAGAAGGAACACACCCAAACATCATAAAAGTCATACATGAAAAGCCCAAAGCTAATATCATCCTCAGTGGGGAAAAACTGAGAGCTTTCCCCGAGATCAGGAACACGACAGGGATGTCCACTCTCACCACTGTTGTTTAACATAGTGTTGGAAGTCCTAGCATCATCAATCAGACAACAAAATGACATAAAAGGCATCAAAATTGTCAAAGAAGTCAAACTTTCACTTTTTGTGGACATGATACTCTGCATAGAAAACCCAACAGACTCCACCAAAAGTCTGCTATAACTGATATGTGAATTCAGCAAAGTTGTAGAGTACACAATCAATGTATGGAAATCAGTTGCATTTTTATACACCAATAACGAAATAACAGAAAGAGAAATCAAGAAACTGATCTCACTTACACTTGCACCAAGAACCATAAAATACATAGGAATAAACCCAACCAAAGATGTAAAAGATCTGTATGCTGAAAACTATAGAAAACTTATGAAGGAAATTGAAGAAGACAAAAAGAATGGAAAAACATTCCATGATCATGGATCGGAAGAATAAATAGTGTTAAGATGTCAATACTACCAAAGCAATCTACACGTTCAATGCAATCCCAATCAAAATTGCACCAGCATTCTTCTCAAAGCTAGAACAAACAATCCTAAAACTTGTATGGAACCACAAAAGACACCGAATAGCCAAAGTAATATTGAAAAAGAAAACCAAAGTGGGAGGCATCACAATCCCATACTTTAGCCTCTACTACAAAGCTGTAATCATCAAGACAGCATGGTATTGGCACAAAAACAGACACATAGACCAATGGAATAGAACAGAGAACCCAGAACTGACCCACAAACATATGGCCGACTAATCTTTGACAAAGCAGGACAGACTACCCAATAGAAAAGACAGTCTCTTCAGCAAATGGTGCTGGGAGAACTGGACAGCAACAAGTAGAAGAATGAAACTACACCACTTTCTTACATCATACACAAAAATAAACTCAAAATGGATGAAAGACTTGAATGTGAGACAGGAAACCATCAAAACCCTGGAGGAGAAAGCAGGCAACAACCTCTCTGACCTCAGCCACAGCAATTTCTTACTTGACACATCTCCAAAGGCAAGGGAATTAAAAGCAAAAATGAACTATTGGGAGGTCATCAAGGTAAAAAGCTTCTGCACTGCAAAGGAAACAACAAAACTAAAAGGCAACTGACAGAACTGTAGGAGATATTTGTAAATGACATACTGGATAAAGGATTAGTATCCAAAATCTATAAAGAACTCACCAAACTCACACCTGAAAAACAAATAATCCAGTGAAGAAATGGGCAGAAGACATGAATAGACACTCTTCCAAAGAAGACATCCAGATGGCCAACAGACACATGAAACGATGCTCAACATCACTTATCATCAGGGAAATACAAATCAAAACACAAGGAGATACCACCTTATGCTGGTCAGAGTGACTAAAATGAACAATTCAGGAGACTATACATGCTGGAGAGGATGTGGAGAAACGGGAACACTCTTACACTGTTGGTGGGAATGCAAAGTGGTGTAGCCGCTCTGGAAAACAGTGTGGAGGTTCCTTAAAAAATTAAAAATAGAACTACCCTAGGACCCAGCAACAGCACTGCTAGGAATTTACCCAAGGGATGCAGGAGTGCTGATACATAGGGGCACATGTACCCCAATGTTTATAGCAGCACTTTCAACAATAGCCAAGTTATGGAAAGAGCCTAAATGTTCATCAACTGATGAATGGATAAAGAAGATGTGGTTTATATATATAATGGAATACTATTTTACAATGAGAAAGAATGAAATCATGCCATTTGTAGCAAAGTGGATAGAACTGGAGGGTGTTATGCAAAGTGAGATAAGCCAGTCAGAGAAAGACAGATACCATATATGTTCACTCATACGTAGAACTTGAGAAACTTAGAAGACCATGGGGGAGGAGAAGGGGAAAAAAAGTTACAGAGAGGGAAGGAGGCAAACCATAAGAGACTCTTAAATACAGAGAACAATCTGAGGGTTGATGGGTATTGGGGAGGGTACTTGTTGAGATGAGCACTGGGTGTTGTATGGAAGCCAATTTGACAATAAATTATATTCAACAAAAATTATGGCCATACAATATTAACAATGGGAAAACTTAACAGTCTGTTAGAAAGTTTCACATATACCTGCCATTTATTCCAGATATCCAACTCCTAAGTATTTACCAAAAAAATTGAAATACACAAAGACATTCACACCAAATGTTCATGACAGCTTTATCAAAAAACAAAACAAAACAAAAAAAAACAAACACCAAAGTTTAAAATAAGAATATTTATCCATAGGGGCACCTGGGTGGCTCAGCTGGTTAAGTGCTGGACTTCAGCTCAGGTCATGATCTCACAGTATGTGGGCTCAAGCCCCATGTTGGGCTCTATGCTGATAGCTTGGAGCCTGTTTCAGAGTCTGTGTCTCCCTCTCTCTCTGCTCCTCCCCCATCCGCATTCTCTCTCTCAAAAATAAACATTAATTTTTTTTAATATCTATCCATAGATAATTGAATAAAATATTGATATACTCAGTATGGATCAACCTCAAAATATTTATGCTGAATTAAAAAAAAGCCAGACCAAGTAGAGAACATGTATGATACCATGTGTACACACACACACTTATAGTTTACATGCAAAGTAATCTATCCTGATAGAAAATAGATCAGTGGTTATAGGAATTTGTGGATGATGAAAGTGTTTTGAATCTTATGTTGGTGATTTAATGGCTGTGTATACATGTCAAAACTCATCAAATTATATATTTTATATGTGTACAGATTTTATAATTATTCAACAGTCATTAAAATATAGATACAATCTAATGATTAGTAAAAGATGTCCATTTATCATACCTATATATATGCTGAGTATATATTAATTTTATATTGCTGCTTAACAAATTACCACAAATTTATTGCCTTAAAGCAATACAAATTTATATCTCAAAATCTGCATGTCAGAAGTCCAACAGAGAGTTAACTTGGTTCTGTGATGAAGGTATCAAAGTTAAAAATAATGAACTTGACCAAATTACTTCTCAGCTCCAGATTCTAGGGGGAAAAAAAAACAAAAAAAAACTTTATTCTTATTGTCGGCAGGACTCAGTAAGAGGAGTGTAAGCCTAACATCCCTGTTTCTTGCTGGCTGACAGCTAGGACCACTCTCAGCTCTTAGAGGCTAACATTCCCTTGCCATATGTCCCAATGCATCTCCAAACTCAAACAGTATAAAACGTTTCTTATACCTGAATTTCTCTGACCTTATATTTTTCTGACCACCCAGAGAAAACATTTTTTTAAACCTATCATTTGATGAGGTCACCCAGACAATTTTGCTAAAATCAACTATGCCATGTAACAACTGCTGGAATAGCTCATTAATTTCATAGCCTCCCAAATTATGCAGAGTGCACATAAGAGGTTGGAAAATCTTGGGGATATCTTAGACTTTAATATATGTATCTGATCATAGAGACATACCTACTCACACAGTTTCTGGGGGATGTAGACAGCAGGGTAGATAACAGTATTACATGAATAAATTGGCTGCATAATGAATGCCGCAGAAAAAGCAACTCCAGTATCTCATTGAATTAACAATTTTGCCCCTTGTTCATCCAATGTGATCATCATACATCAGCTTTGTACTTATTCTGCTTCTACATAATGACTTCAAAGATCCAGAGCTGGATAATGTAAAGTACTGAGAATTCACACAGTACAGGGGAAGACAGATCTGTGTGTGGAAGAACAACACTAACAAATAATTTAATTGTGTGTTTCCCTTTTGCTCTCCTTGAAAAAGATGTATTTCAATATTATTCCCTATTCCTGATAGTTTCTCTATATAAAGTTTTTAAAAATTTATTTTTCTATTATTTTTTAATTGAGCTAAAGTTGAGGAAAAGAAAAATTTAATGAAGGGAATAGATGTATAACACAATGCTTTTGAAAGTAAAAGAAGTTTAGGTGGGAAATGAAATCTGGTAGGTTGTTGGAACCAACTGCAACATCTCATCTAGAAACTTTCCTTTTGGTCCTAAATTCTTGCAGATGCCTATGTTTCAATAAATTTATTTTCTTATTTTCCTGCACTCGAAAATTTTAAATTTCCTAAACTGAGCATTTCACATAATAAACTATTCTGAAGTAAATAAACATGGAACAGAGGGAAGAAGATTATGAAGAAAAAAAATTTTAAAGAGATTAACATGTCCTTTGTTCTAGGAACAATTGTGTTGCTTCTTGGCATTGGTAAAGTCTAACACTATAATCTACACTTCCAATGATGAATATTTTCTGATGAATGACAATTTATGTTACAATTTTCTTACTAATTTTAACCTCTTCTCAATAATGTGTACGTTTCAGTTGTTATGATGGAAATAGAATGTTATTGAAGGTCCTTTAAGGCATGTGTGCAAATGGTAAAAATGATCCCTTATTAGAGGGGATTTAGGATGATGGCGTACAAAGACCCTGAACTCACCTCCTCCCACAAACACAGCAAAGTTAAAGTTACATACAGAGTAATTTTCTTCTGAGAAGGACCTAATAACTGGAAGAACAGGAGCTCTATAACAAAACACAAAAGGGAGCACCTGGCTGGTTCAGGTGGTGGAATGGGTGAGTCTTGATTTTGGGGTTGTAATTTGAGCCCCATGGTGTAGAGATCCTTAAGAATAAAAGATAAAAGAGATACATTGAAAAGGGTAGAAGAGGCAAAGACATAGTCTCACAGAGGATTCTATTCCAGGATCAGTGACCCACAATGAGGAGGGATCCCCAAAACAGAACAAACCTTTCCCATGCTATCAGCATGAAAAAGACAAGCCCTCAAAGTATCTGGTTTTGAAAATCAATAATGATTAAAAAAAAAAACCTAGGAGAATTCTAGAACTATAGGTATTAACAGTTTGTGTTTTTCAAAGACTGACATAAAAATCCACTAGCCCTAAGACCAAGCCCAAAAGTGACAATGAAAAATGCCTGAACCATAAGTGAGGGAGACCCACTTAAAGCAGCTGCTTAAGAGGTAGTTATCTGCAGGGACTTTAATTGGGACAGAAACACTGGCAGAGGCCATTTTTTTCAATTTCATCCTAACTTGCTGGTGATGAAGTTCATGGCACCATTTTTCCTGTGTCCTCCCTCTAGCCTACTAGCTCATGCTCAGAACACACAATGCCCTAACCAGCCTGGGTTAATGCCCTATGTCCAACTCAGAGCCATGATGGGCAAGTGCCCTTAGCTCCACCCTCTCTACACAGCAGCCAAGTGCTCCAAGCCCTGACTACAATGCAAAGAGACTGAGCCTCAAACACACTAGGCAAGTACCCCAAGCCCAGCCTTTGGCATGCAACAACCTCAGCTCTAACGTATGGAATTCCCATAGAGTACCTAGCTCTGGTGGCTGGGAGAGATGGCACTTCTGGGTCACACACAACAGCTTCTATTCAAGACCTACTTCAAGACTGAGAAAGGCAGGACTTACCTAATAAACACAGATATAGAGAGACAGGCAAATGAAAAAAAAACAAAAAAACAAAACAAAACAACAATATGCTCCAAACCAAAGAATAAGGTAAATCCTCCCAAAGAGGACCTGAGTAAAACAGAGATAAGCAGCCTACTAGGTAAAGAATTCAACGAAGTGATACCAAAATATAAAAGTACCAAACAGAAGTTACAACTGAAGTGAAGAACGCATTACAGGGATTAAAGAGCAGAATCAATGAAATAGAAGCATAAATCAGCTAGAATACAAAGCAAGAGAAAACACCTAGACAGAAAAAAGAAAAAGAAAAAATAAAAAAATAAGGATACCTGAAGGAAGCCCTGAGACAAGATTGAGTGAAGTAACATTCAAAAAGAGAAAAGGACAGAACATTTATTTAAAGAAATAAGGGCTGAACGCTTCCCCTTATTTGGGAAAGGAAACAGACAACCAGGTCCAGGAAACAGAGTTCCAAAAAAAGATGAAACACAAAGAGAAACACACAGACATAATTAAATATTTAAATAATATAATATTTAATAAATAAAATAATAAAATAATATTTAAATAAAAATTTTAATTTTTTAATTTTTTTAAAAAAATAATAAAATAATATTTAAATAAATAATTAAAATAGAAGGATAAAAAGAGAATTTTATAAGCAGTAAGAGAAAAGCAAGATAATATGTAAAAGGAAAACCCAATAAATCAATAAATTTTCCAGTCAGAAAATTTACAAGCCAGAAGGGAATGACAAGACATATTTAAAACGCTGAAAGGAGAAAACTGCCAAGAAAGAATTCTTTACCAAGCAAGGTTATCGTTCAGAACTGAAGGAGAGATTTACAGGTAAGCAAAAGCTAAAAGACTTCATCACCACTAAACTGGCCTTCCAAGAAATGTTAAAAGGATTTCCCTAAGCTAAAAACACTAGGTACTAATCAATAAGAAAATGTGACAGAAAAAACCTCACCAGAAAAGGTAAACAAATAATAAAGGTAGTGGATGAACCCCTTCTTAGTATGAAGGTTAAAGAACAAAAGAAGTGAAATTAAAAATACAGTAATTAGCTGAGAAATTCTAAATTAAAAAGATGTAAAATGCATCATCAAAAATATAACATGTGGGAGGAGGGAAGGTAGAAATATAAGGCTTTGGAATATGTCCAAAATTAAGTTACTCTCAAGTTAAAAATGAGTATTATACACATAGGCTGTTATATGAACCAGGTATTATAATAACCAGAAAGAAAAAACTTAAATGCACACATGAAAGGAATCTATAAAGAAAGAAATAAAAGAGAAAGGAATAGACAATCTAACAAAAACAGCCAGAAAATATTTAACAAATGACAATAAGTACTTACCTATCACTTTAAACATAAATGGACTAGATTCTTCAGTCAAAAGACAGAGAAGCTAAATAGATTTAAACAAAAAACAAAACACCAGGATCTTACTATATGCTGCCTACAACAGACTCACTTCAAGCCTAAATATACTCACAGACTGAAGGTGAAGGGATGTAAAAATATACTATAACAGAAAAAAAATTAAAAATTTAAAAATTAAAAAAAAAATAAAAAAGAAAGCTGGGGTACCAAATACTTGTATCAGACAAAATACAATTTAAAACAAAGACTGTAATGAAAGACAATTACATAATGAGAGGGCATAATTCAACATGAGGAACATTATAAATATCTATGCATCCAACATAGGAGTACCTTAATATATAAAACAAATAGTAACAAAAATAACGGGAGAAGCAGAAAGCACAAGAATAGTAAGGGTCTTTAATACTCTACTTACATCAATGGATAGATCATCCTGACAAAAAGCCAATAGTAAAATATTAGCCTTAAACCACACATTAGACTAGATGTACTTAATATACACAGAGCATTACACCCCAAAATAGCAGAATGAATGTTCTTTTCAAGTGCATCTGGAACACTCCCCAGGATTGTTTGGCCACAAAACAAGTGTCAATAAATTGAAGAAGCCTGAAATCATACCAAGCATCTTTTGCAAACATAACAATATGAAACTAAAAATCAGAAGAAATAAAAGAAAACTGGAAAAAACACAAACATGTGGAGGCTAAACAGCATGCTATTAAACACCTAATGGGTGATCTAAAATATCAAAGAGAAAATAAAAACTACCCTTCAGACAAATGAAAATGGAAACAATGTTCCACAATCTTTGGGATGTAGCAAAAGCAGTTCTAAAAGGGAGGTTCATAGTGATACAGACCTACCTCAAGAAACAAGAAAAATTTCAAACCATCTAAATAAATTTACACCAGAAGAGACTAGAAAGATGGCAAAGTTAGAAGGAAATAATAAAGATCAGAGAGGAAATAAAGATTAAATAAATAAGCTTAATGAAACTGAGATAAAATCAACCTTTAGTCAGACTCATTAAAAAAAAAAGCTAAAATAAAATCGGAAATGAAAGCACAGAAATACTGATGCCATAGAAGTACAAAGAACTGTAAGAGAACCTACAATTACATACCAAAAAATAGAAAGAAATGGATAAAGTACTAAAAACTTACAATCTTCCATGACTAAATCATGAAGAAATAGAAAATTTAAACAGACCAATTCCTAGTAAGGTAATCGAAATAATCAAAACTCTCCCAACAAACAGAAGTCCAGGTCCAGAAAGCTTCACAGGTGAATCCTACCAACCATGCAAATAAGAGTGAATATGTAACCTCAAACTGTCACAAAAAAATTGAAGAGGAAAGAACACTTCAAAATTCCTTTTATGAGTCCAGCATTACCCTGACACCAAAAACAGACAGATACTACTAAAAAAAAAAATTACAAGCCAATACCTCTAATGAACATAGATGCAAAATTCCTCAACAAAATATTAGCAGTCCAAATCCAACAACACAGGATCATACACCATGACCAACTGGGATTCATTTCAGAGATGGTAGCATGGTTTACTATTTGTGAATTAATTAGCTGGATATATCACATTAACAAAATGAAGGATAAAAATCACACGATCATCTCAATAGATGAAGAAAAAATGTTTGACAAATTTCAATAATCACTTATAATATCTCAACAAAGTGGGTATAGAGGAAATGTATCTCCACATAATAAAGGCCATATATGACAATTATAGAGCTAACATCATATCAATGGTGAAAAGTTGATAGCTTTCTGTAATATCAGAAGCAAGACAAGGATGCCTACAATCCCTAAGTTTATTCAAATTAGTATTGGAAGTCTAGCAACAGCAATTAAGAAAAAAAAGCATCCAAATTGGAAAGTAAAACTGTTGATATTTGGGGATGACATTAAACTATATATAAAAACCCTAAAGTCTCCAGTAAATAACTGAGAATTCAGTAAAGGTGCAGGATACAATATAATACACACAAATCTATTGTATTACTATACACTAATAACTATCAAAGAGAAATCAAGAAAACAATCCCATTTATAGTTGCATAAGAATAAAATACCTAGGAAAAATTTATACAATGAAGCGACAGAACTGTACTCTGAAAAGTATAAGACATTACTGAAAGAAACTGAGGAGGGCACAAATAAATGGAAAGATATACCATGTAATTGACTGGAAAAATACTGTTCAAATGTTCACTCTAACAAGCAATCTACAAATTCAATAAAAACCCTATCAATATATCAATGGCATTTTTCACACAACTAGAGAAATAGTAAAATTTGTGTTGAACCATGAAAGAACCCAAACAGCCAAATAAATAAAAAAAAAAAAAAGAAAAAAGAAACAAAAGCACTAAGTTGAAGGCAGCACTCTCTGATTTCAAACTACCATACAAAACTATAGTAATCAAAACAGTATGGTACTGGCAAAAAACGAACACATCTATCAAGAATAGCTCAAAAATAAACCCATGTTTATATGAGCAATTCAGCTAAATAAAGGAAGAAAAAATAAAATGGGGGAAAGACCATCTCTTCAATAAATGATGCTAAAATAACTGGACAGATACATGCAAAAGAATTAAACACAAGCGATAAGCACTTTTACATTATTCTCAGCAGTTATTTTTATTCTTTTGGCTATGTCTCCTCAGATAAGGGCAATAAAAACAAAAATAAACAAATGGGACTGCACAAAACTAAAAGGCTTTGCACAGCAAAGGAAATCAATAAAATGAACAGGCAACCTGTTCATGGGAGAAGATACATGCAAAAGATATATCAGATGAGTTGGTATCCAAAACATATAAAGAATTAAAAAACCTCAACAAAAAAATCCAATTAAAAAATACATACAATGGAATATTACTCAGCTCTAAAAACGAATGAAATCTTACAATTTGCAATGATATGGAGCTAGAGTTTTATGCTAAAGAAAATAAGAGAAAGACAAATATCATATGATTTCATTTTTATGTGCAATTGAAAGACTAAATCAGCATAGGGAAAAAAAGACCAACCAAGAAATAGATTCTTAACTATAGAGAACTGATGGTTAGCAGAGGGGAAGTGTGTGGGGGGATGGGTTAAATAGGTGATGGGGATTAAGGAGCGCACTTGTGATGAGCACCGGGTGTTGTATGAAACTGCTGAATCGCTAAATTGGACAACTGAAACTAATATTACACTGTGTTAACTAAGTGGAATTTAAATAATAATTTAAAATAACAGGCAGAAGATCTGAAGAAACATATTTCCAAAGACATACAGCTCGCCAACTAGCACATGAAGAGATGCTTCATATTAATAATCATCAAGGAATGCAAATCAAAACCACTATGAGATCCCACCTCACATCAGTCAGAATGGCTACTACCAAAAAGAAGTGTTGGCAAGTATGTGGAAGAAAAAACAAAAAACAGGAATCTTTATGCATTGTTGGCATGAATGTAAACTGGTGCAACCACTATGTAAAAAACTATATCATCCAACAATTCCATTTCTGGTATCTGAAAAAAATAAACCACCTTCATGGCAGAATTATTTCTAATAGGCAAAATATGGAAACTTAAGTGTTCATTGATACAGAATATGTGGTGTATACACACACACAATGAAATACTACTCAACCATAAAACAGAATGAGCTCTTGCCTTTTGTGACAAAATGGATGGACCTAGAGGATATTATACTTATGAAATAAATCAAAGACAAATACTGTATGATTTCACTTATATGTGGAATCTAAAATGGCAAATCAGAAGACTCAGATACAGAGAACTGATGGTTACCAGAGGGAAAATGGTGGGACAGGAAGAAGAGGTGATTGGGGATTAATAGCCACAAAATTCCAGTTGTAAGACACAGGGTTTATAACGTACAGAACAGAAAACATAGTCAATATTGTAATAACTTTGTTTAATAACAAATGGTAACGAGACCTATCCTGGTGAGCATTGAGTAACAAATAAAAATATGTAATCACTATGTTGTATACCTGAAACTAATATAGTGTATGTCAATTATCATTCAATAGAAAAACTGTCAACTATTTTTTTTCTATATGAACTCAAAAACCTTTCTTGTTGCCGATTCCCTTCCTGTTTTATTTGTACTAAAGTTTCAAGCCTTTACTCAAAGGTAGGATTCTGAGTCACTCAGATGAGTTTGTAACTTAACTATTTCATGTGTGTTCCACTAGTTGTTATTCTCACTTGTAATTGATCTTATTATTGTTTACAACCACCCCTACTGGAAGAGAAAAAAAGCTTTCTCTACCTTCTAAGTCACAGATTTAGAGTATTCTAACGGTAGAAAATCATTTCACCCACCACAATACTAAAAAAATGGACTGTAAGAATGTATATTAATTGTTCTAAATTGGTCAAAAGCAATACAATTATTGTTTTATAAAACATGTAGGTCACTATATTCCCTTTTGTCATTGGAGAACACAATTTCTTTTTGCCTAACCCAAGCACTTGCTACTTTGCTCAGGAAAGAAAAATTTTCTTTTTCACCCCTTCAAGGGTTTCAATCCCCTTGTATTTTCTCCAGGCTATACAAGCTCCACATACATGGCCTTTGGCAATCCACTGGCACTATCAGTCTCACCTTTCAAATCATATCAATTTCAAGGGCTTTCATTCCACACCACTGTCAGATCATCACAGGCTTCTTGAACATTTACTTTTCTCCTAAAAACTTTCAAGAAAAGATAGAGAATTCACTCACACCATGATATATTCAGGGCTCTTCAAACATTGGAGAGTACTCTGTACCCAAAAAACAGTCTCCCTAGAGAAAATTCGCTCATGTTCCTCCTAAGAAAACCTTTTGAAATTGGACTTGGGGGGTGTTTCACCTGGTTATTTGTTATAAACCACATGAGAGCATTGTGTGCGTTTGTGGTTCTGGGTTCTTCGGGTATATACTCCTAAGTGGGATTTTGCATACTAAGTGATTCTGAATATTTTTATTGAAGTATATAAATAATTTACCAGCTCTTTATATTCTAACCATGCAAATAGGGAAAAAACTAAAACAAAACAGAGCAACTATGTTTTAAAATCTGCACAAGTTAAAATAGGTTCCCCGAGATTGCACATCTCATTTTAAAGGTGTGTTTCTCTGATGCCTTTAGTTTCTGCTATGGAATTCAGTAAATAAAGATGTTGATCATTATCCATCTATGTTTAGCTTTGTTTATTTTAACATGCTAATGTATTTCATTAAAGCTGCACCTGTTAGCATCATTGAATTTAAAGGTTTCATGTTTCCAGTACACTTTATATTTAGAACCATATCCGGTACACCAGCTCTGTCAAACATTTTCAATCCCATAATGATTCAAGCTAGATTTCAATAAATAGCAAAGAATATTCTTTGAAGCAACTCTGTTGTCATTACTGTTGTTGATCTCCTTAGTTTTTGAAAGCTTTCAATAAATTATTGGGATGGTTACTGGTTGTTTTTTTATGAGATAATGTGTGATGTAAAAACTAAAATATTTATAAAGCAATACCATGTTTCCTATAAGATTTTTAATACAAATATTGTATCTCCAACATGCTTTATTTTTCTTAATCTATTAAAAGATTTTCTCTACCATGTCTAGCTAATTATTCTGCAGAGGATAAGTTGAGAGTTAAAAATTGTTGAAGGGAAGCAAATGAAAACCAAATAATTTTACCTCATTATGTACAAAGACCCCTACTCTGCCGAGTTCCCAGGGCTCCATCATATGACATTTTTCTACTTTCATAAGTGAAGTCTTCAGATAGTCAGCTTTCTTTCGTTAACACTGCCTATTTTTTCCTTCAATTCTCTGTTCCTTCTGGACTACCATGTTTTGAAGCAGAGTTTTTAAAATGTCTGAAAAAATTAGAAATATACTTTATCGTTTAATGACTTATAATGCAATACTGAAGTGAAATAACATTTTCAATACTACAGACTGTTGAAATCACAAGGCTTTTTGCTTTAGAATACTGTTTCATGAATGTGTGGATGCTGACTCCATTCACGCAACCAAAAGAGAAGCTCAACAGGGTATGTACATATATTCATTCAACACATATTTGAGCTGTTGCTCTGAGTCAGATCCATCATCACGAAATATTTCTGATAATTCTGGGAAGAAGGTGATCACCAATACTCTTTCCTCTCCCTGGAACTTCCTTGCAACAAAAAAACTATATACCTGAGCTCTTCAGAGCTGGATACACATAATTTGAATCCAATTTCTACACAAAAAGGAATACAAGATATCTCATCACATCTTTGAATATTTATGCCTTTATTCATTCAGTTCCTAGGATTCGACTGTCACCATGTCTATAGAAATATTCAGGGCTAGAAAAGAGCACTGAACAAACACACTCTGTGAACCCATCCTCATTTTGTTTTTAGCCCATAAAAATGAAAACATGCTAAAATATGTCATAGAGATTCTACAGAAAGATCACACAATTTCCCTCTTTATCAAAAATACAGTATGGCCAAAATATTTGATGACAATGGAAATAAATACAATACTAAGAAAATATATGCATTTAGTGTATGTTTCCCCATGGTTTCCCCATGCATTTAGTGTATGTTTCCCCATGTTTCCCCAAGGTTAGATTTACTACAGGTCTTATTCTCTATTTGAACCAATGTATAAAATTTAATCTGCTTTGGACCAATTCTAGAGTATATTTCTGCCTCTTACACCTTTGCCACCTTCTTTCTGTATAGGCACCTTTACTGCAAACCCATAAATGATGCTTCAAATTGTACTTTTGACAGTGAAATTATCATTAAACACTCAAAAAGGAGTTAGGAAGCTACATAGGTTCTTAAGAACTGATTCTTTTTATAAGTAAATTCTAATCACGTGTTTTTGGTTGTAATCAGACTTAAGTCATATAATATCCCATTACACAGTCTGTCCCAGAGATTAATTTGAATATAGTAATACAGAAATATGGATACTCTCTGGATTGAAAAGAGTCCCAGGTTGCCACTAATACAAGTTACAGGAATAGAAAATAAACAAAACCACTCAAGCAACACCATTTAAAACAGGATATAGGGAATGCCTGGGCATCAGAATATTTGAAACAACTCTAGCATACAATTGATAAAACAGTTTTAAGACAATGTCCAAAACATATACAATTGAGTTGTAAATATTTACATTAAAAATTGCTTCATCACTCTCTTGAACAAAGTTAGTGCCGTCATTTACTGCATAACTATTGACCATTTAATATGAAATGGACACAAGGCATGATATGAGTGACTACAACCTTGCTCTGCCATCTTGGAATTATGATCTATTTAGGACAAAAACAGAAATGAGTCATTTTCATAAATACAATATGTTATCTGATCAGTAAATCTCCAAACTTCTGTGGAAAATTTTTGAGAAACCCCCTAAAAACATTTTTTACCTGTTGGTTATAAAAGTATTTAAGTTTCCAGCAATTGCCATCAGTAAAACTTTTCAAAACTGATAGCCATTAGCTGGAAAATTAAAAGATTTCAAAATCCAGAAAATGTACTTGTGACAAGGGTTAAGACTGATACATTTGGGGAGGTTAAAACCTGTGTGTGGTTCTTAGAAAGTGAATAAGCACTTTAATAATCAACAGGCAAAGCTCAGAAATGTGGCATTAGAGAGAGGAAAAAAGTATACATAACCTCGATACTCATTAAATATCTTTCTGAGCTACTAAAAGCAACTTCAGAAAAATAGAGTATAAATTTGAAAATTCATAGAATATTAAATATTTTGCAAGGTCAATATATCTAAACCCTTTTAAATCTAATCTCATCAGGATATATAAAGATTCATGTTGTGTTTTAGCATTTGTAATTTTATATGTGAATTAACTATGAAATCAGAAATGTAAGTTCTTTTCCTGAGGAATGAAGAATTCAATGTTTCCCAAATTCCCTTTCCATTTCTCCACCTCTGTCTTGCATGATAGGTAGATAAATAAATAAATAAATATGAAACACTTGGGGCAGAAGTTAATAGGGAAAGAATAAGGAAGTCTATACCACAGTCCTGATTTACCTAGGTTCCCAACAGTGGGACTGTGGTTATGATAAACAATGTTTCTACTTACTGGAGGTACAGGGAGAACTATGAAGAGGAGTAAGAATATTCCATGGCCTCAGGTTATCTCTGAAATGCATAGGCTAAAAGACAACTAAAAACAAAAAAAAAAAAAAGTGTACTGTGGTGTCTGAAGTACCTGACTGGAAGACTAAGTGATCTGTAATAAAATGCAAGCTAGTAAGATTGTAATAGCCTGTGGTGTGACTTCAGGGGAGCATAAAGAAGCACAACCATAGGTCTCTCTCTTTTGAAGCCAAAAATAGATGACACTCTAGTTGGTAATTTGGAATCCCTTGTAACCTGTGAAGAAGGGAATGAGAGCCCAATAATCTGAAGAAACCAAATGGAAACCCATTCATTCTAACTGTAGCTGACTCCAGAAACAATGACTCCTTTTAGAAATGTTAAAGCAAAGGCTGAAGAGAAACTTCCCAAAAACATTGTAAATAGACTTTCACTTCTTCCTTGTAGGAATAGCTGAATGAGAAGAATTACAGGGTAATATGGTCATGCTCCAAGGAAAAAATCTTTCCTCCCATTTAGGGTTGTCTTTTTCCACCCCCCTACAAATTGTCCGCAGCACCCTCTACACGTACACATATTAGGCAGTGACTGCACTCCATGAAGATGCTTACATTCACCTTTTCCCATTTTTCAGTGCCTGGGCCTCAGTGTACTTTGTCTTCAAATAGTTAGTGGTGGCTCTTTTTAGCAAACATGGCCTTCAGGCTGTGGAAGCCCATGTCCTCATCATGCAGAGAGGAACAGGAAGTGTCTTGCAACTCTTGTCATCTCACCTTCTTTTCTACTACATGTACACTTTTAACACCAACACTGATGGGTGAGAGACTCTGAAAGCCCTTGCTCCCACATCCCAGTCCAGCAACTCCAGATTACAAGTTGAAAGTCTAAAGTTCCTCTGCAGATGAGGTCAAAAGCATCCACTCTATGATTTTCCCCAAGACCAAAATCTCCTTTTCTGTCCTTTGTGTCCCTTTTCCCTCATACTCCTGGGAACACCTTAATAAATCACTTGCACAAAAAATGTCATCTAATGTTTGCTTCAAGGATACCTAATATAAAACATGTTTACTTACAACTCAACCTTTTCAAGATTCCTTGTAACTCCTATTTTCTCCTTTGCATATTCACCAACCAGTCTCTCTGAACTTTCATACAGACTGATAGTGCTCTCAAATATTTTAGAAGTGGATGGAAACAAATATATAGTTTTCTTTCCTGTGTGTTGGTGTATATTGACACCCCAAATAATACAGACTTTTCATAGGAAACAGGTCTTCCATGTTTCCTTTTCCTTTTGTGTGTGCACGCGTGTGCGTGATGGTATATTGTTAAGCACTAAGAGGTTGATGAATACTTAGTAAATTAAGGAACTAAGTCCCTGTGGAAGAAGGAATAAAAAGTTGCTTATTCTGGCCAGGCACTATGCAAAGTGAGAAAGGTGGATTCTCTAAAATTCACATAACTTACATGACCATACAAACCATGAGTGGAATTTGTTAAAGCTATGCAGTGAATGAACTGGGATTCAAGCACGAGGATATTCTGAGATTGAAATGCTCATTACCTCCAATAAAGATTATGCTAAAAAGACAATAAATTAGCTTATATATCCAAACATTTAATGAACACTTGTAGAATAACGACTTGGCACTGAACTAGGCATTTGGGTTGAAAACATATGACAGATTCTGCCCTCAAGGAAGTCACAGAACACTGAAAAAATATTAATTATAAGAAAACATAATGAATACGTGAATTGGAAATGTGTGTCATATGTCATAGAACATACAAAAGTAACATTTCTCATTCCACCTGGGGGTGAGGGTATACTTTAAGAGCCTTTATCACAGCTATGATCATAATCACTGAGGCTATAATTATTTTTAGTTTTAATTCAAATCAGGTAGATGACTGAACATTCCTTATCCATTTATATAACTTAGCTTTATTATGTAATACCACAGCAATATTGAAGGAAATAGTTTAAATTTTATAATTTTTTTGTTACTAAATGAATTAACTAGAGGGCATAGTATATTGATAGCTTTCTAGTTATTTAGAATTCAGAACAATTTTGAATTACTGAAAGATTCAACAAAATATGAAAATACAGAATTTTTTATTTTGCCTATTTGAAAGTATTATCCAACATTATAGTCATCTCTTCACTTCAACATTTGTAATCACCATTTTTGAAAAACAACAAAGTAGTTTAGAAATATAAAAGAAAATGTATTAGTATTTTCTTAAAGGTGTCCACTATCATCTAATTCATACATGCAGGTGTGTTACTAATTTTAGTGAGTTACTTTACACTTATTTCAGTGATGTTTAAAATATGAATTTAAAAACAAGGTACAAGTAATACACAATGCAGCCCACAATTGTTATCATCCTTGAAGATATGTGAGAAGATGCATTTAATATTCTAGAGTAGTAATCAGTAAATCAAAGATGGAGAAAACCAAAAAAAAAAAAAAAAAAAAAAGAAAAGAAAGGATAAAAGGAAGAAGATTGCATTGCTAATGAAAATTTTTCCATGTTAAAGTTGATTCATTACCTTGTTCAAACAGAATTTGTAGTTGAATCCGTGATGAAAATTTGTAGTTGAAGCCATGATCCATCAGTGCATTTTTATTGAGTGTATCATTGAAAGATTTTAGTAAATCAACATAAAAATGAAATCCACTGAAACTATATGTATGAACAAGCCAAGCTATTTTAACATTACCACCATTTTTTTTGAGCATATAAGTAGAAAGAATACTGAATACAATATATGGGAGAACAGTATAATAGTATAACTTCCATTGGCATCTCATATTTTCCTCCACATGAAATACACATAAGGAATTTACATTTTCCTATATTCATTCTCCCCCATTCCTGCCCCCAAGTATATCATTTCTTCAGTTTCTAACTTCATGTGACTTTTTCCAACTAGTTATATATATACACACACATACATATATACATGTATATATACATATATATGTATATATATAGTCATAGTGTAGCAGGTCTTGTGCTAAGTGTATCACATGCTTGATCTCAGTTTCCTTTAAATTTTGAAATAATTATATGTTTTCAGGAAGATACAAAAATAGTACAGGATTCCATGATCTTTTCATGCACCTTCCCTTAACATGGCATCTTATGGAACCGTAGCAAAATATCAAAACCAGGGAACTGGTATGAGGGCAACACAGTTAACTTGACTACATGCATGCATTCGTGTGTCTGCCTGGGTGTGTATGTATTTTCAATTTTAGGCAATTTTGTCATTTATATATATATGTGTGTAATTAACCTCAATTAATATGGAGAATTCTTCCATTACTACAAAGGAACTCCCTCACACTACCCTTTATATTTACAACCGTCCTGTCCTTAACTGCTAACTATCATTAACAAGTTCTCCTTTTCCATAGTTTTGAGACTATTGTGTAAATGGAATCATAGTATATAATATCCTTAGATTTTTTTTTCTCTAAGCCTAATACCCTTGAGATCCAACCATGTTGTAGCATATATCCATAGTTTTTTCACCTTTATTGCTCACTAATATGTCATTATATAAATGTACCAGAGTTTAACTACCCACCTAATGAAGACAGTTGGGTTGTATGCAACTTTAGGCTTTTACTAGTAAAACTACTATAAGCTTATGTACAAGCTTTTGTTGTGGATATTATTTTAAGCTTTCAAAAGTCCTGTGAAAATGAGTAATTATATTATTGCAACTATTACAGTAATTAGAAAGGATTAGAGCATAAACTCTAATCCACACCTGGATTACTTCAAAACCAAATTTGTCAACCACATAGTGATACTGATGTTGCCCACATCATTGGATTTCATGTTTCAGGACTCCCCAAAGCAACTAATGGATAGGATCTTAACCCTAAGAATGTGTTTAAGTACTCTGTATCAATTATTATTTATGAAATATTTATTTCATTCCAAGGAGCACCACAAAGTACTGATGTGTATTGTGAGCATAATGATAGCTGTTCTAACTAGAGGGATCCTAGCCCTATAGATGTTCTATTCCTTCTCAGAGAAGTGAGCTCCATGCTAAATTAGTAGAAAAACATTTGTTTGTTTGTTTATTTATTTATTTATTTATGATTGGCTTGGTTATTTATTCATTGAAGAATGAACAGAGCATCTCATTTATGTTTATCCACTTCTGCTGAAAGTTTGTGGAGTATCATTAAATATTTCCAGACCTCTGAACAACTGGGCAATTTATATTTGATAACTTTACACCAATATTGTGATGTTAACGGGAGTTAAAAGATTTTGTAAATGGTAGAGAATGCAGTAGGCAGAATAATGGCCTCCCACAACATCCATATCCTAAATACCTAAAAATCTGTGAATATGACATGTGACAAAGAATTAAAATTGTGAATGGAAATAAGGTTGCCAGTAAACTGACAACCTCTTAAATACAGAAAACCTCTCTTAAATAGATGATCCTAGATTATCCTGGTGGGCCAAATATAATCAGAAGAACATTTACTAATAAAAAGGCAAAAGAGTTGAAATTAGAAGAAAACATGTGACAATGGCACCAGAGACATGACAATGTGAGAAAGACTGCGTGATGTTGGTTTTAGAGGTATCCATTGGTCCAAGAACCAAAGAATGAAGGTGGCCTTTAGAAGCTAGAAAAATGCAAAGAAAGAGACTCTCACTAGAGAGTCCGAAAGGAAAGCAGTCTTTTTTCCTATTGAATGAAGCCAATAACTTGAATTATGACCAGTGACATCCGTTTCTGATTTCTGACCTCCAAAAACGTGAAATAAATCTGCCTTGTTTTAAGCTATTAAGTTTGTGGTTGTTTGTTACCAGCAATAAAAAAATATACAGACGTAGTAAGACAGATGATTGATAGATGGAGTGATGGCTAATGTTATGTGTCAGCTTGGCTAAGCTATAGTTTCAAGATATTTGGTCAAACACTAGGCTATATGTTGCTGTGAAGGTAATTTTTAGAGGTGATTAAAAGTTAAATCAGTTGAGTAGAGCAGATTATCCTCCATAACGTAATTGGGCCTCAACTTAATCACTTGAAAGCCATAAGACAATAAGACTGAGGTCTGTGGAAAAGGAATTCTGCCTCCAGACTGTCTTAGAACTCATGACTGAAATGTCAACTCATCTCCAAGTCTCCTAACCTGCCAGTCTGTCCAGATTTCAGGTTTCCAAACTCACCTTCCTGTGCACCAATTCCTTAACAACCTGTGTGTTTATACACCTAAAAGTATGCATATGAGGACAGTATATGTATATCCTACTGCATTGGTTCCTGGTCTCTGGAGAACGGGGAGGAAGGGTCAGGAATGAGACAGAGAGAAAGGCATAAAGAATAACGAGAAAATACAGACAGAAAAAAGAAAAAAACATGATTGTTTACAGTTGAATTAAAGACCTAGAGTTTTCTACAATAAGAAAGCTCTGATATTCTTCTAGCTCTTTATACAGATAGTTGACCTTTTCTTCCCTTCATAAAACTGTATTTGAGGTAATAACAATATGTTAAAATTTGGATCAACTACAGAAATTATGTAATATATAAACCTACATATGTACATCTCCAGAACTGCCTTTGGAACTCCGAATAAAATCAGTTTCAAATATTATTAGATGGAAACATAGTAGGAAACAAGACTGATCCAAGATCTTAGTGAGAAATTTTAATGCAAGGATTACTTATATAGATCCAGATAGAGTTATGTACCAAACAAGAACACGGCAAAAGATTCAAATCTCAACCACCTCAGAAAGTCATTATTCTCATCTACAGAACTGAGGTAAAAGGGAAGGAAAATGCTAATAAGGGCTAATGAGAGTAATAAGGATTTATCAATCATTATGGACGTATTTATGAACACATTATGTATGTAGCTTCAAGGAAACTACAGGCACAACAGTCTTATTAGATGGAAGCACCACAACCAGACACGTGGCCATGAAGCATAGAGTCCTCTTTACACTCCCCATCTCCCTGTACAACTCAACAGTCTAGCCCCACTAGATACCAGAGAGATCAGTCTTTTGGGGGCACAGAATATGGCAAGGAATGCCAGATAACGGACGTGTGGGGAAGAAATTTAAAATAACCAAAATGTTCTCCTCTTGGTCTACATACAACCACACAGAAGCCTTGAGTGGAACATTTCCCTTGACTCTCATATTCTCACATCTTTCTGTATCTGTGATCACTCCATGTGTAACATCTTATATATTTTACTAATTTCTGGTTATTTTTTGTGGTTTAGTCATCTCTTTATCTCAATGCCTCTAATTTCTTGTGACAGAAATATGTTGAGTGTTGACCAAGCATTTAAATATATTCTTCTTGGACTTAAGGGAAAACTGTTTTCTACCCTTCCGAGTTCATGTGAGTTATGAATAATGGAATGTGAGCAAAAAATGCCCTGCATCACATGTCTAAATTGTCAGCATCATAAAATTAAAAGTAGAAATTCCTGAGCCACAAGGGATATTATAGATGAGAAATAACCTTTGCAATGTTGAACACTGAGATAACTGGACTTTTAGACAAGCTAACATTAAATGCCATAACTTCCCCTTTTGATGGCTAGTTTCCTCATGTCTTTTTTGAGCTGTCCAACATAGACCACATTCCAATCTATATTTGATGTCCTCAGGTAAATGTAATGCTCACAAACCTAACAGGCAATGAAAAGCTGTATTACTTATTTCATAAAATAAGGATCCTTCTTGTGAACCCCTCAAAACAGTGCATCAGATACTATAAAAGAAAGCTACTCCCATTTTTTCCTTCCCTTACCAACTGTGATGATCTTCAGATTGACAAGACATACTGACCCAAGAACAGAACATTGTCTACTGCTAACTTACCAAGATGACAGAACTAAAGTATAAAAAAACTGCATGAACTCAGAGAAAAGTTTTCAGATAAATTTTAAAATCAGAATTCTACTCTTCCCTTGATTCTTGGAGGGATTTTTCTTTAAAGTAGCTTGGGGATATATAATTTAGAAGAAAAAATGGAAATACCACGTATTACAGACAATATCAAATACATTTAATTTTCAATACTTTTGGTCAAAAGCTTGATTGCAATCAAATTGTTCCCACTATAAATGGCAGAGTTTCCAGGATTTTCATCATGAACATGATTGAACTATCTCAATGACTTGGCTGAAGATTGAACTTTTGTTGGGGTCTGGTCTGAATAAAGTAACAGAATGCTTCCCCTGAATTCACAGTTTTTATTATAGGTAGAATTTTTGCTACTACAAAAACTAGCAGTTTATTTTCACTCACTGAAATCAGTAACAATTATTGCTAAATAAAATAGTACACTTGCTTTACCTTAAGCAATTAAAGCAATATAAAACAAATTTCATATCATAATGACAGCATCTGTCACATTTTCATATGCGTCAAGGACAAAAATTGTATTTTGTTAAACACATTTTATCAAATATTACCAAACTGTTGGATGTCCTCAAAATGCATTTTTGTCATTATTTGTAGATTGTATCCAGTTATAAATTTATTGCTTATCCTTAAGTGACTTTTAAATGCAATTTAGGAGCACCTGGGTGGCTCCATCAGATAAGTGTTCAACTCTTGAATTTGGCTCAGGTCATGTTATCAGGGTGGAAGGATCCAGCCCCATGTTGGCTCCACAGTGGAGCCTGCTTAAGATTCTCTCTTTCGTTTCCTCTGTCCCAACACCCACTTGATTTTTTTTTTAATGTTTATTTATATTTGAAAGAGAGCACGTGTGCACACAAGTGGGGCAGGGGCAGAGAGAGAGGGAGACAGAATCTGAAGCAGGCTCTAGGCTCTGAGCTGTTAGCACAGAGCCTGATGTGGGGCTTTAACTCACAAGCTGTGAGATCATGACCTGAGCCTAAATTGGACACTTAACTGGCTGAGCCAGCCAGGCGCCCCACAACTTGTTCTCTTAAGGAAAAAAAAAAAGCAAATTTATGCTAAATTAAATACATAACGCATAGTGTGTAATGCTTTTAATGTTTGCTATTCATTCAGGCAATATAATTACCTGCATAATGAAATATTCAATTAGGTTTTAATAAGCCAATTTTAGGTGGAACAATTCAAAATCTTTAACATCTGCCATCTATTACATTTCAGTAATCTTAGTCTAGTGTGTAAGTGTGGTATTTAAAATGGTCACCAAAAGGAATCCACATCCTAATTCCTGGAGCCCTTGAATATGTTATGTTTCATAGCAAAAAGAACTGTAAAAATTATATTAAATTTAAAGATTTAAATTAGAGAGACTGTGGGTTATCTAAGGTGAGTCCAATCTAATGAGATGTTGAAGACAACTTACTCTGGCAGGAGTCAGAAACATGCATTGCAGGAATCAGAAGAGATTCAGAAAAGGAAGTAAGAATGATTCCAAGAGGGAGAAACATATGGCATATCACTGCAGATTCTGAGACAGTTCCATGCATGTGGCACACTTATAAGAAAGGTCTCTAGAAGGGTGTTTCCTGGTTGACAATGAGATGGGAAACAAGTACTTCAGTCCTACAACCACAAGTAACAAAATTCTGCTAACAACCTAAATAAGTTTGGAAGTACATTCTTCTCCAGAGCCTAAAGAAAGGAACTTGGCTTTGGTGACATTGATTTTGATCCTATGAACCTGGAGCAGAGACAACAGTGTGCCACACTGGGCGAGACTCCTAACCTACAAAAATAATGATAATAAAGTTTTTTTTAATACATTAAATATTGTGACTCATCTTGGGCAGCCATCTTGTTTTATCCACTACCTGTATGTTTAAGCACCAGTTTTTAAAATATATCTTCAGGGGCGCCTGGGTGGCTCAGTCGGTTGAGCGTCCGACTTCAGCTCAGGTCACAATCTCGCGGTCCGCGAGTTCGAGCCCTGTGTCGGGCTCTGGGCTGATGGCTCAGAGCCTGGAGCCTGCTTCTGATTCTGTGTCTCCCTCTCTCTCTGCCCCTCCCCCGTTCATGCTGTGTCTCTCTCTGCCTCAAAAATAAATAAACGTTAAAAAAAAAATTATATATCTTCAGGTACAATACTAAAGAGGAAAGTACATGTAGTGAATCAAATAAACGCATTTATGGGGAGTAAACTAGGTAGAGTTAGGGTTATTCTTGGAAGTAGCACCATTCACTCAGAAAATGAAAGAAGATATTTCATAATAGTTGGTAATTATGTAATGGAATTCTCTGAAATACAGATTTGTCAGAAAATATAGAAATCTCAAACTGTAGTAAATTTTAAAATGCAATGTCACATACATAGTAAATCTAAAGTTATGAATTACCTGATTGACTCAATTTGACTTATAGCTATTTTTGACTAATAGCCATAAATGCTATTATGTAATACTTGCTATATTGCAATCAACCATATTTAAGTTAGATCCATTGTAGCACATGGATTTGTTAAGATCATACACAGTCTATATTAAGGACAATGTAAATACTTTAAATTTTATATGTAACAGTTTCTAACCATTAGAAATGTAGTTTTATCCCTCAAATAAAATTATAAAGTATTAATATTAAAAATATGTAATTTCATATAATCTTATTTCAGGCTGTCAGTGTAATAGCATAATATCAGAAGTTGGCTTTTCTATTCACAATTGAACATATGTTTTTCTCAACAAATCCTTTATTTGGTAACAATCATAGTTTGTTGGTCAAAATAAAATGTTTTGGCAAACATTTTCCAACAGAAACACCAGTTATTTCAGTGAAGTAAACATCTGCTTTACGACAATTAGAATGGCAACATGTTTTTGGTCATGTCCTCTTTGTGAGCTTTTGCTGAAAATTATCCTAGGAGAATTGCCAGTTAAAAATTCACAGTGATTTAAAAGAAGGTTGGTAGAATTTTAATACCCTCAGAAAATAAAAACAAGCTTTCTTAAAAACACTTGACTAAACAGGAACCAAAGAAGGTATATAGATGGTCAATATACATATGAAAAGATGCTCAACATCTTTTGCCATTAGGGAACAGCAAATTAAAACACTTATTAAAATGGTGGTAATTCCAGTAATTTCAATACCAAATGCTGATGAAGATGCGGAACAAGAATTCTCACGTGTTGCTGATGGAAATGCAAACTGCAGCAGGCATTTCCTAAGAAGCCCTTTTAAATACACAGTTGACCCTTGAACAAGAGGAATTTGAATTGCATGGGCCTACTTAGAAGATTTTTTTTCAATAAATACATTTCAGTAGTGTATTTTCTCTTCCCTATAATTTAATGTTTTCTTTTCTCTAGCTTACTTCACTGTAAGAATACAGTATGTAATACATAGAATACACACAATGTTTTAGTCAACTGTTTATGTTATTGTTAAAGCTTCTGGTCAGCAGCAGGCTATTAAGTTTTGTGGGCGGGGTGGGGGGGGGAGGCCAAAAGTTATAACATGAATTTGCAACCATCCACAGGCCGGAGTTGGGCACCGGTAACCACCACATTGTTCACGGGTAAACTGTACTTAACATGGGACCAAGCAAGCATGCTCCCATGTATTTTACCCTGTGGACTTGAAAACTTAGATCCACACAACACATGAATGCTTATAGCAGCTCTATTCACAATTGCTAAAAAGCAGAGGCAAACAAGATGCCCTTCAGAAGGTAAAAGGTTAAAGAAACTGTATACATCTACACACTGGAATATTAGTCAATAAAAGATGAAAGAGTCACAGCTGAATCCTTATGACACCATGCTAAGTGAAAGGAGCTAGATCAGAAAAATCACATAATATGCAGTTCCAGTAACATGGTATCTGGGAAACATAAAATTAGTAGCATAGACAACAAATCAGTATTTACCAAGGGTATGGGAGTAGGGAGTATTCAACAGAGGGAAATCGGGCACTTTTTAGAGTTGTGGAGCCCATCTGGATGGTATTGTGATGGTAGATATGTGATACTAAGTATTTTTCATAAATAGAATATACAGAACAAAGTAGACCTTACTGTACACAAATTAAAAATCAACCAGGAAGTCTGAGGACCCCAAGATGGAAAGCAGAATGTGCTAGAAGAACAGAACTTTATTACAATACACAAGTTACAATATGACCTAGTTTACTTAAGGTAACTTAATTAAATACCTTTCCCATTACAGAAACTCAGTAATAAAAATGTGTTTGTCTATCAAAAATCCTGCATCTGTTGAAATCACCCAAATAGTTCTACAAAAGGAGTATTAATTTTTTTGCCTACCTTCTTCATTGGTAACTTTCAGCCAAAATTATAATTACCACATAATGTTATAGCTCTCCCAGAGAAACAATTTTCTGTGCTTTATAAGAGCTCTAACACTGGTGGATTCATGCATTTGAAGATTTAAGACAAAAGTTCAAAGTGGCCTTTAATGACTGCACAATGCAAACCCGGGTTAGAACCCTTTTCTATGCTTTATTCATATGTATAGCTCCCTAAAGGGAATAAGAAATAAAATGACCCTCCCCATCCAGGAGAAAATAAATTAGAATTTCAAGTAGTTGCAGCTTGTAACAGTTTACCACAGAGTGACGATTTCAGCCAAGAAATAAACAGTAAGACCTTTTACTTCAGCAGAAGGACTCCACAAAAGGATGCAGGTTAAGCGACTCTGCCACCGGCTCCCTACACCTGCCCCAAACTCAATGAGCAAGTTCAGATCTTGAAGACAATTTAGCCAATTAATATCATTTGCCTTCAAAGAGCATTCAAAAGTAAAGTAGAACTATATATTGTTCGGGCAATGTGCAGTTCAAAAGGTACACATATAACAAAATATCTGCAGCAACTGTCACCATGATCTGGTATCCTGAAATTTCCATTTAATAACATGAATGAATGTTCTGGACAAGAGGGGCAAAATATCCTCAAGTCTATGCAACAACATAGAATCATGCAATTTCTGGAATCTTCCTACATATTCCAATGTGTAGGAAGGCTACAGTTTTATGTACCCTTCAGTTTTTTTCCCCCCCCCCAATAAAATGTGCTTCCAGAATAAAGGAAATTGCCCCAGGATGCTCTTTCATTTTTTCATTTTAAGGACAAAGATATTTCAATAACAATTTAAAATCTCTTGTCAGTGGAAAAAAATACATATTTTAGGGGAAAAAAGCCTCTAAATTTACTTAATCATTTCCTTCTATGAACTTGAGTTTTGAAATTAGTGTATATCCTGAAATTTGGAACATTTAAGAAAAATACCATCCCTTAAAAGCACCACTTTATATTGATTGATAATATTACTGCATATAACACACAAACATAATCATCTGAGTGTCCTTGCAATATAAAATACACCAATGTTATCAACACTTAGTCAACCATCTGGGTGTATAGACTTCAGACTCAGGGTAAATCAATTTGATTGATTGTATTGGATGTGTGGTGTCATTTGAACATACCTCACGTTATTGATGCTTAGAAATCTCATTAGACAACAGGTAAATCCTATTTACTTTCGCTCAGGTAACACATCTTTACTGCGTAAAGGTATCAAAGAGTATTCTTAATGCTGTTTTTTTCCAACTACTGCTTTAACTTCAACTCACATTTTGATGTTGTATATTCATTTTCATTCAGTTTAAAATAGGTTTCCTTTTCAACAGTTATTTAGAAATGTATAATCTAGTGTCTAAATAGGTGCAAGATTTTGGTATACACTTTATTATTCCTGGTTTATTTCCATTATGGTCAAGGGATATATTTTGTATAATTTCAATTCTTTTAAATTTGTTAAAGTTTGTTTTGTAACACAGCATATGGTCTATTTTGTGATGTCCCATATGCACTTCAAAAGAATATATATTTTACTATTCTGGGGTTGCATATTCTGTAAATCCTAGTTGGGTAATGTTGGTTGATACAGTTTTTCATGGTTTCTCATTTACTGCTTGCTATTTGTCTCTACTTGTTTTATTAATTAACAAGACATGAATGTTGAAATGTCCAAGTGTGAAAATATATTCAATTCCGCCGGGTTTTGTTTCATGTTGAACCTTTTTTCTCAGTTGCATACACTTTTAGGACTGCTATTTCTTCTTGAATTAACCCTGTTTACCCCATCTCCTATGCCTCTTTGAGGCATTTTCCTTATTTTTAAATTCAAATTACCTGATAAAGACATTCAAGATTTAACTAGCTTATATATATCATTTTCTATTCTTTTACTCTTTAATTGTCCTTAATTATATTCAAAGTGGGGTCTTGGAACAATGTATAATCCCAACATAGCATATCCATGTGTTGTGCTTAATTTACATTTAAGAATCGGTGGGGCTGGATTTCAGTCTTACTTTGTGTTCCAAGTGTCTTCACTGTATTCACTCTTCTGTTTCACTTTTCCTGGCTCTTTTTGATTATTTTTTAAATCTCATTTAACATATCTATTGTTTTTTACTATATTTCTTTGAATTGTGTTTTTAGTGGTGATACAAGGATTATAACACATACTGTCCAACTACTCACACAGTTTGTGTGAGAAAGACAAATCTTTCTGTGGGCTTTCTTTCTGGTATCACTTTAGTTTTCAAATATTTCCAATGTTATTTGGGTGTGCCACATATGTGCACTACCCAGGGCCCAGTGTGGCGACTTTACATGCTACAGTCCTTTAAGTACCCTACCTTAAACCGTAGTCGTCATATTTACATCATTCTATATTCAACATATTTCAGAAAAGTGTGTAACCTTGCTTTCAGCAATCACTTTTTTAAAAAGATAGGCTGGGGGCGCCTGGGTGGCGCAGTCAGTTAAGCGTCCAACTTCAGCCAGGTCACGATCTCGCGGCCCGTGAGTTCGAGCCCCGCGTCAGGCTCTGGGCTGATGGCTCGGAGCCTGGAGCCTGTTTCCGATTCTGTGTCTCCCTCTCTCTCTGCCCCTCCCCCGTTCATGCTCTGTCTCTCTCTGTCCCAAAAATAAATAAACGTTGGAAAAAAAAATTAAAAAAAAATAAAAAATAAAAAAAATAAATAAATAAAATAAAAAGATAGGCTGCTTACATTTATGAGACGTGATCATTGTTGCTATTCTTTAATTCTGAAGTTCCAAGTTTTCCTACAATATTTCTTCCATTCTGCCTGAAGAATTTCATTCAGCATTTCTACTATAAAA
Source organism: Prionailurus bengalensis (assembly GCF_016509475.1). Taxonomy (NCBI): domain Eukaryota; kingdom Metazoa; phylum Chordata; class Mammalia; order Carnivora; family Felidae; genus Prionailurus; species Prionailurus bengalensis. Next base: position 61,313,458 of record NC_057343.1, on the reverse strand, counting down.
CCTTTACAACTAACTTACCTACTTTCATGTTGTCATTGTATTTTTATTTTGTGTTTAACTTTAGAAAGTCTTCTCCATCTTTTTTCTAGAAGGCTATTTTTGCTGGATAGGATGCTGAGGTTTACTATCATTTACTTTCAATATTTTAAAAGCATTATCACACTATATTCTGATTTTTTTTCATGAGAAACATGCAATCATCTGTGTCAGTGTTCATCTCTTTATAATGTGCTGAAATCTTGGTTTGCCTTTAAGTATTATCTTTCACTTCAATTTTCACCTGTCTTGTTATAATGCATCTAGCTATGGCATTCTTTGAATTTGTGCTTGAAATTTTCTAATTCTTCAATGTGTCAATTATTTCTTTAAACTTTGGAAGTTTTAAGCCCTAGATACTTCAAATATATATTTTTTAACGCATAGCTGTTACTTCAGAGATTCCAAAATATGAATATAAGATTCTTTGATATTATCCCACAACGTCTCTAAAGATGTATATTTTTGCTTCTTTTTTCAGATTGGTAAATATATATGGCTCAGCCATCAAGTTTACTGATTTTGTCATTTTCATTCTATTCTTGAGAATATACAGTTAAATCACTTCAATTATTGAATTTTTCATTTCTTGACTAAGCCTTCTGCCTTTCGATTAATTTGAAATATATTTGCCTATATTTATTAGAGCATGGTTATAGTCACTTCTTTGAAATCTTATTTCAAAAACTTTGCAAAGTTTATTAATTAACCTTTCCTTGAGAGTAGTTTTCCTGGTTCTGTGCTTTTCAAGGAATTGGGATTATATCCTGGATATTTTCTCTTTTTGTTATGGAACTCTGAGTCCTATTATGTCTTTTTCAATAATGTTCATTTTCTAAAAATTTATTAGAGCAGGAGATCAACCTCGTTAGGTTCATACTACAAATCTTTCTGTGGGCTTTGTTTCTGGTATCAGTTTAGTTTTCAAAGATTTCCAATGTTATTTGGGTGTGCCACGTATGTGCACTACCCAGGGCCCAGTGTGGAGACTGAGTGGTGTTTTATACCCCAATTTAATTCTTAAAAGTCAATGCTGTAGCAGGTTTTGGGTCAGTTTCAGAGATACACCATTCAGTCTTGACCTCAAGGCTTTATACACAGATTTAAGACTTACTTTCTTCAGCTCTCTAGTCTCCATGCTTTTCATTAATCCCTGGCTGCCAGGGAGCACTGTTACTAATACAATGAAGTTTTAATTTCCACATGGCATCACGCACCTCCTGCTAATATCACAATATGATTGAGGGGCCTCATACTTTAGACAAATATCAATCCTTGTGACATTCTTCTAAAAGCCTTCCACTCCCATTATTTGATGAAATAAATATGGTCAACTGTTCACTATTCTCTCCTCTCCCACAATCTTCACAGGCCTATGTAATCTATAGCCTTTCTAATTAGCACTCCAGTAAACATTCTCTCAGGAAACACTAATTCCTCATTTCTAAAACAAACCCTTCCTTGACTACTTGGCAATATTTAGCACCCTTGACAACACCAAACTTCTCTAAACCTCCTTTTCAATTACTTTGCATACTGACCTAGTTTTATTTGGGGGGTGGGCATTTTTATTTCTATTTCCACCCCAAACTTTCCAATCTCTTCTTCTCCAACTACTGTACATGTTGAATTTTCTCTAAGTCTGTCACTGACCCTGTTTTACTCTTCACACTCTAATGAATTCAATTAACTTTCATATTTTTCAACTTTAAAACTTCAACCCAAATTTCTCAAATTAAGGCAGCAATTGTGGATTTCCACTTGCAAATGTATAGGGCTTTTACCTCAGTGTGTTCAGAATTGGGTTTATCTTCTCAAATCTATTTCAATAGATTTAAGGTCTCTAGTTAGAATGCACAATATTCATCCATTTGCTAATGTCATCAAGTTTTTGTGGTCTGATCCTATTTTTAATAATTTTGAAAGTAATATTTGTATCACCCTAGGTCTCTCCATTTCTACTGTTTGTCCCATCCTGATTACAGAGAACTATCATCTCTCTGGATCAGCACTTCTACAATAACCTCATAACCACTTTCCCAGCGTTTAATAATTCTCCTCCCTTCCTGTAGGAAGAGTGAATTTTTTTTTCCTAAACGTGTATTTGAAATTGTCACTTACCTAATTAACATCCTTTGGTAGTCAGTCATCCCACTTCTGATCATGTCCAAACAAAACTTCTACAAGTGATTACATATTTTGATTTCAGCTTTCTCTCTAGTCGAATTTCTATCCTCCTCTTCACACCTGTCTATAACTTAGCCATACCAAAACTCCTTTACACTTAACATTCTGTTTCCTCTAATCTCTACACCTTTGCACATAATCTTTTCTTGGTATATTCTTATCTACAACAATGAATATTGGTCATTAACCCACTCTTCCTCCATATCCCAGGTACAAAGTTAAAAGACTTTGTATTTCAATACACCTTGTATATCCAGGGCTTTACATGTTCTGCATGATATATAATAAATATTTTGAATAGAGAAGGGGCAAGAAACCTTAAGCCAGACATATCTGCTAGTTTTGTTTTAAAAATTTTACGATTTTCACAGATGTTAATTATACACTTTCCATTTACTTCACATTCTGGTCCCTTTTGACAAAGATTAAGTCTGATTCTAGGAAAAAGCTTTAAGAAAAACTCTTTAATTTCTATTTTAAAAGTTTTATTGTTCTCATTTAGAAACCTACTCCTTCCCCTGAACTGTCTTTTTTTTTTTTTACATCCTATTAGACAAGTATACAGCATAGGTTTTTATATTTAGTACCATATCTCAGTACTCAATTTCTTCTTCCAATAGTTTAAGCACAGAACAGTTTGCATTTTTTCTTTCCTCTCCCCTTTCTTCCCTGATCTTTGCTGTGTTTGTGTATTTATTAACCATTATGGACTTACTCTTGACTTCAAATTAGTATGCTATAAAAGGTAAAAGTTTTGAATATGAAGTCAAGAAATTTCATAGACTAAAAAATTTGCATATTCACCAATCCAAAGAGGATGTGTCAAAATCCCACTACTGTCTCCCACATCTCCCCAAAACCTAAGAATTCCACAATTGAATTCCAAAACACATTTCCCCATTCATGTAACAAATACATATCTTAGTGAAAGAGACCATAAATGAAGTACACAGAAGTATAATACAGGTAAATGGCAGACTGAAAGAGAAAGTTTTTATTCAATATCTTAGAGAACATTATGGTGTTACTGAATCTTGAATAAGAAACAGTTTTCCAAATAGCAGTTTGTAGTTCATCCTCAACAAAAACATCACAAAGAATAAATATGGTGTTTTGGGGAAACTGTCCTCTGACCTGGCTGCAAAAGAAATTATCAAAGGAGAAGTTCTGCAAGGAGCAAGGACAGAAAGGTAATATACTATCAAAGACCTTTTGCCAAGCTAAAAAGCTTGCTTTAGGCTACAAAAAGCCCTTAAGTGAACTGATCAGGTTTTCAGAAAGCAGCTAAGAGTTCATATACTTGAATAAAGGGAATAGTTCTATCTGCTATAAATCATTTAATTTCTTTAAAAATTATACTAATTTGGGGCGCCTGGGTGACTCGGTTAAGTGTCCGACTTCAGCTCAGGTCATGATCTCACAGTTCATGAGTTCGAGCCCCGCATTGGGGTCTTTGCTGACAGCTTAGAGCCTGCAACCTGCTTCAAATTTTGTGTTTCCCTCTCTCTCTCTGCCCCTCTCCCACTCACACATGCATGCCCGCGCTCTCTCTCTCTCAAAAAAAAAAAAAATATATACACACACACACACACACACACTAATTCAATGAGGTGTTATTCCATTTTAAAGATGAAATTATGAGCCAAAAATATTGAGTAATTTGTTTAAGGGCATACAGTTGATAATAAATACAGGATGCAAATTTAGGTTCCACAAGCTAGTACATATAACTACTGCATCATATAAAAAAGAACACTTAACAATAAAGAAAATCAATTAAGGAAAACAAAAACAAAGGCACAACTCAAGATGAAGAATCTGTACATGTGTTTCTTAAATGCTTATTTGCCTTTGGGTCAAATATAGAAAGAGAAGCTCGATCTTTTAAAAATTGAAGATACCTTCAAGTAAGACATTTTAACTGATCTGTAGCTATGTGTGAGCATACTGGATCATCTCTCGTGTGAGCATTCCATTGTTAAAAGATTTCTTGTGTAATTACAAGATGAAAAACAGATTGCTGATACTACCCTCTGTGATGGGACTCCTTACTGTTGCAAATGGAAAGAGATTTTTTGAGTTAATTGAAAACACAGCTTGATGCCCCATGCAGTTTAAATACAGAAATTCAATGCATAGAAAAATAATAAACTATGTTAATGTTTAAATTGAGATAAATTGGTAGAAAATTTTGAATTATAATTGTTTTATTCTCTAAACATACAATCTGTACATTATGGATAACATGAAGATATTTGTTAAGCGAACTCACATTCATCGTTTGGAACAAACATTCAAGTCAACAATGGCAATGTAAAGTGACTAGGAAGGAAAAGATTCTGCTAGAATCAGTACGTAAATAATAAGCAGTCATGTAAATGCTTTATTTTACAGTAAGTCACTTGATACAAACAAATTACCTTTCTGGTAAGATACCATTATTACTGCCATTTTGCAGGTGATAAAACTGTAATATGGTGACATTAAGAATGCCAAAAAAACTAATGACTATTTAGTGACAAAGTCAGTAACCATATTTGTGACAGTGCAACTTCCTAATGATCTTCCCCTCCTCTAACTTCATCCAACAAAATTTTTGAAACAGGCACTCTCCTATATGCTAGGAGCAAAGCCACAGACTGTAGCTGTATGACTCCCATTTGCTAGATGGATATAGGAAATAAACAGTTAAGGAAATAACTATGATTTATATGAATAAGCTAATGCAGATTAAGTAAAAAGTGTTGGGGGATGTTGAGATTTCCCTTCAAGTGGTCAAGAAAAAGCCCTTCAAGGAAGTTAAACAGAAATGAAATGAGTGAATAAAATAGTCCTTCATTTACATATTCATATTGTTTTACATATATTTTATATATACACATATACATATGTATATAAACACATGAAAATCTATATACATGTGTAAGTATACATATATACAAGAATACAAATTTTAAAATTCCCTAAGGCAACCAAGTTATTCCAGAATCAAAATTAATTTATAATTATTCCAACCCTCATTCTCTGCATAAAATATAATAGCAGACATAGAGGAAAGAGTCATTATAGTGACTAAAATATATAATTTTATATAAGGAAGTTTAAATATGAATGATAATCAAAACACTGTGTTATTCCCCATTTCCATCCAGCCAAACTATTACTTTCTGATCCTCAGTGGAAAAGAATATACATTTGACTTCTCCAGATTCAAACACAGAAGACAGACAAATGTATTCCTTGCTGACTTTGCTAGTGTCTTATAGGGATGCTTCTCATGCTCCTGGAGCCTGTTGGCAGTTAAAAGAAAAATACTGGATAGAACATAGACTTCAAAAAAAAATTGACAAACATTCCAAAAACTCCCTGTGAGAAAATAGATGTGGACTGAGGACAAAGACTAGCAGCTTAGGAGTAGACACTACACAAGTATTTGAACCACACTTAAACTTGTACTTGAGGAGCTGCCCTTGCTCAGTCAGGAGCATATAAACCATTTTCTGTTGGACAGCGTGTATTGCTGCAATACCAAAGCCTATAATGTGATAGATTCCTTACAATTTATAATGGCACATCAGGCTACACAGGCACTTTATGTCCCAAGGACAGGTATTAAGTTCTAAAGCCCAACAGTCAGCTATGAAGAACATCTCAGGCATCTGAAGAACCACCCAAATCCCTAGGGATCTACTTTGTGACTCTTCTGCTGGGGCTCTTCAGAGATTTAATATAATGTATGGATTTATTAGAGTACAATTGGATCTGCTGGGTTAGAAAGAACAGTCAAGGAGAAAATTTTTTATCCCAGCCTGGAAATGTTGCAGAACCTTTCATGCTCAGGGTCCCACTCAAACTCTGCACCCTTATGCATTACTTGAATGCAACGTATGCTGTCACCAACATTTAAGGGGCCCAACCAAGCTTTTCAGGTCTTAGTGATAGGTTGTATATGTAATAGCAACCTGTGTCCTAATTTGAGGAGAATGCCATGACAATCTTTCAGACTACTAGTCCCCTGTAAATTTCACTGAAATGGAAGAACACTGAATTTTCACAATTCTTTACCCTTCCAGAAGGTATGTGTCCTAACTAATTTGGTCCCTCAATCTCAAGACTAATCAGCATGTTCTCATCAATAGATAATCTGTTTTATATTCTGCATTATGTAAAGGAACTCAAGATCTCTACACTACTATTTGCAGAGAGGATGACAATTAATACAGACCTGAGGCAAGACCATGAGAATGTATTGTTTTCCTTTCCAAGTAAAAGAAACTACTCCTAGTAATCGTCTTTAATAGAGTGTAAAAAGCAATTGCCAGATTAGGAGCTTCAGTTATGCAGACCTTCCTCCAGTTAGGAGATCACACTTGAAACTGCAGTGCAATTGAAATAAGAACCAAGCAAAATTTGACTACAATCTAGAGAGATTATTACGTGTAAGATAAATAAGAATGTGACAGAGGCACCTGGGTGGCTCAGGTCATGATCTCACAGTTTGTGAGTTTGAGCCCCGCTTCGGGTTCAGTGCTGATAGCTCAGAGCCTGGAGCCTGCTTTGGATTCTGTGTCTCCCTCCCTCCCTCCCCTCCCTCTCTCTCTCTCTGTCCCTCTCCCACTCATTCTCTGACTGTCTCTCTCTCAAAAATAAGCAAATGTTAAAAAAAAAAAAAGATTTTGAGAAACCACTAATCTTTTTCCAAACTTGTTTTTTTTTAATGGCATTTATTGAATCTACAATATACATTTTTTTATCAGATTGTTTAAAAAAGAAAAAAAAACAGACCACCAAAGGGCTTCCACATAGTACTACATAATATAATAGCTGTTGCTCCATTGGTTGAAAAACCAATTTGAAATTACCATAAATTTATTCCATTTATACATTCAGAAACTAAACAATGACAGATTAGTTCCATGAACCAAATGGCCTACCCTTGTGCAAGATTTGTACCCAAACTTAATTGAGGCCCATAATAACTCTACTTTGGTGGACCACAGTCACATACTGAGTGTCCAGGACCAATATCAACCCGCTAAAACATAGTTTTATTTATTTATTGATTTGTTTGTTTATTTAATTTTTTGATAGTTTAATTTTATGCCAGCAAAGTTTTCATTAGTAACCACAGCTTCTAATAAATATAGCCTATAGGATGATTTACAATCTATGAGTTTCATATGATCTTGAGATATGCTGAGTAAATTTAAGTTATATTTGTGCCTTGAGATTTAGAAACTGTACATATAATCAAGCACTTTGGTACACTGTTTATAGATTTCATGTCTTGGTAAACTGAGGATCTTTTTATCACCATCAAAATCTGCAGTTTATTTATTTTTTAATGAAATTTATTGACAAATTGGTTTCCATACAACACCCAGTGCTCATCCCAAAAGGTGCCCTCCTCAATACCCATCACCCACCCTCCCCTCCCTCCCACCCCCCATCAACCCTCAGTTTGTTCTCAGTTTTTAACAGTCTCTTATGCTTTGGCTCTCTCCCATTCTAACCTCTTTTTTTTTTCCTTCCCCTCCCCCATGGGTTCCTGTTAAGTTTCTCAGGATCCACATAACAGTTAAAACATATGGTATCTGTCTTTCTCTGTATGGCTTATTTCACTTAGCATCACACTCTCCAGTTCCATCCATGTTGCTACAAAAGGCCATATTTCATTTTTTTCTCATTGCCATGTAATATTCCATTGTGTATATAAACCACAATTTCTTTATCCATTCATCAGTTGATGGACATTTAGGCTCTTTCCATAATTTGGTTTTTGTTGAGAGTGCTGCTATGAACATTGGGGTACAAGTGGCCCTATGCATCAGTACTCCTGTATCCCTTGGGTAAATTCCTAGCAGTGCTATTGCTGGGTCATAGGGTAGGTCTATTTTTAATTTTCTGAGGAACCTCCACACTGCTTTCCAGAGTGGCTGCACCACTTTGCATTCCCACCAACAGTGCAAGAGGGTTCCCGTTTCTCCACATCCTCTCCAGCATCTATAGTCTCCTGATTTGTTCATTTTGGCCACTCTGACTGGCGTGAGGTGATACCTGAGTGTGGTTTTGATTTGTATTTCCCTGATAAGGAGCGACGCTGAACATCTTTTCATGTGTCTGTTGGCCATCCGGATGTCTTCTTTAGAGAAGTGTCTATTCAACTTTTCTGCCCATTTCTTCACTGGGTTATTTGTTTTTTAGGTGTGGAGTTTGGTGAGCTCTTTATAGATTTTGGATACTAGCCCTTTGTCCGATATGTCATTTGCGAATATCTTTTCCCATTCCGTTGGTTGCCTTTTAGTTTTGTTGGTTGTTTCCTTTGCTGTGCAGAAGCTTTTTATCTTCATAAGGTCCCAGTAACTCACTTTTGCTTTTAATTCCCTTGCCTTTGGGGATGTGTCGAGTAAGAGATTGCTACGGCTGAGGTCAGAGAGGTCTTTTCCTGCTTTCTCCTCTAAGGTTTTGATGGTTTCCTGTCTCACATTTAGGTCCTTTATCCATTTTGAGTTTATTTTTGTGAATGGTGTGAGAAAGTGGTCTAGTTTCAACCTTCTGCATGTTGCTGTCCAGTTCTCCCAGCACCATTTGTTAAAGAGGCTGTCTTTTTTCCATTGGATGTTCTTTCCTGCTTTGTCAAAGATGAGTTGGCCATACGTTTGTGGGTCTAGTTCTGGGGTTTCTATTCTATTCCATTGGTCTATGTGTCTGTTTTGGTGCCAAAAATCTGCAGTTTAAATCATTTTGTTACCCTATTGTCCCTGCTTCCAAATATAATTTATCCCCTTTATTGCTCAAGATTAAGATAGCAATAAAGCTTCTCCAAAATTACCACTGAAATTAGGAATATCTTCATAGCATCTCCTACCATCATCCCCTCCTAAAAGGTCCAGCAATCAGAGGTTTATATGGAAGTTGGTTTTCCTTCACTAATGCATTTCTCAAGCCTATTTTTTTTTAATGTTCATTTATTTTAGAGAGAGGGAAACACAGGCTCCAGGCTCTGAGCTGTCAGAATAGAGCCCGATGTGGGGCTCAAACTCAAGAAGTGCAAGATGACCTGAGCTGAAATCAGAGGCTTAACCACTTGAGCCACCCAGGCACCCCTCTCAAGTCTTTAATTAAGGATTATTCTTCAGGCACCTAGGTGGCTCAGAGTTAAGCCTATGTCCTCAGCTCAGGTTATGATCTCACAGTTTGTGAGTTCAAGCCCTGCATCAGTCTCTGTGTTGACAGCTCAGAGCCTGGAGCCTGCTTCAGATTCTGTGTGTGTGTGTCTCTCTCTGCCCCTTCTTTGCTAGTGCGTGCTCTCTCTCAAAAATAAACAGTAAAAAAAAAATTTAAAAAGAAATATTCTTCCAAGTCATGAGTATGTGCCAGTATGTATATGTGCAGGTCTTTCATAAAAAATTCATTCCTTCTCCACTGCATGTTTATTTCATTCATCCCTTCACATTATATCAAAGAAATTTTGACACTTTAACCTCAGTGAGGAACAGCCACTATTGAATTCAGCTTTCAAGTAGCTCAGCACAAATTCCTTAAGCCACTTCCAACTACTGGAATAATTAGAATCCATATCTGATAAGTTACCTATAAAGATAAATTTCTCACATGATTATATTTTATCCTCTTCACTCTAACATCTTTCAAATCCAATTTTACACATTTTCCCTTAAGCCTCCATAAATACAAATTAGCAAAAATACTATCTTTTCCTGTGTTATGTCACACCTGAATCCCTACAGCATATTATAACCTAGTTATAGATGAAATAAGGGATTGAAGTAGTGCATCTTTAGAATAAACATTCTCTTTTACAATATTTTTAAGATAAAAAGTGGGTTACTTCCATTGACAATGAAGCCTTGGACATCTTTCAGAATCATTTGAATCCATTTATGTTATTAATCTACTTCTTTACAAAAGATTCCTAGTTGATACATTAAATACTTGATAAATTTCTGGCTTCAGCTTACAGCATAATTCAACAACATGGTTAATTACATTGGGTATAATTTTCAGTCACTTCTATCACTGTGACTTAAAAGTTGGTTTTATTTCCCCAGTTTGTCCTTTTCATTCTGTAAACTCTGTTCAGACTTATACCATTAATAGCTACCATCACGAACACTCATGTACAGTAACAGCAACATGCCTCACCAAAGCCTTATCTTCCTCAGGTGCTTCAATCTAAGTGACTAGTGACTATAATTTAATCCAGATGCCAAGGCATGCCATATTCACAGAAGAACTTTTTTTTTTCCATTTTAAAGAAACAATCTCAGAATTCCATCTGTGAGGGTCCATTTTCTGATGTTTCACTCATGGTGCAGCCACAACACAAAAAATACTCTGTGTGCTGAAATGGGTCCATAATGGCGAGTCCATTGTGTACTTATCTAACTCCATATTCAGGGACCTCGTATCAGTAGATTGAAAACTGTCATGATGGGAAGTATTCACACCTTAGAAATGAGCAAATTTTAAAAATCATGGATACCTTTGCCCCACCCTACCACAGAACCAGTTGTTAAAAATTTACCATCACAGAGCTGTACTTACAAATTTAGAGAAGATGGAGTTTGACAGATGGAATTTATTACACATGTACTGGATAAGAGAAAAATGACTACCTTGGGGTTATCTAGAAAACAGTAATTACAGAAATTAGTTCCAAACCCTACTGCTAGGAAGCCTAAAAGAGATATTATGAGAATCCAGTGGCACAGAGAAGCTGTGCATGAGATAGGTTCTTAGAGGGATGCAGCAATCCTAGACCTCGAGGTTGTTCTACCAGGGAGAAAGAGACAAGCCTGACAGGGACTCAGCCATGTGGACAGCAGTCTCAGGGAGGCCAGTTTCCCAGCAGATTAGGAGAGTGGCATGGCTGGTACTCTCACAATAAGGCATGGCTCGTTCACTCTTGGTACCTGTGAGTAAGCCCCAGACAGCTGGGGCTGCAAATGACTCTGGAAATTGATAGAAACTGAACAGGGTCACTAAAGGAATACTGACAGCAACTTGGAAATATAAAGAAAAGTTCTTATCCATTCTTCTCATCATATGATTTTCTCCTAATGCCTATTAGTTGACCCTAACAGAAAGCCAGCTTGTCAAAGAAATTGGGAACTATCATGTAAAAACTCACAGCCTAGGAAATCAAATTTGAATATAAAAGACATGGTTTTAAGAAATAAGTAAGGAACCAGAATGAGTAACTTATCCATCTTGTACAAAGGTTTAAAATTTTAGATGGAGGGCAACTGAAGAGACATGAAATGCTTGATGGTCACGGAATGAACTAATCAAGTACTCCAGAAAAATCACTTGGCATCAGTGTGCATGGTGAATGGGAAACAGGATGAAATTTATAGGGAAGAAAATGTTTAAGAGACTACTGCAATAATTTAGGTGAGAAATTTTGAGAGCCTCAATTTCAGAAGTGCCAGGGAGCTGAAGAGACAGGGTCGTTTGTACAATAATTCAGGATACTGAATTTCATTGGTCTTCACCCTATTTATTTTTTTTATTTATTTTTGGGACAGAGACGGAGCATGAACGGGGGAGGGGCAGAAAGAGAGGGAGACACAGAATCGGAAACAGGCTCCAGGCTCTGAGCCATCAGCCCAGAGCCCAACGCGGGGCTCAAACTCACGGACCGCGAGATCGTGACCTGGCTGAAGTCGGACGCTTAACCGACTGCACCACCCAGGCGCCCCGGTCTTCACCCTATTTAGATAACACTAAGGAAACACAAACTATTGAAACTGTTTACCTACATGAAATGTTTAAAAGTACTTAATACACCCAAAGAGTTGCTGATACAAATTTCATCTCATTGCTTCTAATTTTGTTTTCAGACTGTAGAAATAATTTTCAATGGCAAACATTATATAGAGACTTTATTTTCTTTTTTTTAATATATGAAATTTATTGTCAAATTGGTTTCCATACAACACCCAGTGCTCATCCCAAAAGATGCCCTCTTCAATTATAGAAACTTTAAAGGTATGTTTTTTTTAAGTTTATTTTGAGAGAGAATGAGTGAGGGAGGGGCAAACAGAGGGGGAGAGATAATCCCAAGAAGGATCTGTGCTCCAAGCACAGAGCCCCATGTGGGGCTTGATCTCACAAACCATGGGCTCATGACCTCAGCTGAAACCAAGAGTTGGAGGCTTAACCAGCTGAGCCAACCAGGAACTCCTGAAGGTATGTTTTAATATTAGATTTGGAAATTAAAAAACACAGAAATCCAAGTTAGAAATGTCACTATTTCACCTCTAGTGAAACTTAACTATAAGTGAAACTTAACCTATAGTTAAGTTGCATATGAAATCGTTGATTATACAGTAATAAAACAGATTTAATAATTACGTTCATAGCTTCACAGTAATCTCTGTACCAATAAATATATTCAGATATAAAGCACAGTTTTCCGTTTAGTTTTCATGTCAAGCACGGCAGCCTATATATAACACGCTGAAAAATTTTAAGGCTTTGATTACTCAGACAGCAATATTCTGGAGTCCTCATATCCTAATCAGCATCAGATACAGAAGTAAAAGTATTAATATCATCTCAGAGGGTAAATGTTCATTGTTTGGAAAATGTGTACTGATGAGCTCACATACAAATCATTCATGAGCCTATATACCACTAGAGCTTCCAAAATCCTGGATTAGAAGGAGAGTAACAGGATATCGGAATTACCAAAACTGCAAAGGTTGATCCCGAGAGAAAAAGCAAAGTGGTAAAATGAGCACTAAGAAGTTAGTACTTTGGACACCATTCAGGTACCTCTTGGCCTCCAGAGTTCCAACTAATAAGTATAAGATAGAAACAAGGCATCCCAGGCAGCAGTTCAACTTTGAAAATAAAAACATGCCAAGGCACAAGTCCAGTGCTGCAAATGGATTCAACACTGGGAAGAGCAGATCCTGAAGTGCTACTACCGGTCATGATGTGAGCTTTTGTTCATCCATTTGATTAATCAAATTATGGTTCTCATTAAGAGCAAAGGATATGCAGGCTACTGGCTTCTGATTTCCTGATCTGAGTCACTCTATCCCTTTCGGAAGAGTTCTCACCGAAGGAGCAAGGAGATGACATACACACTGTTCCTGGTAGGACTGCCTTAGAAATGGACAAAACTGGACCAACAGTGGTGCTTCACAAAAGATACTGCCACCGTGAGAAGGAAAAGGCAGACATGTCAACTAGGTCAGGCTACCTAACAATCAGTGACCAAAATTGTCAGTGCTACAGGAGTACTAATCCTATCCATATTACAGGAGTCAGTTTAACCCATCAGTAACTTAAGTTATTTCATGAAAAGGAATACTATTAATGCTACAAAATAATTATCAATCTGGGGCAGAGTTGACAGTAATGGGAGGAATAAATGAAAGATTTGTGGGTAAAAAGACTTGGTGTTGCTATATGTATACTTGGCCAAAAGAGTGAACAGTGTTAAGCTGCAAAACAAAACAAACAAAAACAAAACAAACAAACAAACAAAAAAAAAAACACAAAACCAACAAAAAAAACCCCACAAAAACAATGAAGCAGAAAATTAAAAAAAAAAAAAAAAAACACGAAGACACAAAAACTGAAAGCACATTAGTGAAGCAAATGATTATTATGAATTCACTATGGACCACACACACTTTTAAAATAAAAAGAGACACTCTTTAATAATGAGCTACTTTAGTTCTGAAAACAAAATAGCTGACATATATGCTTTAAACACAAAGAAAGTCTGAACTTACTAATATAACTCCTCTGAACTTACTAATATAACTCCGTCAAAGCGGGTCTCTTTAGGACTATTTTAGCATGTTGTTGAATTCAGATGCACATCCAAAAGCAAAGACAAAGCAATGTAATTCTTCGAAACACTCTTATAAAATGCCTAAGATGCTGCAGTAAAACCTGGGAATAGTTCTTAAAGTCTGTGTCACCCAATTATCTTTTGACAGCCTCAAGCACTGATATGGCATGCATCCCCCAGTCTCTCTCCCTCCAATATTCCCCAGACTTCCTCAAATTCAACCAAAATCTGTGCTTTCAAAGGAGCACCTCCATTCTCCTTTGGGGTATGGTATTTCCTATCATAAAAGATACTCAATTCTCCAATGTGAAAGAAACAAATTGGTTTCAGTTCCTTTCAGTTCTCTCAATCCTTGCTAGGATAAACAAAGGCCTAGAAACCATAGATTCATTTATATACTGATGTCTTCATAAGTAGATGTGTCTACTAAAAATAAATTACTCCTTATTTCCAACATTTTACACAATCACACTGACACCCACACAAGTCCTACAGAAGCAAACACCTACATTTGAAGCAGAAATGACATCCTTAAAAGAATTTATCTGCATGTAGTGGTTTTATCTCCACCCCACCCCCACATACCTTATGTGCTATGTTTGAAAGAAACTGTATGCCTATCTGATCTTTATAATTCTTCATTTCCGGCAGTTCCACTTTACTTCTTGACTTATATTTCTGTCAAGTCTATTTGTTAAAACATGTGGGCATGTATGTATGAGTATGCATGTACATGTGCTTTTCAACCAAGTTTAAAAAACATCAAAACAAATGAAATAACACAAATTCAATAGATACTGATTTCTTGCATTTTTAAAGATAACTTGCTACAGATTTTACAGGAGTTCTAAGAGATAATGTTCTAACACTTGCCAGCTGTGAGGATTGTATTTCAGATAAAAACTGGTCCCATTTTAGTCTAACATCATATTACAGCTGTTGAGTAATGACTACTTATAGACTTCTCCCCACCTCCATAAAAGGAAAAGATCCTAAACAATGAGTTACTAATGCAAGAAATGAAACGTTTCTTTGCATTTAGTTCATATTTCAAATATAGAAACAAATTTGTTTCAAGTCTTGTTCTCTATTACTCAATGATCACACTGTCTTACTATAAAGAGTGAAGTAAAAGTACATTATGGATTCTAAGGTATTGTTCTCTATCCAGCAAGCAGATAAGTGATCTTAAGGTGATAAAAATCAAAAATATTTGGAGCCAGCTGTATTAAATAAAAAAATAGACCTGAAAATAGAATGTAAGTTGTCAGAATGCATACCAATGATGAGTATACTCTGACATGTTGCTTTGGATAGGTTAATGTTTATATACGATGTGTTTTTTAATTGAGTTTCTTTTTTTCCTAAGTTAAAATTACATACAGAAGATACAGATATTTGTTGTACATTTGAGTTTGTACCAACCTGTACACACATAAAATTGACACATCAAAATATAGATCACTGTCATCACCCTAAAATCTTCCCTCATGCCCCTTTCCTCCACCTGTATCACAGAGGCAAGCATTACTCTTGCCTCTGGTTAACTATTTCAGGTTAGTATTGCAGGTTATACTTCATATAAGTAGAACGATACAAGGTGTTTGGTTTCTCCCCCCCATTTATATTGGGTTTGCTTTGCTTTATTTCCACACCCCACTCACATTCTAAAGATAACAGCTTAGGACATTTATATTTACATGTTACCTTTTTCTAATATAAACATTTATAATTAAGACTTTTTCTCAAAGCACTGCTTCAGCCTGCATCTCACAAAGTTCAATACAGTGTGCTTTCATTAGTGTTAAGTTAAAAATATTTTCTGATTTCCTAGGATGGGGGTTGAGGAAAATGGGTGAAGGGGAGTAGGAGACACAGGCTTCCAGGTATGTAATGAATAAGTCACAGGGAAGAAAGCTATAGCAGAGGAATTATAATCAATGATGTTATAATAGCAGTGCCTGGTGACAGATGATAGCTACACTTGTGGTGAGCAGAGCCGAACACAGACTTGTGGAATCATTGTATTGTACATCTGAAACTACTCTAACATTCTGCATCAAGTATACTTCAATGTAAGGGGGAAAAAAAGTACATTGATTAGTTTCCAAATAACTTGGGGTTATATGCATGTTTTTATTAATCTTTAATCATAAAGTATATTGAGAAGGTTTCAACTTTTGAAATTGACTATGACTTATGTTATGGACTATTACATTGTCTACACTGGGGTATGCCTTAGTCTTGTAGGGTTATTAGAAAATACCATAGACCAAAGGTTTCTGGGTGGCTCAGCTGGGTAAGCATCTGACTCTTGGTTTTGACTCAGGTCATGATGTACAGTTTATGAGACTGAGCCCTGCGTCAGGCTCTGAGCTGACAATGCCAAGCCTGCTTGGGATTCTCTCCCCTCTCTGTCTCTCTCTCCCTCTCTCAAAAACAAACATTTTAAGAAATACCACAGACTAGGTGACCTAACAAATCTATTTCTCTCAACTCTGGTGACTAGAAATTTGTAGTCAGGGTGCCAGCATTGATGGGATTCTGGTGAGAGCCCTTTTCCTGGCTTGTACTTTCTCTCTTTATAAGCATATTAACCCCATCACAGGGGCTCTACCCTCATGACCTCCTCTAAATCTAACCATTTCCTAAAGGACCTACCAACAAATACCATGTCATTGGGAGTTAGGGCTTTAACATATAAATTTTTGGGTTGCACAAATATGCACTCCAATAACAGGGAACGTTCATGGACTTAAAAAGAATATTGTGCAATCCACTTGTTGGCTATAGTGTTCTATAGCTTTCTATTTCCTCAGATTGGCTGGTAGTAATGTTCAAATTGTGTGTGTGTGTGTGTGTGTGTGTGTGTCCCTATTTTTCTACTTTTTTTGCAATTGAGAGGAATATTAAGTTTCAATTTTACAATTATGGATATGTCCTTTTTTCTTTCAATCTGTTATGTTTCTAGTACACATTTAGAATTATGTCGTGTATATGTGAAGCTCTATTAGGTACATACGTGTAATATGACAATTGTATTTATATATGTTTAGTAACATTGTTTTGAAGCCAAGTCTGTCTCATGGTAATATATATACCATGTTAGGCTTCTTAGAATTACAATTTACATGGTATATTTCTTTTTAGCATTCTGACTGCCATCTATTTGTGGTGTTTTTAATTTTTTAATGTTTAATTTTGGGGGGGGGAGGTTGTGGGAGAAGGGCAGAGAGAGGGATAAACAGAATCTGAAGGAGGCTCCAGGCTCTGAACTATCTGCACAGAGCCTGACGTGGAGCTTGAACTCATGAACCACAAGATCATAACCTGAGCAAAAGTTGGACGCTTAACTGACTGAGCCACCAAGGCACCCCAGTTTCGTCTCTTATAAGCAGCATACAGTGGTGTCTTCACTTACTGATAATCTCTAACTTTTTATTTGGAGCTATTACCCATCTACATTTTTTTATTTTTACTTTTTAACATTTATTTTTGAGAGACAGAGCACAAGCAGGGGAGGGACAGAGAAAGAGAGAGGGAGACACAGAATCCGAAGCAGGCTCCAAGCTGTCAGCACACAGACTGATGCGGGGCTCAAACTCACAAACTGAGATCATGACCTGAGCCAAAGTTGGACGCTCAACCCACTGAGCCACCCAGGCTCCCCTAGTTCATCTACATTTAATGTGGTCACTGGTATGGGTTTAGATTAAGTCAGTCATCTTGTTTTCCATTTGTTTCCTTTTCATTTTACCTTTGGTACACTTTCTTGAAATATTTGCATTATTTTTTTTTTTACTTTATTCTCATCAGAAGTACCATATATTTTATTCTTTAGAGGCTATTCTAGGTTGTAATGTTATTTTTTAATTACAGTTTATCCTAATTAGTAAGCCATATTTTTATTAAAGGCAGCGATTTTTTCTTAACAGGAATAAGAAAAGGATGTCCATTCTCATCACTTTTACCCAATAAAATAAAGTCCTAGCCAGAGCAATTAAGCAATAAAAAGAAATAAAACATATCTGGAATAAAAATTAAAAAGTAAAATAGTCTCAAACTACATAAAAAAAACTAAAGACTCCACAAAAAATTTGTTAGTATGAATGAAAAAAATTCAGTAAAGTTTCAGGATACAACATCATACAAAAATCGATTGCTTCCCTATTCAGTACCAGTGAACTACCTGTAGAAGAAATTAAGATGAAAGTCCTATTTTCAATAGCCTTAAGAAAAATAAAATACTCAGGAATAAATTTAAGGTGCTGAAATATAACTGAATATACAATGAAAACTCTAAGGCACTGATGAAAGAAAACTGACAACTCAAAGGGAAAGAAATCCCATGTTTCTTGACTGAAAGAATTAGTATTGTTAAAATATTCATTGTATAGGAAGCAATAGAGATACAATGCAATCCTTATCAGAATTCCAATGATATTTTTCATAGAAGTAGAAACTATTTTGAAGTTAGTCGGCAGAAGAGGTGATGATGCCTGTATTTTGCATATATCATGGACTCAGAGCCAACAGATTTGCCGATTGGATAGGAGTCAGAGTAACATATCAAGTGACACATCAAGGTCTGATGGGGAAGATAAAGAGTTCAGTTTGGACTGAGAGCTCAATGAGAAGGTAAGAATATACGTATGGTATTTGAACCACACTATAGATGAAATCAAGAAATTTTGTGCAGATAGAAAGGTCGTCAAAATTGAAACTTGAACTAATTTAATGCTTAGAGATCAAGGTGAGATGTAAACCAGTAAAGAGAACAAAAAGGAGGGGCTCATGAATAAAGAGGAAAAATGAGTTAGTGTACTGTCTGGAAAATCAATGACTCAGTTTTCCACCATTGTTAAGAAATAGCACTTTTAACATGGAAAACAATCTGAGATACAAAGGTTTATTGGAGTGACTTTCTAAGATGAGAAAGCAGATAAAAAAAAGGAAATATTAGTCTAAGCTGTTGAATTTTATCATAAGTGTAGACGATGAATGAAATAAAAACTTAAGGGAGTGTTATTAAGTTAGGGAATGATGGTTTTCTCTCAAAACAGGATGTATGTATGACACATGGTTTTATCCTGAAGAGCAAGATCAAACTGACCAGGTAAAAATCATGCACACAAAAGGGGATAATAGATTAACCATAACTTTTAAGAGGGAATAAAAACCAGTGAAGCACTGGAGTGAAGCTTTGATAGGAAAACAGGCATTTTCTCTACGATAGCAAGACAGAGGTAGGTAGGTAGGTAGGTAGGTAGGTAGGTTCAGATAGTGATGGCAGGTCACAGATGGATTCTTCTTCTGATTGCTTCACTTCTCTTTGAGAGAAAGCAAGAAGTACAAATGCTGGAGTGAGGAAAACAAACGAACTGCTGGTGGTATTAGGAAAAGTGAAAATTCAGTGTCTAGGATATTGGAATAATGGATGAAATAATACTTTCTTATTGCTTGGAAGTTCTAAGAATCCACTTGAGGTTAATGCTCATGGTTTTAAATTGAGACCAGATAACTTGCATGTTTTCTCCAGCCACATTCAACTTAGTGAGTCCAGGTATGAATCAGGAAGTATGGTGTATTTAATTTCACACAGCATAACACACACTATACAGGTCTACAGAAGGGTCTGTGAGGGGAGTGTGTGCACATGGAGTTTTATGAGTAATGAACTGATAACTTTATGGGGTGCCTGCAGGGGTGGCTCCATCAGTTAAGCATCCGACTTCAGCTCAGGTCATGATCTTACGGTTCCTGAGTTCGAGCCCTGCATTGGGCTCTGTGCTGACAGCTTGGAGCCTGGAGCCTGCTTCAGATTCTGTGACTCCCTCTCTCTCTGCCCCTCTCCCACTTGCACTCTCTCTCTTTGAATTAAAGTTATAAGAGTAGGGCAGTAAAGTATAATAAATACATGCTAGAGTTTTGGACTCTACATGCTAGGATTGGACTGTTAAAAACATGGGAGAACACGTTGAAGTGTAGGATACTTGTTAACAATTACTGGTAATGGCCAGATCTTAATTTACTTTCACAGATGTGGTGGCTGCAGTAGTGGTAGGAGAAAAGCTGACTGCAAGAGTAGAAGTTAAAACTGAGGTTAGATTATAGGGTCATCTATGTGTATGTTGAAATCCCCGAGAATTACCATAACAGCACTGAAGAGAATAAGCAGACTGATTATTAAAATCTTTATAGAATGCTTAGAGTGATTAAGTCTCTACTGGACTGTAGAAAAAGACAACAGCAGGTGACAGTACATGGCAGAAGAATCAAATGGGAAGTATGGGGACAAAGGGGGGCAAATGAACTGAAAGCCCTAATGAAGAGTAGCTAGGACCTCATACCCAGGCTAAGTGAAATGAAGAGTTACTAAAAGATCTTTCTGTTGTTCTACCTCTTCTTTCAGTTTCTGCCTTTATGCTCCATATAAAGTTATATTTACAAATGAAATAGAGGAAGAAAAACATTTATGGAGCAATAAAGATGAGCTGAGATTATATGCAATATTGTAATTTGTGACTAATTTTAATTCAAGTCAACTCAAGATGTCATCCTCTACCATATTATTGTATACAGTAATGAGGACACAAGAATTAATAAAATGCTGTCCCTGGAACTGAAAAGTTTATCTAGGGAAGGAGAGAAATACCTAATTGTAATTTAAAGTTTGAGACAGTAGAAAGAGAAGATGAAAATGACAAGCATTAAAAATGGTTGCAGAAAGTAAAAACTGAACTCTAACAATGTGAGTAGAAATATGTTTATGGAAGAAGAAATTATGTTTATGGAATAAGTTATTCAACAGAGGGAAAGTACATGTAACGGAAAAGATTTGTCCAAGTATTTGGGAGAGTTCCTAAATATTTGTATGAGATCAGGTAGGAGAAAAACTAATTCTAAGGTATTTTATGGTAAACTGTGTCTTCCAAGTGTTTTTGTTTTGTTTTTGCAGGTAATAGAATATTTTGTGATCAAATACATTTGTGAAATGTGATACATTTTGCCTGTTTTGTGTGTTACTGATATTTACAAAGCTCTTGAACCTACTGTCAATTCAGATTTTTCCAATACTGTTTGGCTACAGTAATGGTAAACATTTTTATAGGTTAAAAAGCACTCCAAATAATCTAAAAAAGTAAACATTTTGGTTCATGTATTTGGAAAAGATACAAAAAGCTTACAGAATTGAATGAATTGCAGGGATCATGGTTGTCAGTCCTTGGAACTGGAGTTACCACCACGAATCAATCTCTACTTGTCAAGGAATAGCTTCATTCTATCCTAATATGGATATGGGATTAGGTCTTTACTTCCTATTGGCTCTGGCTCTCCCAATACTACTTTGCCACTTTTTTTCTAGCAGGTAAATGTTCCCAGTGTCAAATCAAGAATTCTCACAGAAAAATAGAAATGAATAATCTGTCTTATGTGCCCACCTATGTGTGTGTTACGGGTGAGTTGTGGCTTAAGTATAGTAAAGGAAGCCAGAAGACTAGGGCACCTTACTACCACAAGGATTTCTACCACACAAGGAATTTTCATTGAAGTACTATTAATATACTTTGAAATTCAAACAGTCCCCTGTTTTCAAATCTGTGTATTCACTAAACATCTCTCAAAATTTAGTCAACATTTTAGAATTTAAATATTTCTTCAGCTAATGCAATTTAGTAAAGGTTAACATATGCTATTTTACATATATTTAAATTTTATTTGTTAAAGTAAAATTAAACCCATGACATCTGAGAGTATTTAGATACTTTGTATTACTCTTTTTTCTCATTCATAGCAATTTTCTTCAACTATTTATGGAAGAGCTTAGTCTGTTGCTTTTCCATTGATTATTCCATAGGACTTTTTACAGTATGTTACTCTGTAAACTTCCTATGCATTCTTGACCACAATCTTATAAAAGAATATTTCAGTTCCAGTAAAAAATGTACTGAGGAAAATGGGGCGAGGTCTGCAGGTGTGTCTGCTCATGGGGCTTCCATATTAGTGTGGGAGGGAAAACTATAAATAAATTTAATACCAAATGGTGATTGACAAAAATAGTTGAGAACACTTTTTGACTAAGAAGGCATCTCTGTCTTTCTAAAAAGAAACCAGAATGAAACAAGTGACTTATGAAAACAAATAAGGGAATTAGGCTGGAAAGGAGACAAACCTTATGTCCAAAAGTTGCCGAGATAGATAAATGCTAAGTGTGTTTGACAAATACCAAGGAGGCCACGTTTTTTTTTTGTTTTTTTTTGTTTTTAATGAGACATGTTTCCCAGAAGAATTAGCAAGAATAGAACGATTATTCTACAGATTTACAAATCCCTTTAATGTCTGGATTTCCAGAAGACACATTGATTCTCAATCATGCTTCTGAATTCAGTCTGTGGTATTATGGTAGTTTTGGTTGAAATATGTGGAGAAAATCTGGTCTCAGATATGTTAGGAAGGAGTATTTTATTTTTTTTATTTTTTATTTTTTTTTAATTTTTTAAATTTTAATTTTTTTTAACGTTTATTTATTTTTGAGACAGAGAGAGACAGAGCATGAACGGGGGAGGGGCAGAGAGAGGGAGACACAGAATCGGAAGCAGGTTTCAGGCTCTGAGCCATCTGCCCAGAGCCCGACACAGGGCTCGAACTCACAGACCGCGAGATCGTGACCTGAGCTGAAGTCAGCTGCTTAACCGACTGAGCCACCCAGGTGCCCCAGGAAGGAGTATTTTAATAACCTTTTCAGTTAACTGTGGATACTTTTTGATTCAACACTAAAACTAGGTAAAGGATACTGTCTTAAAGGTTACAATTGTAATGTACAATCTGAAGCCTTATCAGTGAAGTTTACGTGGTCTTATGTTGAAATCTGTTGGCCTATCTTGTGCTTTAAATGACCATGCAGGATTTTTTAAATATCATACACTAGTTACTTGAAAAATATCGGTTCACTGAATTATATGGACATTATAAAATCTAATGTACTTCACCAAACCACATTAAAAAAAAATCACGACGGCTAACATCCCTGCCAATATCATAAGAGCCTGTCAAGCTCAGGGTGGCAGATACAGGTTTCTGAAAATTCTAATATTTACTCAAAAACCTCAATTTATCATTGGAAACCCATGTTTTCAATGGTTTTCCTTGAAATGACATTCATTTCTATAATGTCTCTGCCAAATCCTCAAGTCTGAATAACGAGTCTGTCTGAAGTTGTCCTTTCAAGGAAAAATGGTATTTCAAGAAGACAGTGGCTAGTTCACATCACAGCTCTCGTGTCACACAGGTGCTTTTCCCTGAGACAGTCATAATGCTTCAGGATGCAGCAGAAATACTTTATGCATTCTTCCCATTTCACCACAGAATACCAAAGAGGCCAATTTAACTTAAAATTTACAAGAGACAGGGGCACCTGGGTTGATCAGTTTAGTGCCCTACTCTTGATTTTGGCTCGGGTCATGATCTCACTGTTCCTAGGTTTGAGCCTCACGTTGGGCACTGTACTGATATTGTGGAGCCTGCTTGAGATTCTGTCTCCCCCTCTCTCCGTCCCTCCCCTGCTTGCTCTCTCTCCCTCTCCCCCCTCTCTAAATGAATAAAAATAAACTTAAAAAAATAAAATTTACAAGAGACAAAAATAATGACAATAAATAGCATTTTTTGTCTATATTACACTTCCAAAATTCTACTCTTTATTACCTCATTTATGTTAGTCATTACAATAATCCTATGACAGATAACATGTTATCAATCTCAGAGAGCCAAATAGAAAGATTAACTTTTTCAAGGTTTTTAA
Organism: Prionailurus bengalensis; assembly: GCF_016509475.1. Lineage (NCBI taxonomy): Eukaryota > Metazoa > Chordata > Mammalia > Carnivora > Felidae > Prionailurus > Prionailurus bengalensis. The sequence continues at coordinate 61,289,603 of NC_057343.1, read as the reverse complement.
GCTGACATATAGGATCTAGAAGTCAAACCTGAAGTAATCTGATGCCATGCTCTCACTATAAATTTCTACTAGATTTTAGATAAAATATTGTTACCTAGCTAGTTAGATATTTTCCATTACCCTTTCAAATGCAGTTCAAGCATTTATAGGTTATGAGGATGTAAATCTTACTTCTGATTTGGACATTAAGTATACTACATTGACAAACCATAGAATCTGTACATCACAATTCCTCTTTCACTTAGAGGTTCATGATTTTCTCCCATATAATTTTCTTAGTTTATTGACATACATTCTAACTAAAATGTGTACAAATTTTTAGTAAAATTCAATCTTGTGATAATTACTATACCACTGTGTAAACTAGATATAAGCAAGGCACTTGGCTTCTAGAAAGCATATTGAGCTTGATCCAAATCAATTTTATGAATGTGTAAAGTTTCAGAAAAGAATTCAAAGTTGCCATAAATTTCTGTTCCTTTTGGTTTGATACCTTGGTTATGAAATCGAGCCTATTATCTGATTTCTGTAAAAAATAATTTATTTACACCAAGTAGTAAGGTTAATAATTTCATCAAAGTTTTGATGACTCTTCTTCTAGTTCATGATTCTACACTATTCTCATTGTCTTTTTCCTTCACCTCATACAGAAACCTCAAAATGCTCCCCCTGCTTTGTGTACAACAGTACATGGTACTTTCAAGTCAGACCTAAAATGCCTCACCTAATGCTATAAGAAGTAATCAGTTTAGTCCCTCCCAACTAAGCATGTGTGAGCACACAAACTCATTAGGTAAAACATAACAAACTCCCTTCTAAAAGGATGGAAAATTAAAGTGTCTGTTTCACAGCACTGTTATGAATGCTATACCAAAAACAGTGTCGTTTGACTAATACCCAGGAAATGCTAAGTACTTCCAGATATATTTTTAAACTTATAATGTTCCCAGGTTATACAATCCTACCATACCAGGTCACTTTTATGACAATATTCAGAATACTTTGCTTTCAGTGTAGCTAAAAAACACATCTAGATAAACTGTAGTCAACCTTGGGCTACTTTTCTCATTTTATCTAATTACCTCAGTAGACTGTTTTAGACAATAGAAAAGAGGTGGAGTTGATTGGCACTGAGGTATTAGTGCCAGATATAGCTAATTATGCTATATCATTATGCTATATGAAGAGGTTATAGCATAATCAAGACTAAATTGAACCCCATTAGATTACAGGAGATGAATAGGACAGGGGGAATAAAGGGAAATAAATTTATGTATTTATAGTCTCAGCCTCTGAGAGAGTCTGGGGCCAAGAGCTCTGTACGCTACACTGGGAAGGAGTTCAAAATTAATATAACTGTCCCATCTCAATCTACATTACAGGGACATTCTGAAAATACAGAGAATTTGAAATTGGCTTGGAGTTTGCCAGGATGTTAAGAAACACCAGGGTGTTCCAATTTCCGGGCAGGTTGAAGACAGTGTATATTAGGGATGAGAAGTGTGAAATGTGATGTTTCTACTGATCGTTTCTGGGAATAGCCCATAACAATTTTAACTAAAGCAAGTGGAAACTGGCCTCAATTATTCAGGATTATTGTAGTAAGAGGCAAAAACAGTATTATGGAAACTTTTCTGAGCTACGAGTTAGATTTGGGGTTCTTTTTAGATTCCATAACAAAATGCTGTATCACTGGAGAACTATTGCCCTTTCTTATTTTCCTTTATTTGTATAATGGAGATAATAAATCTTACCTAATTGATAGTGGCATTATATCTTAAAAAAACTTTAATACATGTAAAAAGATCTTTAAAACACCTGAATGTTAGGGGTGCCTGTGTGGCTCAGTTGCTTAGGTGTCAAGACTCTTGATTTCAGCTCAGGTTATGGTCTCATGGTTATGAGATCAAGCCCTGCATCAAGCTCCTGTGCTAATGGCATGACACCTGCTTGGAATTCTCTCTGCCCTTCACCTCCTTGTATGTCTCAATCTCTCAAAATAAAAAATTTTTTAAAAATGCCTGAATTTGAAAAAATTGTTTTTATATTGTAGGTTTAGGCCAAAGGTTTTGTTATTCAATTATCTTCTCTACTTTGACACCACACATATGATATGTAATTTAGTCAATTGAGAATGACCACTTCAGAGACCAGTTCAAGACTCTTGTCTCATTCTGGAAAATATTTCCATGTTGGCAGAAACAAATCTTCATGTAGATACTCAGGAGATGTCAACTGTAATGGCATAAAGAAGGTTGAAAATGACAAGACATGGTTTGTCATTGGAAGTGGTTCTAAAAGAGTGAAGTTAATAATATATAGGTCAGACATTCAATCAGGCAGCTGTCTCAGATCAGCTAGGAAATGGCCTTGACAGACAAATCCATAAAATAGTTGCCAAATATTTGACACCTAAATATTAAAGGGGGTCACCGATGACTTTGACTCACAGGTATCCCACAGAGTATGACATTCTCTGACCTACACCTGCCTAAATAACCCAGAAAACTGCCAGAGGATCAGCAGAACAGAGGCTCCGGAGGCAAGCACAGACTAGAGGCCCACGGAAGAGGGTAGAAGGGCAGGGAGGCAGTGCGCGCTCCACAGACTGGCGGGAGGGAGCCTGGGTGGAGATGCAGCCTGCCAGCCAAGCAGAGCCCCCGAGTCTGGCTTGCAAAAGCAGAGAGGCCAGATGGAGTGTGTTCCTACAGCAAGCAGGACTTAGCATCTGGGAGGTCATAAGTTAACAACTCTGCTCGGAAAGCCGGAAGGCTGGAGGACAAAGGGAGGGAGAGTTGCTGAGCCCCAGGACGACAGAGCTCAGTTTGGCAGGGAACAAAGGCGCTCGCCAGGGCCATCTCCCTCACCCATCCCCCAGCCAAAATCCCAAAGGGAACCAGTTCCTGCCAGGGAACTTGCTTGCTCTGCGCAAACACCCAACGCTGTGCTTCTGTGGAGCCACCCCTCCAGCAGCGGGTCTGACTCCCTCCCGCTGCCACAGGGCCCCTCCTGAAGTGGATCACCTAAGGAGAAGCGAGCTAAGCCTGCCCCTCCTGCCCCCATGCACCTTGCCTACCCACCCCAGCTAATACGCCAGATCCCCAGCACCACAAGCCTGGCAGGGTGCAAGTAGCCCAGACGAGCCACGCCACCCCACAGTGAATCCCGCCCCTAGGAGAGGGGAAGAGAAGGCACACACCAGTCTGACTCTGGCCACAGTGGTGAGCTGGGGGCAGACATCAGGTCTGACTGTGGCCCCGCCCACCAACTCCAGTTATACACCACAGCACAGAGGAAGTGCCCTGCAAGTCCTCACCATGCCAGGGACTATCCAAAATGACCATGCAGAAGAATTCCCCTCAAAAGAATCTCCAGGAAATAACAGCTAATGAACTGATCAAAATGGATTTAAATAATATAGCAGAAAGTGAATTTAGAATAATAGTCATAAAATTAATCTCTGGGCTTGAAAACAGTATAGAGGACAGCAGAGAATCTCTTGCTATAGAGATCAAGGGACTAAGGAACAGTCACGAGGAGCTGAAAAACGCTTTAAACGAAATGCAAAACAAAATGGAAACCACCACGGCTCGGATTGAAGAGGCAGAGAGAATAGGTGAACTAGAAGATAAAGTTATGGAAAAAGAGGAAGCTGAGAAAAAGAGATAAAAAAATTCAGGAGTATGAGGGGAAAATTAGAGAACTAAGTGATGCACTAAAGAGAAATAATATATGCATAAATGCGTATTCCAGAGGAGGAAGAGAGAGGGAAAGGTGCTGAAGGGGTACTTGAAGAAATAATAGCTGAGAACTTCCCTGAACTGGGGAAGCAAAAAGGCACTGAAATCCAAGAGGCACAGAGAACTCCCTTCAGACGTAACTTGAATCGATCTTCTGCACGACATATCATAGTGAAACTGGCAAAATACAAGGATAAAGAGAAAATTCTGAAAGCAGCCAGGGATAAACGTGCCCTCACATATAAAGGGAGACCTGTAAGACTCGTGACTGATCTCTTTTGAAACTTGGAAGGCCAGAAATGCATGGCAGGAGATCTTCAATGTGATGAACAGAAAAAATATGCAGCCAAGAATCCTTTATCCAGCAAGTCTGTCATTTAGAATAGAAGGAGAGATAAAGGTCTTCCCAAACAAAAACTGAAGGAATTGGTCATCACTAAACCAGCCCTACAAGAGATCCTAAGGGGAATCCTGTGAGACAAAGTCCCAGAGACATCACTACAAGCATAAAACATACAGACATCACAATGACTCTAAACCCGTATCTTTCTATAATAACACTGAATGTAAATGGACTAAATGCACCAACCAAAAGACATAGGGTATCAGAATGGATAAAAAAACAAGACCCATCTATTTGCTGTCTACAAGAGACTCATTTTAGACCTGAGGACACCTTTAGATTGAGAGTGAGGGGATGGAGAACTATTTATCATGTTACTGGAAGTCAAAAGAAAGCTGGAGTAGCCATACTCATATCAGACAAACTAGACTTTAAATTAAAGGCTGTAACAAGAGATGAAGAAGGACATTATATAATAATTACAGGGTCTATCCATCAGGAAGAGCTAACAGTTATAAATGTCTATGCACTGAATACGGGAGCCCCCAAATATATAAAACAATTACTCATAAACATAAGCAACCTTATTGATAAGAATGTGGTAATTGCAGAGGACTTCAACACTCCACTTACAGAAATGGATAGATCATCTAGACACACAGTCAATAAAGAAACAAGGGCCCTGAATGATACAGTGGATCAGATGGACTTGACAGATATATTTAGAACTCTGCATCCCAAAGCAACAGAATATACTTTCTTCTCGAGTGCACATGGAACATTCTCCAAGACAGATCATATACTGGGTCACAAAACAGCCCTTCATAAGTATACAAGTATTGAAATTATACCATGCATACTTTCAGACCACAATGCTATGAAGTTTGAAATCAACCACAGGAAAAAGTCTGGAAAACCTCCAAAAGCATGGAAGTTAAAGAACACCCTACTAAAGAATGAGTGGGTCAACCAGGCAATTAGAGAAGATATCAAAAAATACATGGAAACAAACAAAAATGAAAATACAACAATCCAAACACTTTGGGATGCAGCTAAGGCAGTCCTGAGAGGAAAATACATTGCAATCCAGGCCTATCTCAAGAAACAAGAAAAATCCCAAATACAAAATCTGACAGCACACCTAAAGGAACTAGAAGCAGAACAGCAAAGGCAGCCTAAACCCAGCAGAAGAGAATAAAGATCAGAGCAGAAATAAACAATATAGAATCTAAAAACACGGTAGAGTAGATCAATGAAACCGAGAGTTTGTTTTTGAAAAAATAAAATTGACAAACCTCTAGCCAGGCTTCTCAAAAGAAAAGGGACATGACCGAAATAGATAAAATCATGAATGAAAATGGAATGATTACAACCAATCCCTCAGAGATACAAGCAATTATCAGGGAATACTATGAAAAATTATATGCCAACAAATTGGACAACCTGGAAGAAATGGACAAATTCCTAAACACCCACACTCTTCCAAAACTCAATCAGGAGGAAATAGAAAGCTTGAACAGACCCATAACCAGCAAAGAAATTGAATCGGTTATCAAAAATCTCCCAACAAATAAGAGTCCAGGACCAGATGGCTTCCCAGGGGAGTTCTACCAGATGTTTAAAGCAGAGATAATACCTATCCTTCTCAAGCTATTCCAAGAAATAGAAAGGGAAGGAAAACTTCCAGACTCATTCTATGAAGCCAGTATTACTTTGATTCGTAAACCAGACAGAGACCCAGTAAAAAAAGAGACCTAAAGGCCAATATCCCTGATGAATATGGATGCAAAAATTCTCAATAAGATACTAGCAAATCGAATTCAACAGCATATAAAAAGAATTATTCACCATGATCAAGTGGGATTCACTCCTGGGATGCAGGTCTGGTTCAACATTCACAAATCAATCAATGTGATACATCACATTAATAAAAGAAAAGAACCATATGATCCTGTCAATCGATGCAGAAAAGGCCTTTGACAGAATTCAGCACCCTTTCTTAATAAAAACCCTTCAGAAAGTCGGGATAGAAGGAACATACTTAAAGATCATAAAAGCCATTTATGAAAAGCCCACAGCTAACATCATCCTCAACGGGGAAAAACTGAGAGCTTTTTCCCTGAGATCAGGAACATGACAGGGATGCCCACTCTCACCGCTGCTGTTTAACTTAGTGCTGGAAGTTCTAGCATCAGCAATCAGACAACAAAAGGAAACGAAAGGCATCAAAATTGGCAAAGATGAAGTCAAGCTTTCACTTTTTGCAGATGACAGGATACTATACATGGAAAATCCGATAGACTCCACTAAAAGTCTGCTAGAACTGATACATGAATTCAGCAAAGTTGCAGGATACAAAATCAATGTACAGAAATCAGTTGCATTCTTATACACTAACAATGAAGCAACAGAAAGACAAAGAAACTGATCCCATTCACAATTGCACCAAGAAGCATAAAATACCTAGGGATAAATCTAATCAAAGATGTAAAAGATCTGTATGCTGAAAACTATAGAAAGCTTATGAAGGAAATTGAAGAAGATATAAAGAAATGGAAAAACATTCCGTGCTCATGGATTGCAAGAATATTGTTAAAATGTCAATACTACCCAAAGCTATTTACACATTCAATGCAATCCCAGTCAAAATTGCACCAGCATTCTTCTTGAAGCTACAACAAGCAATCCTAAAATTCATATGGAACCACAAAAGGCCCCAAATAGCCAAAGCAATTTTGAAGAAGACCAAAGCAGGAGGCATCACAATCCCAGACATTAGCCTCTACTACAAAGCTGTCATCATCAAGACAGCATGGTATTGGCACCAAAACAGACACATAGACCAATGGAATAGAATAGAAACCCCAGAACTAGACCCACAAACGTATGGCCAACTCATCTTTGACAAAGCAGGAAAGAACATCCAATGGAAAAAAGACAGCCTCTTTCACAAATGGTGCTGGGAGAACTGGACAGCAACATGCAGAAGGTTGAAACTAGACCACTTTCTCACACCATTCACAAAAATAAACTCAAAATGGATAAAGGACCTGAATGTGAGACAGGAAACCATCAAAACCTTAGAGGAGAACGCAGGAAAAGACCTCTCTGACCTCAGCCGTAGCAATCTCTTACTCGACACATCCCCAAAGGCAAGGGAATTAAAAGCAAAAGTGAATTACTGGGACCTCATGAAGATAAAAAGCTTCTGCACAGCAAAGGAAACAACCAACAAAACTAAAAGGCAACCAACGGAATGGGAAAAGATATTTGCCAATGACATATCAGACAAAGGGCTAGTATCCAAAATCTATAAAGAGCTCACCAAACTCCACACCCAAAAAACAAATAACCCAGTGAAGAAATGGGCAGAAAAGATGAATAGACACTTCTCTAAAGAAGACATCCAGATGGCCAATAGGCACATGAAAAGATGCTCAAAGTCACTCCTCATCAGGGAAATGCAAATCAAAACCACACTCATATCCCCGCATGCCAGTCAGAGTGGCCAAAATGAACAAATCAGGAGACTATATATGCTGGAGAGGATGTGGAGAAACGGGAACCCTCTTGCACTGTTGGTGGGAATGCAAATTGGTGCACCCACTCTGGAAAACAGTGTGGAGGTTCTTCAAAAAATTAAAAATAGACCTACCCTATGACCCAGCAATAGCACTGCTAGGAATTTACCCAAGGGATACAGGAGTACTGATGCATAGGGGCACTTGTGCCCCAATGTTTATAGCAGCACTCTCAACAATAGCCAAATTATGGAAAGAGCCTAAATGTCCATCAACTGATGAATGGATAAAGAAATTGTGGTTTATATACACAATGGAGTACTACATGGCAATAAGAAAGAACGAAATATGGCCCTTTGTAGCAACGTGGAAGGAAATGGAGGTGTGATGCTAAGTGAAATAAGCCATACAGAGAGAGAAAGATACCATATGTTTTAACTGTTATGTGGATCCTGAGAAACTTAACAGAAACCCATGGGGGAGGGGAAGGAAAAAAAAAAAAAGAGGTTAGAGTGGGAGAGAGCCAAAGCATAAGAGGTTCTTAAAACCTGAGAACCTACTGAGGGTGAATGGGGGGTTGGAGGGAGGGGGGGGTGGGTGATGGGTATTGAGGAGGGCACCTTTTGGGATGAGCACTGGGTGTTGTATGGAAACCAATTTGACAATAAATTTCATATATTGAAAAAAAAAAAAAACTAGGAATGGGGCGTCTGGGTGTCTCAGTCTATTGAGCATCCAACTTGGGCTCAGGTCATGATCTCACGGTCGGTAGATTCGAGCCCCCGGGTTAGGCTCTGTGCTGACAGCTCAGAGCCTGGAGCCTGATTCAGATTCTGTGTCTCCCCTCTGTCTGTGCCCCTCCCCTGCTCATGCTCTGTCTCTCTCAAAAGTGAATAAAGATTAAAAAAAATTTTTTTTTAATTTTTTTTTTCAACGTTTTTTATTTATTTTTTGGGACAGAGAGAGACAGAGCATGAACGGGGGAGGGGCAGAGAGAGAGGGAGACACAGAATCGGAAACAGGCTCCAGGCTCCGAGCCATCAGCCCAGAGCCTGACGCGGGGCTCGAACTCCCGGACCGGGAGATCGTGACCTGGCTGAAGTCAGACGCTTAACCGACTGTGCCACCCAGGCGCCCCAAAAAAAAAAATTTTTTTTTTTTTAGAAACTAGGAATCCTTTAAAATAGTTAACACAAACACCCTAGACTTTTAGATATAAGGCATTGCCTTACTAACTGCAAGAACACCAAAGCCTGATCAGGCTTTCCTGATCAGGAAAAGATTCCATTATCTCCATGACTCAACATTATATAAGAGATAATAGTCAATACATTTAGATGTTAATTAGAATCACAGGAAATGGTAAAAGTTAAACTGTACCTACTTAGAAATGACAGGGTGATAACTTGAAAATCCCCAGAGAATCTAGAAGACTAATGAAATCAATGGCAAGAATTAGAAACTTATAGAATATAAAAATAACCTAGGAAAAAGTCACAATAGTAGCAAATAAATTAAGAGCTATTTAATTAAGAACTCTATAAAATCCATGAGGATAAAAAATTTAAACTTCTCAATGAGAAAACGATGAACTTGTAAAAATGTTGCCTAGGTCTTAAATCTGATGACACAACGCTATAAAGATGTCAGTTTTCCCCAAATCAATTTACAAAGTTAATTCATTCACAATGAAAAATATCCATGGTCTTTTTATGTTTCAGACAAATTGATACTAAAGTTTAGACAGAAAAACATTCAGAAATAGACACTAAAAGAAAAACACTATGAGGAAAGCAAACCCTATTAGACATTAAAACATACTATAAAAAACCCTGTAAATAAAAGTTACAATCATGTTGTAATAAAAAAATAAGAGGAAAGCAAAAATAGATCCAAGTAGATATGGAAATTTAGTATACAATAAGGTGGCGTCTCAAACAAGTAGGTCAAATACAAACTTTTAAATAAATCGTACTTGGGTAACTGGGTAGCTATTTAAAAAGATAAAACTTAGATCTGCGTTCTTGTTAACATAAGAATGGACTCCAAATATACAAGAGATATAAATTTAAGTAAAGTCATGTAAATTTTTTTAAGTTAGTGTAAGCAGAGAATGGCTTTTCTAATTATGATACAAATACAAAGCAAAACAAGAAAAATATTGATAAATTTGATTCCGTAAAAATATTTTCCGAGCGCACCTGGGTGGTTCAGCCTGTTAAGTGTCCCACTTCAGCTCTGCTCATAATTTTATGGTTCCTGAGCTCGAGCCTACATCTGGCTCTCTGCTGTCTGCAGGAAGACTGCTTCCAATCCTTTGTCTCCCTCTCACTCTGGCCCTCCTGCACTTGTGACCTCTCTCAAAAATAAACATTAAAAACAGTATTTTGCCAAAAACACCATAACTCAAGACACAACAAATAAAGCAGAAAATACATCTACCCTTGGTCACCTTAAGGGCTCTACTACACATTATAATATAGCCTCTGCCTGCTGTAGTTAACAGATGAAATACAAGAGATCTGCTTAAGTTTGAATTTCCAACAATGAGTATTTTAGTTGTGATGATTTTATCTGTGCCAATGAGCCTCCACTGCTATATACAGTACAAAAGGATATAGATAATATCTTTGGGGGCAGCCCCCAACTTACTAAAATCCAATTGCACAATTTTCAGGCATATTCTACATAAGTTGGGACATACAGCAAGATTGAGCTCTATTTGTCCTCCATAATATGCCACAAATTAACTTCAGTGATATACTACATCCCTACGTTGTTTCACTTTGCCCATTTCTTCCAATGTGCTGAGATCACCTCCAAAATGAACTGCCTATATCCCAGTTCTTTTAAGAAAGACACAATTTGATCATTAATTTGCAACTACATAATTTCTTTCAGTAGCTGAAAATAACTTATGTTCCACCATGTCGTAAAAACTGTGAACTTCTAGAATGAAACTATTATACCATTCCTACCAATGTATCCAATGGAATATAAATACAACAGTAACTTGTAACTTAAAACACTACAAGTTAACATTTTCAAGATAGAGTTTTATCATATACATAGTTTTACATAAGAACCATCAAAATCGGTATACAAAACAATTCTATCCTCCTCACCCAAAAAATCTCTCAGGGTTGAATTTCTAGACCAAATTTCATTTATACCTAATCCCTGGCCACTACTATTTGTCTTATCCAGAATGTCATATGAATGAATACAAAATGTAATTTTTTGAGACTTTACACTTATACACATGTGCTTCAATCATGTTTTTGTGGATAGTATCTTAGTCTATTGAATAGATGTATCACAATTTGAGACATTGATTACTGACACATTAATAACTGATACAGGCATTAATCAGTTGAATATTAAACCATTGCTCATTTTTTGTAATTATGAATAAAGTTACCATAAACAATCTAATTTTTGTTCATGTAAAAATAACTTCATTTCCTTATGGAAAAGATCTACAAGTGGGATTACTGCACATACAAGTAGATATTTAACTTTGTAAGAAACTTCCAAAATATTTTCCAGAGTGGCTGGATGATCTTGCATTATATAACCAATAACGTATGAACATTTCACTTATTTTAACCATTCTAGAAGATGCGTGGTGGCATCTGGTCAGTTTTAATTTGCATTTTCCTAATAGATAATGATGTTAAGCATCCATTCGTATGCTTAAATTGATAGTCATATTTTCTTTGACAAAAGATCTGAAATATTTTGCACATCTTAATTGTACTTCTCATTTTTTTATTACTTTTATGGTTTAATAAAATTTTTCTGTTGAATATGTGATTTACAAATACATTATCCCAATCTGTACTCCAGTCTTCATTCTAATAGTATCCTGGAGTGAAAGATTTACAGTTTTCATAAAGTCCAATTTTTTAATGTTTTATGCAACACACTCTTGGTTTCTTATCTAAGAACTATTTGCATAACCCAAGTTCATGAAGATCATGTCCTAGGTTTTCATCTAAAAATGTTAGAATTCCGAATTTTATATTTTGTATATCATACATTTTGAATGATTCTTTGTTAAGTATCAAGTATTGATGAAAGTTCAGTTTGGGATCCCCAATCAATATATCACAGTTAAGACTGCTTTCTCCTTTGAATTGACTTTGAGTCTTTGTTAGAAATCAATTATCAGTATTTGAGTGGGTCTATTTATGTAATCTTAGGTTCCATTAATTTGTGTGGATATTCTTTCATAAATACATTTTGATTAATGTAGCTTCATGGTGAGACTTAAAAGCATGTTGTAGGAGTCTTCCAACTTTGTTCATATTTTTCAGTATTGTATTTCCTATTCTGATTCCTCTGCTTTCCATATATTTGGAGTTTGATTGTCTAGATGTACAAATCTTCCAGGGGGATACTGACTGAAGTTTCATTACATCCACAGATTTTTGGGGGGGAAAATGCACCTGGACTACATTGAGTATTCAAATCCACTAGCATACTATATTTCTCCATTTATTGAGGTCTTTACGCCTTTCATCATAATTTAATGTTCACAACACAGATTTGGCATATTTGTTATGTTTACAAAAACATTTCCTTTTGAGAGTGGAAGGCTGTAAGAAATGGTACTGGCATATTTGTAGTTATCACTGTCAATTTTAATAGTTTTCAATTATTTGTTGGCAAATACAATGGACTTCCACTAAATGACTGTGTCTTGTGGTTATCCTTAACTCAATTAGTTCTGGAAGAGATTTGGGATCATTGGTGATATTTTTTAACTAATGTGTATAATTTGCTAGTAAGCCACCCAGACCTGGAATATATTATGAAAGTATTAATGCACCCATTTAATGATTTTTTTTTTTTTGCAAGAGTGTGCACAATGTGCAAGTAGGGGAGAAGAGTAGAGGGAAAGAGAATCTTAAGCAGGCTATACACTGATATGGGGCTGGATCCCATGACCCTGGCAACATGACCCAAGTTGAAATCAAGAGTCTGACACTCAACCGACTGAGCCACCGAGGCACCTGTAACTATTTTTTTTTTTTTTTACCGTTTACTTATTACTGTGTGTGTGAGAGAGAGAGAGAGAGAGAGAGAGAGAGAGAGAGCGAGCACGCGACTGTGAGCAAGGGACGGGCAGAGAGAGAGGGAGACACAGAATCTGAAGCAGGTTCCAGTCTGAGCTGTCAGCACAGAGCCCGAAACAGGGCTCGAACTCACAAACCCGGAGATCATAACCTGAATCGAAGTCGGACGCTTAACCGACTGAGCCACCCAGGTGCCCCTAACCTATTTTAATATAGAGCTCTTAGGTTACCATATTTCTTAATTTCATAATTTTGCATAGAAGAACCTCCAAACTTAAGATTCCTTTTCTTGGGGAGGAGAGCAACTTAGCTCCCTAATGTAATCAAAGTCTTTAAAATTAAAAGTCCTAAATTTTTGACTGTTTACCCCCTTTGAAATGTAAACTTACAGAAAATATTGAAAAGCTTTTCAGTAACATTTTAACCTCTGAGGGTTTTCTTTTAATCTGATTTTTTTTTTTTATCAGAACCCCTGACCATTCAAAAACAGATTATTTTCCATGGTTTTCCACATTTCAGACAGTTTGTTTTTTTTTTACTTTTGTATCCTATCCAATGGTTCTAGAAACTCTAATGACAAGAATGTTAGAACATTCATTGTGCTTCATTCAGTACCCTCAGTTTCTTCCTTTTTATTCCATATTTTTGCATCTCCATTATTCATACTGAGTAATTTCTATTATCCTATTCTCAAATTTACTAATCCTTATAGTAATCTCCATTCTGCTATTGAGCTTATCAACTCAAAGTTTTTAGTTATTATTCAATTCTAAAATTTCTATTTGTTAGTATGTTAAATATTGATTTTTTCCTCCTGGGAATTTCTATCTCTGCATTATTCTTGGAGTGTTTTGCTTTACCTCTATTGCATGTTGATAATACCATTTTTAGAGTCTTTGATAACTGACATCTTATTCATCTTGGGTTTAGCATCTTTTGATTACCCTTCCCTACAGAATTTGTCAGATTTGGTTTATTGAGTCCTATTGGGTTATATTTGACATTTTGAATATCACTATAGGGATCTTTTTTTTTAATTTTTTTTAACATTTATTTTTGAGACAGAGAGAGACAGAGCATGAACGGGGGAGGGTCAGAGAGAGAGAAGGAGACACAGAATCTGAAACAGGCTCCAGGCTCTGAGGGGTCAGCAGAGCCCGACGCAGGGCTCGAACTCACAGACCGTGAGATCATGACCTGAGCTGAAGTCGGACACTTAACCAACTGAGCCACCCAGGCACCCCTAGGGATCTTATTTAAATTCCATGGAAATGTTTCAATTTTGCTTTACTTATTTTAGCAGGAAATCGATCTTTTAGGGTTTATCCAAGTTCCAACCCAGCTTCTGCGCACTTTGGTTCTACAGTCCATTCTATTTAATGACTTCTCAGTGCTGTCTAGGTTTGGCCAAATTCCAAATGGCAAAAGACTCCTATGATGTCATCAATATGAAGAAGGAAGAGGCATAAAGACAAAGGATTTTTGGTACAAAAGTACCCAGTGAAGTAGAAAGCCAAAAACTCTCACTGGGTGTTGCTCAAGAGGAAGTTCTGTACCTCAATCTTACAGCAGCAGTCAAATCTCAGCTTTTTAGCTTTCAATCAATGCAATAAATCAGTAATTAGTTGGAACCAAAGTTGTTATGTGACAAAAGTGATAGAAAAATAAACTTAAGTAAAATTGCTTCAATCCTAGAATGGGAATGCAGAGACTGTTTTCTAGTTCTGGCCTTTTGTAATTTGAAATAATGACCAACCCAGTTAAAAAAAAAAAAAAACTGCTAGTATTCATATTTTGGTATCTAATTGCCATTTTCTCTTCAGTGCAAGCAACACTATGTGGGTATATGTTTGATTACTCTTTTAAGACAGCATATAAACAAGATAAGCCTGGCAGTCTTTCTAATACTAGAAAAAGAAACTAATCACTACTTCAATGTTTTCAAAGGGACTTAGGCCACAACTTGATTCCTAATGACCAATGGCAGGGCAATATAAACATCAGTAAAAGTAACAGCCACAAAGATAAACATATCATGTATATTAAAACAGATTCAAGCATATTAAGAGATAAAAACACACTGGTCAACTTTGGAGAAATATAGGATATTAATTCATTCTGAAAACTAACCATTATAAGAGAAAAAGTATATGACTTGCCTTTCTTTGTAAGGTAATAAAATTATATAGGAAAGGTTTTATATAGGAACACCGACTACTAAATAGACAATAACAGAATGAGAGTATCACCAATTTCACAATGTCACTTGATCTTGCAATAAAATTAAGGCTATCAAAGTCAAGAAAATGGAGACAAAAGATATGTTGCTCACAATGAGAGTATACAATTCTACCTACGAAGTATTTAAAGCAGATTCAACATTTTAGTGTCACTAGCAATTTAGAGAAAATAGGGGTATAGAAATATGTTAATAGGAGTACAATCCACAAAATTCAGAGTGAGAAACTCTTACAAGGATAAGGACTGAGTTTCTTCAACAAAGTGCAAGGACAATGAAGAAAGATGAAGACTGTAATCTATTACCTTATTCTATATTATAATCCAACCAGTTAAAATATATTATGAAACATGAATATATTAGAACATATGATACTTGAGATTAGCTTCAAAGTCATCAGATATGGTAGAAGATAAGGTGAAGATATAGGTAAAATAGTGAACATGAGTTAAAGGTTGTTGAGATTGGTGGTGGGTAAATGAGAACTGATAATACAATCTAACTTCTACCTTAACAGTTAAAAAAAAAAAAAAAGGTTCAAAATGTGATACAATTTTCTGGTGTAATTGATTAGAACTAAATCCAAATCCTAATATGGATTCAGACATGTCTGTAGCTGAAAATTACTTTAAAGTTTTTCTAACATGTTAACTAATTATGTTTTACTACAAAAAACATAATTTAAGATTTCTGATTCTCAATTTTAGGTATAAACCTTTAACCTCTAACCAGAAAATCCTGAATTTTCTAGGAAAAAAAACTGTAATAATGCATTTGTATGCTAAGACTCTTTAGGAAATAGGAAGATGGTAAATTTTCTAGACATTCAGTGGACTTATTTACATTTTGTGAATTCAAACTTTTTCTCTTAAATACAGCATTACAGTATTGTGAATTCATAGTTCCAATTACAATCATTTCAAATATGTGCTCTTACAGAGTTATGAGTAAATGTGTAAGAATAAATATACCTGTATTTCTGACAGGTCTATTATTTTTTCTTTCCAGGTTTATTTATCTCATTTTAAAAAGCAGTGGTCCACAAAAATATCCATTATTAAACCCTCCCTAGGTCAATCACAGAAAAACGCTCGTCACTTCCACCACACTTGAAATACCCAGGTTGTATTGCCAAAACCTACCTACTCTTGAACAGAGCTCTGAAGGCACAGAGCAAGCACATTTCACACAACAGTTTAAAAGTTTTCCATTTGTCTATAATTATATAGAAAGAAATTTTATCAGTGTTTATTTTATTTGAATGACCAAAGTGTCCAACATTTAAGGGAAATGGAAACCTCAAACTCCTCTTCTGATTATATGCAACACATTTCTGCAGAAGCCCAGATGTTGAATGGCCTGTGTCCTATATCATGTGCTTTATTACTTACATCTATTTATATAAATTTTGCATTTGTCTGTAACTGTATAAATATAATGGCTCATTTACCAAGTAAGCACTTGAACTGTCTATATTTGAACAAATAAGGTGCTATTAGTTAACCCATTCAACCTTAAAATCCTGAAATTCTTGTTCTCTCAGTATTTTGCAGTTGGCCAAGTTTAGATGTAACTACCAAATATACTATTTGTTTGGTCTATTACCTAATTCAAGTCAGGTTTCAAGCAATTGTCTTAAATTAAGCCAAACTGATCTGAATTGATTACCGCTGAATTTCTTTGTGTCACCTCAGACATCAGTTTTGTTTTTATGCCTAACTTTTGTTTCTTTATCCTTAGGTTGAAGTGGCATCCTAATTTCATATTGTGTTTCTGATATCTTTTTCAAATTAGGTATTCCAGAGCCATCTCAAAGTACTCTACATGCAATATTAAATTTTCTATGAGACAGTAGTAACTTCTTTTTAACTGATATAAGAAACCCAAGGCTATATTAAATGTATTTTTAGAATTACTTCAAACTCTGGAAGCTAGATATATCTCTAAGTCAATCAAGTATTTTGTCACGATGTTACATTACATGATCTTTTAGATCTACAGTAGATACACAAATAGATGCTATATGACTACCATGTCTTTTAAGACTAACAATCATGTTTTCATCTGACTAGAATCACCGTTATCCTCTCAATCATTGCCCACCTGCTCTTCAGTAATTTTAGCTAAGCTAATCTTGCAATCTCTTGTCCAAGGCCACTTTCATTTCCCTTTTATTTAATTTGTAAATTTTCCTCTTTTAAAATGAACCTAGTGAGTATTCCTATGGTAAATGTTATATTACCCTATATATGTGCATACATTTAAAAGTAAATTCAACATTTTAAATTGAATGTTAATTTCTCAAAGGTTAACCTTTGTCAGTAAACTCTTCTGTTTAACAAGTTGAAAACTTTAGGATAAAGTGTCACAAGATTTGTAACAATTTATAATATATTCAAGTAACTTTTTTCTAGCAGTGATTTTTAATTACTGAAAGTCAACCTTTACATTCAAAAAAACATTAGATTCTAAATGTTCTTCTGAATTGGTTCCAGTTTTTTTTTCTTAATTCATAGTATCAGTGGTACATATAGTTTTTTTTTTTTTTTTTTTTTTAATTTTTTTTTTCAACGTTTTTTATTTATTTTTGGGACAGAGAGAGACAGAGCATGAACGGGGGAGGGGCAGAGAGAGAGGGAGACACAGAATCGGAAACAGGCTCCAGGCTCTGAGCCATCAGCCCAGAGCCTGACGCGGGGCTCGAACTCCCGGACCGCGAGATCGTGACCTGGCTGAAGTCGGACGCTTAACCGACTGCGCCACCCAGGCGCCCCATATAGTTTTAATATAGAGGATTTAGAGTGAACATTAGAGCATTCAAAAACTTCTTAAATTTTTCAAGTGCACTAAAAAGAAAAAAATCAATGCATTTTTCTTTCCTCTGAAATTTTACTAATTAAATAATCACCAGACATTCCCTTAAGGCATGATGGCTTTGGTTCTCCCATCATTATTCATAGGCCCATAAATTGCTATTTTACTTTTAAAAAAGTGTATATGTTTAGGCAACTTGATAATGTGTGACAACTTTTGGAGATTTACTGATGTACATATTATGCAGTTTCTTTCAACAAACACTTCCTGAACAGATCCCATGCATCAGCCACAACAACTTATGCTGAGAACAAAGGGTGACTAAAATACAAATTATGATTTCAAGAACCTCAAAATCTAATGCAGTAAATACATACAACAAATAATTCTACGAAATTTGCCAGTTGCAATGATCGTCTTATGCACAGTGGGTTTTACAATGTTGTCCCTTAACAAAAATCTTATTTTAGGAAAATACTCAATTTTGAGAAAATTACATTATGGAAGTGTTCCATGATAAGGTTTCAATAAGGAAAAGTGATAAGAAAATTCTCAAAATATTCCTGATATCTATATATCTTCAAATATTTTAAACATAGGTGAATGTATTTTTGAAAATGTATTCTTATTTGTGTTTAAACAAAATTGGAACTCATGACAATAGGAATTCCAATCATACACATCCACAATGTATATGATGAAAGAGGAAGTCATACAGACAGGTTAGAGTTCCTGCAGCATGACTAAAAAAAGTCTAAGGTCTAAGATAGTAGCCATAGCATCAGTAAAACTCATATAATCAATAAAAATAACAATAGCCCCTTAGGGAATGGCTTTATTTGGGTATCAGGCACATAATACAACGGACATAAATATTGCTCCATGATTTACGGTTTAATTTTTTAAATGGTGTCATTCGAGGTAAAAAGCAATAAAGTAGTCCTGAATTACTAGGAAAAGTTTGACATACATTGCAGTTGAGATGTCTGTTGGATATCCAGATGATGATCTCCTAGAGACAGAGGAGTGTAAAGCACTGAAGCTTAGAGGAGATACATGGTCTGGAAGCATTGTTAGAGAAACAGTATGTGTGTAGTATTTGAATCAAGTGATATGTTCCTAGGAAAAATGTTTAAAGACTAAAAGTAGCAATTCAAAAAAGAAAGTTGAAAGATTGTTTTGTAAGGAAAGAAGCCAAAAAACATCAAAGAAAAGTGGTAAGAAATATAAAGAAATGCTGGAAGATGACAGAATGATAGATGTGTCAAAGACCCCCAAAATGTAAAAATTTCCAAAAAAAGTGCATTTATGATTCTAATGAATTAAGGAAGTTACTTGTTGCTATGAAGATAATGAATAAAGAATTATAAAAATGTTAAGACCCACATCACTACTAGAAAGTCTGTATAGTTTAAAAAGGAACAGCTTCAGGGAGACCAGCATGTGCTTACTTACGATTTTCCTAGCTAACAATGCTGCACAGCCCTGGGGGAAAACTGAAACAACCCCAAATATACATCCAGATTTGATGTGCAAGAACAAACTAGAGAATTCTCAATGGTATGTCTTTCACAGCTGTGTCTCAATAATTTTCATAGTTAAATTATGAGGCTTCCAGTTTTTCCTATCAGCACCCTCAAGCAAAAATCACACCATTGGACAACGGCTTCTTGATGAGGCATGGCTTCTTCCAAACAAAGTATGATGCTTTAAAAGGACAGAGGCAGAAGAGAGTAATTGGGGTAGTAATTGGTCCAAACTGCAATTGGTTCACAGAAAACATGGCCTCTGGCACAGCATCTTCACCAAATAGAGAATAAATTATATGAATATGAAATTTATCTAAATGACTTCCTAGGGCTCTGGCTGCCTGCCAACTTGCTCTGTTGGATAATTGAACTGGCTCTCAAAATTTACAACAACCATACTTCATCCTTAGCATTTTAGGGGATGATGCTAATGGAAACCAATTGGACAGTGTTTTGGAAAAATCTACACTTTTCCAGCAAAAGCCAGATTTGAATTGATTGTTCTTCATTCAAGTGAGAATAAAAGAGGAAAAAGTTATCCTTCCTATAAAATGTGTATAAAACTTTTTGAAAAATATATGATAGAATATCTAGATATTTCCTGCCTTGAATTCTCAGTCCTAATTTAAAAAGCATGGAATCTGGGGAAAAAATATCTTGAAAGATTAAATAATTTGTTATCAGACCAAAATAAAGGTAGAGCTTAAGAGAGTGAAATTATTCATTGGTCTTAAAAGTGAAACAGAAAAGGGGCACCTAAGTGACTCAGTAGGTTAAGCATTGAACCCTTGGTTTTGACTTAGGTCATGATCTCACCAGTTTGTGAGATCAAGCCCTGCATCAGGCTCTGTGCCTGGAGCCTGCTTCAGATTCTGTGTCTCCCTCTCTTTCTGCCCCTCCCCCACCTTGTGTTCCCTCTCAAAAATAAACATTAATTTTAATTTGAAAAACAAAACAAACCACATGTAGATCTCAAATGGGGATAACTGGTGCTTAAGTAAAGACTCCAGGATAAATTCATAAAGACTCCATTTTAAAAATTAAAATACTAAAGTTAGGGACAATACTATACAGATATAAATGCAACCGTATCAGATAAAATTTAAGGAAACTAACCTTGAGGTTTTAAATGTCAATGATAAAAGAAAAATTCAATAGGAGTCAATAAATAGAAAAGTTTTGGACTAAAAATCATTACATTTAAAATATAAAATGTTTGGGGCACCCGGTGGCTCAGTCATTTAAATATCCAATTCTTAATTTCAGCTCCGGTCACGTTCTCACAGTTTGTGGGTTCGAGCCTCACATCAGGCTTTGAACTGACCTCACAGAGCCTGCTTCGGATTTTGTCTCTCTCTCTCTCTGCCCTTCCCCCACTTGCTCTCTCTCAAAAATAAATACTGAAAAACAGTGTGTGTGTGTATAATATTTGAAGAATGAAAGTATAAGTGAATAAATTTCTTCAAAGAAATTTGACATTCATGTATACATACATCAAAAAAAAGACACTTGTAGAAATGTACATCCTTTTATAAACACAGATTTGCATCGTGTATATGCACACAGAGATATCAGTTATAGGAGAGTTCAAATTACCTTTGGGAGTATAACATACAGGAATATCAGAATAAAGTTGGTCTACTCAGCTCTAATTTCAAACTCTTCTGATGTAATTTAGACAAATTTACTTAGCCTTTCTGTGTAAGTAACAATGCCATCATAGCAGACTATAAAAACTAAGAATTTATGTAAAGTTCTAAGTGTAGCAATATGTTTGGCAAATAGTAAACAAAAATAAGTGCTTAAGTGAAGATATGTAAAATGAATAGATGAAGAAAATAAAAAACAGACTAAGAATAGGAAATTCCTTTTCGGTGGTCCAGTCATTCATCATGAATATTCCTTCTTATCTTCAGTAAATAATAAAGTAAAATGCAAGTTATGAATAATTCCTTATAGAGGAAACAAATATTAATAATTCACCAATACGCATTTGTATTCCAAGGAGAAAGAAAGAACTTTAAGTAGTAAAGTGGTTTGTTCTCAGGCCACATTATAAAGAAAGAAACCAAAAGTTATTTTAACTTTCATAGTTCATGAAGAATATTTTTTAAATGATAGGCAGCAAACTCCTTTACCCTCCTAGGAAAGGCACACAGTACAGCTAAGGGAACATTAAAAAAAATCCCCACATAAAATTGTCCTGGGTCTCTAGCCAAGGAGAGAGTTGTCCCATCCTGGGATGAGGGGAGACTCACTGAGAGAGCCCCACCTGGAAGCTTGCCTGAGACTGCAGGTAAGTTAAGCATCACCTAGCAAGACATAGCAGTCAACCACTTAGGGAGAGTTAGGAGAATTAAGGGAGACCTTTGAGGGATTTAGAGGGAAGGTGTAAATTTGAAGGTAGAGATGAACTCCAGTAACAAGATCCAAACCCAGCTCAACTCCAACAGGATTGAACCATACACCTACACTATCATTTTCAGAGATAAAGAGACATGTAACATTACAAGGCATGAATTATATACATTTTAGCCTCTAAATGTTCTCGATATTATGTTAAGCAGTAAATTAAAATTTTCAAACACAAAAAAGTAAGGATGAAACAACTGTCTGCCAAGAAACAAACAAAAGAACTTTATCCAGAGACTATCCCATGTGGGGTTAGATGGGAAAAACTGTAAGATGACTATGCTTAAAGGTGATCATCATGTATGAATAGATAACTTCAACAAAAAAGTTATATAATATAATGGGATGACAAGGCTAGAAAAAAAGACTGTCACAGGGGTGCCCAGGTGGCTCAGTCAGTTAAGCATGTGAATCTTGATTTCAGATCAGGTCATGATCTCATGGTTCATGAGTTTGAGCCTTGCATCAGGCTCTGTGCTGATGGTGCAGACCTTGCTCAGAATTCTCTCTCTCTCTCTCTCTCTCTGCCCCTCCCCACTTATGCTTATTCTCAAACTTTTTAAAAAAAATTTTAAAGAAAGAAAAAAAACTGTCAAAAAGATGATGAATTCTTTTTTAAAGGACTCATCAGCAGACTTGTCAGAGCCAAAAAATACTAGTGAACATTAAGATATGGTCAACAGAAATTATACGAAGTAAAACAACAGGAAAAGTCAACTGTACATCCAAGAAATGCAGGATAATATCAGATAGCATAATAACTAAAATCCCAGAAGGAAAATAGAACACAAAAACATTTGATGACACAATGACTGAAGTTTCCAACAGCACTGAAAAATTACTGAACCACAGATTCAAAGAACTCACAGTACCTTAAAATACCAAAAATCTAAAAACAATTGACACACACACACACACACACACACACCCCTAGATGTGTCTTAACAAAAGAAAACCAAAGAAAAACCAGATCAACTGACAAAAAAAAAAATACATTGCATGAAGGTAAGAAAACAGATTTCTCACCAAAGTATTTGTAAGCCAAAAGACAATGTGGTGACAACTTTAAAGTTCTAGAAGGAGGGGTGTATCAGTGGCTAAGTCAAGCTAAGCATAAGACTCTTAATTTCAGTTCAGGTCATGATCTCCCAGTCATGAATTCAAGCCCATCAGTCTCTACACTGTCAGCATAGAGCCTGGTTGGGATTCTCTCACTGCCCTGCCCCACTTATGCATTATTTCTCAAATAGACTTAAAAAATTCTTTAAAAAATAAAGAAGTAAAAAAAAAATAAAGTTCTAGAAGGAAAAAAAATTAAACCAACAAAAGTTAATTTCAAAAATAAAGTAGTGAGGATTTTTAAGCAAAGAAAGACTGGTTGAATTACCAATGGACCTATGCTAGAAGAAATATGAAAGGAACTTCTTGGAACAATACAATGAGAGAAGTTTAGATCGACACCAAGAAACAAAAACCCATGAAAATGGTTAAAATAAAGCTAAGTGTGAAAGGATTGTGTTAATTGCTTTTAAAAATAAATGACTATATAAATAGTAGCAATATAGTTTGGATTTTAGCATATAAAAAAGTTCTATAAAAGCAATCTCACAATATAGAGAGCAATTATTTTTATACTACACATAAATTAGTAACATGGTATACAAATAAAATATTCTTCAGTTTTCAAAAAGGAAATCCCACCATTTAATAGCATAGGTTAACCTGGAGAACATTATCCTAAGTGTAATAAGCCAGACAAATTCTACATGATTCATTTGAAGTAGCTAAAATAGTCAAACTCATAAAAGCAGAGGATAGTGGTTACCAGGGGATGCTGCATAGGGAAATGGAGATTTGTTATTTAATAAGTATGAAATTTTAGGGATGCTAGAGGTCTTAGCCAAATTGGGCTGCTCTAACAAAATTACCACAAAATGGGTCGCTTAAACAACAAATGTTTCTCAGTTATGGAGGCTGGAAAATCCAAGATCAAGGCACCAGCAGATAGGTGCCCGCTAAAAGGCATCTTTTCCCTGTGTCTTCACATGGTAAAATGGGGAGGGAGTGCTCCAGGGTCTCTTTTATAAAGGCACTATATTTTCACTCATGAGAGTTCCAGCCTCATGACCCAGATTACTTCCCAGCAAATACAATTACATGGGGGATTAGGTTTCAGCCTAGAATTTTAGGGGGCTCAATCTATAGCACTAGATGAATAATGTCTGAAAATCTGTTGTACAATATAGTGCCTATAGTTAACTATATGTATTGTGCACTTGAAAATTTGCTAGGAGGATAAGAACATGTGACATGTTATCACAAAAATAAAGCAAAAGGACTTAAAACTCTGAGAGGTACTGGTTATTCCAATTACCTTGACTGTAGCGATGGTATCATGACTGTTTACGTATGTCCAAACTCAAACTATGTGCACTATGTAGTTCTTTATTATACTTCAAGAAGGCCATTTAAAGTCACGTTGTTGGGGCGCCTGGGTGGCACAGTAGGTTAAGCGTCCGACTTCAGCCAGGTCACGATCTCGCAGTCCGTGAGTTCGAGCCCCGCGTCGGGCTCTGGGCTGATGGCTCAGAGCCTGGAGCCTGTTTCCAATTCTGTGTCTCCCTCTCTCTCTGCCCCTCCCCCGTTCATGCTCTGTCTCTCTCTGTCCCAAAAATAAATAAAACGTTGAAAAAAAAAAAAAGGGGGGCGCCTGGGTGGCGCAGTCGGTAAGCGTCCGACTTCAGCCAGGTCACGATCTCGCGGTCCGTGAGTTCGAGCCCCGCGTTGGGCTCTGGGCTAATGGCTCAGAGCCTGGAGCCTGTTTCTGATTCTGTGTCTCCCTCTCTCTCTACCCCTCCCCTGTTCATGCTCTGTCTCTCTCTGTCCCAAAAATAAATAAAACGTTGGAAAAAAAATTAAAAAAAAAAAAAAACTTTTAAAGTCACGTTGTTGACAGATGAAACTGTTCCATCTCCTGATCGTTGTTACATTAATATATGTGTTTTCCCAAACTCAGAACTTTATGCTAAAAGTGGTTAAATTTATCAGGTATAAAAAATTCTGTGTTGTTCTGCTGTAATCCACTCAAGACTAACACATTCATTTACTCAGTTACTGGGAATCTTGGCTGCTGTTGGCTTGCAGTTGATGCCCTCCCTGGGCCTCTGCTGAAGGAAAACACCTTGCACAAACAAGGATCAACCCACACCCAATAACTGGTCAAACCAAGAATTCAGTTTGGGAAGTCTGAAGGGTCATACCAAATCCAAATTGTCCTACAGGGTCAGCCTTCTCTGTTGCAAATGAACTACATTTCAACTTCTCCCTCGTCTTTATTTAGTTATTCTCCTTACTATATAGGTATTTTTCTCCAGAATATTCCTCATGAACTTCTTTTAGCTAAATCTCTGAGACTACATTTCCCAGGGAATCCAATCCAACACTGTATTTAGTAGAAATCAAAATAGACTATAAACTTCACATATCGTTACAATACAAAGAGACCTACAAAGCACATTCCACTCAACACTAGTTCCAGGCAGTGTTAATAGGTTACCCCCATAAAAATAAACCTCACATGGAAACCGTAATGGAAATTCAGGTTTAAATAAAAACACATAGGTTCATTTACCTCAGAAAAATAGGAAAAACATTTCACACATGGAAGTTATCAGCATAGTATAGACGGAATCAAAACAGAGCAGTGAAATTAAGCCAGACTGAAGGGATTTACTCTGGACCCACCCCTGAGTAGATGTGTGGACCCTGGGCAAGGCTCTTGCTGCACCACCTGGAAGTCAACCCCATCTGAAAAATCAGGGTAATAGGACTTCCCTCCCATTGCGGTTGTGAGAGTTTTAAAATGAGGTAAAATGCTTGACAGTAAGCAGGAGAGTTGCTATTCTTCCAGTATTTTTAACTGGGGTAAACACATTAAACGTGAGATCTACCATCTTAACCTAAATACTTTTGATCATGACCATTCTTCATGATCCATCCCATTCAAATTCCACAGAACATATTACAGGGAAAAAGGATATTAGAAGGAAATATCTGCCACTTTGTTCTTTAATCTGTGCTAAAGTTAAGGAAATGTGTACGACTCCTACAGATGCTACACTGTGCAAAGTTTCCTTTAATTTTTATATATAAAATATTTTGTGTTCCTCTTCTTATTCCATAAGAGGTTTAGAACTTTAGTTTTCCTGAGACAAGACCTATACTGACTCAATATTTAAAAAAATAGGAATCTTTCTTTTGACCAAGTTATGAATACTTGCATAGAAATAAATACCTCTGTATGACACCTACATAGGACAGTACACAGTTCTATAATGCCCCTTTTCAGTACACACCGCTGTAGCAGGCATTAATTTAGTTCAACTCTGTTAGATAGGGAGGGAAGTTATTACTATTGTAGCCTACTGAATTTGTCTACTAGAGAAGATGAATTAACACATATACACACCCACATTCTAAGGTAACTTTGTGATCTTACAGAATAAGATAGGATAAACAAGGACTGTGTCAAGCAGTAAAATATACTATTAACAACTATTTTCTCTCACGTATAATCACACACAATTACACACTTGCATTTACAATTTCATAGTCACACCCTCAAACACACCTTCACACACATTCCTTCTCACAGAAAAACATCCACACTGTCACACATAGGCTGATGCTGTAACTATTTTATGTGTATTTCTAATTTGAAGAGATATATAAAGATGCACCCAGCAGTTTAGGATCATTTATGTGAGTATGATAATCAGATTGACCTGAAAAGTAAATATGGGGTCTGTTAGTTACAGTGAAATTTGAGGGAAACAGACACTGCACTTGGTATTTCATCAGTTTTTGATTGGCAAGTTAAACCTCAACATGACCAAGTAGGAATTTCCTTAGGGCTGTTCCACTGGCTTTAAAACTAGTGAGGTGACTTCCACTATTACAGTATTATATATAAATTTTGTTTCCTTTACATCTTTTATATATTGTTGATGGCCCTGCTGTATCTGAGTGTTTCTGGTAATTGAACAGAAAACCAGAATTCACTAAGTATGTAGATATAGAGATGACATTAAGAAAAATAGGAACTAATTAAAAACACTTGGATGTCACTGTGTGCTGTTACCTCTAATGAAATAAGCTCCTTGACGACCTCATTGTGGACCTTTATTCTTTGTGCAAGGCTGACTTCACACAATCACCCTTTTACTGCTCCAAAGTTTCCCTTCCAACACACTCCTAAAGCAGCTTCACTGCCCCGCTGTCCGTCCTCTAATTTATCTTTCAAAGCTAATAAAGTTTTTTGGGCTTTGATTTCTTTTCTAAGGTTGACTTCTTCAATGGTGGCCTATATGAATTTATGATTAAAAATGTCATTAAAAAGCCATTCTTTGAAGCTGGCAGATGTGATTCTTCTATTTCCAAAACACAAAACTGTCTACATACTTGAGTTCAACATTAACATAAAGCTTGATTAAACTTCCCATATAGTTTGCCACATATATCAAAGTTTGCCCCTGGAAAGAATATTTTCATATATACTTTCAGTTTTCTATCCTTATATGTCTACGCCTCATCTGAGATTAGAATTACTCAAACTTTCTATCTCAAAACTAGATCTATAATTCAAAAGATCCTTCCTCTTAATCAAGGGAATACTTTTTAAAAAGGACATATTCTCTATACAGCATCACTCCTAGATATACTGGTTCAATATATCTGTATGCAAGTATGAGGACTCATGTTTTCAGGAAGTTCCTAATGATGATATTCCTGGAGTGGGGAAAAAATGGCCAGAATAACTTAACTGTTTCTCCTCCAATGCTCAACAGATGAGTTATATCATCTAACATACTTGACTTTAATACTTATATTTACAGTTTGAAATACATGTTATTCCTGCTAAAACAGAATTATCTTAATGAAGATTATTCAGAATATACAAATATTCTTCAATTCATGAAAGCTAATGCACAATATCCTCATATGAATAATGTCTGCAGTAGCAGGAAGTTTGTGGAGAAAAATAACATTTTGCTCTGAAAACAATGATTAAAATGGATAAGGAATTGAAAACTACAAGCTTTAAGCTGTATCTTTCCTAAAAATATGAAAAATGCCAAATATTTTATTGCACTCAATCAAGGAACCAGTAAGATAATAAAACCTTCAAAGAGCATTTGAAAAACTGGTAGTTTTCAGGTAATGTTAGGATAAACCCGCTAGCTAGTTACAAATTTAAGTAATGTCATACAGTATCATAAATCATAACTCTGGGTTATGTTTTCCAAATTCTTAGCATCTCAAAAAAAAACCTGTTTCAAAAAATTCTACAATTTATCATGTAAACCTAACCCTAGATCAAATCAATAGTACATATTTTGAATTAGATATATTCACTCTAATTGATCTTTTACCCTGACATGACATTAAAAAGATGGTGACCCCCAACTTTTTGCCTTATTTTCAAATTTCAGATACTAGGACTTCAGAGGAAAGAAATTTACAGGAAGAATTTGGGGAGTGATAGGATTTCATCTGGAATGCAGGCTTAAGAAAAGGATCATTAAAATAAATTCTTAATTTTCTAAAAAAATGCCTGACTTTTTTGAACCAAGTAATGGAAGTACTCTGAACATGTATGGGAAAGTTTGGCTTTATATAGATTGCTTAAATCTCTCATTGCAGCATCTCACAAACCCTAGGCATTTTCCCCCCAAAATGAAGTCACCAGAGCATAAGTAAATCAGTCAAAAGAATATAGCCAACCCAGCTATATAATCATCATCTCTCTTGCTAGGATATGCCTTTATCTTTGGCATGTCACACCAATGGACAAGCAATTCATTCAGCTCCTTGAAGCAATTATTGACCCATATAATAAGCGGATTCTAACTCTACCACTTCTCATTCTTCTAAAAAACCCACTAAGGGCCTTTTTGACATTCCATTTCTGCACAGTATTATTTTACTCTAGAATATTGATCAACTAATTTCATCTGAAACATTGACATTGAATTTTTAATTTCCTACTTATTGATGAGAATTACAATTATAAAGATACAATTACAGTAGCTTTATACAATAATCCAATGTGTGAAAATGATGGACACTTAAGGAATATAGAGTGTAATTTCCTAGTTAGGAAAGTCTTTTCCTAAAATTACACCACAGAGGTTTCTCTTCTTCCCATAGAATTTAGATATGTGACTAGCCATCAATAGCCAGTTTTTAAACTCACACGTATTTCAGTAATTCAGCAAATTGTAATCATTTCCACACACACTATTTGTTATAAAAGCCATTTTTCATATTTTTCTTTTCTGTATACTTTACTTCAAGACTCTCAATTTATAAATCCTTAATTTTGTTATTTATCTTTGGCTCTCTAAACTCTAGCTTACTAAATGCAAAATATATCCAGAACCAGAGTTGTCAGTTTTGTCATTATTTAAAAAAAAATTTTTTTAAGGTTTATTTTTGAGAGAGAAACACAGCACTAGCAGGGGAGGGGTGGAGCAGAGAGAGGGAGATACAGATCCCAAGCAGGCTCCAGGCTCTGAGCTGTCAGCCCAGAGCCCAACATGGGGTTTGAACTCACAAACTGCAAGATCATGACCTGAGCCAAAGCTGGACGCTTAACAGCCTGAGCCACCCAAGCACCCCTCACTTTTTTTTAATTTACTATAGCTTCTTATCACCACCATTGGCAATACATTATTCCTCTTTCAGTGAAATTCAAAACATTTAAGTTATCTTTTATCAGTAATGTCATCTATGTTCTATTAAATGTTTAGCACCACAAATTATCCTTTCTATCCCTCATTTACCATATTTTCTCTTTGAAGCATCCCACCCCCTCTAAAAGCACTTAACTTCATGTCTTTGTGTCAGAAAGATCAATGCTTGAGCGAAAAGTGTATGGTATTTTGAGAATTCCTCTTATCAGCTGGCCTGATTCCAGTTACAGTACAGAAGATTGAAAATATTTCACCAGGATTTGTACAAGAGTCTTCTTTTTTTAAAGAAGGATGCTCTAGTTATGGAATGTTTTTCTTCTCACAAAAATGTAAAAGTTAAATCTTGGAACACCTTTTAAACTTCTTAGGATTTTACAACTTATAAAATTACATTTTTATACTGGATTGACTTCAGTAAAAGAAATCATTCAATTCTCCCTCAGGGAGAAATCGCAACCATTTTGTATCTTTTTGAATTTTTTTTCCGAAAAGGAAGATAGCAAGGGAATAGGAAAACCCTAGGTTCCTCTTGTCACAAACACAGCTAGACACTATCAAATCATCCTAAATACCCCAGAAATCAATCTGAAGACTGACAAAGCAAACTCTACAACTAAAGAGAGATAAGAGGCCACATTGAAGAAAGTAGGAAGTGCAGAGACATGCTTAGTGGGAGAAGCAGATCCCCATTGCTGGGGAAGGGAAGAAGGGAGCCATGGTCAGAGAAAGGTGAGAGAGAGGAACACACGGGGAGATGCACAAGGATAACATTTCCCCAAAGCCATGGTCCTGGAAAATGAGAGGGGCTGAATTATGTGAGTTCTTGCAATCAGCAGGGCTTAAAGCTTGAAGTTTTGAATGGTGAGCAAGCTTGGCTGAGATAGAGCCCAGAGGACACTGCCCTGTTCTTAGAATGAGAGCCTGCCCTGTTCTTAGAATGAGAGCAGGCAAACCAAACTGGGGAAAGACAGCATGGAAAAAAGATGAAGGAAGACTGGGTTACACAGTGGGGAGATGATGCACTGTTCTTGGATTGTGTTTCTGAGAGGCAGCATTCACCGAAATGTCTCTCCAGGAACAAAGGAGCTGGCTGGCACCATTTCCCTCCCACATCCCCCTCACCCCCCAGCACATACACAAAGCCACCTGAGGGAAGGAACACAGCACCCTGAGCGTCTAACTTGCTTACATCAAGTCATACTCCCTTGCACTCTGGTAGAACTGCCTTACTCAATCAGGCTTTCCTCAGTCCCAGTACAGCAAGTCCTTCTCCCAAAAGACCAACACGAGCCCCTGCCCACACCACATCTCCAGATCAGAGTTCTGCAGAGCCTCAGTTGTGGTAGAAGTGGTACCAGGTCTCACTTTATAAGCAGACTAGAGCACACCTGGTTAAAACTCACTACATTTAGGCTAGGAACCAAGCACTGTCCACAGCAGGCAAGGAGAGCCTCTGTAGACAACTACCCTTAAAGATAGAGTAGCCACAACACAACAGCAGAGCCCATGCAGCACACGCTGGAGACACTCCCTGAAGCACCAGGTCCTGGGCACTACGTGACCTTATTCATAAGGCCATCACTTTCAGAAGCTGAAGACACAACTGGCTTTTCTAACACATAAAAGGAAGAGACAGACAAAATGCCAATACAGAGGAATGTATCTCAAACAAAAGAAACAGATAAGATCATGGCCTGAGATCTCAGCAAAACAGAATAAATAAAACGCATGACGGAGAATTTGAAGTAACCATCATAAGGATATTCACTGGGCTTAAGAATCATGCTAGGCATGGAGCTTGTGTTAAATCCTCTCTCTTCCTCTGCCCCTCCCCCACTCACGTGCTTCCCCCCCCCCCCCCGCCCCCACGCGAAAACAAAAAGAGCTCCAGGAGACCCTTACCACAGAAATAAAGGAATTAAAAAAGAATCAGATGAAGAATGCAATAAACTAGATTGGAAACATGCTTAATGTAATGAACAGGCTGGAAAAAACAGGGATGAATTAGTGACCTAGAAGACAAAATAATGGAAAAAAATGAAAACCGAACAAAAGAGAAAAAATATGGAAACTTGAGAATAGATTTAGGGAACTTAGCAAGAAATAAGATCAGAGATTCTCCATAATTTGGGGAAGGAAGCAGACTGAGGAGGCACAGAGAACTCCCATCAGCATTAACAAAATCAGGCCCACATCAAGACCTATTGTAATTAATTTTGCAAAATATGGTGATAGAGAAAAAAAAATCTTAAAAGCAGCAAGAGAAGTGAAGTCCTTAACTTCCAAGGCAAAACTCATAAGGCTAGCTGGAGATTTCTAAACAGAAACTTAGCAAGCTAGAAGGGAGTGGCTTGATATTACTATGTATTAAGTATTATATTAAAATGGTCTTAAAGTTTTGAACACATTTTAAGTATTTTCATTTGTGTTTATATTCCTTACAAACTTATGTTAACACTTTGGCAAAGTCTTCAAAAAGTGGCATATTGTATCAAACTGAGTTTGAATAAGGCTCTGTACAGGAGGCATACCTCATAGTTTTTGTTTGGTTCCAGACCACCACAATAAAGTGACTATCACCACAAACCAAGTCAAAGGAGTTTTATGGTTTCCCAGTGCATACAAAAGTGTGGAATGGCATATCTAAAATATGTACGTACTTCATTTTGTTGCTAAAAAATGCTAACCATCATCTGAGCTTTCAACAAGTCAATTATTTTGCTAGTAGAGAGTCTTGCTTCCATGTTGATAGTTACTGACTAATCAGAGTGCTGGTTGCTAAAGGCTGCTAAACTTCTTAAAATAAGACCAACAGTGAAGTTTGCAGTGTTGATTCTTCCTTTCATAAAGTTCTCTGCCTAGTGTGATGCCATTTGATACAAGTTCTACTGTGGGCATAGTGCTTTCAAAATTAGAGTCAATCTCAAGCTCTGCTTCTGCTTTATCATACCAGCTAAATTTCTGCAACATTCTAAATCCTTTGTTATCATTTCAACAATCTTCCCAGAATCTTTACCAGGATATTTCATCAAGAAATTACCTTGTTTGCTCATCCATAAGAAGCAATTCCTTATCCGTTGAAGTTTTGTCATGAGATTTCAGCACTTGAGTCAGATATTCAATCCACTTCAAATTCTAGTTTTGTTGCTAATTCTACCACATCTGTCCTGACTTCCTCCACTTAAGCCATAAACCCCTTCAAGTCATCCATGAGGGCTAGAACTTACTTCTGCCAAACTCCTGTGAACATTGATATTTCAAGCTCTTCCCATTAATCATGAATGTTCCTAATGGCAGCTAGAATGGCTAATGCTTTCTAGAAGGTTTTTTCAATTTGTTTTGCCCAGATCTGTGAGATAAATAATCTATGGAAACTACAATCTTACAACATTTTGTAAATAAGACTTGAAACTCAAAATTACTCCTTGATCCACAGATGGATATTCTGTTAGCAGACATAAAAACATTAATCTCCTTGTACATCTTCACCAGAGCTCTTGGGTGACCAAGTACATTGTCAATGAGCAGTAATAGTTTACGAGAAATCTTTTTCTGCTGAGAAGGTCTCACAACAGTGGGCTTAAAATATTCAGTAAACCATGTTATAAATAAATGTGCAGTCATCCAGGCTTTATCGTTCCATTTATAGAGCAGAGGCCAGAGTAGTTGCAGCAAAATTCTGAAGAGTCCTGAGATTTTTAGAATTGTTGGTGAGCACTGGCTCCAACTTCAAATCATTAGCTGCATTAGTCCCTATTAAGAGTTAGTCCTTTGAAGTCAAGCATGACTTCTCTCTTCTAGCTATGAAAGTCCTAAATGACATCTTATTCCAACAGTTATTTGCTTCCTCTACATGGTCTGTTTAGTGTAGCTACTTTCATGAATGATCTCAGCTAGATCTCTGGATAATGTGGTGCAGCTTCTGTATATGAACTTCCTGCTTTACCTTTACACTTTTAGGTTCTAAAGATGGCTTCTTTCCTTAAACTGCATGAATCAACATCTGCTGGCTTCCAACTTCTCTTCTACAGCTTCCTCACCTCTCAGCCTTCATAAAATTAGAGTTAGGGCTTTGCTCTGGATTAGGCTTTGGCTTAAGGGATTGTTGTGGTTGATTTTTTATTGAGACCACTAAAACATTAACAATACAGTTATTTTGCTTTATCATTCATTTGTTCACTGGAGTAGCACTTTTAATATCCCTTAAGAACTTTTCCTTTACATTCATTCACAACTAACTCTACTAACTGGCGTAGGGGCCTAGCTTTCAACCTTTAGACATCCGTTCCTCACTAAGCTTAATAATTTCTAGCTTTGGATTTAAAGTAAGGCTTGTGACTCCTTTCACTTAAACATATAGAGACCATTGTAGAGTTATTAACTGGCTTCACTTCCGTATTGTGTCCCAGGGAATAGGGAGGTCCAAGGGGAGGAAGAGATGTGGAAATTGAGTAGTCAACACACAAAACACTTATCAATAAAGTTAGCCACCTTATATGGGCACAGTTTATTGTCTCCAAAACAGTAACAATAGTAACATCAATGGTCACTGATCACAGATTGCCAAAAAAAAAAAAAAAAAAAAAAAAAAAAAAATTAAAATATGACACGAATTACCAAGATGTAACAGACACCAGGTGAGCAAGTGCATTGGAAAACAGGGCCTATATACTTGCTCAGTGCAAGTTTGTCAAGAATCTTCAATTTGTTAAACAAAAAGCAGTATCTGTGAAGCACAATAAAAGCAAGCACAATAAAAGGATGTATGACTGTATATTACAGAGTAAACATACATGACTTTCTTTAACTATGAATATAGTTGTATCACAACTCTAGTTAAAATACTCTTAGGTAAACAGACATGAGCCAAAATATCAGAGGAAGAACTTCCAAAGGTTTTCCCCTCCAAAAAGCAATGAAAAAATAGGGAAATACTACGAGAATCCATTTTTCATAACTGGAAATTGACCAGGGGTGCACAGAAACCTTTAGTAAAAAATGACTAAATCTTGGGGCAGCTGGGTGGCTCAGTCAGATAAGCATCTGACTCTAAATTTCATCTCAGGTCATCATCTCACAGTTAGTTTGAGCCCCAGGTCAGGCTCTGTGCTGTCAGCAGGGAGCCTGCTTGGGATTCTCTTTCCCCTCCCGCCCCACCCCTCGCCCACTAAGGCTCAGTAAATAAACTTTTAAAAAATGGCTGAATCTTGTTAATAGTGAATTTTGAGACAATTTCACCTAATGTGGTCTTGCTCTGCATTTCTCTAGCTCTATCGCAGCCTTGAAAAGTAACAAACTGCTTTCCTGGTACTGAAGAGAGCCAACTGTGAATATAGCTTTCAAGGAGTTCAAGGTCCAAACAATGGACTTTATCTGACCTGTCGCCTGGCTAGTGTTTCCTGAAAGAATCCACTCAAAAGGATTTTTTTTTTTTTTTTTTTGGAACTCAAGAGAAATTGCCCAGTACTGAAGTCATTTATCAAATGTTTTAACATCACAGCTTCCTGAGGTGAAGTTAACACAATTGGGGCAAACAGACTAACAAAAAGCTTAAAAGCAGCTGAGTAATGAGATGCCCTTAGAGGTTTGAAAAACATCAAACATATTCCCAGGTGCTAGACATATGCCTTGGGCTGTACACATGTTCTCAAAAGACTTAGGAAAGCACTAAGCTCACACCTCCAACTGACCTTGAGGTTCTGTGGAAACAGAAACTAAAGACTAAGGCAGGGCTTTAAAGTGCCAGGGTGATTGTTGATAGCTTGCTCCAAATTCAGGGTCCCACAACAGAGACTGAAAGATTAACTGTTCCATTTGTCAAAGAAATCTCTTTCTAGTCATTTAGTGACCATGAAACTAACCCAGTATAGACATCAGTGGTCACGCATAAAGATAAAGATCTAACAGTTCACAAAAGTCACTAAACAACACACAGCAACACTGATCTCTAAAGGGTCAGGGACCTAATTCCCAAAGATGACACATTCTTTGAAATAGTCTAGTCTGCACTAAAAAATATAAGCCATGCAAAAACAAAACGTGACTCAGACAAGAGGAAAATGCATTCAATATAAATTGTCCAGGAAGGAACCCAAAAGGTGGACTTACTAATCACAGACTTTAAACCAGCTATTTTAAATTAAATGTGCCCCAAGTGCTAAAGGATAAGCTATTTTATTTTTTAAATATTTATTTTGAGAGAGAGAATGAGCAGGGGGAGGGACAGAGAGAGACGGAGAGAAAGAATCCTAAGCACACTGCGCACTGTCAGCACAGAACCAGATGCGGGGCCCAATCCCATGAACCATGTAGAATGAGGACCTGAGTCAAACTCCAGACTCAGATACTTAACTAAGTTACCTAGGTGTCCCAGCTCAGCTATTTTAAATGTGCTCAAGGAGCTAAAGATATCATGTCTAAATAAAGTAGGAGATAGATATCTCATCAAATACAGAATACCAATTTAGGCATAGAAACTGTAAAATTCATCCAAATAGAAATTATAAATTTGAAAAGTAGAATCAAAATGAAAAATTACCTAGAAACATTCAGGGAAGATTTAGCAGGTAGAGAAAGCATTGGTAAACATGAAGAGAAGACAAGGGACACATCTAGTTTGAAGAAAAAGTAACAAGAGTGAATTTAGAGGACTCACGATTTTAGATTTCAAAAGCTATCGCAAAGCTATCATAATCAAGATGTGATGGCATTGGCCTGGCTCTGCTCCAATATTAGAGCAGAATTTTTGCTCAGAGAAAATGTTGTCATATTTATAAATCAAGGTATTAGTGACAGAATACGAAAATAATCCAAGGAAAAAATTCAATGAAGGCACTGACTTTCCATCTCACCAACAAATCAGAACTCATCTTCAAGTGTCAATATCAAGGGAGGTATGAAAGCTAGAGACTGCATATTTTAGGAAAACACATCGAATTATAAAATTTGAGTCTTAGGCAACTTTTCCTAGGCTTCAAAACACAACAGTTATCACACAGCATGATCTAGTATACAAACAGAATCATGATATTAACAGTAAAGCCAATTTATCAATATACTGGAATCATTTTACATATCGCTCAGTAAATATAAAAGTTCAAAATCCTCTACGCTTTAATTCACAATAAATCATTAAAGTTTCTATAATTCTGAGCTTCAGAAATTGAAATTTGTTTTAGCTTTCACACATCACAGGTATCCTTTAACAGAATCACTAACATTCCCAGAGATTATAAAGTAATAAACTGAATATAAGGCTCCTATGTCATCGGTATAAAAGTAGCTGCCACTGATACAATTAATGTGATAGTGACAACACTGCAGATGATGTGAATACACATGCATTTCAGGCAGACAATACTTTATAAGTTTGAGGAATTCTTATGATACGCTTCTATTTTTGCAGAGCATGTGTTTCAACATTTTGAAAGGTAATTGCAATTGTCATATTATTCAAAATGCAGTGAAGCATACATGTAAACATCTGTTCTAAAAATTGAAGGCTTAAGTTATTAAGACATTTTAATGAATTTTCATCTTCAAGTACAAAAAAACTGGAACTGAATCCTATAGTAAAATGCATTAGGAAGCATGTTCTACAAGCACTCCTGCATGTTATAACATTGATTTCCCATAATACAGCTTTTAAGGATATTTTGTTTAAAAGATATTGCCTTTACCTTAACATATGGACACTTATAGGGCCTTGTGCATGTTTGTATTCTTTAATTATATTCAGTTTGAATTCTCTCCACTGATTCCTATTTTTGGTATCATAATTTTGTTAATACTGAACACCAGAAGAAATAACTCACATGCTCAGGTGCAAAATAATTTTGGACAACAGTTTTTATGCCATAGCAGTCTCAAAAAAAAAATAGCTAAATGTCCTTGAAATTTTTGTCATTTTGTATTCCAAAGCAAAAAATAAGTAGGAGCAATACACATTTTGAAAACTTCAAAGATCCTGCAAAATAGCCTGAAACTTCTTTGCTACCTGCAATAAACAATGGTTTTCTCATCTGGTATTCAATTATGGTATGCTTTATAAACCATTAACCTATCTTCTGTATTTGAATTCATATTGGGAACAAATACATCATGGCAAACAACTCAAAACTCCTATTTTGGTGTTTGCAGCCATGACAAACTACTAAAAATATGGGAAGATAATTATAGACATATCAACTTAGCTCTGAGACTATCTTATGAAGTTAAGAAAATATTTCTCTGAGACTGAGTTAGAGATAGAATGGGGAGTAGGAATTTATTCTCATAATGGGGGAAAAAAAGCAGAAATCTCAGATAAATTCAAATACATGATCCCTCACCTCCTTGATAAATTTTAAGTGATTTCTGAAAAGAGCTTTGATTATTTCAGTAATTTAATGAGAATATAACTGGAGTACTAACAGGATCTTGCCATATGTCAAAGTTCAGTCTTCTAGATCCCCTCAGAAATCACCTACAAATATTAGAAATATAATAGGTTTGTTGAGCTCAAACAGACGTTATGAACAAAATAAATCATGTTTAAGAACATTGGAATCCTATTCTTCCAATACATATCCTTTCTTCAGTCTCTAAAAAGTTAAGTTCCAACAACAAAGGCACAATACTAGTTTGTCTGAATACTTTCTGCTGAAATTAGTTCTTCTCCTTCCAAGCTCAAATTTCCCACCATCCAAGCACTGAACAAAAGAGACTTCCTGAGTTCCCAGGAGCTCATGTGAGCAGGTGCTCAGAGTAAAAAATAAATGAGGCTTTTATAGCTACTCCCCACTCTGCTTGGTGAAAGAAGTTTCAAAAAGAAAACAATCTGCCTGTTTAAGCCCACATTCTTACCTTAATGAAAGTGGCAAGCAGATGAGCTACAAGCCTGAGCCCTCTGACTAAAAACATTCAGAGAGTGTTCTAAGAATTTGTCAAAATGCTCTCCACAACACGGAAGGAAGAGGACCCTGTCTTTCAGTTTTCACTCATCAGAATTTTTTTCCCCAATCATCCTAATATAGGGTAGTAGAATAATGACACACACTTTCTATATAGGGTCAGGTAAATATTCTAGGCTTTGTGGGCCAAAAGGCAAAAATCTAGACATTCTGTAGATATTTTTGTAACGAGAAAATATTTTTATATTTGTTACATTTTATGACAATAAAATTTTAACAGTACAGGCATACTGAGGAAAACATTTGGGGTAGTTAACATTTGGCTTGACTGTGTCTGAAATTTAGGATTTCCTATAATTAAAATTAATTGCAAAGTTTCATATATTAACACAGATATTTTAAGTGTTTTATCTTTTAATATATCTCCATAAGGAAAGGTACTGTCAGTTGCTTAATCTGTAAGTATATAATTTTATCGAGCTTCATTGCTTAAAAGGCATTTATGGAAGCCTATCCTTTGATATTTGCATCTTAGCACGTCACCACATTGCAGAGAAGTCACAATTGAAGGCTAGGTAGAGATCCTGAATTACAGTTAAATGTATTCTACAATATGGAAACTTCCTCTGGTAATTTCAGAAAACATACCCATTCAAAATCTGTTGGAATAGAATAACCACTTGTATTTCTGATTAAATATCACACAACTTAAAATGGTTAAATCCACAAGAGAAATGAAGTTCAATGTACATGATAGAATATTTTCTGTAAAGTACCTGCTAATGAAAATTACAGAAAACTTCAGACAAGTTATGTTTTCATTAGCTTTGTAAAATTTCTCAACTAATCCTTTTTCTGCTCAAAACATTTTTCCCACTATCAATTCTGACAAATCTTAGCAGGTTCTACTTCAGGCTATACTGAAATAGCATTT
The DNA here is from genome assembly GCF_016509475.1 of Prionailurus bengalensis. NCBI lineage: Eukaryota > Metazoa > Chordata > Mammalia > Carnivora > Felidae > Prionailurus > Prionailurus bengalensis. The sequence goes on along the minus strand of NC_057343.1, from coordinate 61,250,345 downwards.
TCTCACCTACTTGGAAAGTTTCTCTCAGAGTTATTCTACGCAGACTTTTTAAAGAATTTAATTCTTCACTTTCTACTTATCAACTCACCTGATAAAGAAAAATATGAATAGTATTAGTAATACTTGTTAACTCAGCAAGAGTCAAAGAAAGCCAACAAAAACATCTGCCCTCTTATTATCCAGCAATTGCACTGCTAGGTATTTACCCCCCAAAAAGCCCCCACTAATTCAAAGGGATACATGCATCCCAAAATTTATAGCAGCATTATCAACAATAGCCAAACTAAGGAAATAGCTCAAAATGAATGGATAAAAAAAGAGATTGTATATATACAATATAGTATTATGCAATCATCAAGAAGAATGAAATCTTGCCATTTGCAACATTGGTGGAATTAGCAAAATAAGAGATACCACATGATTTCACTCAAATGTGGAATTTAAGAAACAAAATAAACAGAATAGGAATGGGGTGGGGACGACAAACCAAGAAACCCTTAACTATAAAGAGCAAACTGATGGGTACAGAGTTGGGGGGGGGGGCGCTGGGTTAAACAGGTGATGGGGACTAAGGAGTGTACTTGCTATGATAAGCACTGGGTATTGTATGGAAGTGTTGACTCACTTTAGTGTATACCTGAAGCTAATATTACACTGTATGTTAACTGGACTTAAAATAAAACCAAGATTTAAAAGGTGATAAAATTTAAAATAGAGCTGAATTAAAAAAATATATTTGTCTTGTTTTCTAATTGACCATGAATATTAATTACTTCCAATGGTCTCAACTCTTCAACTGTTCTAAAAAGCTGATAGGGTTTGGGTTTTTTTGTTTTGTTTTTTTTTTGTTTTGATGATTTTGACAAATTTCAACTGCAGCAATCACACATTGTAACTGATTAACCAGCAATAAGTGGCTTTCACTGCTTGGCTAACTCAAAATTTGGTTACAGCTGCATTCTTTTGTATGTGTATTTCTCCCATGATGAAATACTACTTTAATGTGTAACTGATGTATTAGTTTCAGGTATAGGACAGCATAACTCAACATTTGTATAATTGTAAAATGGTCACAATAAATTGTTACCACCGGTCATGCTACAAAGTTATCATTGACTAGATTCCCCATACTGTGTTTTATATCCTCATGACTTGTAACTTGAGGTCTACATTTCTTAATCTCCTTCACCTATGTCACCACCAACCCCCAACTCCCATCTGGCAACCACCCATTCATTCTGTAACTCAAGGTTCTTTCGCTTTTAGATTCTACATAAACCGTTTTCCATTAAAAAAAAAATTAAATGTATACCTTTTTTTTCTAAGTTTATTTATTTTGAGAGTGAGAGCACTTGTGCAAGTGGGGGAGGGACAAAGGTGGAGGGAGAGAGGGAGAGAATTCTGAATCAGCTTTGTGTGGGCAGCACAGAGCCTGATAGCTCCATCCCCAAAACCAAGAGATCATGACCTGAGCCAAAATCAAGAGTCAGATGCTTAACTGACTAAGCCCAGCAGGCACCCCAGTGTTTAAGTTTTTCTGATCATGGTCTTCAAGTTGGGAATATGGTGTTGAGTCTTTATTCTGGCAACATAAACGTATATTGTATTCTTTTAGCATTACACCATAGTGTCATTGCATAACAAAGTAAATTAAGGAACTGACCTCAATTTTAATCCTGTGTCCCAAGATGTTCTGTAACAATATTTAATTGCACACATACTTTCCAGCTTTAGTAAAACTGACTTAACATTAAGTTTAAAGTGTACAAGGTCGGGGCGCCTGGGTGGCGCAGTCGGTTAAGCGTCCGACTTCAGCCAGGTCACGATCTCGCGGTCCGTGAGTTCGAGCCCCGTGTCGGGCTCTGGGCTGATGGCTCAGAGCCTGGAGCCTGTTTCCGATTCTGTGTCTCCCTCTCTCTCTGCCCCTTCCCCGTTCATGCTCTGTCTCTCTCTGTCCCAAAAAAATAAATAAACGTTGAAAAAAAAAAAGTGTACAAGGTCATAATTTGATATCTGTTGTGAAATAATTAACATGATTAAGGTTCAGTAACTTATCGGTTTGTGTTTGTGTGCTGAGAACATTTAAGATTTGTTCTCTCAAGTATATATCACAGTACTGTTAATTTACATTACCACGCTGTATATGAGAGCTCCAAAACTTACTCATAACTGCAAGCATGTACCAGTTTGACCCACATCACCTCATTCCTCCCAGCTGCTGGTGATCACTATTCTACTGTTTCTATGATTTTTTTTTAATATTCCACATGTAAGCAAGATCATATAGTGTATTTGACTTATTTCACTTAGCATAGCTGTCCTCCTGGCATACAAGATTTCCTTGTTAATGACTGAATAATATTCAGGTCACATTTTATCAATTCATTCCTCAGTAAACATTTACATCGTTTCCACAGCTGGGCTATTGGGAGTAACGCTATAGTAAACATGAGGATACAGGTATCTCTTCAATATAATGATTTCATTTCTTTTAGATACATACCTAAAATAGGAATTGCTGGATCTTATGGTACTTCTGTTTTTAATTTGAGAAACCTCCATAGTGGCTGTGCCAATTTACAGTCCTACAAACAACATAATATGGTTCTCTTCTCCACATCCTGGCTATCACTTATTTTTTCTTCTTTTGATAACTGCCATTCTAAGAGGTGTAAGGTAATAGCTCATTGTGATTTTGATTTGCTTTCCCTCGTGATTAATACTGAGCACATCTTTCATGTACCTGCTTGTCCATTTGTATATATTTAGAAAATGTCTATTCAGATTCCCCTCCCCATTTTTAAATTTTTTTTTGAGTTGTAGGAATTAAACCTTTTGGATATTAACCTATCTGATATATAGTTTGTAGATATTCTCTCTCATTCCACAGGCTACATTTGCACTTTATTTTACTATGCAGCTTACCAGCTAGGTGCATAATAGCATAAAGAATACTTAAATTTAACCAAGGAAGTAAGAGATCTGTACATTGAAAATGACACTGAAGAATTAAAGACTCAAATTATACTATAAAACTACACAAACCAAAACAGTATAGTGCCAGTATAAAAACACAGACTAATAGAAGAGAATTAAGAGCCCAGAAATAAACTACACACATATGACCAACTAATATTTGACCAGGGAGCCAAGAATATTCCATGGGAAAAGGGCTTTTTTCCCCCCCAATAAATGGTACTAGAGAAACTGGGTATCTTCATGCAAAAGAATGAAATTGGACCTCTGTTTTATACTATTCACAAAAATTTTGAACCACCAGACTCCTGGGAACAAAATCAAGGTAAAATCTTGACATGATCTTGGTAACAATTTTTTGGACCGGAGACTAAAAGCACAAACAACAAAAGCAGAAGTAAACTAGTGGAACTATAAGTTTTTGATCATTTTTCCTAGTGATTTCAAACTTGTTACATCTGACCTCTAAATGACAAAAAGACCAAGCATGTATACTACTCTAATTTTGCAGCTCAGATAGATAATTGAAGCTCATAAGTGAACTCCTCCATGAACATAGGACCAATACCACAGATACTCAGATACTAAAATGACTCTTTAATGCTATCGTTGACTCTAGTGAACTATTTTCATCACTAGGAGTTAACTACATAGCAAAGCAGACAAATCCTGTTTGGTAATAATTTCTATAATAGCAGTAACCATAGAACACCATTATGGACAGCCATGATATTTTTCTCCATCCATCATGGAGGTTTTGTAGATGTATGGGAAGGGGACATGCAGCTCCTCCTTTCATAACTGAAATCAAATTATTTTCATTCCCTAAATAAAAATGTACCTTCACTTTGTAGTGAAGGAGGAAGCAGGTGAGCTTATAATTACTCCTTTCCTCTGGTATATAATTTTCCCTGAGCTATGATACCTGCATTAATAAAACCCTAATCAGATAGCTGATGTTCTCTCAGCATGGCTCTTCAATCTATCATCTTACAGCAAAGACTGGGCAAGGTATTTTAAGAGTCTCAACTGATAGGCAAATAAGGCATTAAGTATCCACCATGCATTTCAAAGATATTCCCTAACCTATCCTTGGGTATATATTTAGCAACTGATTATATTTTAGTATGAATTTACATCAATATATTGAAGAATCCACTCCACCAGAAATGCTAAGTTGCAAATAGTGTGATCATGGGAAACTGAAATACTGCCTGAAAACCTCTGTAATTATAATACAGACTACATAAATGTTAATATTTGTGTATATATTGTGAATATTTGGCTTGCCCCTTGAATCCAAAGATTCTGAGGTTGATTTCCTTTCCTGGATTATAAATACACGGATAGATTACTCCTAAAATAGGCAACCAGGCAAAAAGAAAAGCCTGGATTTGTAAGGAATTAATCATTTCAGAGCTGGTTTTCTTCTGCCCATGACCCAACTGGCATGACCAGCTGTCATACAAAATAAAAAGGAGGAGTATGTTGATAAGGTCTGGCATAGATTCATGTAGGTAATTGTTTAGATCAAAGGATTAATTGTCTCTTTAACAACCAGCTGCTATTTGCTTGCCAGTCCCTTTTAGGATATGTATTCTCTACCTCCACACAGATTTCAAATATTCAAGCCAAAATATATTTTCTTTTTCCTGGTACTATTTCCAACATTTAGAAGAGTAGTTTAGGAATATTCAGACTGAACATAATAGTAAGATATCTTCTGTACCCACCCCTGACTGGTTTTTCAATCCAGTTACTTTTCATGATGCTCAATTGAACATCAATGAATTTTCCCATGAGAAATGTGTCCGTTTGTGTGTTTTGTAAGGAGATCAAAGTCATTTTACATTTTCAAGATAAACACATACTGTCTGAAAACATAGAAAACAGTACCATAAAATACTGACCATGCAGTCAATTGCCGTCAATCAAGACAGGAGGAAAAAAAGGGAACCTGACCCTTTTCTCAGTTGACCTGCAATCACACTGTATCACCTTAATACAAAGCCCAAAAACCATTTCATACATAATATCTCAGCATACTTTAAGGTGTTTACAAATTAATTATGTCTTTATTTTAGAATCGGAAGAATAAAGTATATACTTTTGTAAATTTAAAATTTTATGCAAAGCCAAGATATAGTATCTTCATAGTATAGGAGCCAGATAGTATGGTAGGCAATTATTAAACACTTTGCATTCCAAGACAAATCTGTGAGGATTACTGTAAACTAAAAAACTACTTCAGAGACATTAACTGTCTCATTAATTTCAGTTTTACATTGGCAAAGCCAGGATTAAGGTATTGGTCTGTTTCCACATTCTTAACAGGAAGAAAACCAGAAATAAACCTACAAACAATTATTACAAAACAGCGGCAGGTATGACATGTTCCTCCATGGTAGAAAAAAATAAATTTTGTCAAGCTTATTAAAGTTGACCTGGGATACTTTTTATATGACTGTGTTTGAATCAATCTAGCTTTGAATCTCAAATTTGTGTTAAACCAGTGACCTTGAATATAGTATTTTATTTCGCTTTTAAATAAAATGAGCAGCTAAGTGAAATGACCTATAACTGGTAATACTGAAAGTTAAAAATCAACAGGCTTTGATTTCTTCTTAAATTTTTTTTTTTCAACATTTATTTATTTTTGGGACAGAGAGAGACAGAGCATGAACGGGGGAGGGGCAGAGAGAGAGGGAGACACAGAATCGGAAACAGGCTCCAGGCTCTGAGCATCAGCCCAGAGCCCGACGTGGGGCTCAAACTCACGGGCCGCGAGATCGTGACCTGGCTGAAGTCGGACGCTTAACTGACTGTGCCACCCAGGCGCCCCAACAGGCTTTGATTTCTAATATAAGGTTCTTTACAATTTTCAGTTGCTTAAAAACAAAAACAAAAACAAAACAATGTTCTACTCATTCAGTTTAACATCTATTCCACTTGGAAACTAAACACTTAAAGAGGAAAAGCTTACTTTTTAATTGCTATGAAAAGGCATCTTAGGCTTACAGTTGAGACACAAACATTAGATGAAAAGTACTATTAAAAGCTGAGATTGAAAATATTGGTAGGGGCCATGTTATAAAAGGATGCTAAGGTGTAAATTTAGGTGGTAGCAGTCAGAATGGCAAGAATGAAACTAATCAAGTGATTTAAAAAGGTTATTTAAGGAAAAAAGGTTATATAGAACTTAGGGATCCTGGCTGGTTCAGTCAGTGGAGCATGAGACTCTTGATCTCAGTGTCAGGAGTTCAAGACCCACATTGTACCCACATTGTCTACTTGAGATTAAAAAAAAAAATTATTTTAATAACAAAAAGGTTGTAGGACTTAATTTCACATTAAGTTTGGTGGATAAAGGCAACTAAGGAATCAAAATTGCTTCCAATGAACTTAGTTTTTGGAAATGAAACATGCTTGAAGATTCAAAACCACGTATATATGGATGAGAAGTGACAAACTAAATATACAAGTTAAATAAATGTATTCAAATACTGCCTTAATCTTTAAGATCAAAGATCAAACTTCTGTGGAGATGCTGCCAATAATGTGCCCTTCAACAAAAGTTCTAACACATCAATTAAAATTAAGGTGTTTAGTATATCCTCAGTTCTTTTGTCACCTGCTTCACAAAGGAATCTCTGATCACTCCCATCAATAGATGATTCCTATTTAACTTTGACCATGCTATTTATATTACCTTGCATTGGTTGTAAGGCCTTGGAGGGCAATGGTCTTGGGGAACTATATTTTTAATTCCAAAGCATCTTGGTTAGGGTCATTTTTATATTCTAGATTAAATATTATTGAATAGACCACTAAACCATCAGCCCCAAAACAGATCCAATAAAAGCTTTGTATTCAGTTTGCTGTATTTAAAAGACAAAGGACAGTTATAAAATCACGCTCATGCTCAACATTAGGTAACCTTTCATTTCTATCCAGGATCAGCTATTTAGCTAGCATATGTACTGTCATATTAAGCTATAATTACCAGGAAACTTACTTTTTCTCCAGACTTCTGCACAAACATCTAATTAAAAAAAATATTTCCTTCTATTAGCACTTGGTTAAGATACTACCTTCCTAGTGTCTCTTAAGAATGGACATACACTGCCTTCCCCCCCCCCCCATATGACTTGGCTTCCTTCTAATGTGCTCATATACCTAACCCATTTGTTTCCTACTAAGCCCCATGATTACTATTATAAGAGATGAGGGAAATAACTTTTTTGTACTTATTATGCACCATAATCCCTGCCATGTAAAACTCAGAACACAAACACTGATCTATTTAATTTTTAAAATATAAAGATTTGGATAATGACCCTGTAGATTTTCTATCTTCCCAAATATCTTCGCAAAACAACTATATTATAGAGCCAAAAATCTCAATATGTACATAAAACAAACTTAATTGTTAAGGTTTCCACTTGAATCTCTAAAACTAACAGATGAAGAAACTCAAAGAAAACCTGTATGGTAGTAACAGTGACGGAAGATGCAGAGAAAAAGCAAAGAAATTTCTGAAAGTCCTGAGAGTTGGAAAACATCCTAATTGCCAACCAGAAAATTCAAATGGCCAATCTGAAACCCACAGGAAAAAATACATACAAGAGCTCCACTTAAGTTGTAGCTACAAAAGAACCTTTGAAAAACTGGGATCAACACATGGAACTAGCCAACAAATTCACCTCCCTTACAACTTCACACTAAGGACAAATTTCTGTGTGTAAATTCAAATATGGCAGGACTGGAAAAATAAAAGCAAAGAAAGGAAGTTTGAGCTAAAAGAGAAAGTGAACAGAACAAGATGATCTCAGAAAATTGGCCAATTTAGGAACCACACTGACTTCCTTTATCTGGAATACAAAAAAAGTTTTTTTTTTAACATGAGCACAGAAAAGATAGTATGTTAATAACTCTAAATTTTAAAAGATTCACACATGGGGTACCTGAGTGGCTCAGTGGGTAAAGCTTTTGACTCTTGATTTCAGCTTAGATCATGATTCCACTGTTTATGGGATTAAGTCCTAAGTCAGCCTCCCTAGCCTGACAGTGCAGAGCCTGATTGGGATTCTCTCTCTGCCCCACCCCTGCTTAGTCATTCTCTCAAATAAACTTAAAAGATTCCCACAAAGCTAAAGAGAATGACAAAACAATCTTTCTAAAAAACCCAAAGAGAATCCGTATAATGTGAGATAGTATAAAAGAACAGAAGATTTTTTTTTTTAATTAAGGCAATTTGAGCAAGATTTGAAAAAAATGTTGACAGAACTTAGAGTTGTATCTTTAACCACTGTGGTCTGGGCAAATCTGCCTCAATACTCCATTAGGGGAATTTGGAGAGGCACCTTAAAACCTAGACAGCCTACACCCCACTCAGAACTTCATTCATCCAGTAGCCTGGAGGTCTACTTGGTTCATGCTTCCCCTCAATTAACCTTAATTGAGCAAAGTGGAGTTAACTTTCTAAAAATTCCTTAAATAAAATTAAAAAAAATTTTTTAATATTCATTTTTGAGAGAGACAGAGACAGAGACAGAGCATGAACAGGGAGAGGCAGATAGGGAGACACAGAATCTGAGGCAGGCTCAAGGCTCCAACCTGTCAGCATAGAACCCAACATGGGGCTTGAACCCAGGAACCAGGAGAGCATGACCTGAGCCAAAGTGGGATGCTTAACTGACTAAGCCATCCAGGCCCCTTAAATAACCACCATTTGTTATATTCAGGGCCTGTACCAGGTGTAAAGAAAGCACTGACCTTTACTGCTCTCATTCTAGTGCTGTCATTGCCATCAATGACATCATGGAGGAGTCTGGCCCAATATTCAATGTCTTCCAATAAAATATGGACATAGCAATACAGTATATAGAACCAAGCCTAATCTAGCATTGATTGCCAAATACATGACTATAGTTAAAAATGACAAAATCTAAACATTGCTATCTTAGCACTTGGTCTCATTTTATGATAGGCGATCATGGGAAGTGTATACATTGATTTCTGCCCCTGGTACATACCTAACACACAGTTCCTGAAACCCTTGTGATTTTCTGGGAGTGCCTTTTCCTCTAATGAGTCAAACAGATGTAAATGATTCCTTGAGTATGAATTTTTAAGCCCCCAACCCCCACCAAAAAAAAAAAAAAAAAAAAGACCCAGAGAAAATACATGAAGTAGAATGTGGGAAAGATTTAAAGTTAAAAAATGTGGGAAAGGAGAAAAAAAGCAAACATACAAAACGTTTGAATTTGGCATCAATTATGAAGATAATTTTCATTGCCAAAGACCAGTTGATCAAAAGCCCTACAATTAGATGAAGTCTAAGGCACTAAAAGAGAAAGACTATATATGTAAATTTAATGCCAAAGCATTTACAAGAAAATAATTATATCACAAATACTCTGGATACCTAACATAGAATTACACATGGTTCTTCAACATTATGTTCATGCCCTCAAGTAGACACAGCTGTATGCCCCCAACTCAAAGGAAAATAATTTGGGAAAAGTAGAACAGAAAAATCAACCATAAAACAGCCATTGGCTCTGTTTTCAGACTGCTCTTTGATTAGAAAAACAAGTCTTAAATTTTTGAAATAAAGGCAAAGAGGATATCAGAGCTTACCAGAGCACTTTTGTATATAGTTACCGTTGTAAATGCTGGAAATAGACATCACCCCTTCTGTATTAGAATTCTTTTAGACAATTTGGAGACTGGATTTAATATAGAAGGATTTGATGGAGAGCTTCCTCATTCTCAGATTCAGTAATGACTTCATAGCTCACTCCTGGCTACTGTTATTGATTCCAGTACGATTTAAATTGCAAATTTTCAATTTCTTTTGAAGTTCCCACCTTATACATGAAGGTTTAAGATTTCGCTCACTGGTCTATAGTCCTCTAGCAACTCAAGCCGGTCCCTAAAGTCTAAAAAAGTCTTCCATCAAATGTCTGGCACCTCAATACTAGAGGTGGACCAATTCTTTCTCTACATGGTCTCAAGCAGTTTTCTGGATACAAGGGTAGGAAAAATTTGACACTTATCCTTGGAAATGATCTACCACATGATTAAATACGTGCTTATTAAACTATTTGCAGAAAATGCCATATTTTTTCAAATAAACTATTTAGTACTGATATAATCAAATCAAATCCTATTTTTTCTTGAAAAATCCACAGTTGTTTATCAACTTTAAATAAGAGCTCATATTTACACAACTGACTGTATGAATAACGTTAAAAACTGCAAATTTGAGGTACAGCTTAAAAATATCCACCATTTTAAGATTCAAAGGTTCAATTTAAAAGATAGAAGCTTGTTAACATTTGTTAAAACTATTAAAGTTTTAATGGTAACATACCTTGATTTATGTAATTTCCCCTATTAAAAAATCTTAGACTGCATTATGTAATGGAAGATGAGACTTTTAACACTGATATGATGCTTTTAAAATCATTCCTTGTACATAAATAACTACTTTGGAAAAAAAGTTTTTATTGCTGTCTATTGCAAAAGCAACTTTCCTTTTTAATAATGCTGAAATCCCTATTAAATATTTAACATTATTCACTTTCATAAAACCCCCTTAACAAAAGTTAACCCCCGATAACTTTGACAATATTTAAATGCGCCATACCATACAAATAAAAACATTAAGCAGCATAATGAAAATGTGCAGATCTTTACTGAATAGGGAAAGTCTAGCTCTCAGAAATTCCAACATTAAGAGCACAGAAGTAAGGGCAAAGACAACAAAAACTGCAGCTAATGACATTGGAGACAAAAAGCGAAGGACATGTATATAAGGTGCTAAAAGCCAAAAAAAAAAAAAAAAAAAAAAAAAGGTGGGGGGGACTCAGGGAGGAAGGAATGAACACTTTGTCAAACACCAAATGATGAAGTGTAATCAGAACTGAAAACAGGCCACTAGGTTTTTCAATTCAGTGGGTAGTGTCAACCAGAATAAGCCATCTAGTAGAATAAGTGGACAAAACCCTGACTGGATTGGGGTCAAGAGAAAAATGGACTTGTAATTTGAAGTTGCACTAGTGTCCAGTTTTTTTTTTCCAATGAATATATGAGAGTATTAAAGAGTTAGGGGGAAACTGATTTACATGGAAAAGATAAGAAGATTCCAAAAAACAAACAAAAAAACACTAGATCTAAAGCCTACAAACATATGTAATTGATGGAATAAGATGCCAAGGAGAGAAACAAGTTGTAGGTAACTAAGATTTTGTGCTTGGAGGATAATGCAAATGGTGGTAAGAGTAGGATAAAATTGTACCACACTGTTAGACTTATTGAATAAAAGTAACAAAAAGCAGGAGATGTGTGACAACTGAAAAAATATATATGTTGTACACTTCAAATGGTATCAACCAGGCATCAGCAAACAGACCCAATCTGGGTTAGTGTCTGTTTTTATAATTAGTTTTACTGGAACTCAGCCACACTCATTCATTTACATATTGTCTTGCTGCTCCCACAGCAGAGTTGAGTAATGGGACAGAAGCTTAGAGTCTTAAAATATTTACTATTTAGAGCTTTGTAGAAAAATGTAGCCAACCCTTATATAAACTAGTTGTTAATATAGCAAAATGTGACTGCTAATGTAGTCAGTAATTTAAAATTCTATCACTAAAATCTGATACTTTTTGTTTTCAAGGTGGTCAAATAGCTCAGTTCAAATATGGTAATCCTGGAGTCCTTCAATTCTAACTAAAAGTTCCAAAACCATTTGAAAACAGATTATCAATACTTCAAATAAAAGCCTACATTTGATACTGAAGGATAGAGTCATTAACTTAGTTCTGAAACATTCAAAATTGAACATTTTAAGGCTTTACCTGTAGAGCTGGTGCAAACTTCTATTATATCTCCAAAAGACCCTCAAAACCAGAATGATTTTGAATGGGTACAAGTGAGATTTCAAGTTTTCTTTAGCAAGGAGAAAAGTTGCTTCAAATACAACACCAGAAAGTTATAAGCCTTCATGATAGGAAAGATCGATCACCTCCATAAAAGTTTGCAAACTTCTACAAATATTTAGGACCTATTTTGGGTATCTCATTGTTAATGACTCAAGTTAAAAATGTTAATATTAGCAGATATGATTATTTTCTACCCCTAAATTGTCAAGAGCTATTTATGCAAGCAACTACCCAAATATATGACAATAATTTCCTTGTTCAATTATTTTTTTAACACACATTTCCTTGTGTTTATTGAACAAACAGTATGGGTTTCATTTAGGCCGATGCCTTAATTAGAATGATGTTTCTAAACTGGAAAGTAGAAGTACAATTTAAACAGAAGAACCAAACCAAGACCAAAGATTAATTTTGAAGCAGGCATTCATCACAGTTAAACCAGTGAGATAAGACATTTAATTAGAACCCTCACAACAGAGGCAGAGTGAATAAAAACTTCCAAGGTCTTTGCTAAACTAAATTGTGTTGCATTTTACAAAATTTGGCCTGCAAAACATTTGGCATATGTGGTAATGTCTGTTGATTTTGAAGAGTTAACTTTCTGTGATTAAGTATGTGGGTAATGTAGACAAAGCATTTCAAAGCTGTATTTGTGCAACGATGCTCCCTTTAAATTTGATGAAAATCCTTCAGAGAAAGGGATGAGAAGCCTCACTCTAGTTAAATTTCATTGGCACACAATCCTTAAAAAATGACACAAAAAAGCACTATAATATTCTGACACATTCTATTATAGGTAGAGAAAATCCTGATGCTCTGGAAGGGTAGCCCTGAGTTGTGAGGAATTCCTCAATGCATTGTAACAATTTATTCCAGGTTTTAGGCCATTGAAGGATTTTTAATTCCCTCTCATGTACTCTAAGTCAACACAAAATAATTTCACAATAGATCAGATATTATATATTAATTTTCATATTTAAGTAGTCAACTGTATTCTAGACATTCTAACTTTGTACTGAATTAGCTTTAAATAGTTCATTAAAAGGCTTATTTTGATTCAGTTGGAAAGTTCCATGGCATTTTGATTTATAGTGAGATTTCTTATACATACCTCAAGACATATCCTCATGAAAACCAGAGGCTTCCTAAGGGAAACATTTCTTAGGTTTCAGCAGAACTGTTCTGTTCCCAAATAGGTTTCTTCATTGGATGCTTAAAATCTTCATTTTGTTTTTTAATCCAACCTCAGTATCGATAGAAAACATTTCTAGGTGCACATTGCATTTGTAAATACACTCTTTCTAGTTTTGTGAATTTGAGTCATCAAGTTTAACTCTTTTCTCTTAGTATTCTCTAATAGAATTCTAGCACTAGGCTTTTAAAAAGACATTTTCCATCTGCTGACAGAGGAAGTACATAGTAAAGAGAAAAACGTTTCCTCTTAACTTACATCTTATATCATGGCACTTGGTATTTTAAAAAAGATGACCCTTCTATATAGGGCTTCTTAAAAAAGACCATAAGATATGGGAGACTTCATTCAATTAGTTGGTTTCTATTCTTGCATCCCTGTCTCTGGTAACCAAAGGAAGACCCAGCCTCCAAACCCACTGCTGGGGCCATTCTTCCCTTTTCACACAGGATAACTAATTCAGATGCATAGTTTATGGGCCCATTTTATAGCTCTAGAATCCCAGAAACCCAACAGCCTTTTATTTCATCCTGTCACTGATCTCTTCATTCCAAATTGGCATTTTTGCTGACATGTTTGACTGGGTCTACACATCAAATGCCTAATTTCTTTAGCAAACAGTTGTACAGTTACACTCAGTGTTCTCTTCACAGGATGTTTTCTCATCTTTTTGTAATATGAACAGACTGAGAATCTTCAAGCCTTCAGGTTCTTGTTCCTTTTTGCTTCACAATTCCTCATTTATTCTACTTCTTTTTGCTCACATTTGACAGTAAGCAGGAAGAAGAAATCAGTTCATCACTTGTAAGTTCTATTTTCCATAAAACAGAACACAATTCACCCAAGTTATCTGCCACTTTATAACAAAGATCACCTTTCGTCCAGTATCCAATAATGTATTTATCATTTGAGAACTCACTAAATGCACAACTTTGACATTCATATTTCTAACAATCTTCAAGACAATTTAAGCTTTCAGTCATGAACCTCAAAACTCTTCTAGGCTCTACCCATTATCCAATTCCAAAACCACTCACATATTTTCAGGTCAGTCCTCCCAATGCATAGTACCAAAATCTGTATTACTTTGTTAAAGCTCAGGTAACAAGATGCTAAACACTGGGTGACTTAAACAGAAGTTTATTGTCCTAATTCTGGGGATTTGAAGTTCAAAATCAAGGTGTCAGCAGGACCATACTCTCTCATGAAGCCACTAAAGAAGGATGAATATAGTCCTCTCTCCTAGACCCCTGTAACTCCTTGGCTCATGGCACTGGAACTCTGATCTTCACCTGTGTTTATCCCAAGTGTCCTCACTTTACAAAAATAGCAGTCATACTGGATTATGGCCCCACTGGTCTCCAATAGGATCTCCTCTTAATGTAATCTATAATGATCTTATTTTTAAATAAAGATCTCATTATGATATACTAGAAATTAAGACTTCAACATAAATTTGGGGCTGGGGTGGGGAGGAGCAATTCAACTCCTAACATGCTATGTTTTAGGTAAATAACACCTAACTGATAAGATGCTTATTATACACATAATTACTAAATAGTTAAAATTCCCACTTGTCATTTCTCCTGTAGATTTCTTTTCTATGATATAGAAATGGGAAAATGAGTTAGAAAAGAAAATATTTTAAGATTTCATTAATTCTCCTAGACTAAAACTGCAACTAAGTGACAGTAGCTACTTTGGCATTGATTTCTTGGAACCACAGGTTCATTTCACAAGATGTGTCAAACCTAAGAGGTTCCTATTATAACTCCTTTCAGGTTCTTGGCAGTATTTCTTCAGAATTTCAATGTTTATTTTTATGCATAAAAACTACAAAATAAAGAATTGCAAAATATAGTACTCCATAATAAGGTTTCTATTACATTAACAGAAAACAAATTAACATTATGAACAGATACTTTTAAATTTACTGATTTTTGTGAGAAGAATCTCTCCTAATTCTCTTGATTTTGTTATAAATTGAGTAAATATAATTCTAAGATAATAAATTGTTTTTTAAATACTATTTGATCCACTGCAAACAACATAATCAGATAATCTCATCTATTTGAGAGGATTCACACCAGTTAAACTCAGTTCTTTTATAGAAAGACAAAGCATTTTACACATGATTTTAAAAAACAGTGATAAATTGGACCTCAGGTGAATCTGCATGTTTATATTATTTCCTTTCAACCTAATCTGACATTGTTAATCTTGTTCCTGAGAGCTGTGTATTTTATCTTATAGAAATTCATGTATCTATTTACCTGATGAATTTTAATGATTTTTATAGTTCACATCTAAGACAAAGCTTAAATTTTGTCTTGATTAAATATAGGATTATTTGAAAATTTTTAACTTGTGAAATTTAGGAAAAAATACATGGAAATGTACCTTCTTAATCACTGGAAAATATATAGAAATAGAAAAAATAATATTCATATATGAAAGATGGTTTTCTGGGGATACAATTATGTTGCTGTATTTCTCTAGTTATGATATTTACTCTGATGAGCACTATTTTGTAACATGAAAGAAACCATAAGGGTTTGTAAATTGTTAAATGAGATAAACCAAGGAGTAACAAAAGAATCTATGAATATTGGTATAGGAAAGTTTGCATTTTAGAGAAATATTATAATATCATGGGAATATTTTCTCAGGAAAAAAGCAGAAATTAAAAGGGAAAGTTTTAGTACTCTTTTATAATGTAAAAGTAGATCTATATAAAGAAAAACTCCAGGATATTGGTCCCAATTTATTGTTTTGTCAATTCTCAATGAATATACAAATTAAGCCACATGTTATAGTTTACAATCCTACTTCATTGTATATATTGTAAAAATCATTTAAAAATTAAAATCTGTGTGAATTTTCAAAAGACAGCAAGAAGATATGAACCCATCAAATATCGTGACATTCTAAACCCACTGCTTGAAAACAGTGAACAGTCTTGGTTTAGAGACAAATTCCTGTAACAAAATAGAAAGCTTAAAGAATATGTAAATGGGAACTTATAAAAACTGATGTAATAAGAAATGTAAATTAGATAAATTCAGGACCCCATCATCATCCAGCTCACAGTTTTAGAAAATACAGGGAAAGAAATTAACATCAGGCTGTGCTCTGGTCTGAATGTTTGTGTCCCCCCAAATTCATATGCTGAAATCCTAAATGCCTACCCACTGTGATGGTTTTAGGAAATGGGGTCTCTGGGAGGTGACTAGGTCATGAGAGCTCCACTGTCAAGAATGAGATTGATGCCTTTATAAAAGGCACAAGAGAGCTCCCTTTTTCCTTGTATCATAAGAGGATACAGAGAAAGTCTACCACCCTGAAGAGGACCCTCACCTGATTATGATGGTGCCTTTTCCAGAACTTCCAAGTTTGTTTATAAACTACTCCTTTTGTAGTACTCAGTTACAGTGGCCTAAATGAATGGCGACAGGCTGCTTCTGTTTCTTACCTTGGAAAAAGTCCCTGAATTAAGGAATTAAGAAGTCTGGCTCTATTTTAGTAATTGGAGGAAGAAGTATCCAGTTATTGGAAAAGAAATGGGTCCAAAACGGAGACATTTGCTCCACGACAACAAACCAAGACTTAATTGCACTTTCTACCTCTCCTAGAAATAAGATCTTTGAACAATCTGAAATTTCCTGATCAATACCAGAATCAGGTAATCTGAATAAAATGAGGTAATTTGCATAATGCAAGCCTTGTCATTCCCTTCCCTTAAAAAGATGACCTGGCCAAAAAAAAAAAAAAACAAAGTAAATCATTTCTTTTGCAAGTAACCCTTGCCCCACACTCCCCTCTGGCCTATAATGTACCTTCCATTTTGTACAAATCCTGAAATGCCTATTTACCAGAAGGGATTTCTCCCTGATTCATGAATTGCTGAGTAAAGCCAATTAGATCTCCAAATTTACTCAGTTGAATTCCTGATCCTAACAGACATTTTTCTACCTTCAATCATACTATACTGATCAAAACTTTTTAACTCACCAAGTAGCTTACTCTAGTTTTCCTACTAAAGCAATTCTAGGATCATAGTGTGCCAAAATGTTTTTAGAAGACTGTTGCTGTACAACTATCTCCTGCAGCTACACCTCACTGCTGGTCAACCTGTCATCCATCTATAGGTCTTCCTCACATTTTATTAAGAAGATTGTCCACTCCTTTCACCCAGGTAAAAGTCCAAGGCAGAATAAAAACTATGAAAATCATGAACACATACTTTCATTTTATTTATTTATTTTTATTTTTTTTTTATTTTTTATTTTTTTTATTTTTATTTTTATTTTTTTTTTATGAAATTTATTGACAAATTGGTTTCCATACAACACCCAGTGCTCATCCCAAAAGGTGCCCTCCTCAATACCCATCACCCACCCTCTCCTCCCTCCCACCCCCCATCAACCCTCAGTTTGTTCTCAGTTTTTAACAGTCTCTTATGCTTTGGCTCTCTCCCATTCTAACCTCTTTTTTTCCTTCCCCTCCCCCATGGGTTCCTGTTCAGTTTCTCAGGATCCACATAAGAGTGAAACCATATGGTATCTGTCTTTCTCTGTATGGCTTATTTCACTTAGCATCACACTCTCCAGTTCCATCCACGTTGCTACAAAAGGCCATATTTCATTTTTTCTCATTGCCGCGTAATATTCCATTGTGTATATAAACCACAATTTCTTTATCCATTCATCAGTTGATGGACATTTAGGCTCTTTCCATAATTTGGCTATTGTTGAGAGTGCTGCTATGAACATTGGGGTACAAGTGGCCCTATGCATCCGTGCTCCTGTATCCCTTGGATAAATTCCTAGCAGTGCTATTGCTGGGTCATAGGGTAGGTCTATTTTTAATTTTTTGAGGAACCTCCACACTGCTTTCCAGAGCGGCTGCACCAATTTGCATTCCCACCAACAGTGCAAGAGGATTCCCGTTTCTCCACATCCTCTCCAGCATCTATAGTCTCCTGATTTGTTCATTTTGGCCACTCTGACTGGCGTGAGGTGATACCTGAGTGTGGTTTTGATTTGTATTTCCCTGATAAGGAGCGACGCTGAACATCTTTTCATGTGCCTGTTGGCCATCCGGATGTCTTCTTTAGAGAAGTGTCTATTCATGTTTTCTGCCCATTTCTTCACTGGGTTATTTGTTTTTCGGGTGTGGAGTTTGGTGAGCTCTTTATAGATTTTGGATACTAGCCCTTTGTCCGATATGTCATTTGCGAATATCTTTCCCCATTCCGTTGGTTGCCTTTTAGTTTTGTTGGTTGTTTCCTTTGCTGTGCAGAAGCTTTTTATCTTCATAAGGTCCCAGTAATTCACTTTTGCTTTTAATTCCCTTGCCTTTGGGGATGTGTCGAGTAAGAGATTGCTACGGCTGAGGTCAGAGAGGTCTTTTCCTGCTTTCTCCTCTAAGGTTTTGATGGTTTCCTGTCTCACATTTAGGTCCTTTAACCATTTTGAGTTTATTTTTGTGAATGGTGTGAGAAAGTGGTCTAGTTTCAACCTTCTGCATGTTGCTGTCCAGTTCTCCCAGCACCATTTGTGAAAGAGGCTGTCTTTTTTCCATTGGATGTTCTTTCCTGCTTTGTCAAAGATGAGTTGGCCATACGTTTGTGGGTCTAGTTCTGGGGTTTCTATTCTATTCCATTGGTCTATGTGTCTGTTTTGGTGCCAATACCATGCTGTCTTGATGATGACAGCTTTGTAGTAGAGGCTAAAGTCTGGGATTGTGATGCCTCCTGCTTTGGTCTTCTTCTTCAAGATTCCTTTGGCTATTCGGGGCCTTTTGTGGTTCCATATAAATTTTAGGATGGCTTGTTCTAGTTTCGAGAAGAATGCTGGTGCCATTTTGATTGGGATTGCATTGAATGTGTAGATAGCTTTGGGTAGTATTGACATTTTGACATAGTTTCATTTTAAATGTGAGAGGATCATACCTATATAACTACTCAACACTGACATTCACATTCCCATCCTCACAAGGGCTATTTGAAATCTCTGTACTTCTTAAAGCTCCCCACAAATGCACTTTTAAGAGAACTTTGGCTCATTTATCATTGAAAAAATAGAATTCAGGTTAAAACATTTACCTTCTCCCCAGTAATCTGCCAATAAACCTATTATTGGACCCATTTCACTATCATCTCTGGCAATGAATACCATCCCTTCTCAAAGAAAAATTCCTATACTTCTACAAAGATTTGAACACCTTATTCATGTTGTTTTCCACAATTCCATACACATACAACCAGGACCTAACTTTCTCCTTACATGTCTCTTCTATTTCTTTCAGAAAGTCACATCCTACTTGATCTTTTTTCCCCAAAGAACTAAGATTTTTCCATTTCTTCAACCTCAGTTACTTTTAACCCACATACATTTAAGTTCCCATCATTCTAGTGTTTTAACAAAGGTCACCAAAACTCCATGTTTTGAATATGCTTAGCTCTATCCACGTGTTTCTCAATCTCTCAACCTAACAAGTGAAGAAATTCTTTTCTGAAACTTTCTTAGTACACTACTTGTTTCATTTCATTCTTGCCAACTGCTCTATGTCAGATGTTTGATTTCATCAGAGCTTAGTAATGAGCCACTTTTTCTCTTTACCACTTCTCTTTAAATTTCATAGCACAAAATACAATTGATTCACAACTTCTAAACATCTTTCCAACTATCAACCTGTGTTAAACATGAGAAATGTGGTTTCATTTTGCTTATTTTTCTTTTGTAGTTTTAGCAATTTTTTCCTGCAAACCTTTAGGATTTTCTCTTTCCTTTCTGTGAAAGGTCTTAACACTCTGCCTAGTTCTCGTTTTGTTTTTCATTTATTCTCAAATTCCCTTGGGAACCATCATGTGAAGATGTAAGATTTTCTTCAGCAGTTTTCCCCTTTATGACTTATCTCCTTTACTTCATTCCTTCTTCAAATTTAAGAACTGAACTTCCAGAAAATATCCTCTGTATTCACGTTTGTCCAGTTCAATACATCTTTTTGCCTGCCTCCTTTGCTGTGGGATCTGGGAGAATCCTATAGCTCATTAATTTGCTCTTCAACTGAAAACATTAAGCTAATCAACTTTTTTTTTTTAACAGTACATTTTACATTTCAAAGATCTCTAATTTTCCCTTCTACTTTATGATCTTTCAGTGGCTTCCTATCCCTATGAAATTTTTAGTAATATTTGATAGGACAATTTTATATGCACCACCTTAATTCCAATTCCTGGAGTAATAATTCTTTAAGTTTTGTTCCCCTTTTCACTCGGAAAAGTATTTAGTAATTCTTGGTTGTCTGCTTGTTTTCATTTTTATGCCCTCTTCATCTCAGTGAATGCTAGCTCTGTTACAGCTCTTCTGGTGAGTTAATTAAATGTGTGGTGGTAGTGGAATGAGAACTATAGTTTTTGTTTTTTGCACTTGTCATTTCTGTCATCCCAGACATCCATTTGATTTACATTTCCTTCTATAATACCAACAAAAAATACTAACATGGAGTCATATACTGCTTTTCACTGGTTTTCAATATTAATGTTCAAAGTAAATCTGCTAACCACCAAATGGCAGGAAATGCAGATTCCCCATACTTTTAATCAATCATTTACCACCACCCCAGCTTTACTCCACTATTGCTTTTAATATTCTGAACTTGGAGACCTTGAACTCTAGCTGCTTTAATAAAAATCCTCACGTGCACACTTTGTGTTTTGCTTCTAACCTCATTTCTTCCTTAATCTACAACCATCTGGTTCTTGATTTTAAGATACTTTACATAACCATTATTTGTACTTTCATATTTTATAATGCTATTTTGGATAGCTGTAGGATTTGGGGATGTTTTTAGAAGAGGAAAGGGCTGGTTCAATAAGTATATGCCAGTATGCATTTTATATTGCAGAGTTGCCAATGAGTGGAGCAAGAAGATGTGTGTTTAGTCTATCACCTTGACACAAATTACGACATTTTTTTTGGTAGTGTTCAGAAATACAACATGATTAAGAATAAATCTATACAATTTATGAAGCAGCCTAAGTCTCAACAACGTGCCAGAATGGCTTGTACTTTGCACACAGTTAAAACCGAATTTTTTCCTTCCTTCTTCAGCACAAGTCCAAGATTCTAGTGAACGAGACAATTTTTCTCTCAGCTAAACTTAATGCCTATGGGCAAGTGACTTCCCTCTCACAAGGGCTCTTACAGTACCCAAATGGCCTAATCACAGAGGTCCCTCCCTTCCATTTCGTACAGCATGCACTTAGAAAATTTGTAAGTTCTCTCTCTACCTGCTTTGAGATGTACTTTTTTTTAAGTCACTTCATTTTTATAATCCAGGACTGTCTTTTTCATGGACCTGGGAACCATCTCTTTGAAATATAGCACTCTTATATACCCCAATCTCTATAGGAAGGTAGAAGCCTAATGGTACATGGGCACCTTTCTCCACATTTTAAAATTGGTTCCCATCAGGAAAATAATTTGCTTTCATTTTGGGTAAGGCCAGTTAGTAAACAAATGGCCTAAGATTCCTGGACCCCTCCCCCAACTCTTAATTCTCCATGCATGTCAATGGAGTCGAGTCCATAGTGCTTCTTTCTAATCTCTTTAATTTTGCACAGTACAATTTTTGGTTTGGTAGTTCAACTTGAGTCAGTCATTCATCAACATTTGGACAGAAAAATGTTTAAAGTGCGAAGTTCATTATAAGAATTTAAAGTAGGTACAGAGAAGATGTACCTCCACATAGTAAAACTCCTATGAAATGTCCACAGCTAATATCATACTTAATGGTGAAAAGTTAAAGTTATCCTCTAAGATCAGGTACAAGACCAGGATGCCCACTCTCACCACCTTTATTCAACACAGTATTGGAAACTTTAGCAAAATATTTGGGCAAGAAGAAAAAACAGGAATCCAAATTAGAAAGAACTATTACACATATACTATATACAGAAAACCTTAAAGACTCCACCAAAAAACTGTAGAATGACCAAATGAAGATTGCTACACAATACACAAAAATCTGTTGTTCCTAGATGCTAATTAGTTATAATAAATTAATCCCATTTACATCAAAAAAATACTTGGGAACGCATTTAATCAAGGAGGTTAAAGAACTGTATATGGAAATCTAAGATGTTAATGAAAGAAACTGAAGACACAAATAAGCAGCTATTCCAGCTCATGAATTGGAAGAAATTTGTTGCCATGTCCATATTTCCTGAGCAATCCACAGATTCATGAAATCCGTATCAGAATTCCAATGGTATTTTTTCAGAAATAGAACCCCCCATCCTAGAATATGTATGGAAAAGATCCTGAAAAGCCAGAACAATCTTAAAGCTCGAGGAATCACATTGATTTCAAACAGTACAAAGCTATAATATAGCATAGGCATCAAAGTAGATCAATAGCCTAGAAATAAACCCATGCAATATGGCCAATTTATGACAAAAGAACCAAGAATATACAATGGGAAAAGTCTTCAATAAATGTGAGTAAAACTGGACATATGCACAACAATTAAACTTGACCTACATGTCCATCTATGGATGAATGGATAAAGAAAATGTGGCAGACATAATAGTACTCACCTTAAAAAAAAAAAGAAATCTTGGCGTCTACAACAACATAGATGGAAACTCCTAGGCATCACGCTAAGTGAAAGACCAAGAAAGACAAATTCCTCCTATCTATGTGATATCAAAAATGTTTTTAAAAAAAGGAAGAAAAGCTCATGGGAAACAGATTGATTGCCAGAGATGAGAGGCAGAAGGTGGCGGAAATGGGTGAAGGGGTACAAATTTCTGTCAATACAGCATTGTGACTGTGATTAAAATTATACTGTATAGAGGTTGAAAGGAAAGTCTTAAGTTCTGATGACAACATTTAACTATATGGTGATGTTAACTGGACTTTTTGACTTGATATTTGTAAGAACTACAGAATGATCACTGTAGTAAATTGTACACCTGAAATTATTTCAAAAAGTACTGGAACTACAGCTGCCAGGTGGCTCAGTTGAGCATCCCACTCTTGATTTTGGCTCAGGTCACGATACCAGGGTTGTGGGACTGAGTCACACACTGGGCTCCACTCTCAGCGATTCTCTCCCTCTCTCACTACTCTCCTCTCCTTCTTGCACTCTTTAAATAACTTAAAAAATAAAATAGTGTAACTAGTACTGCAGCAGGATTCTCAGATTCAGGACACTGAGGCTTTTCTGTCCAGGAAGCAACTTTATTCATGCCAGCATGGACTCAGGTTTGTACCTAAAACACGGAGCTGCAAATACCATATGGTGTAGCCTCTTATGCATGTTCTACTTCTTGGTCACCCATATGAGTAACAGACATACATTCTGAACAGGTGGTCTCATGTTACAGGGGCATGAGGGAGGTCATGTAAGCACATAGTCAGGTTTCCTTCCCTTATCTTGAGGTCTTTTCTCACATTCCTTGGGGAGGGGACTCTACCACATTCCCCTTATTTTGGGTCAAAGAGCATCATACTGCTGTAGAGGTTTATATTTCCATATCACATGCATGGCCATTTTTCATTTGACTATTGCCTCAATGAGGCTGGAGACAGACTGAATAACCAGGGGAGCTCAACAAGGTAGGAGTAAGCAATCTTCGAAAATCAAGAGGATCGGGGCACCTGGGTGGCTCAGTTGGATGAGCAACCGGCTTCGGCTCAGGTCATAAACTCACGGGTCAGGAGTTCGGGCCCTGCGTAGGGCTCTGTGCTGACAGCTCAGACCCTAGAGCCTGCTTCAGATTCTGTGTCTCCCTCTCTTTCTGCCCCTCCCCCACTCATGCTGTCTCTGTCTCAAACATTTAAATATATTTAAAAAAATCAAGAGAATAATTCCCATGACAGTTTTGAAATTCCCCCCCCCACCCCAAAGAACTGAAAAGCATCCTCAGAATAACTCCCTGGGGTTCCAACCTTTTCAGGTCTGGAATGGGACATGAATAAAATTTCTCAATCTGTGATCTCTGACTTTTCCTTCATCACCTATCTGTAGGCAGCAGTTGCTCACATTAAACTTTCCACCAACTCCCTCAGAAGCAAGTAATCTAAGGCCAAGTGACTGATAGCATTGTACATTTTCATCTGCTACTTGGCTAGTAAGTTAAGAATCTTAGCAGTTTTATTGGTTATAATTTCTACAACTGCTCACAGCCTAGTTATGCAGTTTAGCATGTAAATAGGAGCATGGTAGCCCCAGGACCCATCTTCTTCCCAGGTGGCAGGACCATAATGTTGATTATATGCTCAGGCCATTCATCATTCCGACTGCCAATCTGTAAGGCACGTTGCTTCCTTTGAGTCTCCCTGTCCCAATACACTTGGACTCCCAAATTTCCCCTCTGGCAAATGAGAGCAAGAAGAAAGATGGACGAATAGTTCCCAGCACACATGATCCTGACCAGTCTAAGGGAAGTACTGTATAGGCAGTCGTTCCACATACCCAGTATAGTCCACCTGGGATCTACCATTTGACAATTGTGTTGACATTGTCCCAGGCCTCTTGGAGAGAACAGAAATTTAAAAAAAAAAAAAAGGTGGGGATTGGGCTCTGGAGACTACCACCATTAGGTTTCCCCAGAGGTTGAGTTTTAAAATCTTCAGCCTACACATGTTAAGATTCACAGAGACCGTGAACTTTCTCCCCTACCAGGCAAGAGTTTTTCCCATTAACTGAGGTAATAGGACTAGGGTATTTTGTTATTGATCCCCCATGTTGGTACCAACAAAGCATCCTATCCACAAAAGGAAGCCCAGTGCTAACAGAAACCTCTCACCATACTCGCAGCTGGCTGGGGTGGCCTCTGCTAATCCTATGGTGAAATGTAGAGCAAGGATCACAACAGTGACAGATCATGGGTGCAGTATATCACAGTAAGGAAACAGAAAATAAGGACAGTCTATTTGTTCCTCTGGATCGTCAATTCCTCAAGCTTCTGCTATGTGTAGATTAGTCAGCTTCTGGAGTGACTAAAGCAGGGCTGAGGTGTACCAGAGCCTCTGGAGTTGCAGACTGCTTCTTCCATATGGTCAACTTGCAGGGCGTCAGTGGACCAGGAATGCACACCCAGTTTTGAGATGCCAGCTTCACTCTACTGTAGTGAATCCAAGGACCCGCCTCAGCCATCTTTACCAGAATAGGGGTAGACAAAATGACAGTGAGTGGGCCCCCTCCAGAGGAGTTTTAGGGGTTGGACATTCCACTCCTTTATCCATAGAGCATCCTGGTTTAAAGCAGTGTCTGTGGTCGCTAACTCAGTGGTGTAAGGTGGTTAGCACAGAGCTAAGGGCCCATATTTATTGCCTTAGGGTTAGATTACTCGTCTCATTTTGACTCCCCCTTCCCCCTCGCCCCCCCCCCCCCCCCCCCGCCACCACCACCCCACTTATGCCCTTGCTAATAGGGGGAATGTACCCATAACAGATTTCATAAGGGGACAACCCTGTCTGCTTCTTGAGCCTCCCATTTACAGCTGCAGTCTGCCTCCCTGAAGACCCCTTCTCTCTCCCTAGTGTTAACCCTTTTCCTATTCATTCCTCCCCCTGGAATAGGGTCCCTAATTGCCATCAGGGAACAGACACAATGACAATTCTGGCTTCTTCAAGCTGATAAGGAATGGTGTGGGGGTAAAGCAGTTAGAGGCTACCCATGAGTCAGTCAAGTGGCCCACCGAATGGTTCTACAGAAAGGCTGGCAGGCATGAGGCAGTATAAACATTGGGAGACAAAAACACAAAGATTATAAGGACCAACAAGATGGCATCTTAATATCCCCAGTTCCCAAACAATCCAAGAGACCCTGACTTTGTCTCTTTGTCTCATAACTTTGTCCAGTTATGCCCGAATGTCATCTATCAGTTTTAGGACTGAAAATTATCGGTTATATTGAAACATGTCAGGGAATCTCTCATAACCCAGGGGATGGAGGAGGAGTAAGCAATCAATGGCAGCTCTATTTTCCAAGAGTCTGGCACTGACTTATTTAAAGTATCTAATGCTTCTGAGGTGTGATTTATATAGTTTTGCTGAGTATATTTTAGTCAAGCCAACCTGGGTATAATTCTATAAAGCAGAACTTTTATTTCTTGTGACTTTTCTTTCAGGGGAGGGCCTCTACTCAATAAAAGTATTAACCCATACCAACAAATGTTGAAACCCCTTTGAGTGAAATCTAATTGCCAGTTTTCTCTGGATAGCCTCCAGTTCCTTGATTGCCTGGGAGGGCAAGTTTGTGATTGAGAGGACTGCTTCTAAGACTTCACTGGCTGATACTACCTGAAGGATCTTTGACAAATTTTTCCAGCAAATATCTTTTGGACCATTTGGTAAGTTTTATCCCTCCCTAAATGGAAGGCCTGATGCAGTGCTTTAATCAACTTTAGCTCTCTGAGCTAGGTAATTAGTAATTGCCCCTGCTTTGTTTGTAACCATCCCGAAGGCTGGAGTCAGTGTCCATGAGTCAGACCCCAGTTTATTTCCTTGGGAGAGTAGGTAGGATTGAGTCTCCTTTAATAACTATATAGCAAATTATTTTCCTGGGCCCCAGTATCTATAGACTACAATATTCCGTAATTCCCCAAAGCACACATTTATCTGACCTAAAGTTAGTAGCACTTTAGTCTCTAATTTAGTTGTAATGCCCCTTTCTAGCAAGGGAGTAAGGCTCTCTGGTATCAAGAATGAGGAAAAAAAAAAAAACTAGTTTTCCCCATATGCATCACAGGGGCTGAGAGAAAATTTTAATTCTAAATTTGGACAGTTGGCCAGGAGTGGAAAGGATGGAAAAGGTGGCTCTGGTATCAAGAAAGAAATGAACTGGCTTTTTACTCATCTGAGTTTTCCAGAGTTATTGGAGGCTCCAGGCTTCCATTAGACAATTGTTCTGGGGAGGCACCGGAAAGAGCCCCAGGCCCCATCAATCTCTTTCAGGGACACAGGTTATCTGAGACCTCACAGATAGAGGTCCCT